>NW_027116806.1:2628818-3943227 GCF_024137725.1 Prorops nasuta
TAGCTCGTATTGTGATGCTTTAGTACCTTCTGTATAGACAAAAGGTCTTTTTCTAATTTGCAGTGAGAAGTTACTAACGTCTGAAAAGCATTGCAATCAGTCAAAATACTTGATTCTTTGATTAAATTATCAATTGCTGCTACTTCATTTATATCGGATGGTTTGCATGACACCACAAGTGTATTTTCAGAAAGACGACTCATATTACGTAGTCCTTTTTGAAAATTATCTGAATGAAAATCAATATTCTTAGTTTAATATAATATAATAAATTTTAGATTTAAAAAACTAATCAAATCCCTTTATTAATTTTATAGGAAAATCTTTCCAACTTGATTCAGGACTTTTATTTTGTCTGCTCCATTCTAACACATTTTTATATAAAGGGTGTAAAGCTATGCGATGTCAATCTCTTAACCACAGATTCATTGGTTAAGAGATTGACATCGCATAGCTTTACGCCCTGTATTTATATGGGTGACCGTTCAAAAGGGAGTTCGCAAATTTTTTCGATTTCACCCCTCAAATTGGTTCTAAATAAAATAACAAATATTTTCCCACCGAGAAAACCCTTTTTTAAGGGGGGAGCTTCGTGCAAAATGTTTATAATATCGATTTTTTTTACATAAATGGACCGTATACAGCCTTAAGATATTACCTTTAAAATATGACATTAAAATTCGTACTGAGTATATAGTTTTAGAGATTTTTGTAGTTGTGCGTTATGCAATAATATTGCTTGCGGAACGTAATGTTCCGCTAGGACCAATAGCTTTCATTATTTTCGTGTACGGTCAAACATTGTTTTCAAACATTGTGTCAGACTATATTTCATATAAGTTTGGAAGAATTATTTGTTATAATCAACCGTTATCAAATCCTGTTATCATCCGTCAGCTTAGAGTTTCTTTCCTACTGGAAACTTTAAACGCATTTTTCTCAAAACCACGTTTTCGAATTGGCAAGACGCATAACTCGAAAAGTTCTCAACCGATTTAAAAATTTTTCGTTTCGTTTTAATCCATTAGCGCCTGAACGGACATTTTTTGATACCAAAGTTCAGAGAGTTACTACACGATGCATTTCATCGAAAAAAAAGGAATCACAGTTCCCTATGTTTTGAAGGTTGCTCTTTCGAACGGTGGCTGTTAAAAAATCCAAAAATGAGTTTTTTATGGAAAAATAGCAAATTAAAAAAAAAGAACGAAATTTTTAAGTAAAATTTTGGTTTTTAATTAGATTTTGATGGTTTTTGCATTATTCTACACATTTAAGACATACAAATATCGTGTCTATGATACCTAAACTGATAGTAATTGGCCGTACATAATTAAAAATAAATTTTATTTAGACAAGATGGCGTCCGAACAGACAAATTGTAGTTTTAAATTTCAGCAATTTTTTTCTCGATAACTATGACATAAGGAAATATTTTCTAACAACAAAAAAGTCTTAGTATTAGTCAAAGAATACCCTTATATTTTTTTTAGGAATTTAAAAAGAATATTTTTGTTTTCTTAGGAAGTAGAAAATCATTTTTGGGTATTTCATGATATTGCCTTTCCCCTATAACCCATCTGTAATGGTGATTTGGCGCTAATTTTGTCTGATTTTCCTCAACTATTTCGTACTGTCTATAGGAAATTTTTGGAATGTTTTTTATGCCTTTTGAAAAAGTCAGTAATTTCGTGTCAGATTTAGAATCTGAATCAGAAAAACCAGAATTATTCAAGCAAGGAATGAAAGTAGCATTCAAAGCGCCATTTTCATTTTCTTCCAGTTCAAAGAGTTATTCTCGAATTAGTTTGTTTTTTCCGTTAAGGTGTGGTTGATACATGTCAAAGAGTAAAAAAAACGAATAACAGTAGTAATCCAAATAATTATACTCTTTTTGAATTATTTTTAGAGAGATTAGAGAAACAACTAATCATGAATTACTATCATAAAAAGTTTCTTCAGTAATACAGTGAACTCTGGAAATAATACGATTTATTAATTAAAACAATGATTTATTATGCAAACAATATAAAAAATCTCTTTGGAACTAATCATACAATAAAAAGGTTGAATTTGTGATCAGTGACTTCAAAGGACTCTTAAGCAATTTTTCCTCGATAACCATGGACTTAAAAGAAAATTTTCGTAGAAGAAAAGTCATAATAGAAGACAAACTATACTCTCGACTTTTTTTAGCTTATTTAAACGATTTTTCGAAAATTTCAATTTCTCCATTTTCTAGAACAAAAAATTCTTTCTACAGTCCTAAAAAAATTAAAGGGTATTCTTTGACTAATACTAAGACTCTTTTTTTGTTAGAAAATATTTCCTTAGGTAATATAGTTTTCGAGAAAAAAATTGCTGAAATTTAAAACTACAATTTTTTGTTTTGGACGCCATCTTGTCTAAATAAAATTTATTTTCAATTATGTGCGGCCAATTACTATCAGTTTAGGTATCATGGACGCGATATTTGTATGTCTTTATTGTGTAGAAAAATGCAAAAACCATCAAAAACTAACTCAAAACCAAAATTTTATTTAAAAATTTCGTAATTTTTTTTTAATTTGCTATATTTCCATAATAAACTCATTTTCGGATTTGTTAACAGACACCATTCGAAAGAGCAACTTTGAAAACATAGGGAACTGTGGTTTCTAAGTTTTTTTTTTCGATTAAATGCATCGTACAGTAACTCTCTGAACTTTGGTATCAAAAAATGTCCGTTCAGGTGCTATTGGGTTGAAGGGAATAAAATTCCCCTATAGATGAACCTCAAATTAAAAATATTTTACGATTTAATATTTAATAATTTGTTTTAAAACTGAATAAATAAATGGTCAAAATGAGACTTTATTTTTCATAGTTGATACTTATGTTTAAATTATCATTTTATTCCAATGAAACGAGATACTTTCAGAGGGGAAATTTATTAGGATTGTAGTAAAAAAAGGAAAACATGAATTTTTGTTTTTTTAGGAAAGCTACACGTCACGCCATTTAAGAATGTTTATGTGGACGTTATAACATTAATGTTAAATATCATTTCTTGTAACGCAACTAAAGTAAGAAATATATATATATATATATATAGTATATGATAATCCTTGTGAGAATACATAGGGGAAAAGCAGGGTAAGAATATGCAGTCGCTAAGAGTACGCACCTGCAAAATCTTTTTTTCTGTTGGGTAGATTGGGCCACAAGTGCTAATTATAGTTACATACTGATCTAATTATGTCATATCTTAAAATTGTATGTGTGATATACATCCATCATGAGAGTAAGGCAAGAAATTTGAATTTGAAGTATATTGATGTTATTTTCAAGCGAACAAAATTAAACTATAATCAAAACATATGAAGTATTTAACAGCTACCGTTATATACAAGTAATCACACATATGTATTTGCTGAGTATTGTATGGGAATAAGTTCGATTCATTATTGTGCCGCTGGTATTTAGTGAGAGATTTTCTTTTAAGAAACTCACTGGCAAAGAGTACGCAGACAATGAGTATGCGTCAATGAAGTTTTAATTGACTCTGTAGAGAGTTTAATTGTACTCTAGACTCGTTCTCTCCTTGGCGGTGAAGGTACACCGGATTAATCTTCTTGTTTTGCAATGATTGTAGATTCTGTTCTTAATTTTGATAGGTATATTTCACGTTTCTTTACAATTTTACATAAGAATTCGTCTTTACAAGTGAAGATTTGGAGAAACGTGTTCCGTTTTGTCTACGGTCCTGGTGACTCTGCTCAACTGCTAATTGTCTCCAGTAGAGGCCCATGGCAAAATTATGGAGGGGGAACATCGCTCTACTCCCTTCATTCGAACTCTCTTGCATAATAGGATTATCATCCAACAACTCTCCTTTTCAAAACGAATTAGAAGTAGCAACACCAACAAAAATTGCAAGTGGAATGAGGGATGTCGCTAGCCTATGCTTCTTAATAACGTATAGTGATGCGAAAATTGAATTGTTTTGATTTTGAAACGCTAGATTTTAGAATACTATGTCTTATATAATATTCATGATTAAATAACGAATATATTATATCAAATTTCTTAATTAAATGTATAATGCAGTTTAATGTATGTACTCTATAATAATGAAAATAACATATGTCATTATTGCTGAAAGAATCATATCTTAAAAAATATTCAATTTATGTTTGGATCTAGAATATATTTGAAATTAGCGTTATAAATATTATACTAATGTCAATATCATTAATATACATTTTCATTTTAGCATGCTTTTTTCACAATCTAAAATCTGTAAAGATTTTATTTCTACAAACCTTCAAACTAATTATATCATTGTAGAACTTGTTATATGAAACTCTGTTAGGAAGCAATTATACAATATATCGATTCCTTCTTCAATTAACTTTGTAGCTGTATAAATTCCATACTATTTGTAACATTTTTGCTACTATGGTTAATTTATATCTGTGTAGCCTCTTACATTCCAAATTCTGATGATCAAAGTGTTGAAGACACTCAACAGGAGGAGGTATCCTTTAGTTAGAAATATTGAATGTCTGCAACAAAGCAGTATAAAAATTGATTAATACTATGCAATTCACACTTAATCTCTTTCTTGTATTACTTTTATCATTTGAAATATACAGTCTTATATACTGCTATGTTTCAGTTGACACAGAGCATTTTGGGCTCTGGATTAAGCGTAAATAACACAATTCGTTTTTTAGTCTTCAATTCCTCCCTTAATATAATTTTAAACTTAAATATTTTCTGCACTATTACTAAAATTTAATTATTTATTGTTTAAATTAAAATTGTTTATTTTATCTTGTAAAATTGGTTTCCATAGTACTGATTCTTTTTAATAGGAGATACTCTCTCTCTTTTATTATATATTTACTACAATTACTCAACAGTAAGTCTATTATTTTTGATGCTGTTCATACTGAACTTGAACTCTTTCATTTTTCTGCATAAATATATAGAAAATATGCCTGTTAAAAGTTTTTTCGGTAACTTGGACTACTTAAATGTTTCATATAAAATAAATACTTTAATATGAAGTTATTCTTCTTTTAATTTTATAAAATGCAGGAGTAACTAGAATCATAAAAGGTAATAAATTCTATTGAATCCCAAACGAAAAATCTTGTAAATTTCGACACTGATTTTAGTAGTGAAAAAAAAAATACTATGGTTGGGTTTATTTCAATCTCACACAAAAAAAAGGTTTGCCTGTAAAAAAGGTAGCAAGTACATAAATCGTCTAGCGTAAATAATATAGTAAAATAAAATATTCGCGAATTAAAATAAATAGTAAAATCCAAATTTTAGGCAAGTATTAATTTTACTGTGGCAATATATAAAATTTAGAAAAAAAAGTAGTAACACAAAAAAGTTCCTTGCCGAAACCCGTATCATGCAATGACATTAAATTACTACTTTTTAAAATTACGAGAAGCAACGATTATGTATTGTAAGATAGCGACTTGGGTAAAAACATTATAGGCCCGGAAAGTAACTTTGTTGTGCTATTATATTTGATTTTCGAAATGTTAACTTTTGCCACAATAAAAATATATACTTGCCTAACACTTGGATTTCACTCATCTTCTTTAATTCGAATATTTTATTTTACTATTTAGTTACGCTAGACGATTAATGTACTTCTCGCCTTTTTTTAAAGACGAAGCTTGTTTTTTGTGGAAGTTTATAACGTTTTGTAAGAATATAGGAATTAAAACTAAATAACTGTATTATAACTAATTGAAGCTACAGATACATTTTTCAATGTCCTCATCGTTCTAAATGTAAAGCTTCAATTCAAGATTTTAAATTTAATAATCTATTACATAAAATACAAAATAATACAATCATGAATTCTTATCATAATTACACGTTTGAAGGCCTCTCTTATATTATTCACTGACTATTTGAATTATATTTTCAAAATTTTATGCCCAAAATCACCGGCAGGTTTTCTATATAATATGCAATTTAATCAAAATTTAAAGCATTTTGAAAAGAAATTAAACAAAGCTCTAAATTCACATAATACTAATGTGTGCGTGTGTGTGAATTTAGTAACTTTTATATAGATTTAAAGAGAAAATGGGCCCCAAGGTTCTAAATGTTGTAATGGATTCTTCTACCACGATGGGCTGATCGTGATAGCTATCTTCCTATTACCTTCGGCCGTCCTTGCATTCGGTACTTTCAGGGCGCCAGTTGGTCGTGTGGGTGACCAACAACCCATCGTTAACATAGGGGTCCTACCCCGCCATTCCAATCGTATGCATTTCCCAATGGGCTGATTGGTAGTGCATAGAGGACGGTACGGAAGCCTGGTTTGCTCAGTGTGCTAGGTCGTGGAGAGAGGGGAGGGTTCCTTACAGGTAGCCCGAGCCTCGCGACAATAGACACACTCTCCCACCCACCCACTCATACATATGAGGGGAGGTGAGGAGACGAGAACGTTATCGTGATCTTTTCTCATAAGGGACTGTCAGGGTGGTGCATCCCCGCAATGCCCAAGTCCGCGGTGCCATGCGCGTTGCCATGGACTTAGCGGCGGCACCCGGCATGCAGCAGAAACCCACCATACCTGCACAGGTCCCTTATGCATCGATAGCATACAGTGTGTTCGTTGCGTAGGGAGCAAGCTCACCTCACGCACACGGACACACTCATCGGTGAGCCGGTGTGGTGTACGTCCGCCTTGCGCGACGTCCCGGGCCCGACTCTCTCTCTTATTTCCCCCTCCTCAGGGGACTAGAGAATTCGCCTTTCGCAGGAGTCCCTGTGCCCACTTCTCCTCGTCTCAAGCCACCAAGTTACTTGGCACAGCCCTGCCTTGCTCGCTTGGTCGGCTTGGACTTTTAAGTGGAGCGCCGGTCTTTTCATCCGGTCTTCTGACGGTCCACAGGGATGTTCCTAGACGGTACTTTCTGTCCACTCGGAAACCTATGCACCGAGTCGGTAATGTAGGGTTTGAAATAACCACTACTAATCGTTAGCTTTTCTTTAATTTCTTTATTAAATCCGGTATCTTAATACGTAACGAGAGAACCTCGTTACAATGTTCATAGTAGTATTGATGAAAATTTAGTCAATTTTTGACGTTTTTGGAGGGTCTGGTCTTACGAATGAAATTTGTATTCTACTAGTTTTTACGTAAAAATTAGAGTATTTCATTTTAGTTTTAAGTTTGTTAAACTTGAAAACAGAATTTAATATAACCTCAAATTGGAGAAGAAATAAAAGAGATACAGTATGTATTATGTCCATAGAGATTTATGGTCTAATGTCCAACAGATTATTTTAAGGTCTTCAATATGATATTTAACATAATTGCCTATAATCCGTTAAATTTATTCAATATTATTCATCAAGATCTTTTAATACCAACTCAAAGGTGCTTTTATATTTAACTCATATATTATATATAATCCAAAGGACATTTTTATTATCCTTTAGCCAACTTGATAGCAGTAATGCCGATCTGCGGACGGACGGACTCCCCACCATCCGTCTGTGGACTCACCAACACATTCAGTGATGCTTGCATCCATGAGTCGACCCCACTTCCCTAGTTACGCACATCATTGCATGGAAGTATCGGTGTCTCGGCTTGCATCGCCCAACTTCGGTGAGCGTCAGTAATCTGGGATGCGAAAGAGAACGGAATAGTTTTCTCGGATCTCTGTATCGACCCCGAACTGATCCGAACTTAATGTCGTTCAGCCGACGAATAAAAATCCTTTTTGGTCGGCAACTTCGCCTTTTCTTTTATAGATTCCAGTTCGATTACTCCGAAGAACATTTAAATGATAATTAAGAAATTCACAACATGTGCTTATTTGCTCCTGTACTATTAAATAATAGATAAACATAGTATTTTACCATAGAATGTATACAGTAATGCACAAATTTAATTCCTACACCTTTTTTCACGTAGTACAAATTTCAATTTCTATTCCATTAACAATAATGATTGTATTACTAATTGCTATCCACAACCATTCTTCCAATACATAAATCTTATAAAATTGAAAACAAAAAATTTGAAAAGGATTCGAACCTTCAACGATCAGCGTAGCTAGCAGATATTTAATAACCTGCTATACGCATGCTTTCAACAATTTGCGCATAAGTAGGCAATATGAATGAAGGCTCTCTTGAAATAATAATTATTTATATTTGCTTTTTTTAA
The DNA here is from genome assembly GCF_024137725.1 of Prorops nasuta. Lineage (NCBI taxonomy): Eukaryota > Metazoa > Arthropoda > Insecta > Hymenoptera > Bethylidae > Prorops > Prorops nasuta. The sequence continues at coordinate 2,637,019 of NW_027116806.1, forward strand.
TATAGCTTAACCCTTTGAACTTCGCTATCCCCTCTGAAAGGACATAATATTCTTTGAATGATAATAGCGGAATGCAAAGGGTTAATAGCTGAAATTATTGAAACTGATTTTGGAGATTCAATTAGTTTTAATTGTTTAACTTCTGTTCTGCCTGATTTGTCGTTTCGAATTACAACTCTAGATATGATTTCAGCTATTAAACTATAAACAAGAAAAGAAAAGAATATAAATAATTATCATTTTAAGAGACCCTTCATATTCAGATTGCCCGCTTATCCGTAAGCGCTTGGAACATGCGTAGCTTAGGTGATTAAGTATCTGCTCGCTACGCTATCGTCGCGGGTTCGGGTACTTTTCAAGTTTTATTTTTTTTTTTAATTTTATAAGATTTATGTATTGGAAGAATGCTTTAGAATAGCAATTAGTAATACAATCATTATTATTAATAGAATAGATAATAAAGTTTGTACTGCGTGAAAAAAGGTGTAGGAATTAAATTTGTGCATTGCTATATATATTCTATGCTAAAATACTATGTTCATTTATTATTTAATAGTACAAGAGCAAATAAGCATGTTGTGAATTTCTTAATTATCATTTAAATGTTCTTCGGAGTGATCGAACTGGAATCTATAAAAGAAAAGGCGAAGTTGACCGCCGAAAAGGATATTAATTCGTCGGCTGAACGAAGTTAAGTTCGGATCAGTTCGGGGTCGAGACAATGATCCGAGAAAACTATTCCGTTCTCTTTCGCACCCCAGGCTACCGACGCTCACCGAAGTTGAGCGATGCAAGCCGAGACACCGATACTTCCATGCAACGGTGTGCGTAACTGGAGAAGTGGGGCCGACTCACGGATGCAAGCATCCCTGAATGTGTTGGTTAGTCCGCGGAGGGTTGGTGGGAAGTCCGTCCGTCCGCAGATCAGCATCACTGCTTGATGGTTAGATGTTTTTAAGACTACGTACAGTATACATATAATATTTGCAAATATCCTGTTAATTTCAAAACCATCAAATCTCAATTTTATAATAGAAAAACAGCATTTTCTACAGTCTGTTTTTTAATCTTAAATGTTTTACTGACTATACTACTTACTTTTCTCAGTTTATGCGATAATTGACACTGTTATCAGCATTAATTGTTGCATATTAAACCTAGATTTAACTCAGCTAATTAACAAACTACAGTTCTTTTGCAAAAGATTTATTTTCATTAAAATACGAGATTTTTCTATTTATTTCATGAAATCAGGAATTCTAGATTATTATTTATTAATAACATATTCATACTAATTCTATGACAAATCATATTTCAAAGGCTATAATGGGATAAGAACGTAAATATTGCCCCCAATTGGATATTAATTTCAAATAGGCCATTCGAAAAGACATAATACCATAGTCGTTTATCAAAATTTTCACACCCCTAAATGGTAATACGGTGCTACTGTAGTTAAAAAAACGTGTTTTTTTTTCAAAGAAAAAGTATCCTGCTTAATTGTTGGCCTCAAAAAATTTGAAAAAAAAAACGTAAGTATGAGTTTTCGAGTAGTAAGTAGTTATGATTTTTTCAGATTTTTAAGCTTAAAATTTGAGTCATTAAAAATATTTGAATCTTTCAATGATTTTTAATTTATGGTGGTTATATTTGGCTAACTTGTAAATGGTAATTCTTTATCCTCTTTTCCTCGTAATGTTGAATGCCCACACTAGAATTACTACTTTCAAACCGGAATATGCTCAAAATGTGAAAAAACCTACTTTTTGTCATTTTTGTCCATAATTTTGACACGTTACCTTAAAATTAGGTAGCTCCATATGCATTAGAGCACCCAAAAATACTCTCGGACTCATTTATAGATCGGAAAAGTTTATAAAAAAACAGTATTACTTCATTATAGCAGCAAAGTGACTAAAACTGCCGGCTTTAGGTACACACGAAAACCTTATATTATTTGAAAAATATTAATTATTACAATTCATGCTAAAAATAGGTAAGTGCTTCTAATTAAATAAGAACAGTGTTTATCAAAGTTATGAAAATGTTCGTTTATTTATGAAAATAATTATGTGATATTAATGTGTATATTATATTACACTAATCAAAATTGTTAACGGGGGCAATCCCTTCAGAATTTTCAAAAAATCGATTTTTTTTCATATTTCGAAAGTATAATGTATTGAGAATAAACTGAGAAAAGGAAAAATCGAAATATTAATTATTTATGAAGTTATTGGAAATAATCAAAAGCGGTGTACGGGCGTGCGGGCCTGCAGATGGTAAACTACGGATCTAGGTAGTCAAACCGTTTGGGATAAAGCAATATAATACCTTTATTGTGCCATTAAGTTTTGCTTGACCCTTATTGTATAGTGTGTAAGAGCAGGTATACGAAAGGAACGCGACTGAAATCGTTGATTGATCGGTAAGTTACCAAAATTTACAGTTTTATCATATTGAAACTTTAAACGCGGTTATCTCGAAACTGCATTTCTAAAAACTGCTCGTGCTGTAAATCAAAAAGTTATTGATCAATTTTGATGAAATTTTGGGAGGTTTATGTCTGTAGTATTATCGGAAGGATAAACCTTAAGTTTTACTGATATCGCGTAAATGAGTTATTTTTTGGGGGTAAAACTCATAAAAAAAATAGTCGAAAACTGTAAAATTTGGTGAAACAGCTTCCATAATTTTTGTTTTTATACTTTTTCATAATTTTTGAGGTTTATCCTTCCCGTAAACATATTACAAATTAAAGCTTATTTTGATTTTTTTTCAAATCAATAGAAAAAACACTAAAGTTGCAGCACTTTTCGATGTCACACGAAAGACGCATCGAATATCTACACGATCGATCAGCCAGTTTTAAAAAAATATATATTTTTGTATACTTCAAATCACTAATAATATCATATTAAAATTTTAAAACCATGTAATTATTTCATCACCTTCAAAAAATTCCCAAAAAAGCATTTAATTTTCAGCGTCTAAAGGTACTGCCCCCCTTAAGGAGTTTAACATATAATTATAATAATAGTTTTAATCCTTTTCACTATGTATGTCTATAACTGGATCAATATCTAAAGTAGATAATAAATCAGAAAGAATTATCGCTGGTTTAATAATTTTAAATTTATATCGTGTATTACTGAGATTCGACAAAAAACGAGTTTCGCCTGTAACAAAGGACATGTACATACATACTCTTACGTAAATAATATAGTAAAATAGAAAGTTCTAATTAAAAAAAATGAGTGAAATCCAAATGTTAGGTAAGTATATATTTTTACAGTGGCAAAAGTTAATATTTCAAAAAACAAATATGGTAACACAACAAAGTTACTTACCGATCCCTTTATATGCAATTGCATTAAATAACTACATTTTGAAATTACGAAAAGTAATGTTTGTATTGTAAGATAGCGACTTAGGTATGAACATTATGGGCCCGGCAAGTAACTTTGTTGTGCTACTATAATTGTTCTTCGAAATGTTAACTTTTGCCACGATAAAAATATATATTTGCCTAACACTTGGATTTCACTCATCTTCTTTAATTGGAATATTTTATTCTACTATATTATTTACGCTACAGAATGTATCTACTTGCCGCCCTTTTTTACAGGCGAAGCTTGTTTTTTGTGAGATCTCAGTAATGCGTGATACAAAAATTAAAATTATTAAACCAGTAAAAATTCTTTCTGGTTTATTTTCTACTGTAGATATTGATCCAGTTATAGACGTAGATAGTGAAGAGGATTAAAAATATTATTATAATTAAATATTAAAATCCTTAATAATTTTGATTGGTGTAAAATATAATATATATTATTAATAGAACATATTAATTATTATTTATTATCATTATTAAACGAACGTTTTCATAACTTTGATAAGCACTGTTCTTATTTCATTAGAAATACTTACCTATTTTTAGCATGAATTGTAATAATTAATATTTCTCAAATAATATAAAGTTTTCCTGTGCACCTAAAGCCGGCAGTTTTAGGCAATTTGCCGCTATAGTGTAGTAATACTGTTTTTTATAAACTTCTCCAACCTATAAATGAGCCAGAGAGTATTTTTGGGTGCTCCAATGCAAATGAAGCTACATAATTTTAAGGTAACGTGTCAAAACTATGGACAAAATATGACAAAAAGTAGGTTTTTTCATATTTTGAGCAGGTTCCGTTCTGAAAGTAGTAATTTTTGTGTGGGCATTCAACAGTAAAGGTAAAAGCGGATAAAAAATTGCCATTTACAAGTTAGCCAAATGTAACCGCCATTAGATTAAAAATCACTGAAAAATTCAAATATTTTTAATGACTTAAATTTTAAGCTTAATAATCTGAAAAAAAATCAGGACTACTTACTATTCGAAATCTCACACTCACGATTTTTTTCAGAATTTTTTAGGCTAACAATGAAGCAGGAGATTTTTTCTTTAAAAACACACGTTTTATAACAGCAGCACCATATTACTATTTAAGGTTCTGAAATCTTTGATAAACGAGTCTTGCATTATGTCTTTTCGAATGGCCAATTCGAAATTAACCCACATAAAACAAGCTTCGCTTGTAAAAAAAAGACAGCAAGCACATAAGTCGTATCTAGCATGATTAATATATAATAATATAAAATATTTTAATTAAAAACATAGTGAAATGCTAATGTTAAGCAAATATAAATTTTTACTATGGCGAACATTGAAATTTGGAAAAAAGTAAATAGTAATACAAAAATTACTTGCCGGGCCCGTAATATCCATGTGTATATCGCTATCTTGCCTTATAAGGGTAGCTTCTCGTAAGTTAAAAATGTGGTAATTTAATACGACTGCATACAGCGGGCCCGGCAAGTAATTTTTGTATTACTATTTACTTTGTTCCAAATTTCAATGTTTGCCATAATAAAAATTTATACTTGCCTAACATTTGGATTTCACTATGTTTTTAATTAAAATATTTTATATTATTATATATTAATCATGCTAGAAACGACTTATGTACTTGCCGTCCTTTTTTTACAAGCGAAGCTTGTTTTTTGTGGAATCTTATAACGTTTTGTAAGAATATAGGAATTAAAACTAAACAATTGTTTTAAATAATTCAATCTAACAAAACATTTTCCAATGTTCTCATCGTTCCATAATGTAAAGCTTTAATTCGAGATATTAATTTATTAATCTTTTAAATAAAATATAAAATATTACAATGATGAGTTCTTATCATAATTACACTTTTAGAAGCATTTAAGATAGGATTCAATGACTGTTTGAATTATATTTTCAATTTTTTATACCCAAAATCACCTTAAAGCCTTTCGCTTTCAAAAATTTGTTTCTAAATTTACCTTTAAATCCACCTTTTTCTTATTTGTTACTTTCACTATCACCTTTGCATTATGGCTCTTTCTCTGGTAAATTGTAGCGACATTTATATATTCTTTTCATTAATTAATATAAACTATAAAATATATACCAGTTAATGCAATGGAAGCCTATGTTTTTTAGGTATACTGCTTTCATTTTCCTGAAGTTACACATCGTTTGCTCTATTACATGTGTAATATTGCAGTCATGATTTTTTACCATATTTACATATCTACATGAGTTTGTTATAATTTTCATCAACTATATGATTTCTAATTCCAAAATTGTATTCCCAAAATCACCTGCAAGCACTTCAGTCTCAAGGATTTTCTTATAAATTAACTCATATTTATCCATCATTTTATTAGCTGTTACTTTCAACATCAACTTTCAATTATGGCACTTTCTCCAGCATACTATTGCCATTTATATTTTATATTCATTAATATAACCTGGGAAATACACCAATTAATGAAATGGAAGCCTCTCTTCTTAGATGTACACTGACATTCATCGAATCTGCTCGTGAAGAATGGCCTACTAGATTTGTAACTAGCTGGACAGCTTCAATTCTGTAGTTCTCACCAAAGCGTGAAACGTCACGGTGACGTCAGATGACGTCACGATGACGTATAGGAGTCGTGGTGGGGAGAATAAGGAGAATCTGGTAAATTGCATATACTCGAGTGTAGCGGTTGATCGTCTTACTTTTGTCAAAACTATATCATCTTAGGATAAAATGGTATAGTAAGAATTTTCTTCTTTCTCTGTCTAATAGCATAAGAGTGAGAGAGAAAGATATATGATACCCCATGTGCCCATTGATTCTGCTCGAGCACGTTTTTGGTATAGTAATAGGAATTTTGGTATAGTGATAGAAGCGATAATAATAGTAATCAAACAACAGATCAATAAAAAGAACAGGGTATATTCCAATGAGTGAAGTGTCAGGTGAGCAAGTGCCAATAGTGAGTAAAATGTGCAACTTAACTTCTGTATTTTTTATTAATTAATTAAAAAAACTTATATGTGATGAACTTTTATTAAAATCATGTTGTGTTATAAATATGTATAAAAAACATGTATTTTAATTTAAACCTATTACTGTGTAACGTATGGTGTATAAAAATAATTGAAAATATATATTTTAAATTAAATTTACGTTGACATTTTTTCAAGAATAACACATCATTAAATTTATATTAATAAGAAGGAGCTATATTCTTGAGTCGTAAAGTCCATTGGAGCTTACAAGTCAACTACAGATCCAAAATTTACAGCAATAAGATTCTACGAATAAAGAAGATGCAATTCATTGTTAAAATAGATAATCGTTAACTCAGATTTGTTTGCAGAAACCTAATATCAATAGTGACAAGCCTTCGTACCTATTTCCAATTGATGATGCTGGAACAGAACCTCTGAGTGCTTTTGACAGTTCTACTGTCACAAGTCCAAGAAACAACTATTTACGTAAATCTGTCCAATGCCATGCAATACATTTTCCAGAAGCCAGTCTGCTATTATCCTGCTAATGTTTCTACGCAATATAATTAATTTCTTGTTAAGTTGCAAATATACTATATACGTTAGGAAGAAGAAGCCAATATATTAAGATCCATTTACTTACACCACATCTCATTACGTAACCATGAATCAATATTTTTGAATGGTGACAAAACAGCTTAGAGTTGCAAAATCACAATGTGTTCCTGTGGATAATGTTGCTGGGTCTTTGGTCTTTCGCAGTATCCTAAAGTAGCAGATTTGCAATGATTTTTCAATTAGAGCCTATATTTGAAGAAAACTTTGAAACTTAAACTTAAATTGAAGAATATTCAAATGATTAATAGTAACTCCTTACGGATTAAGATTTCTGGCATTATTTCCAATTTTTGCTACCAGTGCGTATTGGCAAATTCAGTGGTAAATTGTTATTCTCACCACGTAGAGCTTGTTAATCCTATAAATTACGTAGCACTTTAAAGTGGGAAAACAAATCTTTATGCTGCAATATTAGTCTTCTCTTCATTCGCTAACTTTTGAACATTCAAATATTACTATTATCCATGATCATATTTACCCAGTGGCTAAAAAAAATTAGAAACAGTATGAAGATTCAATCTTAAAAGTAAGTGTAAGTTATTTCCATACTCATAAAGATATACATACCTATTATATTATTTAACTTGCTGTTAGCTGCCACGAAGACATCCATGTGCAATGTGCCTGCCCTCCTTCCTTTTTAATTCATGTGTCCAATTTACAGTTATACGTAACCTGTAGGATTTACAAGCTCTACATGGTGAGAATAACAATTTACCACCGGATTTGCCAATACGCACTGGTAGCAGAAACTGGAAATAATGCCAGAAATCTTAATCCGTAAGGAGTTACTATTAATCATTTGAATATTCTTCAATTTAAGTTTAAGTTTCAAAGTTTTCTTCAAATATAGGCTATAATTGAAAAATTATTGCAAATCTGCTACTTTAGGATACTGCAAAAGACCAAAGACCCAGCAACATTATCCACAGGAACACATTGTGATTTTGCAACTCTAAGCTGTTTTGTCATCATTCAAAAATATTGATTCATGGTTACGTAATGAGATGTGGTGTAAGTAAATGGATCTTAATATATTGGCTTCTTCTTCCTAACGTATATAGTATATTTGAAACTTAACAAGAAATTAATTATATTGCGGAGAAACATTAGCTGGATAATAGCAGACTGGCTTCTGGAAAATGTATTGCATGGCATTGGACAGATTTACGTAAATAGTTGTTTCTTGGACTTGTGGCAGTAGAACTGTCAAAAGCACTCAGAGGTTCTGTTCCAGCATCATCAATTGGAAATAGGTAAGAAGGCTTGTCACTATTGATATTAGGTTTCTGCAAACAAATCTGTGTTAACGATTATCTATTTTAACAATGAATTGCATCTTCTTTATTCGTAGAATCTTATTGCTGTAAATTTTGGATCTGTAGTTGACTTGCAAGCTCCAATGGACTTTACGACTCAAAAATATAGCTCCTTCTTATTAATATAAATTTAATGAGGTGTTATTCTTGAAAAAATATCAACAACGTAAATTTAATTTAAAATATATATTTTCAATTATTTTAGTACACCATACGTTACACAGTAATAGGTTAAAATTAAAATACATGTTTCTTATACATATTTATAACACAACATGATTTTAATAAAAGTTCATCACATATAAGTTTTTTTAATTAATTAATAAAAAATACAGAAGTTAAGTTGCACATTTTACTCACTATTGGCACTTGCTCACCTGACACTTCACTCATTGGAATATACCCTGTTCTTTTTATTGATCTGTTGTTTGATTACTATTATTATCGCTTCTATCACTATACCAAAATTCCTATTACTATACCAAAAACGTGCTCGAGCAGAATCAATGGGCACATGGGGTATCATATATCTTTCTCTCTCACTCTTATGCTATTAGACAGAGAAAGAAGAAAATTCTTACTATACCATTTTATCCTAAGATGATATAGTTTTGACAAAAGTAAGACGATCAACCGCTACACTCGAGTATATGCAATTTACCAGATTCTCCTTATTCTCCCCACCACGACTCCTATACGTCATCGTGACGTCATCTGACGTCACCGTGACGTTTCACGCTTTGGTGAGAACTAGAGACCTGAAGCTGTCCAGCTAGTTACAAATCTAGTAGGCCATTCTTCACGAGCAGATTCGATGAATGTCAGTGTACATATTTCAGTTTTCTTAATTTATTCATTGTAAGCCCCAACACATGTAAATATTTGAAATCATGAATTATTATCATCTTTACACATCTATATTATTTTATTATAATATTCATTAACTATTTAATTTATATTTCTAAAATTTATGCCTGAAATCATCTACAAACCCTTCACTTTCAAGAATTTGCTTAGAAGTTGATCCCTTTTTTAACCTTTTTCTTAACTGTTACTCCCAATATCAACTATGAATCAGGGTTCTTTTTCAAGCAAACTATATAGTGCCATTTGTATTTTCTTTTCATTAATATAAACTAGAAAATACACAAATTAATGAAATGGAAGCCTCTATTTTGTGAATATACTGCTTTCGGTTTCGCAAAATTTCGGACTGTATATTCTATCGCATGGAAAATATTAAAATGATGACTTGTTTTCATTGTTTCATTTCGAGATGATGTTATCATTATATTTATTATTTAATTGACTTATATATTTCAAACAGTTTATGCCCAAAATCACCTGCAAGCTTTTCACTATTAAAAAATGGCTTCCAAATTTTTTAATTTCTCCACCTTTTCCTTAGGTTTAACTCTCAACATTAACTTTGCATTATGGCTCTTTCTATGGTAAACTGGTATCATTTCTTTCTTCTTCTATTAAATATTACAGCTCAAGCCTGCAGAATGACACAATAGACACGTTATTGTAATTCAATCTGAAATAAAATCTTACTAAGTACCAAAAATATATTACATATTATATTATAAAATTCAATGTTATTCTTATAAAAAATTAAATTTGAATAATTTGTTTGGAGATAATAATAATTTCTTTCTATTCTGATTAGGGAAGCGTAGATAAATATTTGATTTTAATACTTATTTAAATTATAATTGAATATTAAATAACGATTAGAAAATATTCACCTACTTTTCTTTAATCGTAGTAATAAGAAAGTTTTATTGTCTCCTGGAAAATTGTTTGTATATATAATAAGCAGAAACTGTTATTGTCTCATGGAAAATTATTCTTATATGTTATATAACCTATCGGGCAGTTGAAATCCATATGAGTTTAAAGAAAAGAAAAAGTTAAACATGAATTTTGTTAATGACTTCCATACCTGAATGTTTAGCATCTGTTTATCAAATATCTTAAAAATTTCATTTTTTTAATATGCTCCTTCCTGATAATCACCGATACACATAAATGTTGAAAGTATACTTTTCCTTAGCACAGTGTTGAAAATATGTAAATATTAATCTTACTTCATCCAGTCAGCTCTATCATCAGCAATGAAATTTGCAATGGAAATGTTCTGTCTCAATTAAATCTGAAAAATCAATTTCACAAATACCAAACAATATATGACATATTATATTGTAAAATTCATTTTTATATCTAATTGTAATAAACAGAAACTTTATTATCTCCTGGAAAATTGTTCATATATATGATATAACCTATCGGACAGTTGAAATCCATATGAGTTTAAAGAAAAGCAAAAGTTAAACATGAATTTTGTTAATGATTTCCATACCTGAATGTTTAGCATCTGTTTATCAAATATCTTAAAAATTTAATTTTTTTAATATGCTCCTTCCTGATAATCACCGATACACATAAATGTTGAAAGTATACTTCTCCTTGGCTCAGTGTTGAAAATATGTAAATATTAATCTTATTTTATCCAGTCAGCTCTACTATCTTCAGCAATGAAAATAGAAAGGTTCTATCTCAATATCTGAAAAAGAAATTTCACAAAGTACCACAAAGTATATTAACATCCAGTATTGTAAAATATAATGTTATACTTTGCTATACTACAAAAATTTCGGCTGACCCTTCATGAACTGTACTCTATACATTAACGAAATTCTGCAAATCAAAAGGTGGGGCGCCAGGTTTCACAGGGAACCAACTGTACTCTAAGGATCGCAAAATACGGAAATACTGTACTGTAAATAACTCTAATAAATCGTAAGGCATCAGGTAGCTCAGTTTTAAGAAGTTTAGGATGCGGAAGCGGAGATTGCGTGGATTCTTTCTGGATCGCAAAGGATGTTTGGCGAATTGGGTAATTAATTCAAATGCTGTAAATACGTCAAGACAGATTTATCATATATTTTCCCATATTAACTATATTCTCTACATACGCTTCAAGACTATATATTCGAGATCTATGCTTAATCTATATCTGTTTCAGAGACTATCGGAGCCGCGCGTATTCTCCTAAGTTTCTTTGGGACGAAATAACCAACTATACTTTCCGAAAATTAATCAAGGCCCTTCTCAAGGCAGGTGTTTCTCCTGCGAACCTTATGCGAAAAACTGTAACGAAAGCTATACTTCCGAGGGATGAGCCGAACGAAGTAGTTCCTTTCGGGGAGAATTCACCTTCGGGCCCCACGATCTACGATAACTAAACGCGACTAAACGCAAAACTACGTTATCTTCGACCCAAATTCGCTTATTTGAAGGACACGAACTCCCGACCAAAACGCATAATTACAATAGGCTGGAAAGCATAATTTTGCGATACGGTAGACGGTAGCTTAAAATCTAAAGTTAAAAGATATTCACATAATCGTCATATTTTCCGTAACCAAATATATATACGTCAACGAACTCTAAAGAAATAGCTCATAATCTTACTTCCGTATATAAAATTTACTATAAGATTGTATCCTATTATTCTCGATGTTTGGCTACTCTCATATTTTGCCCGCACTTCTGAGATATACTACAATCTTTCTCGTTTTACTCTCAACAATAGTCTCTACGTCTTATCGCCAAGTCGAAATTCACGCTAATCTTTTAAGCCAAAATTGGCTACAGAAGAGCAGGTAGGCGAGGATGAGCAGGTGACGACGAAGGCGAGCGGCAGGTGGCTAAGGCGAGCGAGTAGGCGGCGATGAGTATCAAGATATCACGTCCGAACGGTTCCAGGACTAAAGTACGAATGTCGAACGATAAATCAGCTTCCGTCGAGGTCGGAGTCGCGGGCTCTATCCGCAATTCCAGGTCTTCTATGATTGTCATTGACTGGGATCCGTTCTGGTTGGATTGCACCAATCACTTCAAAAATCCGTATAAATCCGAAATTTCGAATTTATGGTATATACGGTACGCGACTATGTCTCGGTTGGAACTTATAACATAGGTCTTATGGGCGAAGACCGTTCGCGACTATATTTTCAATATGTCAATCATATTGGTTTATTCGTCAAGTCCCACTATAAGGCCTGTATATTGATATTATGGCCTTGACGAAACCATGCTATATAGAATTAGTATTATCTATAGAGATGTTTTATAGATAATATATATTTTTGTGCCCATGCACGACGACCAGCGCAGTGTAGGGTAACAACTTATCTTATAATTGTCGACTCCTTATGTCATTATTGTTCGAATTTATTTGCCACTTCGAAAATTTAACACATTCACTAACATAGCAATGATTAACCTCACTGTATTAAATATAAATAACCTCACATTACAATTGACAGTTAACAGTAGTCGCCAGATTAATTATATCGATTACATCGATTTTATTTGATAGTTCAAAACCATGATTTTGTAGTTGAGTTTAACTGGTTGGTAACGCTGAGAAAAAATGACGTCATTTACCTCTTAGCGACCAACTTCAGCCCGAGATACACATTCTGGCTGGAGAAGAAGATGACGGAAAGAAATGAAATTTTTCGTTATATATACAGCTAACAGAATATGAGATCGCTAGATTGCGTGAACCGATTTTGATGTTTATGGGCTCAAATGAAAGCTTGTTCAAAACTATTTTAAGAAAAGCTTTACTTGAATCATGACAATGGATTATTCACGGAGATAAATCGGTTTGAAAATTGGGACGGCCGAATTAGCTGTATAAGAGAAGTAGTGCTTGACGGCGGTATAAATATGTCTTTATCTACTTTTGTATGTACTTGCCGTCGAGACACTACCGTGTCTCTTGATATCCAATTGGGGGCAATTTTTACATTCTTATCCCGTCATAGCTTTCAGACCAATTTTTTTTGGAAACAATAGTATTTTTTTACTGATTAAAGAAGCGTAGTTAAATATTTGGTTTGTGAATATTCTTTTATATTGTATAATTGAATATTAAATGACATAATTAGCAAATATTCACATACTGTTCTCTAATCGCAGCAATAAGAATGTTTTATTGTTTTCTGGAAAGTTGTTGGAATATAGAATATAACCTTTTGAACAGCTGATATCCACATCGGTTAAAAAAAAAACCCATTATCTTATTGATTTCAATACATCAAAGTATAGCATACATGATTTTAAAATAGTTTAACAATTTCTATCAATTAACATACCCCTGACACTGATTTATGCACATTAATATTGAACGTAAACTTCTCATTAGCAATTTTGTGAATATAAATCTAAGGTTATCCAGGCAGTTCTCTTCTCCGCAATGAAAACAGGACTGTTTTGTATTAAATTTATCTGAAAAAAAAACTTCACAAAATACCCAAAAGTTTATTGCATTCTGTATTGTAAAATTGAAAGTTATGCTTATCTAATAATTGTATATTCCTTTTAACATGAATAACTGAATTTATTTCTGGATTTACAAAATTAACACTATCGTAATCACAAACTAACCTCACTATATCAGGGACACAAACTACACAGAACGCGTGACAGAACCTCAGATCAAAATTCGAGATAATATTAAATATAACCTCATTAACGGGATCCCTCAAACCCTCTGTAGCCAACATTACGGAACGAAAAACGAGGGATAATTGTCCAGCGCTATTTTTCGACCGATTTCAATGTTTTTGGGCATGTGGGATTCGTTAGGACTCCCATATTGTCATAAATAAAGCCGTAATTTCCAAAAAACGTAAAAAAAATAAAATTGTTTAAAAATTCGCATTAATAATATTTAAACGCAAAACAAATTAAAAAATCGGGCTTTTTTACGACAAGGTGCCAGACCTAACGATTCCAACAAGCCCAAAAATATTGAAATTGGTTGAGAAATAGAGCCGTATCATTGTCCCGCGTTTTTGAGGTGGACGAAAACCGAAAATTTTTAGGAAGGAAGAGCTAGCCTTCCGCCCATCTCGTGGCTCACGCTAACGTGTTCCCCCACTTCACCTTCGAAACTTACTACGAAGCTTTCCTCATATTTACGCTCTTCCCCTATCTGTAGCTATACACTGTGACGTGGCCAATTCTATGCGTATTGGTGTCGTCACAAAACATAATTATAAAGAACTCCCGCACAACTCTCGGATATAACATCCCTAGTTAATACATTAAATAACATTAATAATCCACGATTGTGATATTTAGGCCCTCTGTCACTTGCAATTTTATGAGCATGTTATAGTAAGAATTTACAGCTCAAGGTCAAAGGAAGCTCTAGAATCACCTTGGAATTCCACCACAAATAAAGGTTAGAAATCTCATTTATTCATCCACTTCCGTTTCATGCCGATAACGGCATATGTTATTTTATTTTATATTAGACTACGCTTTGTAGCTTCATTTTTGTAAAGTGTTTGCTCTGTAAATTAAACTCTCTGTACGGCGTGTCGACTTGAGTGGGGGCCTTGCCTCTCCTCATTCTCCTCCATCACCAACTCAGGGGAAGACTACGTCATCGGTAAAAATCATCGGAGGGAATACCGCATCTTCGTTTTCTTACTACCGACCAACGAGGGATTTCAACCCGTAAAAGGACAACACCTGGACTTGAGAAGATATACCGATGTCAGGGTGCAAGAGGAGCCACATCCGAGCAATAATAGAGCTATCGTGGAGTCCTCCAAATTCGAGGAATAATTACATCAGAATGGGCTATCGTCACTTGCTCATACTCTCCTACGGCTTTTATCCATCGCTGGTTCGCGAACAGCCACAGCCTCAACCTCACACTACCGCTGGAGCTGACGAAAATATTTAGAGTCGTTCAGGATAAGACTTACGCCTGGCGACAGAAAGAAGTGAAAATGAGCTATCGACCAGGATCACATAATATCGTGGATCCTCGTAATTATTCGGAAGTACGATCGATATCCGAGCCTTTTAATCAGTAGGTGGGGATGATCGAAAATTACCGAAAGTACTGTCTTGTTAGCGACATTCGTATTCTAACTCTTAGGAGAGAAACACTCGGGTTCTAGCCTTTAGAAGAAGCACTCGTAATCTACCTCTGAGAAGAGGAAGACTCATATTTTAGTCCTTACGAGAGTAAGACACGGACTCTAGCTCTTGGAGCATTAACATTCGAACTCTAGTGCTGATGGGAGTCTGACGTGAACTCTGGAGCATCCTGGACCGAACCGACTACCGTTCTTTTGAGGCCTTCTGGACATCTTTTGACTGTTGTTTCCCGCTGATTTCCTGTATCCGAGAGGAAGACTTAGACTACCGAATAGACGAGAGTTTGCGGATTGGTGAGTGCCTCATTCAGGTCGACTATGCCAGAGCTTCACTAACTTCCTTGTACATAATATTTTATTTTATTCCGTTACATAAATCCTCGAGATTTTGCTTTCTGATGATCACGGCCGAATATTATACGGTGATATGTTGAATTAAGTTAATATGTAGAATTTTGGGAGTTAACTGGGGAAAATTAATCACATTTTCTTACAGTTAAGTATCGTTTGGCGGTGTCGCGCATCGAGGCCTGCCTCTTGTAGGCTTGATATAATTTTCGTATCTTTTGTTGAGTTTTCCGGGATGAAATAGACCGTGTTTTCGTGAGTTGATGAGCCAAGATTGAGTGTCGCAGGACATCAACTCTATCTCCAGTTCACTTGCCGTTTTGAAGAATGAAGTCTCCGCTTTCGAGGCGTTTGAGATCAGTAGAGTTTTGTTTTAGTTAATTTTTTATTTAAAGAATCAACGATATCGATATTCAGCCATGATCATGGGAACTTTCATGATCATTCATTTAGAGTTTATTGTATCTTTTTGCATTATCTTCATATTAGGTTTTATTGCGTTTCCAAATTACGTTGTATGATTTTGGCGTTCTCTTTGATGTATTTGAAGAGTTTATCGTTAGAAAATTATTAGGAAAATCACCTATATCATAGCGGGCCTAATATGTAATTATTTTCGACTTTCTAGGCCTTGTTAATGGAACCTGAGGTATTCTCAATAGTTGTAAATCCCAGGAGTTTTGTGAATAAAACTAAGGATTTTTCTCATGTAAATCTTGCCTTTTCTTTAGTCGGACTTTGTACCGCGTTTTAGAGATTCTCGTTTCGATATTAGCAAATACCTCTCCTAACCTTGCCCCTCTCCATTATCCAGCTAGGGACAGAACTAGCCCAGCACTTTGGGGAATTTTAGTTGTCGATTAGTAGATTTTTCGTACCGAATTCAGTTATAGAGAAAATTGGTCTACGTGGACCTGGCGCCCAACTTATCGTTTATAGCGATATAGATTTTAGAGTATTCGGTTATAGTCGTGTAGTTTACCGCTTATTAATTTGAGTAGTATCGTATCGTCCCCAAATACCGTTTGTAGAGTACCAAGCATTTTGCTCTACGCGGCAAGTTTTATCACCAGGATTTTTGCCGCGTAACAACACATATTAATATCGCTAAAATAATGTTGAGAACATTTCATCTTGCCGATATAATGAAATTGCTAAAAATGCAATTATCATTTTGAAAAAAAATGGTACAAAAGGAGATTTCGTAATGCTTGAAATATAAGGCATACGGCGAAACGCTTGATAATAGTACAGTCGTATTTTTCAACAGAATTTGATAAGACTAGTAATAATTAAAGCCATTCTTCACGTAGATTGTCCTAAAGAGCTCGCATTTTCGATAGAGCTTATAGTTTTTCAGCTATGAACGATTGAAGTTGCACGGCGCACAAATACATATTTCTTCTCTCGCATAAATCTACTGTTGCGCACGTCCATCTTCAATCGTTCATAACTGGAAAACTATAAGCTTTATCGAAAATGCAAGCTCTTTAGGACAATCTACATGAAGAATGGCTTTAGTTATGACTAGTCTCATCAAATTCTATTGAGAAATACGCCTGTACCATTGTCCTGCCTTTTGCCGTAATATCAGGTCTTCGAGCGTCACTGACTCGTTCATTCTGAAATTTATTTCGGAACAAATAAAAGTATGATTGCAGATTGAAAAAATACATTAGAAGCTCTCGATAATGTACCTGTTGCTATAAGTATTTCTTAATCTTATGAAGCTTGTCATAGAAGGTGCAATGCAATAAATTTAAAAGGGCGACTTCGCGATTGAAAATAAGACCCACGTACATACATGGTAAGCGCTATGTGTGTGGTTTACAGTATACTCCACGAGTCACTAACACAGTCGCACCCATATGTAGGCCTATTAAGGTGCGTACAGACAGAGAGAACAAAACAGCGTAATGTAACATCGTCCCGTAAAAATATGTACGCGCTAATGTTACGAAGCTTTTAAGTTTAAGAAACGTAACAAAACATCACGCCGTATCATTATAGTGTAACGTTATATCGTCCCATTTCCATCAGTATCGGTAATTATTTTGAGTAGAATGGACATTGCAGCTGCTGCATATATAGTTATGCATTATTGTACGTATAAAAAAAACGGTCAAGACGCTATTGCCAAATGCCTTTATATAAAAATAGAAATAGTTATGATGAATGTTCTTTACTTTTGGATTTAAAAATAAGTGGCATGTACACAAATTTTCTCAGGATGTCACCAACTAACTTTGAGTTTTTAATTAATTTAATTGGCCCAAAAATATCACACGAAGACACAAATTGGAGATGTGCTGCTTCTGTGCAAGAAAGGCAAGCTATAACTCTTAGTTTTTTGGCAACTGGAGATTCTTTTACAAGCATTCAAATGGTTTTCAGAGTTTCCAAACAACTAATAAGCTCTATAATTCCTGAAGTGTGTAAAGCTCTTATGCGGAAGAGTTAAAAAATAATATACAGGTACGTGATTTTATTTACGTAGAAGTATATTTTATCCAAAATATGTATGATATTGTTTAATAATACTTTTTATTGAACATAAAATAATACATGTATTATAACTAAATAATGATAATTAAATAACGATCATGATATTTTGCCATAAGTAATAGTTACGGTTTAATTACACATTATTTGTTATTGAGTCAGAGATGGAGTTATTATGAATTAAAGAGGAATCAAATGGATCACTGTCAGGCGTTGAATAATGAGATGATGGGGAATAATGGGACTCTTGTGGAAATGCGAGTGACGAAAAGGACGTGCGCTGGGTTTTATGAGATTGATGCACTGAAGAAGTCATGGATGAATATTGGCAAGATGGGGTTAAAAATGAATCGTCCATCGTTTGTTTGTTGTTGAGTGCAGTTGGTTGTAAGTAGTTCAAACTGCTCGACGGTAAACGATATAAGGGATTATGACCATATTCAGAAGAATTGCACTGATTATAATATCCTCTATCTGCTTGAAATAAAATATGCATGATCGCTTCTTGTACAGCTGTTTGTGCGTAGCTGGAATATTTTGCCATTTTTTTAGCCATGAGATTTCCAAATATTTGAGACTCATTTACTTCCTGAGGCTTTTGGTCCGATGATACTGCTTTCTTTAGAACTTCATAAGCTGCATCTAGCTTTTCATCGTTATTGTTTCTCTTTCGTTTTCGGACAGTGGTCTTCGTTCGATTTTCTTTATTAGCCTCTTTTCCCTCAATCTCTCCCGTCTGAATAATGCCCCTTAATTCTACGGGATCATCTTCAAGCTCCTCCTCTATTTCAGTTGCAATCTGTAAATCAATAAAAAAATACTTATAAAATTACATTTTGAATGATTTTATGATAAAATTTTTAAAAAGACTACATAATCGCATATTCTTCCGTTTCAGATGCCAACTACACAAGAAAAGTGGCTTAAAGTGACAAAAGAATTTAATGACGTTTGGAATTTTCCACATTGTCTAGGTGCTTTAGATGGCAAGCATATTCTTTTGCAAGCACCTATTAATTCAGGCAGCGAGTTCTTCAATTATAAATCTACATTTAGTATAGTACTCCTTGCATTGGTGGATGCTAATTACAACTTTTTATATATCGACGTCGGAGCTCAGGGACGAATATCAGATGGTGGAATATTTAAGAATTGCTCTTTATACAAGAATTTAGAGAAAAATAATTTGAATTTACCGCAAGCAGAACCTTTAAATATTAGACGTGTATGTAAAATGCCTTATATTTTCATTGGTGACGAGGCATTTGCTCTAACTAACACATTAATAAAACCATTTACGGGTATATACTCTAAAGGGACACTGCAAAGGACTTTTAACTATAGATTATCTCGCGCTCGCAGGGTAGTTGAAAATGCATTTGGGATTGTCTCTGCAACTTTCAGAGTACTTCGTAAACCAATGTTACTATGTCCTGAAAAAGCTGAGCTTGTTGTAATAGCAATAGCTCACTTGCATAATTTTTTAAGAAAGAACTGTATTTCTGATCAAAATAATACCCTAAATGAAACATTTAATGCAGAAGCATACCGATCTATAAATGACGAGCCAATTTCTTCCTTGAGTTCTCTACGAAATATTCCTCGACAATCAATTATGGATGCTAAAATAATTCGAGAAGAACTAGCGGACTACTTTAAAAAGGAAGGCAGTATAGAATGGCAAACAAATTATGCGTAAATGCATTATACATTTATTTTTGCAATAAACGAAATTACTCACACTACTTTGTGTATTCCGGACTTTAGTTTTATCCAAAAGTAAAAGGAGGCTCTTGAATGCAAACCAACTGCTCGTGTACAAATCATCGCGGGCTATAACAAAAAAGAAATATATATCATTAACTTATATATATACTTCATAACTAGTTTCTTTAACTATATTTTAGACTTACCTGTCCCTGTTACTTTACTTTTTCTAATATTTGCCCTTTCTCGTCTAAATGCTGACTGCAAACAACCGATCTTTTTCTTGCATTCATCCATGGTTATTAACATTTCGGTAGCTAATTCTTCCCATGCATCATGTTTTTGCTCTTTATTATAATATTTAGGATGCTTTGCATTCCATAATATCTCTTTGCTTCTATATTTACCGATTAAATCAAGTGTGACTTCTTCCGTCCACTCCATTTTAAAACACTATATTTAATTAATAATAATGCAACGTTATGATGTTCGCTTGCCTGTGCATATACGAAGCACCTCAAGAAAACAGAAGAGCGTAACATTTTGGATGTTGCTATGTTACGCTAGCTATTACTGTGTTACGTTTTCACGTTACAATGTTACGCGACGATGTTACATTACGCTGTTTTGTTCTCTCTGTCTGTACGCACCTTTATGCTGGTGTACCCTGGACGAGGCAATAAGCTGTAGGGGGGGGAGGAGAAGCCAACTTTATTTACTCCGAGTATGCTTCTTTTTACAGTTTGCGTTATAATGACCAGGAGAAGTGTTGCAAAATTATGAAACTATTATAAAAACGTCTCCCCTTTTCACGCTCTCTTCAATGATGCCACCCAACTTGTCGGTGTATTTTTACTTTGCTCGAAATTAATTGCAGAATGAACAAGTCAATGACGCTCGAAGACCAGAAATTACGGCAAAACGCGGGACAATGGTACAGACGTATTTCTCAATAGAATTTTATGAGACTAGATATAACTAAAGCCATTCTTCATGTAGATTGTCCTAAAGAGCTCGCATTTTCGATGAAGCTTATAGTTTTCCAGTTATGGACGTTTGAAGATGGACGTGCGCAACAGCTGATCTACGCGAGAGAAGAAATATATATTTGTGCGCTGTGCAACTTCAATCATTCATAGCTGAAAAACTATAAGATTTATCGAAAATGCGAGCTCTTTAGGACAATCTACACAAAGAATGGCTTTAATTATTATTAGTTGCGACATGATTTCTGTTATTGTGGGGAAGGCACAATTTTAACTAGAAATCAGTGCAAAGGCACACAGACTTATAAAGAGCGCCAGGCTCATGAACCTTATATATGAGCCAGTCTGAGGCTTGCTGGCTTGAGACTTTTCAAGGACGTGGCATGCTATGAAATTAAAGTGGATTCTCTAGGAAAGCTACTTTTACACCTTAATAAAAATTAAAATAAGAATTATATTTTATAACTGCTCTGTCTAACAATTTACAAGTATCTATTAAAGATAATTACATGAAAATACATGGGACTTCTCCCCAAATCTAATATTATCTTATAAAGACAAGAGCCATGAAGTTATAACTATTAACAAGAAAATATTTATATATAAATAAGAAAATTAACTATTAAATCATATTGAGGATGTGGGATAATCGAAGGACCCTCAATCCATGTATGAATAAGTCTAATTGGACAGAAGACTCCATCTCAATTTATCCAACGCTAGCCCTTTAAGAACCTAATTACTTGCTGTACTATTCCTGTAGGAAATATAAAAGGCACAAGCAAAAACGTAACACCAAGTCAAGCAAGGCGTAGCCAGGTCCATCAATATCTAAATCATTATCAAGAAAGTTAAATGACAAGGGTTATATAATGGAGTCTTTTACACTCCCTTTTCAGTGTGCTTATGCACCAATTCATTAACAATATTCCATTCAGAATACAATATCAACCCCCAGTCCGAAAGTACTTTATGATACAAACTATGTACAAGTATACAAGTAAAGAAGAAAAATAAATATATATATATATATTGTAACGTGGTGGAATCACGTTACAGAAATGTACACATTTTTTAGTTCTTCTCAGGTCTCCCCCTTAGTGCCTCCCGTCCCCTTGAGTATGCATGTGAGTAAGTGAGTGAGCGTAGATGAACCTTCCGTGTGATGGTAATGTAGTTGCCCGCTGAAGGGATATTGTAATTGCCATCCACGGAAGGAGAGTAAATGTTTTTAGGACATGGTATGATTGCGGATTGAGCGAATGTCAGTAGGTTGTATATTATTTAGGATTAAATATTATATTCCTAATGGTAAATTTTATTCGTAGCTTATAAGACCGATTCCCTGCTCCAACATGAGCTAGAAAACTGTTATTGTCCTATCCTTTACGCTCCCATGCCCGAATGCCTATAATGCCCTCTCTCTCTAACCTTCCTGCCGAGCGCGGTTGTTTACGCGACGCTCCTACCGTCCCCTTACCCAGTCTCCCCGCCGAGCGCCTCATCGGTTCCTTCCCGTTACCGCGCTGCGCCTCGAGCGCCAGGCAGCGAGTCCCAGTCCCCTCCCCTTACCGCGCTGACGCCTCGTGCGCCTAGCTGCGTTCTCCCCTGCCCGCGCCACGACCGACCCAACGTCGCCGACCCCGCACCGCATCGCCCCGCTGCCGAACCACGAAGCTCTAGTGTCGTCTGCTGCTAAGGACGACCACGCAGGATTCTAGCGCAGGAGCTAGCCAGCCGGCTATCATGCCAAGTATATGGGTGATTAGCCGGAACGGCGAGAAACATGGATCGCGGATCCATACCTAATTAATGATTGGTCCCTGGATCCCGATCACAACTATGACACCCCGGAATGAGGGGAATGATTGAGAGGACGGAGGAATATCCGTCAAATTGGACCAGATCTTGTTCGACTTCTGGAGTATCCGTACGTGGGTTTAATAGAGAACTGGGTCGTCGCTGTGGATATTGAAATACGCCGAATTTCAATATCGCAGGCCCCAGCCATCGTCATTAAGAAGTTTTTGTGGAGTTTTCCGTGGCGGACGTCGTGGGATCACCGGATTTCATCGTCGGAGCCGCCGGAGAATTTTTCCTCGCCCCATTCCCTTCCCCTTTTCGCTTTTCCCGTGTCGCCTTCTAGCCGTCGCTTTCCCTGAGCTTTTCCCCAGTTTTCCTTGTAGTTTAGTGTTAATGAAATCATTGTGCGTGTATAATAAGTGTGCCAGGACATCGCGGGAGGCCTCTCCCCCCGAGATTTTAGTTTTCTTTGAATAAAGATTGTGTCCTTGGATTTTGACCGTGTGATTATTGACTATTTTAATCCGGAATTCCTTTCCGCGCGTTACAATATATATATATGGCATTAAAGCCTAAATCCTGTCATCGTACAGGCTATGGAATCTATAATCCAACTCATCTCAATAATAGTTAACTTTCCTTATTGGAAATACTAGACTATATGAGTGCAAATGGAAAAGCTCTGTATATACCTCCTGTATTTGGAGTTGGATTTAATACTTCCTACGTAGACCTGCTATACCCTACTAGATCTGGAGCCACTAAGTTAATCACAAAGGAATATTAATATTCAAACGTTGAGTCCTACTATCGGTCTCTAATGCTTACCTTCATGCAATAAACCATATAGCAAAGTATAAGCCAGGCATGCACAGCAGAGTCAATTGATAGGTTAGGAGTAATGGATGGAGTTGAAGTCCCAATGAACCTCCTGACAGTTCCCAATTTTCTGTCTACCCTCCTTCCTTCCTTCTTAGTATATCAAATCCTGGTCCGTGGTCCACTTACATGGGTATCCGAACCTGATCAAAGCTTTCCTTGGATCTTTCAAATAGCATCCTGCCTTGATGACGGGTAAAAGTGGTGTGTCCGCCTAAATTTTTGCGCTCGTCCAGGCGAGTGCGGCAGCGCTGTGCACGCGTGCCAGCGCTGCCACCCGGGATCGAGAGCAAACCCATTTACGCGCGGCGTTTGAAATCAGAAATAAATTATGTATCAAGGCAAAAAAATTTGCCTTGTTACATAGTCTCATCAAATTCTGTTGAAAAATAGGACTGTACCATTGTCCCGCGTTTCACCGTATGCCTTAATATTTCAAGCATTACGAAGTCTTTTTTTCTACAATTTTATTTCAAAATGATAATTGCATTTTTAGGAATTTCATTATATCGGCGAAATGAAATGTTCGCAACATTATTTTAGCGGTATTTATAAAGGTATAGCTACAGATAGGGGAATAGCGTAAATATGAGAGGAAAGTTTCGCAGTAAGTTTCGATGCTGGAGTGGTGGAACACGTTAGCGTGAGCCGCGAGAGGGGCGGAAGCCTAGCTTCCTTCCTAAAAATTTTTGGTTTTCGTCCACTTCAGAAACGCGGGACAATGGTACGGCTCTATTTCTCAACCGATTTCAATGTTTTTGGGCTTGTTGGAATCGTTAAGTCTTGGACCTCGTCATAAAGATGTCCGATTTTTCAATTTGTTTTGCGTTTAAATATAATTAATGCGAATTTTTAAACAATTTTTTCATTTTTCGAAAAATACGGCTTTATTTATGACAAGTACTAAGAGTTCCAATAAGCCCAAAAACATTCAAATCGGTCGAAAAATAACGCTGGCCTATTCTCCCTCGTTTTTCGTTTCGTAATGTTGGCTGCAGAGGGCTTGAGGGATCTCGTTAATATTTATTATTAGTAATATAAGGAGCAAAACTGTCAAAGTCAAAAATGGGTTAGCAGCGCAGCAATAAGAATATGACGTCAAGGCGACTGACTTCAAAGCGAAGAAATCCGTCGAAGATTGAAGAAAAACGAGAAGAATCGAAATATTTCGTTATATATATAGACAACAGAGTATGAGACCTCTGGATTGCGGAAGCCGTTTTTAATATTCGAGGTCCCATTTGAAAACTCTTTGAACTCCTTTTTGAGAAAAGCTATGGTTAAATCATGACAGTGCATCATTTTCAGAAATATATCGATTTGAAAATTGGACTGGCTAAACTTGCTGTATAAGCTACACGGTAGTGCTTGACGATATATATTTTGACGGCAAAATCTGCTATGATAATAAAGTTTCCGCATAAACACTATGCATAGGTGAAGTTCCAGGGTTTTACTTGTCTCGTGGCGGGAAACCGTTTTATTTACTATATGTGTTAGGCGCCAGCCTCGTTATTAGAGCCGAACTCTAGAAAGCACCCATCCTATTACTAAATTGTCCAGCTAGCTAGGATATTGCTATTTGATAGAGGGGCAGGGTTGGAGAGAAGAGTTTGGTTGTTAAATAACTACCGGATCTTAGATGGTTTTCCTATTCAGACTTTGACCTTTATTTCCTTGTCTCTTATGTTTAACACCATTAATCACAATCAGTCAAATTCCACTCATTCATACTAAATACAGACTCGCGCCATAGATCACGGATCAGAGGAGTAGGGGTCTCAACTAACTCGGTATGCATTGGGGGTTAACTCCCGATGATGGGGAAATGCTAGTCCCGAAAATAGATTTCGCCAAGTCCCGCAGGAGACTTCCCATTCGGGCCTAAATGCCTCGATTCCGCGGGGAGGTCCTCGGCACACACTCCCGGATAGCGGTAATCGGGGAGGCCCCTCCAAAAGGCGATACTAGGGAAAAGGTTCGCGACAGGATCCACGGTACCTCGAACAGCTCCGTATCATAGCAACGTCGCAGCTCCGGTTCACCCCCTTCACCCGATCGGATATCACCTAGATGGGGATGGAGATCGGCGCATGTGGCTCGCGGATGATACTGCTGACCAACCGACGGTCTTATCAAACTCGATAATGAAATTTTAAAGGGGACTAAGCTTCCCCCGATGAGAAAATCTTCCTCTCTTAACCTTTCGGCCAAGGGATACCTGGGGAGTGATGCCCTGCGCAAATCCCGAGCTGGTTGATGAGGGGATTACACCACCCTCTCACCCACACTCAGGAACCCGCGCCGGACATCTCCCCCCTCCTGGGTGGTCCTTTCGGCTCAACCCACCATGCGAGGAGTATCAAAATTCTCGAGCTAACCTCATATGTTCGATATTCCTTGGCGACAGTTCTCTCAATCGGAGGCCCATTTTCAGCGACGATCCTCTGGGAGACACTCTCGTCCTCCCCGACCCACTCCTAACGACTTCTCTCTGCCTCGAAGCCCTGTTTCTACGATGAAGTCCTCCTTTCCATGATCAACGGCTCCTTGGACGATCCATCCTCTTCGACGAACAGTTTCACAAGAAGAACGATTGCTCTCCTTCCGTTTCCAAATTCTCCTATTTTCTCTTCCTTCCACGCTCCGCACCTACTTCCCCTCCGATAAACCTGCCATATTTGTTACTTCTTCATTGGCACAGGATTAATTTCCTTTGTCCTGATTGGCTCTATTTGTATGTGCAAGCCTCCTGCGGTATTTAATTCGCCGATTATTGTGGGCCAGTGGACCGATGCTTTCAGGATGTTTCATGGCATCTCGTCTTCTTCTAGCCTATCCTCGTCGGAGCTTTCGGTTTGGAGCGCGGGAAGGGTCTTCATGGCTTGTTCTTGTTCTTCCTCTTCCGTGATAACTTCTTTCTCGTTCCTCGACAGCACCTCTCTCTTTTCCCTACTTCTATTTCTCACTACCCCTGGTCCGCCATCATACAAATAACGTACTATTATTTTCGTGCATTCATACATCCATACCTAAACTCATATAGTATTTCCAGTAGGGGGGGGGGGGGAGGGGGGTCATCGTAGATAGAAAGAAGGTGAGTCGGACTGCCTCCCAGTCATAAATGACTTTATATAGTCATTTCCAAACCATTGGGACGGGGACTCGAAAAGACAACGTCACAATATACTATATACTTGCCGTCGATACACTACCTTGTCTCTTGATTAAGAAAATAATTAGAAAAGATTAACATGTTTAACCCCTTAATGCCCATGGCCCAACTAGAAGCCCGATCACTTTGAAACAATTTAAAATAGGATAGGGACCTTTATTATGAAAAATTGTGGCAAAAAGTTGAATTTTGGAATTTGTTTAAAAAATTTTTGCTTAAACGAATTGATCAAACTTCAACTTTTCGACAATCTGACAGCAGAAATGTATTCTACGTTGAAAATTATAAAAGAAAATGTTTCTTTCTTCCATGATTATGCAATTTGATAACTATTAATAGCGTATAAGCAATCGGATAACCGCATGCACATGGCTCCGATGCCCGTGGCTACACCAGAAGCCCGAGCACTTTGGAAACAATTTAAAATAGAACTGGGACATTTATTATACAAGAATATGGCAAAAAGTTGAATTTTTGAATTTGTTTCAACAATTTTTGGGCATCAGAGCCATTTGCATGCGGTTATCCGATTATTTATACGCTATTATTATTTAACATATTGCATAATCACGGAAGAAATAAACATTTTCCTTTGTCATTTTCAACATGGAATCCATTTCTGCTCTCAGTTTTTTCAAATTGTTGAATTTTGCTCTATTTGTTTAAACAAAAATTATTTAAACAAATTCCGAAATTTAACTTTTTGCCATATTTTTTCATAATTAAGGTCCCTGTCTTATTTTAATTTGTTTCCAAAGTTTTCATCCTTCTGGTTTGGCCATGGGCAATAATGGGAAGCAACAAGCATTGAGTAGAAAATATTTCTAAGATATTTTAGTAAGTCACAATAAATTCCATTATTCCATGTTCTAAGAAATACAGAATTTCATATTTGCAAGCTTGATAATAAATAAAACAAATACATCACACGTTTAGTCTGTAAAGATTTGTGGGCTAGTAGCTACCATGAGTACCATGTTTTCTGTAGCTATTAAAAAATATTTCATCTTTATCGCAACAACCATTGAGCATATTACACATTTTGTCAATAATCTTTAATGCCATCTAGTGATGCTTTTAAAGTTATACTTCGTTGTACACAAATCATCTTACAGGTATTTTTTATTCATATTTTAACCAATTTAATGTTTAAATCTGTTTAAAATCGATGTGCTATATAGGAAAAGCTTTGAAAATATCGTATAATTTTCAATACAATCAAAATTCATTTAGATAAAAAAACACAAATGCTATCTCTAAAATATAAAATTCTTTAATTAGATAATACCTCCTAGCTAATATATTATACACGGCGTCCAATTAACTATAGCCAATACTAAAAAATTCGAATTGTGGATGGAACTCTAACAAAATGATTTTATGGTCATTTTTGCAAGTACCCTTAATTTAAAAGTTAATATAGCAATTACATTTTCTTGATTACAATTGACTTTGATTATGAAGATGATTCTACTGGTCGCATAACTAAATTATAAGCGGTAAATTGGCATACATAGTAGTATTAACATAATGTTATGTCCTGACTTGTGTAGTAAACTCAGGAACAGTTTTTGTTGTGGGCTCCAATGTCCGCTGCCTACCAGCTGGTAGTAGTTGTAGGAAATTCGATGGAGGATTTTTGTATTGAGGGATAACACTTAGTTGAGCAGACTTCGATGATTTTTAATGGTTTTTATTTATTAACTGTAACAAATATAAGAGTCTTACAAGACTGTTCTAGTTGAAGGTACAATTGGTACTTGCTTAAAAGCTAATCGAATTAGTCGACGCTGGGTCCTGGATCGTGATCCAGGGAGATGGCTAAGCCAATCAAAACATTTTTAAAATGAATTCATCCTATCTATGACCAATAAGAATTAAAGCATCTTAGAGTGAGTGGGAGGTAGAATTCTCTCGCGGACTTACAGTCGCACGATGCAAGATGCAAACGTAGGCAAAGATAAGGTCCCGGCGACGGTGCCTGCAGATTCTGGCATATGGGATCACATTCAATTATCCTATTTCTTTTAATAAAATAATTTTAATTTTTCGGGATTAATTGGTTAGGGACGTAACAATAATCACACGGGCACAACGAATTCAGTATATAATAGTTGCCGAAAGTCGATTGGCTGAGTCTTTAGTGAGGGCTATAAAATTATTAAAACATAAACACGCCCGACAAAATGTGTAAGGTAAGATTGACACTAATAGAATTGTTATTTAATAAGCTTATAATTTCTACCTCTGAAATGCATGTGCTTTTACGATGAAAATAAGACCAAATAGGATTTGGATAGGACTATTTTTAGCGAAATTATTAATTGATTAAACTATGAATTATACTCTAAAATCGACGTAATTATTTCATCCCAAAAAAACAAACGTCGCTTGTATAATAGGTGGCAAGTACATAAATCGTCTAGAGTAAATAATACAGTAAAATAAAATATTCGAATTTAAAAAATTAGTGAAATCCAAATGTAAGGCAAGTATTTATTTTTACTGTGGTAAAAGTTAAAATTTCGAAAAAAAATGGTAGCACAAAAAAGTTACTTACCGAGCCCGTTGTATACAATGGGATTAAATAGCACATTTTGAAATTCCAAGAAGCAACGCTTATATTGTAAGATAGCGACTTAAGTATGAAAATTATGGGCCCGGCAAGTAATATTTTTATGTAACTATTTTTTTCTCGAAATTTAAATTTTTTCCACGGTAAAAATATATACTTGCCTAACAATTGAATTTCACTCATTTTTTTAATTCGAATGTTTTACTTTACTGTATTATTTACGCTAGATGATTTATGTACTTACCGCTTTTTTTAAAGTAAAGCTTGTTTTTTGTGGAATCTTATAAAGATTTGTAAGAATATAGGAATTATAAGTAAATAATTGATTTAACTAATTCAACCATAAAATACATTTTCCAATGTCTTCATCCCTCCAAAATAAAGCTTCATCTCAAGATATTAATTTAATAATGAATTAAATAATATGCAAAATATTACACTAATGAATTGCAACGATACTTTTCTAAAAAGATGGATACTGGTGACCAATGAAATAAAAACTTATTACTTTTACCGGGCGGCCCACAATCCGGCGCTCGCCACTACTATATTTCACCGTTATAAAGAGTTAACTATTTATATTGTAACGTCTCGTTTCGCGATGCGGCCTCGAATAGTATTTTCACTGAAGAGATTTCCTAATTTTTCAATAAGACACTATTCGGCCTTGGTTTAACAAGGGAGGACAGGGAACACAAATGGACAATAAGACACGTGGAGCGTGTTAATGGCCAGGAAGTGCTAAATAAAGCTTTGCATAATTATAATATGAAATAGATAAATTTATTTCCGCGAACAAAATGAAAGTCGTACAGTTAATCGTTTTCCAATTAAATAGAGAATCGAGTACAATTTTTTTATTAATTTGTGTGTGTGTGTGTGGACGACAATTCGCTGGAAATTCTTTTAATTGTCTCCGCGGTTGACCGACTTAAGGCATTCCTTAGGCGTGCTGCAAGACGCTTCATAATTCTTCCTGAATATAAAGAGAGGTCTACAGAGGAGGGAATTCGAAAATGACACGCGATAGAAACTTTCGAGGAGGCAATGAATTGCTCTCCTCTGTCGAGGGAACTACACCCCGACCAGTACTATTCCTAAGAGCAAAGATTCTCTAAACGACTTCCGATCATTTATTTGTAGTACCCTATATATTAAGAAGCCGATCCCGTAAACTAACAAATACTAGGTTATTAAAGTTTTAAAATCCTTCGCGGTCCGAGGAATACTCTTTGTCCAATAATAGGAATACGAATAATATACTGCTAGACGAAATTCGAGATAAGACAAGGAAACTATGTAATAAGGAGTTCTGGTCTCTCCTAGAGAGGAAACCAGGTTTACCTGGGAGCAAGAGCTATTTATGAATAACAAGGGTAGGATGCTGCTGTATGCGTCCATTCGAGAAGTCTACTACTAGGTTGTCCACTGCATTCAGGCTATACTTCTATCCTTCACTCCTAAGTTGTTTTCACTCACTACTTTTATAAAATAGGAAATTAACTGCAGTGCAATGCCCTCACTGTATTTGCAACGAGAAACAAAATAAAACATGAGGATAGGAAAATAAAGACTGCACACGTCTTGACCAGATAGGACCCAAATTTGGTGTGTCGTCAGACGACCACGACACGTGAGATGAACAGATCGGCGCATGCGCTAATAGATTAGTTATTGACCTGTGATTTAGCGTAATACGATCAATAATCGCGAGTACAAGCAGGTGGCGCCTCACCCTCCCGCTTTATCGTAACTAGTGTAAGAAACTCAGTATCCGAATTTTTCGTGACGATTGCAAAGCCTCGTCATAACATATACAAGTTTTTCATAACGCCTCTTCCCCTAACCCGTCTAACGGGGTAAACATTAGGCTGAGTTCAAGAATATCGTACAATAAATCTGGAGTATATACTTTTTCGTACATAGGCTTGTACCTCTATATTCCGCGGCTGATACACTTAGCTTAAATATTTATCTGCATTAATCCGTAAAGCATCGGGCGCCAGGCCCCTATACTAGGCCGCTCACGACTCTGTTTTTCCACTGTGCCGAAATCTACACCGGCCAAACCTAGCTTTTATCATAAGACTCTGACTTTTCACGGGGGTCGCCCGAGATGACCATTTTGGCTATTCCGGTTGAGGCTCTTCTTTTTCCTTTGGCTGCTTAGGAATTCTTTCTACGAAAAAAACTTCATTGTCCTTGATGCTTCCTAAGACTCAATCTTTATCTGTTTGAACTTCGTTTTAGGCTCGCCGGCGGCGCTACTAGGCTCTTGCCGTGGCGCGCGTTCTCGGCGCGAAAGTTAAAAAGGAAATTCAATTATATGTAGATTCGCTCAGAATTCACAACGTTACAACTCCTCGTCATTTTAACTTTACTAAGGGCAATATTTCACTGGCAAAGTTGATAACCTCGGATATAAAATGAATCCGTTCGGTGTATTCCAGACAAATAATACTGGGCTAACAGGCGCTTGTAAGTTTTAATTACGCTTAAGTTCATTGAGGTAGGCTCAATGAGTGCCTCTTCCATAGCTTTGTTCTAGATGTTGTTGGGTAGCGCCAACTTCCTGGTGTTGTATTCAGAAGCTGACATCTTACGAATTGGGTCAGGTCGGTGGGCATACAATCTATCTTCATCTGTTCTCCAAGGCAGCGTAGACATGATTCTTAGTTTCCCTCGAACTCCTGGTCTCTTTTATCCCACCAAAGGGTGTCACTGGCCTTTTTCAGCTCGTCAGAATAATTTAGCCAAATTTAGCTCCAGTTGGAAGGCTCTTATAGAATCAATGCCTAGGATACATTCATAATCTAGCTTGGGGGTGACTGTTATCCATAACGTTTTCCTGAAGTTATCAGCGTCCAACTTTAAACTAATGTCGCCAACGGTATGGCTAAGGCTGCCATCGATGAGCCGTATGTCTCCCTTTGCGGACTTGTTTATTTCTTCTTTTATCAGGGGCACTACCTGCTGTCCAAGGTACGAACGAACGGTTTCCGCGACCACTAAGGCTTTAATTCCCCGGCCTAGTATGAAGATCAAAAGAACGGACGATTATGGTGATCTTCCTTGCTCTTCTTCACTGGCCTTTTAGCTGCAGACTTTAGCCAATACTGCGATATCCTCTTCTGATGAGTGAGTTGACCCCTGGTATACGGTGTAGGGGAAACTGTCTGTTGTACATCTGCCAGGTCTCGGTGATAGCATTCACCGAAATCTGAAATTTCCTAAGGAAGTCCATCCCTAAGATGACTTCTAACGCCAAGTCTGGAGCTATCAAGGTGCTTAGCTCCTATTCCGTGTCACCTATGGTCCAGCTGATAGGTAATTCCCGAGCTATTGGAATAGGCTTTATATTCCCCATTTGGACATCAGCTTCTACTGGATCTCGACGATCAGGTGTGAGTTTCAAGCCTAGAGCTCCCCCGATGATTGTCTTCACCGATCCTGTGTCGATCAACTCATAAACATTTCTTCCGTCCAATTGTACTCCAATGCAGACTCGTTGATCTCTCCTGTCCGTAATACGTCTTCCAGTATTGGAAGGAGTTAGCCGCGACCGCCATAGGGTTCACCAGGCCTTTTGCCTCCTGGACTTCGCTTTTTACCGATAAGGCCCCATGGTCTTGCTTAGAAGCGGCGATGAACACTCGCTCACTTGCCTCTCGACTAGTTTTCCGGATGTTGACCAGGCGAGTTCGAGCTTGCCTGACTTACTTCACCGGTCGCTCTTGGCTTACCACCCCTTATAGCATAGGGTCTTTCAGCCTTCCAATGGGCCAACTGTTGACACTTATAGCAAAGAAACGTCTGCTTGTTCCTTCTTACACGTTCTGTTCTTTCTTCAGTAATGACGGTACTCCATGCTTGGATCTTTTCACTGAAACGTCCCTGTTTTCGCTGAAAACTCCTTTGGCACCTTTTCTCGTGCACCTGAACTGGCCGATGACGTAGAATTCTCAGTAATGGACAATAGTTTCATTACTTGGGCCATCATTGATTCCCAAGACGTCTTCCGCTTCATCCTTAACTGCATCCTTCCGTCGCGACTCTTGAACTTATTATTCTTGCCCATGGTCTCCAAATTCTTCTTTTTTCGATAGCGATAATCGATGACTCATTCGATACTCCTAGGCCAATCACTAAAGATTTTTTCAGGACATTAATACTAGTAGAAAACGAGCTGCGTCATTATATTTGGTCATGCCCATAAATGATTGGGTTTATGTTTTGGATTTGCAAATGTCATTTTCTTTTTTTTTTTGTTAACAATTTTCATAAAAAAATGGATGTTTCTTCGTTTTTCGCGTTTATCTAAAAAACTACCGATGCTATCGAAATTACCTCAATAGACGTTTTGTAAAGAATAAACAGACGAATATTTGAGACTAGTTTGAAGTCGATCGGATGAATCGTTACGGAAAAAATGTGAAAAAACAAAAAATTGGTATCTTTTTTAAATATAAATAGCTCCGCCATTTTCAAGATTAATAACTGAAACATTGAGAGACTAAAGATATTTATGTCTACTTTATGTGTACAAAACCCCGATAAGTTCGGATAAGTAGTTTGTCCGAAATCGCAATTTAAATTTTAACAGCCCTATTTTACGAGAAAACTGGATGCGTTCTGAATCAGCCGATTTTGATTTTCGTTAAAGATATTAAAAGAAGAAGTTAGTGAAAATAGAACATATAGCTTGATATTCACTCTTATAGTTTATCGGGAAATTTGCTAAAAACAGAATAAAACGTGAGCGAAAACGGCCGAGTGCTCTGAAGCCGCGTAGTGGTGGGAATAGTGCGCCAGTGTAGAAGACCATGTATATAGTAATACAAGTGCGTTGCGCGCTAACAGCTAATCTTTATAACTCCCATTATCTCATTAACCAGTGGAGCTTTAGAGATGATTTTTTTAATTGATGTAGAAAAAAGTGTGGAATCCAATTCTGCTATTATCTTTCTATAATTACTAAGAAATGAAATTCTAGCATCTATTTTTCTTTTATAATATGTATATAATTTGTATTATAGTATACAAATTAATAATGAGTATTTTGAAAAAAAATAGATGCTAGAATTTCATTCCTTAGTAATTATATAAAAATAATAGCAGACTTGGATTCCACACTTTTTTATATATCAATTAGAAAAATCATCTCTAAAGCTCCACTGGTTACTGAGATAATGGGGGTTATAAAGATTAGCTGTTACCGCGTGACGCACTTGTATTACTATATACATGATCTTCTCCTACACTGGCGCACTATTCCTACCACTACGCGGCTTCAGAGCACTCGGCCGTTTTCGCTCACGTTTTATTCTGTTTTTTGCAAATTTCCCGATAAACTATAAGAGTGAATATCAAGATATATGTTCTATTTTCACTAACTTCTTCTTTTAATATCTTTAACGAAAATCAAAATCAGCTGATTCAGAACGCATCCAGTTTTCTCGTAAAATAGGGCTGTTAAAATTTAAATTGCGATTTCGGACAAAGTACTTATCCGAACTTATCAGGGTTTTGTACACATAAAGTAGACATAAATATCTTTAGTCTCTCAATGTTTCAGTTGTTAATCTTGAAAATGGCGGAGCTATTTATATTTAAAAAAGATACCAATTTTTTAGTTTTTTCACATTTTTTCCGTAACGATTCATCCGATCGACTTCAAACTAGTCTCAAATTATTTGCCTTTTTATTCCCTACAAATCGGCTATTGAGGTCATTTCGATGGCATCGGTAGTATTTGAAATAAACGCGAGAAACGAAAAGAACGCCCATTTTTTATGAAAATTGTTAATAAGTAAAAAGAAAAGAACATTTGTGAGTCCAAAACATAAGCCCAATCATCTATAGACATGAATAAATATAATGACGCAGCTGGTTTTCTAATAGTATTAATGTCCCATGGCGGGCCTTTTTCCCCTTTATTGCTTAGCCTAATAGTAAAACGTAATATTGTGCTTATCTAATCGTTGACTCCTTCTGTCATTATTAATTGAATTTATTTCTGAATTCAAAAATTTTCACATTCATAATGGGTGAACAACAACACATCACGAAAAATATCAGCTTATATTATAAACACTGCAGGCGAACAAATTATGTCTGCTCAAAATTAGGTTTGTAGTTGTAAAAAATTTTTAAAAACGAATATTAAGTTGGTAGTAGTAACAAATTTTAGAGCCGAAAATTAGGTTGGTAGTAACAGAGTTTAGGGGGGAGATTGTTCATGACGTGTCCCGCACAGCAATTTCTGCTGGTAGGCGGCGTTTCAATCCAAAGCGTCAGCTCTAGATGTCATTATGCCTTCGCGGTACCTATCGAAAATGATGTGAAACTACACGATAGAGTTTTGAATAGGGTAAAACAAGTCTTCATCAGATAATTTCAGACTCACCAACACCCTAAACTGTTTAACCGTCCGTGAGAGCACTCCACTACTACCTCTCTAAACGTTGTTTGCACACCATTACTGCGGTATGTGCATGTTCGGGTCTCCTTCGTTTAGTTTCGGTATATTTCGAGTATCAGACAGAAAGAGAGTGGTATAGTTTATTCGGACATCTCATTCTCATGCTTGATCTTCATTCGTTTAACCTAGTTTTGCCAATGAGCCAAGTCGAAGCAAAATACTTTTCGATCAGCTTTCGTAAATGTTAGTCATACAAAGGAATTCTAATAAAATGTTTATAAACATTCATTAACCTATTAGAATTTATAATAAATAAAGAAATGTGATCGCAATATGTAACATTGATCAACTTTATTATGAGCAATATGTTACGTATTTTTTTGTATAAAAAATTAATTTTCTTAATTTATTATTGACTCTAGTAGTTTAATAATAAAAAATGTATATAATAATTAAAAGAAATGGAAAAATAAATCAGTGGTTAAAGAACCCCAGCCCGCAGATTATTAACCGATAACCTTACCATCTGGGTTACGTTCTTATTCGGTGAAACAAAGACAAAGTCGCCTGTTAGACTGACTGGATCGTTTCAAGGTTGTTCAACCTGGTTTAAATGTGCAGAAGCAAATATTAATTGTAATCATATCTTTATTCCATATATCAGCTATTTCGAAAGAATTAGATTGCCATAGAAATAAGAAATTAAATACCAGCGATATTTTCTATCCCATAAAAAAAAAGCTTCGCTTGTAAACAAAGGACGGCAAGTACATAAGTTGTATCTAGCATGATTAAAATATAGTAATATAAAATATATTAATTAAGAAAATAGTGAAATCCAAATGTTAGGCAGGTATAAATTTTTACCATGGCGAAAATTGAAATTTGGAAAAAAGTAAATAGAAACACAAAAATTATTTGCCGGGCCCGTTGTATGCAATCGTATTAAATAGCCGCATTTTTAACCTATGACAAGCAACGCTTTTATTGCAAGATAGCGACTTACATATGAATATTACGGGTCCGACAAGTAATTTTTGTGTTACTATTTACTTTTTTCAAAATTTCAATTTTCGCCATGGTAAAAATTTATACCTGCCTAATATTAGGATTTCACTATTTTTTTTAATTAAATTATTTTATATTACTTGTGACGCTACTGTCTATCCCGAGGGATAACGTAGAAGGGGAGGGAGGAGTGATCCCTCACCGATCGCGTTCGCGTCCCAATAGGCGACTTCCTACAAGACCCGGGCGCCTTCGATGTAAATTTGTTTATAATACCCGAATATTTATTTATACAGAGGGGGTTCTAACCCTCGTAGGCAAATATAGGGGAAGGGGTGCTAATACAATAATTCCTCAGCTTTAGTTAACTCTCTTTATTATAAAGTCCGTACTCAATACAAGAACCGGTTCTCCTTACACGGTACAATTGTGTGACGCGAGGTCCTAAGTGTGGGCGCGGCCTAAGTGGTGCAAACGCGGCTGAAGCCCCGATGACGTTGTAGCTAACCTCGCGCTCGAGTCACTAGTCGGCGCTCGCGGGGGTCCCCACCGAGTCGCGCGGTATTCGCGCGCCATCGGCGGATTCCTAAGTTAACTACTACGCGACGCTACGCGGATAAGTCCCTATCCTCGCGCATGCGCGTTCCTCGACGGTTATTCGCACTCACTAAGTTCCCGCGAACTCGATCACAACACGACCCGGATTGTTTATGTTTGGGAGTCTAAGGTCGCGAGTCCTCACAATGACTGTTCCGCGGCCTTGAACCAACTCAAGGGAACGATCCTGTCAACGGTCAAACGCACAACGAATCGATGTAATCGCGATCACTTTTACTAATTCGCGCTTTTACACACTATGACGTTCGTTACTGGTCCGACGGAATGACCACTCCGCTAGGTTGCCCGCTTACCCGTGACAGGTGAGCAGGGCCAGCGGTTCCCTATAAAACCGATCGGTGCTACGAGCCCTAGCACACCCCGGGACGTCACTGGACTTTATCACAAAACGAATAATCACCCTAATTTCTGTTTATAATTGGCAGGCTTTCTTCTCTCTCTCTCTCTCTCTCTTTCTCGCCCTTGACACTGGCCCGAAAGGCTGGTAATCTCCGCTGTCCGGTATGGGTTCGCGGCAAGGTGGCAGTCGTTGCACTATTATCTGCACTTTTTTCTTTGGTTCGTTGCGGCGGCTGCTGCCTTGCTGTGGCTTATAACGGCGGCGGGGTTTCTAAGCTCCAGGCACTGTATCACCTTTGACATCTAAACTACGTGTGTCGGGGCAGTCCGCGGAAGCAGGTAAGGCCCTGCGCCTGTCCCGCCGCTGCCCCGCTACACTCATCGCGCGACACTAGGCAGCCGACAAGTTATCGATCCCCGATCAATAACTCATCGGTTGATAACTTCCTAGTTCGCATACGACCCGCCTATCTAGCGCTTGAGATTAGCAAAGCGCTAGATGGCAGCTATTGTAACGCTGCGGGAACGCAACGTTACATACTGTATTAATCATGCTGGAGACGACTTATGTACTTGCCGTCCTTTTTTACAAGCGAAGCTTGTTTTTTGATAAAAAAAAATCTGGGATGGCGTTGGTAAACCAGTTCCCGAATTGGTGGAATTGCTCATATATATAAATAACACAATATGAGATCTTCGGATTTCATGAACCGGTTTTAATGTCCATGGTCTCAAATGAAAGCTTGTTTAAAACCAGTTTAAGAGAAAAGCTTTATTTAAATCAAGACAATGGATCATTCACGGAGATAAATCGTTTTGAAATTGGGATAGCCAAACTTGCAGTATAAGTTAACTATAAGTGTTGGCGGTAGAGATTTGTCATTATCTACTTTTATATGTAATTGCCGTCGAGATACTACCGAGTCTCATGATACGGTAGCGCTTGGCGGTATGCACTTGCCGCTGGGACACTACCGTCCAGCATTGCCAACTCTGCCATTTTGATTATACTACGCTGTACAGTGATGTCAATGATGCCAGAATCAAGCTTTTAACAACGAAAATGAAGTTAGCCGCTAGCCAGCAGCAGTATGCAAAATTTGAAGGGAAGGGATATGTACCCCTTCTCTTCAAATTTTCTATACTGCTGCTGGCTAGCAGCTAACTTCATTTTCGTTGTTAAAAGCTTGATTCTGGCATCACTGACATCACTGTGCAACGTAGTATAATCAAAATGGCGGAGTTGGCAACGCTGCTACCGTCCCTTTTGATCCCCATCTCCCATGTAAAAGTTAAGAAAATGTTTTTTTTTTATTAATGCTTTTATTCTACCAAATAGAGCAGTTTAAACGTCGCATTACCGATAAGGTAAATTAGCTTTAATATTGATTTTCAAATGACGTCGTACTCTCCTTCAGAATCTTTAACCAGCGTTGCCAACTCCGCCATTTTGATTATACTACGGTGTACAGTGATGTCAGTGATGCCAGAATCAAGTTTTTAGCAACAAAAATAAAGTTAACCGCTAGCCAGCAGCAGTATAGAAAATTCGAAGGGAAGAGGTATATATCCCTTTCCTTCAAATTTTCTATACTGCTGCTGGCTAGCGGTTAACTTTATTTTTGTTGCTAAAAACTTGATTCTGGCATCACTGACATCACTGTACACCGTAGTATAATCAAAATGGCGGAGTTGGTAACGCTGTCTTTAACTGAAAAAGCACTTGAGGAATTCCGTTAATAAAATATACAGAAAAAGAATTATATATATATTGCTTGATCAGGAAATTAAGATATCAGGAGATAATATTAGTAATCGCTGTAATCACATTTGTGTGTATGGCGATATACAACAATGAGAAGTACGAGCTTCATTTGTTTATTGAAAGAGAATTGTCAAGAAAAGTAAAACCAAA
The DNA here is from genome assembly GCF_024137725.1 of Prorops nasuta. Taxonomy (NCBI): domain Eukaryota; kingdom Metazoa; phylum Arthropoda; class Insecta; order Hymenoptera; family Bethylidae; genus Prorops; species Prorops nasuta. The sequence continues at coordinate 2,676,570 of NW_027116806.1, forward strand.
GAAGATATTCAGTTGAATTTGAGCCTTGATTCCTTGAATTAAAATTGAATTATCTCGCTAACTACGCCTTCGCAGAAAACATAATACAGGACTTTTCGACTCGATTTACCCACAAAAATACTTGGCTCAGGTTACTTGCATAATCGCTGATAGATCCTTTATACAGACCTTGCAGATTGTTCAATGCAAAACAAAATATCGGAAAATATTAAACTTCAAAAATCATTAACACCCCCCCCTTCCTCCCTCTCATACTAGAATGTTGCATTCTGCTGTTTATTGCAAAAGCTCCTAAGTTATGTAAAGTAATCAGAATCGAATAATCAATTTCAATAAGTTACATTCATCGATAAATTGGTAGAATTATATTGTATATTAAAGGTAGGGGGCTCATGGAGTGGTGGTAATTCATATGAAATGATCAACAGGGAGTGAAGGGGGCGGAGGTAAATTGATTGTGCAGGCGGGTTACTTGATCAGCGTAAAAAGAGGCGTCGGTGTAGTGATTATTGCGCATGGAAGCATGGGCAAGTAGGCGTTGCTTTTTTGGGTGTGTTCACGGAGCACGCTATTAGCGCAGCTAATGCTACTGCGTACATATTACTGGCAATCTTATATGCACAGTATTGTTGATAAGGCTGTTATGTACACAGAATAAACGTACATAACCCTTACTACAATAAAAAATACATTATTATTATTATTATTATTATTATTATTATCATTTAAAAACATAATTAATAAATCTAAATCTATTATAAATATATTAAAATATCAATAGCCTCATTGTAAAGGACAAATACTCCTAAAAGCGACAAATTCCTAAGTGTAACACGAACCGCTTGACGCAATTCGTTCACATTGTCGCCAAGGCTAAGTCCCGACACGTGGCCAATGCACTTCAACGGCAGTCGAACGTTCTAGAACTATGACGCATTTGACCATCGGGACCCACAAATGTTACCATATAAGGTAATGTTTGACGCTGCACTTTGAGGGTAAGAGCCCCAAATGTGCAGCCCCAAAAATCAGTTCGAGTCTACAGCTAAGGGGAACCAGTCGAATCTTTTAGGACCTTCAGTCCTCCTACCTCTTAGACCTTTCTAGGCAATCCTTTGCCTCTTAAGTACACTATTAACTAGCTCATAGCTCTTGGATAACGAATTGTATAGAAAGAGACATTGTAATAATTCTTAATAAATCTTTATTATACAAAAATTTCTTAAGTTTGTCGTGAATCTGCGAACGAACCACAACAAGGCTAGTATAGTAGCTCTTGTGATCGTGCTCTTCGATCGCTCGAATGAATTTTTAAAATAGTCAAAACAAACTTGTAGACCTATTCGAAAAGTGATACTGCTTCTGATAGATAGTAGATGCCTAAATAAGGATTAATGTTCGTTCTTCTTCGCATATTTTGGTCTTAATTGTGATTTTTAATTAGTAAAAAATTTTAATTTCTCTCATTCTTCGACTAAAAAAGAAAAATTACTTCTCAGAAGCGACAAAGGGTAAATTGAAGTAATTTATAAAAAAAATGAATCGCGTTTTTTACATTCATAACAAAAGACAGGATTGTCTCAACGTTAAGTGTATTACCGACGGGCGCTACGTGCAACTATTTAGCAAGCTTAGCCGTCTTAATTTTCAAACCGATTTTTTTCTGTGAATTATGCATTGTTATGATTTAAGCAAAACTTCTCTTAAATATGTTTTAAAAAAAGCTTTCAAATGAGACCTTGAACATCAAAAATGGTTCACGTAATTCAGAGATATAAACTCTGTCATCTATCTGCATAGTGTAATATGGATATATGGCATAAATTTAAGTGGTTACAGGAGAAATCATTTGAACAGACAAGAAAACCCTGATCAAATTTTTTATTATTGTCAATATTTTTTCCGACTTACGTAACAATATACATATATAGTGAGTGTAAAAAGTCTTTGGACACTTACTTTTTACATACAAAAATCTACGCTAATGCTATCTTAGACAAAGATAAAATAATGCAAAAAATATATGTGTATTCTATACACTATTCTTGTTTCATTCATATTAAGTATTTTCAAAAACTTTAAACTATACACTTTATAAAAAATAGAATGGTAACAATATTAAAAATGATAAATACAAAAAGTCTTTGGAAACTTAGATATGAGTACACAATGCTAAGCTTTTTAACAAAATAACGAAACCTCGTGCTGTGGAAAGATTGTTTACATTATGCTCACGGCCTATTATGGTCAGTTTACAAAGAATCGCCGCGGAAACAAGTTTAAAAATACGCGTAAAGAATCAAATTAAATTAAAATGACGATTAAAAGAAGAGAATTTAATATTCAGAAACGTCAAATAGTAATCCAGTTACATAATCAGTGTGAATCGTTGCGTGAAATATCCAGAATTACGGGTATTTCAAAATCTTCAGTACATGTAATTATTGATCGATTTGGAAGAAGAAAATCTCTGCTAAATAAGCAAAGAAGTGGACGTCCGCACATTCTTTCTGCTCAAGATGAACGTGTTATCATGCGTAAAATAAAAAACGATCCCAGAATTAGTGCTGCAATTATTGCTGCAGATAAGCAAAATCGTGGTGTACAAGTTTCTGGAAGCACCATACCAAACGTTTGCCGACCAAATGAATACCACGGCCGTGTGGCGCGAAAGAAATTTAGGGTGAATGCAATTAATCGATAAAAGCGACTCGGGTTTGCGAAAAACTTTGTCAATTACACGAAAGACTTTTGGAGCAAAGTTATTTTCTCGGACGAAAGTAAATTCAACATTTTCGGTTCTGATGGCAGGCATATGGTGTGGCGAAGAAAGAACGAAGAATTAAATCAGAAAAATTTAATTCTTACAGTAAAACACGGTGGTGGTTCAATCATGGTGTGGGGGTGTATGAGTGCTGCTGGTGTTGGAAAACTTCATTTTATAGACGGAATAATGGTCAGTATACAGGGCGTTTTTCTAACGGCGGCATATAGGAGATTCGTGTTAGTTGACTATAGCGCTCAGGATGATGGTTTCTGAGAGCGCTGATTGGTCAATATCATGTAGTGCCAACATGAAATGGTCCGTTACCAATAGATGAATACGAAAAATGAGACCCATCCGCCATTTTGGAGTGGAGAAGTGTTTACATGCTAGTTGTAGCAGAAAGAGGTGTGAAATGGAAAATGTCAAACAGTGAGGTTACTAAAGTAAAAATGGAAAATAATGAATGGAAAGTTCGAATATTCTTACTTTTCATTCATTATTTTCCATTTTTACTTTAGTAACCTCACTATTTGACATTTTTCCTTTTCACACCTCTTTTTGCTGCAACTAGCATGTAAACACTTCTCCACTCCAAAATGGCGGATAGGTCTCATTTTTCTGATTCATCTATTGGTAACGGACCATTTCATGTTGGCACTACATGATATTGACCAATCAGCGCTCTCAGTTACCATCATCCTGAGCGCTATAGTCAACTAACACGAATCTCCTATATGCCACCGTTAGAAAAACGCCCTGTATGTACATAAATATTTTAAAAAACAATTTAAATACTAGTGACGAATTATTAAATTTAGGACAAGACTTCATATTCCAGCAAGACAAAGACCCCAAGCATACAGCTCTAAATGTAAATCTTTGGTTGCTCTATTATACTCCAAATCAGTTAAAAACTCCGCCTCATTCGCCTGACGTTAATCCAATTGAAAACTTGTGGTATTATTTGGACAATCAAGCAAGAAAAAGGCAAATTTCTAATGAAAATTATTTAAAATCAGCACTACAAGATGAGTGGAATAATATTCCAGCGAATTTTTTGTCAGATCTGGTCAAATCCATTCCTAGAAGACTTAGGGCTCTAATTAGAGCTAAGGGAAATCCCACGAAATATTACAAATTATGTTTATTTAAAAATTATTCCTAGTGTCCAAAAAGTTTTTGTGTTGAATATTTTTAATATTGTTACAATTTCATTTTTTATAAAGTTTCATGTTTAACGTTTTTGGGAATATTTAATATGATAAAACCAGAATAGTGCACAGAATATACATATATTTTTTGCAATATTTTATTTCCGTGCAAAATATTATCCGCAATGATTTTTCATGAAAAAGATGTGTCCAAAGACTTCTTACACTCACAGTATACAGGGTTAGCCAGATAATTCGCCCCAAAAGGAGAGGACCCGCTTGAACCGCGTGGTGGGGGCAACGCGTAGGATTGGCCGGTGAGAGAAAGAGAGCGGATGAGTGAGCAGAGCGAGACATCAATAGTGCTCACGTCGCTTCTCTATCACTTCTAGCAGTCTCTCTTTTTAGACGCCAGGTTGGCTTGATCCATTGGCTGCTAGAGAGAGAGGCTAATAGAAGCGAGCGAGAAACATCGACGCAGCAGGCGTGTGTTAACATAGCAAAAGCATCCTCCTCTCTCTCTCTCTCTCTCCCATTTCTCTTCCATTTATAAAACACCACGTACGATGCTCAAAATCGCGTACAATCTCAATGTTTCATGTGCATGCGTTTCCCAATTTTTATGACTTAAATATTGAAAAGCGTAACATGTTTCGTCGAGGACAATTGGTTTTATTTTAAATTTTTAACATGTTTAGTAATTTTGGTAGAGGGATGATCTTTTATCGATATAATGTTTATCCCATGAGAATAATTTACATCTATTGAAATTTGCTGCTTTTCTGCACTATCTGTCAGTGTAGAATAGTCTAGCATGATTTTGAGCATCTACGAGTTACTTAAGCGACATTCTCAGTTAAGCATTGTTGCAAAGATTTAGGTTTTTCGTCATATTAAGTAAATAAAATCGAGAGAGAATGAAGGGTAGAGGTAGAGAGAGAGAGAGAGAGAGAGAGGAAGAGAGGGAGTATCGTGTTTTCTAAATTTTATTTAATCAATTTTTTACGCTGATATTTTAAACATGAGTACTGCTCTTGCCTAAGCTATCATTTCCACACCACCTTGCGGTAGATAGCATGGCGCGTTTTTTTTTCTACATTCTGAAAACTACTTCAACCTATTATCGGTTATACACTAAAATAATAAATGTAATTTATTGTTGTAATGAATAGCTGCTAATGGACTGAAATGTTTTTCTGAGTGTCAGTGGTTTCCCCGGTAGGCCTAATCCACTAGTCAAGTGACAACCTTAAAGTTGTTCGAAATGCCTTCCCCTGTTTTCAACACAGAGGTTGGCTCTTCGAACAATATCTCGCGTTGCTCGATGCACCATGTCCGGCGTGAGTGATTCGAAAGCCACAACAATTGCATTGCGAACCTCCATTTCTGTACCCTCACGCCAGTTTTCCACCAGACGCTTGATGTGTCCCCACAAGAAGTAGTCCAGCGGATTTAAATCAGGTGATCGAGGCGGCCAAGTGATCGGGCCACCACGACCCATCCACCTGTCCGGGAATCGCGCATTTAATATCGTACGCACGTTTCTGTGAAAATGTGCAGGAGCTCCGTCGTGCTGGAAAATCATTTTTTCCCGCACGATCAGTGGCACATTTTCGAGCAGCAATGGTAATTGCTCCTCGAGAAAGCGAGTGTACTTGGAACCGTCGAGTCTAGGCGGCAGAAAGAACGGTCCAATCTGGAAGCAGAACACATAAAATTACAAAAATATTGATTTCATCATTTAAGATTTTCATTTATTCGATAATTTTATAAGATATTATCTTACCACTCTATCACCAATGACACCAGCCCATACATTTATACTCCACCGATATTGGAAGGCAACGACTCGAATATCGTGTGGATTCTCCTTAGCCCAATGTATGTAATTTCTGCTGTTGAAAAGTCCATTGGGGGTAAACGTAGATTCGTCTGACCACAGTATCAAATCAGGGAACCCACTGTCTCGCCTGCATTGAGCTAAGAATCCTTAAAAAATGAAAAGAAATAAATGAAAGAATAATATTTCAACGTTTAACGCACTATGTAGTAATATAAAAAGAATCACCTTCACAAAAATTCACCCTTGGTTGAAAATCTCGGGGCAGAAGCTGGTGAACACGTTGCAGGTGATACGCATGATATTTGTGTCGACGCAAAATGCGCCGCACTGTTGATGCACCTATTTTCAGTTCATGCGCAATTTTATTCGTGCTAGTGCGCGGATTATCCGCAATCAACTCTAGGACCCTTGACTCTATCTCAGGGTTTCTTTCGCGTACCCTTTTAAAAACTGACACTGACCCCGTGCCCTCGAATCTCTTTACTACGCGCAAAATGGCCTTGTGGTCAGGGTGTCGCGAATGTGGATACTTCGCCTTGTAAATATCCACGGCTTTTAGCGCAATTCGGTTAGCTTGCCCATAAGCAAATATCAGTTCGATATACTCTTTATCCGTGAAAACTATGACTCTTGCCTCGTACACGACTTCGAAGGAAATGCGAGCAATCGCGGGCTTTCGTCAAAATGTAAACAATGATCGGAAAAACATAAGAGAATCGGTAAGCCTTTGTCGGCATAAGTAGTATGCTAGAAGTGCAAAAACGGAAACTACAAGTAGATATTCAATTCCGTATGTATCATCAACAAAGGCTTACCGATTCTCTTATGTTTTTCCGATCATTGTTTACATTGTGATGAAAGCCCGCGATTGCTCGCATTTCCTTCGAAGTCGTGTACGAGGCAAAAGTCATGGTTTTCACGGATAAAGAGTATATCGAAATGATGTTTGCTTATGGGCAAGCTAACCGAAACGCGCGAAAAGCCGTGGATATTTACAAGGCGAAGTATCCACATTCGCGACACTCTGACCACAAGGCCATTTTGCGCGTAGTAAAGAGATTCGAGGGCACGGGGTCAGTGTCAGTTTTTAAAAGGGTGCGCGAAAGAAACCCTGAGATAAAGTCAAGGGTCCTAGAGTTGATTGCGGATAATCCGCGCACTAGCACGAATAAAATTGCGCATGAACTGAAAATAGGTGCATCAACAGTGCGGCGCATTTTGCGTCGAGACATATATCATGCGTATCACCTGCAACGTGTTCACCAGCTTCTGCCCCGAGATTTTCAACCAAGGGTGAATTTTTGTGAAGGTGATTCTTTTTATATTACTACATAGTGCGTTAAACGTTGAAATGTTATTCTTTCATTTATTTCTTTTCATTTTTTAAGGATTCTTAGCTCAATGCAGGCGAGACAGTGGGTTCCCTGATTTGATACTGTGGTCAGACGAATCTACGTTTACCCCCAATGGAGTTTTCAACAGCAGAAATTACATACATTGGGCTAAGGAGAATCCACACGATATTCGAGTCGTTGCCTTCCAATATCGGTGGAGTATAAATGTATGGGCTGGTCTCATTGGTGATAGAGTGGTAAGATAATATCTTATAAAATTATCGAATAAATGAAAATCTTAAATGATGAAATCAATATTTTTGTAATTTTACGTGTTCTGCTTTCAGATTGGACCGTTCTTTCTGCCGCCTAGACTTGACGGTTCCAAGTACACTCGCTTTCTCGAGGAGCAATTACCATTGCTGCTCGAAAATGTGCCACTGATCGTGCGGGAAAAAATGATTTTCCAGCACGACGGAGCTCCTGCACATTTTCACAGAAACGTGCGTACGATATTAAATGCGCGATTCCCGGACAGGTGGATGGGTCGTGGTGGCCCGATCACTTGGCCGCCTCGATCACCTGATTTAAATCCGCTGGACTACTTCTTGTGGGGACACATCAAGCGTCTGGTGGAAAACTGGCGTGAGGGTACAGAAATGGAGGTTCGCAATGCAATTGTTGTGGCTTTCGAATCACTCACGCCGGACATGGTGCATCGAGCAACGCGAGATATTGTTCGAAGAGCCAACCTCTGTGTTGAAAACAGGGGAAGGCATTTCGAACAACTTTAAGGTTGTCACTTGACTAGTGGATTAGGCCTACCGGGGAAACCACTGACACTCAGAAAAACATTTCAGTCCATTAGCAGCTATTCATTACAACAATAAATTACATTTATTATTTTAGTGTATAACCGATAATAGGTTGAAATAGTTTTCTGAGTGTAGAAAAAAAAACGCGCCATGCTATCTACCGCAAGGTGGTGTGGAAATGATAGCTTAGGCAAGAACAGTACTCATCTTTAAAATATCAGCGTAAAAAATTGATTAAATAAAATTTAGAAAACACGATACTCCCTCTCTTCCTCTCTCTCTCTCTACCTCTACCCTTCATTCTCTCTCGATTTTATTTACTTAATATGACGAAAAACCTAAATCTTTGCAACAATGCTTAACTGAGAATGTCGCTTAAGTAACTCGTAGATGCTCAAAATCATGCTAGACTATTTTACACTGACAGATAGTGCAGAAAAGCAGCAAATTTCAATAGATGTAAATTATTCTCATGGGATAAACATTATATCGATAAAAGATCATCCCTCTACCAAAATTACTAAACATGTTAAAAATTTAAAATAAAACGAATTGTCCTCGACGAAACATGTTACGCTTTTCAATATTTAAATCATAAAAATTGGGAAACGCATGCACATGAAACATTGAGATTGTACGCGATTTTGTGCATCGTACGTGGTGTTTTATAAATGGAAGAGAAATGGGAGAGAGAGAGAGAGAGAGAGGAGGATGCTTTTGCTATGTTAACACACGCCTGCTGCGTCGATGTTTCTCGCTCGCTTCTATTAGCCTCTCTCTCTAGCAGCCAATGGATCAAGCCAACCTGGCGTCTAAAAAGAGAGACTGCTAGAAGTGATAGAGAAGGGACGTGAGCACTATTGATGTCTCACTCTGCTCACTCACATCCACTCTCTTTCTCTCACCGGCCAATCCTACGCGTTGCCCCCACCACGCGGTTCTAGCGGGTCCTCTCCTTCTGGGGCGAATTATCTGGCTAACCCTGTATAACCCAATAGCGTACTTAAATGGCTATGTGGATCGGTAAATATTAAAAATACAAAAATAATGTATAAGAGGTTTTTGTACGTAGGTTAACCCCTTGGCCGGGAATAACGTGTGTGGCTCGTGACGATTGTACAAGTTTCATCTCGGGCAATAACGAGCTACACACGTTACAGATTGCGATAATGTTGTGTGCGCTTGTGCGCGTACATAAGAACATTGTTTATATTGCGGAATTTTTATTCATTTTATTGCGTATTATGAAAGTTCAAATAATTTTTTTAAATGATCTATTTCGACATTGTCCAAGCTAGATTAATTTTCAGGTTAAAGGGTTAATGATGATGAAAAAAGTTTAATTGCTTTGTACAGTATTGGTGTTATTTTTTAAGTTAAAGAACAAAATTTTTACGTCTAAATTCATAAGAACGACATTGTATATAAATTGTTCTGTGTATATATCTCGTAAAATAAAGAAATTATAAAATATTATGAAGATAAAATTTTAAAACGTATGGTAATAGGCAACAAAAGACTTCCGTTTCCGGTGTGTAGAGGTGTGGAACAGTGCGAAAGCCCGCTGAATTAATAGCGGTGTGAGAAAAGGTTAGTGGGTAGAATAAGGGAAAACTAATAGAGAATTAAGGAGGAATAAAGGAAAAGGGTACTAAGGAGATATAAAGGAGCGTGCAGGATAGAGGAAATAAGGGGGGGGGGGGGAGTAAGGGAGGAAAGTAAGGTTAGGAAGAGGTTAGGTAGAAAAAGGCGGGAAGGCGACGGGCGAGACAGAATAGAGATAAGGAAAGAGTGGGGTGGAGACATCTAGTGGGAAGAAAAAGCGGCAAAGTCGGTAAGGTAGGAGAGATATGCAGGGAATGGAAAGAGAAAAGAAGAAAGATATTGAGGAGGGGAAAAGGGGAGACAAAGGATATAAGGAGGAAGGAGGAGAGGTAAGAGGTGGAAAGCGTCTTAAGTTGGGAAAACTGGGTGGATGGGGAAAGGAAATGAGGAGGATAAGAAGTGGGAGTGTAGGGAGTGCAGAGGAGATGATGAATGGGAAAAGGAGAGGGAGGAGGAAGGAGAAGAGAGTGGAAAAGAAGGATGGGTTTTTATGAAGAGTGTGATGGTAGCGAGGACCCCGGAAAAGAAGAAAAAGGGGACGATGGAGAAGATGGCGATGGTCTTGGAGGAGATTAGGCAGAAAATAGATGGATGGGAGGAGGGGAAGAAGGAGATAATAGGGAAAATGGAGGAGGTAAGATGTGAGATGGAAAAGGATAGGAGGGAGTGGAAAGAGGAGATAAAGGAGCTGAAGAGTAGAATGGAGGAGATGGAGAATAAGGAGAGGTTAAGAGAGGAAGCGAGGAAGGAAAGGTGTTTGGAGGGAGAGGAAGAAGTGACGGGAGGTTTGGAAAAGACATTAACGGGAATCCGTATACAGACATTACAGGGCGAAAACTATTTCGCATGCAGCGCCGTCATTTGTTGACGGATTGTAAAGTTATTACAGGTTTTTGGAAATGCCAGAAGCTTATCTACTAAGTTACGTTAAGACTATTAACAAAAAATGAAAAAAAAATTTTGTTTAAATAAATAAATTAACATTATGGTGAAACAACAATTAAATCGCAAAATCCCCCGACGTACTTTACTAGATAATGTTCATACGTTTCCAAAAAGTCCACATAAATGCAAATCCGTCAAGAAATGACGATGCTGCATGCGAAATAAATAATGGAAGAATTTCGTGTTAACGACTTCCGGAACACGAAATTCTTCCATTATTTATTTCGCATGCAGCATCGTCATTTCTTGACGGATTTGCATTTATGTGGACTTTTTGGAAACGTATGAACATTATCTAGTAAAGTACGTTGGTGGATTTTGCGATTTAATTGTTGTTTCTCAATAATGTTAATTTATTTATTTAAACCAAATTTTTTTTCCTTTTTTTGTTAATTGTCTTAACGTAACTTAGTAGATAAGCTTCTGGCATTTCCAAAAACCTGTAATAACTTTACAATCCGTCAACAAATGACGACGCTGCATGCAAAATAGTTTTCGCCCTGTAATGTCGGTATACGGATTCCCGTTAAGGAAGCTGGAATAGGAAAAAGAAAGAAGGGAGAGGGAGGAGAGGAGGAATAATATGGTGATATGGGGACTAGAGGGGTTGGAAAAGGGAGAGAAGGAGATTCGGGAGGAGGTAAATAATTTAATGAAGATGGTAGGAGTGGAGGATGAGGTACAGGGGGTTAGAAAGATAGGTGGAACGGCGGGAGGGGGAAGAAAGGGAGTAGAAGTAAAGTTGAAGGATAATGAAGTGAAGAGGAAGGTGATGGAAGGAAAAAGGAGGCTGAGAGGGAGGAAAGAAGAGTGATGGCGAGAGCGAGGAATGTGGCTGAATGCGAAAGGAGAAGAGGGAGGAAAGTGAATGTGGGGTATATGAAGATCTGGATAGAGAATGTTGAATGGAGATGGAGTGAAGAGAAAGGAGGTTTATGGGATAGGGAAGGAAGGAAGTTAAAAGCGGAGGAAGGGAAAGGAGAGAATATTGTGGGAAAGGGGGGATAAGGGATAGGAGGAAGGTAATGGAGAAGAAAGTGGAGGCGTGTGAAGAAGTAGATGAAGGTGAAAAGGGAGAAGAGAAAAGAGTAGAAGGTAATAGGGAGAAGGTTGGGGAGAGGGATAAAGGATTAGAGGAAAAAGAGAGGAAAGGGGAATAGAGTTAATTTTTTGGAATATGGCAGGTTTGGGGAACAAGAAAGAGGATTTTTGGAGAAGGATAGGAAGAGGAGATGTGGTGTGTTTGGTGGAGACATGGATGGAAGAGAAAGGCTGGAAGGTAATAAGTAGATGGCAGCCAAAGGGATACAGGTAGTGGGCACAGTGGGCGAGGAGGGAAGAGAGAAAGGGAAAAGCAAGGGGTGGAATACTGGTCGGAGCGAGGAAGGAGTTGAGAGGAAGGAGGAAAGGAGGGGAAGGAGAAGAGGAAGAAATGATAGAAATAGAAGTGAAAATAGGTCGAGAGGAATAGAGGATCGTGACAGTGTACATAGGGGATGGGATAAGAAGCAAGGAGGATTATATAAGGAGGGTGGTCGAGAGGGAGCAAGAGAAAAGATGCTTGGTAGGAGGAGACTGGAATGCAAGGACGGGAGAAATGAAAGAGAGGAGAGAGGATGAGGAATGAGGTGAAGGTTGGAGATCAATGGACAAGGTGGTAAACGCAGAAGGAAGGAGAATGATGGACATTATAGGTGAAACGGGAATGGAGATATTCAATGGAAGGGTGGGTGGAGATAAGGAGGAGGATTATACGTATGTAGGTCATATGGGGAACTCAGTTATTGACTATGTGGCAGGGGATAGGAGAACGAGGATGAGAGTAGAAAAGATGGAGGTGGAAATAAGGACGGAGTCAGACCATCTACCACTGATTGTGAAGTTGAAGGGGAAGAGGAAGAAGGAAAGAAGAAAAGAGGAGGTAAAGGTGGCGAGATGTTGGGGAGATAGGGTGAAAGAGAAGCATAGAGAGAGAATGGAGGGGATGGAGGAAGGAAAAGAAGAGAAGGCTGAAGAGAGGTGGAGGAGGCTGCAGGAGGAGATAAAGAAGGCGATAGATGAAACGAGGGAAGAAGAAAAGGAGGAGGAAAGAAAAAGCAAGGGATGGTGGGATGAGGAATACAAGGAAAGAAAGAAGAAATTGAGGAAGAAAATGAGGAAGTGGTTAAGAGAGAGAGGTGAAAAAGAAGAATGTACGGAAGGGAAAGAAGAGGTACAAGATGTGTGAGGAGTAGAAGCAAAAAAGAGGAGCGAGGAATGGCTTGAGGAAATAGAGAATGTGAGAACGGAGATAGAGGTGAGGGGAATAGTTGGAAGGTGTAGAGGAAAAGGAGGAAACTATTTGGGAGATATAGAGATGAAAGAGTGGAACAGGTATTTTAAGGAACAAATGGGGGAAGGGACGAGGGAAAAGGAAAGTGGAAGTAGGGAAAGAAAAGAAGGCAGTGGAGAGAGGAGGGAAGGAGGGATAGAGGAGAGGGAAGTAGTGTATCAGAGAGAAAGACTGAAGACGGGAAAAGCAGCAAGAGGGAATGGGTTAGAGAGTGCCGTGTAGAAAATACGGTGGTAGGAGGGTAAGGAAGGAGGTGTGGAGGATTTGTGATGGGGTGTGAAGAGGGGAGCGAGTGCCGGTGGGATGGAGACAAAGATGATAGTTCCTATAAAAAAGAAGGGGGATGGAAAGAAGGTAGAGAACTATAGAGAAGTGACGGTAATGGATACGATGGCGAAGATATATGCCGGAGTGTTGGCGGAAAGGCTGCAGAAAGAGATGAATGAAAATAAAATGATAGGAGAGGGACAAACAGGGTTCAAGAAAGGAAGACGAGTAATGGAGAATGTATATATATTTAATTACATAGTAAATAGGGAGTTGGAGAAGAGAAATGGAGGGACGGTAGGATTCTTCATAGATCTAAGGGCAGCCTTTCATATAGTAGACAGGAAGAGGTTATGGGTGGTGATGAAGGAGAGAGGGGTGAGAGAAGATCTAAGGAGTGTGATTGAGGAAGTATATGGAGAAACGGCGTGCAGAGTGAGGAAAGGAAGGGAGATCGGCGAAATGTTTTGGACGAGAAGAGGAGTGAAGCAGGGTTGTCCGATGAATGCCAAGTTATTTATTTTGTATCTGGCGGGACTGAAGGAAAGACTAGAGGAAAGGGCGAAGGGTGAGATACAAGTGGGAGCGAGTAAGGTGTACTCGCTAATGTATGCAGACGATATAGTGGTGGTTGCGAAGGAAATGGCAGGAATGAGGCTGATGATGAAGATAGTGGAGGGATTCATGGATAAAATGGGAATGGAGCTAAATGTGGAGAAGACGAAGATAGTGAGGTTAGACAAAAGTTTAAGAGGAGAATAGAGGTGCAACTGGAAAGATGCATGGATAGAGGAGGAGAGGGTGATTCAGTATCTGGAGTATAGGTTTGGGAGGATTGAAAGACAGGATGGGCAGGTGACCGAAAAGGTTGAGGAAGGCGGGTGAAGTAATGAAGAAGGTATGGGGATTAGGGAAGAGGATATTCAAGAATGTCTTCGGAAGAAGAATATGGCTGTATGACAGGCTGGTATGGCCAGTAGTCGGGTATGTTGCGGAGATCTGTGGATGGGAGGAGAGGAGAAGGGTTGAGGCAGGGAATGAGAGATATATGAAGTGGATACTAGGTTTGGAATGGGTGACACCGGGATACATGGTAAGAGAGGAAGTGAAGAGGGAGAAAGTGAGGATGAGGGCAGCGAAGAAGGCATGGGATTTTGAGGAAAGATTGAGGGATTAGAAGGGGAACAGATGGGCAAGAGAATGCATGAAAGAAATAGAGGAAAGGGAAAGAAATGGGGTGAGATTATCGAGGTGGGAAGAGGGGAGGAGAAGGTTCATGGAGGAGAGAGGAAGAAAGAGAGGAGGTGAAGAATGGTTGAGAAAGGAGTAGAGGGAAAGGATATGAAGGGAAATAGAGAGGGAAGAGGGAGATAAGAAGAGGGAAGAGAGGAGGAAAAGAGTAGAAGTTTCAAGGTATAACTTATGGTACAAAATGGTAAGGGAGAAGGAAGTGCCGGAATACGTGAAAGGAAAGAGAAAGGAAGGAGAATGGATAAGAATGGCGAGATTTAGATTGGGAAATGAAATGAGGGAGAAGCAATATTGGAGGAAGGAGGAGGAAAGGAAATGTAGGATTTGTGGAAGAGAGATGGAAGGGTGGGAGCATGTGATGGACAGGTGTGGGGGAAGAATGGGAGGTGAAAAGAGGATAGAGGAAAAAGTGGTAGAGATATTGAGAGGGGATGGAAGAGGATTGGGATGGATGAGGGAACTAATAGAGATAAGGGATAGAAGAGATAACCCGGAAGCGGAAGTTGGAAGGAAGGATGAATGGAAATGAAGTAAGAGAGGTATGTGTGTAGGGCTCTCTCTCTGATGCGTGCGTATATGTGAGAAGTAAATATAAGGATAAATGTAAGAAGAGTAGAAGGACAATTGTAAAGATAGGATAAGGATAGTTGTAAGGATAGTTTAAGGATAATTGTAAGGGATAGAAATAAGGAAGGAAATGTAAATAGAGAGTGATGGGAGGTTGTAAGAAGAAGAGGCAAACTCCGAAAGGGCGCCTAGAAAAATAATAAAAAAAAAAAATAAAAAAATAGACAACAAAAAGCTTTTATTTTTTTTTCTTCTAATATTCATATTTATTGAGTTACATAAATCTATATTTAATCTACTTTAGTCTATGTATCTTTTTAATAACAGTAAATATTAATCCCACAAAAAACAAGCTTCGGCTGCAATAAAAGGGGGCAGGTACATAAATTGTCTGGCGTAAATATTATATTGTAACATAAAATATTCCAATTAATAAAATTAGTGACATCTAATTGTTAGGCAAGTATATATTTTCACCGTGGCAAAAGTTAAAATTTCGGAAAAAACAGTAACACAAAAACGTTATATATCGGGGGCCCCTTATATATAGGCTTGCCATCCCGTCCTCTTTTTTCCGCACATCATTCTCTTTCAAGCGAATTCTAATGAAATACAATATATGTCTAATCGGGTAGATACGGGGACCAAATCTTGTGTAAAATGGTATTTAGCGGTACATCTGGTACAAGTAAGGACGGTCCCCACAAATTTAAGTTTTTACCAGCTCCCTGACACTGAGAAGAAAATATACTATGGTCAATGTCACCGGACGTTAGTGGCGCTGGTAGTCTTGCGCGCTCATAATTGCCCCCTCCCCCTTCCCACCTCCTGGATTGACACACTGATCTGCCTCAGATTTCTTCTATTACTTAATGCCATACAATTTAAATATAAAGTTTAATTAATTTCAAACGAAAATATATTGTTTACAAAATATTTTATCATTATAATTAATTTATAACATAACAGATTTTTATTTATATCATATGTTAAACACGTCTAATTAGTAGCAATTAATTCTGGAAGAAACTTATAAATTAAACGCTTTTTTAAATATAATTGTTTGGTGTTAACCTTTTACTTATACTATTTACACTAAAGACCCTAAACAGTTTTAAAGGTGTAAAAAATCTAACTGAAACTAGCTGAGTAGACAAACTCAATATTATCTTTTAAAAGTCGAGCCTTTTTTTATGTTAACTGCGCTTCATTATTAATATTCTGTGTACAATAAAGAATGGTAAATACAGTGACATACAAGAAAGTTTATTTTATACGATTTATATTTATTTCGCTAATACATGCTAGAACAATCGCATTCTAAGTCTTACAAAATTTCGATATCTTCTTTTGCTGTTGGTTGAGTTTTTGTTTTTGTGAATTAACATATGAACAATATTGATACATGCGCATTGTTACAAAATATTTAATAATATGAAAAAGCATATCACCGGCATGATCGTGGCATGGGAAAGAGAGTTTATCATATTCATAAACATCTTGTAGTACAGACTCAAAAACTTCATTTGAATTACAGTGAATGGAAAAACTTTGTTCAAGAAAAGCTATGAATCGATAAAAGTGCGTATTAGGATAAATTAAGGGAGCATCAATTATACTTCTAGTAGCATCCGTTAAACATGATTCTAGAATATTAAATGACGAGCCGATTAATAAAGATTCTTTACATTTTACACATTTGATATTCTTCATCATTTTTTCGGCTAAAAGAGTAGAGTTGTAATATAGTGTACAATCCATTATTTCAGGTTTGCTGTAATCATGCTCAATTATATTATGCGTATTCCAATTATCAAGTTTAGCAATATCTGCAAGTTTTGCTTTAATAGAATTTACGCAATCTTTTTTATTCTGATCATTAACATTATTAAAAATTATTTTCAAATCTGCAAGTGTAATAAGAGGTTGATGTGGCTTATCGGACTCATTTTCAATGATTGTACAGTTTCCAAATACAGGAGGTTTCAAAATACTAAATGTTGATAGTATTTTGTGGATTTGAAGGAATGTTAAGTTGGAGGAGTGGTCATTACTTCTTCCCGCTTGACGAATTGTTCCGAAATACCTCTAAATTTGTTATTATAAAAGTAATAGAAAAAAAATATATTAGAATAATTATCTAAGGTATGCTCATTAAGTTTGCAAGAAGAATTCTTTTAGCACAGGATTAGCATTCCAGTTTCTGATAATAAAAAACATAAAGTTTTAAATTCATTAGATAATACAAGAATTCTGATTATATTAAGAGTTATTCTAGAACTATTAATGTATTAAAAACTTTCTTAAAGCGTTTACAGAATTTAAAAATGTATTCTTTTTTATAGTCATAAAATGAAACGCCAAAACTATGCTACATAATTTCTTTTTGCTAGCTAGGTAATATAAACAACATGATATTTGAAAAAAGCTGCAATTAATATTTTCATTAAACGAAATATTGATTGAACTTAAAACTACCAAATTTTTATGATATTCAGTATTCAAAAATATTAAATATAATTAAGAAACCTCTAAAGGGTCTTGATTTATCCTTCCAGCCAAGACATAAGGAAAATTAAACTTTTCTATTAAATAGTTTGTTATATCGATTGCTGAATGTAGTGTAACTCGCAGGCCTTCAGCTGTCTGTGACGTTAAAAACTGACTTTTGAGCAATAAACCTTTATCTACATTTTCTTCCCAGCAATCCAGTTTTAAAATTGCATCTTTAAGAAACTGAACATAATTTATTTAAAAGTTGGAATAGATAAATAATACAAATTAATATTTGCTTTATCTTATACTACCTTTAAATCCATTTTGTCTACCTGTAAATCGTTTTTTGGTAATTTGCGATTTAGTGCGTCAAATACATTATTAATCCATTCGCAAAAACTAGCTGTTCCTTCACTATCTTTCAGCTCTGGTACATATTTTTGAAACAATCTTAATCCACAAGCTACAGAATTGCTGAAAACCTTAATAATTTATTATTAAAAATATTAATTAAGTAAAATATATATTATTTTACTTTATCTACTTCAACTACCTGCGTAGCCAGTTTCACTCGCATTTTCGATGAGTTATTAAGCATAATATGATTCAACGATAGCTTAGGACATACACGAACTTGACCGGGTCCAGTTATCTCTACATCTTTTTGATATAAAAGTTCAATATCATTCCATTTAATGAGTGGTTGAGAAGGATCAATCTGGAGACATTATATAAAACGTTTTAATTTTGTAAACATGTAGTCTGTTAATTGAAAAATGATTATGTATAAGTGTATAAGTTAAACAAACTTGCAAAACTTTATTGTTGTACAGTCGATTACGAATTGTTTTAATTAAGTGGGGAGTGTCCGAAAAAATAAATACTTTGCGACTTTGATCTGCTGGATCCTTAAAATAATTAGAAAAATTATTTCTTTGCCCGTAAACACCTACTTCGGCCCAAAATTTTCTATTTGTGCTTGCACCATCGGTGACAACTGCGTGAAACTTGGCATCTACATTTTTTAATAAAACAATTGACTTTATTATTAGTTGAGCAAGAATGCGACCATTAACAGGTCCTATCGTGATGCAAACACACCTATTGGCTGTGTGTAATTATCAGCCAATGGATGGAATATAATAACAAGGCAATGATTAGCCTTTTCAGAGAAATTAATATTTTATCCTACTTCTCCCTCACTACCAAAATCTACCAGTCCTCTATAAGATAATGTTTTGGTGTCGACATGGACACTTTCCCTTGTTCCTATTTCATCAACAAGAATTATCCCATTGCTTAGTATTTCTTCTTTTTTTGACAAAGCTAATTTTAAAACTGAAAAAAAATTCTTGTCGAAACCGCAACTGGCATCAATTTTTGAAAAATATCTGTAGAAAAAAAGTGAATGAAGAATTAAACATAAGTATAAACACATTAAGAATGTATATAAAATTGCAGTATACCTTCTAATTGCTCGAATGCAGGGCAGTGGTATAATCTCATTTTCATAAAGAAATCTATATGCTATAGGAGAGCGGATATGTAATAACATGGATAAAAGTATCCTTTCTTCAGAATATCTTTTTCCTTTCTTATTTTTACATTCTGCAGATTCAATAATTTCTTTGATTAAAATCTTATAGTTCTCCGGTAACACTTTACTTTTATCATTTTTATGAAATTCATTGTAAGATATTTTATTTTTACACTTTTTTAACTCTAACTTTAATTGTGACAGTTGCTTTTTTACGCGTACTGTAGCCATTTGAGTATACTTTAATTTTGATTTTAGTTTATAAAAGCTATTTCTTATTTCAAGTGGTAGTGTTAATCTTTTTAATGGTTTTCCACGTTGTACAGGTACATTATTACTTTTTGTAGACCTGACTTTCTAAGGTAATAATTTCCTTATTCTTTGGCAATTTAAACACACCACAGCATTTGATAATATTAGAGAACATTCTTTATGCCGGTACGTTCCACTTACATCTTTAACAATACTTTTATCTTCTGATATTTTTGTACGTTCTGGTAAGAGTCTTACACCATTACAAACACTAAAGTTATTCAATAGAAACAATATTTCTTGAAGTCTCTGAGCAGATTCTATTGAATTAAAATTAATGTTCAACTCTGTTAATTTCAGGTAGCTTATATATCTCCCAATTACTGATATTTGATAAGTCAAATCGCTGTTTACCAGAACTTCTTTTAAACAAAATGATTTGAATCTTTCTTCAACTATTTTACATGAGTTTAAGAAGTAATGTAGTAAATTTTTGTCTCCACAACTAATTACTTCCTTTATCCAACCCGATGGCAATAATGTGTTGTGCAGCTCTAAATCCTTAAATTTAAATGAAACACTTGCCGTAAAATCTAGGTTTAAACCACTTGTACTGGTGCAATTCGATAAGGTAGAAACTGTAGCCAATGTAGTGTCTTTTTCATAAACTAATTCCTGGTTTATATTTCTTGAGTCCTCATCGCCTTCATTAAAAGAGGAAACGTTTTCACGTGTCTTTTCTTGTGTCAATTCTATATCCTGTATTCCTTGGCATTGTACAAAGTCGTTCCAAGGAAATATTGAAGGTACAGTACCTTTTTTCAATCGAGGAACTTTATAAGATGACTAAAAAGAAATAAATATTATAAATTAAAGTAAAAGACTAAAATATCTCTAATTATAAATTTCATTATGAAACTTACAATTCCAAGCACAGTTCCATCTGAGGATAAAAGTTTTCTTTCCCATTGTTTCTCAGAGGTATGAAAATGTTTTTCACATACATATCGGTTCACGTTTGATCATTTATTTTCACACTTTGAATCCAACAGGGCCATTTTAACTACTTTATACCATAAGTTTCGTATGCCCTTATTTTGAGGAAAACGAAACATGAGTTTTCTCGGTATTAGACTTATAGCCTGAGGTACAACCAATTACTGTACAAACTACCATTTCATTACACTTTTTCTACATTTAAGTTTGAAATTGAAACCGAAAACGCAATCACTCCAATTCAAAACAAGTAGTGTCTTAAACACTCTTGATGTCGCAGCAAATGGAGGCAAGGGCGGCAATGAGACAGTGCAATCAACGCACAACGCGCATTCCTCACAGCGCCCCTCTTTGTAAACTAAAAACAAGGACGTTAGTTAGTTTTGTATATTTTGCTTCTCCCAATAGGAAGTGTCAGGAAGCTGGTTTTTACTAAACGGTAGTTATAGGTACCGTCCCTATATTTGCCTATACTTATACATAGTGTATATTATATATGATTATATACGAAAATATATATATATATATATACTCGTATATACTATATACTATACATAAATATCGGTAGATACGAGGACGTACCCATAACTGTCATTTAGTAAAAATTTCTACATTTATATATCCATATATACGCAAATACACATATATACGCGTAATTAACAAACATTATTAGTCAGTATAGGTAGATACTAGGACGTACTCGTAACTACTATTGTGTACAACTTTAAACTTAAATATATCCGTACAACTATAGGGAAGATGAATTAGGGCCAAAAACGTGTATATGGATAAGACACTTTAACGAGTTTGCAATGTTTAGGTTCAAGCTAAGAATTTTATACATAGAGAGCATTCTTTCGTGTTTCATCTCACTAAATGTAATATACGTAATACACAGTTTAGGTCTACTAAATACAGGATTTCTAATATGTTTGTAAATTTCTAAGGATCTCAGAAACCAAAGAGTCCAGAAGCATATACATTTTCTTAGGCGAGTTAGGCTGAAAAGAGACACTCCAGACCTCTCCAAAATGGCCCAGATATAAGTTTTTTAAATATACTTTTTAGTTAAGCAATTATAGCTTAATTAACAAGTTCCTCGTCTTCTAGAAATCCGATAAAGACGAGAGTGGTCTCGTTGGACTCATCTTGGTGCATATTTTCATCCTGCACCAAAAAATATAGTCATGCAATTTTATCGCATAATCGGATGGGATACGTCGTGACAAGAAAAATATGCTCTCGCAGAGCTCTCTACGATGCTCCTTTCGCGAGATATGAATTTTTTAAGTATTTGTTGGTTAAACAATTTGTAGCTTAACTAATGGATTTCTCAGCTTCTAGAAGTCGGATTGGGACAAGACTAGTCTCGTTGGACTCGTCTTGGTGCATATTTTCATCCTGCACCAAAAAATATGGTCATGCAATTTTATCGCATAATCGGATGGGATACGCCGAGACAAGAAAAATAAGCCTTCGCAGAGCTCTCTACGATGCTCCGTTCGCGAGATATAAATGATTGAAATGTTTTGTAGTTAAACATTTTGTAGTACAAAGAGAATCCATAAATTATTTCAATCTTATGCCAGTCGGCTTTAATGTAAATTTGTGTGAATAGATTGAAATTTCGTTAAAAAAATTGAACCTCTAGCAAATGCTATTTAAAAAGCAACTGCATAAAACAACCTATGTGATTTATTATGTCCCTATAAATACCATTTAGAAACAATGCTCCTAAGGGCATTTGTTATGATAAGCGTCCCCACTAATTTGTAGGTACTCGGAAGTTCCGTTTAAAAATCAAGTACTTGTAACTACGTTTAATTGGCTGGGTCCTCACAAATGTTTTCTAAATCCAATGTCCTTACAAAATCCCTTGAAAAACTAAGTTCCCATAAGTTCGTATGTCCTCACAAATGCCAATTTAGAAAAAAATCAGGACCTGATAAGTCTGTCCCCATACATACCCAAACATATCAACGGTGTATAAGCTTTTCTAATAAAATGAGACAAAAAGTACATATTTTGTTCCTGCAGATATTACCCATGGAAGGATTTTCCGTCAAAAAAATTAAAATATTTTGAGGTCCCCGTATCTACCCGATTAGACAAATATATAGGGGTATTTATAATTTTAATAAATATATAATAATTTCATTGCTCCTATAAATCTAATTTCAATAATAACAATCTTTATTTCTATATGTCAAACGTGTCCGGGGTTATAAATGGAAACCTTACTTGTATACAATGGCATTAAATAACATTTTGAAATTACGAGAAGTAACGCTTCTAATTTAAAACAGCGACTTACGAATGAACATTAGGGCTCTGTCAAGTAAATTTTTGTGTTACTGTTTTTTTTCTCAAAATTTTAACTTTTGCCATGATAAAAATATATACTTACCTAATGTTTGGATATCACACATACTAATCTTTCTACTTGGAAAATATTTTACTATAATATTTATGCTAGAGAGACGATGTATGTACTTGCTACCAATGTTCAAAGACAAAGCTTGTTTTTTGTGGGATTTTATAACGATTTGTAAGAATGTAGAGATTAAAACTAATTAATTAATTTCATTAATTAAATCTGAAAAAAACAGTTAGCAATGTCCTCATCGCTTCAAAATATAAAGCTTCAATTCAAGATATTAAATTAATAATCTATTAAAAAAAATATAAAATATTACAATGATGAACTGTTATCAAGATTACACTTTTGGAGACTTTTATTATATTTTCCTCTGAATATTTGAATTATATTTCGAAGATTTTATGCCCATAATTACCTTAGAACCCTTCACTTTCAAGGATTTATTTCTAAATTTACCTCTTTTTCACCTTAAGTATTACTCTGAATATTAACTTTGCATTATTACGTTTTCTCTTGTAAAATAGTATCATTTCTAGTCTCCCATGATTTATATACAGGGTTCGAGATTATAGGGTGACAACCCGGAAAATCTGAAAAGGGGAGAGATTTTTAAGAATAAAAATGCTAAAAAAAATATTGTCTATCACTTACCGTTTTCGAGTAAATAGCAATTAAAGTTTACTTATCGGTCGCGCAAGTGATTGGCTGAGAATGGTGGGAGGGATAAGTGGGTCGGAGATCCGAAGATCGTTGGCAGTACACGTACACACCTCTCCTTCGGTGTAGTTAGTAGTGGTACACCCAGCCACGTTTGCCGAGTGCAAGTAATAGCCGAGAGCCGATAAGAGCCGAATGTAGCCGAGTGTCGAACCGATCGACGAGCCGTCCGTAAACAATACGCCAGGCGTCATAAAAACAATAGGCAAACATCAAACGCTAAGGCGATCCCATGCAAACCAGCTTTCATTAAACTTTCCAATAATTACTACTAATGAAGTCCATGGATTTTTGTTGTAAAAATGGGCCCAAGCACGATGTTAATAGTATGGTTTTTAATTCAATGAAATGCATAAGATTAAATGCGAGGATTCTTGAATAGTTTCAATACTATCATTTCCTCACCACCCTGCGGTAGATAGTGCGGCGCGTTTTTTTTATAGTGGTTTCCCCAATAGGCCTAATCCACTCTTGCAATTTAATTAATTGTTCAAACTGCTTACCCCCCTGGGCTACGCAGATCTCCGATCTGCGGACAATAGCTTGCGTTGCCCTTTTTATCATATCTGGCGTGATGGAACTGAAGGCAGTTTTAATTGCCTCGCGGACTTCCACTTCGGTACCCTCACGCCAGTTTTCGACCAAACCCTTGATATGGCCCCAAAGGAAATAATCAAGGGGATTGAGATCCGGGGACCTTGCTGGCCACGCGATAGGTCCACCACGGCCTATCCACCTATTAGGAAATAGTTGGTGTAAAGCGAACCGTACATTTGCCGAATAATGTGCCGGTGCTTCATCATGCTGGAATATAATATTATTCCGCATGAGAAGTGGCACATCTTCCAATAACACAGCAAGCTCTTCTCTTAAAAAATGGGCGTAAAATGTGCTATTGAACCTTGGTGGAAGGAAAACCAGACCAATCTGCAATTTTTCAAAATATTCAATTTTCAATATTTCAATGAAGGCTCTTTTTACTTACTATTTTATCGCCAAGGAGACCAGCCCACACATTAATCGACCAGCGATACTGAAAGGCGCACACTCGCATGGCCTGCGGATTCTTCTCACGCCACAACCCTTGTTTCTCGAGTTGAACACTCCATTAAAGGTGAACATAGACTCATCGCTTCACAATATCAAATTTGGGAAATTCGGGCCCATTCGGCATTGCGCGAGAAACCCTATTGTTCAAATTGATAATTTAAAGAAAGAAAACAATAATTTTATGCCACTGCAATCGTATCCATTTAATGTCACATTACCTTCACAAAAAAAATCCCGGTTCATGTAATCACGGGGAAGCAATTGTTGTACACGCCGAAAATGGAACGGTCGCAGGCCGTTTCTTTTGAGTACATCACGCACATAATGTTCCGATACATTTAGCTTGCTCATTACTCTGTGTATCGTTCCATTATCATGCAAAAACATGTCCAAAATCTCCTCTTCCTGCTCAACACTTAACTTTCGCGTAATGCACATCTCCTTTTTGTTGTGCACCAAACACCCTTTTTCGTACATTTTGTTTACAATTTTTTGGATTGTACGCCTTTTCGGGTGACGCCGGCTAGGAAATCGTCTTGCGCATAATTCGCTTGCTGCACTTGCGTTTTGACCCGTCATACCGTACCTGATAAGAATATCCGTATATTCCTGACTAGTAAAATCCATTTTGAATTGACAATACTCGCACATTTACTTCGTCAACGCTTAAACGTAGTCTTACTCTCATGGGATTCTCCGTTAAAAATGTAAACAAAAAGTATAAAAATACTTTATAGGTATTCTAGCTTTCATTCAGCTTATGTTTGTTTATAATGTTTACATTTTTAACGGAGAATCGCATGAGAGTAAGACTACGTTTAATCGTTGAAGATGTAAGTTGTGCGAGTATTGTCAATTCAAAATGGATTTTACTAGTCAGGAATATACGGATATTCTTATCACGTACGGTATGACGGATCAAAACGCAAGTGCAGCAAGCGAATTGTACGCAAGACGATTTCCTAGCCGGCGTCACCCGAAAAGGCGTATAATCCAAAAAATTGTAAGAAAATGTACGAAAAAGGGTTTTTGGTGCACAACGATAAGGAGATGTGCATTACGCGAAAGTTAAATGTTGAGCAGGAAGAGGAGATTTTGGACATGTTTTTACATGATAATGGAACGATACACAGCGTAATGAGCGAGCTAAATGTATCGGAACATTATGTGCATGATGTACTCAAAAGAAACGGCCTGCGACCGTTCCATTTTCGGCGTGTACAACAATTGCTTCCCCGTGATTACATGAACCGGGATTTTTTCTGTGAAGGTAATGTGACATTAAATGGATGCGATTGCAGTGGCATAAAATTATTGTTTTCTTTCTCTAAATTATCAATTTGAACAATAGGGTTTCTCGCGCAATGCCGAATGGGCCCGAATTTCCCAAATTTGATATTGTGAAGCGACGAGTCTACGTTCACCCCTAATGGAGTGTTCAACTCGAGAAACCAGGTGTTGTGGCGTGAGGAGAATCCACAGGCCATGCGAGTGTGCGCCTTTCAGTATCGCTGGTCTATTAATGTGTGGGCTGGTCTCCTTGGCGATAAAATAGTAAGTAAAAAGAGCCTTCATTGAAATATTGAAAATTGAATATTTTGAAAAATTGCAGATTGGTCCGGTTTTCCTTCCTCCAAGGCTCAATAGCACATTTTACGCCCATTTTTTAAGAGAAGAGCTTGCTGTATTATTGGAAGATGTGCCACTTCTCATGCGGAATTTAATTATATTCCAGCATGATGGAGCACCGACACATTATACGGCAAATGTACGGTTCGCTTTACACCAACTATTTCCGAATAGGTGGATAGGCCGTGGTGGACCAATCGCGTGGCCAGCAAGGTCCCCAGATCTCAATCCCCTTAATTATTTCCTTTGGGGCCATATCAAGGGTTTGGTCGAAAACTGGCGTGAGGGTACCGAAGTGGAAGTCCGCGAGGCAATTAAAACTGCCTTCAGTTCCATCACGCCAGATATGATAAAAAGGGCAACGCAAGCTATTGTCCGCAGATCGGAGATCTGCGTAGCCCAGGGGGGTAAGCAGTTGAACAATTAATTAAACTGCAAGAGTGGATTAGGCCTATTGGGGAAACTACTATAAAAAAAACGCGCCGCACTATCTATCGCAGGGTGGTGAGGAAATGATAGTATTGAAACTATTCAAGAATCCTCGCATTTAGTCTTATGCATTTCATTGAATTAAAAACCATAATATTAATATCGTGCTTGGGTGCATTTTTACAACAAAAATCCATGGACTTCATTAGTAGTA
Organism: Prorops nasuta; assembly: GCF_024137725.1. Classification (NCBI taxonomy): domain Eukaryota; kingdom Metazoa; phylum Arthropoda; class Insecta; order Hymenoptera; family Bethylidae; genus Prorops; species Prorops nasuta. The sequence goes on from NW_027116806.1 coordinate 2,703,147, forward strand.
ATTATTGGAAAGTTTAATGAAAGCAGGTTTGCATGGGATCGCCTTAGCCTTTGTGTTTGCCTATTGTTTTTATGACGCCTGGCTTATTGTTTACGGACGGCTCGTCGATCGGTTCGACGCTCGGCTACATTCGGCTCTCGGCTATCACCTGCACTCGGCAAACGTGGCTGGGTGTACCACTACTAACTACAACCGAAGGAGAGGGGTGTACGTGTACTGCCAACGATCTGCGGATCTCCGACCCACTTATCCCTCCCACCATTCTCGGCCAATCACTTGCGCGACCGATAAGTAAACTTTAATTGCTATTTACTCGAAAACGGTAAGTGATAGACAAAATTTTTTATAGCATTTTTATTCTTAAAATTCTCTCCTCTTTTCAGATTTTCCGGGTTGTCACCCTATAATCTCGAACCCTGTATATAAACCAGGAAATATACCAATTAATGCAACGGAAGCATTTGTTCTCTAGCTATACTGTTTTGAATGTCCTATATTTATTCAGAGTATGCTTGTCACATTCAATATATTAAAGTGAAAAATTCTTATTATTATTACAGTTTTAGAGGCTTTTCTCAAAATATTCTGTTATTATATGAATCATATTTCCAAGATTTTATGCCCAAAATCATGTGCAAGTCCTCGACCTTCAAGAACTTGCTTCTAAAAACTATCACCCATTTATAATTTCCGAAATGGTACTGCTTCCATATTTTAAATTTAACCATAGAAAGTTCAAATTATATTAAAAAAAATAATTCTAATCCATTTCTCGATTTTGTATTTATTCGTACTTGTCAAGGGATCAGATATACGTGTTTTTAACAAATTTTTTATTATTGTGCCAATCTGTAAGATGAAAATTTTGAACAAATTCACGCAAAATAATCAGATGTAGTAAAACAAATATATATTTTTTTTTAATTATTGCACCTCAATTTCTAGGCAAATAAAAAATGTTAAATACTTTGACTCTATATTACGTACAGCATGGAAAAGATGCATTTTTGACAACAAAATTTAATCTGCTTTCTTTATACTATACATCGCAATCCACAGCTATTTTGTAGGTGTTGGTTGCAACAAACTCTTAAAATAGCTATTCTTTACAATTTTGAAGGTATTTTGCTCCAAATCTAGACAATGCAGATTGATTGAGATCTAAAAAAGTCAAAAAATGGAAAAAGTCCTTATACATATTATCAATTTTTTTCAGAACTTGCGTATTCGGAATCGACTATTATTGATATATGTATCGCTCTATCGGCTATATTGGTGAGTTGACGAATTATCGGTACCGGCCAATTCCAGCCGATACTTTGACCAATATATAATTTTTATTATATATAAATTGAAATGAAAAAAACAACGTTTAAAATATACACACATATACTGTTTAAAGGAAATTAAAAATTAAAGTTGTAACATTGCGTTACCGCAGCGTTACAATAGTTGCCATCAATCGGTTTGCTAATCTAAAGCGCTGGATAGGCGGTGCGTGTGCGAACTAGGGAGTTATCAACCGATAAGTTATTGATCTAGGATGGATAACTTGTCGGTTCCCTAGTGTCGGGCGATAGGTGTAACAGGGCAGTGACGGGACAGGCGCAGGGCCTTACCTGCTTCCGCGAGCTGCCCCGACACACGTAATTTGGATGTCGACGGTGACAGGGTCTAGTTGGAATAGTTTTCCCCCAGCCTGAATAGAAGGGCAGTGGCAGAGCCGCTACCGAACCGGAAATTGTGTAAGGTGCATAAGTGCAGCGACTGCTACCGCCACGAATCCATATCGGTCAGAGGAAAACCTACTGCCCTGCAGGGGGTGCTGAAGGGCGATAGAGAGAGAGAGAGAGAAAGAGAGATCATCAGTCCTAGACCAGAACTAAGGGTGAATATTCGTTTTCTTAGGAGTCCAGTGACGTCCTGTGGCGTGCTAGGGCTTTAGGGCTCGTAGCACCGATTTATCTGATAGGGAACCGCTGGCCCTGCGAAACTGTCAAGGGTGCGCGGGCAAGATAATGGAGTGGTCGTTCCGTCAGACCTTTAGGGCGAATTATAATTTGTGTATAAGCGCGAATAAAAGAGTATTTCGCGGTTACATAAGTTCGTTGTCAGTTTGACGGTTAACGTGATCGTTCCCTTGAGTCGGGTCATGGCTACGGACTTAGTAGATTTTCATAGAGATTCCCGACCTTACGTATTCGCATCAAAGCAATCCAGGCCGTTTGTTGTGATCGAGTACGCGGGAACTTAGTGCGGACAATAGTAGAGTAACGCACACGCGCGAAAGTAGGGACTCATCCGCGTGACGTTGCGTAGTAGTTAGCTTAGGAATCCACTGTTGGCGCGCGGAGTACCACGCGACTCAGTGGATTCCGTCGTAAACGCCGACTAGTGGTTCGAGCGCGAGGCTAGCTACAGAGCTACTACGTCATCGGGACTTCAGCCGCGTTCGCACAGCTTAGGCCGCGCCCGCATAAGGGACTTCATGTTAGCATATTGAAGCTGCATTGTACAAAAAGTTGTAACATATTGACACTAAAGATTAGAATAAAAAGAGTTAACCTAAATCGGAGAAGTTATTATTAGCACCTCATCCCCTAATATCGCGTACGAGGATTAGAACCCTTCTGTTAAAATAAATATTCGGTTCTATATAAATTAAATATCGAAGGCGCCCGGGTCTTATAGGAAGTCGCCTATTGGGACGAGAACGCGATCAGTGAGGGGTCACTCCCCCTTTCCGTTCTACTCTACTCCTCTGGATAGACAGTAGCGTCACAAAGTATATTAGATATAAACATTATAAAAAATGAAACAGTAATTGTTAAGCACAAGTTAAAAACATACAATATAATATCTGTTGAAAGAATAACATAAAATATAATAGTAATAATAACTAGCAATTAAAATTTAATTTAGTTAAGTTGTGGTGAATAAACAATAGCGATATTGCCCTATTCGGTTATAAACGGTTACGTTTTGTATCATATATATATTCCCTATTTCGGAAAAAATTTGTTTGCTATAGACGCTGGTTGCAGGAGCTGAAAGTTGTATATGACCTTACGTACATAATAGGGGAAGTACTTCCTTTTGTTGTATCCACCAGTTAAAAATATTTTCATTCCTTTGTATATTAGGAAGAATTTATAATTAAGGTAGTAGTCTAGTAAATCGACCGGTTTTGCAGGGTATTTTTCGGGATTTTTTTTACTACCTGAATGAAATGCAAAAAATCTTAAAATTTTATGTTATTAATACTATATTGAATTATAAAAAATTTTTTTTTTAATTTTTACGATATTGTATTTCAATTATATGGGGTCAAAGTAGATGAAAAAAAACATGTGCTACTGGCCCGTGAGGTATCTCCAGTTTGGGTAATCGGAAACAAATAAGTCATTCAGTGGAAGTGTGCGAACTTTGCCCGTTAGAGGATTGTCAGGCTTGATAGATAAGGGTTAGTAACAAAAACAGATAAAGGTTAGATAGTGCATTTGTTACACTATTAAATGCAAAAAGAAATTTTATAGTAAACCGCCTCATTAAAAAAATAAGCACTTTTATTTAGAAGACAGAGTCTGTGACCCGTATGTCGGTTAAGCAGTCCTATAGGGCAAGTGAGAGGGCGTTGAGAAGATGAACGCATTAGCCCTAACGATTCATTTTTACAAAAAATGTATTATTTATTTCAAAAAAACTCACAGATCTTCATAATAATTTACTTTCCTTGGAAAATGTCAAATAATTGTACAGTTAGAGTTAGATCTACGCGCAATCACAATTAACAAATCTTCGAGATCGATTTATTAACAAATCGCATAGAATAACTCTATAAAACCAACAGGTAATGAAATTAAGAGATATCAACATGTGTATGCATGCTCACACTTACCCCAATATAACATGTCTTACAGAAATGCCCAAAACTACATGTCGGCAACGATTATAGCGTTAAACTTGCTGGAAAATATTATTTTCAAATGAATACCTGACATGAAAATCACACATTCACCTTAATTTTTATTAAAGTTTAGGTGCTACACTATTTGTCGTGACAGAAAAATCTATTTTGGGATATTCCATTTTCGTTATTCTAATGGCAAATTAATACGCCGTATAGTAGATTGCTTTTTGTTCCTAAACTAATTTTCCACCAATGTACATTTGATTTGCCTGATTGACTGCTATCTAACATCCTCCAGTTCTAAGAAACAGGGAAGCGCACACTTACCCCCTGCGCACAGTTACCCCGAATTACTCTAAATGTAACAGATTATTGTTTAGTAGGATTGTAATTCTGGATGGAGCTAGAAAAAATTAATTTGGTTTTAAAATAAGAAAATGTCGGACTTCGAAAAAAAGGTACAATTTTTTCAGTGTAAATTGGGCTGTAACATAAAAAATAATGGATGAAAAAAAATGATTCTAGTTCCAGCCAGAATTACAGATGTGTAGAACAACCTGTAAAAATTTCAGTCCGATCGGTTCAATAGAATATCTGTTATGCTTCGGGCCTACCGAGAAAACGTGGTTTCGAGAAACACGCGTTTAAAGTTTGGCTAACAGAACAGTCATCCTCACACAAATCGCCGATCCCCAATAAGTACAAGAAGCCTATTGTCTCTTCATACGTGTGAAACACGGGTATATCTGGTTATATCCTTTCGTATATCAGAAGGTATGCAAAACTCCAAGAAAATATAAAGGTAAGGAGTCATAATAATGAGGAATAACCGTTAGCAGCTATCGCGCAACTTACAGCGTTTAATTATGCGGCGCTATGAGATATATATGTTATATCTTTGTTAATATTTTGAATATCGGTTTAAAATTTAAACACCGTATTTTCATATTGGTATATTATCGAAATATGAAAAAAAAATTTCGACCCAATCAACTAGACTACTACCTTAAAGATTTCTCTACTAATTCTTTCATCCGAATTAAAGGATGTAGATTTAGGTGTTTTGCTCTTTATGATTGAATCAAAACTTTCCCAAAAAAGAGAGCGACCATCAATTTATATCTTTTTTGTAGGAACTGAAGATACGTTGGCATATTTTCTGGAAGATTTGTTACTCAAGAATCAGATTCTAATGTAGAACGCTGGTCACGTTGGATTATTTCAACATTATTTGTATTAATAACGTCAGTATGTGAATTAATAATATTGTCCGTTATCTTATTAATTACAATTGATAATGTTGAATCATCAAAAAATTTATTCTTAAAACGTGGATCTAAAAAGTAGCTATTACCAATGATATTTTGGTAGACATATCTTTAAATCTATCGTTAATTTTATTTAACAGTTCTTTCTTCATGGTACCCACGCCGGAGAATGTATTGATGTTTATGTTTAAAAATTGGCATAAAGTGCAAATAAATGTTATGTCTTCTGAAATACAGCTATCTTGCTCGCTTGCAATTTTGGTAATTTCTTCGAAAGATTTTAATAAATCAGGATGCTCAATTATGTACAAATTTATTGCTTCTTTTTGTTCAATTAATTATTTTAATAAATAGAATATCGAATTCTATCAAGTGTCAACATCCTGAATTAGTTTTCTGTTAGGTAGGTTTAGTTTTTCCTGTATAGTTTTCAACTTCTCACAAGCAACCTGTAAATGACTAAAATGCCCAGCAGCTCGTTCCGATTTGGCTATCATATCTGTGATTGAGTGTTGACTTTTAACAGCGTTTTGAATGATTAATTGTAAAGTACGTATGAAGCAAGGCTGGTGTACCAAATTTGTTAAGAGTATACCCTTTTTTATATTGGCTGCATTATCTGCTAATATCAAATGTATTTTATCAATTTCTACCTTTCATTCAGTTAGCAGTTTAGTACACTTTTCTGTTATGGATTCAGAAATATGGCTACCCAAAAAGTGTGAAATCGACAATATCAATGAAATTCTTGTTCCTATATTATTAAACCAGTAGGCTATGAATTATATGTATTAATGTAGCATTCGTGTACTTGCAAGGCCAAATATCAGATGTCATTGAAAGTTTACCGCTTGTACCAGCAAATTGAATTCCTATTTTTTCTTTATATCAATTATAAATTTCAGGCACAATCATCTCACGAAAAATTTTGTCACATGCAATTTACATAAAGGAAAACGTTTTTGCAAAAGCTTTTTGAAACCTGCATTATTTACTATGGAATGTGGTTGGTTGTTTAAAGCTATCATTTCCCCTATTGAATAATTAACTTCTTTCGTATTATTCGATTTTTCTTCCCAATTTTTAGATTTATTATTTGTTGGAGTGTTATTTGATTTGAACCTGCAATAAAAATTCACTGGTGGAAGGGAGGACTCCATCGTCTTCTTTTCTATTAAAAAATTTTGTTATGAATTAAACAAAAAAAAAATTAGAGAAATAAAAAATAAATGAATTACCGTTAAGTTGCTGCTGCTTTTTTGGTATATCCCTAGGATGACATTTCTCCATATGATACTTTAAATTCGTCGTATCTGCAGTTTTTTCTACGCCGGCGAGAGAAATAATGGCATTACAAACTTTACAAGTTGCACTGTCTTTTTTATTCGTTAGTTACCTCTTCTTTCGAGTAAAAGACTTCCAATATACGATTATTTTCCTGGTAGACATAATGATTTAGACAGACACAAAGTACTGGTTACATTATTTCCTTTCTGTAACATGTACATTAAGAATAGGCCTATCCGGACATGTGTCCGGACGTATCCCGGCTGACTTAATATCCCCACCACCTCGCTCTTCACGCATACTTGTATGCGTATATACTTATAACGGTTTATCGATATAAATACCGGTGTCGGCCATTAAAAATTTTCTATCGGTCGATCCCTAATTTTTATACAAGCAGTTCAAAGTGTATACAAGAATTGTAAGCTTAAACCGAGTGCTTTTTTTTTGCTTTCGAAGGATCAGCTTCTAAACGGATGTTAAAATACACTATATCTTTAATTCGTATAAATGAACATCTATATAGGGTTTTCAAAAAGTCCTTGTACCCCTATTTATCTCGAAAACTAAAGGTTTTAGAAAAAAATTGTGAAGTACGTATATTTAATATTTTGGAAAAGTTATCAAACTGGATTATTGGCTTAACATTGGGTGAAGTACTGAAGGTTATATGAAGGTCACAAAGAGATTTTAAATGGATCACCCTATTTTCTATTACATAATCTTGTATCCTATTTCAAAGGCTTTTCAAAACACTATAGTAAAGTTTGATTTCTTCCAGTCGTTTGTTAGATATTTTAATTCCAAATAACAAAAGTGTCAAACGTATCCGAATTCTGTACTTCATTTTAGAATAAACATATGATGTAAACAGTAGCCTTTATGATCGACAGGATTTTATGCGAGGAATCTAATGGGAACTGTAATTTCTATTCTGACTTTGAGGTCATTTGAAGGTCTTATAAGGAATTAGAAAAAGTATCTCTACATTTTACCACAGAAATGGAAAGAGGTGGATATTTTATAATTGAATATGACATCAACCCAGACTATCAATTAATATTAGATATCTGATCTCTTAAGGCAAAATATGCATTGGCCTACAACAAATGTTTGAAATGTTTTCCTTCATTAGTTTGGCAATGAGCCAGCCTGGTGTAAAAATCTTTAATAGCATTTTGATACATTTTTGTGGGTATCGCTTTCATTTCATCCACTATTTTGATACGCAATTTATCTAGACTTTTTGGTTTAATTGCGTATACTTTACATTTTAAATAGCCCCATAGCAAAAAGTCAAGAGGTGTTAAGTCGGGCGAACGTGGCAGCCATTCAATGTAACCTCTTCGTCTTATCCATTTTCCTTGGAACACCTGATCAAGATATTTACAAACACTTCGAGCATAATGAGGCGGAACCCCATCTTGTTGAAAATAAATTTCACTTATTTGATTATTGTTCAAGGCTAAAATAGCTGGAACAACTTGTTCTCAAAGCATTTTTTCGTATTTAGAAGCATTCAGAGTACCTTCTATATAAACGGACCGACTTTTTGATGATTAAAAATGCCAGCCCACACATTCAGACCCTGTGGATGTTGAATATGATTTTTCCTCATGCAATAAGGATTATCATCACTCCAGTACCTGCAATTACGCCTATTAACATGGCTAGTAATTACAAATGTTGACTCGTCATAAAATACAATGTTATTTAATAATAGCGGATCTTTGTCGATGATATTCATCATAATTTCGCAAAATTCAATACGTCTGTCGTAATCATCTTCTGATCATTCTTGATGAAAATAAATTTTGTAGGGATGCCACTTATTTAATTTCACAACTTTAGAAACAGATCCAATCAAGACCTTTTGTTCAAGGGCAACATTATGTATAGAAGCGTGTGGATTTTCAATGAAAGATTGTAAAAGCAGTTGTGTTTTCTCGTTAGTTGTTGCTGATTTTGGTGTACCAGATCTTGAACGATTACTAACAGAGTCTGTCTCTTCAAAACGTTTAACTGTATGAGTAACTGTAGATACAGAAATCTTATCATTCTCATTTCGAAATTGCGCATGAAATAACTGAGCTACTTTTTTATAGCTCCTTTACTGATCGCCCCATCGTCGCATCATTAGCAGAGTTATACGCTCCTTTTCAGATAGTTTTGCCATAATAAATGTTTAGGTAGGTCCATAAAAAAAAACAATGATGACAGAATCGTAAAAAAGATTGATTATCAGTTCTCAGTAAACTTCCTCCCACGAATAACCTCCTAAATTAATAAATCAATACTAGCAAATTCGTGAAATTGTAAACTTAGAAGATGTTTTCAAGACTAGACTGCGATGAGGCATCGACATATGGATGGTTTATTATGATATGCAGCATTTATAAACATCAGAGAGTACTGACAGGAAAGTAATTTTGCGGATACGTTTCTTCCCTAGAAAATAATTTTTTAATTACTGGTGTTTATCCACTTCAGTTTCTAATTCCTCTTTTGACCTTCAAATGACCTCAAAGTCAGGGTAGAAATTACAGTACCCAGTGAATTCCTTGCATAAAATCCTATCGATTATAGAGGCTACCGTTTACAACAGATGTTTATTTTTAAATGAAGTATGGGGAATTCGGATACGTTTGACACTCTTGTTATTTGAAATTGAAATATCTAACAAATGACTGGATGGAATCAAACTTTATTATAGTGTTTTAAAAAGCCCTTGAAATAAGCTACAAGATTGCGTAATAAAAAATAGGGTGATCCATTTAACAATCTCTTTGTGACCTTTATATGACCTTCAGTACTCCACTCAAGGTTAAGCCAATAATCCAGTTTGATAGCTTTTCAAAAATATTAAATATACGTTCTTCACAATTTTTTCGAAAACCTTTAGTTCTCGAGGTAACTAGGGGTACAAGGACTTTTTGAACACCCTGTATATTGTAACGTAGTGACATCCGTGTGTTACAAAACTCACATTTGCTCCTCCACTTACTGCCACCCCGAATCAGTGATGCCAAAAGGTAGACCGCCGGTCTACCTTCTGACATCAATGCCCCGAATTCCGTAAAAGTATGAAATTTGAGTGTGTGATTTGACGAATGGGTGTGATACTATCTCGTAATATTATCTCGTCTCCTAATCCCAACTATTCCTCCTCACCTCAGCATTAAGGGAAAACTATATATCGACATTACAGAACGAAATTCTTGCCGCACGTAGCTTCGTCATATCTTAAAAAATTTTGACGTATAGGTAACTTTTTGAAAACGCCAGAAGGAGATCTAGTTTCCCACGTTGGCCGATTTTTCAAATTTAACTTTTTCTTTAGTTTTTCACTTTTTTAAAAATCGGCCAACGAAAACCCCTCGAACTCCTTCTGCCATCTTCAAAAAGGTATATAAACATAAAAATCGGTTAAGAAATGACGGAGTTACGTACGGCAAGAGTTTTGAATATTTTGTTGAAATTTACGCAATGCCGACACAACAGAGGGAACTCTGGAACATAGCTTGCCTCCCCACTCCAGCAGCAAGGGGAAGTAGACCCGCTCTTCACTCGCGTCATTACTCCCCTCTCCACAGCCAGTAATGAATTGCACGGCTTATGGTAAAAATCATACAACCTTTTGCCACGAGGTACGATTGTAATGAAAATGGTATGAATATAATCCATTATTTATTTCGAAGTGAGCGATGTTTTCAAATTCTCAGTACGACTTTTAGTTTTTTTCCTGTTAGCGATAGAAGATGGAAGTGTGTATTGAACAAAGGGAGTTGAAGCGTGACCGGAATTGTTTCACACTTGCTAATTCTACGGTAAATAGGAAGAAAACTATGAGACTTATTAAAAATTCACAAACGTGGATCATTCTGTAATAAATGTAGGATTACATTCATACCAATTACATTGCAAGCGGAAAAGAATTAAGATCGTATCGCGTGGGAAAAATAGCGTGATTTTTAACATAGGCCGTGTAATTCATTGTAGGCTGCGGAGTGGGGATTAACGTCGCGCGTGAAGAGCGAGTCTACTTCCCATCTCGCTGCTGGAGTGTGGAGGCAAGCTAGGTTCCACAGCGTTCCCTCTGTTGTATCGGTTTTGCGTAAATTCCAACAAATTATTCAAAACTCTTACCAAACGTAGCTCCGTCATTTCTCAACCGATTTTCATGTTTACACACCTTTTTAAAAATTCCAGAAGGAGACCGAGGGTTTCTCGTTGAGCGATTTTTAAAAAAATGAGAAACTGTAAAGATTTTTTAAAAAATTAAATTCGAAAAATCGGTCAAGGTGAAGCCCTAGATCTTCTTCTGGCATTTTCAAAAACGTACCTAAAAGTCAAAATCGGCTATGAAATGACGGAGTTACGTGCAGCAAGAATTTCTTTCTGTAATGTTGACAATACGGATTCATTTTAACTCGAAGGACTAATTTCTCTTTAAAACATACTACAAACCTAATTGTTAAGCGCCACATCTTTCGACCTCTCAAATGCTAAATTAACTGAAAATTCTCAAAAACTAAAAACCGAAACTAAAACACAACATCCAGATTCCAATGTTCAATATGACAGTATAACGAACCCACAAGAAACAAACTTCGCTTGTAAAAAAAGGACGGCAAGTACATAAGTCTTAACTAGCATGATTAATATATAGTAATAAAAAATATTTTGATTAAAAAAAATAGTGAAATCCAAATGTTAGGCAAGTATGAATTATTACCATGGCGAAAATTGAAATTTGGAAAAAAGTAAATAGTAATACAAATATTACTTGCCGGGCCCGTAATATTCATGTATATGTCGCTATCTTGCAATATAAGCGTTGCTTCTCGTAAGGTAAAAATGTGGATATTTAATATGATTGCATACAACGGGCCCGACAAGTAATTTTTGTATTACTATTTACTTTTTTCGAAGTTTCAATTTTCGCCATGGTAAAAATATATACTTGCCTAACATTTGGATTTCACTATTTTTTTTTAATTAAAATATATTATATTACTATATATTAATCATGTTAGATACGACTTATGTTCTTGCTGTCCTTTTTTTACAAGCGAAGCTCTTGTTTTTTGTGGGATCTTATAACGTTTTGTAAGAATATAGGAATTAAAACTAAAAAATTGTTTTAACTAATTCAATCTAATAAAACATTTTCCAATGTTCTCATTGTTCCATAATATAAAACTTCAATTCGAGATATTAATTTAATAATCTATTGAATAAAATACACACGAAATATTACAATGGTGAGATCTTATCATAATTACACTTTTAGAGGCATTTAACATAGGATTCAACAACTGTTTGAGTTATATCTTCAACATCTTACACACAAAATCACCATAAAGCCTTTCGCTTTAAAAAATATGTTTCTAAATTTACCTTCAAATCCACCTGTTTCTTAGGTGTTACTCTCACTATCATCTTTGCATTATGGCTCTTTCCCTGGTAAACTGGTGACATTTATACATTCTTTTCATTAATATAAACTGTAAAATATATACCAGTTAATATAATGGAAGCCTATGTTTTTAGGTATACTGCTTTCAATTTCCTGAAGTTACACACCACATGCTCTATTACATGTGAAAAATTGAAATCATGAATTATTTTCATCTTTACATATCTATATGACTTTATTATAATTTTCATCAACTATGTGATTTCTAATTCCAAAGTTGTATGCCCGAAATCCCCTACAACATCTTACACACAAAATCACCATAAAGCTTTTCGCTTTAAAAAATATGTTTCTAAATTTACCTTCAAATCCACCTGTTTCTTAGGTGTTACTCTCACTATCATCTTTGCATTATGGCTCTTTCCCTGGTAAACTGGTGACATTTATACATTCTTTTCATTAATATAAACTGTAAAATATATACCAGTTAATATAATGGAAGCCTATGTTTTTAGGTATACTGCTTTCAATTTCCTGAAGTTACACACCACATGCTCTATTACATGTGAAAAATTGAAATCATGAATTATTTTCATCTTTACATATCTATATGACTTTATTATAATTTTCATCAACTATGTGATTTCTAATTCCAAAGTTGTATGCCCGAAATCCCCTACAAGCCCTTCACTTTCAAGGATTTGCTTAGAAATTGATCTCTTTTTATACGTTTTTCTTAACTGTTACTCCCAATATCAACTATGAATCAGGGCTCTTTTTCAAGTATACTATATAATGCCATTTGTTTTTTCTTTTCATTAATATAAAATAGAAAATACACAAATTAATGCAATGGAAGCCTCCCTTTTGTGGATATACTGCTTTCAGTTTCGCAACATTTTTCACTGTATATTCTATTGCATGGAAAATATTAAAATGATGACTTGTTTTCATTGTTTCATTTCTAGATGATGTTATCATTATATTTATTATTTAATTGACTTATATATTTCAAAGAGTTTATGCCCAAAAACACCTACAAGCTTTTCACTATTAAAAATTGGCTTCCAAATTTTTCAATTTCTCCACCTTTTCCTTAGGTTTAACTCTCAACATTAACTTTGCATTAGGCTCTTTCTGTTGTAAACTAGTAATATTTCTGATTTCTTCTATTAAATCTTGCAGCTCAAGCCTGCAGAATGACACAATAGACAGGTTATTGTAATTCAATCTGAAATAAAATCTCACTAAGTACCAAAAATATATTACATATTATATTATAAAATTCAATGTTATTCTTATAAAAAATCAAATTTAAATAATTTTTTTGGAGATAATAATAATTTCTTTCTATTCTGATTAGGGAAGCGTAGATAAATATTTGATTTTAATACTTATTTATATTATAATTGAATATTAATTAACGATTAGCAAATATTCATCTACTTTTCTTTAATCGTAGTAAAAAGAAAGTTTTATTGTCTCCTGGAAAATTGTTCGTATATATGATATAACCTTTTGGACAGTTGAAATCAATATCAGTTTAAAGAAAATAAAAGTAAAATATGCATTTTATTAATAATTTCAATACCTGAAAGTTTAGCTTATGAGTTTCAAATACCTTTTGAAATACCTTAACAATTTCTCTCAATTATTATACTCCTGTTAATGATCAATGCATATTAATATGAAAGTATATTTCTTATAGGCACAGTGTTGTAAATATCAACTTATTTAATCTGGCTAGTTAGTTCTATCCTCAGGAATGAAAATGGAAATGTTTTGTCTTGATTTACCTGAAAAAGAAATTTCACAAAGTACCACAAAGTATATACTAACATCCTGTATTGTAAAATATAATGTTATACTTATCTAATAATTGTCGATTCCTTATGTCATTATTATTCAAATTTATTTATCATTTTAAAAATTAAACACATTCACTAACATAACAATGTACAACTTCACTGTATTAAACATACATAACCTTACATTACAATTGACAGTTTACGAGTCGTCGGATTAGTTATATCGATTACATCGATTTTATTTGATAGTTCATAACCATGATTTTGTCGCTAAGTTTAATCTGTTGGCAGCACTGAGAGAAAATGACGTTATTTTCCTGTTAGCGGCTAATTTCAGCTTGAGACACACATTCTAGTCGGAAAGGAAGGAAAAGACGGAGAAGATTCTCAATTTTCGATATATATATATAGCTAACAGAGTATGAAATCTCTGAATTGCGTGAACCGATTTTGATGTTCTTAGGCGCAAATGAAAGCTTTTTTAAAACCATGTTAAAAAAAACTTTACTTAAATAATGGCAATGGATCATTCATTGAAATAAATTGGTTTAAAAATTGAGACGTCCAAACTTGCTATATAGTTACACGGTAGTGCTCGGCGGTATAGACATATCATTATCTACTTTTATATGTACTTGCCGTCGAGACACTACCGTGTCTCTTGATTTATGCCCACCTAAACGATCTATTTGATCATCTACTATAGGTAACGGGTATTTATCCTTTTTTTTTTACTTTATTTAATGCGCGATAGTCTACACACATATGTGTACCTCCGTCCTTTTTTGACACTAAAACAATCGGACTAGCACAAGGGGATCGCGATGGTCGGATTCTTTTACTTTCTAAGAGGTCGTTTATCACAGCTTTTATCTTTTCACGTTCAAACAAGGATAACCGGTTGTAACGGGTACTTTTCCTGAGGATAGGACGATAAATAATTAAAGACGGAAGTTCACGTTTTATACTGGGCAGCCCACAATTCTGGGACTTGCCCTCTCTATATTCACCACTTTAATACAAAAGTCTATATACAGCACAATTTATCGCCTTTCCCTGACCCGCTTAGAGGGGAACATTAGGCTAAGTCAAAAAGAATACCGCACAATAAAAAAATCGGGATCGACACTTGTCCTTCCTAGGCTTGGGCCTTATTTTCTACAGCGGAGACGCGGCGCTTGAATTTATCTGCTTCAATTCTGTAAAGCGTAGGGCGCCAGGCCACTACACTGGGCCACTCCGGTCCCCTGTTTCCTTCTCTTTACGCTCAAAATTACGCTGACCCAACCTATTCTTCACTACCCATTTGAAACTCCAGATTCTTCACGGGTCGCCCGAGTTAGCAAAATTAGCATAAATCTACTGGAGGCTTCATTTTCCTTTCCTTTTCTAGTCAAAGCCATATACATGCTGTTACACTCTAGCTTTCTTTCCGCGTAGGCTATTACTCTTCCCGGGCCACTATCTCCAATTCTCGCGTATCTAATTTGGCCGATCACGCACTTTTTACCATCTATGACTCCTCCAACCGGTTACATATGGGCAGACAGAGTTTTACGCACGCGATAGAACATGTTCAAGTACCTGATCGCTTTTCTTATCTTATCGTCGCTTCGACCTCGAACTGCGTTGATTTTTCCACCGGAAAGCAGACTTCCTTCTCCCTGTAGGCTCCTTTCTAGCTGGCCTCCTATTCTGGGCCTGAACCTTGCTTTCCTGTCTTGCCGGGTATCTCGACCTTAGTGCACGAGATACTTATTAGCGCCATCCTTTCCTTTGCACTCCTCTCTGCACGAGATGCTTATTAGGAATGAATCTTCTCCGCTCGAATTTCGTTTTAAGCTCGCCGGTGGCGCTACTAGGCTTTCATAGCGGCGCTACTAGGCTCTCGCTGTGGCACGCAGTCCCGGCGTGAAATTCGAAGGGCAATTTTACTTACGTGTGGATTCCTTTAGGATCCACAACGTTACACGGTACGGCCGGTAAACAATCCGTTTTTTTGTGGTTACTTCTATAGTCATGGTGGCTGTATTCGTTCTTCCTAAGCTTTTAGTTTCAAAACAAAAACGATCTTCATATTTTAATAATAATTTCCATAAAATTTCTTTTTCACTCTCTGTTATTTCACCGCAGATAACATCACACTTCTCTAATTGACTAGCTTTACCGCTATTTTGAACCAAATTTACGAAATATTCAGAATTAGGATTTAATTTTATGTTTCCGTCAAGTGGTAGTTTCATAATAATTAAGTTACTAGTATTATTTATAATTAAAATAGACGGGTGATCAGTGAAGTTTTGCCCGATTAACAAGTCAAAGATCATGTCTTCATCATTTAGTATCAAAATCTCAATCTCTACCGTAACTGTTTCGATATATACCTTTTCTACACATTTAAAATTAGCAAAAACAATTGTTCCATCAAACCCACGTAATTTTACCGGTATTTTCAGTTTTATCTTTCCTAGCGCTAATTTCTCAACCATTGAAAACTTGATCAATGTCATTTTGCTGCCCATATCAATTATACAATCAACCATTTTGTTGTTGATTTCCGCTTTCTTTTTATATTTATTCCTAGTCTTATTTCCTACATATTTGATAGATTTGCTGTTGTTTAATTGCATCCCTTCCTTTGGTTTTAACCTACAAAATTCTTCCAAGTGTCCTAACTTACTGCAATAGTTACGTTTTACAGCTTTATATTTGGGACAATTATTTCTTTTGTGACCCTATTCTTTACAACCAAAACAAATTATTTCTACTCGCCGATCGTCCCTTTTTGCATCAAGTTTGACTTTATTGCTATCCCGTTCTATCGCCTGACTAATACCGGGAAAGCTGGTAACATAATTTGCTAATTCTACAAATGTCGCGCAACGTGCAGCTTTTACATTTAACTTTGCCTGTGTATCTTTGATTCCTTCAATAATGCAATCTACTATTTCCTCTTGATTCATATGTAACCTCAATTTATTTATCTTTGTAAGTTTATGAAAGCAATACTCGCGTTCAAATTTTTACCAGGTTGCGTTTGATATGTAGCCGCTTCAAAAATAACTTCCTAAAGGTGACTCTACTGGGAAACATGTTTTTCAAAATGGTCTCCCATTCCGACCAGGAATATTGAGTTGATTTCAACCCATCATACCAAATCTTTGCTGTTCCTTCTAGCTTACCCAAAGTAACATACATTTTTGTAATTTCATCCCAATGATACATTTCTGCGCACTCTACTCTATGCAGCCAATTTTCCACACTTTGCATCGTGTTCGTAGAATCGAATTTTGGGACTAACCGATCATCTTTAAACAAAGACCAATTAACATACCTGTTCTCTCCATAATCTTGCCCAATATTCGCATTTCGAAAACTTAATATTTTACTTCAAAGTGCCTCGTTTTCTGTTCTAGCTTCCAACAACATCGCATGATAATCACTCGAACTATTCGTCGTAGGAGTACCTGTTCCTCTTTCCTTTATTTCGTTTGTTACCTCTTCTTGATCTAGTCTTCGATTTTCATTTGAAAATCACTGTACTATGGCGGGAGGTTCATCTATCTCTTTGTCTCTAGAATTTCCACCTCCTTGTCTCGTTCTTTTTCTTATTGCTACCGTTTGAATCCTACTACTGATATGTTAACTTGATGTTTTAAAATAATTTTATTTTGTTTACTTATTGTTGCTATTACACACTCTTATTTTTACTAACATAAAAATACGTAATGTCCTGGTTGATCTTATCTGCTACTGCTACTGCAGACTGCTAACTCTGCTTCGTTGCGACTTCCTTCTCCCCTCCTTGATCCACAAGCCGCCTAGAACGGTCTATCCCTTCCATAGCCCCTTTTTCTCAATGCGGCAAATTCAAAATCTCTATATTGCTAACATATATAAGCTTAAAGGTATATTTTTGTAATCCCTTGGCATGGATATTGTACAAAGTGACAGAATTTATATTGATTTCTTTCTTTAGATTTACGAAATAGAATAATAAATGGAAGATGGCAATAGCATAGGTATATTAATTATATAGAAAAAATAATATCTGAAAATATTTGTCTATTTGATTACTATATATATATATATATTAGGGTGGCCATAAAAAAAGAAAATTTTTTCCGGTGCTATTATTTTGTTAAGAATGATGAAAAAACAGAAATCGAATTTTTTTAGATTTTTTTGAAGCCGTTAAATGGTGCCGATATCGTTTTTAAAGTTAAAAATCCGATGTTTTTCCACTAGTTTTCGGAGTTAGATGTAAACCAAAATTCCAATAAGCTTTTAATTTGTCAAAAATTATGAAAAAAAGAGATCCTCGAATTTACAGAATTTTTTGAAGTCGTTAAATTGTGCTAATATCGATTTTAAAATTAAAAATTCAGATTTATCGAAAACGATTTAACGAAATTATAAATTAATATTGTGCTTTAAAAAGTCCCTTACTTAAATTACAAGAAAATGTAATAAAAAAAACATTAATCCAGCACAATAGTAATTTATAATTTTGTTAAATCGTTTTCAATAAATCTAAAGTTTTAATTTTAAAAACGATATCGGCACCATTTAACGGCTTCAAAAAAATCTAAAAAAATTTGATTTCTCTTTTTTCAGTATTCTTAACAAAATAAAAGCACCGGAAAAAATTTTCTTTTTTTATGGCCACCCTAATATATATATGTAGCACATATCAGATCCATGTAAGTATAGATTCTACTAGTTATAATAATAACTTAATTCTACATATATGTTGTGTCAGCGAGTTTAGTCGCTGCGAAACTGTCCGGTTCTATTGACCGAGAGGGATCAAAATAAAATTGGACAAGTTTAATGTTTACTAAAAAAAACTATTTATTTGGGTAAAAGTAAATAACATAAGTATTTACAATGTTTTTACATAATGACCTTAACCTATTTGTGTTGGTGTTGTTTGTGTACTGCCGCTGCAGATGTGTTCGGAAATGTGTCGGTCGTTAGGTCGCAAGTACCAAATTCGCCCGCTGGCGGCGCTGCGCTCGGTAGCCACACGGGAGGGCGCGGATAGGCGGCGCGGCGGTCGGTAGCCACTCGGATGGGCTTTCGGGACGGACCGGTAGGTGGCGCGGTGGTAGATGGCCTCACGGGAGGACCCGGGGAGCCAATATGGCGGAAGCCAATATGGCGAGAGTCAATATGGCGGTCAACGGTGGGAGCAGAAAGTAAACGGCATTAATCCCTGGAAAGAAATGGCCGTTGGTCCGGAGAACTCCTGGACTCAGCCGTTAGCATGGGTATAGGTGGAGGAGCGGTGCGGATGACGCGGAGAACTCCTGAGCAAAGGATGGGTATACGCGGAGAACTCCTGCGTAGGAAAAAGTTGGGAATATACCCGGAGAGCTCCTGGGTACGGAATGTTCAACTGGGTCGGAGCTCGGTCTTATATATCCAATTGAGCCGCCGAAAACGGTATCGGCGCTGCGGAGCGGCCGCCCTGGGTACTTGGGGAGGGGCATGCCGAGAGCACTATACTCCGCGCATGCTAAAGTGTCGACCGCGGTATCGGCACGTACGCCACAGCTTACCCCCACTTACGCGGTATCGTACGTAGGTAGCAACAGAGCAAGCGTCTCGTCACAGTTTAAGGTATGATACAAAAAATAAATAGCATTTATAATACTTTCAACGACAGTATAAGCTTTGCTAATACTGTGGTCTCATAAAAAATCACTCTATACATTTTAGTAATAATTTAAAATTTATCATTATTTGGAAAGCTTATAAAATTTCTTTCTGAAGTCATATTTGAGCAGTGCCTCCTATTCACAATTGCCTTATTAAGAAAAAGCATAATTAGTGGAATCAATTCTTGAAGGCATATTACACATGCAAAGAGACTTGGCATGAGGTAAAACTTTTTACAAAGAGGTCTTATGACTATATAAGCTAACAAATATAAGAAAATGTACTAATTATGTCTTCGTAAAAGGTTTTACCTCATGCGTAGTCCCTTTGCATTTGTAATATGCCTTCAACAATTGTTTCCACTAATTATGCTTTTTTTTGATAAGGCAATTGTGAATAGGAGACACTACTCAAATATGACTTCAGAAAAAAAATTTATAAGCTTTCTAAATAATGATAAATTTTAAATTATTACTAAAATGTATAGAGTAATTTTTTATTTGACACATGGTATTAGCAAAGCTTATACTGGTGTTGATAGTATTATAAATGCTATTTATTTTTTGTATCATACTTTAAACATATATGTAGCATTAAGTTATTATTATAACTAGTAGAATCTACACTTTTACATGGATCTGATATGTGCTACATATATATATATATATATATATAGTAATCAAATAGACAAATATTTTCAGAGATTATTTTTTCTATATCATTAATATACCTATGCTATTGCCATCTTCTATTTATTATTCTATTTTATAAGTCTAAAGAAAAAAAGTCAATATAAATTCTGTAACTTTGTACAACATCCATGCCAAAGGATTACAAAAATATACCATTAAGCTTATATAATTCTAAATATAATTACTTTCTATAATATCACAGCTTATCTTTTTTATATATATTTAAATTAAAATTATTTTGGATAATAGTTATTATCATTTCAATCACGTCAATGTCCGTTCGCCGTTGGCATATCATTAATACCCCAATGTGGTAACCAAATCTCTCTGATCAGTCCGATCATCAACCTTCTTAATCCCTTGATCACGGATCGGAGATCGAGCTCATGCGGAAGCCTCTGATCTCTCTAGTAATTTTTTGTTCGACGTTGCATTCCTGCAGCTAGGTTGGAGCGTGATCTGGATCGGATCACGAACGTAAACGTTCTATGTATTTATAAATTTTAATACCTTTATCTCTAAATTTTATATATCTGACTCCATGCTAAATACAATGCCTTCGTTTGGTCCAAATTTCAATTCATCATCAACCATAGCATCGTCGAATTGAATTAATTCTCCAATATCCACATATGACTCAGACTCAAAATATTCAGCTGCTATATCCAAATTAATTACTTCTACTACTTTTTTCTCATCTGATGCCATTTGTTGCTTTATTGAACAATATGTTGACTGTCAAACATTTTATAAAAGTAATACGAGAGGTTATGTACAGAAAATGTGTTATTAATATTTACTTTTCCACTACCTGCAGGTCCAAAACTCTAATTTAACGTATCTCACTTCTATTTTATTAGATTAGCCAACCGTTTCCGTAACTAATTAAACGTATTTTATATTTATTTTATTAGAGTATAAGAATAACTATCATGTATTATCACCAATTACAACGTTTGAGAATATGATTCTGTGGCTGCGTTCGTTTATGTACTGCCAGTATTAAAAACCTATAGTTTACATTACATACATTGTATAGTTTTACCACTTGCAGTTAATATACGATTACAGCTAATAAAGGATAGAAGATACAGTAGATGGATCTGTAACGTGAAAGAGTGAGAGATCCGAAGCAGACACTATGCCTCGGTCGGAAGAAATTTTTCGGTCGGAAGAAATTGATGGAAAATGGCACTTCAAAAATACAAATATTAATATCTCTACAATATGCGAACCGATTTGAATATTTGTATTCTTGTTGGAAAGCTTACATCGACATTATATTATGAAAGATTTGTTAGATTTTTGATGAAATAAACCAATTACGAGATATATCAATCGGAAATATCCATAGGTATAGTTTGGTTCAATTTTGGCGTAATAGTAGGCAGTGTAACGCTGTCTTTTAATTAATTGCCGCGTAACACTACCGTTTTACTTGATTTGACATATTAATTTAACAATCTATTAAATAAAGTACAAAATATTACACAAATACATTCTTATCATAATTACACTTTTAGAGGCTTTTCCCATAATACTCAGTGACTATATGAATTATATTTCCAAGATTTGATGCCCAAATTCACCGGAATGCCCTTCACTTTCAAGAATATGCTTCTAATTTTACCCCTTTTATCATCTATTTCTTAGGTGTTACTCTCAACATCAACTTTGAATTATGGCTCTTTCTCTAGCAAACTACTATCATTTCTAACTTCTTGTAATTAATATAAACTAGGAAATATGTCAGTTAATACAATGGAAGCTTTAAATTCCTGCATATAATGTTTTCAAGTTTCTAAATTTATTCAGTATATGCTCTATATCTTATAAAATATTGAAATTATGAATTCATTTCATGGTGAAACTTGTCCATGATTCTATCATAAGATTCAATGACTATTTAACATAAATTTCTAACGTCTTATGCCCAACACCACCTGCAAGCTCTTCACTATCAAATATTTGCTTCTATATTCGTCCCTTTTTTAAACGTTTTTTTCAGCGGTTACTCTCAACATTAACTTTGCTATAGGACTCTTTCTCCAGCAAACTAGTATCATTTGTAGCTTCCTTTAATTGATATAAACCGGGAAATGCACCAATTTTTGTAATGGAAGTTTCTGTTTGTTAGGTATAATACTTTCAGTTTCCAAAGTTAATCCAATGTATGACTTTCACATATTGAAGTGTTGAATTTTAATCAGATGATGGTCCATGCCCTCTTTTTTTTATTTAATGTACACTTTAACAGTTTCTTTATTATTTCTACTCAAATTCATTCTGACAGCTAAATCCTCGGCATTGACAAAATAATTGTTTCCTAATAGATTTACCTGAAACAAGACATTCCACAAAGTATCACATATTACTACGTGCCGTTTTAAAAATTTTATATTAAAATACTTATCTAATTCCAAAGATATAGAGTCACCCATGTGCATTAAATAAATAATACCTCGGTAATAATATCATTGGCTTAATAGAAACTTTACACCAGGTAGCTCTACTTTCAGCAACACCTAATGATAATAATTTTGTTGTAGCTTGACATAAAAATGACACTGAAGTTTGTAATTAAACCGGAACATTTATTGGTCTAATTTTCTTATACAAGTTTGTTGCTCACTAGAATGTTTAAAACTGAATTAAATTTATTTCTTTATGTTGTAACTATTATTCAAGGGGTAGAAATTACAATAAAGAAATTAATATGACAATATTATAATATCTAGATATAAAATGAAATAATTTTACTCTTCTATTATCACTGACTATGGTAACAGGATACGAAACATCTTCAATCCAGCGATTGCCTTTTCAATTAAATATAGTCTGTTTGTATATAGTCTTATTATGCAGCTTCATGCCCAAAAATTAATATAAAGCTAGAAAAATAGAATTATACAAAGTACCAGAAAGTATTAAATTCTCATGTATTTTAAAATGTTTTGTGACTTATCTGACTCTCCTAGAGATTCCTCATAATTGACAGTTTCTCTATATTTAATATTATTTATTTATTTTAGTTTACTTTTACATTTTAATAACACACTTTCACTTTACTTTGTTGATTATGTCTGTATTAAATAATATAAGGTTAGTTCATAGTAAATAAAAACACGTAGTGAAAGTAATAGATCGTAATAGCTTACATCTGATTATTTTGTATAAATTGATCATATTTTCCTGTGAAAGTATTCTCAATTTCGGTTGGGCATGTAAAATACTGACGTGCCGTTCCGACAATTACCTGACCTATAGTTAACGTACGTTATTTGCGCAAATATCTTTATATATGGGACATTCTTTGCCAACTTGCCCCTCCCCCTCCTGCCTACTTCAATTTTGGAAATAAAATAGTTTTCAACATATAAAAATGTTCGTTGAAATGTCTACTTTTTCATGCCGTTAGACGTTTTTGAACTTACAAAATGGCCGACCCAGAATCAAAGCTGAAATAGAAGGATGCGTAATATTTTTTTTAATATTAAGCAACAACTTTGCATCTGGATAACGAAATGCCTCAGATAAGATTTTTTATGTTTCTTTACCTGTGCCGAATATAAATCCATTACGAAAAATAGCTAGCACGTTAAAATTGATTAAAAAAAATTTTTTTGTACCAATTTTTTTTTTAAAACTAAAGGCTTAAATAAAACTTGCAGTAAAATAAAAATGTATTAGAATTTTATGAATAATACTCTTAAATTTTTTAAGAATTTTTGGAGACTTTTCTTGAACATAAGTTTGCGATATTACAAAAAAACAAAAATTATCTCTAAAAATGTTGAGACTTCTTCATAAAAATCTAAGACATTTTATTCTACAGCAATTTTTATTTAAACCTTTAGTTTTCAAGAAAAAATTAATAAAAAGAAATTAATTTTGACGTGCTAACTGACTTGTCGCAATGGATTTAGATTCGGCAGGCAAAGAAACATAAAAAAGCTTATCTAGAGACAGTTCGTAATCCAGATGCAAAAGTTGTTGCATAATATTAAACAAAACATTACGCATCCTTCTATTTCAACTTTGATTCTGAGTAGGCCATTTTAAAAGTTCAAAAATGCCTTACGACGTTAAAAAATAGACATTTCAAACAAAATTTTCATATGTTGAAAACTATTTTATCTCAAAAATTGAAGTGGGCAGAGGGGTGCACGATTTGGCAAAGAATATACATAGGGTGTCCCACGAACGGTGGCTATGCCAATACCATCGGATAGGGGACAAAAATCTAAGTAAAAAAGTTATAAAAACTTTTTTCCTAGCACCCTTGGTTAAAAAGTTATTTGCAATTAAAGATTATCCATTAAAGTAGCCTTTCTTAAAGAGGAAGATTGTTTTGGTCGCATTATAAGGCCAAAAATGCTAAGATTCTGTGAATTAAGATACTAAGAAAAACACAAAGCCAAACATCCACTTGGGCCTGTGGTGTGTTTATGTTTTGATTGTTTTTATGGCACTCGCACTCGAAACTGCCGATCGACCTTCGACCACTTCAATAGGCTCAAGTGCATGTTAGCTTTTGTGTCTTTCTAAGTATTTTAATTCACAGAATCTTAGCATTTTGGGCCTTATAATGCGACCAAAACAATCTTCCTCTTTAACAAAGGCTACTTTAATGGATAATCTTTAATTGCAAATAACTTTTTAACCAAGGGTGCTAAGAAAAAAGTTTTTATAACTTTTTTACTTAGATTTTTGTCCCCTATCTGATGGTATTGGCATGGCCACCGTTCGTGGGACACCCTGTATATATACTATATATATATATATATATATATTAGGGTGTCCGTTAAACAGGCATTATTTTTGTTTGTTTGTTAACTATATCTAACTTGGTATAAAGTCAGATAAAAATGAGGTTTGCAAGAGCCTAGCCGATTTAAGTAGTAAAAACCTATGCCACCGAAGGATTTAAGTTAAAAACAGGATTTCACATAGAAAAATGGTATTTTGTGACCATTTTGCATGTCATTTCTTCATTCTTCAAACATTGCACACGATGATGTAGCTTTAGTTAGTTTAAGGGTCCTTGAATATGGATCCATAGTGAAATTTATCTTTTGACTTGTCACAACCTTTATTTCTCGTATTAATATTTTTTAAAATAACCATTTTCAATAAAAATTCATTACAACCGTATCTTAAATAATTTCTCCTTTTTTACCTCGGTATCTTCGCCCCCTTTCGTTCTGACATATTTAACACTAAACGTACCAAGCGGGGTCAAATGACCCTTTTTAAATGTAAACACACGTGTATAAAAAATCCTCGGTACGTTTAGTGTTAAATATGATAAGATTATGTAAACATTTCTTTTTAATTTTTTATAACATGCGTTTCATGGGTTAATGCTGTTAAAAACATTGATTTATAATGACAAATGCTTTTATTCCTGTATCTTCTAGAATCTCTATCTTTTTCTCTCTTTTTATTTCTATTACTTCGAAATGATTAGTTTTTAAGTTAAAAGTGCAGGCTCTAAGCCCTACCTTAAGGATATATTGAATGCATTTTTAATTTCTTAAAATTTAAATATTTTTGTTAATGAGCTCTTACGTATATTTAGATAGAATTTTTGGTAATATTAATATATTTTACAATAAGATATATTAATATTACCAAAAATGCTATCTAAATATACTTAAGAGCTTATTAACAAAAATATTTAAATTTGAAGAAATTAAAACTGCATTCAATATATTAGAGGCTCTACTTTTAACTTAAAAACTAATCATTTCGAAGTAATGGAAACAGAAAGAGAGAAAAAGATAGAGATTCTAAAGATACAGGAATAAAAGGATTTGTCATCATTAATCAATGTTTTTAACAGCATTAATCCATGAAACGCATCTTACAAAAAATTGTAAAAAAATGTTTACATAATCTTATCATATTTAAATATGTCAGAACGAAAGGGGGCGAAGATACCGAGGTAAAAAAGGAGAAATTATTTAAGATACGGCTATAATGAAT
The DNA here is from genome assembly GCF_024137725.1 of Prorops nasuta. NCBI lineage: Eukaryota > Metazoa > Arthropoda > Insecta > Hymenoptera > Bethylidae > Prorops > Prorops nasuta. The sequence goes on from NW_027116806.1 coordinate 2,729,183, forward strand.
TTTTATTGCAAATGGTTATTTTAAAAAATATTAACACGAGAAATAAAGGTTGTGACAAGTCAAAAGATAAATTTCACTATGGATCCATATTCAAGGACCCTTAAACTAACTAAAGCTACATCATCGTGCGCAATGTTTGAAGAATGAAGAAATGACATGCAAAATAGTCACAAAATACCATTTTTCTTTGTGAAATCCCGTTTTTAACTTAAATCCTGCGGTGGCATGGGTTTTTATTACCTAAATCGGCTAGACTCTTGCAAACCTCATTTTTATCTGATTCTATACCAAGTAAGATATAGTTAACAAACAAAAATAATGCCTTTTTAACGGACACCCTAATGTATATATATTGTAACGTGGCAAACCGCGCGTTACTAAGCATAATGCTTCGCCTGATTTTCCTCTCACTTTGTTTTGGTGCCACCCTACTTCCCCCCTGTTGGGAATAAACGCCTAAGGATTCAGAATAATGTAAGTTGCTTATAACCCACAGAGAAGTAGCGCTATTTGGTTCGACGTAACAGAGGTGCTGCGAGAGGTCGCACACAGCGCCGACAACAATATTTACATTTTTTCTTTTCTAAATAGAATGCGAGCGAATAATCACCCGTGTGTTGATAATATAATCTTCTAAATAAGAGCACAGTAATTGCCGCATACGGGAAAGGAGCGACTGGTTTAGGAAATAGTATGGACGCTTCCATAATTAATATTAATATTGCCTTTACTCCTCCCAGCCCTCTCTTCCGTATCCTTTTTGTACATATTCCCCTTCCATACCCCCCTCCTGTATAAGATCCTTTTCCACACCATTTCTGCTTCACCGGAACTAGCAGTCCAGGCGTATGGGCGCACTCAAAGCCCTCGCCACTCGGAGCAATATGGCGAACCTATCTCAGAGCTTGGCTGCCAACTCAATTTAGCGTTGGAATAAGGAATGAACCGGAATAAGAATCGATTCCCTTTATTGATTGGCGTAATGAGTTCCTGCCGAAGGCCAAAGATAAATTATGATGTTTGATTGGCAAATTAGGGAAATTAGGATACGGAATTGGAAGAGGAGGACGAAAAAGGAGAAATAGAAGAACAGGAACATTTCTTGTTACGGCGTGACACTACCTGTGCATTGACTGTTTTCTGCCGATCTCATTGCCCAATCAAAGTGTAAAGAGTGAATATTCAGGGACCAACCGATAGTATCGAACTTCTCCAGATTATTACTGCTACATAATTGGCTTCGTCATATATTGAAAAACGCGGGAGTGTATTTTTTCCGTCTCCGTTCATTCCCTTATTATATTGCCTTCTTTACGTATTAACGTACCCTCTTCCGAAATTCCTTTTCTTCGTACCTACCTGCATTTTCCATACCCTTTCCGGTGTGATTTAGTGAGTGGAAGTGTACAAGGTGGTCTAATCGTATGATAAGAGCGCGTGAGTCCTAGAACGGCGGCTCCTTTAAATTGTGTCGACTTTCTTTAAACTTTGATCTTTCCATAAATAATTTCGTTAATAAAAGTGTTATCTCGTAACTGGTAGTTTTTTATTTTGTTTAATTTATTCTCCAGATAAGACTATTGGAATAATGAGTTCACCCGTTTAAAATATTTATGTTTCATTGTAAATTTATTGTAACAAAAGGTTGAATAAACATGTTAACATGCTATTTTAAATTTAAAACAAAGAACTGAATTGAGCTGGCTAAACGGGAACTAATTAAGTTAACTTTCTAGTGTTTAACAATAAATCAGTTGTTTATTGGAAATGCTGCATAGCCTCATATGCATGTTCAATTGTGTAATAGCGTTATAGCATCTCAGCTATAATTCCTTATTCTTTCCAATTGGACCTGTGGACGTATATAGACGATTCTCAAGGACTACTTCAGGAAGACCTTTCCTTCATCGACCTTTGCAGTGTTTTGCGTACTTAGCATCGGATAAGATTTCACCGCAGCTTCTGAAAAGTTAAGTGGGAAATATGAATAGCGTTGTCTTAAAATATACTATTTCGCGTAGGCCCTTGCGCTCATTATTAATATAGAGGACAAGACGTGTAATGTGGAAGAGATAAGGTGCAATTTATGTACACGCGGTACAATGGTTTCTTAAATAAATGTTGTGCCTACTATTCCTTCTGTAGAATTTTCAAATGTGGAGCTTGAAAACTCCGATATTTATGAACAGTTTAATTACGATTGGGATAACGGTCGAGAAAATAAAATAAACTGCATTATGTGTCCTCCCGCTTTTTCTGAAAATTAAAACAATATTGATACTAACGTAGAGAATTACTTACCACATTTTATGTATCTACAACGAGTGAAGCAACGTCTACTCCTTTTTTTATGTTTGCTTAGTTTCCTGTTTTGTCGGCAATAGTTTGAATCATACTCAAATCAATAGTATTTTATCAGTTTTACTGACTCATTCTTGCTTTTCCAATTTACCCAAAGATGCTAGAAATCATTTAAAAACTTCGCGAGTTAGCTGTAATATTAATACTGTAGAGCCAGGCGAATACCTACATTTTGACATAGAATTAAAAATTATTAATTTTTTAAAATGGTTAGATTCTTCTAAAAGTTTTTTTTAATACATTAGATACAAATTTTCATATATATATGGCCGTACCTTAGATAAACCCAGTAGTATACATGTATGGCCAATTCAATTTAGAATAAGCAATATCCGAGATTCAAAACCTTTAATTGTTGTAATATACAAAGGCAGTAAGAAACCAAGTGAGACAGTTAAAATTTTTAAAACCTTTGCCTCTGATGTTTTAAAAATCATTTCTTCTGGAAGAGTTAATATTAAAAAAACCAAAACCCCTATACGTCTACGGTGTTTTATATATGATACATCTGCACGTGCTTTCATTTTAAGGGGAGATATACACATAGAAGCCGGAAAAAAGGTCATAATTATGAATTTTTTTAAGGAAAACAATTTAAAATTTTGGATTGGGGTTTCAACTATCTGAAAGCTTATACATTCAATTATGTGTTCAATTTTTTCTATTTAAAAATTTCAAGTAAATCCAATGTTATACAACGATCCATATTGCTTCGTAAAAAAAACCACGCATGCGGTACCAGTTGGCCTTTCTTCAAAAATCACCTGAGAAAGAAAATCGAAAAAGATTATTAAATTAGATACTATAATCTAGTCTTTGTCATAGCCGATTTTGAAAATATTGATTTATGACAAAATGGCGGATGTTTAAACCAAAATAGTTATTGTGGGACCAAAAATTTGTTATTATTTTGCCTATAAAACAAAAACTAAGTTACGGAAAAAAAATCCTATGACAAAGACTAGATAATTGTGTATAGAATAACTACACAAAATTTCAAGGCAATTGGTTCATTAGTTTTCGAGAAATTTCTAGTACCGATTTGGAAAATGTAGTTCTGAGAAAAACGCGTTTGAAAATTTGGGAATGAATATCATTAAATTTGTCAACTTACAATGAGTTCTGTTTCTACAAGTTATTTCTGGCGGTCAATAACGATAATATGGTATGTTCCTTCATACTTGGAAGGATGTTGAGGTATACCCTATACAGGGATACCTGTTCTTCACACAAAAAAAAACACGAAAGGTCGAAGGGTCCCTTGCCGCTACCTATCTGCCGGTTTGGAGCGAAAACTCAGTTTCACTTTCTCAGGTGTAACTGGCTTATTTTTAGAAATTATAGCTTGCCGTTTTCATGAGATATTCTAGGGATCTGAAGCTTAAAGAAAATGCAAAAAAAAATTGATTTTTTTCGACCATCTAGGTTATATCTCCCCTTAAATCATCGTGCTCACATATCTCTTAGACCCTGTTCGAAATGTAAAGTTTTAGGTAGACGAATCCAAGGTTGTAACCTCTTTAGAGATATTAGAAGAATCTCGTTAACAGATAACGAATATTGTAGATGCGTTGACCGTGATCATCATAAAGGAAATACCCCATTATCACAACTTCCGATTGGTTTTAGTTTCACAAAAAGCGTTTGAATGTATACATTTAGTTTACCTTAAGGTAAAGAAACAAATTTTGTCCGCATGGGTAGCAGGAGCATATTCTCGGTTAACTAAATTATCAGACGAGAATTTCATTACAATAAATAATAGGTTAAACATTGCTCAACGTTATTTTCCTTCAGATTTTACTACACATCCGCGGCTAATTTGTAGATTTTCACAATTGAATGCAACAGAATTTAGACAATTTCTTCTTTATACAGGCCCTGTTGTAACATACGGTTCACTAAATGATCAAATTTATAAACATTTTTTGTTATTATACGCAGCGATTAACGTTTTGGTTTCTATTTTTCTAACAGAGTTGCAAATTCGCTTTGCAGAACTCTATTTCAATAAAATTGTCCAAAGATGTAAAGAAACTTATGGTCTCAAATTTTGCACATATAATATTCTAGGCCTTCTACATCTCACTAAGGACGTAAAAATTTGGGAAATGTAGATTCCTTCTCAGTTTTTTTTTTATGAAAGTAAAATACCCATTTTTAGAAAATATTGCCGAAAACCTGACTTTCCATTAAAGCAATTTTACAACAGAGTAACTGAAATAGAATCAAATAAAACAAATTATATATACGAAAAAAAGATTTCCGTTCCAAAATTTACTAATGTTCGTACAAGAAGATGCTGCTCAGGTTATTGCAGACTTACATTTTCAAATGTATCAATTAGTAGAGAAAATCATAATATCTGTTGTCTCTTGCGTAATGGATCAATTTGTATTATCGTCCAAATAGTGCCTTATGTAAATTCTTACTTTTTGCATATAAAAAGAGATTTAAAGATTATAAATTTTGATGTTCTTGGTAATCCATCGTCAGAAATCAGTACATTCAAATGCTTTTCTTTGAATGATAATATGTTAATAGTAAGTTTAGAAGAGATGTTTTTTCGAAATGTTATAAATTATCCTTTTTCGCTGGAACAACAGAGCATCTTAGTAAAACTGAGGATGAAATTTCGACAGTTGAATCCATTAATGGGCATATAGAATTCGCTATATCCCGTTATAATAAATAAATTGCAAAGACTATTTCATTAATAGTTATATTGATAACAGGCATATTTACATAAACGTACATACATTACATTCGGTATAAATAATCTTCATGTATGCTTACAATAATTTAATTAAGTGACATGCATCGTATAAAATGTAGTATTTCTAAGCCAGTACGCTACCAAGCAACATCTTCCGAAGGGGAACTCATAACCCAGGAAGAAGTCATCTACATTCAGTGGGAATGTAAACACGGATAATTGTACTATCCGCAACATTCTAAAAACAGAAAATGAAGTTCATCTTTACAACACTGAAATGTAATGACTACTGCCACAAAATATACAATTCCATTCTGATAATATGCAACAGCAATCTCTCCAATCAATAGAAAACTTCCCTAGAAGTACATCACAATTACATAGTCTCTAAAAAAAACTACATATCATATATTACAAACAGCAAACTCATCCAATTTTCCTGTATAGTACTCTAGTTCTATTTATGCAAATAACTTTAGTTCTTCCACATTTTCCAATATTTAAAATATGAGAACTCGCCCATCCTGTTAGTCCCATCTTGTACTGACTAAATCCTGTCATGTTTCCTATAGAAACACAAATGTGAGGTTAGATATATTGAAAATACTTGTAAATATTTATATACAATAAAATCTGTCATATTACTTAAACTTATATATTAATTTATAACTATTACCTAATGTCAATATATTCCAATTTCCCCCAGGGAGACAACACTAATTTCCAAATCGATTCCTTCAATACCTAGTCTTGACCAACAGTACCTGAAGCCTCCTATGGAATCACAAATATTATTATGTTAGACATATTGGTAACACTTGTATTTACTTAATTATAATTAAATCTGTCATAACTTGAACTTACATATTAATTCATGGTTATATATTTTGTAATGTTGACATATTCTGACTCCTTCCAACAGTAAATATCATTATTTTTTTTCTCCAAATATAGAAATGTTTCGCACATGGATTTTTCCGCAAATGTCCACTTCCATCCTGTACCAGTTAAAGTCTTCTATGATAATACAATTAATAGGTTAGTTGAAAACCGGTGACATTTATAAAGTATAATTGATGTTTCTTTCTTTTCAAACATATCTATGCACTCAAGCTTATGTAACCATGTTATTATTTCTGTCAGGTTCTGTAATATTTCGCCAGTAGAATCTCCACATATGTAGCGATAGCCTGTAATAACAGTTGAGTCACATGGTGTAATGAGACGCTTGCTCCGCCGCTACACCATTTACGATACCGCGTAGTGGGGTAAGTCTACCTTGCAAGTGCTGATACCGTGGCCCGCACTATACAACGTGCGGAGTATAGCTGGCTGGGAATATACCTCCCTACCTTTCTCATCTGGCCGCTTGGAGCTCCACCGTCGCCGTCTCCAGCGCGTCGGAGGGGTATATATATAAGGCCGAGCCCGATCCCAGTAGAGGAGTCCGTTCTGTATCCAGGAGCTCTCCGGATACGCGTCCCCTACCGGCAACGCAAGAGTTCTCCGCGTATTCCTATCCCCGCTCAGGAGCTCTCCGAGTAATCCTGGTGCAGGAGTTCTCCGCACTGTCCGATCACCGTCCCGCCGTACTAACGCCGTGTCCAGGAGTTCTCCGGACCTCCGACATTTCTTTACAGGTTGTGGCATAAGCTACCATCTTGCCGTCTACCGTGTGTGTGGGCCCCTCCGTAAGGCCATAGACCGCCGCGCCGCCTACCGTCGTATTTTCGTAACCCCGCCATGAGGTTACCAACCGACGCGCCACCCGCGGGCGATTCTATAATACCTGGACCATAGTAAGTAAGCATACTCCATACACACCTGCAGCGGCAGACCTACACACACAACAGAACACAAATAAGTTAAGTAGTTGTATAATCATTGTAATATACCGTGTATATATTTCTCATTTGATTTACTTGAATAAATGTGTTCGTACTAAACATTGACTTTGTCTAATTACTTTAATCCCTCTCAGTCAAAAAGAACCGGACGGCTTCCAGCGACTAACTCTCGCTCAAAAAGCACGTCGCATTGGAAATACCGATAACCGGTAAATTAACAAAAATTAATTTAAATTTTACCAATGTTCATCCGTGGTATTCAGTATTTGTAACAGTAACAAGGAAATATTATTTTTCAGATTACTCGAACGCTTAGCCAGAAAAGAAGTAGATATACATTTAGAGTTGTTTCTATACTAATGAGCATAAGAGAAAAAATTTACTGGCCATTATTTTCAGGACAATTAAATATTGCGTGGAAATGATTAAGAAGAGTCTGGTGAATAACAGGCGACCTTCCTAGAAGCCGCTATGTCTTTCAAAATCTTTGGTGGAAGGTGTGGAAACATTTGATTCCATTACTGAAAAAAATTATTCAAATGTGGTAAGAATAGTAATAAATTACATCTCTTCTTGATATATGTGTATAAGTAGATAAGCTATGCGATTCTTATAACTGGATGGCGATGGGTGTGCGGGTATGCAGGGAGGGGTGTCTGTGGGGGAAGGGGGTAGTTGGAGTGGGGATTCACTAGAAGGCTATTCAATTCCTCTGACCGCTTGATGAGAAGGTATGTGATAGGAAGGGGAGGATCTTGTAGTGGGGTCGAGTAGAGTTAAAGTGTCCAGAGGGAGGGGGTATTTTTCACCCTATGACGCCATTTGTTAGTTAACCTACGGGACCTTTTTTTATCATTATCCTACTAGGACTCTCAGTGTCGTGAGAGGTTCAAGAATGCCTTTACGCATACCCGTCATAAAACCGACGGGTTATGTAAACCTAACCCGCGCCAATAAGGGCGGGACTACCTACTAAAACCTCAGCATTGGCAAACACTCTTATCCTTGTATCATATGGGATTAGGCCACTTTATAGTTTTTAAAAAATCCATTATTTTTTGCTGAAATGTTGCTTTGGGGTCTCAACAATAATATATTAAAATTTCAAGACCTTTAAGAATCTCTAAGTACCTTAATTTTTGCTTTTACTATGCCTTGTTGCAACTTGATAAAAGCCCTATTTGCGTACTTCTTTGAACCAGTTATAAGAAGAATAACCGGCATAAGATAAGTAACAGCTTTTTAATTAAAACAATAGTTGTATCTATTATTACCTATTTACATGATTGTTGACATAATATTTAGAATAAACATACATTTGAGGTCAGCTGAGTCGGTAGCTAAGCTGTGTCTTTACGTAATTCGAACGAAATATTGCCTATCTTAGATTTCTCAAAATCATTATTCTCTTTAATTATTGTAAATATAGAATAATTGCTTGATTTGTTCATTATGAATAAAAATAAAGTTTACGCTGATAACAAAGGTACAAAAAGTGACAGTGGACATAGCAAAAGGCGGCGATTAACAGAAAGACGACTGTTAAATCGTCATGAATTAGAGGCTCCTGATAATTCGAATGTCGGTACATTGGCGAAAAATTAAAAGAATCTCGTCATCTGTATGATATTGTAACAGATGTGACTTTCGGTTATCGTTTGATAAATTTCATTGCAGTTTTCAATGCCTTTTCAGACGTAATCATTTGCTATAACTGCCACTGTATAGTGAATTTTACTGATACTGGTATACGAGGTTTAGGATTTAATATCACTGTGTTATGCACCAATTGTGACATGAAAAAATAAATCCTAAGTTGCTTATTTGTTGATAAAGGCTTTGAAATTAATCGTCGAATTGTTGTTAGCATGTGGTTGCTTGGGTCCATTTCAATGGAATCAAAAAATTTTGTGTATTTATGGAATGGGTTTAGCTAATATTTCATTCATTTTATGATAAAATTGTAAACATTATCGCTATTGCAACGGACGCTGTTTGCGAAAATAGTATTTTGAGTGCAGCAAAATTAGAAAAAGCAATTTTTGCGAAAAACGAAGAGGCATTTGGTATCACTGTGTTAGGTAATAGTACATAGAGAAAATATGGATTTACATCTTTGTACGGCAGGGCTACTCTTATTGGTTAGCATACCGGTAAAGTTGTCGATTTTATAGTGAAAACGAAATATTGTAAAGCATGTGAATTTTGAAAGAAACAGGAAGCTTCAGAAGAGTCTTTATATGGAATGAAAATCATGAGAGTGAATGCCAATTGAATCATGAAGGATCAGAGGGAAAAAAGGAAGTTGATGGAGTTATTGAGATGTGTGTTTTTGAGCTCTAAATTTTTACATCAAGTAAAATATATTACCCGCGTAAAAAAATTTGGATTTGCAAAGCGCTTGGATTCGGCTGGAAAGATCCTCGAAAGAGCTTGGAAAGGTCTTACCAGTGTATTGGAAAGTAGCTTGCTCTATCCCGCCAACAAGACAAAATCTGAGCTCTATAGGCAAGCGCTATCCAAGACGATTCGAAATTTGAGAAAGTAAAAAGGTTAGGTTATAAATAATTTGTTTATTTATTTATTTTCATATATTTGTTATTATGGTTATCGATTAATACAGATATTAATTAATTTTACTGCATGAAATTTTTTTTCCGCGGTGGGATTCGAACCTGGAACCGATGCCAATCTCACGTACAGCTGTCCGACGTTTGCACCATTCAGCTAAACTTGGATTTCTATATCGATTGTTATTTTAGCATATATAGAAACTATAGACAAATATGTCGTATTCTGATGTCAGCGACAAGATGACTTGTGGACGACTTTTAAGGCCTAATTGTCTGAAATTAGTGACAAGACATTATAGGGACGTCTTTAGGATCTGAATGCTGTGCGGGATATTTTACGAAGCCGAAGCTAGCGTTCGATGCAAGCAATTCGATAAAGCTCAACATAGCCTGAAGTAAGCAAGCAATAAAAATAAAAAATATGCATCTTCTTCCTTATTTCACAAGGAACAGATCCATATAGGTTAAAAAGTGGAGCCGGCAAGGGAAAAAGCTGAAAAAAAAATTATTGAATCTTAGAATGCGCGACCTTTTTGCAGATTTCTCTATGTTCTAGCTAAGTTTAACCCCGCTGCTACCCACAGGAAATTCGTCAGTTAAATAACAAGTATGCATCTTCTTTCTTATTTCATAAGAAAGATATCCATGTAGGTTAAGCAGTGGAGCCGGCAAGGGAAATAGCCGAAGGAAATTAGCGAATCCGAATTATAATAAACGTAAAATATTTGTGAATACTTCGCACATTTTCAGATTTTAATTTTTTCAGCTATTTCCCTAGCCGACTCCACTTTTTAACCTATATGGATCTGTTCCTTGTGAAATAAGGAAGAAGATGCATATTTTTTATTTTTATTGCTTGTTTACTTCAGGCTATGTTGAGCTTTATCGAATTGCTCGCATCGAACGCTAGCTTCGGCTTCGTAAAATATCCCGGACAGCATTCAGATCCTAATGACGTCTCTATAATGTTTTGTCACTAATTTCAGACAATTAGGCCTTAAAAGTCGTCCACAAGTCATCTTGTCGCTGACATCAGAATACGACATATTTGTCTATAGTTTCTATATATGCTAAAATAACAATCAATATAGAAATCCAAGTTTAGCTGAATGGTGCAAACGTCGGACAGCTGTACGTGAGATTGGCATCGGTTCCAGGTTCGAGTCCCACCGCGGAAAGAAAATTTCATGCAGTAAAATTAATTAATATCTGTATTAATCGATAACCATAATAACAAACATATGAAAATAAATAAATAAACAAATTAATTATAACCTAACCTTTTTACTTTCTCAAATTTCGAATCGTCTTGGAAAGCGCTTGCCAAGAGCTCGGATTTTTTCTTGCTGGCGGGACAGAGCAAGCTACTATCCAATACACTGGTAAGACCTTTTCAAGTTCTTTCGAGGATCTTTCCCGCCGAATCCAACCGCTTTGCAAGTCTACATTTTTTTACGCGGGTAATTATATTGGCGATAGAGATTCCAAAACTTTTAAAGGAATTGTGGATATAAAACCTTATGAACATTGTACTGTACAGAAAAAGGAATGTATAGATCACATGTAAAAACGAATACGCACGCGACTACATGATTTGAAGAAGAATAAGAAAGATCTTGGAGATAAGGAAAAATTAACCAATAAGCTTCTAGATGAACTCTCTATTCAAGGTGCAACAGTAATGATGTTTTTAATTTTAACCACACATATTTGGGATTAAACTAAGTAGAAAAGTTGTAACGCGTACTTTCCCTGAGAACAGGACGATAAATAATTAAAGACAGAAATTCACGTTTTATACTGGGCAGCCCACAATTCTGGCACTTGCCCTCTCTATATTCACCACTTTAATACAAAAGTCTATATACAGCACAATTTATCGCCTTCCCCTGACCCGCCTAGAGGGGAACATTAGGCTAAATCAAAAAGAATACCGTACAATAAAATAATCGGGATCGACACTTGTCCTTAGGCTTGGGCCTTATTTTCTACAGCGGAGACACGGAGCTTGAATTTATCTGCTTTAATTCCGTAAAGCGTTGGGCGCCAGGCACCTACACTGGGCCACTCCGGTCCCCTGTTTCCTTCTCTTTACGCTGAAAATTACGCTGGCCCAACCTATTCTTCACTACCGATTTGAGACTCCAGATTCTTCACGGGTCGCCCGAGTTGGCAAAATTAGCATAAATCTACTGGAGGCTCCATTTTCCTTTCATTTTCTGGTCAACGCCATATACATGCTGTTACACTCTAGCTTTCTTTCCGCATAGGCTTATTACTCTTCCCGGGCCTCTATCTCCAATTCTCGCGTATCTAATTTGGCCGATCACGCATTTTTTACCATCTACGATTTCTCCAACCGGTTACACATGCTCAGGCAGAGTTTTACGCACGCGATAGAACATGTCCAAGTACCTAATCGCTTTTCTTATCTTATCAGCGCCTCGACCTCGAACTGCGTTAATTTTTCCACCGGAAAGCAGACTTCCTTCTCCCTGTAGGCTCCTTTCTAGCTGGTCTCCTATTCTGGGCCTGCACCTTGCTTCCCTGTCTTGCCGGGTATCTCGACCTTAGTGCACAAGATACTTCTTAGCGCCATCGTTTCCATTGCACTGCTCTCTGCACGAGATGCTTATTAGGAATGATTCTTCTCCGCTCGAATTTCGTTTTAAGCTCACCGGTGGCGCTACTAGGCCTTCGTAGCGGCACTACTAGGCTCTCGCTGTAGCACGCAGTCCCGGCGCGAAATTGGAAAGGCAATTTTATTTACGTGTGGATTCCTTCAGAATCCACAACGTTACAAAGTCCTATACTATTAGGTCCGGAAAAGCATTATTGCTGAGATAAATCAATTTTAAACCGATGAATCACGGCTTTGATTCAACGGAAATATTACTTTACATTCACTTTTGTTGACAGTTCCCTTTCGAAAAACAAAAGAAGTTTATACTTTTCCACCGATCCGTATTGTCGTACACGCATACACGCACTCACACAACTACGCCGATTAATAATATTACCTCTGAATATTTTACATCCCTGATCCTGGTGCTAATGAAATCCATTTTCTGCCTATTCTTAAAAGGATCCCCGATAGCATCTATTTAGTTGAAAAGTTTGAAAAATAATACAGCGTTCTTCGTAGATTAATTTTCAAATCGTTTTATCTTTTCGGCTACGCGACATATAAACTGATCTAAGGTAGTCAAAAAATAAGTATTTTATTAGAAAAGCTATTATAAGAAATCGTATTTTTTTCTGTTTTTGAAAATCTTATTGCTTTATCACCTTGAGCATTTCGCTGCATCATTAGAAGAGCAAAATGAGTCGAAGATTGGTTTTCAAGTAAAGCCATAGTCTTGTCTCGAAATTTCGGTCTAATAAGTGGAGGATTCCCTTAAGAATAAATGAGTCTTTTTTCATTTTATGAAAAGACAAGCTACAAAATTAAGAATAATTTTTTGTTAATGCTGTAGATTATTATTCATAGTCTTTGCACACTCTTATGTACGAGAAGATTTAAGATAAGTTAGTAAATACATATGCTTTATTCTTTTAAAGTTTATTACGATTTGCTTGGTGAATTGTAAAATATTTTATTTTAGTGACCATATTAACCAGTGCTGTTAGATCGTGCCGGATTTCTCTCCCCACCACGTGACCGTAGTCTCACTAACACACGGTCAGTCGGTAGCATCGGTGAGACATCCCTACTCATGCGCAACTCCCTAGTCACGCACACCATTGCAGCGATACGTGCGTGTCTCGGCTGCCTTCGCTGGGTCTCGGTCGGATTCGGCACAACTGCAGAGCGAGAGAGAGCAGTATAGTTTTCTCGGCCCTCTCACTCTCTCCAAATTTTGACTGTCTCTTAGCCAAGGAAGCGTGGCAAAATCCTTTTCAGCCAGCACGGCAAGTGTAGTCCAGTCAAATCAATAAAAATAATTACCAAAAAATCGTAAATTTTGTTTTTTTTTTAAGTGGTAAATACTAAGGAGCGAAAATTTGCAAAATTCAAACTCCTAAGGGGTTTGCTAATTTGGGGGGGGGGGGGTGAAAAAGGGGTAACCAAAAATAATTCGACTCCTGTACTTCGTAGAATAACAATATTTTTTTATTTAATTTTGAAAAATATTCTCTACAACTATTATTGGACAATATTTTTTGTAGCGAAATTGGTTAAAATGTTATTCAGGAAAAAGGAATACAAATTTTGCAATTTTAACTTATTTAATTTAATATTTTGAATCCGGCTATTTTAATCGAAAATAAGTTTAAATATTTTTTGTAGGGTATTTAATTAGCTAGAATCCAAGTTAGTTAAAATATGATTTTTGTCAAATGGAACCTTAGGTAGGGTGCATCGCGCGAAGTTTATTATTTTAATGACTTATTTTGCTCAGCGAATGAAGTACACATCTTTACTTGCTATTCGTTATGTTCAAACATTGAGCTCCTTGTGTTTTTAATATATTTACGAAAAATGCTTTAAATAATAAATTCTTTTCCACCCTACCCTGGAGGTAGAGTTGGAGGCGCATTTTTTTTAACGTGGTATCCTCAGAAGGTATATTCTACAAGAATGCTTTTTAAGCCAACTTTAACACAATTATAACGAAATTTGTTAAAGGGAACACTGCCAAGACGCACATTTGGAAACATTGGTGGCCTTGCCTAGTTTTGCCAAAATCGTCGGATAGTATTTTATTTTAGTAGTATAATGTGCTAATAATTGCATTTTTTATTTATTATGGAGTCCAATATGTTAATGGTTATTAAAAAAAAATCCTTGCAATGAAAAAAAAAAATTTAAACTTCGCCAAGACTCGAACACGAGCAAGCCGCGTGACAAACAGTAACCTTACCATCTGCGCTACAGCGTTCACTTGGTCTACCAGAGGCAAAACAGCTTTTTAAAGACTTACTACAATTCTTTCATTAATCCGTCATAAACGATCAAGAATTAGCAGCAATAATAAATACATTTATTTACACATCACTATTGCACTAAATTTATTATGTTTTTCATTTGAAGCATACATTTTGCATGAAGATACGACAGTTTAAGGGTGTTCATGCAATGCTCTAAATACAAAAATATTAACACGCTCAATTACCATTAATTATTCGACTACACGTAACATATATTATAAGATTACTCAATTGATTTATGATAATTGAGCGTATGAATATTTTTGTATTTAGAGTATTGCATGAACACCCTTAAACTGTCGTATCTTCATGCAAAATGTATGCTTCAAATGAAAAACATAATAAATTTAGTGCAATAGTGATGTGTAAATAAATTTATTTATTATTGCTGCTAATTCTTGATCGTTTATGACGGATTAATGAAAGAATTGTAGTAAGTCTTTAAAAAGCTGTTTTGCCTCTGGTACACCAAGTGAGCGCTGTAGCGCAGATGGTAAGGTTACCGTTTGTCACGCGGCGGGCTCGTGTTCGAGTCTTGGCGAAGTTTAAATTTTTCTTTTTCATTGCAAGGATTTTTTTTTTAATAACCATTAACATATTGGACTCCATAATAAATAAAAAATGCAATTATTAGCAGATTATACTACTAAAATAAAATACTATCCGACGATTTTGGCAAAACTAGGCCAGGCCACCAATGTTTCCAAATGCGCATCTTGGCAGTGTTCCCTTTAACAAATTTCGTTATAATTGTGTTAAAGTTGGCTTAAAAAGCATTCCTGTAGAATATACCTTCTGAGGATACCACGTTAAAAAAAATGCGCCTCCAACTCTACCTCCAGGGTAGGGTGGAAAAGAATTTATTATTTAAAGCATTTTTCGTAAATATATTAAAAACACAAGGAGCTCAATGTTTGAACATAACGAATAGCAAGTAAAGATGTGTACTTCATTCGCTGAGCAAAATAAGTCATTAAAATAATAAACTTCGCGCGATGCACCCTACCTAAGGTTCCATTTGACAAAAATCATATTTTAACTAACTTGGATTCTAGCTAATTAAATACCCAACAAAAAATATTTAAACTTATTTTCGATTAAAATAGCCGGATTCAAAATATTAAATTAAATAAGTTAAAATTGCAAAATTTGTATTCCTTTTTCCTGAATAACTTTTTAACCAATTTCGCTACAAAAAATATTGTCCAATAATAGTTGTAGAGAATATTTTTCAAAATTAAATAAAAAAATATTGTTATTCTACGAAGTACAGGAGTCGAATTATTTTTGGTTACCCCTTTTTCACCCCCCCCCCCCCCCAAATTAGCAAACCCCTTAGGAGTTTGAATTTTGCAAATTTTCGCTCCTTAGTATTTACCACTTAAAAAAAAACAAAATTTACGATTTTTTGGTAATTATTTTTATTGATTTGACTGGACTACACTTGCCGTGCTGGCTGAAAAGGATTTTGCCACGCTTCCTTGGCTAAGAGACAGTCAAAATTGGGAGAGAGTGAGAGGGCCGAGAAAACTATACTGCTCTCTCTCGCTCTGCAGTTGTGCCGAATCCGACCGAGACCCAGCGAAGGCAGCCGAGACACGCACGTATCGCTGCAATGGTGTGCGTGACTAGGGAGTTGCGCATGAGTAGGGATGTCTCACCGATGCTACCGACTGACCGTGTGTTAGTGAGACTACGGTCGCGTGGTGGGGAGAGAAATCCGGCACGATCTAACAGCATTGATAGCAACTTCTAGTCATTATAAACTAGAATCTGGTCTACCAATTGGCTAGTTTTACTGGCAAGTCCATTTAGACAGACACTTTGCAAATAGTCAAATCTATGAACAATCTACGGCATAAAGAAAAAAATATTCTTAATTTCGTGGATTGTTTTTTCTTAAAATGAAAACAGGCTTATTTAGTCGTAAAAGGATCCCTCAAGTACTCCACTTAGGTCGAAATTTCGAGAGAAAACTATGACCTCACTGGAAAATCTATTTTCGAGTCATTTTGATCTTCCAATGATGCAGCAAGTTGCTCTATCTAATAAAACAGTGAGATTTCCCAAAAAATAGAAAAAAAATACAGTTTCTTATAATAGGTTTTTAATACAATATTCATTTTTGGCTACCTAAGAACAGTTTATATGTCGCGTCGCCGAAAAGATAAAACGACTTGAAACTTAATCTACGAATATCGCCATATTATTTTTCAAACTTTTCAACTCAGTGGGTGCTATTGAGGATCCTTTTAAAAATAGGCAGAAAATAGATTTCATTAGAACCAGGATCAGGAATATAAGACATTACTTATTTAAATGAAGCAGGTCTTCATTTTATCACTAGATGGCGTTTACGTTTTATTCTCATTATAAAAGTAAGTATAGCAATTTAGCATTGCGGTAATTCTTACTTTTTTGAAGTAGCATATTTGCATTTTACTTTCTGAAAATGATGAATATTAACGACAAAGAACTTTTATCTAATAGTAGTGGAGAATCTGAGTTTTCCGAAAGAGATTCTGATGTGGACGATGAATTCTCTAAATCATTTTATAATGATGTAGACTACATCCCAGGTCAAAAAGAAACTGTTTTAAGACCGCTATTTTTATCTGTCTGTCAAAACATTTACCCTACATTCTATTATTCAAACAAATCTTCGATTGAGTGGCAATGATCCTATTCATTACATCAAATTACTTTTCGATGATTAACTTTCGAATTTTATTTGTAATGAAACTAATCTATATCAATATCAAAATCCAGAAAATCTCCGAAAACACACAAAAGATTGGGTTAATTAAGAAATTTATGGGCTTCTAAAATTTTTTGCTTTATCCATTTTTAAGTGATACGTCAAAAAACACTGTCTGGAAGATTATTAGAGTAGCAAATCCATTTTGTTCACTCTGATATTCCCACAAACTATGACTAGAAATCGTTATCGCCAAATTTTACGTTTCTTACATTTTCGAGACAATGAGTATTTACGAAATGATGTTATACTAATGAGGCATCCTCTGAAAAAAAATGAAGCCTATTATAAATAATTTGAAAATAAAAATTTTCAAGTCCTTTGGACCTAGGTAAAATTCTATATATTCATGAAAGCCTTCTTTTGTGGAAAGGACCAAATTAGCTTTCAAACAATTTTTACCTTCGAAACGCTAACGATTTGGTATAAAAATATATGAAATTGTTGACTGCGAAAGTGGTTTTATCATCGATTTTATCATTTACACAGGAGCCACTACTGACTGCGAAAATTTGGTTTGAAGTTTGTGGGGATGTTATTGCATATTTTATGAAACCTTACTTTTTCAAAGGTCATATTGTTTATGCTGATAACTGGTACATTTCTCCTATATTAGCTAAATATCTACATGACAAAGATACAAGATTGTGCGGAACAATAAGAAAAAATAGGAAAAGATTGCCTAATCTGAATTTGCGTCTTGGAAAAGGGGAGGTACAAGTTGTTCACAAAATGATATGGATGGCTATAAAATGGGAAGATAAAAAAGAAGTATACATGATTACTACGGTACATGAACTTGAATTTAGAAAAACGGGAAAGAAAAATTATCATACTTAAGAGGATATCATAAAGCCATTATGTATAATCGATTACAATAAATATATGGGAGGGATTGACATTATTGATAAGAATTTATCTTTGACTGAATCAAATAGAAAATCAATAAGATGGTATAAAAAATGATTTTTCCATTTACTTGATTTGGCTCTTATAAATGCCCATGCATTGTATAATATAAATAATCACAGAATATCTTTTCAAAAGTTTAGATTGGAAATTGTTGAAGCAATACTGAATGTAAAAGACAATTCGTCTTTTACTTTACAACCCAATAATGATCATCTCAGTGAAAGGCATTATCCCAGTCAAATGGCAAAAAGAAGAGATGAGTCGTATGCCAGATGGTATAAAAAAATCAGAAACCAAAATCCTGTGCAAACAATGTCAAGATATATTGTGTATTTTTCTTACTTTGAAAAGTATCATACTAAACCTAATTTACCATGAAAATATCAAATTATTTTCAAAAATTATTAACCAACTGTTCCCCGCTATGACGCCATATGGCGCCATGACTACACACATATATATTTTTAAATTTTACCTTTAAATCTGAGAAGTAATATTAAATAGTTTTTTGTTACTATTTTCATTATTCAAATCCCGGCCGCTTAAAGGTTAATTTATTATTAATTCCAGTAAGTTAATAGAAATTAAAAAATAATGCAATGTTAAAAAGAAAAAGTACTCAGCAGGAACCGAACCCGAATTGACGAATCACCTCGCGGTTACCCTACCGCCTGGACCACGAGGCTTCTTCGATGTGCCGTAAACAGAAAGTCTTCTTAAGGGCTTGAAATCTTTTTTTGAAACGTATAAAAAAACGAGAAACTATCAGCTTTATTCATTAATATTCTGTCATAATCGAACAAAAATTAAAGAATAATTATATATTGAATAGTTTTCAAAAGCTTTTCCAATAGCCAAGAACGAAAATAAATAATCAACACTCAAAGCTTTCGTTCTTAGCTATTGGAAAAGCTTTTGAAAACTATTCAATATATAATTATTTTTTAATTTTTGTTCGATTATGACAGAATAATAATGAATAAAGCTGTCAGTTGCTCGTTTATTTATACGGTTCAAACAAAATTTTCAAGCCCATAAGAAGACTTTCTGTTTACGGCGCATCGAAAAAGCCTCGTGGTCCAGGCGGTAAGGTAACCGCGAGGCGATTCGTGGATCCGGATTCGATTCCGGCTGAGTATTTTTATTTTTTTTTAATTGCCATTAGCTTACTACAATCAATAAGAAATTAAAGAAACGCAGCTTTTACGAAAATAAACGATATAACGATGAAATTGTAGTTAACATAATTATTACATATCAAATGCGCATTTCCTTAATTTATTATTGATTATAAAAAGTCAATGCTTATAAACAAATATGCTGAAAAACAAGTATAAAGGCATTGGGCTGCAATGTAAATAGCATTGAATATTTATAGATTTTCGGTAAAGCAAAGCAGAAAGATTTTGCCTTGAATCGTCTGCTAGAAGCTAAAAGCGAGAAAGACAGAGAGGTCCGAGAAAATATCTCCGCTCTCTCTCGAATCCGAGGATAGCCGAGAGCGAGTCAAGCCAGTCGACACATGTATGCACGCTTCTACTTGTGTTCGTGACCATCGAACAGCGGTAGAAGCGGGGATGGCTTACGGGATCGAGCATGCATCTTTGGTTGTAATTGGAGGGGGAAATTCTGTAGACCGAAGGTCTACTTTCTGGCAATACTGGGCCTAACCCCTTAATATAAAATCTTTCAGATCAATTGTAATAAGTGCTGCCTCTTCTTCCCGACTCCCCCCGCGGAGATCCCTGCCAGTTAGCTTCACCTACCTGTACCTGTACATCCAGCTGGTCTCCAAAATAGTCCTTGACTTTCATCACTTTGCCACAGAATATAACAAAGGCACACCAGTTAACATGGTCTTCCACCATTTTCCCAAACTTGCCTAGATCCGTCTCACTTATACCCGCACAGTCTCTAAAGAGCACGGTCTTATCCCTTGCCCAAGCAGTGCACTTCATTACCTTGTGTTCCGTATCATTCGCTTCCCCACAATCACAAGAATCACGCTTCCGAAACCATTTTGCCGATATAACACCGGAAGGTTTGAAAATTTCCGTGCCCCGTAAGAATTTGTGCAGCACAATTGTCTACCGTAGCGCGCAAGTTCCTCTGCCAGCAAGAGATGGATGGATGCAGTTTATGCGTCCATCTGGCCTTTGCCGAAATGTCCCAACGTTTCTACCACTCTTCCACCCTGTACGCGCGGAGATGTCATCCTTCGCTTCCTCGAGCTCGCCCAGCTTACCTAGTACCATCAGCTCACAGTACCGCCGAAACAAAGCACTCGTTTCCCTGGCCAGCAGTTCAATTGGTAAGCGTCGGCGTATCACCCATAGGGCTTCTGTAGAGACCGTTTTATAGGCCCCGCAAGCTCGCAGCAACGGCGCTCTTATTGCAGACTCCAATTAGTCTACATTTTTCGTTCGATCGAGGGCAAAGATCCAGATGTGTGCAGCATAAAGGATGACCGATTCAACTATCCCCTAGTATAGCGTGTTAATACGCTTGGAAGTTCCCCTGGATCGCGTCATCAGCGTTGCAAGGTGATTTGCTACCCTCTTTGTCTTTTCCGCAACATATTTTATGTGCGCGTCAAAATTTTACCTCCGTTCAAGCACAACTTCCAAATATTTAAGGAGGGCAATCTCTTTAGACGCTCAAAAATAATTAATTTTTTAAGAATATTTTTAAAAGTAATGAAATTATCACATGGTTTGAAAGTTTTAACATCATATTATTACTGGTTTAAGTTATACAATTTTTTTTTCAAAATGGCAGATTAACAGAGTAGTTATTTAATACGTCTTTCATGTGACATCGAGAAGTGCTGCAGCTGTGGTATTTTTTCTATTGAACTGAAAAAAAAATTTACTTTGATTTGTAACATGTCTACGAGAAGGAGAAACCTTAAGAAAGATAAAAAAAGTATAAAAACAAATATTATGTAGGCTTTTGAAGCAAATTTTACAGTTTTCGACTAGTTTTTCTAAAAGATTCACGTCAAAATAATAACTTATTTACGCTATATCAATAAAATTAGGTTTATCCTTCCGATAATACTATAGACACAAACCTTCCAAAATTTCATCAAAATTCATCAATAACTTTCTGAGTTACAGCACGAGCAGTTACACACTATACCGTAAGGATCAAGCAAAAACTAATAGAACAATAAAGGTATTGTTCTGCTTTACCCCAAGCGATTTAACTACCTGGTTCCGTAGTGTACCATCTGCAGACCCGTATAGGGGTTTCACCTATTTGCAATAACTTCATAAATATTTAACATTTCGACGTTTTCTTTTATTAGTTCACTCTCAACATATTATACTTTGGAAATATGAAAAAAAAATCGATTTTTTTTAAATTCTAAAGGGATTGCCCCTTTAAGGATGTGCACCAGTGGGACAACCTCCGATCAAGCACAACTCCCAGATATTTAAGGGTGACCACCAGTGGGAAAACCTGATCGGCAATTCGGATCACAATACTGGCTAGTCTTTTCGCCCTGTAGCGCGTAAACGGCAGCGCCTCACACTTTTCCTAGTGCTGTAGTGACTGACAATTGCCGAAAGTCGATCGGCTGATTCTCGAGTGTGAGCACTATAAAAACAATCACAACATAAACATTCTTGACAAAAGTCATAAGCTAAGATTGAAACTTTTGCAATTTACCTTTAACAAGATAATAATTTATATTTTCGAATTATATGCATTTTTACGACGAAAATGAGTCCAAACACAACATAATTACGTAAACTCTAGATTATAGTTAACAGTAAGCATTAATTGATAAAATCGCTAAAAATAGCAATTATGTCATGTTTGCACTCATTTTCGTCGTAAAAATGCGTATAATTCGAAAATATAAATTATTATCTTGTTAAATGTAAATTGCAAAAGTTTCAATCTTAGCTTATGAGTTTTGTCAAGAATGTTTATGTTTTGATTGTTTTTATAGCGGTCACACTCGAGAATCGGGCGATCGGCTTTCGACAATTGTCACAAGCTCAGCTGGGTTTATCCACTACTCTTGTATTTGTGTTAGTATTACCATTTATAGAATCTTTGCGGTTATAGACTAATAACGCGGCTAATAGAATCCTTCACCTAATCACACCCAATTATAATCGAGGATCTTTAATTACTAATAACTTTTTAATTAAAAGTGCTAACTTAAAAGTGTTTTGAACCTTTTAACTCAGAATTTCACCCTCTGTTCGAATATCCCAGTTTGGCCATAGTTAACTGGCATTCAATACAAATCTAGATATTTTCGGTCTGACAGTCCTAAGGACTTTCGGTCGGAACGGGGTCTAGGTATCTAAACGGTCAGAATGGTCACAAAGACCCATGTAAGATTCGGACGGTCGGGATGGTCATGAAGACCCAGGTACGGTTCACATCGGCAATACTTGTTTTGGTGACGGTATATGCCTTCGGCGATACTCTTTCTGGACCAAGAGACTCTTGGCGATAACTCGCTCTGAGTTTTAGGAAGGGATAGCTATCGCTAACTTAGTGGATGGGAAATCGCACTTCATTCTTCCGTGGGTATCCTTTATATAATTACGCGTTTACATTTGAAATTACGAGAAAGCGCTTTGTAGCGGTGGTAATCTAGTAGCGGTCGCTGCAGCTTAGTCGTTGACCGTCTTGTTACATTTTTATTTTATTATATTATATATTTACGTTAGACAATTTATTGAAAATTTCAACCTAATTGGAGAGTTTGAGGGATTCCTTTAAAAATAAATAAGCCTTCTTCCAATCTTCGGAAAGGTAAGTCAAAAAATGAAGAATAATTTTTTCTTTATGCCGTATATTATTCCTAGTTTTTGCCTAGTACTTTTTGAAATGTGCCTGCCTGATTGACCTTGCAAGAAAGCTAGGAAATTGCTAAGCCAGATTATAGTTTACAGTGACTAGAATATGTCATGATCGTAAGTGAAATATTGATCAATTCATCAATGCAATTGTAATAATAGAAAAAGGAAAGCATAAGTATTTTCTAACTTATCTGGAATCTTCTCATATCCGAAATTACGCAAAAACTATGAATAGAAATATGCTTTTAGGGAATCGCGTTGCAATTTTAATTAAAAATAATCCACATTCGAAGCGTGTTTAAATAGCCCGATTTAATTTCCCCATATATTTTTAGCAATGCAGCTGCTGCTAGATTTAATCCTCATCCAAAAATAAGAAACATACAAGGAAAGGGATACAGAATCTTGAAAAAGAGTAAATTCAATTTAAATGCCCGTGTTATTTAGATACGAAGGTATCTCAAACTAATTTGTACAAATTGCGAGCAAGAGCCGATAAGAAGCTCCTTGCCGCGAGAAAGATATGCAAAGTATTGCTGTCCCATTTCGCAAAGGATCCAGCGAGCGCGTTGTCTGTGACAGAAGATACGGAAGGCAACGCAAGCCTAAATGATGGGCAAGAGAGAGAGAGAGAGAGAGAGAGAGAGAGCACGCGATAATCTCGGAGTGCGACAGAGAAATGAGCATTACATGTAACAGAGTGTGGCGGTGATATCAACAATCGGCGAAGCACTGACAATGCTGTTCCGAATTAATCCTATAACAGTAATTCGGCGATTTAAAATCCAGCTTAATTAAATAGATATAATTTTGAATTCATTTAGCAGTGAGGAAACTGAAACCCTCCAAATCAAGACATTATTCCCGCACGGGTTACACCGCGCTGGAGTGAGAATGGGTAGGATACCAAAGGATTCCTTGGGGGATCCCTTGAAGATTGAGGAAACTGTGAAGCCCAAAGTCAAGGTAAGAAGAAACGAGAGGGTTCTCGTATTTGTTGTGAGGGACGTAAGCAAAGATCCCAGGCCTACATAACATTTCCAAAATAAGTACCGAAGCGCACGTCAGGCCCACACTTTTATACACATGAGTTCGACTGAACTCGTGCTTAAGTAGTAGGGCAGTAGGAAAAACTGGGGAATACTGCGGAGTGAGGAGCTCCAGAAATGGTAAAGCGAGAGGAATTCCTCGCCCCACCACGACTACCAAACTCTCACTAACATACAGTCATATCGTACCCACAAAAAACAGACTTTGCCTGTAAAAAAAGGCGGCAAGTACATAAACCATCTAGCATAAATAATATAGTAAAATTATCCAATTAAAAAAAGTAGTGAAATCCAAATATTAGGCAAGTGTATTTTTTCACCTTAAAAGTTAAATTTTTGAAAAAAAAAGGAACAAAAAAGTTACTTGCCGGGCCCGTAATGTCCATACACAGTGGGAAGTTGAATCGTGTGTGAGATTCAGCTATAGCGTAGTACAGCAAATTTCATGTTAAAATGCAATGTGAAGTTAGCCGAACCACAGACGATTCTATTTCTCACTGTGCATGGACATTACGGGCCCGGCAAGTAACTTTTTTGTTCCATTTTTTTCAAAAATTTAACTTTTGCTAAGGTGAAACAATACACTTGCCTAATATTTGGATTTCACTACTTTTTTTAATTGGATAATTTTACTATATTATTTATGCTAGATGGTTTATGTACTTGCCGCCTTTTTTTACAGGCGAAGTCTGTTTTTTGTGAGATTTCATAACGTTTTGTAAGACTATAATATTTAAAAAATTAAATAATTCTTTTAATTTTTCTACAGAATTTAAAGAAAATTTCCACACTTCTCTTTTTTTGAAACAGCAGCGCTTAACTAATAAAATAATATATATTAATATTGAAAAAATATCACAGTCAACACATTGAATTTATTGATATTTGTAATGCATTCTGCATAAATGAACTTCATAATTAATGCCCCGGCTACTAGTTTAATGTTTTCAGTTTCACTATAATAAAAGTTTAATTAAATTTTTCATAATCAATAAACATACTTTCAACATATAAATATAATTAAGTAAAATGTTTGTTTTAATTAATTTACATTTTCTGTTTATCAACATTTGACTTTTACCACCATCAGATCTTGCCCGACTTCACTAGTTTCATCAACTTCTTGAGTTGATACTGGGCCAAGACTGGACAAGCAATTCGCAAAGCTTTGAATAAGTTACAATCAAGCATGTATTCAAAGCTGACATTGTCGTTTTGCATACAACGTTTCTTTTTAGTACCAATTACTCTCTCATTTATGCTGCTAATTTTTGACAAAGGTGACATAGGGGATACATTGGCGAGTCATCCTTATAACATTTCCTGTGCCAGAGTCCTCAAATGTTCGTTTCGCTAATTTCTATACACTGTTGAAACTAGTCGGATTTCTGGTGCTGCAAAATGCAGTGGAAACCATTAATTTTTGGACTGAGTTTCAATTGAGAATAAACGTACATTTTTTCATCCATACCAATGACCAGTATACTGCCTTTAGCCTAGAATACTAACATAGGTAACAGAGGAAAACAATCAACAGTTATTAACTCAATTTTACAGAATTTCATCCAATGAGTCTCATTCTTAAATTATGGCTGAGCAGTGGATGACGTTTTACTGAATATTGGCTTATTCTTAGTTTTCCAATCTTTCAATGCTTTCATCTTTGACTGTTTCAAGTACCAGAATGCAGGACTAAAAATCCCAATTGTTGATTCAACTCCAATAGTCAGTATGTGTGCGAACCTTCCTCCTTGGATTTTTAATTCAATTGTACCAAATGTATATAAGTCAAAGCACAAGTATTACTATTTGCTATAAGACACTTGCACAGTGACTGTAAAATACTAAATGATAACATCTGATTAAACCTAAAATCAAATTCATCATTTAAAAATATCAATTTTTCAAAGAACATAATATTTTAAAGAAACATGAATCATTCCATTTGTTAATTAACATTTGACTTTTTACCAACATCTGACTTAGCGAAAAATTTCAGTAACTCCATCAGCTGCTTGAGATGATACAGGGGCATGACTGGACAAGCAATTCGCAAAACTTTAAATAAACTACAATCAAGCATATAATTAAAGATGACATTGTCGTTTTGCATACCACATTTCTTTTTAGCAGCAATTACTGTCACATTTATGCTGCTAATTCTTGACAAAGGTGACATAGGAGATACATTGGCGAGTCGTCCTTATAACATTTCCTGTGCCAGAGTCCTCAGATGTTCGTTTCGCTAATTTCTATACCCTGTGTGACATGATTCCTGCTATATTGGGGAAAGCACAATTTTCATAAGAAATCAGTGCAAAGGCACACAGACTTTACTTATAAAGAGTGCCAGGCTCATGAACCTTATATATGAGCCAGTCTGAGGCTTGCGGCTTGAGACTTTTCAAGGACGTGGCATGCTGTGAAATTAAAGTGGATTCTCTAGGAAAATTACCAGTACACATTAATAACAATTAAAACAAGAATTATATTTTATAATTGCTCTGTCTATCAATTTACAAGTATAAAATTTAAGATAATTATACAGTTATACATGGGATTTTTTCCTAAATCTACCGTTAACTTATAAAGACAAGAGCCATGAAGTTATAACTGTTTACAAGAAACTAATTGTATATATATATATAAGAAAAATGAATATTAAAGAATATTGAGGATGTGGGATAATCGAAGGACCCTCAGTCCATGTATGAATGAGTCTGATTGGACAGGAGTCTCTTTCCCAATTTATCCAACTCTAGCCCTTCAAGAACCTAATTACTTGCTGTACTATTCCTGTAAGAAATATAAAAGGCATAAGCAAAAAGATAACACCAAGTCAAGCAAGGCGTAGCCAGGTCCATCAATATCTAAATCATTATCAAGAAGGTTATGTGACTAGGGTTATATAATGGAGTCTCTTATACTCCCTTTTCAGTGTGCTTAAGCACCAATTCATTAACAATATTTTATTCAGGATACAATATTAACCCTTAGTCTGAAAGTACTTTATGATATAAATTATGTACAAGAATACAAGTAAAGAAAAATATTAGAATATATATATGTGACATAAAGCCTAAATCCTGTTACCGAACAGGCTGATACGTCTCAGCTTAATTATTTACAACAAGAGAGATTTTTCCTCTATGTATAAAAATATTGTCATTTACTAAGGCAAGAGAATTGACTTTAATCTGATTCTTATAACTAGAGTAGGAGTGACACCTTTATCTATTGAACCTACTATGCCCTGCTCACACCGGAGCCACTATTCAATTTACAAAGAACTATTAATAGTGAAACATTGGGTCCTTTCGGGAGCCACAACGTTTACCTCCATGCAGTGTGAACAATTAAGCAATACTTATATACGGCATGCACAGCATTATTAATTTGCAGGTTAGGATGGGTAGTAGCGGGGATGCAGCCAGAGTAATCAAATTCTCTCCCACGATTCGTCCTTCCTTCCAATAGTGTCCAGTTCAGTACTGCTTCCACTTACATGGGTAAATTTCCCTTTTGAGCCAAAGTCTCTTTTTCTCTCCCAGCAGACGTCTTGCCGTTCGGACAGGTGATTATGGTGTGTCCGCCTAAATCTTTGTGCTCGTCCAGGCGAGCGTGGCAACTGTGCACACGTGCACAGCGCTGCCACCCGGGAACGAGAGCAACCTCATTTATGCGCGGCGTTTTAAATCAGAAATAAATTAGGTATCAAGGCAAGAAAAGTTGCCTTGTTACAACTGTTGAAACTGGTCGGTTTTCTGGTGCTGCAAAATGGAGTGGAAACCATTAATTTTTGGACTGAGTTTCAATTGAGAATAAACGTGCATTTTTTCATCCATACCAATGACCAGTATACTGCCTTTTGCCTAGAATACTAGCATAGGTAACGGAGGAAAACAATCAGCAGTTACTAACTCAATTTTACAGAATTTCATTTAATGAATTTTATCCTTAATTTATGGCTGAGCAATGGGCGACGTTTTTCTGGAAATTGGCTTATTCTTACTTTGCCAATCTTTCAATGCTTTCATCTTTGCCTGTTTCAAGTACCAGAATGCAGAAGTGAAAAGCCCAATGTTTGAGTCAACTCCAATAGTCAGTTTGTGAGCGAGCCTTCTTCCTTGGTTTTCTAATTCAATTGTACCAAATGTATTTACGTCAAAGCACAAGTATTACTATTTGCTATAATACACTTGCACAGTGACTGTAAAATACTAAATGATAACATTATGAGTAAGCCTGAAATCAAAATTTTACCATATGATAATGTACATAATTTACTAAATTCAATAATACCATTGAGTATACTAGTTTTCTTTAATCATTTCAGATATTTAATTATTTTCCATCTTCTCTTAATAATGTAGCCGTTAGACATAAATTACATTAGGGTTAGACAATTGTTAGTACTCGTTGGAACATTTTTGCAGCAAATTATATGCACTTCATCCAAAAACATAATACCCCATTGCTGTTCGTGCAACTATTCCAGTGTTTGTTAGGCTCCCAAGGACTTTTTTGTGTATGTGTAATCATGGAATATGTTGTTACTGAAAAACTAGCCCATTGGCTTCTCTTTTCCTTCACTAGTAAACAGATATAACATCCAGTCATCAGCAGTTGACCACATTTGAAATTGCTGCTTCCATTGCACAACCAAAACTCCGTAGTTGCATAATACCAAAGTACTTTACTATGACTTGAATTAAAGATTAAATAAACAATTAATTTTTTGTCTATATACATTTTAAACAGATACTGTACTATAAAAAGATAAGCAAAACTAGTACACTGTATGGAGTTATTAAATTTATTAAATTATATACATTACCATATTGGAAGTATGCATAAATCATTAATTATACATATTTTACCATATGATAATGTACATAATTTAGGAAAATCAATAATACCATTGAGTATACTAGTTTTCTTTAATCTTTTCAGATATTCAATTATTTACCATCTTCTCTTAATAATGTAGCCGTTAGATATAAATTACATTAGGGTTAGACAATTGTTAGTACTCAATGGAATATTTTTGCACGAAATTATATGCACTTCATCCAAAACCATAATACCCCATTGCTGTTCTTGCAACCATTCCACTGTTTGTTCAGCCTCCCAAGAACGTTTTTGTGTTTGTGACATCATGGAATTCAATAAGCTTTCAAGTACATCCGAACAGAGAGACTGATCAAAGTAATTGTTAATGTTAAATACAAGCTTGACCTGAATTAAAGAATAAGTAAATAAACTATTAATGTGTATTTATATACATTTCATGCGGTTTAATAAGTTATACATACTTTACCATAGGATAATGTACATAATTTAGTAAATTCAATAATACCATCGAGTATGCTAGTTTTGCCTAATGTTTTGACATTTTCAATTATATCATGTTTGAAGTCATACAATCACAGCTGCATATTATAACCTGAAATAAATCCCACAAAGTACCACCAAATAAAATATTTTATTAACATATATTGCAATACAGTGTTACTTATCTGATGAACTTGTTGACTCCTTCATGTTTATTCCTTATTAATTATCCAGTTTTAATTATATTGCACTATCATCACAGCTGAGTAATTTGGATGAAAATATTAGGGTTATGCCGGTAATACAATTGACAGTTAGCAGTTAGTCGCCGCCCGCCGGACAAGTTTTATCGATTATATCGATTAGTTAGTCGGTGAGTTTGTATATATAACGTCATTTTCTTTAATGGTTAACTTCAGCCCGAGACATACATTCTGGCTGGAGAAGAATATGACGGAAAGAAATTAAATTTTTCGTTATATATATAGCTAACAGATTATGAGATCTCTGGATTGCGTGAACCAATTTTGATGTTCATGGGCTCAAATAATAGCTTGTTCCAAACCATTTCAAGAAAAACTTTGCTGAAATCATGGCAGTGTATCATCTAAGGAGAAAAATCGACTTAAAAATTGAGACGGCTAAACTTGCTGTATAAGATACAGTAGTGCCTCGACGGCGGTATAGACACGTCTATACCTACTTTTATGTACTTGCCGTCGAGACACTACCGTGTCTCTTGATCGGTGAGGGCCCCACTTCTGTACCTGCTCGTTGATCATGCCTACCATTGCTTTGGTATGTAAAATGTAGGAATTTGAATGATCGGCTTCGTGCTATAGTGTGATATAGGTGTTTAGCAAAGAATGTACGGAGTGAAGTTAGACAAAAGCTAACCGAATCAATTTCCCGGAGTGTATGAGTGGCCGAAATCCTTCGCTAGAATACGATCAGTTTCAATATACTATAAGATTGAGAAGGAGCGATATATATTTAATAGGCTTGTTTTTCACACTTTTTCTCGGTTATCCTTTGTTTCACATAACTAACAAAGCATCTAGATGGCTTCTATATAAAATCACATTACACAATTAAATGAAAACTATTTCAATTTTTCAATTAGATTAATTCAGAAAATCTTGTGTGTCCATAGTAACGAGCAATGTGAGAATTACACCTTATGCGATTTTTCTAAATAGGCTAAAATTTGTTGAAACCTTTATGAGGTAATATTAATAAAATACCTTACAATTTATTGCTATGTTAATCATAAGAATTACAATTATTTAATAATGAATTAAGAATATTTGCTGGAAAAATACGTATTCCATCTTTCAAGTTAATTAAGTTGGAACAAGGAAATAATTTATTAATTAAAAGGGAGGGCTTTTAAAGCTGTTTACTTTTATTAATTTTTAAAATCTAAATAAATATTTTTTCAACTATAAATTTTTAATTAACTTTATTTAATTATTTATTTCCTTCCTTCAATTTAGATGATTTGTATAAAAGAATTCGCAACCTTTCCTGCAAGCATTCGTTTTTCATTATTAAAAAATTGTAATAATTAGGACTAATCATGTAGCAAATTATAAGATATTTCGTTAATATTACCTCAAAGGTTTCAAAAAGTTTGTATATATTTGAAAAGTCGCACAAAGTATAATATTTGCATTGCTCGTCTCTATGGACATACAAGATCTGAATTAGTCTAATTAAAAAATTGAAATAGCTTTCGTTTAATTGGATAATGTGATTTTATATAGAAATCATCTAGATGTTTTGTCAGTTTTTTTAAACAAAGGATAGCCGAGAAAGAGTGCGAGAAAGAATTCCGATAAATATATATCGCTCCTTCTTACACTAATAGTATACCGAAATTGGCTCAATTCTAGAAAAGTAAGTCGATCACGCGTACTTTCGAAAGCGGTGGTAGGCATGATCTACGAGTTGGGACAAGGGTGGGGGCTTGATCGATACAAAACGGCTATTAGTGAGATTCTAGTAGCGTGGTGGGGCAAGGGATTTCCCTCGAGTTGCCATCTCTGGGACGCTCGGTGAACTAGTGAGTCCTAGACACCGGTATACCTAAACTCAAGCAATTCCCAATACTACAGTATTGACAAAAAATTATTCTTAATTTTGTGCCTTGTCCTTTCATAAAATGAAAAAGGGCTTCTTTATTTTTAAATGGATATTTCAGGCTCTTCACTTAGGTCTAAATTTCGAAACAAGACACTGGCATTATTTGTGTGAAAACTGATTTTCAAACCGTTTTGCTCCTTCAAAAACGTAGCAAACTGTTTTGTGTAATAGAACAGTAAGATTTTCATAAATCGAAAAATATAAACTTTCCTTATAATCGCTTTTTTAATATAATACTTATTTGTTGACTACCTTATAGATAGAACAGTTCATAAGGCGCGTCACCGACAAGATAAAACGACTTCAAAATTAATCTACAAATAACGCAGTTTTTTTGCTCAGAATTTTCAACTTAATAAGCGCTTTCAAAAATACTTTTAAATTAAATATATACAGAAAATAAATTTCATGTCTAGCTTGGATCAGGAATGCAAGACATTAGGAGGTAATATTAATAATCGGCTTAGTTGCGTTTGTGTGCGCGTATGGCAGTGCGAAACAGTGGAGGAAGAAGTACGAATGTCTTTTTTCTCGAAAGAGAGCTGTCAACGAAAGTTACAATATAGTAATTTTCCGTTGATTCAAAGTACTGATTTATAGGTTTAAATTTAATTTATCTAAGCAATTTTGCTTTTACGGATATAATGGTGCATGACATTTTGACTTAGTTTATCCTCAAGAATATGTGTATAAAATTAAAAGCATCATTGCTGTTACACCATGTATGCAAAAAGAACAAAATATTGAATGGTTTATTTGTTGTGAAACGTAGATGACTTTATTGTATTCGGTAGTGATGAAACTGAGTTAAAAGGATCAGAATTAACTCTTAACAGAGAATCTCACATGAAAGATTTATAACTAGTATCCATTTTTTTAAGTCTAGATATTAAATAAGACTTTTAATAGGAAAATTAACAACTCTAAGTCAAAAGATTTATTTTACATAAAAGACCCCGCATAAAACCATAGGGTTTTGGGTCCCGGTGGATTTGATTGAAACTTTGAGAATTTGTAGTTTGCATGATGCTGGTCAATAGTTCTCATTGCACCAACCTGATTCATTGCGCCGTTTGAGCTGTAGAGACTGTCGAAGGTATGAATTAAGTAGTTGCCGATACCGTTGTATGGGCAAACACCATGTTACGGCCCTTTCCACACTATCTCTAACTAATAAAATAAGTAAAGAACGAGGATTCTACTATGTCATATCCGATTGATTACTCCAGATTACAGAAATTTGATTATCTTCTGTCACTATAATATAATTTACCATCGGCATTAGCATTACACAATGTGCACCACAAGGAGGTGGCGCGATCGGAATTTGCACATCATGTAGCCCTAAGAAGGGCCATTTAAAAATATTGGCGAATAAGATTATTGTTAAATGGCGTTTCTTAGGGCTACTTTGTTAAGGTGAAGAGAAGAATATTGAATAAATCGATGTATTCGATTAGTATTAATAACTTAAGTAAGCAAATCAACTAATGTATAATGTAAGTCTTATGTTTCAAAAACAGAAGAAGGTCAATTAACGATAGAGAGTCATTTGGTAACAAAATCTCAAAGAAGACAGACGTGAAAAAACGAAGAGAAAAATTGATACTATTAACGAAACGGAATAAGGAGTTATAGTTCCCACTGATCCTTGATCAGTCGAAAGAGGAACAGTTGCGGAGTGTAGTAAATAGTCCCAATGAAATTAATCAGCAGCAAGAGGGACAATCGTAACGAAAAGATACGAATCGACGTGAATTCGAATTAAACGAGTGAGGGTGATTGTACGAAACTATAGTTGCGCGACTAACTATGTAAGACGAATTATGTAAAACGAACTATGTAACACGAATTATACGATGATAATGCAAATGTATGTACTCGAACAATAATTAATAAAAAGGGTTTTTATGCCGTTGGCTTTTTCCTTTAAAATCTGTGTTTAAGTCAATCAATTTATTTTTGAAAAATAAAAATGGGAATGAGCTCAAGTTGAGGGATTTTCCTAGTTATATACTAGTAAATTATAACTAACATACATGATGTACAAATTCCGATCGCGCCACCTCCTTGTGGTGCATATTGTGTTCACTGCCCTTCATCAATTCTGCTCCTGGGGAAAATGGCGGGCGGAAGTATCGAGCGCAAAGTGTAGCACATAGTAGAAGTATACGTGAAATTGTAGATATTTATCTACAGTTTGTGCCGTCTGATCGTCATACTATTTCACAAAATATAGCTCTGAAGCAGAAAAGTGCTATAAAAATGTCGAATAGCTCTGTTTTCCTTTATTCGCATGGGAGCGAGAAAGAAGGATATATCGGACCCCATGGGATCATCGAATTTGCTCGAGCAAATCTTAATATAGTTTGTTATACGAATAATAAACTGTAGTTTCTTATTACGGTCATATATTATGATTCTAAATTTTAAAAGTGCGCACCTCAAATTTATGACATTCAACATTTATAATAATATCGGAGTTTCTTTATAGGTCATGTTGAATGATTTAATATAAATGCTGAAGCAAAGTAACTCTGAGCGCAGGAAGAATATAATACGATGGAAATGAAAAATAAAATCTGACGTTTAGTTAAATGACAATGAAATGACAGACGAAGGTAAATAAAAATTGGTGTAATATTGTATTTAGCATAACTTTTATAAAGTACATTTCACTTGATTTTCTTGGTTAAATTACATTGAAATAATGGTAGGGGCCCATTTGTTCCAAAATTTTAGTACAATACGTGTGTCTCTCTACATAACTTTGTGAATATGGCGACCTGTCAAAACACTGGTACACTCCGGGAAATATATTCTGTCCCATTTATAACCAAATGTTTTAAAAGGTCGTACTTCAATAGCGGTCAACACTTTTCCACATCCCGCTGGTTACCTGGTCTAGCACCGACTCCTGAGGGTCCCGAGCAATAAACTGGGAACAATCGAAGAACCCTAATATACCTGATACTCTAATCACTAATCTAAAATTACTATTTTTGTATTTTTAATCAAACATATTTGAAATTATTACGAATATATTGCTTGTCTTTTTAACATGAAAATGAGTCCAAATACGACATTAATCGAACAATTATTTCTTTTAGTTATACCTTGAAGCTGCTACTTTATTATCTATAAACTCTAATAAAAATTCAATATTACTATATATCTTCGTTATGCGTTAAGTTAAAATAAATCTCCAAAATATTGGAAAGGACATAAACATATTATTAAAAAATTAACAAATATAAATTTTAGTTTAAGATATAATTGAGAAATAAATGTAAATATTTTAAAATACTATCTTTAAAAAGAAAAAGGTTAATCATCTCATAAAATTAAAAATTTCAATTTTTTTAGTATGATTCTGCTACGGGTTAATTGATGCTTATTTGGATTATTTATAGACATATTGGAATAAAATAAATTTGATTTTTAACAGGTTTTAATAAAATGGGAGATGTAAGATATAACTAATATAGAAATAATAGTCCGAATAACGTCATTTTTGGATTCATTTTCATGTTAAAAATACAAGCAATGTATTCATAATAATTTCAAACCTGTTTGATTAAAAATACAAAAATAGTAATTTTAGATTAGTGATTAGAGTATCAGGTATATTATAGGGATCTTCGATTTTTCCCAGTTTATTGCTCGGGACCCTCAGGACTCGGTGCTAGACCAGGTAACCAGCGGGATGTGGAAAAGTGTTTACCGCTATTGAAGTACTACCTTTTAAAATATTTGGTTATAAGTTGGACAGAATATATTTCCCGGAGTGTACCAGTGTTTTGACAGGTCGCCATATTCACAAAGTTATGTAGAGAGACAAACGCATTGTACATAAATTTTGGAACAAATGGGCCCCTACCGAAATAATCTTTATGATGTTATTATTATTATTATATAAAATAATTAAATAAATTAGTAAGTACTAGTAGAATGTAATGTTATTTGAAAAAAGAAAAAAAATATAATTTATGAGATTTCTAATATTTTAAATGTTATTAAGATTTTTTGAACTTCTGCGGAAGGAATAATTACTCTAAAGGAAGGTAAAGTATCTTTGCATAACTTATAAGTTTTATTTTCTTCCTCCTTAAACAGATTCATCGCTGCCTGGTTGATAAGAGATTCAACAAACATGTTTCGCTTATTGATTTTTCTTGAAAAGAGAGTATCAATACTGGCCCGCAACAAAAGCAATGATAATCCAATATGCTTCTCCTCTTAACCCAGCCACTATGCTCATTGCCATTTCATGTTTCTACAAAAGGAAGATTAGTTGGTAAACATTTCAATTTTATATCAGTTGGTTTATTTGGATAATATATTTATGTTTTTGTCCAATTTATACCTCTCAATTTATAGCTTCTCCCACCAGCAGATTTGCAATTTCTAGAACATCTAAGCTGAAATGAAATATGCAAAATATCCTAGCATTTCCATCATGAAGTAATTGGAATTAAGAAATATCTGTAGATATTGGAATGTAAATCAAATATTGCATTTTTGACAAATCTGTAATATTTGAATTTATATTATAGAGGATATTCAAGGTCTATTACCCATCCTCTCCCTCAGGAGATAATCCCAACTCTAGGTCCGGCCAATTCATTCTGGAGGATCCACTTGCTTTACCTGCCTAATCAGTCATTACAAAAACTTCTGAAGCCCATCCAAAATCGAGAATTTGTTATTTACTAAACTGGTAAATTTATTACTTCTAAACAAATTTAATAATTCTGTTCACCAATGTTTTACTCATTTTACTCTTATTTGCAAGCAGGCAACTGTTACTACCAACAAATTTGTATATAAATCAAAGACTGGCAGAACTAAAATAATCTTCGCAGCATTCTAGCACCTCCCTCATTAATCAATTGGAAGAAATATCTATGGACTTTTTATGCTAAGATTATATCTTGAATAAGCTTTGACAAATCTGCAATATAATTGTAAATCATTGTAGAATATTCAAGGCCAACTTTTTCTAAGGAGAAAATGACCATTGTTTGTCTGGCTCATTTCTTATAGGGTCCAACTGCTTTTCCAACAAAACAGCAGTGTTGGGCAAAATGTAATTATTATTGCAGTCACAAGAATCCTTCATAAGTTATATTGTAACTTGACATTGCAGAAATAAAATTATAATGTAATCTATACCCATTGTAAATCTACTATTACATGAAAACAGCATGTAATTTGAATTTTCATTTTAGAAACTTAAAATTGTAATGATTAAAAAGTTCTTGTAATTATATTTAAAAATTACATTTTGCTCAACACTGCTGTTATAGTTTCAAAAGGATTAGTCCAAGACAATTTTAAGTTCACTCAAGCTAGTGTCACCGCCTCACATTTTATTTCTTATTCGATACACTCAAGGCTCCAACTGCCCTCTGTCCTCAATTCAACTCTATATACATACGCCTCTTCCTACTACTCTAGTCAAAATCTATCCTCTCACAATCGGCCTTCTTGACCGTTGTTCGTCCCGAACTACAATTATATACATCAGCCTAACTAGGTTACAACTTAATATTTATTCTAACTTAATCACTAAAATTCTGATCGTTTCTCCATAAACGCATATTCGCTGCCTCCCACACTCCATAATATGGTTTACTGGTAATCTGGTAATTATCAGTGTCTGCAATTACGTATCGGTCATTTCTTAACGCTCGCACAATTCGATACGGACCTTTAAATCTGGGTATAAGTTTTTGTGGTGCTCCAGGGGTATTTTCAAAATTTCTTACCATGACATAATCGTTTTCATGATAAACCCGCGGAGCTTTATGTTTATGATCGAAACGTATTTTACTGTACTTTTGTGATTTCTCAATGTTAGCAACAGCCTCCTTCCGTATATCTTCCAGGTTGCGATTATTGGTTAAAACATTATCTTCCAAATAATCTTGAATCATATCATGTGTTTTTCCCCGCTGTCTTATTCCGAGCAACAATTCTGACGGGGTTTTACCTGTGCTTTTATTAGTGGAATTGTTGATAGCATATTCCACATCACACAAGACCTTATACCACTGGCGACCTGAAGATTTATCAACTAATTTGGATAGCATGGGCCCCAAAACTCGATTTACGCGTTCTACCTGGCCATTCCCTTTAGGGGATCCTACAGCAATCTTAATGTGGTTAATATTGTTTTCTTTTATAAATTCACTGAATTCACCAGATGTGAAACAACTGCCTCGGTCAGTTATAATACACCTCGGTCTACTATAGTCGGCGAAATATCGCAGCAAACTATTAATGACTTCCTTGGTAGACGTACTTTTGGTGGCGTATAGTTTAGTGAATTTAGTGAATGCGTCTATTACGACTAATATATGTTTTTTGATCAAAATCTCTTTCTCAATGGGTCCATAATGATCTATGTGGATAATGGAAAATGGAATATCACCCTTAGGTATTCCGTGTAATACACCCTCCGGTTTACCATACGCAGGATTGAACACGACACACTTCAAACAATTATCTATATAAGCGGTCACTCTCTCTCGCATGTTTGGGAACCAGTATAACGATTTAATAGCTTCGCAAGTTTTTTCGACGGAAGCATGTCCCACTTCATCATGATACTTCTGTATAACCTGCAAGATCATTGTATTGGGTACATAAAACATTAGATCATCTTTTCCCTTTCTGTATACTAGGCCATTTCGCATTTCGAAAAGTTTATGATCCGATTTTTCCAAGAGGGCTCTGATTTCTTTAATACTGACATCCTTACTTTGGCTCACCGCTAGGTTTACCTCAAATGGATTGTCTTCAATCATAAAAATACTCATAGCACGGCTTAAGGCATCCACATGTTTCATCCGTCCTCCTTCTCGATGCTCAATACTGTAGTCATAACTTAGCAACTCCAAGGCCCATCTAGCTATTCGCAGATTGATTTCTTTCTTATTCAACGTCAGCTTTAGGGCATTGCAGTCGGTTATAATTTTAAACCGAATGCCATGTAAGTAAATTCTAAATCTTCTCAGGGCATAAACAATAGATAAGGTTTCTAGTTCAAAACTATGATATTTACATTCGCTGTCACTAGTTCGCTTAGAAAAGTAAAATACCGGATGAAATTTACGATCAACTTTGCGTTGCATTAATACAGAGCCGTAACCGTGAATGCTTGCGTCGCAATGCAACTCAGTCTCATCATGCGGATTATAGATGGCCAAAATAGGCCGTCGGATTAACATAGTTTTTAATTTCACAAATGCATCCATTTCTACCTTTCCAAAATTAAAAAGCACATTCTTTTTAACCAAATCGTACAAAGGCTTTGCTATTATCGAGAATTTCTCTATAAATTTTCTAAAATACGCACACATTCCAATAAATCTTTGCACGCCTCGTACGTCCTGCGGTACCGGATATCGCATGATGGCTTCTATTCCATTTTGATTAGGTCTAACTCCTTCTTTACTAATTTTATAGCCAAGGTATTCTACTTCGGAAAATAAAAATTTACATTTATCTAGCCTTAATTCTATTTTATTGACCACTAGGACTTTAAACAATTTTTCTAGGACAACAAACTGTTCCTCTAGGGTCTCAGTAGCAACTAGCAAATCGTCCAAATATGACACTACTTGACCATTGCGAATGAAATCTTTTAGAACATCATTTATCCATTTTTGAAATTCGGAAGGGGCCCTTTTCAATCCGAATGGCATCTTTACATATTCGTATTGCCCTAATGGCGTTATGAAAGCCGTATATTTGATGGAATCTTCGGAAACCTTGAGGTGGTGGAAACCATCCTTTAAGTCTAGGACTGTGAAATACCGCTTGTTACAAAGCAAATCGATTTGATCTTCTATGAGTGGTAATGGGTAATTATGATGTTCCAAGTGTTTATTCAAGGTCCTGTAGTCCACGCACATCCGTGTTTCCCCGTTCTTTTTCTTTACTAAAACAATGGGCGAGGAGTACTCAGACTGACTCGGTCTTATAATCCCTTTTTCTAGTAAACGGTCAATGATTTCTCTAACGCACATTTTTTCAGCATGAGATAATCTTCGCGGATGAGAATAAAATGGCTCTTTTATCCTCAGAACTAAATGCATTTCCGCTTTGACATCCGGTTCGGCAGGTCGTATTGGCTTGACATACTTCTTTACAAAAATTTCTTTTAGTTTCTTTTGCAACTTATAATCAATAGTGGAGTCGATTATCAATGTCTCGGAATCACAATCGGTGTCGCACATATCAATATTCATAATAGCATGAATTTCAGCCGCATCATCATTTGCGATTTTAGCTAAACCCAATCCCAACTCACGAAGCGTGTCTCTACCTAACACGACAGAAGTGACCATTGTGTGATCCGGCACAACTCGTAATTTTATCTTCACGCTGCAATTGTCCGGTAACCTAACCTCTACATGCGTAACGCCCAAAACAACTAAACTACTATTGTTAATACCTTTAAACCTATTCTTTTCGCTGTCTATGCATTCAATTCCAGCGCTAGGTACGTGTTGTAATTTTATAAAACTAACAGGACTTCCCGTGTCCAACAATGTATATAACTTAATGTCTTTACTACATTCTGCAGAAATGAAAGTATACACAAGATTTTGGAAGTACTCGTCATCGGACCGGCTGGAGTCTATGCTGCTTATCTGACCAGACACCTCCTTTTTCTTAGGACAATTCCGCCTCATGTGACCCAACTGGTTGCAATTGAAACAGACGGGTTGGTCCGTCCGATTTTCCGGACAGGCTGATTTAATGTGGCCTTCCTTCTTGCACTGATAGCACTTCCGATTCAAATTTGACTTAACTTCTTCTGATCCACTGGTAGAGTTGTCAATTCCTTTGACATTTGTTTTTGTTGGCTGAATTGCTTTAAAATCTCGTCCTGGTTTCAATGTGACCTTCTCAAAAGCCCTGAACAAGTCTTCCTTCGTTTCAAAGTTTTGCATACGTGCCTGATTGCGTAGAGCCATATCCGGTATACCTTCCAACAAATACTCAACAATTTCTTCGTCCGGTACGGGAACTCGATTACTCAGAATCACTTTTTCGTGATAATAGTCCGCAAAAGTTTCAACAGTCTTCCATTGCCGGCTT
Organism: Prorops nasuta; assembly: GCF_024137725.1. NCBI lineage: Eukaryota > Metazoa > Arthropoda > Insecta > Hymenoptera > Bethylidae > Prorops > Prorops nasuta. The sequence continues at coordinate 2,769,753 of NW_027116806.1, forward strand.
TCAAATGCCCTCCTCAGCGCGAGTCTACTCGGTCGATGATCATACATTTTTGTCATCTCATCCATTAGGCGTTCAAAACTGAGCTCAATATGCTCTGGTCTTGAGTGAAACCATTCGAGTGCTTGATTTTTTAATTTCGATCCTGCCATAACCAACAGCAGGCTGTCGTCGACACCGTAGGTAGTCCGTACAAGTTGAAGTTGTTTTTTCCACTTCCAAAAAGTGTCTTGTGATCCCTGAAAATCACTGATTAGGCCCGCTATCATCTTGATGTCTACCCTAGGTAACCCGCATGACGAAGGAGAACTAATATTCTGTCGATCTTCATCCGGTCTGGACCTCATAACGGCTAGCTCACGCCTAGCAAGTTCTACTTCTCGTTGTAGTAAATCTCGTTCTTTCCGCGCTATCTCGAGTTCCCGCCGCATCAGTTCAGCCTCTGTCACTTCGAAAGTCCGAAGTTCGTCAACACCTACATCCACTGCCGTCGATACATTAGGCGATGCATTTTCGTCCATCATCCATTCACCACTGGCATCAGCTGCTTGTAAACGAGCTATTAACTCTGCCTTCGATCCACTAGAAGGTAATTTTCTTTTCTGTAACTTCAGTTTTAATTCAGCTACTGTAAATTCGTTTGGTTCCTTCATTGTTTATTTTCGCACCAACACGACGCTACTGATTTCGTGAGTTCGCTACACCGACGTTCACCTTGTGGGTCTGTGTCCTATTTGATTCCAGCACCAATAACAATATTTATTTCTCTTGTGCTTGTTGACAACGGTTTTCTCGTTTCGTTTGAATTTTAAGACTATCTTCTCATAAATCCTCCTCAATCCCTCGATTCTTCAAGCTTTACCGAACGCACGAGAAATAACTTTGCCTGCTAAATCTCCGCACAAAGAATACACCATCCAGAAATGTCACATCAATAGGTTCTTTTACGCTGGCTTTCAACCTATTATGCCACAATTCTTGATGATTCCAACGGCCCAACACCGCTATTCTTCGCTCTTAATCCCAGACTACAAAGATTTCCGTGCTTCTAGGCTCGACAGATCCTGGTCACTGATCCCACTTCTGATTTGTTATAGTTTCAAAGGATTAGTCCAAGACAATTTTAAGTTCACTCAAGCTAGTGTCACCGCCTCACATTTTATTTCTTATTCGATACACTCAAGGCTCCAACTGCCCTCTGTCCTCAATTCAACTCTATATACATACGCCTCTTCCTACTACTCTAGTCAAAATCTATCCTCTCACACTGCCAAATTGTTCACCTTTGTAATGATATCAATTTCTTTCAATAGCAAGAACCTTTAACTAATCATATACATAAAATGAAATTAATAAATGTAATTTATTTAATTACTAAAGAGATTTTCTTTGTGGAATTTAATGTTTTTAGCACACTTTACATTTTCAACTTATTTCACCATGATCTGTAGCCATTATTTTGATTTATTTTTTGTAAGTGGTAGAGCTTCTTTTGTACAATTATCTATATATACAGATATTAACAAAAATTTTATATTACATTTTTGTTATATTACATTACTACACATTTGTATAATTGTAAGTTCCCTTTTATTTAAAAAAAAAATACATTTAACGCAATTGTTCCTTAGTTTTTATTTGGTGGCCCTGAAAAGGGCACTTTTTTCATCTTCCCGATAGCAAATTTGCTCTTTTGTATCTGAAACTCATTAGTTTTGACGCTATTGAAATCATATTTGCTAATTGATCTTTATCCCTATCATGTGAATTGCGGATTCTGTAACTTGATTATACTTTTAGACATTCAAGAAAATCATATTATAATATATGGATTTTTTTAAATGTTGTACCATTTTAACATTTTCCCTAATCGCACAACGATTGGTTCAAGTTATTTTTCACAAGAATAATGCATCTGATTGGACTAATAGGCTGTCAGTTATCGATAATTGTGACGTCATACGTAATATTGTTTAAACCAATTGCGTGAATCGATATATTGTTTCTTTTGTTTCTCGTAATCCACGAAACGTTGACCATGAATGACGTGACGAAAGGAAGAGCAATTGGTTATTTTCATTGCGGGAAAAGCCCGCAAGAAATAGCTAATTTGTGCGGAGTGCATCCAAGTACGGTAAGACGATGGATACATCGTCACGAGGAAAGCGGAGATTCAGGTCTTCTGGACAGACGTCACGGCAACAGAGGCCACCAACGTACAGGTCCGTCGGAAGACGAACAGTTATTTGCCAGGATTAGGCAGGATCCTTTCGCCAACGTCAGTGACATTGTTCAAGAAATAAGATATCCAACTTCAGTATCCACCGACCTACGAAGACTCCACTCGGTAGGTATTCACTGCCGTCGTCCAGCACGTAAGATACCGCTCACTCCTGTTCATGGAGAGCAGAGAGTTGGATTTGCGCTGGAGTCACTGACAACCAGCCATGCTGAGTGGGAGGTTACGATATGGACCGACGAAAAGGTATTCGTATCGTAAAACTCTCACAATATGCATTTTTGGCGGCCAGATGATACCAGATTACGTCCAACAACGTCCTCCGAGAACATCGGTACGGTCGAATCTCGTGTGGCGTGTGGGGTTGGATGTCCGGTCAGTGACTCGGTGAACTGATGGAGGTTTCTTCTCATATGGATTTCTCGGAATATATTTGCATCTTAGAAGATGTTCTTCTTCCAAGCTTGCGGGCAATATATCCCGCGGATGAAGTACCAGTGATCCGACTGGTGCAAGATAATTCCGGAGTCCACACCTCACGCGCAACACGTGATTGGTTTGAATGTCATCCGGAAATTCATCTGGTGAAATGGCCTGCTAGATCGCCGGACTTGAATCTCATTGAAAACGTCTGGGCGCTAATCTCTAGGCGCTGGATTCCACCAGGTGTGAGGATGAGGTCAGCGATTCTTGATCAAGCTAGGAGTATCTGGGAAGGACTTCGGTGTAACCCAGATTTCCTAGCAAACTTGTTTCAATCGATACCCAATCGGTTGGAGCAAGTGATCGAGCGGTCTGAATATTGGAAGGACTACTAATTGAACAATGTCGCATGGTTCAACAATTGCCCCTTTTCAGGGCCACCAAATAAAAACTAAGGAACAATTGCGTTAATAGTATTTTTTTTTAAATAAAAAGAGAACTTACAATTATACAAATGTGTTGTAATATAATAGGAAATTTGCGTTAATATCTGTATAGATAATTGTATAAAAGAAGCTCTACCACTTACAAAAAATAAATCAAAATAATGGCTACAGATCATGGTGAAATAAGTGGAAAATGTAAAGTGTGCTGAAAACATTAAATTCCACAAAGAATATCTCTTTAATAATTAAATAAATTACATTTATTAATTTCATGTTATGTATATGATTAGTTAAAGGTTCTTGCTATTGAAAGAAATTGATAACATTACAAAAGATGAACAATTTGGCAGTGTTGAGCAAAATGTAATTTTTAAATATAATTACGAGAACTTTTTAATCATTACAATTTTAAGTTTCTAAAATGAAAATTCAAATTACATGCTGTTTTCATGTAATAGTAGATTTACAATGGGTATAGATTACATTATAATTTTATTTCTGCAATATCAACTTACAATATAACTTATAAAGGATTCTTGTGACTGCAATAATAATTATATTTTGCCCAACACTGCTGTTTTGTTGGAAAAGCAGTTGGACCCTATAAGAAATGAGCCAGATAAACAATCGTCATTTTCTCCTTAGAAAAAGTTGGCCTTGAATAATCTACAATGATTTACAATTATATTGCAGATTTGTCAAAGCTTATTCAAGATATAATCTTAGCATAAAAAGTCCATAGATATTTCTTCCAATTGATTAATGAGGGAGGTGCTAGAATGCTGCGAAGATTATTTTAGTTCTGCCAGTCTTTGATTTATATACAAATTTGTTGGTAGTAACAGTTGCCTGCATGCAAATAAGAGTAAAATGAGTAAAACATTGGTGAACAGAATTATTAAATTTGTTTAGAAATAATAAGTTTACCAGTTTAGTAAATAACAAATTCTCGATTTTGGATGGGCTTCAGAAGTTTTTGTAATGACTGATTAGGCAGGTAAAGCAGTGGATCCTCCAGAATGAATAGGCCGGACCTAGAGTTGGGATTATCTCCTGAGGGAGAGGATGGGTAATAGACCTTGAATATCCTCTATAATATAAATTCAAATATTACAGATTTGTCAAAAATGCAATATTTGATTTACATTCCAATATCTACAGATATTTCTTAATTCCAATTACTTCATGATGGAAATGCTAGGATATTTTGCATATTTCATTTCAGCTTAGATGTTCTAGAAATTGCAAATCTGCTGGTGGGAGAAGCTATAAATTGAGAGGTATAAATTGGACAAAAACATAAATATATTATCCAAATAAATCAACTGATATAAAATTGAAATGTTTACCAACTAATCTTCCTTTTGTAGAAACATGAAATGGCAATGAGCATAGTGGCTGGGTTAAGAGGAGAAGCATATTGGATTATCATTGCTGTTGTTGCGGGCCAGTATTGATACTCTCTTTTCAAGAAAAATCAATAAGCGAAACATGTTTGCTGAATCTCTTATCAACCAGGCAGCGATGAATCTGTTTAAGGAGGAAGAAAATAAAACGTATAAGTTATGCGAAGATACTTTACCTTCCTTTAGAGTAATTATTCCTTCCGCAGAAGTTCAAAAAATCTTAATAACATTTAAAATATTAGAAATCTCATAAATTATATTTTTTTTCTTTTTTCAAATAACATTACATTCTACTAGTACTTACTAATTTATTTAATTATTTTATTTAATAATAATAATAACATCATAAGGATTATTTCAATGTAATTTAACCAAGAAAATCAAGTGAAATGTACTTTATAAAAGTTATGCTAAATACAATATTACACTAATTTTTATTTACCTTCGTCTCTCATTGCATTGTCAATTAACTAAACGTCAGATTTTATTTTTCATTTCCATGGTATTATATTCTTCCTGCGCTCAGAGTTACTTTGCTTCAGCATTTATATTAAATCATTCAACATGACCTATAAAGAAACTCCGATATTATTATAAATGTTGAATGTCATAAATTTGAGGTGCACGCTTTTAAAATTCATAATCATAATATATGACCGTAATAAGAAACTACAGTTTATTATTCGTATAACAAACTATATTAAGATTTGCTCGAGCAAATTCGATGATCCTATGGGGTCCGAATATCCTTCTCTCTCGAACCCCTGCGAATAAAGGAAGACAAAGCGATTCGACATTCTATAGCACTTTTCTGCTTCAGAGCTATATTTTGTGAAATAGTATGACGATCAGACGGCACAAACTGTAGATAAATATCTACAATTTCTCGTATAATGCTGTTATGTGCTACAGTTTGCGCTCGATACTTCCTCCCGCCATTTTCCCCAGGAGCATAATTGATGAAGGCCAGTGTAATGCTAATGACGATGGTAAAATATTTTATAGAGACAGAAGGTAATCAGATTTCTGTAATCCGTAGTATTCATTCGGATATGACAAATTGGAATCCTCACTCTTTACTTATTTCATTAGTTAGAGATAGTGTGGAAATGGCCGTAACATGGTGTTTGCCCTGTAACGAAATTCCCCGTTACGTATACAAGATACCGAATAAAGAATATAAAAGCTACCGAACAGTGGATATTATTAATCTCTACGTTACCGACTCGTGAGATAGGCTCACGAGTGAATTATAGCTAACGTCAAGGATAGACCCCGTTGACAGGCAGGTGCCCGGATGAAAAGACCGGCGCTCCAGGAAACGATGTCCGTGTTGTCCTGAGAAGTAAGGCAGGGCCATGTGCCAAACCACCCAGGCAACCTGAGATAAGGAGAAGCGGCCTCGGGGAGTCCTAAAAGAATGACAGTGTCTATAAGTCCCCACGAGGAGGAGAGATTGAACATCGACTCTGGCTTGAACGCTGGTTACGCGCTTCAAGCAGGCTGCGCGAATGTCGTGCGCAGACTGCCATAGCAGGGCAGTCGGAACGCGACCATGGGACTGTGCTGATGTGTCCGTGCGTGCTGGTGAGCGCGTGACGCGGCACTCACACAGCCATGGGTCCGTTCGCGTACTTGAGGTGTGTGCTATAGGCCAGCCAGCACGTACGTCATGGCTGGATACCGGCCAATGCATAGTGGGTTGTGCAGGAGCGTAGTTAGCCCGTTGGAATGTGTCCCGGTGCCCTCCGTAATCCCATAGGCTTGCGCTATGGCTGGCGAGCCGCGAACATTGCCTCCGTGGTGGTCCGCTCCTGGCAAACTCTATGCTTGGCAATGATACCGCATGTTCCCGCACTCCTCACCACCACCTGTGTGTGGGTGGTGAGGAAGAAATGTATGCCCATCAGCAGGCAGGTCTGTGAGGCTCGGACTTCCGTAAGGAACCCTCCCCTCTCTCCACGACCTAGCATACTGAGCGACCCTGGCTACCGCTACCGTCCACATGCATGGCCGCAGGGCCGTATGAGATGCATAAAGAATGGGGTCGAAGGACCCAACTGATAACGTAGGGTTGTTGGCCACCCAACTGACCAACTGGCGCCCTGATACCGATAAATAAGGACGGGCGAAGGTAATGAGAAAATCCGTAGTGTGAGTGGTCCCTCACACTGATGGGAATAACGATACAGCCCATACTGCGGTATCGGCAACCACCTAATTCATACTTTCGACAGTCTGTACAACTCAAACGGCGCAATGAATCAGGTTGGTGCAATGAGAACTATTCATCAGCATCATGCAAACTATAAATTCTCAAAGTTTCAGTCAAATCCACCGGGACCCAAAACCTTATAGTTTTGTGCGGGTTCCTTTAAAGTGGTTATGGAATGAGTGATTGTAAGCGTATAAGTACGCCCACATAAACGAGATGTTAACTTTAATTAACGAAAACGGGACAAGAGTGAGAGCAACCTAATAAAAAAATGTCATGAATTCATTAGGAGTTGGATGCACGCCGCAATTACTAGCAGATTAATATTTGTGGTACTGTGACTTTGATATTCCTTAGTAAATTCCAAAGTACAGCTAGTCATCAATTATATTAATCATTTAAGCGTGTATTATAATATATGTAAAGCACACTGTTAATCTGTTTAATTTTAAGAAATGAAATAGTGTTAAATATATTGGAGGCTACGACCATGTGCAGATTGGGGAGGGGATGTTCAGAATAGAAAGTTAATGTAAGCCTACTGTTTTAATCTCTTGGGTAATCTTGTATTTTGGTCCTGTAAGAAGCAGCAATGCATGTATCTATCACCGCCCCCCTCACAGAGGCAGAGTGCGTAGTTTTAACTGTTGATATTAGTGAAGCTGTTTGATTAAAAAATATCGTAATTGATTTTAAGGGATTACCCCACTTTAAACGGTCTGAAAAGAAGGATATTTTTAATAATTAATAAAAAAAACCGAACAATTGAAATTGATTACTTTTTTGTTATTTATATTTTAGGAAGTTTGCAAAAAAATTTTGTTGAAAAAATATTTAAATATAAAAGTTAAAGTCATTGCCGTAAAATGTGTTTTTGCGCGCACCTTTTAACAGTGTAAACGATTCCGGGAGGAGCCACGGGCCTAAAATTAATTTTTTTTTATTAACTATATAAAGTAGTGTGCAAAATGTAACCACTCAGTTTTCTTAAATCTTGTATGGTCTAAGAGAACAAAATTTTTTAATTTGAGGTACGATTTTGTAACAAAAATATAGCATTAAAATTGTCAAAACTTTTAAACTAAAAGAAATATGGAAAAACCGAAAGGTTACATGGAAGAGAATGTATATCAGAAAATATATATGAAATATGAAACCATTTCGTTAATGACAACTCGAAATATTATGTACACCAAGTAAAAAAATATAGTTTGGAGATAATCGCGTTTAAAGTTTCACTACGAATTTCTGGTATGAAAAATTAATTTTTTTCTTACTGAATTTTAATCAGACATTCATGCCTCATAATGTTTATTCTCTACAAAGGAACACTATCAAAAGGAGGGAACGCAGCGTGAATATCCCCGCTGTGATGTTCGACGTCACATAGGGCGCAAATAGTAGGTTCAGAGCCAACTGTCTCGAGATGGCCACTGCAGTACCAAGTCAAGACAAATCTTTATAATACCATATTTTGTATTAATCCTGGTAATGTTTTTACCCGAGACGCATAGTAAGGTGGAAGTAATCCATAATCGTCCCCACTAAAGAGGAAAAAGCCATTGAGGACGAGAAATAGAGCATGATACCAAGAGGAGAGGGATGAAATGAATCGCTGATCATCTACTAAGTCTACAAACAACTGACTGGACTCTGGAGTCAGTACTTTCCTTAGTACAGAATTATGGCTAATAACTGTACAGATTGGAGAAATAGCCTAATTATTGATCAAGCCTAACAACAATAGTTTGACAGAAGAATTGGATACATCAAAACATTTGCTGTCGTCGGCTGGAGCAGTCTGTCAACAAGGACTCGTTGGAGTCCGAAAAAGGAATATATGGAGCCATCTAGCGACGTAGAAGATGAATTAGTCCGCTATTCATATCCGGCTGAGGGCTGAGATTTTGTGCGTCGATCGACTGCGCATATCGAAATTTATAATTGGGAAATCCAGCCTAATTTGTATTGATGCTCGTTTTTCTTCATACATGGGGCTTCGATTATTGTTAACAAGTGATATGTTGGTCAATTTTGTGGTCCATGTAATGTGGTTAATCTGAAAATAAGTCCAATAAATGAGATGGGTTGGGCTATCGGTGATCTCCAATCATATGGGATCGACGACGACAGATTGTTATAATCTGGTTGGTTATAGAGAAATGGAGGGGGTAAACTTTAGAGTAGAAACTGATGAACGAAAAACGGGGAAGCTTTTCCTTCTCTTTGTCTCAAGATCATTGGACCAGCAAGACATATTGAATAAATTGATATAATTATTAGCGGTGAGTGTCGACATAGAATTGCCAAACCTTAATTGCTTTTCTTTGCGTGCGTTATCGTCTTCGGATAATTGATTTGGTGATCTATGATCGATTTCAGTGAGAGTAAATTAGTATTTGTGAAAGTTGTTATCCATAACGGCTTTAGTTTGAATTCGGTTATGTTCCTCACTAAAAACAGGAGTAGAATTCGCCATTGTTGCTAACAATATGAGATTTTTGTAATATTGTTAATTATTTTCCGATTTTGCCTTGGTGCAGTATAGCATGTTTTCCCGACTTTTGTGATTTTACTTTGCTCGGATGGCTTCTGCGGGAATTGATTAGAGTCGGTGCGTGTCGATAAATAATTATTGTATAGTTCTTTTGTGTTAAACAAACTAATCAAGGTGTTTCTGGATCGAATGAGATTGGTTAAGATTTCGGACGAGAAGTGACTGTTGAGGTAATATTGTGGAGGGTAGGTTCAGCTTGAAAGTTAAGTTGAGTGGAGGTTGGTTGTCATTTACCTTTTCTCGTTGGAACCGGAATCAATTTGTTCGAATGCGCTGGCTATAAAGAAGCATCCGAGTGAAATTCCCGATTTTGACCCATTATGATGCTGTTGATAGGTACTTATTTATATTGTTTTATGCCGAATTGATAAGGTCTTTGAGGTTGTTCGTTTATTTTATTATTTGAGTTGTTCTTTCGTTTTAATAAGATCGTTGTGTGTTGCTGTACAGCCTATGAATTATTTGGAAAGATTAGGATTGATAGTTACTGAATTACCTGGTATTGATCTCAAGTCAATTCCGAGTTAAGGAGGCTCTTGCGTCTACCATGCTAGTCAAATTGAATCGAAAATTTAATGATAACTTTTATGCATATATTTATACTTAAAAATTTTAAATATATTTATAATGTATATAAATGCAGCAAAGTTTTAATAATATAATCATTAACAATTCAATAAATATTAATACAAATACTATTTTGGATTCGGCAGCGAAATAAAATTATGCGAGGACAGATTCGTCTTCCGCGCATGCGTACCGATGTATGGTATATATCTATATCTATATATATATATTACTATAGCATCGTTATAGGTTTCAAGGGGAGCTTGAATTAAGTTTTGTTTATGAATCCCGACCTTAGTGTCCTTAGTAAAAATGACGGAACCGAAAAAATTTGGTTCCATAGTTTAATGTTTATTGTTAATTTATATTTGAAATTATTAAAAAACTAAAAACTATAATTTCCAGAGTATTTTATTTATCTTTTGACATAATTAATTAAAATTAAAATACAATTGTGACGATTAATTCTTTATTGAAAGTTTTTGTTTGAAATTAGAATTTCAAATTGCGCGCGCTCACCCCGAACGTCGTACCCAAGGTGACGCTCAGCTGACTTCCCTACAGCTGCCGGAAATACCCCGAATTCATTAAAACTTTCGCTAATATCTCTTTTTTTAGTTCGATAACTGATATTTTCGTTAATGTCATTTGAAAGAGAAGATTTTTTCCTACAAAACTGCTATAATGAAATTACTGGACAACTAAGATTTCATTCGTAATTAATTGATTCAACTTTGTCTGCCATAAGAGTCCATGCTAAAATTGCCAACTTTGAGCTCTAATATCTTGAGTTGCTGACCGATAAGCGGTACAAATAAAGGCACCGTTAGATTCAACGTGTTCTAATCTTTAAAATATGATATGTCCGAGTTCGAGACATTAGGCGCAGGAGCCTCCTTAAGACAAAAGAATTTTGGTTGTTTGATCGAGAAATAAGATTTATTTTGGGTTATAATTTTGTGTAAATTAATTTTGAAGTTTTTAGTGTTTCAAATAAGAAGTTTCGAGTTTAGATAAAAGAGATTTTTTGTTTGATAATCGAGATTAAAGTTTATTTTAGTTGTAGTTTTGTATAAATGATTTTTGGTAAATTCTATTGTAGACTTCTTGGTGCTGTTGTATGGCAGACTTCTTTAATATTGGGATTTGAATAACTATAATTGAATTTGTGAAATAAAAGTGTTTTATTTTGGGTATCTTTTGTACATGTATCGAGTCTTCCCTTGTAAATAATTCCCTATATTACCTGTTGTAAGTGTGATTGCAGAATCTGAGTTGTAATACCCACTTTACTTGAATTATATCTTTTGGTTAATGATCTGTGTAAACGGATTATTCTTGATATTGTTATAAATTTATAATTACTTTGCTTTTGATCACAATTTCTGTATATTGTGACATCTTGTGATTTAGTTTTAAGTACAGCAAATTCATGTTTGTCTTATCTAACTCCTCTATATCTGTACCTATGAGAAAGGGGACTGAGCTACCATTTTAGTTTTGCATTTGGTTTTGGTGAATTTAGCTTTAAATTATAATTGTAATTGCAGTCGAACTCCACGTTATATAATTTAGTCGAATCTTGCGTATTTTCGAATTTACGAAATTAGAATAATCTTGTTGACGTTAAGGTAATAGTCTAGTTGTTTTGGTCAAAAAATTTTTTTTTCATATTTCGATAGTATACCAACATGAGAATATGGTGTATAAATTTTAAACCGATATTCAAAATATTAACAAAGATATAACATATATTCGAGAGCGCCGCATAATTGAACGCTATAAGTTGCACGACAGCTGCTGCCGGTTATTCCTCACTATTATGACTCATTACCTTTATATTTCCTTGAAGTTTCCTATACCTTTTGATATACGAAAGAATATAACCATATATACTCGCGTTTGACACATATGAAGAGACCTAAAGCTTGTTGCACACACCGAGGATCGACGATTAGTGTGAGGATGAAAGTTCTGTTAGCCAAACTTTAAACGCGTTTTTCTCGAAACCACGTTTTCTCTGTCGGCCCGGGGCATAACAGATTTTCTATTGAACCGATCGGGCTGTAATTTTTACAGGTTGTTCTCTACATCTGTAATTCTGGCCGGAACTAGAATCTTTTTCTTCATCCATTATTTTTCAAGTTATAGCCCAATTTACACTAAAAAAATTTTACCTTTTTTTTCGAGGTCCGCCATTTTGTTATTTTTCAACCAAACTAATTTTTTTTAGTTCAGGCCAGAATGACAATCCTACTGAACAATAATCGGTTACATTTTTTTGTTTCCGATTACCCAAAGTGGAGATAACTCAGGGGCCAGCAGCACATGTTTTTTTTTCACCTACTTTGAACCCATATAATTTAAATAAAATATCGTACAAATAAAAAAAATATATATTTTTGTTTAATTCAATATAGTATTAATAACATATAAAATTTTCAGATTTTTTGTATTTCATTTCTAGAGTTAAAAAAATTTCTGAAAAATACCCTGCAAAACCGGTCGATTTTCTAGACAACTACCTTAATAGTTATTGCATTATATCTGATTTCTGATACTCGAGGGATCCATATATAGAATACGTCTGTCTTTCTTCTGCGTTTGAATGTTTTTTGATGTGCTGAGTATGAGATACGAATTTGGTAATATTGAGTTTATTTTGGAGATTTTTGCGTAAAATGTATGACAATCTTAGATTGCTTGAGATATCATGTATTAAATACCTTTAGGATGTCTAGCGGTCCTCTAATTATTATTGAGATATCATATATTAAATAACATTAGGATGTTTAATGATCAGATGATTGCTGAGATGCGATACATTTAATAACTTTAGGATGTGTAACGGTTTGGAGATTTTTGAGATATAAGTTATTTGGTAATTTTGGATGTTTGAGATAAGTGAATGAGAATGATGAATTTAGACCATTGCGATAAGTTAGTGATTTTGCGTTAGGTTTGTGTTTTTGTGAATTTGAGATTTCTAGCAGTCTTTTCAAAGCCGTAAGGCCACAGTTTTGTCTTTTCGTGTTATCCGCCAAAACTTTAGTGCCTTGAGGCCAAGACGAATACTTTTATTGCGTATGTCGCCAAGATTTGCTAAATATCAATATAATTTGAGTATTCGTGCGTTTGATTTTGAATTTGGCTTTGTTTCCAGTGATCTCGAGTTGATGAACTTTAATTTCTATTATTGAGATTTTGAATATTTATGGTAGATTATGATGATGCGTAATTTTGAGTAAGATTTAAATGGTCGTAAACCCTGGCGCCCAACATTTAGTTAGTTTTGATGATGAGCAAAATTTAGCTTTGCGATATAAGTTTTGTAATATATTTTGTTATTTGGAAATAGATTAGCTGTTTTGAGTTAGTTTTACCAAACCAATATTTTATTAGTAATTCTGTGTATTTTATTAATTGCGATATTTTGGGAAATTTAATCTGTTTAGACTTGGAAAACCATTTTTAGTTATAGTGTAGCCTCATATTTTGTAATTCTGTTTTATTAATTGGAAATAACCTTCTGAGATAATCTTTGTTTTCGGGCTTAGATTTTGAAAAATTTTGAGTTTATCTTGCGTTTTGTCAACAATTAGCATCTCTTGACCAAAGCCATAGATAACGCTTTTTTAGGCTTAATCAGGAGATGCAACGTTGCACTGCCTACTTGGCGCGCTTCTTTTGGCCCTTTCGAATCACGGCACGCCTTCGTTCTAAACTCTATAAGTTTGAAATAAAGTTCAGCATGGATAAGGGATAAAGCGCAAAATATTTATAACAATTGAAGGAATTTCTTAGGCCAAACAAAATTTCTCGAATTTTTGAAAATTTAAAAGAAGGCTAACCCTTTAATATTTTGATTTTTAATGTTTATGCGTTGTTACATTGTACGAGGATAATCAATCATCTCGAACATACCGAAAACCTACATTATAATTGTCCCATTTCACATAGTTCTTTCATCGCGAATTATTTCACTTAAAGGATTGATATTGTGAATCTAGTTGAACTTCGGTGTATTAAAAGAGTGCGTAACGCCTGTAGGAGGTGTTCCTATAAGTGTGTATAGTCATTTCCCTTTTGTTTATATTTCCTCTTTTTTGAGTAAAGAAAAAGTGACCATCCAAGTGGGATCTAATTCTTTCTAGCCTCAAATAGTCTTCGGTTTACAATATAATCATCTCCGCTGTAAGCGACAATTTTGCAAAGATTTTCAGTACAAATACCTGATTTATGCGAATAAATTATAATACATAATTATACACAATATTAAAAGGGGTTTATAGTGGGTAAATATTGCGCGCTAATAGTGAAATAGGAGGGGGGGGGGGGATCCTACATAACCTTGTAAGCCATCAGAATTAGCATAAAGTATTTTCCCTTTAGAAAAAAAAAGTTTAGTAAAGCAAGTTTGGTTAGGAAAAAATTAATGGTGTTTATTGTTCTCAAGATACTGCCATTTTTCTTGATCGTTGATACGTTCAAATTATCTCACAAGATTCTTGAAATCGTTAACCCTCTGTAGCCAACATTACGGAACGAAAAACGAGAAAGAATTGTCCAGCGCTATTTTTCGACCGATTTTAATGTCTTTTGGCTTGTTGGAATTGTTAAAACTTGCACCGTGTCATAAATAAAGCCGTATTTCCAAAAAACGTAAAAAAAATTAAATTGTTTAAAAATTTGCATTAATAATATATAAACGCAAAACAAATTGAAAAATCGGGCTTCTTTATGACGAGGTGCCAGACCTAACGATTCCAACAAGCCCAAAAACATTGAAATCGGTTGAGAAATAGAGCCGTACCATTGTCCCGCGTTTCTGAGGTGGACGAAAAGCAAAAATTTTTAGGAAGGAAGCTAGGCTTCCGCCCCTCTCGCGGCTCACGCTAACGTGTTCCACCACTCTAGCATCGAACATTACTGCGAAGCTTTCCTCTCATATTTACGCTATTCCCCTATCTGTAGCTATACATATATAAATACTGCTAAAATAATGTTCAGAACATTTCATCTTGCCGATATAATGAAATTGCTAAAAATGCAATTATGATTTTGAAATAAAATTGTAGAAAAGGAGATTTCATAAAGCTTGAAATATAAGACATACGGCGAAACGCGCGACAATGGTACAGTCGTATTTTTCAACAGAATTTGATGAGACTAGTCATAACTAAAGCTATTCTTCATGTAGATTGTCCTAAAGAGCTCGAATTTTCGATAAAGCTTATAGTTTTCTAGTTATGAGCGATTGAAGATGGACGTGTGCAACAACTGATCTAAGCGAGAGAGGAAATATGTATTTGTGCGCCGCGCAACTTCAATCGTTCATAGCTGAAAAACTATAAGCTTTATCGAAAATGCGAGCTCTTTAGGACAATCTACATGAAGAATGGCTTTAATTATTACTAGTCTCATCAAATTCTGTTGAAAAATACGACTGTACCATTGTCCCGCGTTTCGCCGTATGCCCTATATTTCAAGCATTACGAAATCTCCTTTTCTACAATTTTATTTCAAAATAATAATTGCAGTTTTAGCAATTTCATTATATCGGCAAGATGAAATGTTCTGAACATTATTTTAGCAGTATTTATATATTTATAGCTACAGATAGGGGAATAGCGTAAATATGAGAGGAAAGCTTCGCAGTAAGGTTCGATGCTAGAGTGGGGGAACACGTTAGCGTGAGCCGCGAGAGGGGAGGAAGCCTAGCTTCCTTCCTAAAAATTTCTGCTTTTCGTCCACCTCAGAAACGCGGGACAATGGTACGGCTCTATTTCTCAACCGATTTCAATGTTTTTGGGCTTGTTGGAATCGTTAGGTCTGGCATCCCGTCATAAAGAAGCCCGATTTTTCAATTTGTTTTGCGTTTAAATATTATTAATGCAAATTTTTAAACAATTTTATTTTTTTTGCGTTTTTTGGAAAATACGGTTTTATTTATGACATGGTGCGAGTCCTAACGATTCCAACAAGCCAAAAAACATTGAAATCGGTCGAAAAATAGCGCTGGACAATTCTCTCTCGTTTTTCGTTCCGTAATGTTGGCTACAGAGGGCTTGAGGGATCCCGTTTACGTTACAGTTAATACCAATTTAAGCTGGATGTGACCAACGAAATATACTGTATTAATTGCATCTATTACTAAGTTCCACTGTGTCTAGCAATTTTTCATATGAATTAAACAAGAAAGAGCTTTAATAACATTCTCTTAAATATGCTTCAAATTTGTTACATGACGTATAATTGATTCGGAAAAATATGTAATAGCTTGAACAAGGAGAATACGCAGGTTTGTCAATTCGGATTTTAGTAAATTTGAAGGAGTTAAAGTTTATAATTTAAATTACAGTTTTGATCTGAATTTTTTAAAAGTTGTTGCAGCAAAAGTGGTGAAATTTTTGGGTAAAAAAATTAATCCCACCAAAACACACATACGTGTAATAAAAAGATGGCAAGTAATTAAAATAATCCTTAATAACAAAAATGGTTGAAATGGAATTTGTTAAACTCGGCAAGTAGTAGAATCCATCAATATAACAAATATTTAAAATATGGAAAAATCGATGAAATGCAATTAGACATTTTTCAAAAAATAAATATTTCAAATTTCATTTAAAAGAAAAAGAAGTCATTACGAAATACTAGTTGCCCGGCACATGCTTCATAAGACTGAATAAAACATCGAAATATTAAATTATAAGAAGTAACATTTTATTGGCATATTAACGATATTATAATATATTGATATATAGTACATAAATAAACCACAGGTCAAGTAAATTGTTTTTCGTAATGATTTCATTTTCTTTTAAATGAAATTTGAAATAATTATTTGTTGAAGAATGCCTAATTGCATTTTATTAATTTCTCTATATGTTAAATATTTGTTATATTGATCAAATCTACTACTTATCGAATTTATCAAATTCCATTTAAACTCTTTTTGTTACTAAGGATAATTTTAATAACTTGCCATTCGTTTTTTATAAGTATGTGTATTTTGGTGGGATCTCGAAATTTTGTTTAATGGTTAAAATATCTTAGACTATTAACCCACGGCTTGTGGAGTGGCACGCCACGCGCTGTGTAATTCCGTCCTTAGGAAACTCTCTTTTTCTATAGAATACTGCTGACACACACACATATAGATTCCTAGAAACACGCGTAAATACTCAATCCTGTCACCAGACACTGCGCGGTCATTGGCTGGCTAAGTGACGTTAGACTGCAGCGGAAGAGTAAGGGAAAGGATAGAAGATATAGTAGATAGGCTTTCAACGTGAAAGAGTGAGAGTTCCATTCGAGATTACAATTTTCAGTCTGGAGAAGAAAAAACGCTGAATGTAGGTAATCGTAACTGTACACAATCTTGATATCTCTGCATTGAGTGAACTGATTATGAGGTTAATAGTCTCATTCAAAAGATTAGACTCGATTTATCCAATGAAATTTTCATTAAATTTTTAATTAAAAGGGCCGCCTTCAAAATATTTGCATCGGAACTAAAAATTAGATATAGTAGGGTCAAACTTCGCGTAAAAGACGGTAGTTTCTCGGCTTTTTAAATTATTTGCCATCGAAACACTACTATGTCTCTTGATGGTGACATCAGTATACCATTAAAATCCGCTTTATTTTTAAGTTTTTAAATTTCTACAATAGTTTTGTGAGGGTAGCTATTAAAACTTGTTATAATTAAAAATATATTAAAAATGTCATATTTCAATAAAATACAGAATGTGTAGAATAATATTGTTACGGAGCAGCTTCGGAATTAAGGATAGTAAGCGTGAGTATTGATGTATAAAATTACTATTAATTATATTTTTTTTAGTATATATATTAATGAAACTGGAATGTACAGGAAATGAAGATACAGTAAATATATTTAAAGGATATTTGGGGGTGTAAAGATTATCGGTGTAAGTGCGAAATCAGCCGGAGCTGCAATAATCGTCTTATTGATGCTACGTGTTTTAACCCTTGAGGGGGTCCCTCCGTGTGACGTTCGATTTTTTAACCTTTTTTTGGGAATGTTTTTCTTAAAATTATGAAAACATACACGCCCCAACTTTTTACTGTGTATTTGTTAATATTTTAATAATATATGAAAATTTTTGTTAAGGCGAAATATTTACTAGAATGTGCGTGGTTTCATTTCGAATGTGCCCATGAAGAAATAACGATCGAGGACGGCCGCCACGATTGCGGCTGATTTGTTTCTTTAAAATGAAACAATAAAACGGCATTTTAATCTGTATACTTGGAGCTATCGTGTGAACTAGAATCAAACAAAAATATTAAAAATTGTAAAATTGCCATGCGCTTAAAATTAAAAATCAAATTTTTAACTTTTTTTTCATAAATTTTGTATGTAGAAAAAGCGGTTTGGAATTTTTTATTGATTCTATTTCATACGAAAACTGTACATGTGATAAAGCTATTGTTCAAATTTCAAAGCAATCGGTCAAGCCGTTTTCAAGATATCATGGTGACCAATTTGAAAAATGTAATTTTGAGAAAAACGCATTCAAAAATTTAAATAACATTAAGACTATGAAAAATCGTTACTACCCTAACGGCTATGATTTACCAATGACTTGGAATATTAAAAAACTACTTTATCAGCATATTCTATGAATATTTAGAAAAACATTTAAGCAATAAAATAAAATCAATTTTTTCGACATGTCACATGGAGGGACCCCCTTTAATTATGCGCATCAGAAATATTACCATGCTGAGCAAATGGTCGGTGACCCCATGCACCTATTTAAGGGTTAAGTATCTCAAGATCCGAGCATATAAAAACCATTGCAAAAGCGGCGTTTGTGTTGTGGTTGAGTTCTAGATCATAAATATGAAGTGTTTAAATTGTTAGTTTTGAAAGCTATATGGCTTATTGCAATAGGATAACGTAAAACGTAACATTTGGTGTGAGAAGTGCAATTCGCGAAAACAACCGATTCCTTTCCCATGATCTGATAAAAGACTAATGAATGACTAAATCTCTTTATACGTGCGTGCGTGCGTGTAAAAGCTGCGAACATTGTATTGGTATAAACGAGCGAACTGTTAGAATATTAAGAAGATCAAGTCCTCTGTCGAAACATATTTACGCAGAACTGCAAACGGTGGAAGACGTTGAGACTGAAGATACGTGCAAGCTCTTGGATCGGGAGGAGCTCAATCGATTTATGCATCAGCGCGAGGTTGTATTGGAGAAGCGTTTGACGGAGAATATTATCAGAGAGGTCTCTATGAGCATCGTTAACAGGATGTCAGATTGAATGCGATAAGAGATCACGTAGAATCTACAGCCCAGTGTTTTGCAGTTTTAAAATATACTTAAGAGTTTAGAGAATAGAAGTACAATTTCCGCGACAACTGCAAAAAGTGAATTTGTTTCCGTTCCGTACAGGAAAAATTGTAACAATTACGTTTTGGGTGATAAGTATAGCACAAAATCAGTGTCAATGAGAAGGGGGGGGGGGTGTAGAAAACAAAAGAAATAGAGCTGAACAGACAAGAAATGAGGTTCACTAACTGTCACCTGAAGATCATCTGAAGATCGAGGTGGTAATAAACTCCTGATTCAGACCGCTGTGGAATCAGCTATACAAAATCAACAATAATGGCGGAATCAATCGATTGACGTCATCTGATATATAGGTTAACAGAAATCTCTTTGATTCAGATTAATATAGCGTCTAAAGTGTAAGAAATCATGGGAACTGAAGAAGGTGACAGCTATAATCTGGAGTTCGGTTTAATAGCAGACTTCTGGATTCAAGTGGCAGTGTTATAACTAATTTTCAGCGGCGATCTTTGTGGTTTGATAGCAGAGAATCATGGCCAGAATTTTTTGCGAAGTTTTTGTTGATTGCATCAAAAGGTGGGTGGGATGAAAGAAAGAAAACGATAACATTGTTAAATTCTTTAGAGAGCCCGAAACTTTCCGTATTAGTAGAACTAAAATACACTGAAAGAAATAATTTTTATACTCTTGTTTAAACCCTAAATGGGAGGTTTAGAAATAGACACATATAGAAAACTTGTACTATACGACTTTTCAGACATATACATGAAAAGAATCCGAATTTATCCCAGCCTAAACGATCAAATTTGAAAGGTTGGCATTGACTGCTTTTCCGTATTGACCGGGAGAAATTAGAAACAGGTTACTATGCAAACAATTTATCAATGCGTTCAGAAATTTATATTTACAGCAAGATTTGAGATTATTCAGCGACAATAAATTCCATCGACATGTAACTAAGGCAATTAATGTTGAGGTAATTATTGACATGTCGAAGAGATCGAATGTCTCTAATAAAAAGAAGTGCTAGCAATCAGATGCAATTAGACACCAACGGAAAAAATGTACAGAAATTAAGGTAGTAAGTAATCTAGTTATATTTATGTTGAAAATTTTGATTTATATTTTGTTACATATTACGATAGTATAAATTCATTAGAATAAAGTGCATAATTTTTAGATCGAAATTTAAAATATTAACGAAGTTGCAGCAGTTATTCGAGAGCGCCGCATAGTAGCACGCTGCAGGATGCGCGACTGCTCTTAACGGTCTGTCCTCTCTATTATGACTCATCACCTTTATACTTCTTTGGTACTTCTTTTAACTTTCAATTTATACAAAAGGACATACCCAAATATGCCTATCTCTAATGCATGTTAAGAGACCGAAGGCTTACTGTACGCACCGGGGGTAAAGAATAGTGAGAATTTGAGTTTTCTATTGGCCAATCTTTAAACGTGTTTTTTTGGAAACCGCGTTTTCTTGGTTGGCCCCGATGATAACCAATTTTCTATCAAACCTATCAGGTTGAAATGGTAACAGGTTCTTCTACACATCCGCAGTTCTGGTTAGAAATAGAATCTTTCTTTTTCGTTTATTAATTCCCATTTTACAGCCTAATTTACACTGAAAAAATAGTCTTCTTTTTCTCTAAGTTCGACATTTGGTTATTTTTCAACAATATTGTTTAATTTCAATTCCTATTAGAATAACAATCCTATTGAACAATAACTTATTTGATTTTTTTTTTCATATCATTAAAAATTGAGAAATTATCGGAGTCATTGACATGTTTCTTTTTAAGCATCTACATAGGCATTGATTGACTTAAATAAAACATTGTAAAAGAAAAAAATAGTTTTGTACACTGGAAGATATTAGCAATATCATATAAAAAATTTAGAATTATAGGAAATTGTTTATATAATAAAAAAATGCCGACAATTCTTCCGTAAAATGGTTAATGTACTAACCTACTACTTTGATGAAATGGAAATTTAAAATGAGATGTCGAGATTTTTTACGATTCTAGTCGGCTTTGAAGATTTGTAGGTTTTCTATTATGAACGCAACGTCTTGGATGGATACCTATAAGAGAAAGAAACACCACATATTTGGTTTCCGAGAGACCTGGAAGGGTTCAGAAAAATTGAACTCTTGAATGGACGCTAAACTTTGGAGGAATTCAGGGAGGTTCCTGTTAGTTTCTTAATAAACTGAAGGACTCCTGGTCTCGATCTAAGAGACGTCTTCGATCGACAGATGCGAAAAGGGGATAAGTTTAGTAGATTTTATTCCGTAGAAGTAATGGAATATTCGTTTGTAAGTACGGTTAGAATTAATTACGTGGTTTTGAATATCCAGAAATCAGTGAAATCAAAGTGCAAAATAGTGCATAAAGTTAGGTTAACTAAATTTCATCAAAATTAGAACTATTTCAATCATACATGAGAATGAAATTTTAAACAAAGTTCTTCGCTTCCGAAGTTGTTCCGACTGGATCAGAATGGAAATTTGTAATCTCGCGACACATCATGGTGCGCTAGGCTTCTATCTTATCAAATTTCAGGATACCGGAGGTCTTAAGGTGCAGAAACAATTACTGGATTTGAATACAATTGTTTGTGAACTATAGAGTAATTTAAAGAGAATTGCCTTTCATCCGTCATCCATCTCACCTGTAAGGTTAAGCAACAAGTATAGGAATGGTTGAAAAGGAGACTCGTGTACGAAAGTTGACGTATGAATGTCTGAATGTATGAATAACAATTGTAAATGTATAGTTTAAAAATCATATTGTAGTGAAATCCTTGGCTTTGTTGATTCTGAAAATAGGAAAGTTAGAAATGAATGCGCGCATTATTTAGCTATAAGAAAAGTAAGGAGACAAGTTTTGCTACTGGCATTTTGTTTTTCAGGAAATCAGAAGAATTTCTGGTTCCTGGGCTCCCGATACCTGGTCTGCAAGAAGAAAGAAGGGTGTCCATGTAAGATAATCAGAACTCGATGGATGACTGGGATTAAATGGTATCTCCCAGGGTCTAAAAGGAACTAATCAGCCTTTCAGGGACAGGGAAAGTCGGGGTGCTTTCCCTGGACCTCGGCTTAGGAGATGCCTTAAATTCGGGAGATGGTGCAAGATAGAAGCTTAAATCCAATAGAGCGCCGGAGAAGAAAGAAAACTGAAGAAAGAAGTCACTAGTATACTATTCATTTTTCTAGGGTTTAGCGTACGTTCAACTAAGAATGTCAGTTGGGCAAGCGAATGCTGGTCAATAGGGGAATATTCATTTCGTTTTATATATATGCAGGTCCCGAAATGAATTAGACGTTGTTCGGAGGAAGAGTGAATTCCGTGTATAGCTTAGAATAGGAAGCATGAATGTGTTCAATGCGAACGGTTTTTTTGGGGCGAGGAGTAATTTTAGGGATCACTTTCAGAAAACAGGATATAGACGCGTTTATGGATGTATAAGTGGGCTGTTAATTATATTTGTTCTGATATGTGTGAAGGAAACTGGAATGTACAGGGAATAAAGATACAGTAAATATAGTTAAAGGAAGTATGGTTGTGTAAAGAATATCGATATAAGTGCGATATTAGATGGATCTGCAATAATCGTCTTATTGATACTACGTGTTTTAAGTATCACAAAGTTCGAGAATATCAAAACCATTGTAAAAACGGCGTAGGTGTTATTATTCAGTTTTAGACGATAAATATTGAATGTTTGAGCTCTTAATCTTGAAAGGCTGTGTTGTTTATGAAAATAGAGTTAGATAAAATGTAACAACACCATAATGTTTTACGTCGCTATAAAATACTGAGAACCTATTATTTATTTATAAATAGTACCGTGAGTTGTAACGTTAACTCTCTTGGGAAGGCTATGTAATAAAACGCGAAATATAAACTTATACTTGTGGTAGCTGACAATCCCGTGCTAATCCTTTTTATATTAAAAGACACGGTAGTGTCTCGATAGCGCTAGTAATTTAAAAGCCGAGAAACTAACCTCTTTTACGCGAAGTTTGACCCTACTATATCTAATTTTTAGTTCAGATGGAAATATTTTGAAAGCGACTCTTTTAAGGGGGTTTCTTCGTGTAACATGTCGAAAAAATTGATTTCTTTTTAATTGCTCAAATGTATTCTTAAATATTTGTAGAATATGCTGGTAAAGTAGTTTTCTAATATTCCAAGTCATTGGTAAGTCATAGCCGTTAGGTCAGTAACGATTTTT
Organism: Prorops nasuta; assembly: GCF_024137725.1. NCBI lineage: Eukaryota > Metazoa > Arthropoda > Insecta > Hymenoptera > Bethylidae > Prorops > Prorops nasuta. Next base: position 2,793,179 of record NW_027116806.1, read on the forward strand.
CTTAGTCTTAATCCTTTTAGTGCCGGGGGCAAAAGAGGTGCCTATGCAAAAAATGCCGAGAGATTTTCAAAGTTTTCTAGGTTCGGGAAAATGCTCATAAAAACCAAATGCGATACAATATTTACGTGATTCAAAAAGCAGTATATTTCTCTTGTAATGAAATTACATCATTTATAACGTACTGCAAATTTATTCTGAGATAGAGTTCTCCCGGAGCGAATAGTATAGCGCTAAAAGGCTCGGGCCGATATATTGGCTCTGGCACTTTTCACGAGTGCAGCTAGAGCTGATATATCGGCACATCCAGCACTAAAATTTGGTATTTAAATTTTTGAACGCATTTTTCTCAAAATTACATTTTTCTAACTGGTCACCATGATATCTTTAAAACGGGTTGACCGATTGCTTTGAAATTTGAACAATAGCTTCGTCACATGTACAGTTTTCATATGAACTAGAATTTAAAAAAAAATCAAGCCATATTTGTTACATACAAAATATTTAAACAAAAATTTTTAATATTTGATTTTTAATTTCAAACATATGACAATTTTTCAATTTTTAATATTTTTGTTTGATTCTAGTTCACACGATAGCTCAAAGTATACAGATTACAGTGCCGTTTTATTCTTTTATTTTAAAGAATCCAATCAGCCGCAATCGTGGCGGCCGTCCTGGTCCGTTATTTCTTCATGCGCTCAATCGAAATGAAACCACGCACATTCCAATGAATATTTTGCCTTAAGCGACAAAACGCAGATCCGAGCGTGGGTAAGTACACGCCAAACCACGGTCTTCCGAGGCGACTCCGAAGGAAGTTTCCCAGGTGGAGACCCCACCGAAGGAAAAACCTTCGAAACCGCTAAAGACGAAGGCGACTCGTAAGGAGGTATGTATCAATAGGGTTTCGCAGTTAGTCGAGCCCTAGAAATGCTCCTCCTGTAAGTTACCGAATGCTACCGGTACGAAAAATCGTACGATCCTGCACGCTACTGCACACCTAGGTGAATTTCCTATCACATACACAATTTCCATCCTATTTTCCTTCCTTTTCATTCCTTTCCTATCTATCCAAACAGAAATTGATGAGCTTGAGCCAGTAAAGGCCAATGTTTTTAGGACGAGGTGAGGCATAGACCACACGTGGACTCTCTGTCGAAAATTGATACCGGTGCTGCCATCAACCGGTAATCGACGGCAAGACGAATCAATAATTCATCGAAGGGCTGCCGTGTGTCGTGATCGATGGTACTAGAGGTCGATAAACTCGATGCTAGTGCTGCCATCTAGCGGCCCGTAGATGAAGCAGAGCTACCGAACGCCTTGATGGAAATTCGATTAATCGAAAGGCGATTGTTATCGAGCAGAACGATATGAGAGTACGAGAATCACCTAGATCAGGGCTCGGAACGGTTTGCAACTTTCGGCTGATTTCCAAGCTCTATCCCCTCCACCAAGTCACGTGGGCTCGCAGTCGCTGGTCGTAGCTGGGCGCTTAAAACATAGCCAGGGGCGGCACACGCAATTCTGGAACAAATAAAACACATGGGACCAAATTACTGTTTATTAGCAATAGTATAAAAAATTTACCATTTATTGACTCAACGTTATTCTAAATATAGTATTACCAAACAATAAGTCGAACGTGTGTTACACTAATGTAATTAGTTGATTTTAATAAACATTAAATTTATTCGATCTATAAAAGAATAGCGCTATGGCCCTGCGTATTGAATTTATAACTATTAAAATTACGCAAATTGCAGTATTATTTTCCTTATTGTAGTTCTGCTACTAAAAATAAATATGCGTACGAATACAATAATATTTACCATTTCTTTCGCATGAAAGTTATACCTGGACTTATATACCTATCTGCTTTAATGTTGTAGACTGTTTCAAGGATCAAATGACAGATTCTTAATAGATTTCCACATCACCCAGGAGGTACTATAAATGATGTTTTTTTTTTGTAAGTGGTATCCCCAATAGGTCTAATCCACTGTAATTGCCAACAAGAGAAGTTAAAACATAATTTGGTTTATATGTTGTGACTGGAGGAACTAACGAAGAAGTATCTATTTCGAGTTAAATATGTTCTCATAAGAGCAGTCAAAGTGGAATCATTCATGGAAGACCGTAAATCATTCCTGATTTGTTTCATTTTAGAAAACGAACATTCACACAAATAGGTGGATCCAAATATAGAAAATATCCTGATTCCAAAACTTCTTAGAAAAGGATATTTGTCTTTTGGCAAGGTTTTAAAAATTTCTAATGAGTTCTGAAATTTATTTTTTAAATAATGCAAAGAAATATCATTTTGTAAGTCGCAAAGTTCTTCCCGTAAGGTTACATTTTGCTCCTCAATAGGTACAAAGAAGACATTTTCATATAAAATTAAATCCTTTCTAAGACCTTGCAAATCTTTAAAACGAGTAGTGAATTCATCAATAATCAATTGAAGGATATAGAAGTGTTTCTTAAAGTCGCAAGTATTTGGAGCAGATTCTTCCAGTAAATATTTACATGCGGGAAAGTGATAAAAGCTATTATATATTAAATCATGCATAAGCATATTTAATTTCGCTATGAAGGAATCGATATGACTGACTAATTGAGAAATAGATTGTTTTGATGTTTGCAATTTATAATTCAAGATGTTAAGATGATTTGTTAAATCAGTTATTAATGCTAGCTCACAAAGGGAATCTATATCTTCCAAGAATGATTTGAACTCATTATACATTGTTGATGTCATTGCTATACTTTGCAAGAACATCATTATTTCATTCTTTAAAGCGAAAAACCTTTCTAAACATTGCCCTGCACTAAGCCAACGAACATCAGAATATAAAGGTATATCCTTATAGAGTGAATCGTGCTCAGCTAAAAATAATTTAAATTGACGATGAGTTAATGATCTATTTCCTCCTTTAATGAAATTTATCATTTTTGTGACCATTTTCATTGCAGCAGTAATCTTTATTGCTTTTCCACATAATGCTTCTTGATGAATAATGCAATGCATTAAAGGAACTTTATATTTCTTTGAAATAGCTGCCCAGCAAATCCTATTCTAGTTCCTACCATAGGCGGTGCACCATCCGTAACGATGCATGAACACTTGGAAAAATTAATATTAAATTTTTCAAAAGTGTTTTCTACCGCGCTAAAAATATCTGCACCTGTCATTGTACCATGTAACGGGAAGAAATCTAATAACTCTTCAGTATAAGAAAAGTCATCTTGTACAATGCGCACAAACATACTTAATTGACTGACATGACGTTTGTCAGTACTTTCGTCGAGGCACAATGAAAAATATACACACGATTGTAGCAGAGATTTCAATTTTTCTTCAATAGAACCAGCTATTACTTGCCTCGGGAAGCAACCGTTTTATCGCTCAATGGAATTTGAAGAACATCATCAACCGTCAAAGATCCTCCAAATGCATTTACTGCTTTAAGAAGACACGATTTAATAAATTCGCCATCAACAAAAGGCTTACCACGGTGAGCAATAAGCAAAGAAATATCGTAGGAAGCTTTACGAGCAAATGAGGATGTTTGGGCAGCAATATCCAAATTTGGAGGTTCATCAGAATATTGTTTAAGATCTAATTTCAATCCTTCTATTAAATTTCGTCTTTCATCATCTTTATAAATTGAATGATTATATTTCAACATGTGTTTTGAAAAATAATGTTTTTCTATAGTAAATTTAGAAACTATGGATGGCTCATAATGGCAAAGCAGACATACCGTTTTGTTGGATATATAAGCGAAGAATTAGTCTTCCCAGCAGCTGTTGAAAGGCTGATTATATTTTTGATTTCTACTCATTTTATCACTCTCACTGTCAATAAATTAGAGAATATATCACACAAAACCAGCAAAATCAAGGAAGAAATTGATATCACTTGCTTTCAAAAGGAATCAATTTTTGATGAACAAAAGAAAGAAGAGAAGATTTATTTCGACCTCTAAATTACAAAATCGCCCAACCGGAGACCTATTCGACTAATCCGTTCTAATGACAGTATATTGTGACACTTTAAACGGCAATAATCATCTATCGAACACTTGCTGATATTTGGCAATGTCAATCACATTGTTGTTATACTGAAAAAGTTCGTTAGGAGACTGAAAATGATACTAAAATATTTAAATCTTCTAGTCAACCTCCTGAGTATAATAACAACACAGGGTGTTCGTTACAAAAGTTTCCAGCTGATTATTTCGAAATCCAATAATTTTTCAAAAAATCTTTCATACAAAAGTTTTATGGTTCAGAAGGGGAAATAAAATGTTATCATTAATTTGATTTTCAAATTGTGTTTGAAAAACATATGAAGGTCACCTTGAATTTTTTTAAATAACCTACTATTTTTTATTGCATATTCTTTTAGCTTATCTCAAGAGCTTTCCAAAACACTATATGAAAGTAACATCCCTTCTAGCAGTTCACTAGATATATCACATTAAAATTAAATGTAGGTGTGAATTTGCTTAAAATAGTGTGCGTACAGTTGTACACATTCTCATAAAATCGCGTCTTATTTATTATTAAAAACCAGCGAAAGTTTCAAAATTTCTTATAGAACAAAAAATATGCATTCTCCTTGTGAATTAGCTTTAATAACAATAGCTTAACGAATCACCTTCATAATGTCAATTATTAATTGCAAACGTCAAAACAGTCTATTTCTCAGTTGATCAGACGTATTAATTCTTTCGGTGCAAATTTTAATATATGTTTAGGCATGATTTAGTATTTAATACTATTCCTCACATTGCCGTCTGTAAATATTTACTTCAAGAATCTGCTCCAAATACTTGCAACTTTAAGAAGCAATTCTATGTCTTTTCAGAAATTTTAGGCGCAAAATTTGTTCTGTTTAAATCTACCTATTTGCGTGAATATGTTTACTTTCGAAACTGAAACAAATTAAAAATGATTTACGGTTTTCCATGAATGATTCCACTTTGGCTACTCTTATGAAAACATATTTGACTAACACAGCGAGATAGATACTTCTTTTTCATAGTTCCTCCAATCACAACATATAAACCAAATTAATTTTTAATTTCTCGTGTTGTTAATTACAGTGGATTAAATTTAACCTACTGGGGATACTACTTAAAAAAGATGCATCATTAAAAGTACCTCCTGGGTGGTACGATGCTTCATTCGTACAAGAAGACGACGCTGGCAGGGCCTACGAGATGGCAAGGAGACAGGTACAACCACCACCTGTTCGCGGGCGACAGCCCGGTACCCGCGCAAGCACTTCACGAAAATCCTATCAATCCAAGCGATATGAATCATATAGAACGGAAAAGAATAAGGAATCGGATGCTATCCTCAATGAGGAATTGCGGAAGAAGTTATATCCAGGTGTGAAAGATTATAGTATGTCAGCGCTTGATCGCTTAGAAGCTCATAATACCTTAAGAGCTATTACGATTACCGTGACTACTCGTGCGATAGGTTTCTCAACCTTGAACATATTTGCAAGTATATATCAATTTGCAAATGTACCAATTCGTGGCACCATCTATCAGTTATACCGTATTGGCCTATGTTTAATTCAGGCTAAAGTTCAACACACACAGCGCGCTGTGACTGCAACTGTTAAAGATACTGAAGAATATAAATACAAACCCCTGAGCGAAGAATGGATACAGATGGCAAAAGCCATTATGATAATGCCAGATCATATTAGCACGATAATTAATGCAGTAGGAAATGTCAGAGTATTTTCAAAGACGTATGTTCCAGCCTTAGCAGCTGATAATTACACTGACACCGGCAAATTTATCCCACAGAGCGAACAGATAATTCTGTCAAATTTAAGAGAGGTTGTTGTCGCCATGTCAGATTCGGCGACTCCGGCAAATCAGCGCCGCGCATTCTATCAGAACAACCCTATACCAGGAGTGAAGTGGACGGGTGCCCCAGAAGATCCACTCATCACAAATCCTGATGAAATAATGCCTGATGGATATTCTCTTAGAAATTTTAATGAGGATATTGATGATTTAAATTGGAAATTTAACTTTCTAAATAAGAAGGCCGGGAAATATTTTACAAAACCAGTTTCTTTTGATCCTGAAGGAAGTAGAACAATATTAATCTGCAATGAACCTCCTGGGTGATGTAGAAATCTATTAAGAATCTGTCATTTGATTATTGAAACTGTCTACATCATTAAAGTAGATAGGTATATAAGTACAGGTATATCTTTCATGTAACAAAAATGGTAAATATTATTGGATTTGTACACATATTTATTTTTAGCAGCAGAACTACAATATGGAAAATAATACTGCAATTTGCGTACTTTTAATAGTTACAAATTCAATACACAGGGCCATAGCACTATTCTTTTATAGATCGAATAAATTTAATGTTTATTAAAATCAAATAATTACATTAGTGTAACACTTTCGACTTATATTATTTTGTAATACTATATTTAAAATGACGTTAAGCCTATAAATGGTACATAATTTATACTAATGTAACGTTTTTATTCATATGGAATTTTTTCAGCATAAACAATATTACTATTGCTGATAAACATTAATTTGGTACCACGTGTTTTATCTGAACCATAGTAATTACGTGCGCCGCACCTGGCTTAGGCTTGCGCGCGCAGCTACGACCAGCGACTGCGAGCCCACATGACTTGGTGGAGGGGATAGAACTTGGAAATCAGCCGAAAGTTGCAAACCGTTCCGAGCCCTGACCTAGATCATCTGCGCATGTCCAAAGCTCGGGTGGGGGTAACCTATCCGACGGACGGTTAACGGGGCTAAACAAAACTTAACCAAATCACTCCAGCGACAACCCTTGGACAAAGAACACGAACAACACACTATTATTCATACGTAGATGGCTGAGTCCACAGGGCGAAAGAGAAGTACCGGGTCGGGCGACTCTGATGAGTTTGCAGAACCGGCGGCTACCAATGCTTCCAAGGCAAGCCTGGAGAAGCTCTCGAATCTTGACGAGGGAATGGAAAAACTGGAAGGGTCTTTCCAGGGTTTCATTTCTCAAGTCCAGCAGTCTTTTGATAAGCTGCTGCAAAATAAGACTGTTCGCGAGAGTCTAGGCGACACGGTATGTGTGCCCTAGAAGTGGATAAGACATCCAGCTCTGATACCGACGAATCATCAACGAAAGATTCGAATGATAACGAAGAGCATTAGAAAGCCTTCAAGTCAACAAAGAACCGACAAGGAACCAGTTCCAAGTCGAAACCTTCGTTGGATAAGGCAGATGGCAAAAATAAAATTCGGCAAGGCTCAAAACGTAAACAGCCGGGCTCGAGCGCTACCTACTTTAATTGCCGGAAAGCTGAACACGGTTGGAGTACGTGTAAACAGCAGAGAACAATGTTCTGTTACCGATGTGGCAACAAAAGATTTCTACAGCGGAGTGTTCTAAATGCTCTTCAAAAAACGCCAAGAGGAGTCCGTAATAATTCCGAGAATGTTGCAACACTCCAAGAGCGGAAATACATGATACCGAAAATTTTGGATGAAAACCAAGATAATATGATCCCAGATAATTATGATAAGAATATTCAGTACAGCAATGTGTGAATATTATCCATAATTGTCGCTCCTGCGTTCTCAGACCAACATGTTATTTTGGAGACGGAGAATGTAAACAAACACTCAGAGGACACAAGCGCTCGAGTGGTTGCTACCGAAAATTCGAACGATGATCAAACGGTCGATAAGTTACCGGTCAATGATATTACTGATATAGTAATTATGACGTTTGACGATAGATATAAGTAACTAGCATTCTACACCACGATCACCGTACAAGGAGAAAATCTACGTGCGTTGGTGGATTCGGGAGCCTCACGCACGTTTGCAGGCAAAGTAGCCATTGGATTGTTTAACTCAATTAGTATACAAGCCAGAAAGATAGAACCTTTAAGATTTACCGCTGTCAACAATTAAACATGTAAGGTAATTGAGTCCGCCAAGATCCCGATATTGCTTGAGGGGGGACAACTATAGTTGACACACTATGGATGCCTTCTTTGTCAAGTATTTTTATTTTGGGACTTGATTTCCTACAAGACGCTCATGTTGTCGTGGACTTCTGCACGGGAGAATGGGCTTACAAGGAAAATCCTCAAAATAAACATTGGTTCTCGAATTCCGAATCACTAAACTGTGTAGTGGTGAATAACGGCTTAAGGGTTCCCGATAATGATAACGCTAAGAAATTAAACTGCCCCCCATTTCTGGAAAACCTAGAATTTCAAAGTTACCGGCAGTCATAATTGACGTGCAAGATCACGAGCCAATCAGACAGCGAGCCCATAGGTGCACGGATAAAATCCGCCAAGCTATGTGGTAAGAGGTTGACGATATGCTATCCAATGGCATTATCGAACCGTCGCAAAGTGATTAGGCGAGCCCGGTAGTCAAGGCGAAGAAAGCCAATGGCAAGCTCGCTTCTGTGTGAACCTGCGGCGCGTTAACGCTGTAACTACAAAGGATGCGTACCCATTACCGAACATGGCTGACATCATAGGTGAGTTACGACAAGCCAATTTTTTATCAACACTCGACTTGTTTCAAGCGTATTGGCAGGTACCGCTAGCAGAAAAGTCACGTGGTATCACGGCTTTTACTGCTCCAGGCAGAGGCTTATTTCAATTTAAGCGAATGCCTCATGGATTAACTTATGCTCTCGCAATATTCCAGCGTGCTCTGAATAAATTATTGGGTCCCGATTTTATCCACATGTATTCGTTTATTTGGATAACATTATCATTGTCACCAAAACATTCGACGAACACTTGGTATGGTTGGATAAAGTTATCGAAAAGTTAAGGCAAACTGAGCTGACGATAAATAGGAAGAAAAGTTTCTTCTGTAGAACGGAAGTCAAATATATCAGATTTATTGAAAACAGTCAAGGTCTTCGAGTGGACCCGGCAAAAACAAGCAGTAATCACGTTCCCGATACCGAAGAATTTAAAGCAAATTCGTAGATTCTTGGGAATGGCATCTTGGTATAGAAGATTCATTCTAGAATTTGCGACAGTTGCTGAACCACTAACGAAGCTGACAAAGAAAAATCAGTCATGGGAATGGACAGCTAATCAGCAGTCAGCATTCGACGCGCTAAAAGGATGTCTGACAAACACGCCAACGTTTGCATGCTCAGTTTTTTCGATCCCTTTTGCATTACAGTGCGATGATAGCAATGTTGGCTTAGGTGCTGTTTTCACACAAGTTAGCGAAGGTTAAGAAAGAGTAGTCGCCTACGTGAGTAGAGTGCTTACAGATCCCGAAAGAAAATATACTGTAACCAAGCAAGAATGCTTGGCAGTGGTGTGGTCGATAAGGACGTTTCGATGTTACCTTGAGTGTTATCACTTCACTGTAATTACCGACCACAGCAGTCTCCGATGGTTGCATAACTTAAAAGATCTATCTGGACGACTTGCTTGTTGGAGTGCCACCCACTTGCTCACAAATTTATTTGCCCACATACCAAATTGTACGCATACCCGTTTGGACACCACAAATTTTACTAAACCGATTACACACATACCCTCTTGCGCACATAGCCATATGATTACAGACCCAATTGTGCATATACCCAATTATACACATAAATGTTTGCCCTCATACCCATTTAAACACATCACAAATTTTAGATTGAAATCCACTTGCACACAAATTTATTTGCACACATACCCAATTATACGCATACCCGTTTGCATACCAGGAGTTAAGTAACCCGATTGCACACAAACCCTATTGCGCACATACTAATTTACACAAATATATAACCGTTTGCCCACATACCTATTTGTGCATGTTCCCATTTACATACATAACCGTTTTCCCACTTTCCCATTTGACCACATCACAAATTTTGAATTGAGACCCACTTGCACATAAATTTATTTTTTCACACATACCCAATTGTGCGCATACATTATATGGGTATGTGCGCCAGAGGGTATGTGTGCAATTGGATTTACAAAATCCCGGTGTCCAGACGGGTGTGCGTACAATTGGGTATGTGTGAAAAAATAAATTTGTGTGCAAGTGGGTCTCAATTCAAAATTTGTGATGTGGTCAAATGGGAAAGTGGGAAAACGGTTATGTGAATAAACGAGTATATGCACAATTGGGTCTGTAATCTTATGGGTATGTGCGCCAGAGGGTATGTGTGCAATCGGTTTAGAAAAATTTGTGGTGTCCAAACAGGTATGCGCACAATTGGGTATATAGGCAAATAAATTTGTGTGCAAGTGGGGCGCTCCCGCTTGTTGGGCTTTCGCCTTGATGGAATACGATTTTACGATCGTACATCGTAAAGGAGCTTTAAATCATGTTCCTGATGCTTTGTCAAGAGTACCGGAAAGTTTATATGCTTTGCTACCGTCTTACGCCGATACCAAGAATGCGTGGTATTTAACACATTCACTGCCAGTCTACGAGATATCTCGTACTTTGTTATGAGTTATGTCGTAGTCTGGCAGTAAATGTGTTAAAACGCGTAAAGGATATCGAAAGAACGCCAGAAAAATTTCTTGATTTGAAATGAGATAGAGAGTTGTTGTATCATCAACGACGCTCAGATTTTGCAGACGCTGAGCTTGAGGATCTATATTCTTGGAAACTGGTGATACACAGAGAGTACAGGCAGAAAGTGCTCGAAGAATGCCATAAGATACCGCAAGCCGGCCATCAAGGCATCGATCGTACATATAGACGCCTTTTGATAAATTTCTTCTGGCCATATATGTTCAAAGATGTAACGGCTTACGTTAGTCACTGCGACGAATGTCAGTATTGCAAGGTAGAACAACAAGCTCCCGTCGGATTCATGAGACGTCGAATTGATGAACAACCGTGGACTGTAATATCGGCAGATATTATGGATGCACTGACGCCAAGTAAACGAGGGTTCTCGTATGTATTGGTAATCCAAGACCTATACAAAAAGTAGATCGAAATAGCTCCACTTCGACGCGCTAACGGCAAAAAGATTGCAGAAACTATCGAAAACTTGGTGATTCATAGATGAGGTACACCAAAAGTGTTAGTTATCGACAATGGTACCGAATTTGTAAATAAAGACACCTGCTTCATAACAATTAACGGGTATGAGGCAAACCACGACACCTCCATATCATCCCCAGGTTAACCCTACCGAAAGGGTAAAAAGAAGCCTGAAGATAATGATGAGGGCCTTTCTGGATTCTGATTATTGAGAGTGGGATCAGCATTTAGATGCATTTAGATTTGCATTTAATACTGCCCACCATGGTTCACTGCAAGCTACACCTGTATTTACTAATCTGGGTAGAGAACCGGAGTCGGCAAGGTCGGTGCGACGTGAATAGAAGGTGATACCGAAATCATGCAGGAACCGACATAAAAGTGGTTGGCACGCATGAAACGTTTAGAGACACTTAGAACAGTTTTCAAGTATGCTTTTGAAGAAGCGCACGAACAACAGGTAAGACCGTATAATCTACGTCGTCGTGAAAAGCACTATGAGGTTGGCGAATTAGTCTTAGTTCGCAACCGACAGCTCTCGAATGTCGCAAACACATATCGGCTGCATTGAACAAACTATTCAGTGGACCGTTTATGTAATTGCGAAGAAGTTATCGGAGACAGTTGTAGATTTGTCTGATTTAGCAGGAAACGTCACTGGTAAAAGTCTAGGGTAGACATCAAGCCATACAAGATTGAGCCATGAACTAACGCAACAGTAAACCCAGACTGAAGTGCCTCACTGCACGCTTGGGCGTGGCAGCGAAATACGAACTCGTGTTCGGGCGCTTTCGGTTTCGGGTCGAAACCTCCGTTACGGATGGGGGTATGTAACGAAGTTCTCCGTTACGTATGCAAGATGCCGAATAAAGAACGTAAAAACTACCGAACAGTGGATATTATTAGTAACTACGTTACCGACTCGTGAGATAAGCTCACGAGTGGATTATAGTTAACGTCAAGAATAGACCCCGTTGACTAACAGAGGCCCGGATGAAAAGACCGGTGTTCCAGGAATCGATATCCATGTTGTCCTGAGAAGTAAGGCAGGGCCATGCCAAACAACCTAGGCAACCTGAGATAAGGAGAAGCGGCCTCGGGGTATCCTAAAAGGAATGGGTATTTCTATAAGTCCCCACGAGAAGGGGAAATAGAACATCGAGTCTGGCTTGAACGCTGGTTACGCGCTTCAAGCAGGCTGCGCAAATGTCGTGCGCAGACTGCCATAGCAAGCAGTCGGAACGCGACCGTGGGACTGTGATGTGTCTGTGCGTGCTGGTGAGCGCGTGACGCAGCACTCAGACAGCCATGGGTCCGTTTGCGTACGTGAGGCGTGTGCTATAGGCCATCCCGCACGTACGTCATGACTGAATGCCGGCCAATGCATAGTGGGTTGTGCAGGGGCGTAGTTAGCCCGTTGGAATGTGTCCCGGTGCCCTCCGTAATCCCATAGGCTTGCGCTATGGCTGGACGGGCCGCGAACGTTGCCTCCGTGGTAGACCGCTCCTTGCAAATTCTATGCTTGGCAACGATATCGCATGTTCCCGCACTCCTCACCACCACCTGTGTGTGGGTGGTGAGGGATAGATGTATGCCCCTCAGCATATAGGTCTGTTAGGCTTGGACTTCCACAAGGAACCCTCTTCTCTCTCCACGACCTTGCGTACTGAGCGACCTTGGCTACCACTACCGTCCAAATGCATGGCCGCAGGGCCGTATAAGATGCATAGAGAATTGAGTCGAAAGACTCCAATGATAACGTAGGGTTGTTGGCCACCAAACTGACCAACTGGCGCTCTGATACCGATAAAGAAGGACGGGCGAAATTAATGGGAAAACCCGTAGAGTGGGTGGCCTCTCACACTGACGGGAATAACGTTACAATCTACAAATAAGGCCGTATTCTTTTTTAGGCTTTCCAACTATGTAAATGAATGCTGCCGAGGATCCTTTTAAAAATCGGTAGAAAATGAATTTCATCAACACTAGGATCAGAAATGTAGGACATTAGGAGGTATTATTAATAATCGACATAGTTGCGTGCGTGTATGTATATACGTGTACGACAATACAGGTCGACGGAGAAGTTCAAACTTCTTTTGTTTTTTAAAGGGGAACTGGCAACGAAAATGAAATTAAAGTAATTTTTCCGTTGAATCAAAGCCCTGATTTATCGGTTTAAAATTGATTTATCTCAGCAATGATGCATTTCCGGACCTTATAGTAAGGACTTTTCGACTTCGATTATGCTCAAGAATATATGGTTAAAATTAAAAGCATCATTGCTGATACACCTTGTATATATACGGGTGTTTCACGTAAGGCGCCCCAGCTCGAAAAGAGTACTGTTGGAGATTGGAATCTCGGCACTAGCGGTCTGGCCCTCTCAGGCTGTCTCGCTCCCGCTCTCTGCTCTATCCTACCTCCAGCAGAGGTCGATAGATGGCCACGGTCACGGCGAGCTCTCTCACTACTATGATTTGGGATCCGTGTACATATAGATGCCCATGATTAGAGTGATAAGCGCGGCTCGTTTAAATCAGTCTAGAGTCTAGACATTGTAAATTCAGGGGATAATTAGCAGCTTAGCCATTCTTTCCTTCTCTGCGACGTCACTAGGACTCCTAGCTCGCACTTCTCCTCCATTGTCGTCATCTTGGTCTCCAGGAGAACGCCATCGTTTTCTGCTCTAACTTCGTTGCCTGGGAATCTCAGGTGCGAAGTATCCTACCCTGGGACCTGGGGGTTTGGCGAAGGTTGGGATTGCCTAGCTTCTAGGTGTCATCGTGGGTGGGTTTTGCTCTATACTCAGTGAGCAATCTTTATCACATGTACATATTCATGTTCTGTATTGATCAAAGTTAAATAAACAGATTTTCTACCCGTTATTCTCAGCGGTATTTTGTCTCCTAGAGTTTTCCTCTCCTATAGTTGTTAGAGGATATCATCCGATCAACTTTCCAACAAGGACTCAGAGCGCATGGTGGTAGCAGATGCATCTAATTAGCCGCTGAGGGAGAGAGAGAGAGAGAGAGAGAGAAAGAGGACAAGAGAGTTGACTAAAGATGACTGGTGTGAGCGGGGAAGGGAGGGGCAGCGAAACGCTAAGCGTATCGTATATCCATGTATAGCTCTTTCCTTCTCCAATTATTTTTTCTCTCTTGGTCCTCGAGCGGGGAAGGGAGGGGACAGCGATACTCTAAGGGTATCGTCTACTAAAGGATAGCTCTATCCTTCTCCACGTTATTTCTTCTCTCTCGCTCCGCGGCCAATTAGATGCATCTACCTCCACCATGCGCTCTGAGTCCTTTTTTCGAGCTGGGGCGCCTTACGTGAAACACCCTGTATATACTACCAGTACCAACACTGTAGACGTATTCGAATTCCGTGCATCGTAGGACAGTCAAAGCAACTCGCATCGATGCAGGATAACCATCTCTTTTAGGAACTCGATCCAAGAAAGAGAATAGAAGAGGAATCGACTATTAACATCGATAAGTGTAATATGATCTTCATCAAGGCTAAGGGCCGATAACCATGATTGCTTGGATGATTACGTAAATCGAAGATACGGAATGAAGAACGATGTAAGGAAGGAGGAGGAAGGCGCAAAATGGGGCCAATTCTCGTCTGGACGTAGTCAAATAAGACCATTCTGAATTGTAGTCACGAGCTCAATCAGTTTTCTTCCGAATAAGCCGCTAATTTTAACAGAAGATCCTCAGTGTAGCCATACTAATGCTGGTATTCATGGAATGCTGAAATAACCCCTTTTCTTGTTTATTAATTCCTGATACTCCATTTCCTAATTTTTATGTATTATTTCTCTGCTTCTTTTCCGTACGGTAATTGTGTATCATAAATGCGCATGAAACCCGGCAGGGCGATCCTTGGTACTGTATAGCTATCACCCTGTATTTCATCACTCCGTATTATTTCGTTAAAAAATTACGAAGTTTATTTTAACATACGTCCCTTTGGTTATCTTTAACCTTTCGACTATAGTTAAGCAGTGGTTTTTTGAAAGAATCCTGCCGGCCGGTTATAATATACAATATTTGATAATAATCCTAAATGGGTCTTAAAGCATAATCTAAATAAAGAAGCCTCCTACATAAGAGGTATGTATACTGTATAGAGGTTGGTGTTAGCAGCGCCAATATAAGCATATCATAATTCCTATCATACTAATTATGTAGATCTGTAAAAGAAGATAAAGGTTTCACAAAAATTTTACTATCTAAATTATAACGATAAATTATTATATATAAGTTAACTTATCTTATATATTATTTATGTCTATTCGGTAACTAACAAACTAATAAACTAAAAAATGAGTTGATGAATTATTTCCTTCTACTAAGTCTTAACTCCTTTAAATCATACAGAAGGAACTGTATAAATATTGTGCTACGCAGGAAATGTCGATTAAATTAGGCATATTTGACATAGAACTATTCCCACTAAATCCCATTTCTACAATAATCTAATGTAAAATAATATTCTGCAGCTGGCGCTATAAAGCTCTTATAGATAGACTCTACTCTACTGAAGTTATAATTGTTGCTAACCCAAAGCATAAAAGTCATACACTTTTTTTGGTTAAATTATCGCCGATCCACTCTGTCCTCTCGCAAAACTGCAAATTATTTCACTATAAAGGAGCTTTTGTTAATCGAAATCCTCGACAGTCAACGAATATTGAAGATATTGTTTTCATACCGATCTTATTAATATTTTGTTACAGAGTGATGCTCCTGTAACTGGATCAATTTTTATAAGAGAAATGATTTGGAGAGGGTAATATGCTAAACGTATTTAGGTATGTATATGCACTTATTGTATAAAAATGATATCTTTAGAAGTATATAAGTATGATATAGGTGTCAAAATTTGCTACATGATTTATATCGATTATATTATAAATTCGTACTAGAGTGTAACTGTCGAAATACGCATCAATTATCTGAAAAGGAGCAGTGACTTTAAAAGTATATTGATATATAATAAATGCATAAATTTATTACATAATTAAAGACGGTTAGTTATTGAAACCAGAGTATAACATTATAGAAACATATGTGGTAATCTTTTAACTGGGTATCACTTTTAAAAAGCATAAATAATGTCTAATATGTCGAAAATCGGTAAAGTTGAAGAGATTTACCATATTGCGATCTTATCAACGATCTAAAATTTCACTACACATGGAAAATTGCCGTACTAAAAGCATGTATACACGTTGAACAGGTATTTACCTTAATCGGATTCGTAATCTATTTAACTTAGAATAATGTTTAATTGGATAAAATTATTATAACACACAGTTCAGAAGAACGCAACATCACTTTCGCGCTAAATACTTCGGAAAATTTCAGTAAATATACTGAAATTATTTGACTATCAAATTAGTGCAAAACACAAAGAAATTGAGGGCGAAAAAATGAATTAATTTTTCACTTTACAGACGATGGAAAAAATCTTAGGTACACAGACAAAGCATACATTTTTGGTTAATCAACATATGCTGATGAAACCAAAAACGTGGTTATCCCAATAAAACATGCATTCCTGATACCGAGACTAGTCATACTACAAATGGTGATGCTAACAGAAGTTTTAGCACTGATACTATTATAGAAATAGCCAACGGTAAAGAGATCCGGGCTTGCTATGAAACGGAGTCTTTTTCACAATAACTCACATGGCGGTACTTACATTGCCTCAAGTATTTTTTAATTGTGTGAGTCCTGATAACCATCTCAGAAAGTTTCCGCCGGAATAGAACTTTCTCGGTAAGGATTTATAAACGCTTGTACTTTATGTATACTGTAGAAAATGGATTCAGTCCAAAGAAACAAAATTTAAAAGGCCCTTAGGTGGTGAACAAGAATTTTTCATATTGCGTAGCTTATTCAGTCTAGCACCGAATCTCGAGCAATAAACCGATCGAAATTGACAAATCTTTACCTACCTGCACTCCAGTGATTAATCCAAAATTGTAGTTTCTAAATTATTAATTAAAAAATTGTAAAGTTATTATCAATACATCGATTGAATTTTTAAGACGCAAATAAACATAAATAAAAGGCTAATCGTACAATTATTTCTATAAAAATTGTTTATTAGTATATAATCAAATCAGAAGTGCAAGATATAACTAATACCGAAGTTAACCTTATATTTAGGCTCATTTACATTTTAAAAATACAGGAAATGTATTGCCGATAATATAAAAATAAAATTTTTTAATTAATCATTGGAATACAGGTATGTAAGGGTTCTTCAATTTCGATCAGTTTATAGTCATCTGTTTATTACTCGAGACTCAGTGCTAGACCAGCTAAGCCGCGAGACATGTAAAAGTCTCTTGACCACCAGATAACTAAGGTGCTTTTAAATTCTGTTTATTTTAAATCGAATCCATTTCCCAAAGTGTACGCATGAGTCGTTCCGAGAATTCTAATAATATTTCTTTCATTGTAGAAAAAGAAAATTATGAGGATCAAATAGACACTTTACATATTATTGTGTTATATACGCTTAACATTGTTTAGTATTATATACTATTAAAATATAGTATGGAAATTATGAAATATAATAACGTTCATTATAACCTAATAACGTTTTTTGATTACAGAAGCAAGTCTGCATCTTACAAAAGTTTTTCTATACGGGATAGATGTGTGAACGGATAAAATGATTTTAGTACGCAGTGGATATCGTTTCGTTAAACTAGCGTTTCCTTTTATCCAAAGAGCGGAATGTGCGATAACTTTGAAATACCTTATAAAATTTTTGCAAATCATGAGAGTATTACTGGATATTTTAAAAGGTTTATTTGCCACATAAAGAGAAGCCTGCAAAGATGCAGAGAAACAGAAGAAATAGATAATGGGTGTAAGTTGTTACGATTATTACATACGCAATTATGAAATAATGGCAAAAAAATAATCTTTTTTCTGTTCGCAGAAACTAAATGTTTGAATGCGGATATACCTAATTATTTATGCGTAAATAGGCTCTGAAAGAAGATGAGAAAGAGGAGGAAAACCTTGAAGAGACTGTTAATATTTTATATTAGAGAAAGTAACACCGTTTTTGTTAAATATAAATTAATTTATTTAGTAATATCATTCATTTTTCATTTTTCATAGAACTGAGCTAATATTATTATAGGGTGTGACGAGACGCTTGCTCTGTTGCTACCTACGTACGATATCGCGTAGTGGGGGTAAGCTGTGGCGTACGTGCCGATACCGCGGTCGACACTATAGCATGCATAGAGTATAGTGTTCTCGGCATGTCCCTCCATAACTACCCAAAGCGACCGCTCTGCAGCGCCGACACCATTTTCAGCGGCTCAAATGGGTATATAAGACCGAGCTCCGATCCACTTGAGCATTCCGTACCCAGGAGCTCTCCGGGTACATTCCCTCCTTATCCTACGCAGTTCTCCGCGTATACCCATCCTTCGCTCAGAAGTTCTCCGAGCATATCCTGGCGCAGGAGTTCTCCGCGTCATCTACGCCCCTCCTCATCTGATGCCCGCATACTAACGGCTGCGTCCAGGAGTTCTCCGGACCAACGGCTATTTTCTTTTCAGGAACTAATGCCTTTTTCTTTGCAGCTCTCCTAATAACCGCCATTTTGGCTTACCGAGCCCTTCCGTGAAGCCACCGACCGTCGCGGCGCTTACCGGTCCGTTCCGAAGCCCATCCGAGTGGCTACCAACCGTCGCGCCGCCTATCCGAGCCTCTCCGTGTGGCTACTGAGCGAAGCGCCGCCAGCGGGCGATTTTTGTACTAGCGGCTTAAGTAATAAGTAAATTTACGAACACACCTGCAGCGGCAGAGACTACACAAACACATATAGGCTAAGGTTGTAAGATCACTGTATAAACATTTTAAATATTTATTTTCTTTATTTTTAGCCTGAATAAACAGTTTTTATTTATAGCATTAAACTTGTCCACATTCATTTTGATCCTTCTCGATCAATCGAACCGGACGGTTTTACGGCGACTAACCTCGCTAACAAAACACGTCGCAAGGGTTAATATTTTCCTATATTATAATTATTGTTATTATTTATATTCATGTAGAACCGAATAAAATCTGTATGTTATAAACCTTAATAAATGCCATATTGCATTCCTATTGAAAGAAATTGAAGGAATCTGTAAACTGCGTACTAGACTCCTACTAACAATTTAAGCCCTCTTTTCCGCACAAGCTCTCTTACCGTGTCTAAAAGATCCCACTCTTGTCCACTGTCCCACTGCGTTTTACGTTGAGTTTACATTGAAATGTGTAGTCTATCCAATCGGTTTATCTGTAGATGTATCAAGTACATTTATTGGATGGCATCTGTTACCTTTCTCTTTCACTCAATCTCTTAAACATCCATCTTCATTTTTAATTATTAGGGTCTTATCAATAAATAGGGAGATATGGTTCTACGATTCACATCATTGAAATACCACACTAAAAATGTTGTTTGTCATGATTATTCAAATTATTTCTTCTTTCTAATATCTTTGTCTAGAACAGTATTTGCACCAGAAAAAATGTATGTTTCGCATCATCTTGTTTATGACCGCAGTATCTAGAGTCTTAGGTCCGTACTTTATCTACCCTTTTCAAGTACCGTGTAATTACTCATGACGCCATGACAAATGAGAAACTGACAGGGTAAAAATTTACCTCTACAAATTACTTTTGTATCAATGGTTTCAAGTTTGGTGTCAGCATTCAACCCATGTACCTTTCATCTGGTTCGACAATTTTATCTGCTATTCTGTTATACTATAACTTCCCTTTAAGAAATAACTGTATCGCTTTGTTTCTTTCTGCGCTCCGACATGATGGTAAATCCACTAGCATTTAAGTGACAGAGGCACTATTTGGTTTCAATCCACCACCAACTATGACATGATTTGTGATATCAATGGGGAAGGAATCGTTTGCCAGAACCAGCATAAAAGCACACGGACTTATTTATAATTATTAGTAATGAAAAGAGCGCCCGGCCCATTAATCTGTGGACCGGCCCGCGGATTGCCGGTTTGAGTCGTCTCAGGAGATGGCGTTCTAAGGAATTAAAGTGTTTCACACATATAAGGAGTTTAACAAAAAGAAAACTTACAATTTATTAATCTATTCCTCTCCCTCTTACATGATTAAATTAAATTACATAAAATACTGTGGTTGGGAAAAGTCTCCAAAATGTCCATTTGCTACAAGGAGTAAGACTGACAATGAGTAATCAGACTAAACAAAATAAATAAATTTGACGATAAGAGAACCAAAACAAGTCCTAATGGCTAGAATTATACAAGATCCTTATATATAATTAATTTTTTCTTTTTCTTTCGAAAAGATTTAAAATGTTGGTAATTCTTCTATGATAACTCCAAAGGTGCGTTTCCACTTGCAACGTTCACCGGTGCAAAACGCCGTCGCGTAACATTTCTCCGAGCAGCGTAACCTCAAAACGCGCAATGATCAGAACATTTTCACGCAACAATCGTGTGTAACAAACTAACGCTCTATCTATCTACCGCCATTGTTACGAATTTGAACTCCGAATTGTGCAGATATGGAAATCGCGACAGCAGCATACATTTTAACTGATTATAAACTGAAGCGAAAAAGATCATGAATCAAAAGGCTTTGCTGGCAAACTAATATCTTTGCAAATAGACCTAAATTTGAGATATGTCATTTAATATCAGATATAAAGTTTCAGCCTAAAAGCAGTCAATATAATAACTTTTTTAGAATGTGAACGACAAATTTTTAACTTTTAATAAATAAAGTCGGGTCCAAAATAAAAATCAGGATACTCATATGAGATTGGCAATATCGATGCAAGATAAACTAGCGTTAATTTTACGCTTTTTAATTAGTGGCGATTTCTATAGCAGTCTACAATATTTATTTAGAATACCTAAAATATCTATAAGTAGAATCATTCCTGAAGTGAATAAATTTTTGATAGAAAAATGAAAGCAATATATAATGGTGAGTAAACATTAAATTACAATATTATATAATATTAATTATACAGTTTTGGCCATTAATCTTGCGTCGTGGCGAGGGGAAGTTAGAATCAGATGGGCGAGGGTATTTCTAGGGAGTTTGTCCGTAGCTGTCAAATGGCGCGATTAACCCTCAATTTTGTATCATCAACAAAAATAATATTTTCGGAAAACGATTGTGGAAAAGAAAGGATTTTAATAAATAACAGAGGAGACAAAATATATCAGATGAGTATAAAGTAATAAAAAAAATGAAAATTATTGTGAATTTTTAAGAAAATATACTTTGTGGTTATTTTATTTTTGTTACAGTTGAAATCCGGTTATGATGACTTTCAATTAAAGAAAAAAGTAATTATAGATTAATAAATGAAAAAGTATTAATACATAAAGCACTTCTCTATATAGCCCAGTCATTTCAATAATTGTGACTTAATGTTATAATAGTGAATGTGTAAGCGATTAGTGCATATACAACAAACTTTTATTGTAAATTTAATAACCTTGTATGAAAATGTTTTAATTTGTATTATTTTAAATTAAAGCTAGTTTAATTAACATATTATTTTTATTTCATCCCTTTCTCAAAATTCTAAACACACATGGTAATTACCTATTCTTGTAGTAGTCATATATTCGTTAAATTACATACAAAATTACAACTGTTTTATATTTACAAAGTATACCTGTTTGTTGCAATGATTTTAATTATTCAATGTGAAACAAATCGCACTGGGTTTAGGCAAATGTCTTATTTATCCGCCACATCCTTCCATATCTTGTCCGACATTTATTTGGCTCCGTTGCACTATTTTCTTCTAGTCTATAACATATAACATTAATTTTCTAATCATTTATACATACACACAGATCTGATAATACTGCTGATCTGCAATTATTTTTGTAATAGTTGAAATGATTGTTAAACCATTATCTTGTTTAATTTGTAAAATGGACATTTGAATGATGCTATTAAAACTTGGCAACTATTCTGCGAGAGGTGTTCTCATAATACTTGTGAAGATAAAGTTCTTTAAAAGGTATATGTATACTGCTGAGTTCATCTTGTTTTCAGCTTCAAATAGTTTTCCAACTACACGCATGGATATCCATTTTTAATATAGAATACTTATTTCATTACATTTATTATGATATTGTTAAGATTGATAGAAAGATATCAATTCTTTGAAAATGATATATTATATATCTAGTAACTTGATTAATTAAGGTTTTAGAACAGATAAATTTCACAAGCAAATAGGACTAACAAAATATGTATTATATATTGAGGAAGGATATCCAAATGTGGTTTATTTGAAGCTACAAGCAAGATGAATTCAGCAGTTTACTTAAATATATTGCAGAACAACATCCTTCCAAATATAAAGAAAAAATATCCTATGGAAGAGATGCCAAAAATTATAAGTAAAATAATTCAAGTATCCATTCTTCAAATTTAATAGAACAACGGTTTACCAATCATCTTGACATTTATAAGATTAATTAGTCAATAGAATAGCCATATCTGAGTGTATATAAAAATAGCAAAAAAATATTGGTATATTATGAAAAATAAAAGAAAGAACTAACAAGGCAAATAAATATTACATAAGATATGGAAAGATGAGGCAGATCAATAAGACATTTGCCTAAACCCAATGCAATTTGTCTCACATTGAATAATAAAAATCATTGCAACAAACAGCTTTGCATTACAAATATAAAACAGTTGTAATTTTGTAAGTAATTTAACGAATATATGACTACTACAAGAATAGGTAATTACCAAGTGTGTTTAGAATTTTGAGAAAGGGATGAAATAAAAATAATATGTTAATTAAACTAGCTTTAATTTAAAATAATACCAATTAAAACATTGTCATACAAGATTATTAAATTTACAATAAGAGTTTGTTGTATATGCACTAATCGCTTACACATTCACTATTATAACATGTCACAATTATTGAAATGACTGGGCCATACAGAGAAGTGCTTCATGTTTTAATACATATTCATTTATTAGTCTATAATTACTTTTTTCCTTAATTGAAAGTCATCATAACCGGATTTCAACTGTAACAAAAATAAAATAACCACAAAGTATATTTTCTTAAAAATTCACAATAATTTTCATTTTTTTAATTAATTTATACTCATCTGGTTGGTATATTTTGTCTTCTCTGTTATTTATAAAAATCCTTCCTTCTTTTCCACAATCGTTTTCCGAAAATATTATTTTTGCTGATGATACAAAATTGAGTGTTAATCGCGCCATTTGACAGCTACGGACAAACTCCCTAGAAATCCCCTCACCACGACGCAAGATTAATGGCCAAAACTGTACTATATTTCTTAATATTTTAATATATAGTACCTATAAGAAATTATAATAAGAAAGTTTTGAAAGAGAAATAAAAATCGTTTGTTTAGAAAAAAAGGATGCACTTAATAAAAGTTTTGTTATATGTGGGCCATTCCACGTAAAAACGGACAAATTTCGAGGTACAACACCAATTTTTTTTTAAATATATGTTAATGTATAAGAAAATACAAGACTTTTGGGGCTAGTAAGAGTCAAAAATCTTTTTTCGTTCCGGAGATACGAGCTGTCAAAGTTTGCACTTTTGCTGTTTTTGGTAAAAACACGTAATCTTTGAAAATTTATATATCCTAAACGAATAAAGATAGAATACTCTGGCTGGAACGAGAGCACTTAGGAAGAATAATATTTTATTAGAAAAATATTTTAAAAAATAGTTTTTTATAATTGGTTAAAACTATTAACAATTAAAATAAACATTTGAATTAATAAATGTGTTGTAATGCTCTGACAATTATAACAAAATATCAGGAATGTTTCCTTGGAATGCCCTCTACAAAGAAAAAAATTAAAACGCGTATACTCTCTTGGTGTTCATAGTGAAAAAAAAAATTTATCACGACGCGCACGGCCAGAAGCGTCGTTCGAGCGGTGTTAGCCGGTGAGGCGCATGCGTAACTGAGCGCGACTAGTCTCTACATGTCGGAATCCATCAATTTATGAATAATGCGAGTTAATAACATGTTTTAATTGTTTGTTTCTGTTTTTATAACTATTATAAATTAACAATATATTTATTATTATTCTGCTTTATAAGCAGTCGTCATTTATTTACAAAATAATAAGAAATAAGACATTTGAACATGGCATTGAATATACAAATTCTATACTAATTTATATTTACATATTTCATTAAATTATGGCAGAAGAAAATATTATGAATATGAAACTGGTGTACTGAAAATATTTAACAAACTTTTACAATTGTATAATTATCTGATTGAGGAAAAGCTTTAATTTGTAGTTATGTTGTTGAATCTATCGTTAAAAATGCACGATAATATCTAGTTCCTTTAACTATTTTCACTTTTCAAAAAGATCTCGTTCAAATTGTTTTAATAAGCATTAAAATAATTTGAACGAGATATCTTTGAAAAGTGAAAATAGTTAAAGGAACTAGATATTATCGTGCATTTTTAACGATAGATTCAACAACATAACTACAAATTAAAGCTTTTCCTCAATCAGATAATTATACAATTGTAAAAGTTTGTTAAATATTTTCAGTACACCAGTTTCATATTCATAATATTTTCTTCTGCCACAATTTAATAAAATATGTAAATATAAATTAGTATAGAATTTGTATATTCAATGCCATGTTCAAATGTCTTATTTCTTATTATTTTGTAAATAAATGACGACTGCTTATAAAGCAGAATAATAATAAATATATTGTTAACTTATAATAGTTATAAAAACAGAAACAAACAATTAAAACATGTTATTATCTCGCATTATTCATAGATTGATGGATTCCGACATGTAGAAACTAGTCGCGCTCAGTTACGCATGCGCCTCACCGGCTAACACCGCTCGAACGACGCTTCTGGCCGTGCGCGTCGTGATAAAATTTTTTTTTCACTATGAACACCAAGAGAGTATGCGCGTTTTAATTTTTTTCTTTGTAGAGGATATTCCAAGGAACATTCCTGATATTTTTTTATAATTGTCAGAGCATGACAACACATTTGTTAATTCAAATGTTTATTTTAATTGTTAATAGTTTTAACCAATTATAAAAAACTATTTTTTTAAATATTTTTCTAATAAAATATTATTCTTCCTAAGTGCTCTCGTTCCAGCCAGAGTCTTCTATCTTTATTCGTTTAGGATATATAAATTTTCAAAGATTACATGCTTTTACCAAAAACAGCAATAGTGCAAACTTTGACAGCTCGTATCTCCCGAACGAAAAAGATTTTTGACTTTAACTAGCGCCAAAAGTCTTGTGTTTTCTTATATATTATCATATATTTAAACAAAAATCGGTGTTGTACTCCGTAATCTGTCCGTTTTGACGTGGAATGGCCCATGTTTATAAAGTAATTAAAATCTGTAATATTGCTTAATGTTTCTTCTTGGGTTTAGGTTAGATTCGGATAAACATCAGGTGTAGAACAAGGAGTACCAATAGGTGTTGAAGGAAACGACGTACGAGTACTAACAGAAACATAATTATCTATTAGTGATCTATTGCTCATTATTGAACTCTAATTATTTTGCTGCTCATTAAAATAAGAATCATTTCGTGGTAAATCATTTATTGAAAAGCTCGCATCAGAAGTCATACAGTAGTGCGAAGTAGGTCTGTTGTCCTTAACTCTTAAAGTGCATAAGGGTCTAAAGTACCCCAAATAAAATATATGCTTTAATTGTAACTTTTAGGATTTAAAATTTTGTGTTTGTACCGTCAATTGTAAAAAACCGATTCATAAGCAACATTATTAATTATTTTCGTAATAGAATACTTGAAAATACAAGTTTTGTAGACATTATAAAAAGTTAGGGTCTTTTAAACCCCATGTATGTTTTATGATATCAATAGGAAGTGTGCGCTTTAACGGGAATCCGTATACCGACATTACAGGGAGAAAACTATTTCGCATGCAGCGTCGTCATTTGTTGACGGATTGTAAGGTTATTACAGGTTTTTAGAAATGCCAGAAGCTTATCTACTAAGTTACGTTAGGAAAATTAACAAAAAATGAAAAAAAATTTTTGTTTAAATAAATATATTAACATTATTGAGAAACAACAATTAAATCGCAAAATCCCCCAACGTACTTTACTAGATAATGTTCATACGTTTCCAAAAAGTCCACATAAATGCAATTCTCTCAAGAAATGACGATGCTGCATGCGAAATAAATAATAGAAGAATTTCGTGTTCGGGAAGTCGCCAACACGAAATTCTTCTATTATTTATTTCGCATGCAGCATCGTCATTTCTTGAGAGAATTGCATTTATGTGGACTTTTTGGAAACGTATGAACATTATCTAGTAAAGTACGTTGGGGGATTTTGCGATTTAATTGTTGTTTCTCAATAATGTTAATATATTTATTTAAACAAATTTTTTTTTTCATTTTTTGTTAATTTTCCTAACGTAACTTAGTAGATAAGCTTCTGGCATTTCCAAAAACCTGTAATAACTTTACAATCCGTCAACATATAACGACGCTGCATGCGAAATAGTTTTTGCTCTGTAATGTCGGTATACGGATTCCCGTTAAGGATTAAACTGATCTTTATCAACTCTGAGAATAATACCCAATATCTCTTCCTTCACTCGAATATATAGAGAAGATGAATATCATTCCATTTTTCTGGCAATAATTTTGCCAAAAATTTTAGTTTCGCTCTCCTTTTTTTTTCACTTGCACTCTTTAAGATTTGAAATTCCTTTTCAAAATGCATATCATCGTTGAGACACTTTTTTTTCAATTTTTTCTTGTATAGTTCGCCGCATCATTTACTACTTCTTCGTCAACACCAATATCATTAATTTTTAGGTCATCAACTCCTTACTCGTTTTCAACTGAAACCTTTAAAATATAACGTTCTTA
This sequence comes from Prorops nasuta, assembly GCF_024137725.1. Taxonomy (NCBI): domain Eukaryota; kingdom Metazoa; phylum Arthropoda; class Insecta; order Hymenoptera; family Bethylidae; genus Prorops; species Prorops nasuta. The sequence continues at coordinate 2,820,233 of NW_027116806.1, forward strand.
AATTAAATATTATAAAATAGAAAATACTTGAATATTCATAATAGTTATCATTTATAGATTCCTGCATCAGAGGAGGAATGGATAGCTCTATCCAATCAATTTGAGAAGATTTGGAATTTCCCAGATTGTCTAGACGCCATTGATGGGAAACATTGTTTACTACAAGCCCTTCCAAATAGTGATAGCGAGGTCATTATAATTACCACCTCAATATTTAGTATCGTTCTCTTTGCTTTAGTGAATGCTAACTACAATTTTTTATTTGTTAATATTGAAGCTCAAGGCAGAATATCTGACGGTCGCATATATAAACAGTGTGCGCTATACAGAAAACTATAGAAAGTAATGAGTTACTAAATCACAATCAAGCCCGCTTCAAGGTCGACAAAAAATTATATCATTTTTCTTTATCGGGGATAAAGCTTTTGCTTTAAGCAAAAATTTGTTCAAGTGATATTTAGGAATAAATCTTAAAGGATCTCCTGAAAGAATTTATAATTACAGATTAAGTAGAGCTCGAAGAGTGATAGAAATCGTGTTCGGGATCATCTCTTCGGTTTTTCGAACGCTTGGCAAACCATTTATGCTAAAGCCATAGATTGCTGAAACAATTACAATGACTAATGCGCATTTGTGCATGTGAGTAATTAAATAGGTGAAGTTCTCTGCGAACCAAAGGAAGGAAGACTCCGGTCAACATAAAATAACGCTTGAAACAACCGATAAAAAATCGTGTATTTAAAACACGTTAAAATACATTTACACAAGATTTATCTACAAAATAATAAATTGCCCGTAGGCCGAAGAACAGAGTATTGCTCCGTGGAGCCGAAAGTAAATGTAACTTGCTCAATAGAGCCGAATGCAAAAGAATTGCACGAGAAAGCTTAATAATAGATAATACAATGTGGAAAAACCCACCCACAACGATGTACCGATCTATTTATGTAAAATCTCAACCTTATCTACAACCTAAAGCCCAAGGCAGGATGCTTCGTACCTGAGACACTCAGGCAACGTAGCGTGAGAGTGAAGGATAGCGTGCTCCTGGAGACTACGAAAACTACAAAAAGGAAGTCTTTGCTGTCTAGGAGTCCTAGTAGAGTCGCAGAAAGGTATAGGGATTGCAAAGCATTAATGGTAACCAAAGTTTGACGAAGTCTAGAGTCTAGACCATCTGTAACGAGCCGCACAAGTACCAGGTAAGTTGGCACTCAAATAGATTTCAAACTTAATCATGTGAGCGAGAGAGTTCTCCATCAACATGGCTACCTAGTGGCGTTGGGTGAAAGTAGGGGAGAAAAGAGACGGAGAGTGTGCGGAAGCGAGATAGATCAAGAGGCCCTGACACTGCACGCACCGACAGACCCCCGATTTCCAACAATGCACAATTTTTTAAGAAGGAACATCGCTGCCTCGAATATACATCCGGTTAAATATGGCCAAACTGGAATATTCGGATAAAGGGTGAAACTATGAGTAAAAAAGTTGCAAACGCTTTTAGGCTAGCACCCTTCATTAAAAAGTTATTAGAGATTAAAGATCTTCGCTTATATTTGGGTTAGATTAGGCGAACGATTCTATTGGCCGCGTTACTAGTCCATAAGCACGAGAGTCGAGAATTCCGTAAATAGTAATACTAACACAAATATACGCGGGTAGTGAACACACCAAGCTGAATCTGTAACAACTGCTGAAAGTCGGGCGGCCGAGTCTCGAGTGTGAGCACTATAAAAACAATCAAAACATAAACAGTCTCGGCGCATTTGTAAGCTAAGGTTTAAACTTTTGCAATTTACATTTAACAAGTTAATAATTTATATTTCCGAATTATACGTATATTTCGACGAAAATGAGTCCAAACACGACATAATTACGACTATTTTTACCGATCTTATAATTAATTAAAGGTGTCAATTATACTCTAAAGTTTACTTAATTATGTTGTGTTTAGACTCATTTTCGTCGTAAATATACGTACAATTTAAAAAAATAAATGAGTAACTTGTTAATTATAAATTGCAAAAGTTTAAATCGTAGCTTATGACTTTTGTCAAGAATGTTTGTTTTGATTGCATTTATAGCGCTCACACTCAAGACTTGGCCGATCGGCTTTCGGCAATTGTCTCAGGCAGTGATGCCAGAAATGACTATTTTTTCCACAGAAACAGTTGAACAGGGAGGGCAAACACACAAAGCCGTAAGCCCCTATGATTATGAAGTGGCTACTGCGCCAGTCAAGAGGAGAAGGTAGGGGTTACTCACACTACTTTAGGCCATATCCGTGTGATCAGCATTCTGCTGAGCACTGCTGAGGAGTAGTGAAGTTGAGTGAAGCCAGATCTTGCCTCCCTGTGTATACCTTAAATGCTGCTTTTACCCAAAAAGTCGAAGCAAATAAAAATCCTTTTCCTAAACTAGTTTTTAATTATTATAAAATGCTTATATGTGGCCATTAATTTAATAGTTTTGTTAATAAATGCCACAAATGCGTTCTTATAATAATAAATAAGCAGTTGAGGTACAGTAAACTTAATGTTATTATATTAACCTGCTAACAAATGCATTTTTTTATTTATTATTTAGTCCAATAAGTTAATGGTTATTAAAAAAAAATCCATGTGTAATGAGAAAGAAATTAAAAAATTTTAAACTTCGCCAAGACTCGAACACGAGCCCGCCGTGTGGCAAACGGCAACCTTACCGTCTATGCTACAGAGCTCATTTGTTATACCAGAAGCAAAACAGCCTTTTAAAGACTGACTACAATTCTTTCACTAACTCGTCATTTACCATCAAGAATTAGCTGCAATAATAAATACATTTATTTCCACAGCATTATTGCACTAAATTTATTATGTTTTTAATTTGAAGCATACATTTTACATGAAGATACGATACTTTAAGGGTGTTCATGCAGTACTCTTAATACAAAACTATTTATATGCTCGATTATCATAGTTATACGACTACATATAACAAATATTATAATATTACTTAATTAATATATGATAGTTGAGCATATAAACAGTTTTGTATTAAGAGTACTGCATGAATACCCTTAAAGTATCGTATCTTCATGTAAAATGTATGCTTCAAATTAAAAACATAATAAATTTAGTGCAATAATGCTTTGGAGATAAATGTATTTATTATTGCAGCTAATTCTTGATCGTTTATGACGAGTTAGTGAAAGAATTGTAGTCAGTCTTTAAAAGGCTGTTTTGCTTCTGGTATAACAAATGAGCTCTGTAGCATATACGGTAAGGTTACCGTTTGCCACCCGGCGGGCTCGTGTTCGATTCTTGGCGAAGTTTAAAATTTTTTCATTACACATGGAATTTTTTTTTAATAACCATTAACTTATTGGACTAAATAATAAATAAAAAAATGCATTTGTTAGCAGGTTAATATAAAAACATTAAGTTTACTGTACCTCAACTGCTTATTTATTATTATAAGAACGCATTTGTTGCATTTATTAACAAAACTACTAAATTAATGGCTACATATAAGCATTTTATAATAATTAATTACTAGTTTAGGAAAAGGATTCTTATTTGCTTCGACTTTTTGGGTAAACGCAGCATTTAAGGTATACATAGAGAGGCAAGATCTGGCTTCACCTAACTTTACTACTCCTCAGCAGTGCTCAGCAGAATGCTGATCACACGGATATAGCCTAAAGTAGTGTGAGTAACCCCTACCTTCTACTCTTGACTGGCGCAGTAGCCACTTACCACTCATAGGGGCTTACGGCTTTGTGCGTTTGCCCTCCTTGTTCAACTGTTTCTGTGGAAAAAATAGTCATTTCTGGCATCACTGGTCTCAGGCTCAGCTGTGTATGTCCACTACTCGTGTATTTGTGTTAGTATAATCATTTACGGAATCTTTGCGTTTATTGGCTAGTAACACGGCCAATGGAATCCTTCGCCTAATCAAACCCAATTATAAGCGAAGATCTTTAAACGCTAATAACTTATTAATTAAGGGTGCTAGCCTAAAAGTGTTTCCAACGTTTTTAACTCATAATGTCACCCTCTATCTGTATATTCTGTTTGGCTATAGTTAACCGGAAAAACTATATACTTATAGCTAATATAGTATGATATGTTTGGATTGCGTGAACCGATTTTAATGTTCATGGTTTCAAACGAGAGCTTGTTTAAAACCATTTTTAAAAAAGTTTTATTTAAATCATGAAGAAGAATCATTCACGAAAATAAATCGGCTTGAAAATTGAGGAGTTCAAACTAGCTGTATTATTTACACGGTAGCATTCGACGGTATGTACTTGCCGTCGAGAAACTGTTGCGTCTCTTCATTAATTTATAATTTAGGCCAAGCAACAAAGGAAAAAAATGTCTGTTTTCGTACATTGTTACTATTGGAAAACGAGCCGTGCCATTATATTTGGTCATGCCTATAGCAGTGAAGCCAGATCGTGGACGGACTTTCGTCTCCACCACGCCGTCTGCTGCGCACGCAGCTCCCACACAAAGAAAGTAGCTGCTAGGTCCGTGAGATGCTTCACCAGTCATTGCACGCACACTCTTCCTCCGGTACATACGTGTATCGGTCTTCTTTGACAAGCTTCTGTAGATCTCGGGAGTAAGAAGGAATGATGTCGATTCTCAGACCTCTCTCTTACTCTATAATACGATTACCAAACGCGACTCGCAAAGCAAAACAAAATCCTTTTCCTAATGCTTCGGTAGAAGTTAAATTACCGAAGGTCCCAGCCCGAAATTAAAACTTTCCTGAAATAGTTTTCAATTATTATAAAATGCTTATATTCAGCCATTAACTTATTAGATTTGATAATAAATACAAAAAATGCGTTCTTATAATTTCAAATGAGTTGAGGTATAACAAAATCAATGCTTATGTATTAATCTGATAACAAATGCATTTTTATATTTATTATTGACTTCAATAAGTTAATGGTTATTAAAAAAAAATCCTTGTAATTAAAAAAAAATGAAAAAATTTTAAACCTCGCCAAGACTCGAACCCGAGCTCGCCGCGTGAGAAACGGAAACCTTACCGTCTGCGCTACAGCGCTCATTTGGTGGACCAAAGGCTAATCGGCCTTTTAAAGACTGATTACAATTCTTTCGTTAACTAGTCATAAACGATCAAGAATTAGCTGTAATAATAAATACATTTATCTACGCAGAATTATTGCATTAAATTTAATATGTTTTCAATTTAAAGCATACATTTTGCACGAAGATACGATAGTTTAAAGGTATATCCATGCAGTACTCTAAATACAAAACTATTCATATTCTCCATTGTCATAAATTATTCCACTACGACACACGTAACATATATTATAATATTACTTAATTAATTTATAACAATGGAGAATATGAAAAGTTTTGTATTTAGAGTACTGCATGGATATACCCTTAAACTGTCGTATCTTCGTGCAAAATGTATGCTTTAAATTGAAAACATAATAAATTTAGTGCAATAATTCTGCGTAGATAAATGTATTTATTATTACAGCTAATTCTTGATCGTTTATGACTAGTTAACGAAAGAATTGTAGTCATTCTTTAAAAGGCCGATTTGCCTTTGGTCCACCAGATGAGCGCTGTAGCGCAGACGGTAAGGTTTCCGTTACTCACGCGGCGAGCTCGGGTTCGAGTCTTGGCGAGGTTTAAAATTTTTTCATTTTTTTTTAATTATAAGGATTTTTTTTTTAATAACCATTAACTTATTGAAGTCAATAATAAGTATAATAATGCATTTGTTATCAGATTAATACATAAACATTGAGTTTATTATACCTCAACTCATTTGAAATTATAAGAAGGCATTTTTTGTATTTATTATCAAATCTAATAAGTTAATGGCTGCATATAAGCATTTTATAATAATTGAAAATTATTTCAGGAAAGTTTTAATTTCGGGCTGGGACCTTCGGTAATTTAACTTCTACCGAAGCATTAGGAAAAGGATTTTGTTTTGCTTTGCGAGTCGCGTTTGGTAATCGTATTATAGAGTAAGAGAGAGGTCCGAGAATCGACATCGTTCCTTCTTACTCCCGAGATCTACAGAAGCTTGTCGAAGAAGACCGATACACGTATGTACCGGAGGAAGAGTGTGCGTGCAATGACTGGTGAAGCATCTCACGGACCTAGCAGCTACTTTCTTTGTGTGGGAGCTGCGTGCGCAGCAGACGGCGTGGTGGGGACGAAAGTCCGTCCACCATCTGGCTTCACTGGCCTATTCGCTATGTGCACACCTACACATTGGTAGTCAGGTAAGAATGTGTAGTGATGCATATGCATAATATCAGCGCTGACTGTCGGTAAATTTTGTCATTTTTGCCGGACTTTTTTTGTTTATGTATATTGCTACACATTCTTACCTGACTGCCAACCTGTAGGTGTGCACATAGCGAATAGATGATTGGGTTTATGTTTTGGTCTCGCAAATCCCATTTTCTTTTTTTCTATTAACAATTTTCATAAAAAAATGTATTTTTTTCGCGTTTCTTTCCAAACTACCAATCCTATCGAAATAATCTCAAGAGACGCTTTGTAAAGAATAAAAAAGCGAACAATTTGGTACTAGTTTGAAGTCGATCGGATGATTCGTTATGGAGAAAAATAGAAAAAACTGAAAAATTCGTATACCTTCTTTAAAAATAAACACTTTCGCCACTTTTTAAGATTAAAAGTTGAAACTTTAATAGCATGCAGATATTTTTGTCTACTTTAGGCATGCAATACCTAGACATGCTCGGATTAGTAGTTCATACGAAATCGCAAATTAAATTTTAAAAGCTCTTTTTTCAGAGAAGGCTGGATGCATTAAAGATTAGCCGATTATGATTTTCGTTGAAGATTTTGAAAGTAGAAGTCAGTGAGAATAGAAGGTATATCTTGGTTTTCCGATAGTCTATCGGGAAATATGCGAAAAACGCAATCAAATGTGCGAGAAAACAGCCGAGTGCTCGAAAGTCCCTTAGTGGTGGGGATAGCCCGCCAGCGAAGCAGAAGGCCATGTATATAGTAATACAGGCGTGTCGTGCGCTAACTGCTAATCTTTATAACTCCCATTATATCAGGAACCAGTTGAGCTTTTGCGATGATTATTTCTTTAATTGATATAGAGAAAAGTGTTGAATCCGATTCTGCTATTAATTTCCTATAATTACTAAGAAATGAAATTCTAGCATCTATTTTCCTTTCAAAATACCTATTGTTCATTTTTATATTATATTAAAAATTATATACATATTTTAAAATAAAAATAGATGTTAGAATTTGATTCCTTATAACTATAAAAAACTAGTAGCAGAATCAGATTTCTTACTTTTTTCTACATCAATTTAAAAAAAATCATCTGAAAAGCTTCACTGGTTCCTGAAATAATTGGAGTTAAAGATCAGCAGCTAAAACGCGACTCGCCTGTATTACTATATACATGGCCTACTCCTCCGCTAGCGTACTATCCCCACCACTACGGGACCTTCGAGCGCTCGGCCGTTTTCGATCACGTTTGATTGCGTTTTTCGCATATTTTCCGATAGACTATCGGAAAACCAAGATATACCTTCTATTCTCACTGACTTGACTTTCAAAATCTTCAACGAAAATCATAATCGGCTAATCCATAACGCATCCAGCCTTGTCTGAAAATAGGGCCTTTAAAATTTAATTTGGGATTTCGCACAAACTACTAATCCTAGCGTGTCTAGGTTTTGCACGCCTAAAGTAGACAAAAATATTTGCATTCTATCAAAGTTTCAACTTTCAATCTTAAAAAATGGCGGAAGTATTTATTTTTAAAAATGGTACCAATTTTTCAGTTTTTTCTATTTTTCCTCGTAATGAATCATCCGATTGACTTCAAACTAGTCCCAAATTCTTCGCCTTTTTATTCTTTACAAATCGTCTATTGAGATTTTTTCGATAGTTTCGGTAGTTTTTGAAAGAAACGCGAAAAACGAAAAAAAAACATTTTTTTTTTAAATTGTTAATAGAAAAAAAGAAAATGGGATTTGCGAGTCCAAAACATTAACCCAATCATCTATAGGCATGACCAAATATAATGCCGCAGCTCGTTTTCTAAAAGTATTGTTGTGCACAAGGGGAAATTTTCTCATAGAGAGGGGAAAAATCTCTTTCGATTAGAACTTAGAAAATGGGGCTGCTGCCATCAGTTAATTTTTAAAGAATCAACAATCTTGATTTAGTTTAACGTTTTCTTTATTCTAGATAAGGGGTCTAAACGGGACCTTATACATCTTATATATTTGGACTATTCTTTCTTTCTGCCCCAAGGTTTGATTTACAAAATAGATCATATACTTTCTAGACGCGAATCGGCATTTATCGCATTCCTCCGCTGGTGGGACGTTTTGAGTTTCTTCTGAAAATAATGGGGGGCTCTTAACTCGATAGGGATGAAATTAAATGGGGGAATGTCTATGGGAATTAATTTTCAGGGAATCGATTTGTCTGGAATCCCGTTGATCTCTAGAGTTGAGTCAAGGGATCCTCCGACGTCGAGAAGGATGAGTTTCCAGGCTATGGGGTTATCAGGTATCCCGTTGATTTCTTCAGGTTGAAGGGTAAGATGAGCCGGGTCTGTGGTCACACTCTCGAAGCTTAGGTATTTCCTCTAAAGCTTCTGGACATGGTACTTCCTTCCTCCGCTCCTCATGTTTTTCTTCACCTTCTGTTTTTGTGGGTCCAGGGTTGTCCTCTTTTATTTTCCCACCCAAAAGGGAGATTAAGGTTACGGTGGTCCGCACTGCCTTTATTATTTTAATGCTATCTGTCCACACTAGACACGTAGGGTAGCGGTGGTCTGCACTGTCCCACTGTGAAGTGGGGTCGAGGTTGCGGTGGTCCGCACTGCCTCATTGATTTCCAACTAGTACTTTTAAAGACCTTTATTCTTCTCTTTTGTTCTAATAGCTAGAACTTGAAGAACTGAACTGAACTGGCTCCATGTCTGAACGGGTCGTTTTCTAAGCTGGAAGGACGGAACATGGAGAGAGACCGTTTAAGAATTTGCACGTTCCACCGACGCGCCAATCAGAGAGCAGGGATTTCCTCTCCACGATAATCCTCTAGGCTTTTACATTTAACACTTAAATCTAGGTTACATAGGAAGCTTATTATTTATGTTCCAACTAACTCTATTTATTTATTCTATTATTTCAACTTCTTATCGCTATTAAATTATTAACTATTAACTTCAAAGTTCCGATATGGCTTGGAAGAGTTCTCCCACTATTGAACTTCAGCCAATCATCGATAAGTAACTTAATGTTTTATAATTCTATAAAACTTTGTACACTAATTCTATTAATTGTTATTAATTATTTTGTTAAATTTTCAACTTTCTATCATTATTAGTTTATTAACTATTAACATTCAAAGTTCTGATGTGGCTTGGAAGGTTCCCCCACCTCTAGAATTGAGCCAATCACTGGCAAGTAAGTTAAACATCTTATAATTTCACTAATTGTTAAATAGTTGAACATAACTTCTTATACTTAATTTTTCCACTTATAAGAACCTTCATTCCAAATTTCAGCTTGATATCATCGTTTGTTTAAGAAATATTAACAATTGAAAACTTCAGTCGATGGTCTCATACGCGCATGCCCTCTCACTTCGAATTCTATCTTAAACCTACGTGTTTATCCTATATTCTTAAATCATCTAATTAGTTAATTATAATTGATAATGAATAATAATAATTATAAATTAGAGATCTTCAGCTCTCCAATGGAACCTTGAGCATCCTCCTATGTCCATTCGTCCTTGAGATGTAGTCCCTCCGAAGTCGCCAGCTTTGATTGTTAATAACTTTTAAATTAAGGACAATATCGAAACTTAAGCTGGACTTTATATAATCTATGGATCCTCAGCTTTCCATTGGTACTTCGAGCGTTTCATTATTTCTATTGGTTATTGAGATGTAGTCATTCTTAGTTTGGGTTTTCTTTAGGTTCATGTCCCAAGGTTCGGATGAATAGATTTGTATCTCAACTAAACGCTTCAGAAGAAAAAGGATTCCAAGATTCTTATAGGGACACAACAGTATTATTGTCCCGAAATAATCTTTATTGCTTGGTCTAATTTAACTATATGGAGTTTAAATATTACCTTATCCGTTGTTGTTAAAATCTTGTTCAGAATCGTCGTATCTACATATATATGAATCAAAATATGGAAAATGAACCTATTAGCGCAGTCATGCTCTACACAAATTACGTCTTTCTTCCCGTTAAACATAGTCTGTAATCAGATTTTTAATATGATATTGCCAAGTCTAATATGGTGAATAATACTATTTGTACCACGTATTTTTGTATACCTGTTTCGATCAAAATGTGTCTTGTTTAAATCAAAGGTGATGTAGAAGAATGATAGTATTAAATAAAGTAAACAATTATTATATGAAAAGTCAAAACATTCAATGATAAAAAAATATTAAACCTAGAAAATGATTTCAAGTTAAAATTGAAAAAATGTCTTTTGTAACTTATGATAAAAATAGTAATAATACTTAAATATAATACATATCCACAGCCTCTTCCTTACCGTTAAATTAAGTAAATAAATATTAAAATTAACGATAAAAACATGTATCCTTGAAGACTATACAAAGAGATCCAACTATGTGCTATAAGTTTGTGTAAATTTTGTCACGGGAAAAACTTAATACATTTTGGCTACGTGTAACGTTTGTGTTCCAAGTATACCTACTTTCTCCTCTCTCCTCAGAACCCCTCGTTCATAATTTCTACTTCTCCGATTGAATATATATATATATGAAACAGTCAAGGAGACAAAACATATATATTTAATTCCATTTTTTATATACTTCTTGTCTACTATTTTAGTATCAGAACAATATAATTTGCACCTGCTAACCTATGCATTTTTTATGCAGAGTGTAAAGAAACGACCTCCTTTTCTCGTAACTGGATGTTCGGGGTGAAAACCTGAGTGCACATGTAAAATTTCGTTCAAATCGTTGGAAGGGTTTAAAAGTTATACCCATTTAAAATTTATCCTTTTCTGGTCCTTTTTAAGTGCCTTTAACAGCACAAAATAAAGTGGAGAATGTGAAGAAACAATTAACGAACACCCCGTTAAAAAAAACAATTATCGATTGCGCGCGATGATACATTTGCTATTTATTTCGTCAATTGGCAATTAGATTAAACTCAAGAATAGCCAAATCCTCTTTATTATATTTCCAATTCAATTCAGTACAAGTACCTGTAACGCGCTCCTTTATACAGGGGAAGAAATTTCTCAATTGACCAATTTAGTCATTTTATATAGCTTCACATATATTGCCAACTTAAGGGGATGCATTGAGCGACTCAAACACTCATTCAAATTTATCTTCCAAACTATTGGGAATATGAACTTTTTTGTAGAGATTAAATTTACTCTTTTGACTGTACTGAAGCGCGTTACAAACTCGGTTTCTCAAAATTATAAAAAAAAGTTTTCATAAAAATTATAAATACTTGTAATTTTGTTGGTCATAATAATATTGAAAATTAGGCCTTGTAGCGCCCTAAAGAAAAGTTCTATGACTAAACTGAGACCAAAAAGAAACAAATATACCTAAAAATGTGGAAGATTTTTTCGAAAAACTAAATTAGCCATTGAAAGACAAGTTTTACACTGTTTACCGACGGAGAAGTTTCACAGTGCGTTAGACAAGGGCAGGCCTATTAGCTCTCCTCGCTTTAGAAGGGGTACCCACTCTCTCCCCACCATTCCCCGCTAAACAAACCAACTCTCCTACACACAGCAAGGTGGCTGGCTAACGCTGCCTGTCGGTGTGAATCCGTAGCGGAATGGAAGAACATATAATTATTTGTAGATTTCAGGGTTAGGTTTTCGCATATCCCGCATTCTACCGCTCTTCCATATCATTTCGGGAGGATACAGTAAAATTTTCAAAATATTTTGTCATCTACAAGTCTAAAAAAAATTGAATTAGTTGACGAAAGTGTGACTCGTAGCAGCCGACGCTGATCGCTAAGTTGTGTAGCGCATCACGTACAAGCGCCAACACAAAGCAAGGTGGCTGGCTAACGCTGCCTGTCGGCGTGAATCCGTAGCGGAATGGAAGAACAAATAATTATTTATAGATTTCAGGGTTAGGTTTTCGCAAAACCGACCTTGTACCGCTCTTCCATATCATTTCAGGAGGCTACAGTAAAATTTTCAAAGTATTTTGTCATCTACAAGTATCAAAAAACTTGAATTAGTTGACGAAAGCGTGACTCGTATCAGCCGATGCTGATGCGCTACACAACTTTGCTGTGTGTAAGAGAGTTGGTTTGTTTAGCGGGGAATGGTGGGGAGAGAGTGGGTACCCCTTCTAAAGCGAGGAGAGCTAATAGGCCTCTCCTTGTCTAACGCATTGTGAAACTTCTCCGTCGGTAAAACAGTGTAAAACTTGTCTTTCAATAGCTACTTTAATTTTTCAAAAAAATCTTCCACATTTTTAGGTATATTTGTTTCTTCTTGGTCTCAAATTAGTCATAGAACTTTGCTTTAGCGCGATACAAGGCCTAATTTTCAATATTATTATGACCAACAAAATTACAAGTATTCATAATTTTTATGAAAATTATTTTTTATAATTTTTAGAAACCGAGTTTGTAGCGCGCTTGAGTACAGTCAAAAGAGTAAATTTAATCTCTACAAAAAAGTTCATATTCCTAATAATTTGGAAGATAAACTTGAATGAGTGTTTGAGTCATTCAATGCATCCCCTTAACTGCACTACAATTAAAATTTCGCATTTCCCCTTCTACCCGCCTACTTGGGGACACAAAAGGCTAGAAACCGAAAGAGCAGCTACTAAAACAGAGGATAAGGCAGTATTCTTTTCGGTCAGGACACACAGGTGATGGTGAATTTTCTTTTCTTTTTTTCTTAGTTAATTGTTTTCTCGATCAGGGGGAAATTTATCACTAATTACGCTCCTTGAGCGTGCTGGACGCCAGACCCTACTAGGGTCACCCCTGACTGGACTAACTTTCGATCGAAAATCTTACGATTCTTAATTTCGTTTTATTCTGCTTTTTACATCACCTGCCCAATTCTCAACCCGGTGAGAATCTTCAGGCTCAGGATCGCCTGAGCTGGTAAACATGGCAATATGATGTAACGCTCTCTTTTTATAAGATGAAAATAATCCGTTAACACATGAATTTAGTTCATAAAATCTTCACATATTTTTACAAGTTAACTATTCTCAATGAACTTGAATTCGCCTCTCCCCTTTAACCCGCCTATCTGGGGAAACAATAGGCTAAATATCAGAAGCGGTTACTAAAATAATTACAAAACGCTACTTCTTTCTAGCTAGAGCAAGTGACACAATTTTTCTGCCGACCAGGGGGAATTTTCTTTAACAATACGATCCTAGATCGAGTTGGGTGCCAGACCCTTGCACGGGTTGCCCTTGGATCGGACTACTCCGTCAACTACTTAACAATCCCTTTTTATTCACCTGCCCTGCTGCTCAATATAATCGTTTCTTCTCAGTTCGATTCTCTAAACTCAGGATCGTCTAAGTTGACAAAAATTGGCAGTACTAGCTGAGGCTTATCTCTTTCTGGCCTACCATGCGTACGGGATGTTACACTTTTACTTTGTTTTCGTGTAGGCTAACTCTTTTCGGGCCTCTTTTAAATACTCGCGACAACGAAAAGTTTTGATCGATCGCGCACTCTAACTTCACGGCTTTCAATCGGTTATACATGACCGGGCAGAGCATTCGCACGCGGAAAATATCGTGACCAGGTACCTGTCTTACGCTGCTTTATGCTACCTGTCGTGGAGGGCTAACAATCTTGGACCCAGATTTCCTCCTAGGCTTCCAGGCTACTCTGGACGTTATTTTCGTTTCCTCCTGGCCTTTTCTTGACAGCAATCACGCCTCGGAGTATCGCTTCTTCCTCCACCTCGGAGTATCACTTCTTGCCCTCAGCCTCGGAGTATCGCTTCTTTTTCTCCGCCTCGGAGTATTCCTTCGGAGGACCTCATTTTCCTCGACAACGATGCGTAACGGAGTGAATCTTTCGTCGACTCAATTTCACTTCAGGATCGGTGGCGGTGCCATCAGTCCCTCGAAACGGCGCCACTAGGCTCTCTCGCGGCTACACTTAGTACACTTAGCCTCACCACGGAAAGGCGCGTAATACAAAAATGAAGGTCTACTTACGTCACGGATTCACGCAGAAATTCGTAACGCTACAATGATCGACTCTGAGTCTTATTTTACGTCTTTTCTTTGGCCCACTAATTACCGAGATGCTACACTAATTCATATTTCTGCGTAGGCTAACTTCTTTTCGTGCCTCTTTCACTGCATGCCAAACAGAAACTGACTCGATCGCGCACTTCTTACAAAACTACGGCTCCCCCGATCGGTTACGCAAGATCAGGTGGAGCAAATAGCACACGAGAAATAACCTAAAACAGGTACCTGTCGTTCGAAGCTCGAATCCGCAACAAGTAGCCCACATAGATTTGGTACGCTTGCCGGTTAGGCTCCTAGGCTTCGCTTTGCCTAAATTTCTGCCTCTCGCCCTATTCCTGGGATATTGTCTCTTAGGATACTTTCTTACGAGCTGCACTCGTCGCGTAGTTAACTAGGGGTGACTATCCCCCGTTACAACTCTTATCATGAGTCCGCCAGTGGCGCTACTAGGCTATTGCAGCGGCGCTGCTTGCCTCTCGCCGCGGCGCGACATTCAAATAAAAATTATTAACGTGTGGACCCCGATAGAATCCACAACGTTACATATCATTGATTGAATTAATAGAAAGAGAGAGTTGACGTAATGTAAATGAAAGTATCAGAAGCTAAAATGTAAAGAGTACATTAACATTTTAACTACCGCACGTCTTCGCAGTCAACCGTCGCCAGGGGCCGTCAGTACTTTTGAAGAATTAATTTAAAAGAACTTTATTAAATTCATGAAGAAGGTTCCAGAAAACAAAAAACAACAATAATTTAATAACAAATTTAATATTTCTCCTTTGTATGATAATTATTGAAGCAATTGCCTATATATATTGGTACTTTGCACGTCTCACACATAAAATATATAGGTTTTTTAATTTTATTTGCATGGTAAACGTGGCAATCCCTTCGTACACCCTTTTTTATTGTCGATATTTGAATTAATCGATGTTTTATTCCTCCAGTTAATCTTTCCACCGGATTGGAACGAACGACGCGAAATTAGTACGATCGCCATCATTAGTTTTAATCCACGCAGTTGCTAATTTAAGTAATAAATCGTGGTAATTTAATTTCAAAATATGCTGCTCTTTAATAAAATGTCGATATATACAGAACGCGTTGAATATGGCATAATTTATGAAATACAAAGCAACTTTTTTGGTCCACTTTTTGGTTTTTCTATAAATGGAGTAATAACTCAATTACTGGTCCGCGCGGTCGACCCCTTTCATATACTGATTATAGTCTATAATGCATTTTGGCTTGAAGATTGCATTACCATTTTTATCCCTTCCCGGTTTTACAAATATCTGCATTATGAATGCTTGATATCATTCTAATGTCCCTTTTTTTATTAGTTTTATATAGCTGCAGCAATATTTCACCTTGACGAGCAAATATGGTTTCCATCACTTTCAATTTGGCTTTTTTTAAGAATTCTGGTAAACCTCGATGTACCCTAATTGTTCCACATACCCTAATTTTATGTAAAATTAATTTTTTGGTCAGATTTACACTATTATATAAATTGTCCATATATGTATTCATGATGCCATTTATTGCAGTAGTTTTTTAACAAATCCATTACAGTTTTTTCTATTTTTTGTCCCGTACCGGAATATAATTTGAAGCCAAATATGTAACCAGTAACAGAATCACACGCCATTCTGACAAGTAAACCGTATTTAGTTATTTTGCTTGGATTGTATACTTTAAAATTGAGTCGCCTGCGCCACGGTATCATGCCCTCATCGATGGATATATTCTGTCTGGGAGAAAAGTTTTCTTCAAATTTTGTCGAGAAGTAGTCCAGAAGATATTGCACTTTGTACAACCTATCAGCGTTTGGAAGTATTTTTTCGTTGTCAGAAAAATGTAAATATGTTAGGACTTCTCGAAACCTATTGCGGCTCATGGTTTTTGAAAAAATTGGTGTTTCAATTATGGGATTAGTGGACCAATAGTCGCTAATTCTTGCTTTTTTAACTAAACCCATAATTATTACTAATCCTAAAAATTTGTTTAGTTCAGATACCGTAACATCATGCCACATTCCGCATTTTTTCCCTCTTTTAAATTTACTATAATTCTGGGCATGATATTTATTTATTTCTACCACGCGATGAATTCTAGAAGATCATTTCCGAGGAAACAATTTACCACATTTTCAACCTGATCACAGTGTCGGACACTGACATGTGGTCCCGCAGTGCCTACAAAAAATTCCTGACAACGTGGTTCATCAATGTTAGACCAGCTAATTGTATCCTCCTTATTTTCCTCTTCGTCACTGTCATTGGATATACGAAGTCGACAAAGATTTCTTCTTGGGGACGGGAAAGGATTCTCCTTTCCTTCTTTTCCCTCGCTGCTACTAGGTATACGAAGTACACGGCGATTTTTTCTTGGTGGGGGCAAAGGATCCTCTTCGCTTTCTTCATCGTCACTGCTGCTTGATATCCGTACAGAGCAATTTCTTCTTATTTGTCGGAAATAATCCTACTCTTCCTCGCTTTCAATATTTTGTCCACCATTATCATCGCAGCCTTCATTGTCCTCGGCATCAGTGGGAACGTCAGAAAAATAATCTGCGTATTCTTCCTGAAACACTTCGTCTTCCATTCTAAATGAAATTTCGAAGGGTTTCGCAAGGTTTCCAGGAGTTGATAAATGCGAAAGTTCCGATTCAATTTGCTTCTCTAAAAGATGCAAAGTTCAGATACAATATCAGATAAATTATCCGCACATTCGTCTTGTATAAGCTTACCTTTTTCTTCATAGAATGAGTTAACTGAAATAATTCGTCGTGTATATTTATTGTTACTTATTGTTGCTTCAACAAAACACAAGTGGGACTAGGGCTTTGCACAAAACACCAACGCCATGGCACAAAATACCAACGCCATGGCATAATTCGTCATAGAAACACAACCTATTTCAACATTTTGAATTAGAAACGCGCGCGACACTAGCGCTTGTACGGTAGCTTAGCGTATTACATCAACGGAGAGCGCTTGCTCCGACATATACTCCATAATTTACATGGAGCATCACTCTAGTGTAAAATCTAAAATTAAAAATAGGCAACAATTGCCCAAAATGAAAAACATGGCGATGAAGTACGAAGCCAATAGCAATATCCACACTTGTTTACATGCATAAATTATCACACATGGAGTGTGGTACTGTCCAACAACCTTTGGCGGTAGCATCACACACATGTTGTGTGTTCGGTCGTTAAAGTGTTAATAAGTTAATAAGCAATGCATGAAAGCATTCTTTTGCTGCTGACGAACCTGAAAATAATGGATTAAAATCAATGTATCAATGATAGAGAAAATTAAACTCATTGATTTAATGTTCACTAAGCTCCTTTAAATCGGAGTTTTGGAAACGCTTCAGACTGGCTCCTCGACGATTTTCAGAAAAATCCACCACAGATTTTGCTTTTAAACACTCATAAATTTAAAGAAGTAGATATTAACTACGTTTTCTCACAACACTAGTTAATTTGACACTTTTGAACTGCTTGAAGTTGGCTAAAGAGAGAATGAATAATCAATCATTTGTTTCGACCTAAATGGTTAATGCTTAAAAACAAGAAACACGGTAGTGTCTCGACGGCAAGTACATACAAAAGTAGATAAAGATATGTCAATACCGCCGTCAAGGCACTATTTCTCTTATAAAACTTGTTTGGCCGTGTCAATTTTCAAACCGATTTATCTCCGTGAATAATCCATTGTCATGATTTGAGTAAAGCTTTCCTTGAAATGGTTTTGAACAACCTTTCATTTAAGCCCATGAACATCAAAATCGATTCATACATTCTAAACTTATCGTACTCACTTATCTATATATATGTCAAAATTGAGATTCTTCTCCGTCTTCTCCTCCTTTTCCAGTGAGAGTGTAGGTCCTGGGTCTGAAGTAGACCACTAAAGAAAATGACGATAATTTTTCGCAGCGTTATCAACAAGTTATACTCAACAACAAAACCATGGTTGCAAACTGTCAAATGAAATTAATGTAATCAATATAACTAATTCGGTAACTACTGTTAACTGTCAATTGTAATTTGAGGTTATGTATATTGAATGGAGTGAGGTTAATCCTTGTTATGTTAGTGAATGCGTTAAATTTTCAAAATGACAAATAAATTCAAAGAATAATAACATAAGGAGCCGACAATTATTAGATAAGTATAATATTATATTTTACAATACAGGGTATTAACCCTATTCGGCCCAAATGACCACTTTTTTGGCACGTTTTTCAAGCTTGAAAATATTGTTGAAAAAAAAAGGTTGTAAATTAATGAACACATGTTTTCCATGTATTTTCTGGTGCTTTTTCCAATGATTACATTCAAATTTGTGTAAAAATTCATTTAAAAAAGTTATAAACTAATTTTTACCAAAAAACGCAAAATTTTCTGCGTTGTACTTTCTAAAATGAATATTTACTTAGAGAAAACTGTCTGGGGATGGATTTTCACACAAACATATATTGTGGCAGGAATGTCTAACCTTTCAGAATGTATTTTTTTTGTTACTAAAATTCAAGATGGTGCCCCCAAAATGGCGGCCGAAAAGCGAAATTTAATATTAAAGTTTCAAAAATTTTTAGGTTATAATATATCAACTTAAAAAAAATTGTTACAGAATAAAATGTATGTATAATTAACCTAAAAATGCGTCAGAATTTTTTCATCATTTTCGGAGAAATTTTTAATTTATTTTTTATTCAAATTATTAACAAAATCGCCGTTTGAGTCATGAACGTCTCGAATCTTCGTGAAAATTAGTATATACTGGTTTTTGAGGTTGCTGATTATTTGACCACGGATTTATAATCAGCAACCTCAAAAACCAGTATATACTAATTTTCACGAAGATTCGAGACGTTCATGACTCAAACGGCGATTTTGTTAATAATTTGAATAAAAAATAAATCAAAAATTTCTCCGAAAATGATGAAAAAATTCTGACGCATTTTTAGGCTAATTATACACACATTTTATTCTGTAACAATTTTTTTTAAGTTGATATATTATAACCTAAAAATTTTTGAAACTTTAATATTAAATTTCGCTTTTCGGCCGCCATTTTGGGGGCACCATCTTGAATTTTAGTAACAACAAAAATACATTCTGAAAGATTAGACATTCCTGCCACAATATATGTTTGTGTGAAAATCCATCCCCAGACAGTTTTCTCTAAGTAAATATTCATTTTAGAAAGTACAACGCAGAAAATTTTGCGTTTATTGGTAAAAATTAGTTTATAACTTTTTTAAATGAATTTTTACACAAATTTGAATAAAATCATTGGAAAGAGCACCAAAAAATACATGGAAAACATGTGTTCATTAATTGATAAATATTTTTTTTAACAATATTTTCAAGCTTGAATAACGTCAAAAAAGTGGTCATTTGGGGCGAAAAGGGTTAATATACTTTGTGGTACGTTGTAAAATTTCTTTTTCAAATAAATTAAGATAGAAAATTTCTATTTTCATTGCTGAGGGTAGAGCTGACAGGATTAAATAAGATTAATATTTACGACATTGCCAAAGAAAAATATACTTTCAACATTAAAATACATCGATTTGTATAAGGATTGAGAGAAGATAAAATATTTATTAGAACAGTAGGAAGAGACGTGTATATGTAGATCGATATATAGCGGCAGTCTATTGAGTGATAGCAGGGAGAACGGTTAGGTCCCTGAATGTAAGATAATAAAACCTAAGACTGTGCTACGGTTTAATTTGGTTAAAATTTAATGAAACAAAATCCTTTTTCAATAATAGGAATATATTAAATTATAAAATTTGTAAAGGAATTTGAAAATCAAGAGACACAGTAGTATCTCGACGGCAAGTACATATAAAAGTAGATAATGACATGTCTATACCGCCGAGCACTACCGTGTAACTTATACAGCAAGTTAAGCCGTCCCAATTTTTAAACCGATTTATTACTATGAATGATCAATTGTCATGATTTAAGTAAAGCTTTACTTAAAATGGTTTTGAAAAACCTTTCATTTGAGCCTATAAATGTTAAAATCGATTCACGCAATCCAGAGATCTCATACTCTGTTAGTTATATATATGCCGAAGTTGAAATTCTTCCCCCTTCTTTCTTCCCGAGTTCTGTATGTTCCAGGCTGATTCTATATGTCTCGGGCTGAAGTTGGCCGCTAAGGAAAGTGACGTCATTTTTACATCGCTTCCAACAAACTATACTCAACGACGAAACTATAGTTGTGAACTTGCAAATAAATCGATGTAATCGATATAACTAATCCGGCGACTTGTTAACTGTCAATAGTAATGTAAGGTTATGTATATTTAATGCAGTGAGAATGTTTATTATTATGTTAGTGAATGAGTTTAATTTTTAAAATGACAAATATATTCGAATAATAATGACATAAGGAGTTGACAATTATTAGATAAGTATAACATTATATTTTATAATACAGACTGTTAATATACTTTGTGGTACTTTGTGAAATTTCTTTTTCAGATAAATTAAAATAGAACATTTTTATTTAAATTGTTGAGGATAGAGCTGACTGGATGAAGTAAAATTAATATTTACATATATTCAACACTGTACGAAGAAGATGTATACTTTCAACATTTATGTGCATCAGTGATTATCAGGAACATATTAATTGCAAGAAATTGTTAAGGTATTTGAAACTCATATGCTAAACTTCCAGGTGTTGAAATCATGAACAAAATGCATGTTTAACTGTTTTTTCTTTAAACTGATGTGGAATTTAACTGTCTGATAAGTTATATCATATATACAAACATTTATCCAGGAGGCAATAAAACTTTATTATTACTACGATTAAAGAAAAGTAGATGAATATTTGTTAAGCGTTGCTTAATATTCAATTATAATATAAAAAAAGTATTAAAACCAAATATTTATCTACGCTTCCCTAATCAGAGTAGAAAAAAATTATTATTATCTGCAAAAAAATTATTTAATTTCTTATAAGTATAAAATTGAATTTTATAATATAATATGTAATATATTATTTGGAATTTAGTGAGATTTTATTTCAGATTGAATTATAATAACGTGTTTATTGTGTCATTGTGCAGGCTTGAGTTGTAATATTAAATATAAGAAATCAGAAATGATATCCGTTTGCCATAGTAAGAGCCATAATGCAAAGTTAATGGTGACAGTTAAATCTAAGGAAAAGGTGGAGAAATTAACAAATTTGGAGGCCAATTCTTGATAATGAAAGGCTTGCAGGTGATTTTGGGCATAAACTTTTTGAAATATATAAGTCAAATAAATAATAAGTATAATGAAAACATCATCTAGAAGTGAAACAATGAAATGAAGTCATCATTTTAATATTTTCCATGCGATAGATAATACAGTGAATAAATTTGGGAAAATGAAAGCAGTATATCTAAAATGGAGGCTTCCATTGTAAAAATTTGTGTATTTTCTAGTTTATATTGATGAAAAGAAAATACAAATGGCACTAGTTTGTTTGAAAAAGAGCTTTGATTCATAGTTGATATTGGGAGTAACAGTTAAGAAAAAGGTTTAAAAAGGGATCAACTTCTGAGTAAATTTTTGAAAGTGAAGGGCTTGTAGGTGATTTCAGGCATAAAATTTTAGAAATATAAATTAAATAGTTAATGAATATTATAATAAAATCATATAGATGTGTAAAGATGATAATAATTAATGATTTCAATCATTTACATGTGTTGGGGCATACAATGAATAAATTAAGAAAACAGAAAGATGTACATCTAAGAAGAGAGGCTTCCATTTCATTAATTGGTGTATTTCCCAGGTTATACTAATGAAAATAAAATATAAATGGCACTAGTATGCTGGAGAAAGTGCCATAATTGAAAGTTGATGTTGAAATTAACAGCTAATAAAATGATGGATAAATATGAGTTAATTTATAAGAAAATCCTTGAGACTGAAGTGCTTGCAGGTGATTTTGGGAATACAATTTTGGAATTAGAAATCACATAGTTGATGAAAATTATAACAAACTCATGTAGATCTGTAAATATGATAAGAAATCATGATTGCAATATTACACGTGTAATAGAGCATACGATGTGTAGCTTCAGGAAATTGAAAGCAGTATACCTAAAAAACAGGTTTTTATTGCATTAACTGGTATATATTTTACAGTTTATATTAATTAATGAAATTAATATATAAATGTCGCTATAATTTACCAGGAAAAGAGCCATAATGCAAAGGTGATAGTGAAAGTAACAACTAAGAAAAAGGTGGATTTAAAGGTAAAATTAGAAACAAATTTTTGAAAACGAAAGGTTTTAAGGTGATTTTGGGTATAAGATATTGAAAATATAATTCAAACAATCATTGAATCCTATGTTAAATGCTTCTAAAAGCGTAATTATGATAAGAACTCATCATTGTAATATTTCGTCTTTTATTTAAAAGATTAATAAATTAATATCTCAAACTGAAGGTTTACATTATGGAACAATGAGAACATTGGAAAATGTTTTGTTAGATTAAATTAGTTAAAATAATTTTTTAGTTTTAATTCCTATATTCTTACAAAACGTTATAAGATTCCAAAAAAACAAGCTTCGCTTGTTAAAAAAGGACGGCAAGTACATAAGTCGTATCTAACATGATTAATATATAGTAATATAAAATATTTTAATTAAAGAAAATACTAAAATCAAAATGTTAGGCAAGTATAAATTTTTATTATGGCAAACATTGAAATTTGGAACAAAGTAAATAGTAATACAAAAATTACTTGCCGGGCCCGTTGTATGCAGTCGTATTAAATAACCACATTTTTAACTTACGAGAAGCTACCCTTATATAGCAAGATAGCGACATACACATGAATATTATGGGCCCGGCAAGTAATTTTTGTATTACTATTTACTTTTTTCAAAATTTCAATGTTCGCCATAGTAAAAATTTATATTTGGCTAACATTTGGATTTCACTATTTTTTTTAATTAAAATATTTTATATTACTATATATTAATCATGCTAGATACGACTTATGTGCTTGCCGTCCTTTTTTTACAAGCGAAGCTTGTTTTTTGTGGGATTTAATATATAGATATATAAATTTGAATAAACATAAGCATTTTATTATATTATTCCCTTTACTTTTAATGTCAATCAGATTTATCTTTTAAAAATTGGTAAAAACTCTCAGAATATTGAAAACCATTTACTACATCCTATCGTCTCCAGTTTATTGAATTAAACGTAAAATATTTTTCATTTTCTGACAGTTTGATTCAAATTCAAATCTTTGATATTAGTAATCAGATTATTAATTGCATTACTATTGTACATACCAATTCTGTAAAAATATCGTTGCTCGTTAGCATTTTCTCGAAATTGTTAAATTCATCGATATTATTAAATGGTAAGTTTAACTTATATTTTTTATAAAAGTTTTCCCTTATCACAGTTGAGTTGCTGTTACTACGAACATTAAGGAGAGTACTTAGTGCGTTTTCTACACTAAAAAGTTTATTCTTAATTTCTGTCAGTGTAATATGAATTTGTGTTATTTGTTGCATTTAACTCCTATGCATTTTTTGTATGATTTCAAACCAGTTGCCTAAAATATATTTTTTTAATAAAACATATGAAAATGTATAAAATATTTTTCAAAACATTTCACAGAAGTACATTAAAAAAATTACCATTTTTTTCTTCAAATATTGAGCATTCAGAATAATGAGTATTTAATATTTTATTTGTAGATTTATCGGATAGCTTCGTCCTTTTATCATTTATAGTGCAAGAAGTAGAATCGTTTTGATTAATAGTACTCGTTATATTATCTGAAATTAATACCTCATTTATTAAAATGAAAAATACTGTTAACTATATACTGCATTAATGTTTAAATTAATAAAATTACGATGGTTTTGATTGTCTATGACTAAACATTCTCCTTCAATATCAGAATTCTCAGCATTTATACTTGATAATTGACGATTAAACATCATGTCGAATTGACTTTCATATCCATCTGACGAGAATTCATTTACCATTTCATTCAAAGTCCCATTTTGAATAGCTGTCATCACATTTAAATTATTTGTAATTGTGTGTGAATTTTTAATTTGTTAAGATTTCCTTTAATAACTCATGCTACACTTACTTTCTTTGAAATTTGAGTTTTTTTTAACATTGTTGTTTACTAATTTCGTTTTATTTTCTTGTGCATTACCTAACATTTATTTCAAGCAATAATATCTATTTGATCATGCAATAATATTAATTGCATTACATGGTTTATATTTGATCATACTGATTTGGATACTTATTATTGATTTTCTTCCAATTTTTTTAAGAGTCAGAACATGAAATAGCTCATCGAGAGTACTTTCACTTTTACGTTTTCTATATGTTTCCTTAATTTGAGATATTTTCTTTTGTATCGATTCTTCATAATCGGTCGTGAAAGCATATTCTTTCTCATTCAATAATTCAAGCTTTTTAAAGCTTCTTCATATAGTTTCCTGCAAATGTTTTATTTTTAGTTAACGTGGAGTTTATCATCGATTTATTCTAAAACTACATAATTTTGCTTACTAGCTTCACCTTTAATCTCGATTATATAATAGGGCCAATCTATAGAAGCAGGAGTCGAATGCTGAACGAGCGTGTGCAAATATGTTTGGCTCTCCTCAGTATAGGGTGGAGGCATGAATTTCGTTTTGAAAGAACTTACATTATTATTATAACGTATCCAATGGTGTGGTACAATATCTATTGATTTTGTTTTACTTTTTGCTTTATCAGTAAAGCAAATTATTTTATAATTATAGGAATTCATTTTGTTTATATAAAGAAATTCAAGTAAGGATCAATTGATTAGAGAAATGATAATGAAACTAAAGGATCCTGAGGAACAAAAATAGTTTACATCCATTCACTATTATTGAACGTAACTTTTTACTGCATAACCTCTGAACATTTTTATTCTAATTATATAGGTATTACTTCTTATCAAATACTCGAGGAAACAATCACTAACTAGAAGCCCTAGAAACTAGTAAACATCCCGAAACATTTGAACATAACTGAAAACACTATCACTTTCACTATTATTATAACAATCTCACAATAATAAACTAATGAAGTAGTAGCAATGTATATGTATTCGAATTTGAAGATATTTTTGGTAAAGAAGTGCTATAGCAAACATTTTATTTTTTCCACAATTAATTATAAATTGTATTTTAATCATTTTACGAAGAACATAATTCAGTTTAAGAGACTTCGTAATGGAAGACTCTGTAACTTCCCACATATTTAATAAATTTGATGCACACTGATAGTTATATATATCTTTCAATGTTTTTAATATTTTTCCAGATATATAAACGTTATTATCATTTATTTCGTCTTCTAATTAAATATATTTTCAATGATGAGCAACTTATTATTTCTTAATTGTACTACATTTTCTGGGGGTTTAGTAGATAACATAAATCCCTTATATTTTTATTTAATAATTACTGTTTTCTTATTTTTTGTCTATTTTTGTTTTTAAAATAGTAATTATCGGTGGCTCTTCAACAACTGTTTTATTATTAATAAGTGACGATTCATACAACCTTCTGCACAACTGGGATAAAGGCTTTTTTCCGCTTCTTATTAGTTTTTTCATTTATCCTAAACTGGATTCAAATGGAAATGCAGTAGTTTTATTAACACTGCATTTCATATTTTCAATGTCCTCTGTCAAATGAATTAGGCTATGCATGTTTAGTACCTGACTATTTTTACCATATAATTGTTTGGCTATCCGAACAAATCTTTTTAAATAACTCTAGGTTGTTGTAATGTAGCTATTGCATACATTTTCTGTATACAATATCCTGCAGGATACGTGAATAAGTAAAAAATGTTTATATAGATTATACTGCAAAATATTCTTTAGTACTATTGGAGAACTATGTAATAAGAAAAAGCGAAATTCTGTTGCTTCTCACTTATTAACGTCTGCCAATGAACTTGTGGTACGCTGAAATTCATTGGGAATTTGCGATTGTATTTGAATAAGAATGTTGGATATATTTGTGAATGCCATGTGAGTTAACCTTAATTGTCGTGTACCTTGTAACCAATAATCTACCAATAATTTTTTCATAATTCCAAGACAGCATAAATGCATGAAGTCCAGTGAAAAATGCTTTACCATGTCTATCCTAGGTATTAAGGTTAAAGGTGAGATGCCCTTGTGGTGTTCTGGATGAAGCTACAAATTAAAATCCACATTGTTTCTTGAAACGCATTCTTGTCTCAACAAATATTATTCGATCATCATTTCTCTCACCGCGAATATTACACCTCTCACAAGCATAATATCCATTATGTCCCTTTATGCATTTTATCAATGCACGATCAGGTCTGTCGCATATTATGCACATAAGTTTTACATTAAAAATTTTTCCAACAATTTTAAGTCTGTTATTGATTAATAATGTCAATTCATTTACAAGTTGTTTAAGATAGTCATCCAAAACATCTTAAGGTTTGCTTGATCCAATATATATAGCGACAGGAAATACTTTGTAAATATCTGAATTTGAAAATATTCTGCATAATATTGGCCAAGCATTTTTATTACTAGATTGAAATAAAGGTAATACATCCATATTGAATTGTAAATCTATAATATTATCAGGATGTAGTTCAGGGTTAACATTTCTTTGTAGGTAATTAGTCATACCAAAATATACAAATTCACCTGTAGTGCATCCGTTGGCATCTATAAATTTTTCAATGGTATAATTAGCTTTATTGGTCCCAAGTTTTAAGTTTTTCGGTAAACCCGGTAAAATTTTTTGTCTTAAAATGTCCGATAAACCATCAGCAACTTTGTGAATAATATTGTTTTGAATAATCCAATTTCTTATTTGTTCAATCTCACCAACAATATCCTGATTATCATCAACACCACTGGGAATACTATTATTCTGCATTTTCAAGTTATTTTTATTTGATTTGTCACTAACAACGTTTATAGGACTCATGCTTGTTTCCATATCCATTTCATTATCATTGTTATTGAAACTGTACAGTTTTAAAATTTCTAGTATTTTTTTACACTTGTCACTACTTAAATCACATGCTAAGTCATTATTAACATTTTCTTTGATTAATTTATTACGTTGGCGGTACCTTTTTAATCTTAATCTAAGCAATTGACGTATACTCTGATCTATTTTAGAGCAAATAAATGAAAAACGTAAGCCGTGTTTCAAACTTCATTGTTAGCGCTGATATCACTGTCAAATCAATAAGATCGATATGCAACATATAATAAGCGGTGAATCGTTTTTTAGGAAGGCCATATCAGTTCCTCATATACAATCGGGACATCCTTATCAGACCCTTATAGTACTCATAAGAAAATTTCTACTCGGCTTTTGTATAACAATAACCATAGTCGTGTCAGATCAGTTCATAGCCCAATTCTTATACATGGGGCAAATAAAGAATAATTTATCTGTTCATATCTGGGCCTAACATTAAGTTACCCCATAAGCTATATTATATATATAATTGATCTGGCCCTAATGTGAAAAATCATAACAAGGCAAGTCCTATTTCAGCCACATGAGGTCCTCATAAAACGCAGGGTTCTCCCTAAGATTTTTCTACTCGGATACTTGCTTCTTGAATGCTGTTTATGTGAAAATAGTAAATGTATTACCACAATAACATTCAATGTACTCATAATTCACTCATGGGGTGTCGTCAGCAATCTTCATATTATTATCATAACATGAGCTCATTTTTTTCTTACAATATGATGTGAAATTTAGAGCATAGCATGTCATCATGATTCATTAGTAAATGTCACGATGTGAGCTAGGATCATATTGACATTATAGACCATAGTATTAACATTTTATGTTGCAACATAATCTGAGCACAAAAATAAAACATTATGCGGTAAAATATGCATATCACGTCGTAATTAAACTTGAAGTTTCAGACGTTGCTATCTGGGAATTTCTTGTATTCAATCATTTTTAATCTTTTTGTTTAGGACTGCCATATTGCCGCAGCAATTTTGAATTTTTTAATTTTATCATCAGAATTATAATCAGTTAACCCAAAAACATGAGAATATGATAAACGAAGTTTGATAGAACTTCCAGTTTAATTGAGCCCCTGAAAGGGTTAAGCTGATATGGATTTCAACTATCCAAAAAGTTATATCATATATTCGAACAATTTTCTAGGAGACAATAAAACTTTATTATTACTACGATTAGAGAAAAGTAAATGAATATTTGCTTATCGTTATTTAATATCCAATTATAATACAAAAAAGTATTAAAACCAAATATTTTTCTACGCTTCTCTAATCAAAGTAGAAAGAAATTATTATTATCTCTAAAACAATTTTCCAAAATTAATTTTTTATAAGTATAGCAATGAATATTTTAATACAATATGCAATATATTTGTTGGTACTTTGTGAGATTTTATTTCAGATTAAATTATAATAATGCGTTTATTGTGTCATTATGCAGGTTTGAGCTGTAATATTCAATAGAAGAAGCCAGAAATGATACCAGTTTGATTTAGAAAGAGCCATAATTCAAAGTTAATGTTGAGAGTTAAGCGTAAGGAAAAGGTAGATTAATACAAAATTTTAGAAGCCAATTCTTGATAGTGAAAGGCTTGCAGGTGATTTTGGGCATAAACTCTTTGAAATATTAGTCAATTAAATAAGTATAATGATTAGACCATCTAGAAATGAAACAATGAAAGAATTTCCATGTTATAGAACATACGATGAATAAACTTGGGAAACTGAAAGCAGTATATCTAAAAAAGAGAGGCTTCCATTGAAATATTTGGAATATTTCCTAGTTTAAATTAATGAAAGGAAAATATGAATGGCACTAGTTTACCTGAAAAGGAACCATAATTCAATGTTGACATTAGGAGTAACAGTTAAGAACATGGTAGAAAAAGAAATGAATTTCTAAGTAAATGTAACGATTGATTTGAACTAATAACGTGTATAAGGAGAAGAAATAGATTCATAGGTGATATAGGAGCATGTAAACAGATAGCGATTTAGTCTCATGAGAACTGTACAAGGATAGACTAGCCAAATAAAACTCTTATTAAATTAAAATCTTAACTTTAATTGTATAAAATAAACTATTTAATACACAAATCCAAGAGAATGAAGGGCTTGCAGATAATATTGGGCATACAATTTTAGAAATATAAATCAAATAGTTAATGAAATTTATAATAAATTCATGTAGATGTATAAAAATTAAAGGAATTTATGCTTTCAATATTTCACATTTAATAGATCATACGGTGTATAAAATTAGGATACTAAAAGCAGTATAACTAAAAAAAGAATTTTCCATTGTATTATAAGATTAGGCCTCTCTGAAGTAAAAAAATATATAAATATTTAGGGATTTTTTTTAAGGAAATATGAAACAAATCGAAATTCTTTTTTTTTTTAACGGGTATTTATTATTACATCAATGAACTATAAGACAATTTTTTCAAAGCCAAAGAAGGAAAGATAATGACATTAGAGAATTTTTTCTTTGGTGTGCTTTGGTTGTAGAGGTACACGGACGGAAACGCAGTGCATACAATTATTGACCTAGAACAAAAACTAATCTATTTTTCGATTATATATAAGACGAGCTAGAGAATTCTGTTGGATTTTTAGAAAATGTTGATTTTTGAGAAAGTTATGCATGTTTGAAAAAAAAATCTAAAAATGGGATGAAAAAATGATCAATAATTACTTGTCACTTAAAAACTATGTATCATATCGATAAAATCCAACGTAGTTCTCTAGAAAAAATATAGTTCTGGATATACAGTCAAATGTTCAACTCGATTAGTGAAGATTTGTTCAAGTTCTGTTTCCGCCCAGCTCAAAAAATGCAGTTTAGAGAAAAACAAATTTAAAGTTTTAAGGGGAATCCGTATACCGACATTAAAGAGGAAAACTCTTGCCAAACGCAACTCCGTCATTTCTTAACCAATTTACAAGTTTATACTACTTTATACACCTTTTTGGAAACATCAGAAGGAGATCTAGGACTTCGCGTTGGCCTATTTTTCGAATTTAGCTTTTTTTCAATTTTTTTCAATTTCTCATTTTTTCAAAAATCGGCCAACAAGAAGCCCTCGGTCTCATTGTGGCATTTTCAAAAAGGTGCATAAACATTAAAATCGGTTAAGAAATAGGGAGCTACGTGTGGCAAAGTTTTGGATCATTTGTTGAAATTTACGTAAAGTCGGCATAACAGAAGGAACGTTGGACCTAGCTTGCCTCCCCACTCCAGCAGCGGGGGGGGGGGGGGGGAGGGGGGGAAGTAGACTCGCTCTTCACTCGCGACGTTACTCCCCACTCCGTAGCTTACAATGAATTGCACGGCCTATGTCAAAAGTCACGCTACTTTTGTCACGCCGTACGTTCGTAATTCTTATCCAATTGCAATGAAATTGGTATGAGCATAATCTTTCATTTATTTCGAAGTGAACCACGTTTTCAAATTTTCAATACGACTTATATTTTTTTCCTGTTAGTGATAGAAGATGGAAGTGCGCAACGAACTAATCGAGTTGAACAGTGACCGGAGTTGTCACGCACTTGCAACTTCTTCGGTAAAGAGGGAAAAAATTATAACATTTATTGTGTGAAAATTTACAAACGTAGAATACTCTGTAACAAATATAGGATTATATTCGTACCAATTTTATGTAATCGGGTAAGAATTACAATCATACGGCGTGGCAAAAGGTAGCGTGAATTTTACCATAGGTATGGTCGCTATCCTTTGCCTCGCCGTATGATTGTAATTCTTATCCGATTACAATAAAATTGGTACGAATATAATCGTACATTTATTACAGAGTGATCTGCATCTACAAATTTTCACACACAATAAGTCTTATAGTTTTTTCCCTCTTTACCGAAGAAGTTGCAAGTGCATGACAACTCCGGTCACTGTTCAACTCAATTACTTCGTTGCGCACTTCCATCTTATATCGCTAACAGGAAAAAAACTAAGTCTTATTGATAACCCACAAAAAACAGACTTCGCCTGTAAAAAAAGCGGCAAGTACATAAACCGTCTAGCATAAATAATCCAGAAAAATTATCCAATTAAAAAAAGTAGTGAAATCCAAATATTAGGCAAGTATATTTTTTCACCTTAGCAAAAGTTAAATTTTCGAAGAAAAAGGAAAAAAAAGTGACTTGCTGGGCCTGTAATGTCCATGCACAGTGGTAAATTGAATCGTGTGTGAGATTCAGCTATTGGGATCTGACATAGTTGAAGCACTCCAAGCGGTAAAAAATGAAAGCAGAGGAAGCCCGGGTTTTACATTGATTCTTATGGATATTTTTCAATAAATTGCAATTTATTATTGAAAACCTTAAAGCTTTTGAATTTGGGAGAAAAGTTTGTACAGATATTTTCCATCGAAATCATTATAACCCTCCTGTAATTTCAATAGACATTTAGACACTTAGGCACTTCTGCGCCATATTGAATTTTCTATATATCTATATATATTGACTCCGCCCACGTGTCAGATCCCAATAGCGTAGTATAGCAATTTTCATGTTAAAATACAGAGTGAAGTTAGTCGAACCACATACGATTCTATTTCTCACTGTGCATGGTTATTACGGGCCCGGCAAGTAACTTTTTTGTTCCTTTTTCTTCGAAAATTTAACTTTTGCTAAGGTGAAAAAATATACTTGCCTAATATTTGGATTTCACTACTTTTTTTAATTGGATAATTTTACTATATTATTTATGCTAGATAGTTTATGTACTTGCCGCCTTTTTGTACAGGCGAAGTCTGTTTTTTGTGGGATTTCATAACGTTTTGTAAGAGTATAATATTTAAAAAATTAAATTATTCTTTTAATTTCTACAGATTTTAAAGAAAATTTCCATCCTTTTCATTTTTTGAAACAGCAGCACTTAACTAATAAAAATATATATACCCAATATTGAAAAATATCACACTTAACACATTGATTATATTGATATTTTTAATGCATTTTGCATAAATGAACTTCATAATTAATGCTCAGGCTAGTTTTTTAATGTTTTCAGTTTCACTATAATAAAAGTTTGATTAAATTTTTCATAATCAATAAACATACTTTCAACATATAAAAATAATTAAGTAAAATGTATGTTTTAATTAATTAAATTTTTTGTTTATCAACATTTGACTTTTTACCAACATCTAACTTTGCCAAACTTCAGTAACTCCCTCAGCTGCTTCAGGTGATACAGGGACAAGACTGGAAAAGCAATTTGTAAAGCTTCAAATAAGCTACAATGAAGCATATAATCGAAGTTAGCATTTTCGTTTTGCATACGCCGTTTCTTTTTAGCACCAAACATTGTCACGTTTATGCTGCTAACTCTTGACAAAGGTGGCATAGGAGATACATTGGCGAGTTGTCCTTATAACATTTCCTGTGCCAGAGTCCTCAGATGTTCGTTTCGCAAATTTTTACGCAATTTTGAAAAAGGTCGGATTTCTGGTGCTGCAAAGTGGAGTCGAAACAACTAATTTTTAGACTGAGTTTTTTTCCATTGAGAATAAATGTGCATTTTTTCATCCATACCAATGACCAGTATACTGCCTCTCGTCTTGAATACTTGCATAGGTAATGGAGAAAAACAATCAGCAGCTATTAACTGAATTTTATATAATTTCATCCAATAAATCTCATGCTTAAATTGTGGCTGAGCAATGGACGACATTTTTCTGAAAATTGGCTTATTCTTACTTTGCCAATCTTTCATTGCTTTCATCTTTGCCTGTTTCAAGTACCAGAATGCAGAAGTGAAAAGCCCAATGTTTGAGTCAACTCCAATAGTCAGTTTGTGAGCGAACCTTCTTCCTTGGTTTTCTAATTCAATTGTACCAAATGTATTTACGTCAAAGCACAAGTATTATTATTTGCTATAATACACTTGCACAGTGACTGTAAAATATTAAATGATGACACTACGAGTAAACCTAAAATCAAATTCATCATTTAACAATCTCAACCTTCAAAGAAAATAAATATTTGAAGGAACATGAAGCATCTCAGTTACTTACCAATATTTGATGTTACCCCATCTCCATTTTCTTTAGTGCTTGGTGACCCAACTTCCTTGAGACTATAGATCTATAATATATGGGTGTCTTTTCATCTTTTGTATACATCTATTATTGTATAATTAGCTTAAATCCAAACACTAGTCAACTTGTACTCAACGTAAATGAAGGTTCATCGGAATGCTTCCTATTTTCCAAACAATCATTACTATAATTTAATCTGAAATATTTGTTATCATATATGATATAACCTATCGAACAATTAAAATCCATTTCAGTTTAAAAAAAAGAAAAAGTTATAAATTTTATTAATGATTTCTACACCTGGAAATCGAGCATATGATTATTAAATACCTTAAAAATTTCTTTCAATTAATATCCTCCTGATAATGACCGATGCACATTAATGTTAAAAGTATACTTCTCATTGGCACAGAGTTGTAAATATTAATCTTATTTAATCCAGTCACCTCTATCCTCAACAATGAAAATGAAAATGTTCTGTCTTGATTTAATCTGAAAAATAAATACTACAAAGTATACTATATCCTGTATTGTAAAATATAATGTTATGCTTATCTAATTCGTGATTCCTTCTGTCACTGTTAATTGAATTTATTTGTAATTATTTGTGATTTTAGAAATTTAACACATGCAATATTGCAACATGGTGAATAACCTCACTGCATTAAATAAAAATAACCTCACATTACAATTTACAGTTCAATATAGTCGCCGATTTAATTATATCGATTATATCGATTTTAATTGACAGTTCACAACCATATATAGTTTGGTCGTTGAGAATATTATGTTAGAAGCGTTATGAAAATGACGTAATTTTTCTTAGCGACCAACTTCAGCCCGAGACATACATTCTGACTGGAGAAGAAGAAGATTATGAAGGAATATTTTAATTTTCGATACATATATATATATATATATAGCTAACAGAGTATGATATCTTTGGATTGCGTGAACCGATTTTGATGTTCTTAGGCGCAAATGAAAGCTTTTTTAAAACCATGTTAAAAAAAACTTTACTTAAATAATGGCAATGGATCATGCATTGAAATAAATTGGTTTAAAAATTGAGACGGCCAAACTTGCTGTATAAGTTACACGGTAGTGCTCGGCGGTACAGACATGCCATTAACTACTTTTATATGTACTTGCCGTCGAGACACTACCGTGTCTCTTGATATCTGGAATTATAGCTTTACATTATGTATCGATGAGGACATTGGAACATGTTTTGTCATATTGAATTAGTTAAAACAATTGTTTTGTTTTAATTCCTATATTCTTACAAAACGTTATGAGATCCCACAAATAACAAGCTTTACTTGTATAAATGGCGGCAAACACATAAATCGTTTAGTATAAATAATATAGTGAAATAAAATATTCGAATGAAAAAAAATAGTGAAATCCAATTTTTAGGCAAGTATTTATTTTTTTTTTACTGGTCGAAAGTTAAAATTTCAAAAAGAAAAAATAGTAAAACAAGAATGTTACTTGCCGAGCCCATAGTATGCAATGGCATAAAATAGCCACATTTTGAAATTACGAGAAGCAACGCTTGTATAGTAATTAGCGACTTAGGTATGAAAATTATAGGCTTGGTAAGTAACGTTTCTGTTTTACTATTTTTTTTTTGAAAATTTAATTTTTGCAACAGTAAAAAAAAAAGAATTACTTGCTTCAAAATTGAATTTCACTCATTTTTTTAATTTGAATATTTTATATTACTATATTATTTACGCTAGACGATTTATGTATTTACCGCCTATTTTTTACAGACAAAGCTTTTTTTGATGTATTTATCAAACAAAATGTTGATAAAACGGAAAATCTCGTATAAAAATTTTGTCTTTCTATGCACACACACTCTCCTTGTAAAGTAGTTGGGACGGCAGAGAGAGAATTACTTAGCAAAATGAAGAAGGCTGACAACAGTGATCGAAACTACTTATTTATCATTCGTGCTCTCTGTGTCTCTTTACAGCATACTTCAAACAATCAAAACGTGTAAGATTAACCAGTGTTGTGAGAAATCGTAGGTTAATATCTACTTCTTTAAATTTATGAATGTTTAAAAGCAAAATCAGTGTTAAAGCTTTCTGAAAATCATCGAAGAGTCATTGTGAAGCGTTTCCAACACTATGCTTTAAAGGAACTTGGTGAACATTAAATAAATTAATTTAATTTTCTCTATCATTGATGCATTGATTTCAATCCATTCTCTTCAGCTTCGTCAGCAGAAAGAGAATGCTTTCATGCATTAATTATTATCTTATCCCACAAAAAACAAGCTTCGCTTGTAAAAAAAGGACGGCAAGTACATAAGTCGTATCTAGCATGATTAATATATAGTAATATAAAATATTTTAATTAAAAAAAATAGTGAAATCCAAATGCTAGGCAAGTATAAATTATTGTTACCATGATGGAAGTTAAAATTTGGAAAAAGGAAAATAGTAATACAAAAATTACTTGCCGGGCCCAAATATTATGTGTAAGTCGCTATTTTGCAATTTAAGCGTTGCTTCTCATAAGTTAAAAATGTGGCTATTTAATACGATTGCATAGAACGGGCCACCGGCAAGTAATTTTTGTGTTACTATTTTCCTTTTTCTAAATTTTAAGTTTCATCATGGTAACAATTATTTATACTTGCCTAGCTTCTGGATTTCACTATTTTTTTTAATTAAAATATTTTATATTACTATATTAATTATGCTAGATACGACTTATGTACTTGCCGTCCTTTCTGTACAAGCGAAGCTTGTTTTTTGTGGGTCATTTCTTTCGCCGTGTATTATTTTTTAAATATGGTTTGGTGTACGTGAATAATTATTTATTAAAATTTCAAATTTTAAGAAGATATTTTTTTTAACTACTAATCTGTGCCAATCATTGAGGTATTATGAGAATTATAAGTTTTGACTACATTATTCTTCTCTTGTTAATATTATATTTGGATTCATGAAACCATTATACATCCATATTAAATAGCGGATACTCGGCGCGTGAAATACACGCGCGGCGTCTAGTATGTTTGTGGAGTAAGCTCGCCGCGTCACGCGAATTCACGTTCCGTGTACCCGCACATTTAAAGTGGTATGGTAAGTCTAAAATCTGCACTTAAATAACGTCATATAGGTAAATTGCATTTATAGCGTTCTAATTGTTTTGAGTAATCCCGTATGCTCTACGTACGTGAAGAATGTTTCGAATTTATTTAGTACTCATCGGCCGTATTTACTCGGCGCATGGAGGGACGCGCTTGGCTTGCGGTTAATAGTGAGTGGAACCTGTGGAACACCTTATGACTGTAGGTCGCGTCGTGTTACTCTCACTAGCTGCAGTGCGCGTATGGCGTCCCACTCGAAAAGTAGTTTAAAAACTGCCTTCTATGACCATTGCTGCATATAGTAGGTCTGTTTTTTCCCTGCACATTTGCACCAGTGCATACTAGTTTAATAAGTTAGAACGAGAGAAAACATATTTAAAATATGTTTGTCTTGTTTTAACTAATTGCGCCAGTTCAGCAGTGTAGCGAAAAAAAAACAGTATGAAAATAATACGAAGGTTCACTGTATCGTACAATTGTGCAATTATGATGTACACATAAGTCACCTACACCTTAAAATTACAAAATGCATATGATGCATTAGTACAAAAAGCAATATTTCAAAGTCCCGTGTTATAATTTACATCCTACAACGTTTTTTAAAAACGATTATATTTAAGAAGAATATTATAAAATAAATTCTTTAGATTTACTTTATGCGAATATTAATGATTGTAAATAGCAGGTATACTGGTTTGCCATTGATTCTTTTCTTCCAAAAAAACAAAAGGCTACGGTTTGTTTTGGTTTCTTTACGGTGTGTGTATATGTTTCTTAACGTTTTTGTTTACTCCTTAAAAGGTATGCTCCTTCATATTGGCATACTGTACCATTCAGTGCTGCGTTAACAGGCCTCGATGTGATATTGTTTTCATGAAAGCTATATAGCAACGATCTTATTGTACAAAGAATGTTGGAAGATTTTAACAATCTACGAATCATTTGTTTTAAAAGTGTTTTAGAAGTGTTTTTAGTATATGTGTGATCATACTAGTCCGTGCTGATATATAAGGTAGCCACGCTCTATCTGCAGCCCTCTTTTTTCTTTCAACGAAGTTGCTGAATCCACATGTAGCTCGCAGAAATTTAGGAAAACTAGGAGAATCAAATTTTCATCTCATATAAAAGGTAATATTAACATAAATAAATTAGTTATTTTTGTGAGTGTTATATAAAGTACCAATTGGTTACACCTCTGTGTTATATTGCAATTATTGGAAATTACTTACATAAGATTTTATTAAAGTACATTTTTGAAAGATATCCATTTGTGGAATAATGCTTTTCGACAATTATTATCTACCTACGAATGAGACAGGCTTAACACTAATAATTAATACCATGTTTGGTGCAACGTTAACTGACTTTTTATATCTATCCTTTAATGAGGAATAATTGATAT
Organism: Prorops nasuta; assembly: GCF_024137725.1. Taxonomy (NCBI): domain Eukaryota; kingdom Metazoa; phylum Arthropoda; class Insecta; order Hymenoptera; family Bethylidae; genus Prorops; species Prorops nasuta. Next base: position 2,858,219 of record NW_027116806.1, read on the forward strand.
AGTGTTCAAAGCCATTGTTTTCTGCTTTTGTATTTTTATTAATGGCATTAGAGAACTTTCTTATAGAATTAGTTTATAAAAGGAGGATCTTTTGTAGAAATAACGACCACTTAAAATATTAAAGAAATTATCGCAAACCTGTATAATGTAACTTCAATTAGTTTTATAGTTATATGATAAAATGTTTTGAGAGTCAATACAGAAATTTGTGCTATCTATGAGTCGTTATTGATTATGACATATATTAGTAGCATTTTTCTATTTATAGGTTCTTGAATTTAATGCACTTCTATTTGTAGACGTTTTTTAATACACTCTATTAGAGATTATTGAATATTGCCAAGCAGTTATAAGTTACTTCAAATGGACTTATTTACTAAAAATATATTAGCCGAGTGGAATTTAAATGAGATAATTCTATTGTTTGAAGGTAAGAATACATTTTCAAAGAATCTTAAATAATTAGGACAGCAAACACAGACTAACAAGTATACGAGTCTAAGGTAGAAGAGTATGCAGACTTCAGTCTGCGTACTCTTTTGCCTACATTCCCATGCTAGTTTGACATATTTGTCACTTTCCATAAATACCTATTTTTAATGCCATTTTCTTTTACTACTCAACGGTTAGATCACACATATATAAACCCAGTTTCTGTGAAAAGTTTTAATCGAATAGCTCTAAAATCATGTAGTGCTTTAAAGTTGGAGAAATAATAGTGTTTTTGGAAACAAATTAATTTACATTTACTTAGCTTTCAAGTAATTAAATGTTCTACAAAAATCTTTGTGTTATAGAACATGAAACACATGAAATCACATTTAAATCTTTGGATGAAACACTCATAAAGGAGTTGATACCAAAAATTGGTCAAAGAGTGATATTTAAAAAGCATTGGGAGGAAACTTTTCAACAGGCATCTACGACGAAAGAAGTAATGAATGCTTCTACATCTTTAATATGTGAGTTATAACTTTCATTTCAAATTATCCTAAAATATTCAACATTGTAGATTATTCTTCGTGCATTACATAGCTGTACTATTTTTATTTATTAAAGAAACTGATAATATATAGAAAATATTTTCAAATAAATATTGTTTAGCTTCTTGACTGAAATGGCGTAGTATCTTTGCATTATAATAAAGCTAAAGATCTTAAGTTTAATGTTTTTATACGATATTAGCAATTTCTTATAAAAGTTTTGTTATATTTTTACATATTATGTTTATCATGCTTTCAGAATAATCAAAGCATTAATAATGTCAGTTCCAGTGAGGATGAAGTAGTTGATGATCAACCAAATTTAATTAGGCAGAATTGTTTTGTGGGAAAAACTGGATTTTTAAAGGAAGCATTTTCTGTATATGCATTTTTGCACAGAAATGTAAAGGGCTCAGCCATTTATAAATCTTATAAAAAGACAAAAGTATTAACATGTAGACATAGAAATGTCATGCTTGATATTGTAATAACTGAAGTGTTAAAAATAACAAAAAGGTAGGCATTTTAAAAACTGTGTTGTCATGATTTGTATATGTATATATTCTATACATTTCTTAGGTTACGCAATGAGGACTTTCTTTGTCTGGCAAATAAAATAGTAGAAATGTTTCCTACTGAAAATGTTAATACGTATTATGTACCGCCAATTACAAAAAGTGGCTTCATTACTAATAAGTCTATTGTTTCTAAAGGAAAATTAGTAAGCAAATATAGGAATTGCTTATATGCTTTAAAAAAATTGAATGCGTCTGAAAAAGAAAAGTCATTGTAATAATGATTCAAATTACGATGAAGTAAATAATACCTTAACAGGTCAGAGATGTTTCTTATATATCTAAAATTATGTTTGAACTAAAATATACAGACTATCAATATTTTTATAACGAAATATTAACTTATTCAAACTTAAATTGACCGATATTTTGAGAGATAATATTATTCTAATTTTTGTATGAAATTGAACACTATTTTCCAGATGAAGGAGAAGAACATAAACTTTGGTTGAGCCAAAATATGGATCCTTGTGATATAGTTAAAACAAAGTGGAACCTCCCATTTTTACTAAGACGTAAAGAACTTGAAAATCTCACTGCAATACCAATATTGCAACCATTGTTGAACAATGGCCAATATTGAAACAATCAAAAAGTTCTGAATTAATAGAAGAAGGTTTCAAGTCATTATGTATAACAAATGTTAAATTAACTAAGGATATATGGGATCAATTTTTCTCTGATATTTTGCTTCTTGGACCATTCAACAGTAAAGATAGAAATGCTACTGCTCGAAATGATATGTTGAGTTTAGAAGATTTAAATGAAGGTTAGAAACATATTTTCAACATTTTAAGCAATTGACAAATGTTTTATAACATTTTTCAACTGATATCATAATTCCGCGGTTAAGATTTTTCAAGAGCAGAGACTTATATTGTGGATATATATTATATATATTATACAGATATAATATTAATTAGTTAAACAGTTTTTTAAATACATAATGTCATGACGAGCAATACTTTTATTCCTACAAATAGATTCGAAAATAGCATGTCAGCTGTTACCTCTGCCAATATTATTACCACCCAAAGGGCGATCAAGAGTTGCCACAAAAATTTGGAAACCGTCCGTTGTTGAATGTAAAAACAGCATTATCTTACATATTATTGTAAGTAAAAAAAATCGTAAAAGAAATAGCAACTAAGTTTGCAATTTTTTTTTTAAATAATCATTTTTGCCGTTAGAGGTTCGGTTAATTTTGGTAGTTATTTAAATATATTTCATTAATTACTTCTTTGCAGAATCCTGGAGATATTGTATTGAAACGGGAAGAAAGAAGGGACTTTATGAAAAGTTTAAAGCTATCATTACAGCTATTCTTGATCATTATTGGACCTTCTTTAGCGGAAATATCAACAATTTTTATAAATGTGGATGACATTTTATATAAATGTACCTCATTACTAAAAGGTATCGACGTTTGCTTCAAAATTTTTCAAGTTTTAAATCTTAAATATCCGCCTGAGAGCGAACATATTTGGCTACTCATTCAACTATATCTTTACAAATTTACTACACGATACGACAAACATATCTCACAAATTGAAGAGTTGCTAACCGATTTAAAGAAATAGTTTACTACGTAAAAACATTGTCTTATCTTTAACAAAAAGCTATATACACACATACAGCTTTATAATCTTATTCTTATTCTAATCTTAAGTTCTTTTTGTTATAAATAGCATTTTCATTCGTACCAGAGGCTTAAGCATGTTTTGAAGTAGCAGCAGATATTATAATTTTTGTTTTTGAAATTTTCGTTACTCAAAGTTTCTTCCGCTTCCTTGTGTTCCCTACGAATCTTTTCCTCTTCCTTCTTTTCCTTCCAATTCCTCTTCCTCTTCCTTCCCACTCCTCTCCCTCTTCCTTTCCACTCCTCTCTTTCTTCCTTCCCATTCCATCTCCTTTTCCTTCCCATTCCTTCTAACGAAAGAAGTAAATACCACGTAAATGTTAATGTTTTTCTGTCTTTTTTTTTAATAATTATAAGCTATATCGTTGTGCTTCTAAACCCGCTTATGCCCTTCATAGGGAAATTGTTAAACTGAGAGCCACAAGCTCTATCACTGATAGTTAGTTTGTTACTTGTTCAGGTAAAGTAATTAGAAGTCATAGTAAAAATATATATCCTTTAAAAATACTGACTAAATATGAACAACATTTTTTATTTGAAAATAGCATAATTGAAGCTACGATTGAATAAAAACTATAACGCATGTCAAAGCTTTCACTTGTTAGAAACATCATAGAAATTAGTGTAATACTACAAATGTCAATGTCAGTAAAATTTTAAGGGTTTATGTTTTTCCTGTAGATTGTTTTTTTTAGGATTTAAGTTTCGAGAATTAAGAATTCATAATCTGATATAAAAGTAAAGCAAACATAACGATATGTAACAAATTGATTTTTTACAATTTCTACTAATTTAGAATTCTTATTTTCATTTATGAAGAAAGTAATAATATATTGAATATTTAAAAAACAATGGACGTAGATAATATAATTCCCTGTGCTTATTGTAAAGTGAATATTTTGAATGACAATTTTTCTATCCACCTTGAAACGTGGCACCAGCATGAAATTACAAATTCTTGTTACTGTCCGTTTGAGAAATGCTCCCGCTTTTTTTCAAATATTTACGGCTATAGGCAACATTATAAAAAAACTCATACACGTAACAACACCATAAATGATTCTCAACGTGAAGCTCAGGAACTTAACAACAAAGATGCGTGTACTAATAACGAGTTATTTTTAAATAATATATATGGTTCCCAATTTTAACGAAGATATTGTATCTGATATGATGAATGTCATATGTAATTCAGATTCTACTCATTTTACTGACGTTATAATGTCATGTGTGTCATTATTTATTGCTAAATTGTATAGTAATTTCAAGTTTCCACGAAATGCAACTTATGAGATATTACAATGCAGTAAATCTTTTTTTCTATTATCGTTGCAAAAAATTTTGGAGCATGTTAAAGCCAATGAACACATTACTATTGCATCAAACAACGAGATAATAATACAACAAGTAACAGATGCTTTTAATGTTTTTAATTCCGAACATTTAATCTTTAAATATTTTATTCAAGCGGGTTCTTTAATCCTCCAATAAAACAGGTTATTGACACTGAATTGCGTTCTCGTACTGTAATGGGTAAAAACACTATGATTGTATCTGATATTTCAATAGAAATAGTGCAATTGAAGAGTGTTTTAACAAAATTTTTGCAGTTGCCAAACATATTTAATTCCATTTTAAAAGAGTTAGAAATTAAATGTTCAGTTGGAGTACTTAATTCAGTTTTAGACGGAGAAATTTGGCAAACTGTTAAACAAAATTTTATTGATCAAATAGTATTTCCCTTAATTTTATACTTCGATGATTACGAGATTAATAACCCATTAGGGTCCCACAAAAATATTAGTAAAATTGGTGCTGTATACTACACTATTCCTTCTATACCTAAAGAGTTTAAAAATACACTGAATAATATTTTGTTAGCTCAGCTTCACAAAACAGAAGATTACAAAAAGTTTGGCAATAAAATTATATTTCAAAAACTAATAGATGAATTATATGATTTAGAGACAAACGGCAGTGACTTAATCCTAAATGGAGAGACGAATAAAGTTTACTTTGTTTTAATAGCTGTGGTTGGCGATAATCTAGGTTTAAATCAAATACTGGGTTTTAATACTAGTGTTAATGCAACCTATTGCTGTCGTGTATGTAAAATCGATAAAAAAGCTAGATTTAGACAAACAAATATAGATAACAACTTAATACGAAGGAAAAGCGAATATACATATGACGTAGAACACTTAACTATAATAGAGTTATAGAGGAATGCAATTTTTATAAATTGAAATATTTTCACGTTACTGAAAATTGTACGCTTGATATTATGCATGATTTGTATGAGGGTATTTGCAGGTATGAAATGGGCAAAATACTAAATGAACTTATAAATAACGCTAAACTTTTTTCCTTGGAAACTTTAAATAAAAGAATTAAATTTTTCGATTATGGAAATAATTTTCAATTAAATAAACCTGTAAGTGTTACGACAACAGCAGTGCAAAGTCAAAATTTAGTTTTTTCAGCTTCAGAAATGGCATGTTTCGTTAATTTCTTTGGATTAATTATTGGAGATTTAGTTCCTGAAGGTAATAACTACTGGAGATTATGGATACTATTAAGAGAGTTAATATGCACAGATATGTCACCTTCTTTTAATAAGGAAACATTACATTACTTACAAATTATTGTTTCCGAGCATCATGAATTATATTTGAAACTTTTCCCTGATAGTTCTTTGAAACCGAAACATCACTTCCTATTACATTACCCTTTAATAATTCGTAAATTTGGTCCAATCAAATATTTATCTTCTTTTCGATTCGAAGGAAAGCATAAACAATTGAAAAATATTGCATCTTCAATTACTTGTCGTATTAACACACCGTATACACTTGCATTAAAGCATCAACTATATTTGAATTACAGATTTTTTTGTAATCAAGGTTTCTCAGACAAATATGAAATAGGCCCAAAATGGAACTGTACTATGACAAACATTAGACACCATCCTACAATTAAGCATATTATATCTTCGATTTGTGAAGATAATAATTTCATTTTTGTAAAATGGGTGAATTTGTATGGGACAATGTACAAACATGAAATGGCTATAGTAATGAATAGTGATGGTATATTATTGCAATTTGCACAAATTAAATATATATTTTTTGGCGGAAACAATGAAATTTATTTCATTGTGTTACGGATAAAGACAACTTCTCTAATTGAACACGTTCACGCATATCAAGTTGAAAAACAAATATCTGGGATGTAATTCCTTTAAAAAAGTTATTTCACTATTCTACGTACAACTTTCATATTTTAACGAATGGTATTACATGCGTCCCCTGTATTTAATCTTCTACAAATCTGTGTTCGAAATGATGTCGAAATAATCATATATTATTACTTTCTTTGTGCTGGATAAATCATAGAAACATAAGATGAATAATAGGAAACATAAACAGCTGTTATTATATTGCGTTTAATTTAATAATATTTATAAGCTTTAATTATTCGAAAAAATGTTACAACATACGGAATATATCATAAAACTGTGTGTGTGTGTGTATGTGTGTCAAGGTAAATTTATAAACTTTTACTGTAAACATTAATAATATATTAAGCATTCTTATGATACAGTATATATAATTAGCTTCTAAGTTTAATAAGTATAATAAAATTTGTATCGAGCACAAAACATTGTTGAAATATGTAATATAATATTTATTAAACTTCAAATATTGATTTTTACTTACTTTAAATACAATTTTAAATATTGATAAAAATTAGGAATTTAAAATGCTCATTGTATATATGCATAGTTATCTCTCCTTATTTATTTTATATTTGGATGCCTTTGGTTATAATACAAAGTATTAGTAACATTCATAATTTATGCCTAAGTACCCTTTGGAGAATTTCTTTCATCTAAAAAAGCAATTTACATTAATTTGTTGATAAAAAATGAATTTCTTGTAAGAAATCTATGAATATAGAATATTAGAATATGATGTAATTAGTGGAAACGTATCTTGTTGTGGCTTTTCTTATTTTCACATTTTATATACAAAACGATTAACCGTTTTACTACTATCATGTATATGTGAGTATATATGTGATTGCTTTAAGTCTGTACTAAGAAAAATATTTGTTTTAATTAACAAAGATATTTATTTAATTCCACACACACAATATATTTGTCTCAAAGAAATATATATTCAATGGAATTGTATTACAATTTTGTTCTGACTAAATTGATATATTATGTAAATGTAGAAAAATCTCTCATCAAGTAATATTGCATAGACTATTAAATATTTACTTAAGCCAATAAAATTTAAACAATAATAACCAAACGCTTAATTGGAATAACAAAATACTTTTTCAACGAAATAGTTGATAAACTAAATACATTTTAAAGTATATTATATATAATGAATTAAATATTTTATTACAAACACTCAATATTTCATTGAAATTGTAGATCTTATTCCACAATACTATACTTCATACAAATGTTTTAAATAAATATTTTTTAAAAATTATAGGGCTGCTAAAACCATCAATAGGTGGCGTACTGCGTTTAGCCGTTTCTTGCTAGTATCTGAGTAAGCTAGTATTTCATATATAAGAAAGGCTACCAAATATAATTTATATACCATATAAGAAAGGTAAGTAAGTAAACAATTATTTCACTTCACTAATTATTTGTTCTAGCTACGCTTCTCTTGTTAAACACTACATATGGAGCTTCTGGATGATCTTAATACCAAAAAGGATAAGTAATACAAAATGTCTTATTTAAAATGACGAAATATTTAATTAACCAAACTAAGTCATACTGCATAATTTTAGATAAGCTCCATTTCATGAAGAAAAATAAAGTTACAGGGAAAAGAGGAGACGAATGCGTCAAGGGATTAAGGGAAAGTGTGAAGGAAGGAAAATAAGAAAAAGCGAATGTAAAAGTATTAAAATTAAATAAAATATTTTTTTCAAAAATATTTTATAATTACATATTTAGTTGACTCTACAAAATATTTTATTGAATTTACCATATAATTTATCATTATTATGATTTACTATTTTTAACATAATGCGACATTTAATTAAATCAAATAAATACCGTATTGATTCTAGTCATTAGTTAATGGCACACTATGGTAGAAGACTTTGTAGCAATGCGATATTTCTTTATGTCAGTGTGATATTTAGTTAAAACAATTTAATATCACTTTGTCTTGAAGAAATACCACTTTGATTCTACTCATCAGTTAATTGTGTTAATTATACAATTAATCAAATTAAAACAATAATCTTTTCATATTCGTTTTGGTTTAGTGAATATCACTTGATTCCGAGGTTATTATTGCCTTTTTTGAAGTAAACTTGCGAAAACAAACAAATCTTTTATTATCTTTTAAGCAAATATGATATGAAAATCGTTTGATATTCGTTACAGTTTAGTGAATATCTCTTGATTCCGAGGAAATTATTGCCTTTTTTGAAGTAAACTGGCGGAAGCAAACAAATCTTTTATTGTCTTTTAACCAAATATTATATCAACATGTTTTGATATTCGTTATGGTTTAGTGAATATCACTTGATTCCGAGGTTATTATTGCCTTTTTTAAAGTAAACTTGCGGAAGCAAACAAATCTTTTATTGTCTTTTAAGCAAATATTATATCAAAATCTTTTGACATTCGTTACAGTTTAGTGAATATCAATTGATTTCGAGGAAATTATTGCCTTTTTTGAAGCGAATCTGGGACTTTTCACCCAATTTTAACTACATTTGACACTACATTTTCTACTATAGATTACATATATGTATATTTGAATTCAATGAATATATATTTTTTTAAATTGAATATTGCTTACGACAAATTAATATTTCAAGGAAAATGTTTATTATTTGTAAGCAAATACGTTAAAATCAAATGAACTGATTTGTTTGTACGAGTTTTAGAATATATTTACTTGAAACAATGCAAACTTTACTTAATTCAAACTAGTTTTTTTATCAGTGCAAGTATGCTTTGCGCAGAGCTAGAAGAAGATTGAAATTCGCAAAAAAATACAATGTTTTTAAATATTAAGTAATGTTTTCTTTATAAACTATAGTTATAAATTTTCTATAGCGATAGAATAAATATAGTTGGATAGGTTTCTGCAAAGGCCTTTAAGTGAAGGAACATTCCTTCGAAGTTTCAGCGAAACCGGTTTAGTAGTTCTTGAGTTATCATGCACAACGCGCATAATTACCATTTCGAGAAAAACGCGTTTAAAGTTTTGAGTAACAATATAATTAAACGCATGCTAGTTACATCTATAGATTGTATTTTCAAGAATGTTTCGAATTTTAATGTAAATTTTGGGCAGTATAAGTTTAACGTATTTTAATATTATCTAAGAATAAACCAAAAATGTACTTTTTTATTATTTTTATAAATTTCTTTTCTCAAAGTAATCGGTCACTTAATTCAAATTAAAAATATTCTAAGGTGGACAGTAAAATATAAAAGCTAAATTATCGCAATAACATTTGTTTCTTTCAGGAACCACTATTTAGTGAGGGTTTACGACACATTTCAACATTGGATTCTCCTTTCTGACCTTGCTTCTTGGCACATATTCAATGAAACCATAAATATATATAAACTTGATTTTATTTTATATTATGTTCTACACGCTTTTTGCAGTGGCTTTTCTTTATGTAAAGAGAATATGTAGTAAAGATAGCTTTATAATCTACGTATTTTTTTCGGCAACTTGATGAGCCTTGCTTTGAAATTCTTATTATCGAACATACAATACCGCACGATATAATGTAGGAAAGTATAAGATTGTCTAACTTAAACAAATCATTTACAAAAATTCGAAAATATTAGAATAAACACATTTTAAACATTGCTTAATAAATTAATCATTGCTGTCTCTATTTTAACAGATTTATTTCCCGAAGCTAAATTTATAAAATCCGTTAATTTGATTCACAAATCGGAAAGTCTCATTATTGACTATTTATTCGCAAATTTATTATTGATTTGAAAAAAAATAGCAAATTTTGTTTACTTGCAATAACCAGCTCACGTTTAACGATACAGCTGAAACTGTAGACTGCTGTATTTATGGATTAAAAATGTCAACATTCTAAAAATAAAAATGTTGATATGTGCTGGATGTCCAATTAAAATAATGGTCCATATTAGGCTATCCACCCCTTATTTAAACTACATAAGCTATTGTTTATGTTAATGTGCTCAATGGATGATCTTTAAAGTTATGTTTATTAGATATGTTATTGAACCTTCAAACTAACTAATTTAATTAAGGTCATTCGTCTTGAAAATCGTATTAAATTTAAAACGTTTAATCTTCTGTATAATAGAGAGTGTATCGACAGCGATATTTCTTTCGTAGAAGCGTCAAGGTAGGATCGTAACTGATAATTCGTAGATGCTAGGTATGTCAACGCAACGACAAATAAGTTTTTGACTGTTTGTAATTTTTTTTATGTAGCCACTGGGACATTTCCAAGAAGGATTGGGCATCCCTATCAGAACAGGACGCCTCCTAAAAGGAAGAAACCCAGAACAAGTTTTACCAGACTCCAAATAGCAGAACTAGAGAAACGTTTTCATAAACAAAAGTATCTTGCATCGGCTGAGAGGGCGGCTTTAGCAAAATCTTTGAAGATGACAGATGCCCAGGTTAAAACGTGGTTTCAAAATAGAAGGACGAAATGGAGGTGAGTTTTTTTTAAATTACATATTTTTAACTTTAAAAATTTTCCTAGCTTAAGTGAGATTGAAAAAATATATCTACTAAGGAAATAGTAATTGGGGAATTTTAAAAGGAAATTATCGGTTCGGGAGGTATTGTTTATCTGTCTAGCAAAATAGAATTCAAATATAGGCAGGAGTTTCTGAGCGATAAAGAAAGAACAAAAATACTTAATTTAGATAAAGTGACTGTTCGGTGGATAGCTGTTAAGTGGAGGACGACTCCCCCCATTCCAGTCCAGACAGACAAAACTAATGATACTTGATGCGAGCATTTCTGTGACCTTTTTGTAAAAATTGACGACTACCAATAAATTAACACGTTTTTACATGCTCAAAGTATCTTATTAGTTAATTCCTTTTAGTTTTGCTTTCAAAAGCTTTTAAACTGTTTCAGTAAAAATATACCCATCAATTAATTACAAGCATAATATGAAGAAAAAAAATAGATAAATACAAAAGTATTCTATAATTTATGTAATTTTTATTAAAATACACACTCGTAAATTCGTATTAGTATAGTTTTTATAAAAGGATACAAGTTTCTTAAACGTTTGTACTGAAATCAATCATGTTAAATAGCATGCATAAATGATAAATACCTTCAGGCTTCTATAAAAATGTTTCAAAAATTCCTTTACATTCTTCCTGAATGTTGTAAATATTATGTGTAAAATAATGAAACGAAGTGGGTAGTTTCTTTTCAAACGGACTTGCTTCATATTTTAACAAATTCGTTTTGTTTTTCAATATCATTCAACTATCGTTTTCAGTAATTTTTCATTATAATAAGATGTAATAAAGTTTATATTAATAAAAAATAAAGAGCTGAATTATACTTCCTAGATACTATTCACATCAATGAAGTCATTGTGGGTCTTAACGATTCACCCACTTTGACGTCCAAATGTTTAGAGTTATATTGGCTGGGGGGTTAGAGTGGTGGCTCCGTTTAGACCCGGACTGACTTTACTGATTTACATATATTTGTTCAGAGTTTTCTCAATATTCTAAAACAAAAAATTATATTTTAAATAATTTCGTATGAAAAGTCAGTCCTTAAATAGTAAACAATATTATAATATTTATCAAGCACAAGATCGTATCATTTAATTCGCCCTGCAGCGTAAACGTAATTCCATTTATCTCTACAAATATGTATAAGAGAGACATTCATTTATTCATAGGATAACTCTGGAGGTGCTTTTTATTTAATTCGAAAAGAGATGATGTAGAAAAATTCATATCTCTTATAGTTACACAGTTAAATGAAGTTTTACGTTCGTCTCCTATGAAACGTATTAAGTGACACACTCAGAGTCCCGTATTTCCTTACAAGACATTAGCTCCGGATTTAACTAGAATAGAAATTTGATGGTTCCTTTCAGGATTATTTATTTAATTTTTACATTGTACAAATGAATTTACTTCATTAGCTTTCTAACGAGCTTTTGCGCTAGACACAGAGTTTTTAGAGATTTTGTTAGCAATATTTGTGATAAGTAAGGAAATGCTGCTTAGGATCATTAAAGATTAAAAAAAAAATCGGCTGTTCTCTGAATATTAAAAGATGATTATTTATATATTATCGCGATTCACTTCCAATATTTCTTCTACAGCTTGGTTTCTCTTGTTTTTATAGACCATTCATCATACTCATTCCATCCTTTTGTCGATAGCTTAGTTTTATTTCTGATTTATGTAAAACATAAGAATATATTGAATCAATTTGAAGGCATGAAACTGATTTTCCTTTGTTTCGTCGCTTCTCTTCGGTAGATTGAGCGAAAAGCTAAAAACTTGCTTCATCATTAGCAATTTTAACTATTTGTATCTCCTTGGTTTACTGTAATTCATTGCCCCAGAGACATTGTCTGTATTGTCCGACTAAGAACCAATCACTACTACCTTAATCACTTTTAGCATAGAATTAAATTTAGAGACGACCCCAGTTATCAATGGGGATGTCTCGTGCAAGATATTCATAATTTGGGCTGACAATGCTCATTATATGAATAAATAGTAAAAATTTGCTTCTAACTTCCCTATATACTCGTTTTCAAATTGCAACATCCTCATTCTATTGATTTTTATCTCTGCAAGTCGAATATTGAAGTCTTAAATCTCACTTTCATCTTCCTCAAAAGTCAACAGATCCTTCCATAAAATTATATCAAGTCGAATCGCTAATTTGTAACTTAATATCTTATGTACTTATCTCCTTCATCATGTGTTCCCGTGTAAAAAAAATGTCTCACAAACTATTTTGCGAGACTATTTACGATATTTTGTGGACTATCATGGAAATAATAGCGCGTTTGCTCGATTGCAATTCACTACATAGAACTTAATTTCAGTATCAATTTCGAGATCATTTTCGATATTTAAAATTAAACATAAGTAAGATATTTTTTTCGGAATTATATTGGAGACTAAATGTAAAACCATTTTTAGTGCAAAATGAAAATAAATATTTTTGAATATTTTATCTTTCTCCATGATATATTACCGTTTGCATATTGAAATGTATCATAGATTGCTTTTAGTTATTAAATAATTGAAAGGTGTAAACTGAATTCATACATAATTTATTTATACATAGTAAAATAAATAATACTAGCACACAGTCTCTGTGCTTAGGACTTTAAATGACAGAGATTATTGTAATCATTAAACAATCCTGTAGCTTTGCCCTTAATAATAAAATTAATGTCTAGAACTATATTATTAGTCTGTTACAATTTACGTGTCGATTGAAAATTAGATACAATTATCGATTTAACTAATACAGCATGCATGTCATCTAAAGTATGTGCACGATTATTCACCTACGTATAGATACTTTAAAACGATGCTTTTCTTAATCAACTGACTGAAATCAATTCATGAAAAGCAGGCATTAAAAATTCTTAATTATGCCACAAAATGTGCAAAATAAAATAAAAATTGCCATTTAAAAACTCAAGATGACCTTTTTGTATAAACTTTATTTTACTTTCAAAGGTCAAATCAATGCGATTGTCCCTCTTCAAAAGCCAAACGAGTTCTATATTATATTTGAAATTTTTTTTTCAGTATATACAAAAAATGGTTTATTTTATAATAGTGTAGTCACATTAAAAGTCTTAATTATTTTCTTGATTAGAGTCTTTAATTTTTGGAGTATATTTTATTTGGTTCCTTAATCCCGACCGCACAATAAATTCATAACGCCTGTAAATTCGTATATTTTCAAATTGTATTCTGAGTTTCATTTCATTTACCCCCTCTAAGCAGTCATTTTAAACAGCCTGTCCCATTATAACAGTCGGATTCAAATACCTTTAACCTAATCATACTATAGAAAAATGTCTGAACCAATAGTTATTTCACTTTAAAGTTGCTCCGGCGGATGGTACCGTATAAAGTGGGGGCCTTGCTACAGGTCCTTGCAATTTATTTTAGTAATTCCGTTTGAAAGGATTGAAATATTTTTAAATCTATTATTTCTTATAAGAAAGGAGTTGTTAGTTATAGATAAACGATAAATAAGTTGGTAAATACAAGACGAAGTAACATCTGAGGGCACTGATTTGTGCTTTTTCTTATTTCCACTTGCAATATCTTCTTAATTTGGTCGATAATTTGCTATTTTTACAAAACTAATCGTATCTGCGTAAAACGAATTAGAAGTACCTTTTTGTCGTAAAATTCTATATTTTTGTATTCGAGTAAAAATTACATGTTAAAAATCACAATTTTCAAACTTTATTCATAGTAATTTGGTCGATGACCTTACACTTTCAGACAAAATTTCAAAAGGTTACAGTTGAAATATAATTTTCCTAAAATTTCATCAATATCTATACAGGGGGTTTTGCGTAAGCCTCCTCAGAGCAGGGATACAAAATGACACATACCTCTTTAACTATAAGAGATATATAATTTTTTCATAGGATCTTTTCGAAAGCAAATAACAAGAGATTTCGAAAAGGTCCTATGCAAAAATTGAATATCTCTTATAGTTACAAAGATACGCGTCATTTTGTATCCATGCTTTAGAGCGTCTTACGCTAAACACCCTCTATATATTGTAACCGGAAGGTCTACAAATAACTAAAAACACGGAAAATAGTTTATGGAATAACAATTTATTCCTCATAACACTCAGGGGAAGAGGCCTCCCGCGATGCTCACGCACACTTATTATACGCGTATACAGTATTTTTCGGGTTCTCACTTATGTTCTACGGAGGAGGGAATTACTCAGAGATGGACCGGGGTTGGGTAGGGGCGACTAAAAGGGGTGACGGGGTTAGACGGGGAAAAAGCGTATGGGGAAACAGGTGACAGGTAGGGGTGATGGGAGCACTGGGAAAAACACGGCGGCGACCACTTCGACCACGAATTTCGACACTCCACACTTCCCGCGACGTGACGACTTTAATTTCCCGAAGAAGGGGGCCGTATTCATAAGACGAGACTCCTATTGAATAACGGCGACGACCCTTCTGTTTCACTTACACAGTAAGGCAGAGAAAAGCTTGGCGGCTGTTGGCGTGTTCTAGCTGTAGAACAGAAGTAGTCAAAGTCCAGACTAGCAGTGGCCCGATTCTCACTTTTCTCTTGTGACATCGGCCAGGTTTTATTTTCCTATTCCTGTTGTCTCCTCCTTCATTAGGGCAACAGCGCATGTGTAAGATCATCGAGCCAATTATCGATTGGAATATTAGGTTATGATCCACATTCGCACTGTTCCTAGTATTCGTAGGCTCTTTTCCAGCGGCGTCGTCTGCTACATTGTTTGGTGGCTTCCGAGCGGGGCGATGCGGTGCGGGGTTGGCGATGGGGGGTCGGTAGTGGCGCGGTCAGGGGAGATCGCAGCTCGGCGCGCTAGCGGTGCGGCGCGGTAACGGGAAGGAACTGGTGGGGTACTCAGCGGGAATACGTGGTAAGGGGACGACAGGAGAGTCGCGTAAACGGACGAGCACAGCGAGAAGATTGAAAGGAGAGGACACTATATACACATCGGGGACGGAATAATAAAGGATAGGAGAACAACAGTTTTCTAACTCATGTGGGAGCAGAGGATACATCTTAACATTACTCTTAATCTGAAATAAAATATTCTTAATTCCTATAAACCTATTTACAACTAGTCCTACAAACATTCGCCCAATTCCCAATCATACCATTTCCTAAAAACATATACTCTCCTTCCGTGGGCGATACTTACAATATTCCTTCGGCAGAAAACTACATGGTAGCTCCACAGAAGTTTCATCATACTACACTCACACATCAGCAGGCATACTGGGGGGCGCGGGAGGCACTAAGGGGGAGAGAAAAGAACAAAAAAATGTGTACATTTCTGTAACGTGTTTCTACCACGTTACAATTTATGTATATTCGTAGTTCGACGGAGTTACACCTTAAGGGGGTCATAAGATGTCACTCTTATTTTGGCCTTAAGAGATATGCTGAAGGAAGAATGAAGGTTATTTTTAAATTTGATAATTTGCAACTCCAATTCATAATTACTAATTTTTGTAAGTAATTACGAAAACTTTCCTAAACTCTATTATGTTTTTTCATTTGATTAAATAGTTTACAGAACATTCCAATTTTAAGATTGCATTCAGAAGTGAGATTGATTACAGTAGTATATGTATGTCATTGCTACACGTAAACTCATATAGTAGGTAACATACGAATATTTTTAATTTGAAATATCTCGTTAACGGCTAAATTAATTGAAAACAAAATGTAAAAATGGTTATGAAAGATTCTTGATCAGGAGACACGGCAGTGTCTCGGCGGCAGGTAGGTATATAACGTTGTGCGCTATACTGTGTAACTATACAGCAAGTTTTTGCCGCCCCAATTTTTAAACCGATTATTTTCCATGAACGATGCATTATCATGATTTAAGTGAAGCTTCTCTTAAATAGGTCCTTAAAAAGCTTTCAAATGAGACCTTGAACGTGAAAAAAGGTTTCTGCAATCCAGAGATCTTATACTCTGTTATTTAAATATACAGGGTGTAACAACAATGATGCTTTTAATTTTAACCTCATATTCTTGAGGCTAAACTAGGTAAAAAAGTCGTATACTATGACATTCCTAAAAGCATCATTGCTGAGATAAATCAATTTTAAACCGATAAATAACGGCTTCGATTCAACGGAAGAATTATTTTACACTCACTTTAGTTGACAGTTCCCATTTAATAAAACAAAAGAAGTATGTACTTCTCCATCGTTCTGTATTGTCGTACGAGCTCACATACACACGCACGCAACTACGCCGATTATTAATATTACCTCCTACTGTCTTACATTCCTAATCCTGGTGCTAATGAAATTTATTTTCCGACTGTTTTTAAAATGATCCTCGACAGCATCCATTTAGTTAAAAAATTTGGAGAATAATACGGCGTTATTCGTACATCGATTTTCAAGTCGTTTTATCTTTCCGGTAACGCAACATAGGAACTGCTTTAAGGTAGTCAAGAAGTAAGTATTATATTAAAAAAATAATTATAAGAAATGGTATTTTTTTGTTTTTGGAAATCTTACTGTTTTATCAGATATAGTAGTTTGAGATGCATCATTGGATGAGCAATTGACTCGAACATAGATTTTCTAGTAAGGCTATAGTCTTTTCTGGAAGTTTCGACCTAAGTGGAGACCTTAAATGATCTCTTTGCGAATAAATAGACCTTTCATAATTTTATGAAAGAACAATCCACAAAATGAAGAATAATTTTTTTATTATGCCATAGATTATCCATAGTTTTTGCTTTTTTACTTAGTATTTGGTATAGTGTCTGCTTAAATGGACTTGCCAGTAAAACTAGGTAATTGCTAGGCCAGATTCTATTTTACAATGACTAAAAGTTGATATGGTCACCAAAATGAAATATTTTATAATTCACTTAGCAAATCATAATAAACTGAAGAGAAAAGAATAATTATTTACCAACTTATCTGAAATCTTATCGTACCTAAGGGCGTGCAAAAACTACGAATAATAATCTATAGGATTAACAAAAAATTATTCTTAATTTTTTAGCTTTTCCTTTCATAAAATGAAAAAAGGCTTATTTATTCTTAAAGGAATCCTTCAGGCCTTTCACTTATTAGGCCGAAATTTCGAGACAAGACTATAGCTTTACTGGAAAACCAATTTTCGAGATATTTTGCTCTTCTAATGATGTAGCTAACTGCTATATCTGATAAATCAGTAAGATTTCCAAAAACAGAAAAATATATGATTTCTTATAATGGCTTTTTTAATATAATACTTATTTATTTAACTACCTTAGAACAGTTCATATGTCGCGTCATCGAAAAGATAAAACGACTTGAAAATTAATCTATAAATAATGCCATATTATTCTACAGACCTTTCAACTAAATGGGTGCTGTCGAGGATCCTTTTAAACATAGGCGAAAAATAAATTTCATTCGCACCAGAATCAGGAATGTAAGACATTAGGAGGTAATATTAATAAAATCGGCGTAGTTGCGTGCATGTGTGTACAACAATACGGAACGGTCGAAAAGTACAAAGTTCTTTTGTTTTCTGAAAGGGAACTGTCAATGAAAGTGATAATTTTTCCATTGAATTGAAGCCTTGATTTATTGGTTTAAAATTTATTATCTTTGGAATGATGCTTTTATGGTATTAATGATACATGACTTTTCAACTTAGTTTATGCTCAAGAATATGTGGTTAAAATAAAAAATCATTGCTGATACACCTTGTATATGCCAAAATATTAAAATTCTTCTCCTTCGGTTTATTCTTCAATCTCTCGATGATGTCTTCGTCCTGCAGTTAGTCCCTTTGACATCATTTTTGTACTGCTGTGCTGCTAGCCCATTTGTGACTTTGACAGTTTTGTTGGCTATGTTATAGGTAATGAGGTTACATTTAGTATTGTATCGAATTTTGATCTAACGTCCTATCAACTGTGTACATGATACAGTGAGGTTAGTTTGTGATTAGGATAGTGTCAATTTAGCAAATCGACAGACATAATTCCAGTTAATAGTAGTAAAAGGAATCAATAAATAGATAAGTATAACATTCTATTTTACAATATAAAATGCTGTAAACTTTGTGGTACTTTGTGGAATTTCTTTTTCAGATTAAGTTAAAATTAAATAGTCCTTTTTTCATTGCGGAGGATAGAACTGACTGGATTCACAGAGACATATGTTTACAACATTGCTAATTAGAAGTTTACGTTCAATATTAATGAGCATCAATCAGTATTAAGAGTATATTAATTGATAGAATTTGTTAAGGTATTTGAAAATCATATACACTACAGGCCAAAAGTTTAGGACCACTTAGTAAAATTATCAAAAAGACAGGCTCTCCTTTAAATACGTGTATAGTTTGGCAAACCTAAGAGGTAGAACAAATTTAAGGATATCATCGTGAAGCTTATTAGATTCCGCATCCTACTGCATTAATTTGACATAGAAAAATCTAATGGGCGCCTGTATTAAAGGAAAGGAACATGGCAACATTTTGGACGTCTCCATATTTATGGATATCAAATTTCAATTCTTTGCACCGCTCATATTAATTGTCTGAGGCATTTGAAATTCAAGTAGGTGAAAGCTTGAATGTTTAGCTTTCATTCAAGTTCAAAAACGTTTATATATTCTTATTAGGTCCGCAGTTATTTGATAATTAATGAAGCAGTGTTCGGCCAACATTTTTTCCGTAAAACATGTGTTCGCTAAGCTCTTGAAGCAAATTCAGGTCTGTATAAATTATAGGTACCAAAAAGGGGAAATACGTTTAACTTTTCTTTCATTTGATTAACAACTTTTCTACGGTTTCAATTAAATCAATGCAATGCTTTAATACAGTTAACATATTTATACTTTTATTGGTTGAATTGGAACACGTAGTATTATTAATAATCAAAATACAAAAATTAAAAGTGGTACCAGTTTGGCACCTATAATTTATACAAACCTGAATTTGCTTCAAGAGCTTAGCGAGCAAATGTTTTACGGAAAAAATGCTGGCCGAACACTTCTTCATTAATTATCAAATAACTGCGGACCAAATAATAATTTATATATGTTTTTGGTCTTAAATGAAAGCTTAAGTTTCAAGTTTTCACATACTTAAGTTTCAACTTCGTAAGACGATTACTATAACCGGTGCAAGCCATTGAAATTGGATATCCATATATAAAGAGACATCAAAAATTGTATGATATCTCTTTTCTATAATATGGGCATCTATTGGATTTTTTTAGATCAAATCATTATGGTCGGACGCGGAATTTTATAAGCTTTCCAACGGTATCTTCAAATTTCTTTTAACTCCTAGGGCTGCTAAACCACTAGTACATAAAGAAGAGCATGTCATTCTGACAATTTTGTCGGTTGGTCCTAAACTTTTGGCCTGCAGTGTATACTGTACTTTGAGGCATTAAAAGCATTAACAAAATGCATGTTTTATTTTTTCTTTTCTTTAAACAGATATAGATACCAACTGTCCAAAGCTTATGTCCTGCATTTGAATAATTTTCCAGGCGATAATAAACTTTCTTATTACTACGATTAGAAAAAAGTAGATGAATATTTGCTATTCGTTATTTAATATTCAATGATAATATAAAACAATATGAAAGTTAAATATTTATCCACGCTTCTCTAATCAAAGTAAAAAGAAATTATTATCATCTCAAAAAGAATTTTCCTAATTTGGGATATAATCTTTCGAAAAATTAGTATCAATATTTTATTAATAAATAATAATTTAGCATTCCTGATTTTATCAAATGAATAGAAGAGTCTGTATTTTCATGAAAATAAATCCATTGCAAAAGAACTGTAGTCTGTTAATAAGCGCAATTAACTTTAGGTTTAATTTGCAACAATTAATGAAGATAACAGTGTCAGCAATCGCATAAACTGAGGAAATTAAATAGTATAGCCAGTAAAACATTTGAGATTAAAAAATTTAAACTAGAGAAATAGCTGTTCATCTGTTACCAAAATGAAATTTAATTTTCTCGAATTTAACAGAATATTTGCAAAGATCACATATTGTACACTGTCTTAAAAGCATCTAACTGTCAAAATGACTGTAAGATAATAAAAAAGGATTTTTGATTATATGTGTATGGGTTAACTATCAAAGCGTCTTTGAGTTGATATTAAAAAATCTTGTTGAATAACATGTAATAAGTTTAACGGTATCAGGAAAAATGTTAAACATAATATTTAATACTTAACAAAAATCTACTAGATATTAAACCATAAATCTCTGTAGACAAAATACGTATACTGGATTTATTTTATTTTT
This sequence comes from Prorops nasuta, assembly GCF_024137725.1. NCBI lineage: Eukaryota > Metazoa > Arthropoda > Insecta > Hymenoptera > Bethylidae > Prorops > Prorops nasuta. The sequence continues at coordinate 2,879,489 of NW_027116806.1, forward strand.
TATCCAGATTGCAGTTATTAAATTCTGCATTCAAGTGTAGCAAACTTTAAATTACAACGAAATCCTAATTTTTTCTGTATAAAAACTGGTAAAATGAAAATTTTATGCATAAGACCAGGTGCTCCAAGAATGTCCAAAATTGACTAAATTTTTGTCAACGTCATGGACATTCAGGGCCTTAAGGCACAATTTCCTTTTAAAATATATAAACAAATTACTAAAAAAATTTACATAAATATTATATGAATTCAGGACTTAGTAGTTTCATTCTTTTTCTGAATGCATTAAATTTTTATTAATTAGCATATTATAAGAAAAACTTGCAGATGATTTTGGGCGTAATATCTAAGAAATATAATTCAAATAGTCAGTGAATATTATGGAAGAAGCCTTCAAAAGTGTAATTATGATAAGAATTCATGATTGTATTATTTTGTATTTTGTTTAATATATTATTAAATTAATATCTTCAATTGAAGGTTTATATGTTTGAACAATGTGGACATAGAGAAGTGTTTCTTTAGCTTGAATTAGTTAAAACAATTATCTACTTTTAATTTCTATAATTTTACAAAACGTTATAAGATCCCACAAAAAATAAGTTTCGCCTGTAAAATAGGCGGCAAGTACATAAACCGTCCAGTGTAAATAATATAGTGAAATAAAATATTCCAATTAAGAAAATGAGTGAAATCTAAATGTTAGGCAAACATATATTTTCAGCATGGCAAAAGTTAAAATTTCGAAAAAAAAAATTGTAATACAAAAATGTTACTTGCCGAACCCGTTGTTTGCAATGGCACTAAATAACCACATTTTGAAATTACGAAAAGCAACGCTTATATTGTAAGATAGCGACTTAGATATGAACATTATAGGCCCGGCAATTAACATTTGTGTGTTATTATTTTTTTTTCTCGAAATCTGAACTTTTAATTGGAATATTTTACTGTATTATTTACGCTTGATGATGTATGTACTTACCTCTCGTTTTTACAGGTGAAGTTTGATTTTTGAAGGATACTAGTTAAAAGAATATGCAATAAAAAAAAGGGGGGATATTAAGGAGAGGATGATTGATGAAATTCAAAGTTAGTCTACTTCTTTCATTCAGCACTCCTCTTAACCCGCCAATAGGCGCGTGCTTTTTTTTTACGTAGATAGGCGCGTGGGGTGCCACGGACACCCCATTTGTTTTTCGTTATTAGACGTAAAATATTTACAAATACAGATTTATTTTTCAATAAATATCATCTATGCGAAGTTCCCTTTGGTATACAATAGCAATTGCATTTCTTTACATTATTTGTATTAATTAAACGCTAATATTTTTAAGTGACTGCACAAATTTTTCGCTACGTTACCAATAGATTTCTATTCTTGGGGTGTTCTGAACACCCCGCGCGCCCATTGCCGGGTTAATGTTAAGCCAATGTTGTCTTATGTCTATTTTGAAGTGAAATGATTGTTGTTTGAAACAATTTTTAAATAGGGTGATTAATTTTGCAGATATATGAAGGCGGCAGTTATAATGTGAGACCTTATATAATTATGCCCCTTCCGCAAGTTATTTCATGTGTAACATATTTCAAAATACATACAATTCTTAGCATTTAAAATTTCTTGCCTAATCTGATTTCGGGTTTTTCTCCCAGGTGCATTTTAACGCTTTAATTGGTATGGGCGGCAACAAGGAGCAATAACTTTCTTATCATTTGTTCAGTTCCGTCTTTTAACACTAGATTTACGGACGTTGATTAGACCTATTTTTACCAAAGTGAGATAATTTGAATAATACACGAAAATTTAAGTTTTATATATAGAAATTAGTTCTACTTTAAATTAAATGAAAGATTTATTATTAAAAAATTTATTGAAAACATTTCTTACATATAAATTATGATTTTGAAATATCTTTGAATGAGTCAAATTGGCTCAGTCCGTAAATCTAGTGTTAAATATGTAGATATATCAACTCATCAATAGATAAATATATCCTGCTGCCAGGTTTAATTTCAATCTTTAATAAAAGAAGATATAATAAGCAAAACACGAAAAGATCGATGTTAGCATATTATTTAATTTTCGGATACAGTACAGTATTCAATTTACGATTTTTGAGCTTCAAGTGTATATATCTCTCGCTGTAATTATTTAGTATTATTTTTCTAATAGTAAGTGTTCTTTGAATAGTAATAAAACATAAGGGTTAGTGAAATTAATTTAATTATGCGCAGTACTTCCCAAGGAACTTGAGCCACTTAAAAATCTCTAAAATAATACATTTTATACAAAAATAGTAAATTACTTCTTTATTAATTTAAAACATTATATTTACTAATAGTATTACCTTGATCTTGAATATGTCCTCTAAATCCATGAAAAGTCAACTTTTATTGAAACGTAAATACTTATTTATTACCGTCAAATGGGGTAATTAGTAACAGTGATGGGATAATAAGAAACACACCTATAATTGTGTGATACAGATTTTTACTACTGTCGAGGTGCTTGTTGATCAATGTCAATTATTAACGAATATCATATTGATAAATATCAATAAGCAATGAGGTGGTAAAAAATAAAATCAAACTATTATAGATTTGTTACTTGTTACCCCCCTCACTGTTACTAAGTGCCCCATTTGACGGTAGTACATTTGGTAATAGCAGCATTTAAGCTACTCTTCTCAAAAAAAAAAAAGTTATTATTTAAAATACATATTTCTGAGATACTATTTTGTTATGAATTTTTATGTAGATTAAAGATACTACATGTATATGTGGTGCCAATCACAAATATTATTTTGGCAATATAAACACCCGAGTCGAAATTTTAACCCTACATTAATCCTTAAACATCTTAAAAACACCTCATTTTATCCTATTTTGTTCTACAATCGTACTTTCCTTCTTCACAGAACTATCTAACTTCTTTCTAAATCTTAAATTATTCTCCAATGTGAATGAAGTAATATTAATTCCTTTTGTAGGCTGTTATAGACTTTTTATAGACTTTTCATTGAACTTTGAACGTATGATATTGTAGAATTAAAATCAAATTTTATTCTGAAAGCCTATTTTACATCTTAAAAGACCTTTAGCGCCTTCATTGCCCGTGTTTACACTAGATTCTTTGAAGTCTAAAGGAGGTCTTATAAGAAGTCATCATTATAAGAATTGCAGTTTAGCGGAGTAGGCAAAGGCATGGACTACTGTTCGCGAGGTCCCAGGTTCGAGTCCCATTGTTGCAGAAATGAAATATATTTACAGGTCGCTTTTTCACGTGAATAATAAATAATATTTGATATAGTAGTTGAGCCGTAGCTGCTTAGAGGCTAAAATATGCAAAGATTGTTGAAGAAAAATTTTTTTTATCCGATTTTCCTGATAAAGACGTAATCAATGTTAGACTCATCGTTTATATTAAAATCAGATTAGATTTAACAGAACCGATCCCGACGTATCAATGCTTTGCACGATCCATCCGGTGAGCCACATACTACATTACTCTGAAGAATGAGTTCAAAGGATTATAGGAGGTTTTGCTAAATCTTACCTTTGTCATATTAGTTGGGGAATTGTTCAAAATGTGACAACTTTTAGAATTAAAAGAGAATTTCAAGCCATTAAAGAAATTCTGTACAAATACTATGAAGTCTTCACTAGAGGACTTTCGTAGCATTACGGTAAGAGTAAAATTTCGACTCGGGCAAGTATATAAATTTTCAAAATCAAAAGTGTCATAAAAATTATTATTTTGAACAATAAATTAATATAGTACTTTGGAAAACTCTCGCGAAATCAATTACAAAACTATTGGTAGCCCATTTGAATACAATAAAGAATATATTTCAAATAATATAAAGTATACGAATCAACGTTTCTATCAATAATTGTTTAGTTCGTTGGAGAACATAAAATAGTTTATTTCGTTCAATCTTGGGAAGGGTGCTAAATGAAATATGGAAGTCATTTTGACATTTTTAAATGCAACACAATATATTTCCACATATTTTTGAAGCTAATGATAAAAGCTTTATAAAACATTATATTGATTTACACTTTTACCTAATCTTTCAAGAAATATGTAAATTGAAATATATAAGTAGGTGAGGAACTAAGCTCATGTACGCGTAGTGGTCATGTGCACTACTTCAGTTAAACCAATATCTATATGCAGATTCAAATCAAAATATCTTGTAAACGGCTGGGTGAAAAGAATAATCAATATAGTGCTTGAAAAACTTATTGACATTAGCCACAAGAATATGTAAAAATATTTACTGTTCCATTTCGAATACATAAGATGACATTCATGTTTCCTTTTTCATCAGTTCCAAGGTGATACCAACGATACTATGTTTTATGCATTTGGAAGTGGGACAAATTCTGTTTGAAACACTTTTTCCTATATATCAAGAGACACGGTAGTGTTTCGATGGCAAGTAATGTAAAAAACCGAGACCCTACCATCTTTTATGCGATGTTTAACCATACTATATCTAATTTATAGTTCCAATGAAAACATTTTGAAAGCGACTAATTTAATTAAAAATTTAATGTAAGTGTCATTGTATAAAATAAGTATAAGCTTTTCAATGAGACTAGAAACTTCTACATTGGTTCACTCAATGCTGAGATATAAAGATTGAGCAATTCCGATCACTTACTTACAGCGTTTCTTTTTCTCCCAACCGAAAATTGTTGTCTGGATCGGAACTCTCGATCTTTCACGTTGCAAGCCTATCTCCGGCATCTTCTGTCCTTTCACCTATTCTTCTGATAGAATCTGGCCTCATCTAACCAGCCAATAAACATGGTATCCAGTGGCAGGGTTTTGTATATACACGTGTTTGTGTGTAGCATTTTATATGTGTCAGTGTCAGCAGTATTTTATAGTAAAAGAGAATTTCCTAAGACCGGAATTGCCCGGCACGTGGCTTGCTATTCTACGTGCCGTGTAATTTTTAGCCTAAGATATTTCTATCATTAAAAAAAGGTTTAAGATCCCTTCCAAAAAACACATACGTGTAAGAAAAAGATGGCAAGCAATTAAAATAATCCTTCATAACAAAAAGGGTCGAAAAGGAATTTGATAAATTCGACATGTAATAGACTTGATCAATATAAAAGATATTTAAAATATAGAAATATTAATAAAATGCAATTACACAATTTTCAATAAATAAATATTTCAAGTTTTATTGAAAAGAAAAAAAAATCATCACGAAATGCTACTTGCCGGACCTGTGATTTATTTATATACTATATATATTATACAGTCCCCGAAATTTCCATAAAACCATTCGGTTTATTAAAGAAATCTTCTTACTATTCTATAATAATTTAAATTTAATTATTGGTCTTTCTTTAAGATTATTTAAATAAAATATATACAACTGTGCATTGATAATACCGTATTTATTATACAAGAAACGTAAATATACATATTTTTCGAACAAACGAAGTACGAAATTTCCATAAAGCCAAACATATTTTTTATTACACGTGTATGAAAAGTGCCTGTTTTCAGCTTAGTTTTCGGGGTCGAAAGTGACTGTTTTCATGCTACTGTTACTCGTACATGCGCAGTAGCGTTTTGTTTCATTTTCAACCCTAGGGAGTTTAAAATGGAACGAAAAGTTACTTTCAACCCTAGGGCTGAAAACAAAATACCATATATATATATATATGTATATTGAAAAAATGAAACTAATAAAAAAATAGAAGAGCGTAAAAAAGAATCTTGTTGGCATAACCACACAGATTTATTTAGTGACGATAACTATCAGTAAAAACAGTAAAGTCTACAGAAATGAATGATAAAAAGGCAATGGAAAATATAAAAACTATTGCGACGAATATTTCTAAAAATTTACTTCCAGAAAAAAGTGGTGATAGATATAATGTTGAATATGAAAAATTTCTGGTGTGGCAAAAATCAGAAAATATAAAAATTATCTCTGAGGACGTGTTATTGGTCTATTTTACTAAGCTGGGAGAGAAATACAAAGCATCTACCTTATGGTCAGTTTACTCTATATTAAGAAGTACTATATCATTAAATCATAATATCAATATAACCACTTATCACAAGCTGATAAGTTATTTAAAGAAGCAAGCGAAGGACCAAAATTATAAAAAATCCAAGGTTTTGTCACCACAAGACGTGGAAACATTTTTGAATACAGCCTCTGATATGAATTATTTATCCACAAAGGTAATTTTATAGAATAATATACATTTTTATGCATTTCAAAAAAATTATTGTTAATATTTTTCATGCAGGTAACTTTAATATTTGGTGTTTGCGGAGCTTGTAGAAGTCATGAACTAGTTAATGTAACAATTAATGATATCGAAGAAAATAATAAATTTTTTGTCGTTAAAATTCCTATTACTAAAAACAACAAACCAAGAAGTTTTGTAATCGACGAAAAATTTTATGGAATTGTTAAAAAGTATATTGATCTTCGGCCAAAAAATATAACTACCAACAGGTTTTTCATTAATTATCAACATGGAGTTTGTACGAAACAACCAATTGGTAAAAATCAAATAGCAGGGATGCCAAAACAAATAGTAAGGTTAGTAGTTTAAACTATAACTAATTATAAATATCTAAAACGATCACCCATTTTTATATATATAACTTTTTCAGTTTCCTGGGATTGAGTGATCCTAGCAGTTACGCAGGACATTCCTTCAGAAGGACATCTGCAACCATGCTCGCAGACGCAGGAGCAAATATAACTATTATTAAAAGGCATGGTGGTTGGAGGTCGGAAAGCGTGCCTGCAGGTTATATAGAGGAGTCCGTTAATAACAAAAAAAAATAAGTCAGCTCTTAACTTCAGCAGTCAACTTACAGACTAATGAAGAAAATGATATGCAGTTAAAACCAAGAGAAGATAAGATTTCCAGCTTTCAAAATGCAGCATCCAGTAGTTCTAATACCACCCTAAGCAATTACACTGTAGAAGCTACAAAAGACAAAGTCCCGATATCTATTGTAATTAATAATTCTACTAACTGCTCCATAACATTTAATTGAAAACCTATGTTATATTGTTAATTATGTTCAATCAATCGCTTTGTATACAGAAATGTAATTGAATAAACATAATTATAAATACAATTTTTAAATTTTATAACATTAAAGCGTCGTGTGTTCTCATACGGGGGCTCCGCTCCCTTGTCACCCAATAGGGGGCTACGCCTCCTTTACCCCCCCTATCCTGCTTCCTATTCCTTTCCTAGCCTTATGTTCGTTTAATCTTTCAGTTAAATTATTATTAATTATGTTACATAATTTGTTAGGCCAACTTCTTTTCATACACTGGTAATAAAAAATATCGTGTGTTACTCGGGCCAGAAATTGCCGATTGCACTCGTGTGATAGCATCACTCGCATCGCTCGTGCTGCCAACTTCACACTCGTTTGCAACCGTCAACTTTCGGCCCTTGTAACACAATGTACTATTAAACAAGTATTAACAAATAAAAGAAGAAATTATTTTATCTTTAAGCACTAATAATGTGTATAATTTCCATTTGTTTTAATGACTTCAAAAATTCGACTGGGCATTGAACTGGTTAAATTTTTTAATGTTTTTGTCGATAGATATCCATGTTTCGTTTATGGCTTTCCATAGCTCAGAAATTTAATTATACTGTTTACAAATATCATAAACATTTCTTGCGAGCATCCCCCAAAGATTTTCAATTGGATTTAAATCGGGCGAACAAGCTGGCCATGTCAAAACGTTGATGCTTCAATTATCAAGCCACTCTTTCGTATGCATTGATGCATGCACTGCAGCATTATCATGCGGAAATATCAAAGTTTTATCTTCGATTTCTTCAAGAAAGGGTATTAACGTAACTTCTAAGAGTTCAGTATATAATTTTGAATTCATTTTATGAGTAATATGACAAATCGGCGTTTTCTTTTTAGCTGTAAGTGCAGCCCAAATCATCAATGAGCCACCACCGAAGTTTCTCATGGCTACGGCATTTTCTTTTTTCAAATCATGCCAATAATATTTAAATCCATCTGGACCATCTAAATTAAATTTTGTTTCATCAGAAAAAATAATATTATTCTACTCGTGGGTCCAAGACATGTGCCTTTGAGCAAATTTTAGTCGGGCTTCTTTATAATGCTTCTTCAGTGCTGGTTTCTGCAGCATTTTCTTCCATATAAAATAAGTAGATTTCTTTAAAATTTGCTGCACACGTGTTGTGGTGATCGGTAGTTGTAGTTCAATTCGCAGCTGTGCTGCACTTTTAGTTTCTTTAGATGCTGACCTCAATAACAGTGAACGTTGCCTCTTAGTTATCTTTTTATTACCACCTTTAGGATGATTTTTATCATATCTCACACCTAAGTTAATGTAGTTATTAATTAATATATGTGATCTACGAATTTTTAATGCAATTTCTCAAGTAGAAAACCCCATATCTTTATAAGCATTGATTGCTGCTTTTTCCTCAGACGTCAATAACTTACCTCGAGGCATACTAATCAAAAACAGAAAAAATATACTAGAAGCTTAAAAAAGGATATAAGTAAATTTTAATACATACTTTAGAAAAAGAAGAGGCTATATGGAAAGGACTCTTACTGTCTGATCTGCACAAATATCAAAGGACAACTAAATAGCTTTATGGAAATTTCGTGCTGCAATAATACAATAACAGACATAAATGTAAACAGAGGCAAATTATAAATATTTCAGGCGGGATCCCTCAAGCCCTCTGTAGCCAACATTACGGAACGAAAAACGAGGGAGAATTGTCCAGCGCTATTTTTCGACCGATTTCATTGTTTTTGGGCTTGTTGGAATCGTTAGGACTCGCCTTTTGTCATAAATAAAGCCGTATTTTCCAAAAAACTTAAAAAAATAAAATTGTTTAAAAATTCGCATTAATAATATTTAAACGCAAAACAAATTGAAAAATCGGGCTTCTTTATGACGAGGTGCCAGACCTAACGATTCCAACATGCCCAAAAACATTGAAATCGGTTGAGAAATAGAGCCGTACTATTGTCCCGCGTTTTTGAGGTGGACGCAAACCAAAAATTTTTAGGAAGAAAGCTATGCTTCCTCCCCTCTCGAGGCTCACGCTAACGTGTTCCCCCACTCTAGCATCCAACCTCACTGCGAAGCATTCCTCTCATATTTACGCTATTCCCCTATCTGTAGCTATACATATATAAATACTGCTAAAATAATGTTCAGAACATTTCATCTTGCCGATATAATGAAATTGCTAAAAATGCAATTATGATTTTGTAATAAAATTGTAGAAAAGGAGATTTCGTAATGCTTGAAATATAGGGCATACGGCGAAACGCGGGACAAAGGTACAGTCGTATTTTTCAACAGAATTTGATGAGACTGGTAATAATTAAAGCCATTCTTCATGTAGATTGTCCTAAAGAGCTCGCATTTTCGATAAAGCTTATAGTTTTCCAGTTATGAACGATTGAAGATGAACATGCGCAACAGCTGATCTAAGCGAGAGAGGAAATATGTATTTGTGCGCCATGCAACTTCAATCGTTCATAGCTGAAAACTATAAGCTTTATCGAAAATGCGAGCTCTTTAGGATAATCTACATGAAGAATGGCTTTAGTTATGACTAGTCTCATCAAATTCTGTTGAAAACTACGACTGTACCATTGTCCCGCGTTTCGCCGTATGTCTTATATTTCAAGCATTACGAAATCTCCTTTTCTACAATTTTATTACAAAATCATAATTGCATTTTTAGCAATTTCATTATATCGGCAAGATGAAATGTTCTCAACATTATTTTAGCAGTATTTATATATGTATAGCTACAGATAGGGGAATAGCGTAGATATGAGAGGAAAGCTTCGCAGTAAGGTTCGATGCTAGAGTGGTGGAACACGTTAGCGTGAGCCGCGAGAGGGGAGGAAGCCTAGCTTCCTTCCTAACAATTTTTGCTTTGCGTCCACCTCAGAAACGCGGGACAATGGTACGGCTCTATTTCTCAAACGATTTCAATGTTTTTGGGCTTGTTGGAATCGTTAGGTCTGGCTCCTCGTCATAATGAAGCCCGATTTTTCGATTTGTTTTGCGTTTAAATATTATTAATGCACATTTTTAAACAATTTTATTTTTTTTAACGTTTTTTGGAAAATACGGCTTTATTTATGACACTGTGCGAGTCCTAACGATTCCAACAAGCCAAAAGACATTGAAATCGGCCGAAAAATAGCGCTGGACAATTCTCTCTCGTTTTTGGTTCAGTAATGTTGGCTACAGAGGGCTTGAGGGATCCCGTTAATACAACATCTATTTAGTTAAAATTAGAATATTATACATTATAAATAATTAACAGATCAAGAATTGGTATCTTATTCGCTTAAAGGTCATAAAAATAGTGGTTTTATGGAAATTTCGGGCAGTGTAATATCCTTAACATGCCAATAAATTGTTATTTCTTGTAAATTAATATTTGGATATCTTACACAATCTTATAAAGCACATGCCCGGCAAGTAGTTTTTTGTAATGATTTCTTTTTGTTAAATAAAATTTGAAATATTTATTTATTTTTCTATATTTTAAATATTTTTTATATTGATCATGCCTATTACTTATCGAACTTATCAAATTCCTCTTAACCCTTTTTGATATTAAGGATTATTTTAATTACTTGTCATCTCTTTTTTACAAGTATATGTTTTTAAGTAAAATTATAAAGGGTAGATTGCTACGTTATTGGAAGAGTAAAATGAATTGAAAGTCAGTTTTCACACAAATAATTCAATATTCTTATCTTGAAATTTCGATCAAAGTGGAGAACCTGAAGGATCCCTTTATAAATAAATAAGTCTTTCTTCACTTTATGGAAGGTTAAGCTACAAAATTAAAAATTATTTTTGTTAATGCTGTAGATTTATTAATTGTTTTTGGACAGTATTAGGTATATAAACATCCCAGATAGGCACGTAAATACTTATGCTTTCCTCTTCATTTTATTTCAATTTCCTTGGTGAATTCGTAAATAATTTAATTAGGATCATACCATATTTTAATTACTGTAAACTAGAATATGGCCAAGCAATTGAGACTAGTTTTCTGGCAAGTTCATTCAGGTAAGCACTATGCAAAAAATACTATACAAAATCTATAGATAATCTACGGCATAAAGAAAAAATTATTCTTCGATTTTTAGATTATCCTTTCGAAGAATGGATGAAGGCTTGTTTATTATTGCAGGAATCCCCCAAACTTTCCACTCAGTTTAGATTTCCAGAGAAGACTATGGCCTTACTTATGAATCTACTTTCGAGTGATTTTACTCTTCCAATGATCCATACACAGCGAATTGCTCTGTGTGATAAAAACAGTAAGATATTCAAAAACTAAACAAAATAAATTTTCTTATCATCGCTTTCTTAATATAATACTAATGTTTTGACTGCTTTATTAGATAGAGCATTTCATATGGCGCATCATCGAAAAGTTTAAACGGCTTCAAAATTAATCCACAAATAGCACCGTATTATTGACCAAAATTTTAAACTTAATATAGTCGCTTTCGAATATCCTTTTAAATGTATACAGAAAATAAATTTCAACGGTGCTTGGACCAGGAATATAGGACATTAGGAGGTAATATTAATAATTGGCGTAGTTATACGTGTGTGTGCGCTCGTAATTGGGATCTGACACGTGGGCGGAGTCAATATATATAGATATATAGAAAATTCAATATGGCGCAGAAGTGCCTAAGTGTCTAAATGTCTATTGAAATTACAGGAGGGTTATAATGATTTCGATGGGAAATATCTCTACAAACTTTTCTCCCAAATTCAAAAGTTTTAAGGTTTTCAATAATAAATTGCAATTTATTGAAAAATATCCATAAGAATCAATGTAAAACCCGGGCTTCCTCTGCTTTCATTTTTTACCGCTTGAAGCACTTCAGCTATGTCAGATTCCAATAGCAATATGGAACGGTGGGGAAGTACGAATTTCTTTTGTTTTTCAAAGGGATCTTTCAACGGAAGTGAAAGTAAAGTAATTTTTCCGTTGAATCAAAGCTCTGACTTATTGGTTTAAAATTGATTTATCTCAGCAATGATGCTTTTACGGAAGTAATGTTACATAGCTTTTCGACTTTGATTATCTTCATCAATATGTGGTTAATATTAAAAGCATCATTGCTATTACACCCTGTATAACATCAACCGGAAATTTGAGTCTCTAAAGTGTCTCTGGACTTTTACACTCGGCAACAATGCTACAGTAAAAGGTTTTGTAATATTAACTATCAACCATATTCTATATCTAAAAATTTTTATGATAGTATTGTTACGTCTTATTTTTTTCTTCTATGATATCATTATACATAATTAAACTTAAAAACTGACAAGTGTATCTACATTTATAAATACATATATTGTCTTAATTATTTATTATAGAAGAAATCACATATTTCCTAACAATATATAAGTAAACACAATTATATTACTAAGGCTACCAAAGTGTCCGAATATATTAATGAAAGTCGCTGTATATTAAAATATCGGTAAAGTGTACTAAAACTGTTGTTCTTTTTTAATTAATATTTGGATAATTTATTCATTTTAATTAATTACCGGCTTGGTAAATAGCTCTTACGTTTGATTGCTTTCTCGTTTATATGCGAAATTTGAAACATTTCTTTATTGAATAATACGTAATTATATTCAATTTATTTTTCTATTCTTTAAATATTCTTTCTACTAATGAAGTGAATTTTTTGATAGAACGATTCTGATCCAATTTAATTTATTTTCGTTGCTAAAGATCAGCTTAATTACTAGCCGTCTTTCTTTTGCACGTAAGTGTTTTTGGATTTTTTTCGGAAATATTATTACTGTCTAACGTTTTAGCAAATGTTTAACCTTAGAACCTCACATTACTATAGTTATAACAAAGACCCTATTCTGAGATACTCTATATCCTATAGCTCCGATAAGCCTTAAATGAGATGCTCCTATTACCCGATGAAATTTTTTTTAATTGGACGGTACATAGCTGAAAAATATTATTTTATTATTGTTGTTAAATTAGAGGATTAACCTCCCTTTATAAAAAATGCAGTTGGAAAATATAAGTGATTCTGTTTATATAATTTTGAAAATTGGCGGGGAGTTCTAGTTGAAGAGTAACTACAACATATCAGGAATAAAAAAATTGTGACAAGTTACAATAATTTTAGATTTTATTAAATCTAAAATACTGAATTTTTCTTTTTTTTTAAAGATAGATAAATAGAAGTACTTTCACATGAAATGAACCAGCAGCTAAAGATGCTACAGTAGCAATGGCGAACAATAGAGATATCATTTGTTTATACGATTGACGAAGCAGTATGATCAAGTCACTCTTTCGCTCTCGCTCTCTGCGGAATTGATTTGTCAATCGAAACATTATGTGGAATGAGTAACAAAGAAAAATTATAGGCATGCTCTCTCACCCATTCTCTCTTTCAGATACATGTTTATTTCAAATTTTAATTATATATTTTAATTAATATTGTTAACAACAAACCTGTTATAGAGAAAGAGTTACTTGTAATTTTTCTCATTTTTCTGATCGAAGAATGAATTCCGCTTATGGGATGGAGCAACAGTAGTGTATGTATGAGTGCGTGAAAGAGAGAGAGAGACAGCGAGTTCATTGATTGTCCTTCAGTTTATTATCAAATAATGATGTGCCTATTGCTCGCCCTCGCTGTCTTATTTTTGTCAACAACTGGGTCATTTTATCTCACGATCACTGTATATTTAAAAAAAGAAAAGATAGATTTAATAGTTTTGTTTTTTCGAGAAATCAACTTGTTTTAATTTCAGCAATAACTGTTTAATAAATCATTTTAAAACAAATTATAATTTTATAAGTTTAAAAAAACGATCGCTTGTGTCACTATAGCTATTATATTATTGCTTACTTTCGTATTACAGTGACAGGTGTGCTTACGCAAATACAAGTTATTAACGCGATAACCAATTAATAATTGAAGATGCAACGCCGATTACATTTTGGAGTTCCAGAACCGTCCCTCCTGCGTTAGTACTGCTGGGTAACATAATCGTATTTTCGTGTATCAGGGGACGCATTACTCATACACGGCTTAGAGTAGATGCGATTTAATCTAGAATTTTAAATGATATTTGTATTACCAAAGGAAGTTAGCCATCAATCAAGGGAATAATTAGATTCTTTTGTATCTTTACATAAGCAAGGTACATGCTTCAATTCGCTAGAGTATGAACGTAGAATTTCAATTACTTCCTTAATTATTTAAAAACGATATCCTTTTTAGGCATAGTAACTTTGGAATTTACGCAGTAAGGTAGTTTAAAAATATCCTTTGTAAAAATATTAGTTTCATTTAATGAGGAAGTTAAATATGTATTTACATTTGTACTCTGGGGCAAATTAAAACTATGCATCTTATATAACATATATTTCAATGATGTATAGATTATAAAAAAGTAGCGAATTTTTAACGATTTCACTCTAATGTGAAATGTAGTTTTTGCTGATTTAAGGAGAAAAATGAAATAAATATTTCGAAAACATAAGATATACAGAATTTTCTTAAACAAGTAATAGTTACTTCCACATTTTCTTAAATTTTAGAGTAAATTATTAATATATTCATAGATTCAATTTCTTCTCATCTTAATATTATAAAAAGACAATTCTGTATACGTTTAAATTGATCTTTTGGAGAATTTTTTAGATTTATTAAAAATAGGAGAAAAATATATTTAAAGGCTTATACTATATTTATTATATAATGGTTTTAGTTACTTATACCTGATTCTATTACAAAGTTATTGATTTTAATACGAAAAATTTAAAAATATATTATATACATTAACTTACAAAAAGACAAAAGACTTTCTTCTAAAACAAATATATGCATAAATAAACGGATTTTAGTTGCTATTTTTGGATAACAAATGTTTTCACTGGATTGACACAAGTCTAAAACGACAAAAAGAGATCTGCTTGTAAAAGAGGATTTAAAAAGAATTGTTTATTGAGTATTCGTGTTTATAAAAAAATGACAAGAAATAGAAAGGAGATAACTCAAAGTAAATAATTTAGATACCTAACAGCTTAGCCCTGTTCCGTACATTATGTATGCTCCGCTCCCTCAATAAGTCTAGCGAGACACTTGCTCCCCCATGTGTATCACCGTCGGTGTTGGCACTGGTAGTTTGATGCTGGCGCTAAAAGGTTCATACACATATACTTTTGTATATGCTTTATTGTATTTGTGGTTTTCACTCCGCTATCTTTTTTGTCTTTAAACTTTCAAACAATTGTTTCGATTTATACCAACTTTTATTTGTCATATTGATTCTATTTATTTAATTTTATTTGTGTAATTATAACTTCGGTCAGACAATCAAGATTGAATATTCAACTAAAACATAAGAAATCGGTTTCTTCAGAGGAATTGATAAAAAAATCACAGCTTGTTTAGCAAATAATCATCCCGTATGCACCAGGAACGTTAAAAAAAATGTTGTTTTTAAACGTTACGAAACATATTATACAGTTATGCAATTATGACGTAATTTAGACGTCAAAATTTCTCACCAAATTAAAAATATATTATAACTTTATTATGTACAATGTAAATTTAAACAAAAAATTAACATCTTATTATACTTTATATTTAACACTAGATTGCCTGAAGAAGTAAAGTCATTTTGACTGCTTTTTAATTTCAGTTAGAAAAAAAGTGTTTATAATAATAGAATTTCTTGGAATATTAAGACTTTTTATACATAACCTTGTATAAAGTCTTAAAATCCTAAGAAATTCTATTATTATATACATATTTTTCTCTAACAGAAATTAAAAAGCAGTCAAAATGACTTCTTCAGGCAATCTAGTGTTAACATCAAAATTAAGTTATAATATAAAGGTTTTTAAACATTGTAAACATTCATTGACTACAAATCAAAATATAGGTTGAATCAAGTACTGTTTTTATTGCTATTCAAACGTCAAAATGTCTCACGAAATAAAAGTAAATATCAATATGATTTTCTAACGTTCTTTTTCATTCCTTTAACGTTGAAGCCGCAATTGTTTAAATAGAATATTTTTCGGTAGAATAACATATCCGACAAAAAACAAGCTTCGCTTGTAAAAAATGACAGTATACAAAACGTTTAGCGTTCTAAATACAGTAAAATAAAATGTATCATTTAAAAAAATTAGTAAATCCAAATGTTAAGCAAGTATATATTTTACCATGGAGGAAGTTAAACTTTCAAAAAAATAACACAAAATTTACAGGCCGGAGGCGTGTTGTCTAGAACCATATTAAATAGCCACAATTTGAACTTACGAGAAGCAACGCTTATATTACAAAATTGTAAATTAGATATGAACATTATAGACTCAGGAAGTATCTTTTGTGTTATTATTTTTCTTTTCTAAATTTAACTTTTATCATGATAAAAATATATACACTGCAAATCTCAAATGTGTTAAAAGAAAACAGTTAAATGCCTAAAATCTTGTAGTCACTTTTTAGGCATTTCACCGTGTGTAATTTCGTAACACACTTAAAGTGTGTTATTTTAATATCATCTAAACATATTAAATATACGCAGTTAAAGGTATTATTGTGCAAATCTCAAATGTATTAAAACAAAACAGTTAAATGCCTAAAATTTTGTAGTCACTTTTTAGGCATTTCACCGTGTGTAATTTTGTGACACACTTAAAGTGTGTTATTTTAATATCATCTAAGCATATTGAATCTATGCAGTTGGAAGTATCACTAGAAATCTCAAATGTGTTAAAACAAAACAGTAAAACGTATAGTTTTAACACAATTTGAAACGAAAAATATCGTCTAACATTAACACACTTTTTCAGTAACATGAAGGGTCTTATTAATTTTATAGCAGCATTATATATGTATATATTTGACTTATATATGTATATATATCGTTATAATGTACTCACTAACTGAATTGTTTAATTTTTCCTTGTAAAAAAACCGCATCACCTTCGACAGGATTCGAACCTGGGACCTTGTGATTACTAACCCAGCATTTAGCCCACTCGGCTATTTCTCCTTAACATTTAGTATAAGCTTTGAATTAAGGTTTTAAGGGCGCCCCGTCAGAATGGACAGATTTCAAAGTACAACACCGATATTTTTCAAAATATAATATGTTGAAATATAAAAAAATACAAGAAGTTTTGCGCAATTTAGAGAGTAAAATCTTTTTTTATTCCGAAGATACGAGCGATCAAAGTTTGCATTTTTGATAAAAATATGTAATCTTTGAAAATTGACATCTCCTAAAGAAAAGAAAATAGAAGACTCTGGCTTGAACGAAAATACTTAAAATGGTTCATATTATATCAGAAAAATAAAATATAAAAAAAATTGTTATAAATTTGTAACACTGTTAACTCTTATAAAAAAGTTTTAATTAACTTGTATATTGCCATACTCTGTGACAATTTAAAAAAATCAGGAATGTTCCTTGTGTGTGTGTATGTGTGGGATTTTCTCTACTGATAAAAAAATTAAAATACGTGTATTCTGATGGTGTTTATAGTGAAAAAAAACGATCTTATCATGACGCGATCTACCAATGCTTCTGGCCGTACGCGTCGTAATAAAATCTTTATTTTCACTATAAATACCATGAGAGTATATGCATTTTAATTTTTTTATCTCTAGAGAACATCCCATACACACACACACACACACAAGGAACATTCTTAATTTTTTTGTAATTTGTCAGAGTATGGCAATACATAAGTTAATTTAAATGTTTGTTATAATTCTTAACGGTGTTACAAATATTTATGACAAACTATTTTTTTTTATTTTATATAATAAAATATCAATCTTCCTAAGTATTTCAGTTCCAGCCAGTCTTCTATACAGGAATAGCACATTTTTGTATGTCACACGTAATACACTCTGGAGCTGACAGTGTATGTGTAGAAATCATGTAAGTTGTAATAGAGCTTTACTGTGCATTACGTACAATATCTTTTGAATTTAATGAAAATACTGGATTTTTAATTTTATATGAGGTGTAGAGTTTTTAACAAGAATGAAATGTGTTAAAACAAACTAGCATTGTGTTAAAGATACATTATATTTGTTTAATGTGTTATTTCAAGCTATTAAATTTTTCATAACACACTAACATGAATTAAATTAAAACACTTGGTAACACTCTGAAATTTGCAGTATACTAATCAGGCGTTCTTTAAACTTAAAAGAAAGAAAATTTCTTACTATAATTAAATAATTAATGATGAAATGTATTCTAAAACATTAAAAGGGAGAGAACAATACGTAAAATATTATATTCATATCTAATATACATATTTGTATAACCTGTACTCTTTTAATTTGTTTTTATGGTTTAAATTAACTTTTTTATTGAAACCATTGTTAATTGAATATAAACAATTATTACATTGTATTTTTCATTTTACGAATAAATTTGCCTACACTAACACTTTTTAATTCACTTTCTAGTATTTCATGGTCTAAAAATTCTAATGTATTTTGATATGCTAATGGATAACTCCTATGAAAAACATAATACGCAGACAAGAGGCCAGCAACAATTCTTTATATTGTTGGATTTGGTATTTTCATTCGCATATCTTCATCTGCTACAATGTAAGCTGCTGCGATCTCTTCATCTGTAGTATAAATAACATTCCTTGGAGCATCAAGTTGGGCCGTAGTAAGATCTGATGTAGACTTCATTGACTAAATGAAAGAATTCAAAAGGATTTAGTTATTTGAAGAATTTATTTTAATTATGTGCAGCCTTAGGCTTTGAAGCTCAAACAATTATACTCACTTCTTTAATTATGAATAATTTTGAAATTTGGTGTTTCGCTCTCTTTGGTGATATCTCAGTATACAACTTTAACATAACAAGAGCCCCAGATAATGTATCACGCCACAATTGAAAAATATTTCAGTAAATTATCTATCATATCATTAATTTTACCAAAAACAATTGCTTCTGTAACATTCTTCAAATTCATAAACTCAAAAAGCATCTGCAATAGAATAGAAAGTATGAAAGTAACTTTTAAAATTATGAAGTCTTCTATTATCTATAACTGGAAGAAATACCAATTCATATTCATTCAAAGATGGATATCTTTGAATTATATCCATAATTCTATTTGCTTCATTCTCAATCCAGGGTCTTCTAGCAATAATAGTAAATTTTAACAAATGCTTGATATGTAGCAAATTTATTCTTCTGTGTACTTTTTTTGAAGCTCTTTAATACCATTTTCAATGTCACTCCCTGTGCTGAAAATTATGTGAAAAATAATAATTTAATTATTTTAATACTCTGAAAGACCGAGAAATAAATTTTAACTGTCATAAATCTAAGTGAATAATAAGATAAAAATTGCTTGCTTTGAGTGAACGATTGGATCTGCTGTATGAGCTTTTAAAATCTTATTTTTATGTAATCGAATCTCCTGCTTTTTAATATTTGCTCGATGATTTCTAATCCATGTGCTTAATTGAGTTTTTACTATTTGCTGAAAAAATGGGTTTACATAAAAGTGGTCAAAAAGTATATAAAGTATATAAAATATTAATTATTTACACATAGGTCTTTGCCCCCTCGAAGAACAGGATACTCAGTGATAATAGTTGTAGCAAAATTATGGTAATCAAGTTTTGTGGGCTTTATTTGTAATATGCCACAAATAAGAGCCCCAATGATGAATGAAATATTTTTGTGCTTCTAGTATTCCAATGTTTTTCAGTTTATTCTCTAGGTCGACCGTTAATGGAGGTAACTGCCTAGTAAGCAATGCAGAAGCTTTGTCCACAGCTTTATTTAACAATGACATAGGTGGAGATTTATCTATATCGTTTTCAATAGCCTGCAATTATAATTATAATTTAAAAATAAGATTATAATGAAATTACAAAAACAAATTTTAAATTCTCATTATAAAAGTTTTGTGCGTAACTTACTTGAT
Organism: Prorops nasuta; assembly: GCF_024137725.1. NCBI lineage: Eukaryota > Metazoa > Arthropoda > Insecta > Hymenoptera > Bethylidae > Prorops > Prorops nasuta. The sequence goes on from NW_027116806.1 coordinate 2,899,558, forward strand.
TTGATGCATTTTCTGGTATATTTAAAATTGGGATACCATTGGTATTTAATTCATCTAAATATAATACATCTAAATTAACATCAGCAATAGAGATTGCTGTTGAAGGTAATAAGAGAATATTTATTTCAGATTTATCTAAAATTATGTCATCTTCATCAATATCACATAATTTGTTTGCACGATCAACATCTCTTCGTTGCAGAACAATAGATTTTTCTTCCAACGCATCTTTTAATAATTTATCTTTTTTTGCTGATTCTCGTAAACTATTACGTATCAATTTTGAATCAGATGTATTTGGTATCACTTTGTACTTTATACACTTGCACCTTTGTCCAATTATACAATACACTTTTTTTTCCATTGCTAACTGATTTATAGCAAAAATTGTTTTTCCAAAATATATTTTACTGATTATTTTTCAGTGCATATAATTTTACATCAATTAAACTCACTGCCAAAAAATTTGCTGTGTCGAACGCCGGTATAGGCAATAATAAGAAGCAACAAGTTCCGACCTTAAAATGTTCTTTTAACACAACTCTTGTTACCAAGGGAACAGGACTGGACCGCGTTTTAATTGTAGACGGTGCAGTAAAAATATTTAGTAGTGCATACACTAGCACACACAGTGTTGCAAGAAAGCGCGATTTCGGGGCCCCTCTCCCACTATGATTGCTTCTTACGTTACTGTCATAGGGATCGAATAAAGCTCATGGTGATTGGTGGAAAGTGTCGACTTACCATTTTCAAATATAAAGCATAACTGCGTAACTTGCATAAGGTAAACACAGTGGACAAGAAAATAAGATGCTGCTGATGTTGAAGTAACGATTTTTTCTTTCACCGTGACCGAGAATGCTTCAATGTTTCTTTCATCGTGATATCAATCGTGTGTAATTTTGCTTTAAGATATACTCAAAAACATCAAATAATTGATCCCTAAACGAGTGATATTCGCAATTTTCCAGGCCGATAGAATAAATATATTAATATACCGAATAATTGAAATAAAGGTAAGAATCTACGTTATAAAAATTATATGAGAAATATACATATTTTATTATCATAATTAGATTTTAGATATGGAATTTATAGAGCTTGTTTGTACTATGTGCTATTATAAGTGCATATCTTATAGTAATTTAATGAATCACATACTAAGATACCATCGATTTGATCCACTTTTTAAAATACAGTGCGTCCACCATGGATGTGGTTCCACTTTTAAAAAATGGAAGTCATTTCGACAACATTTATTCCGCAAGCATCCAAATTATGCAAGATTAAATAATGATATAATTAGTCATCAGGAAGATCATAACGATTTCCTGTATGCAATTGATGATAATTCGTGTGATAGGTGTAATGAAGATTCTGATGAAGGTAATATAAGCTCAAACTTCTTGCACAATTTTTTCTTTCCAATATTGACTATACGAATTGAACAAAATTTTATATGCGTAACATATATTTGCATAATCATTTTTTCCCAGGTGAACTTGTATGTGAAGAAATTTTAGATGTGACTAAACTTATTGAATGCAACGTAGCACAATTTATAGTGAACATAAGAGAAAATTGTAATGTTTCAAATGCAGCAGTGGAAAAAATCATTGATGGTGTTACGTCATTAGTTGATTTCTACTTAGCCGTCATAATGGTAAAGTATTTTATATGATTTAAATATATATATATATGTATATTAATATTTTTTTACATAATCAGATCTTTATGATACTGATTATTACATATACTGTATTTTTCGAAAGAAATAAGAAGCAGAAGTGATCCTGATACAAATGAAGTAAATTTTCAAGATATAAAAGTCATATGCACAGAAAAATATCCAGCAAAATTTATTTTTTCATCTATACAATCGAAGAAAGCTTTAGATAAAATACTTGTAAATACTTTCAACATGGTACCAACAAAGACAGTTGTTATTGGCACTGGTCTTAGATGGAAGAAAATCAAACAATCACTTAAATCTTCAAGTGAAATTAAAGAAGTTGAATATAAAGGGTATATTGTACCCTTCATAAATAATTTAAGAAATCTTTTAAATAATAAGGAAGTGCGCTGTAATATTAAGAGTTATAAAAATTATAATGATGGTGTGCTTCGTTCAGTGTTGGATGGTCAGTTTTATCAGGAAAATGATTTCTTTCGACGCAACAAAAATGCTTTGGCTATTATTTTGTACTACGATGATGTTGGAGTAACAAATCCAATTGGTGCTGCATCCAAAGTTCACAAATTATCCATGTTCTATTGGACGCTTGCCAATATAAAACCTGAAGTACGATCATCTTTAAACATTATTCAATTGTATGCAATTGTGAAAACTGATTATTTAAAAAAGGCTAATGGCTTAGAAAAAATTTTAGAATCATTTATTTCAGACATTATTCAATTGCAAACTGCTGGAATTGATATTAATGTAGGAGGAAAAATTAAAAATTTTAAAGGATCTTTATTATTTTGCGCTGGCGATACACCTGCCTCAGCAATGCTAGGGGGGTTTAAACAATCGGTTCAAGCATATCGCCCATGTAGAACATGCATGGTAACTAATCTTGAATGGCGCAAAGAATTGTGTAAAACTTATATTTCACGAACTAAGGAAACTCACCAAGAATATCTAAGAATTGTTACTGATTCCTCAATAACAAAAGAAGCAAAAGAGGTTTGGCAAAAACAATATGGGATTAATAAAAGAAGTCCCTTGATGCAAATCCCCTACTTTGATGTAGCTATGTGTTTTCCACAGGATGCTATGCACATTTTAATTGAAGGGGTACTCGAAACTACATTTCGAGCATTTCTACGTTATTGCATTATGGAGCTAAAGCTATTTACAATCGATGATTTAAATGAGCGCTTGAGAAATTTTGATTTTAAACATTTTAAATCAGATAAGCCAGCTCTATTATTAAGTTGTCAACTTGCTAAAGATTCACACCTGCGTCAAAGTGCTGCACAGATCCCTGTATTGTATCATACTTTACCATTCTTGATAGGTGAATGGATAATTGCAAATGATAATATAGTTCTAGAAGATCACATTCATTGTTATATTCTATTGCTGCAGATCATTAATATATGTTTAGCATATGAAATTAATAAAGATTCAATAGAATTATTGAATCAAATGATAGATACATTTCTTTTAATCTTTAATCGTTTGTATCCTGATTCTGTAGTTCACAAATTTCACTTTCTGAAACATATTCCTTATTATATTAACTTATTTGGACCAGCAAGGCAACAATGGTGTTTTAGATTTGATGCCACTCATGCATATTTCAAATCAATTGTTCCAGTTGTACGGAATTTTAAAAATATAGCTTTGACATTGTGTTATCGACATCAAGCAAAATTATCCTCACGACTAAGTTCATGCCCTGGAATGCCATCCAAAAAGTTTTTATATCAAGGTGATTATGTAGCTTCTGGACATTCTATACTGATTTGTAATCTTCCATATTCTAACATATTTCATGGAATTGTAAAAGAAAATGAATGGTTTTCATGTGAAATGATGCGATCTTCCAAAATTATTATTTATTGAACCGCATATCAATCAGGCGTGATAATTTTGATCAAATGTGAAGATGATTCCTTACCGAAATTTGGAGAAATTGATGACATATTTATTTTTAATAATACGAAGCTAATTGTGTTTTCTTTACTTACGACATGACGTTTTGAACCAAAATTAAATGCTTATAAAGTAACAAATTTCAATCCTACAGATAAATGTATTATTAATGTTAGAGATTTATTATTTCCACATCCGCTTGACTCGTTCTTTGTCAAGACTTCAAAATATGTTCCATTGATTAATCATCAGCGAACTGAGTTTGTAGGGTAAGATTTTACAAAATAAAACATGTATAGGAATTATTATATAAATTTTATTATTCTTTCACTAGAATATCCCTTATTCCTATAACCGACGGCATAACGTGTAGTAATAATCATGTAAGTGTGTAATAGAGATTTACTATGTTATTACAATACCTTTTTAATTTAATGAAAATATTTGATTTTTAATTTTATACGAGGTGTATTTTCATAACACACTAATAAGAATTAAATTGAAACACTTGCTACCGCACTAAGATTTGCAGTGTAGGAACAACACATTATTGTACGTTATATAAAACACTTAGAGTTTACAGCGTAACCTGTAGAAAACATGTAAGTGTGTAATAGAGCTTTTCTGTGTTATTACAATACCTTTTGAATTTAATGAAAATATTTGATTTTTAATTTTATATGAGGTGTAGGTTTTAACACGAATGAAGTGTGTTAAAACAAGCTAGCATTGTGTTAAAGTAATACGTAAAATTCGTTTAGTGTGTTATTTCAGGTTATTAAATTTTTCATAACACACTAATATGAATTAAATTAAAACATTTGGTAACACGCTAAGTTTGCAGTATACTTGTCTAATATTTGGATTTTACTAATTTTTTTAATTAAAATATTTTATTATACTATATTAATTATGCTAGACAATTTATATAATTGCCGTCTTTTTTTTACAAGCAAAGCTTGTATTCTGTGGGATCTCATAATATTTTTTAATTTCTATGTGTAATCACAATGTACAGTAATTGCTGGTTTAACTATATTGATTATACCGATTTTATTTGACAGCTTCTGTCAAGATGCATTCATTTTGGATCCCGATTCGAAATTTTAGCTCTACATGAAATCAATAATAGTTTCCATAAAGATTTCTTAGGATTTTTGGAAAACTTAGTTGAATCGTCAGAAATCCTCTTGTACGGGGGTCCCTCCGTGTGACATATCGAAAAATTCCATTTATTTACTGCTTATATGTATTTTTAAATATGTGCAGAATATGCTGGTAAAGTAGTTTTCTAATATTCCGAGTCATTGGTAAGTGATAGCTGTTAGTCAGTAACGATTTTTCATAGTCTTAATGTTATTCAAACTTTTGAACGCGTTTTTCTCAAAACTACTTTTTTCAAACTGGTCACCATGATATCTTGAAAACAGGTTGACCGATTGCTTTGAAATTTGAACAGTAGCTTCCTCACTTGTATAGTTTTCGTATGGTCTAGAATCAATAAAAAATTCCAAACCGCTTTTTCTACATACAAAATTTATGAAAAAAAAGTTAAAAATTTGATTTTTAATTTTAAGCGCATGGCAATTTTACAATTTTTAGTATTTTTGATTGATTCTAGTTCATACGATAGCTCCAAGTATACAGATTAAAATGCCGTTTTATTTTTTCATTTTTAAGAAGCCAATCAGCCGCAATCATGGCGACCATCCTGGCCCGTTCTTTCTTCATAGGCGCGTTCGAAATGATACCACGCATATTCCAACGAATATTTCGTCTTAACAAAAATTTGTATGCTATTAAAATATCAACAAATACACAGTAAAAAGTTGAGGCGTGTATCTTTTCATAATTTTAAGAAAAAAAATCCCAAATAAAGGTTAAAATACCGACCGTCACACGGAGGGACCCCCTTAATACTGAAAGTTTTCACATAGTGGACATTTCCCCAAATTTCAGGATGATTGTAAAATCTCATTAAACCTACTTTACACGTTTGAAATCATTTTAGAAAATGATATAGTTGTTTTGGAGGATGACGAAACTTCGAAACTTAGAGCAAAAAACGATTCAAATAGGATTTTATAACTCTTATGATTAAAATCGAATCGCGTATTGAATGGTATTATAAGTTAATTTGAAATTGTGTGTGAACGAATAAAAATACTTTATACGGCACTAGCTTGGCTGTTTTCAGTATGTTAAAAATTAATAAAGCAAAATGATTAACAACAGTCGATCTAGTGCCATGGTGTTATTTCTAATAGTTAAATTTTATGTAATTAGCTTATAGTATATATTTTTACACAATTTAATTTTAATTATAATAGTTTTAATCCTATTTGAAACGTTTGTTACTTTATGTATTTAAGGTAGTAGTCCAGTAAATCGACTGTTTTTGCAGGGTATTCCTCGGGAATTTTTTTAATTACCTAAATGAAATGCAAAAAATCTGAAAATTTTATATGTTATTAATACTATATTGAATTATACAAAAATATATATTTTTTTTAATTTTTACGATATTTTATTTAATTTATATGGGTTCAAAGTGAAAAAAAACGTGCTGCTGGCCCCTGAGGTATCTCCAGATTGGGTAATCGGAAACAAATGTAACGGATTATTGTTCAGTAGGATTGTCATTTTGTCCGGAACTAGAAAAGATTAATTTGGTTGAAAAATAACAAAATAGCGGACTTCGAAAAAAAAGGTACAATTTTTTTTAGTGTAAATTGGGCTGTAACTTGAAAAATAAAGGTTGAAAAAAAATGATTCTAGTTCCAACCAGAATTACAGATGTGTACAACAACTTGTAAAAATTTCAGCCCGATCAGTTCAATAGAAAATCTGTTTTGCTCCGGGCCAACCGAGAAAACGTGGTTTCGCGAAAAATCTGTTTAAGGTAGTAGTCTAGTAAATCGACCGATTTTGCAAGGTATTCTTCGGGAATTTTTTTGACTACCTAAATGAAGTGCAAAATCTCTGAAAATGTTATATGTTATTAATACTATATTGAATTATACAAAAATATATTTTTTTTAATTTTTACGATATTTTATTTAATTTATATGGGTTCAAAGTAGGTGAAAAAAAATAATATGTGCTGCTGGCCCGTGAGGTATCTCCAGTTTGGGTAATCGAAAATAAAAAAATGCAATGGATTATTGTTCAGTACGATTGTCATTCTGGCAGGTACTAAAGAAATTAATTTGGTTGAAAAATAATAAAATGGCGGATTTCGAAAGGAAAAGATACAATTTTTTAGTGTAAATTGGGCTGTAAATTGAAAAGTAATGAATGAAAAACATTGATTCTAGTACCCGCCAGAATTACAGATGTGTAGAACAACCTGTAAAAATTTCAGCCCGATCGGTTGAACAGAAAATCTGTTATGCCTCGGGCCGACCGAGAAAACGTGGTTTCGAGAAAAACGCGTTTAAAGTTTGGCTAACAGAACTTTCATCCTCACACTAATCGTCGATCCCCGGTGCGTGCAACAAGCTTTAGGTCTCTTCATACGTGTCAAACGCGGGTATATCTGGTTATATTCTTTCGTATATCAAAAGGTATACGAAACTTCAAGGAAATATAAAGGCAATGAGTCATAATAGTGAGGAATAACTGTTAGCAGCTGTCGTGCACCTTACAGCGTTCAATTATGCGGCGCTCTCGAATATATGTTATATCTTTGTTAATATTTTGAATATTGGTTTAAAATTTATACACCATATTCTCATGTTGATATACTATCGAAATATAAAAAAAAATGTTCGTCCCAAATAACTAGACTACTACCTTAATAGGAAGCCGCTTTAACAATCTGTAATAAAATTATAAATTTGTATTTATTTACAGTTAAGAAATTATAACAAAGGCGTTAGGCAAATTATAATAAAGGTATGTATATGGGCTCTTTTGTACCTTACAACTAATTAAATTAATTTGATTTAACATCTTAATTAATTTTAATTTATTGAACATTTTAAATGAAATAATATTCTTACAATTTTTAAAATTAAATAATAACACATTTTTGTAGATTGATTCAACAATTGTTTAAAGTTTATTTGAAGTCATGAAAAAAAACTATACTTGTCGTAAATCATATCCTATTAAAGTAATTAGTAAGAAAATGTTTACATTGATAAAAAAAAAAGCTTCTTATAAAAATTTCAAAATAAACCTCTCAGAAAACAATTAAATATTGTCAAACTATAGTACCAAAAATAACTTCTCATTGAAATTTATAATTTGATCCGATTTAATAGCTGGTTCGTTCCTACTTGAATATGAATCAATTGGCGTGAATTTTTTTTTCTTTTTTCTCCTTTTGGCAATCAATAAAGGTTATAGATCTTTTGCTTGGCAATATTTTCTTTTATTGGAAATGCATTTATTGATATATGCTACCAGTTGAACTCTGCTTAGAAAAGTATTCGAAACTCGGTTAGTCCAATCTGTCGACAATAATTAATATGTTAAAGAAAGTACAATACCTTTATGTTTTTTACTGTGTACACATAGCTAATAAAAGTTTGTTACCATGCTATCCTTTAAATAATTTATGATCAATTGCTGGTCGATTATTGTTTAATCTGTCAACAGCAGTATAGCTACATAAAGACGGTCCGTATATTTCTTATAAAACTTCAATATACATAGTTTTCCATCCAAATTTACCATGGTTTTCTGATTTAATATTTGTGTAAGATATTTGAGAGTCTGGCAAAAAAATCCACAATGTGGTGATATTTCTTTCAACAACATATAAAGTAAATATAATAAAAGATCTTTTAAGGTTTAATGGTTGCAAAGAAAATACAAAATAATTACCATATTTTTTCCTGGCTTGAAATAAAGCTGAGAAATCTAAAAAAAGAATGAGCAATTTGGTAATAATACATTTTTCACTTTAAGAATATTTACATTTTTACCTCCATGTTCAAATCTTTATTTTCAACATTATTCGATAAGTTATAGAAATATTTCACTCCTGTTAAAAGCATTTCTTGGAAAGCAATGTCCCTCTTTGTAACTAAAATGATCAATATGCATGTGAGTAATATTTATAAGTACCAAGAACAGTAATGTGACTAAAGCGAACAAAGAGCATAACAATTCACATACACAATTGCTATAGAATATATTTTAAAGAAAAAGAAGAATATCAAATTGTTTCATTGTACCTTTTCAAAATATTTAATATTTATATCTAAACATATTTCATGACTAATTATAATTTCAAATACTTATGACACCATATAAATAATAAAATTAGTGATATGATACATTTAACGATACTGTGTCAAACTGATTCATGCAAATTTTAGCTATAAATATGATATACAATTTTTACAGAAAAAGATCAGAGTAAACTTAACTGATATATCTACAAATCTTTTTGACACAAAATACATATTTTCCTTTTTACAGAAATAATTTCTATATTTTTAAATAAATTTAGTAAAAACTAACCTTCATCTGGTAATGCTTTGCCTATACATTAAAGATATTATGAATATCTTTTAAAATTGAACTATTTGTTTCAAGTGATTCTTCGCTATCTTTTAAAGTGCAGTCATTAATATCATTATTATTTTCAAGCAACCGTTCTTTATTAATTGGTTTGACCTGACCAAAATTATTCGAAGAAAAATTATCTTTATTCTGTATATTGTAGTTATCACTATTAAGTTGACTCATGTCATTTGGCTTTCTAGAGTGATCATTTACATTTAGCAATTGATAATTGCTTATGGTTTGAGCCTCCTGAGTATAAGTTGTTGAGTTATACTGGTAAAAAATTCCTGTACCTTTGGGAGACATTGGAAAATATTTTTTATCTGAACCCTTTTGGTTCGTAACACCATGGGATTCCTCTGTATAATGACTCTTACCTAGAAAAAACATTTTCTATAGATTCACTTGCATTACCAATTTCCAGACCATTTGACACCTTATCATTATTTAATTGATAACTCCTTACGGAGCGCTGAAATTGAGCATTTATGGGATTTTGTTCGTAGTAGTTAATATTTAATGTAGATGATGAACAAACTTCCCCTACTTTTGTTTTTGTATTTTCAATTGATAGAATTGTTTTCAGAAAAAATGATTTCATTGGATTATATAAAATCCCACAAAAAAAAAGCTTCGCTTGTAAAAAAAGGACAGCAAGTACATAAGTCGCATCTAGCACGATTAATATAGTAATATAAAATATTTTAATTAAAAAAAATAGTGAAATCCAAATGTTAGGCAAGCATAAATAATTGTTACGACGGCGAAAGTTAAAATTTGGAAAAAGGAAAAGAGTAACACAAAAATTTCTTGCCGGTGGCCCATTGTATCCAATCATATTAAATAGCCATATTTTTAAGTTACCAAAAGCAACACTTATATTGCAAGATAGCGACTTACATATGAATATTACGGGCCCGGCAAGTAATTTTTGTGTTACTCTTTTCCTTTTTCCAAATTTTAACTTTCGTCGTGGTAACAATAATTTATGCTTGCCTAACATTTAAATTTCACTATTTTTTTTAATTAAAATATTTTATATGACTATATTAATCGTGCTAGATGCGACTTATGTACTTGCCGTTATTTTTTTACAAGTGAAGCTTGTTTTTTGTGGGATCTTATAATATTTTGTAAGAAAATAGGAATTAAAACTAAACAATTATTTTAACTAATTCAATCTAGCAAAACATTTTCCTATATTCTCATCGTTCCACAATATAAAGCTTCAATTCAGAATATTAATTTATTATTCTATTAAATAAAATACAAAATATTTCAATAATGAATTCTTATCATAATTACACTTTTAGAGGCTTTTAACATAGTATTCAATGACTGCTTGAATTATATTTCCAAAATTTTATACCCAAAATCACCTTAAAGCCTTTCGCTTTCAAAAATTTGTTTCTAAATTTACCTTTAAATCCACTTTTCTCTTAGTTGTTACTTTCACTATCACCTTTGCATTATGGCTCTTTCCCTGCTAAATTATAGCGACATTTATATATTCTTTTCGTTAATTAATATAAACTGTAAAATATATACCAGTTAATGCAATGGAAGCCTGTGTTTTTTAGGTATACTGCTTTCATTTTTTTGAAGTTACACACTGTATGCTCTATTACATGTGAAATATTGAAATCAAAAATTCCTCTCATATTTACACATCTGCGTGATTTTCTTATAATTTTAATCAACTATATGATTTCTAAATCCAAAATTGCATACCCAAAATCATTGTCCCGCGTTTTGCCGTACTTTCAGGTCTTCAAGCGTCACTGACTCGTTCATTCTGTTATTTATTTCGGAACAAATAAAAGTATGATTGCACATTGAGAAATTACATTAGAAGCTCTCGATAATGTACATGCTGCTATGAGTATTTCTTAATCTTATGAAGCTTGTCGTAGAAGGTGCAATGCAATAAATTTAGAAGGGCAATTTCGCGATTGAAAATAAGACCCACGTACATACATGCTAAACGCTATGTGTGTTTGTTTACAGTACACTCCACGAGTCACTAACACAGTCACACCCGTATGTATGTAGGCCATTGTAGGCCTACTAAGCTGGTTTACATACGCTGGACAAGGCAACAAGCTGCAGAAGGGAAAGGGGAAGCCAACTTTATTTACTCCGAGTACGCATCTTGTTACAGTTTGCATTATAATGACCAAAAGAAGCGTTGCAAAATTATGAAAATATCATAAAAGCGTCTCCCCTTTTCACGCTCTATTCAATGATGTCACCCAAGTTGTTAGTGCATTTTTTTACTTTGCTCGAAAGAAATAGCAGAATGAACGAGTCAGTGACGCTTGAAGACCTGAGATTACGGCAAAACGCGGGACAATGGTACAGGCGTATTTCTCAATAGAATTTGATGAGACTAGTCATAACTAAAGTCATTCTTCATGTAGATTGTCCTAAAGAGCTCGCATTTTCGATCAAGCCTATAGTTTTCCAGTTATGAACGATTGAAGATGGACGTGCGCAACAGCTGATCTACGCGAGAGAAGAAATATGTATTTGTGCGTCGTGCAACTTCAAACGTTCATAGCTGAAAAACTATAAGCTATATCGAAAATGCGAGCTCTTTAGGACAATCTACATGAAGAATGGCTTTAATTATTACTAGTCTCATCAAATTCTGTTGAAAAATACGACTGTACCATTGTCCCGCGTTTCGCCGTATGCCCTATATTTCAAGCATTACGAAATCTCCTTTTCTACAATTTTATTTCAAAATGATAATTGCATTTTTAGCAATTTCATTATATCGGCGAAATGAAATGTTCTCGACATTATTTTAGCGGTATTTATATGTGTATAGCTACAGATAGGGGAATAGCGTAAATATGAGGAAAGCTTCGCAGTAAGTTTCGATGCTGGAGTGGGGGAACACGTTAGCGTGAGCCGCGAGAGGGGCGGAAGCCTAGCTGCCTTCCTAAAAATTTTTGGTTTTCGTCCACCTCAGAAACGCGGGACAATGGTACGGCTCTATTTCTCAACCGATTTCAATGTTTTTGGGCTTGTTGGAATCGTTAGGTCTGGCACCTCGTCATAAAGAAGCCCGATTTTTCGATTTGTTTTGCGATTAAATATTATTAATGTGAATTTTTAAACAATTTTATTTTTTTTTCATTTTTTGGGAAATAAGGCTTTTTTATGACAAGGTGCGAGTCCTAACGGTTCCAACAAGCCCAAAATTATTAAAATTTGTCGAAAAATAACGCTGGACAATTCTCCCTCGTTTTTCGTTCCGTAATGTTGGCTACAGAGGGCTTGAGGGATCCCGTTAACTCTCAACATTAACTTTGCAATATGGCTCTTCTTTTGGCAAACTGATATAATTTCTGACTTCTTGTATTTAATATTACAACTAAAGCCTGCACAATGACTCAATAAACAGGTTATTATAATTCTAACTGAAATAAAATCTCACTAAGTACCAAAAAATATATTACATATTATATTATAAAATTCAATGTTATATTAAGAAGAAATTAAATTTGGATAATTTTTTTGGAGATAATAATAATTTCTTTCTACTCCGATTAGGAAAGCATAGAAAAATATTTGGATTTAATACATTTTTATTTTAAAATTGAATATTAAATAACGAGTAGCAAATATTTATCTACTTTTCTTTAATCGTATAATAAAAAAAATTTGTTGTCTCCTGGAAAATTGTTTGTATATATAATATAACCCATCAGACAGTTAAATTCCACATCAGTTTAAAGAAAGAAAAAGTTAAACGTGCATTCTGTTAATGATGTCAATACCTGGAAGCTTAGCGTATGATTTTCAAATGCCTTAACAATTTCTTGTAATTAACATGTTCCTGATAATCACCGATGCACATAAATGTTGTAAGTTTAGTTCTCCTTGGCACAGTGTTCAAAATTTGCAAATATTACTCTTACTTCATCCAGTCATCTGTATCCTCAACAATGAAAATAGAAATGTTCTATCTTTGTTTATCTGAAAAAGAAGTTGTACAAAGTACCACAAAGTATACTAACATCCTGTATTGTAAAATATAATGTTATACTTATCTAATAATTGTCGATTCCTTATGTCATTATTATTCGAATTCATTTATCATTTTAAAAATTAAACACGTTCACTAACATAACAATGAACAACCTCACTGTATTAAATATACATAACCTTACATGACAATTGAAAGTTAACAAGTTGCCGAATTAGTTATATCGATTATATCGATTTGTTTGCCAGTTCACAACTATAGTTTCATCATTGAGTATAGTTTGTTGGAAGCGGGCTGTAAAAATGAGGAAATTTTTGTTAGCGGCCAATTTCAGCCCAAGACATAGGGGGAAGTCCCCTAGTACCAGACACTTAAGCAATTTAAAGAATAGCTCAGCAAATAATTGGAAGAAAAAGATTTTCTTTTTTTTAATTATTCGTCAAAGAACCTACGAATACATATATACGAAGAAAGTTATGAATATTTGAAATATATTAATAACTAACAACGATAAACTTTTGGTAAGAAATTGAGTAATAGTAAAGTATGTCCCCTTGTACCGGACACATTGAGGAAAAGTCTTCTAAATTTGAAAAGGCTTAATAAAATTTACATTCATCACAAATATAAACCCTAAATGACTCCCCCCTGATATAACAGTGCAGACTCAATGGCCCATCCTTTACAATTTGAACATTGAATCCAATCAGCATCATTCGTTTCTAGGCAGATTACACAAGCTATTTCATTAATAACATTTTTTTCATGTAATAACTTACTTTTCTTCATATTTTTATGCTTAGTAGTAGAATCTCAGAGGATTTAAAAATAGAAACAGTAATGTCAAGAACGTACTGATTTAATTTTGCTGTCCAGTCCTAGAAGAAACATTCGTTGTCCGATCGTAGGGGACATGCATATACAGAATAAAAAATAAAAAACAGATAATTCGGATGCTTGAAGGAATTTTAACTTTTACTGTAATAATACTAATAAAATTTACTTTTTAGAGCAGGAAATCTTAATATGATTTGCTGTGTTTATTTAATTATTCGGGGAAATGATTATTATGCCGCACAATCTAATCTGAAGTATCATCGCATTTAATGTCTGCCCTTTTGTTAATTTGATAAAACAATAGCGTTTCGCGACATACATGTGTATTACTCTCCTCTTTTTTCCCTACTATGTAGGCATTTTTTAGTTTTTACTTTTTTATATGGAGATACTGTATGTGTCCGGTACTAGGAGCCGTCCGGCGTTAGGGCACTTCCCTCTACAGAACTAAGGAAAAGAGAAGGAAGAATAATTTCAATTTCGGCATACATATAAAAATATTATCAATCAATTAAACATATTAGCCAATAGGGGAATTGAAATTATGTAAACGGAAATTCATAACCATCCTGTTCAAATTAGCATTAATTGTAGGAGATAATTTAGGATTAAATTAATTTCTTGGTTTTACGAAGAGCTTTAACTGTAACTATTTTTGCAGATTTTTTAAAGTTACCAAGAATATGTCAGCTGAATTAGTGAAAATAAACAATATATTATGTAATAGAGATAATTATGACATTGATGTTGAAAAGAAAGACGTAGGTCAAAACGGTAAAGAAAAAAATGTGAATTTAACGATGTCACTGATTTTCATGTTAGGAATAATTTTTCTGTTGATATCATGCATGATTTGTTTGAAGGCGTACGTGGCTACGATATGGCTATAATCCTTCACGATTTAATCGTCATTAGAAAACAATTTACATTAGAGGCAGCGAATTTCAAAATAAAATACTTCCATTATTCAAATTGCAGTAACAGGCCGACACTTATTACTTCATTGCAATTGAGAAAATCGTTTATAAAAATGTCACCTGCTGAAATAAAATGCTTTATATTAGAAGCAGCATTAATTTTTGAAAATTTGATAGCCCCAGACTTGCAGTCTTGGAAATGATATATTTTATTCAGAATGATTGTTGTTATTGTACTAAAACATACAATAACAAATAATAATATTATCTTACTTGAGAAGCTTATAATGAAACACCATACCTTGTATGTAGCTCTTTTTAAAAATACTTTGAAGCCAAAACATCACAACATGTTACATTATCCTCATACAATGAGAAATAAAGGTCCTTTGGTTCACATATGGACAATGCGCTTCGAAAGTAAACATCGGTTACTGAAAAATTAAGCAATGACCTCATGCAATAGAATAAATCTTCCAGAAACAGTAATGATAAAAGAAAAATTACACTTGAACAAAATTTGTAGTGAATCAAATTCTTTTGAGAAGACAATCAAATTTCAAAAATTAAATCATCTTACTGAACGTACTCTTCCACAAAACTGTTGTATAAATATTAGCAATTTATATCAGATTAAGTACGTAAAGATAGATAGCATAAAAGACAACGTAAATACTGTATTAAAAATTTCTGATGACGAATTCCCTATGTATGGTCGCATATGTAATATTTTAGTAAATAAATCTCACTCGGAAAGCTGCTCCGGTTTTGCTTTTGTAGTACAAATTTTAAAATGTGTTAAACGCAATATTTATATACAGAGCTATATACCAGTTAAAAGAAACGATAGATTATAAATTGATATTATTTGACTCGTTAAGATATGTACAGCCACGAAGTTGGGTGATATTAACTAAAAACTTATTACATATTTCATTCGATGAATACATGTTTTAGAGAAAAAGTGTTTTTACACAACTCGATTCATACAATTAATCTTATAATCGACGTAATATCACATATGAGTTAATTTAGAAAAAACAAAATTTTAGTTTAAAATTCACAATTTCAATTTCTTTTAATAGCAAATAAAGAAGAATTACATCGACTATTTAAATATCAAACAAATGTATATCCGATTAATACATTGTACGTAAAGGTTAATAATTTCTTGGGAATATATTTAAAATGTTTATTTTTAATTCTGATTGTATTCCTCTTCAGTTTTTTATTCCTGATAAATAATGTTCTCTACTAGTAGAGTAATAAACCTTTAACTGTTCAAGACAGTCTAATTAATTTTTCAATATTAAAAGTGATTCTGATATTGTTTCGTAAATGTTTATTATTCGTTTCATTAAGCTATGTAAAACCTGTTGTTGTAGAACTTTTGTAAAATATTATTAATATAGTGAAAATAAAGTGCTTTTAAATGAAAATAATTATTATGAACTGTCTAATATATTAGATACTAAGAAAAGAACTATTTGTATGTGTACATATATATAATACAGGATTTCCAAGATTAAAGCAACGCGTATAGTTAAAATAACCATACAAATATATTCAATTTCTACAGTATGTTTAGTTTTCCTATTATGTCGCTAGGTCGCAAATACAGTAAAAAGTCTCTCGCTAGTGTTCATCCAAATAGTCATTCCTATACAGGGTGTAGCAGCAATGATGTTTTTAATTTTAACCACATATTCTTGGGACCAAACTAAGTAAAAAAGTCCTATACTGTAAGGTCCGGAAAAGCATCATTTTTGAGATAAATCAATTTTAAAACGATGAATCAGGGCTTTGATTTAACGGAAAAATTACATTACTCTCACTTTCGTTGACAGTTCCCCTTCAAAAAAAAAAGAAGTTTCTACTTCTCTGTCGATCCGTATTGTCGTACCCGAATATACACACACTCACGCAACTACGCCGATTAATAATATTACCTCCTAATGTCCTACAGTTCTGATTCTGGTGTTAATGAAATCTATTTTGTATCTATTTTTAAAAAGATCCTCAATAGCATCCATTTAATTGAAAAGTCTGGAGAATAAGACAGCGTTATTCGTAGACTAATATTCAAGTCGTTTTATTTTTTCGGTAACGCGACATATGAATTGCTTTAAGGTAGTCAAAAAATAAGTATTATATTAAAAAAGGTATTATAAAAAACTATTTTTTTTCTAATCTTGGAAATGTTACTGTTTTATCAGATAGAGCAGGTTGCTGCATCATTGGAAGAGCAATATGACTCGAAAATAGATTTTCAAGTGAGGCCATAGTCTATCCTCGAATTTTCGACCTAAGTGGAAAGCTTGAAAGATCCCTTTACGAATAAATAAGCCTATGTTCAATTTATGAAAGGATAATACACAAAATTAAGGATAATTTTGTCCTTATGACATAGATTTTCTATAGTTTTTGCATTTTTACATAGTGTCTGCCTAAATGGACTTGCCAGTAAATTTAGTCAATTGCTAGACCAGATTCAAGTTTATAGTGACTAGAAGTTGATAAGGCTACCAAATGAAATATTTTACAATTCACCAAGCAAATCGTAATAAACTTTAAAAGAGAAAAGCATAAGTATTTACTAAGTTATCTGAAATGTTCTCGTACCTAAGAACGTGCAAAGAATATGAATAATAATCTACAGCATTAACAAAAAATTATTCTTAATTTTGTAGCTTATCCTTTCATAAAATTAAAAAAAAGCTCATTTATTCTTAAAGGGATCCTTCAGACTCTCCACTTATTAGGCCGAAATTTCGAAATAAAACTGTGGCTTTACTTGAAAACCAAATTTCGAATCATTTTGCTCTTCCAATGACGCAGCAAACTCCTTTATCTGATAAAACAGTGGGGATTCAAAATCAGAAAAAAAGACAATTTCTTATAATAGCTTTTTGAATATAATACTTATTTCTTGACTACCTTAGAGCAGTTCAGAAGTCGCATTACCGAAAAGATAAAACGACTTAGAAATTAATCTAACAATAACGCCGTATCATTTTCCAGACTTTTCAACTAAATGAGTGCTGTCGAAGATCCTTTTAAAAATAGCCAAAAAATAAATTTCATTATCACCAGGATCAGGAATGTAAGACATTAGGAGGTAATATTATTAATGGGCGTAGTTGCGTGAATGTGTATATATGCGTGTACGACAATACAGATTGACAGGGAAGTACAAACTTCTTTTGTTTTTTTTAAGGAGAACTGTTAACGAATGTGAGACTAAAGTAATTTTTCCGTTGAATTAAAGCCCTGATTCATCGATTTAAATTTGATTTATCTCAGCAATGATGCTTTTCCGGACCTTATAGTATAGGACTTTTCTACTTAGTTTAGTCCCAAGAATATATGGTTAAAGTTAAAAACATCATTGCTGTTACACCCTGTATAATGAGCAGAGTTTTATTATTCTACTAAGTGTGTTATTAATACATATTTAGATAATTTGTGATGTATTGACTGTAACGTTTCGTTCCCGCAGCGTTACAATAGCTGCCATCTGGGGCTTTGCTAATCTCAAGCGCTAGATAGGCGGGTCATGTGCGAATTAGGAAGTTATTACCCGATGAGTTATTAATCTAAGATCGATAACTTGTCGGCTCCCTAGTGTCGGACGGTGGGTGTAGCGGGGCAGCGGCGGAACTGACGCTAGGCCTTACCTGCTCCCGTGAGTTGCCCCGACACACGTAGCTAGGAGGTCTTAGAAGACACATAGTGCCGAATAATTCCCCGCCGCCGATACCAATCCGCGATAGAGCAGCAGTCGCCGCATACGAAGAAAAGTGCAGCAGTGAAGTGCAACGGGTGCCACTCTGCCGCGAACCCATACCAGACAGCGGAGAATACCAGCCCTTCGGGCCTGCATCAGGGGCGAGAAGGAGACAGAGAGAGCAGAGCGACTGCGGACAAAGAGAGAGAGAGAGAGAGAGATTGATTGATTGATTGATTGATTTATTGTAATAAAGTACAAGGGTGTGAGCCCCATTTGTACATAAAATACAGAAATATATAGAATATATATATATATAAGTGTAAGCAAAATAGCGCTCTCACTCAAACAATAGTAAGATAACAGTAACAATGATAAAATGCAACATATAATACAAGAGTAAATAAAGAGATAACACGGCTTTTAAGCCGAATCCAGGCAATCAAGAAGAAACTGGTAAAGTTTTATCCTAAAAGCCAGCACAGATTTAAGTTTACGAATGGAGAAAGGTAGCCCATTCCAAAAACGCAGACCAGTGACAATAAATGATTGTTCATAGCTAACCGTGCGGTATGAAGGTACATGAACATCTAAACAACACCTCCGTGCCGAAGTGGAATTACTATTGTAAGCTCGAACAAGCCGAACAAGGTGACTAATGCAGGAGGTATGCGAATAGTAAATAGCCTTATGAATGGCAATGCCAATGAAAAATAAACGTCGTTCATGTACCTTAAGCAGCTCCGCTTTCTTAAAGTAAGGAGTAATATGTACAGATTTTCGGAGATTATATACAAAGCGGACGGCTGCATTCAACGCACGTTGTAGCTTCACATTATCAGTATTAGTGATGTCAGTGATCACCAGAGAGCAATAATCTATATGTGGATAAATTAGAGACTTCACAAGTTGAAGTCTAAAAGCTTGAGTAAGGCTGACTTGACCATTGCGCAGCTGTTAAAGCGTCTTAAAAATGTTGTTGCAAATATGGGTTACCATCTCATGCTAACAAAGGGTAGGTGTGATAAGAACTCCCAGATTTTTAACACAATTAACAAAATCAACTAAGGTATCACTAACCATAATAGAGAGAGTGCTATCCCAATTGATAGAGTTGTAATAACGAGCTGACCCAAAAATAATAGCCTTTGTTTTAAGAGGATTGAGAGTTAGTTTATTCCTCCAGGCCCATACACAGAATTGAGCTATTTCAGTATTCATGACAGAGATGCAATCATTCAGTTGTGAAGGAAAACACTGAGCTTTTATTTGTATGTCATCAGCGTACCGAATTAGAGTACATCTCTGAAAAATCTTATTAATATCAGTAGTATACAATAGAAAAAGTAGCGGACCTAAATTGGAACCTTGAGGTACACCAGACGTTACATCTCTCCACGAGGAAAAATGACCATCAAGTCGCACGGCGCACTGACGGCCATGTAGGTATGACCAGAACCACTGCAATACAGAACTGGAGAAACCGAGTGCAGCTAACTTATGCAACAGTAGAGCATGATCCACCGTGTCAAATGCCTTCGAAAAGTCAAACAAAACCAGAATGGTCAGCTTTCGCTTATCAATGCCATGACGGATATCATCAGTGAGCTTAATTAAAGTATCTTGGGTAGATCGATGTGGGTAAAAACCATACTGAGATTCATCGTCAAAGCCTCCACTCCGCAGAAACTGCCAAGTTGTCTCTGAAGACTACTCGTTCTAACACTTTCGACAATTCAGGCAGAATGCAGATTGGACGAAGGTCAGTTACGGTAGCAGGTTGCTTGACCTTAGGAATAGGGGTGATAAGAGTAAATTTCCATGCCTGGGGAAAGTAAGAGTTCATAAGTAACCAATTACATATTTTAAGCATGATGGGAAAGATAGGAATGGTACATTTAAGAAGAAAGCGACCTGGAAGTCCATCAATGCCACATACAAGAGAATCAGACAGTTTCAGACTGGATAAGAGTATATCAGGAGTAATTTAAGAAAAATGGAAAAGCTCTTCATCATATGACTGGGAGTTGTTAAGTAATTCAGGTAGACTGAGAGAATCAGTAGAATTTAATGGATGAAAAACTTCACAGAAATGAGTAAGAATATTGTTAATGTCAAATGGCAGTATTTGAGATTGTGTTTTGGGAGAAACTATGCAGAGTTTTCTTAAACAGTCCCAAAGTTCTTGGGGAGAAGAGCATTTGCCAGTGGCATGCGAGCAGTATGCCTCTTTAGACCTTCTGATGCAGGCCTTAACTTCACTCCTAAGAGCACGATAAGAAGCACGAAGGGACTCCGCTGGATCGCATGTACGACGTAATCGATGTCGAAGTCTATTACGCTCCCTAATCTTGGTCCTGATCTCCGGGGTTATCCAAGGCACACGTAGGGAAGGAGGAGGAATGGTTTGACAGGGCACCAAGGCATTGAAGGTCTCATTGAGCTCAGTGTTAAGCAAGGAAACGGAGGAGTCTAGTGTGTCAGCTAAAAAAACTTGCGGAAAAGTAAGGGGGGTTATTGATGCTATAGCTTCACTAGTGTCAAGGCGTTTCCAAGACCGACCAATGCGTACGCAAGAAGCCCAGGTAAACCCTCGTTCGATGTTATATGTAATGTCGATTAGGTCATGACCGGATAAAAAAGGCATAGACCGTTGGCTATATCGAAGGACTCGAGACTCATCACTCACTATACATAGATCAAACCAAGTATGAGAACTGTTGATGTGATGAGTAGCTGAGTATGGGACTAAATAGAAAGAAGTAGAATTAAAAATACGCTGAAGGTACAGGCTATCTGTAGATTGGGTTAGGAAGTCTGAATTGAAGTCCCCCATAATAATTCTATGTTGGTAATCTTGGCACAAACCATACAAATCACTTTCAGGAATTAAGTTAAAAGCTATTTTCGGAGGGCGGTATATTACCCCTATAAGTAATTTGCAGTTGCTAGGAAGGGTGACTTCTACGTAGAGGTATTCAACCTGCGCATGATACCCAGAAGAAGTAGATGACTTCAGAAAAGTAAGACCCGTCGAAAGGGCATCTTTTATATAGATGCAGACACCACCCCCACGAACCTCATTACGATCACACCTAAGGAGAGAATAACCATCAAGCCTAACAACGTGACTATCAATAAAAGGCTTAAGCCAAGTTTCAGAAACCATGATAATATCAAAGTCATGGTGCATAAAGAAATCACAGAGTTCAGTAAAATGTGCAGTAAGCGATTGCGCATTAACATGGCAAACCATTAATCCATTTATATGGATAGTCCTTTCATGAGGTTCGAGCGGAAAGGTCGGCAGAGGACGATGATGTCAATTTAATGTAGCTATATCGAATAATGAGTTGATAGACACCGAACGAGAGGAATCATTTTTCCTAATCTTAATGATCCCGCTGTCATCAATCCATGGAAACTTATAACGTAATTTGCGTGAGGCCTCAATGGTAGCAGTAAAAAGTTTATGCAATTCCACAGGCAGCTGTCGATTAATATAAATAGGAGAACTTGGAAAACTACTGTCCAAGGTGGATGCCTTTCGAGAAGGAGTAGAACGCTTAGCTGCAAAGAAAGCAGAGCTAATTGCCGGTGAGCCGAATTCAACTACCAGAGTGCTGGGACTGTCAGTTTTCTCAACCCGAAGCCGACGGAGACGCTTAATATCAGAATGTTCGAGACTGACCTTGAGATTCCTGGACAATTTCAATAAAAGCTCCACATCCGCAATCGTCTCATGTACAGGAATGACAGAGAATCTCGAATTCGTAAGAGACTGTTGAAACTCCATACGCATGAGTCGAGTGGATAAGTCAGGAACTGCCTCACCATGGTTACAGTTTGTGGGCGGGTTGGTCTCAATTAATGATACCCTTTCACGTAGTTCAGCCAAATCAGTTTCATTCTTAGCCACACGCTCCGATATGTCATTCATGCGAGTCAGAAGTAGTTGAATGTTGCTGTTTATGGTGTCCATATGGTTTAATTTATCCATCGTGGGCATCATGGAGTCGATCCTATTATTTACCCCATTAATGAGGGTATTAATGAGACCAGCCAATGAGCTATTGTCCACAGAAGTATCAGCTGGCTCAGTTGGCACCTTGAGCGTAGACTTCTTTTTCAGTTGCTGCGGATTGGAGGGGCCAGCAGATTTCTTGCGCACCGGACAGCCAATGTTAGGCAGCGGGTCAGTATCAGATAATGCAAGTTGTTGTCTGACACACTGTCCATGAAAACCATGAGCATCCACATTACAAAACCGAGTAATATCTTCGGTTTTGATGAAACGGTTACAGACACCACAGCTAATCGATGGCATAATGTACTACAGGTGTGGTACCGAACTTGATTATTACAGCAGATATCAAAACAGAAATAACCTATGCCAGCATTAGCAGTCGGCCGCGGATAGTTCAATAATTAATAAAACAGGTGTCCCAGCGTCCGTAGTATAGAGTATAGGCACGCAGCTATGTAGAGGTCGTAGCCAATAGTAGACAACAACAATACGGCAGAGTAGGCTGATAATAGAACAGGTCCTCTCCCGCCAATAATTAAGATGTCCCAACAATTAGATGGAGGTTAGAAATGAATCCAATACTTCAAAGCCAGATTTCAGGCTTAATAATCGAAGACTTTGTTGAGTAAATATCTCAGAATAAAGCAGGAGATCTCACAAAGCAAATCTGCAATAACACGCCCATGTAGGGCAAGAACAGATAGCAGTATCGTGTTTCAAAGTAAGAGCAAAAATAGTGACAAGTAGGTCTACTTACAGAGAGAGAGAGAGAGAACAGAGCCAGCTCTTTTATATCTGAAGTAAGGATGAATATTCGTGTTGTAGAAAAGTCCTGTGATCCCGGGGTGTGCTAGGGCTTTAGGGCTCGTGGGACCGGTCGGTTATATAGGGAACCGCTGGCCCTGCTCACTTGTCACGGGTAAGCGAGCAACCTAGCGGAGTGGTCATTCCGTCGGACCTATAAACGAAAATCATAGTGTGTAGAGGCGCAAATTAAAAAGAGTATTCGCGATTACATAAATTCGTTGTGAGTTTGACAGTTGACGTGATCGTTCCCATGAGTCGGTTCAATGCCGCGGACTTAGTACAATTTCCGTGAGGACTCGCGACCTTAGGTACCGAACCAAAACAATCCGGGTCGTTGTTGTGGTTGAGTACGTGGGAACTTAGTAAGTACGAATAACCGTCGAGTAACGCTCACGCGCGGGGATAGGGACTCATCCGCGTAGCGTCGAGTAGTAGTTAGTTCAGGAATCTACCGGTGGCACGCGAGTACCGCGCGACTCGTCGGGTACCGTCGCGAACGCTGAGTGGTGGCTCGAGCGCGAGGCTAGGCACTACGTCATCGGGGCTTCAGCCGCGTTCGCACGACTTAGGCCGCGCCCACATTTGGGACTTAGCGTTAGCGTAACTGAACGTGTGAAGAGAACCTTGTATAATATTGAGTACGGAATTGATAATAAAGATAATTTAGCCGGAATTGAGGAATTATAGTTATTAGCACACTATCCCCTAAATTCGCATACGAGGGTTTGAACCCCCTCTGTATAAATAAATATTCGAGTATAATTAATATCACATTGAAGGCGCCCGGGTCTTATAGGAAGTCGCCTATTGGGACGCGAAAGCGATCGGTGAGGGATCTTTCCTCCCTCCCATTCTACTCTATCCCCCAGGATAGACAGTAGCGTCACATGACCTACAAAAAAGGATGCGGTAAAGGATAATATAGGTCTTTCTGCTATATCGCTCTCGTGGGTATAAGTGCAAATATTAAATGTGTGAATCTCTTCTTCAGATTAAATATGTTTATTTGTGCTTCAAGTTTTCTTAAAAGTCAGTTGGAATAAGTTGGTGCTCGTGTAAATTCGAAATTGCCATAAGTTTCACCTACAGAAAGGCTTCTCCTTTACAAAATCCAGTACAAGTATCAGAGTGGGAGAGACATAAAAATATAGTTAAAATGACCGCGGCACTTTTCACATAGAATAGTTGAA
Source organism: Prorops nasuta (assembly GCF_024137725.1). Taxonomy (NCBI): domain Eukaryota; kingdom Metazoa; phylum Arthropoda; class Insecta; order Hymenoptera; family Bethylidae; genus Prorops; species Prorops nasuta. The sequence continues at coordinate 2,924,184 of NW_027116806.1, forward strand.
ATAATGTAGTAATAATAAGAACAAGGATGAATATATAGAAATAAGTAAGAGATGAGGAAAATATTTAATACGCAGTTAATAGATTTTTAGGAAATCTTATGTTTGGTTACTACAATGAACTTTCTTATAGTTACTATAACTATATTTTGTATGCTTTTAGTAACTATATTTGTAATAGCTTCATCCATTGTAATTTCTTATTCAGTAAAATATACTTCTGCATAGTTTTAATAATTATGTTATTCATGGCTACAAAGTCTGCTATTTTTTTGTATTTTATGCTACTATTTTTTTTTAGTTACTGTTGGCAATATTTTTTCAGTTGAAATAAATACTTTCCGTTTGATACTATTGACTATTCCATAATAGTTTGATTAACCTATCTATGATTTCTTCCGATAACTATTTTTAAATACTTTATGCAAGTATTTATTCTCATATTATTATAATAATAACAAAAAAGTACCGTAAAGTATACCCACAAAAAACAAGCTTCGCTTGTAAAAAAAGGACAGCAAATACATAAGTCGTATCTAGCATGATTAATATATAATAATATAAAATATTTTAATTAAAAAAAATCGTGAAATCCAAATGTTAGGCAAGTATAAATTTTTACCATGGCGAAAATTGAAATTTGGAAGAAAGTAAATAGTAATACAAAAATTACTTGCCGGGCCCGTAATATTCATGTGTAAGTCGTTATCTTGCTATATAAGCGTTGCTTCTCGTAAGTTATAAATATGGCTATTTAATACACCTGCATACAACAGGACCGGCAAGTAATTTTTGTATTACTATTTACTTTTTTCTAAATTTGAATTTTCGCCGTGGTAAAAATTTATACTTACCTAACATTTGGATTTCACTATTTTTTTTAATTAAAATATTTTATATAATTATACATTAATCATGCTAGATACGACTTATGTACTTGCTGTCCTTTTTATACAAGTGAAGCTTGTTTTTTGTGGGATCTTATAATATTTTGTAAGAATATAGGAATTAAAACAAAACAATTGTATTCACTAATTCAATCTAAAAAAACATTTTCCAATGTCCTTATCGCCCATAATGTAAAGCTTCAATTCATGATATTAATTTATAAGTAAAACGCAAAATATGACACTGATGAATTCTTATAATAATTACACTTTTAGAGGCTTATTATAATAGAATTCACCAATTGTTTGAATTACATTTGCAACATATATACCCAAAATCATTTTAAAGCTCATCGCTATCAAAAATTTGCTTCTAAATTTTACCCTAAATCCGACTTTTACTTAGGTGTTACTCTCAATATCACCTTTGATTTATGACTCTTTCCCCAACAATCTAGTGCCTTTTATATGTTCTTTTCATTAATATAAACTTAAGAAATACACCAATTAATACAATAGAAGCCTCTCTTTTTTAGATATACAGCTTTTATTTTCCTACATTTATTCACTGTAACATCCATCACATGTAAAATATTGCAATCATGAATTCTTTTTATATTTACACATCTACATGATTTTATTCTATTTTTATTAATTATTTGATTTATATTTCTAAAATTTTAGATCCAAAATCACCTGGAAGCTCTTTACTCTCTAGAATTAGCTTTCAAATATTTTTATTTCTCCACCTATATCTTACGTTTAACCCTTCACATTAACTTTGCTTTATGACTTTTTCGGTATCCGGACGTAGGTCCTATAAATTTTTTTAAGAGGAATATACTTTCTACCTCTTATATGAATATGACTGATGCGGGATGATATTCACGCATGCGCAAAATAAAATTGAAAGAGCTCCATGGGAAAGAGGCAATTCCATGTTACTTTTAATGATTTAAATAATATTTCTATTTACCTAATATCAAATGCAATGTGTAAAGGGTTATGATAAAAGTTCAAATAGAAATCAGACAAGTATTTCATTATAAATATTAAGGTATAATTTATTTAATTTAAAGAAGTTGATTCTTTGCTCTTGCAACATGATTCCCGTTATTGTAGGGAAGGCACAATTTTAACAAGAAATCAGTGCAAAGGCACACAGACTTTACTTATAAAGAGCGCCAGGCTCATGAACTTTAAATATGAGCCAGTCTGAGGCTTGCCGGCTTGAGACTTTTCAAGGACGTGGCATGCTGTGAAATTAAAGTGGATTCTCTAGGAAAATTACCAGTACACATTAATAAAAATCAAAATAAGAATTATATTTTACAACTACTCTGTCTATCAATTTACAAGTATAAAGTTAAGATAATTATACAGTTATACATGGGATTTCTCCCCAAATCTACCGTTAACTTATAAAGACAAGAGCAACAAAATTATGATTATTCACCAGAAAAGTAATTATGTATAAATAAGAAAATTAACTATTAAATAATATTGAGGATGTGGGATAATCGAAGGACCCTCAGTCCATGTATAAATAAGTCTGATCAGACAGAAGGCTCCTTCTCAATTTATCCAACGCTAGCCCTTCAAGAACCTAAGTACTTGCTTACTAATCCTGTACGAAATATAAAAGACACAAGCAAAAAGGTAACACCAAGTCAAGCAAGGCATAGCCAGGTCCATCAATATCTAAATCATTATCAAGAAAGTTAAATGACTATGGTTATATAATGGAGTCTTTTACACTCCCTTTTCAGTGTGCTTATGCACCAAATCATTACCAATATTCTATTCAGAATATAATATTAACCCTTAGTCTGGAGGTACTTGATTAAAACAAAACTATGTACAAGTATATAAGTAAAGAAGAAAAATAAATATATATATATATATATATATATGGCATTAAAGCCTAAATCCTGTCATCGTACAGTCTATGGAATCTATAATCTAACTCATCTTAATAATAGTTAACTTTCCTTATTGGAAATACTAGACTATATGAGTGCAAATGGAAAGCTCTGTATATATTTCCTGTATTTGGAGTTGGATTCAATAATACTTCCTACGTAGACCTGTTATGCGCCTAGTAGATCTGGAGCCACTAAGCTAATTATAAAGCAATATTAATACTTAAACGTTGAGTTCTACTATCGGTCCTCAACGCTTACCTTCATACAATAAACAATATAGCAAAGTATAAGCCAGGCATGCACGGCAGAGTCAATTGATAGGTTAGGATTAATGGATGGAGTTGAAGTCCCCAATGAATCTCCTGACAGTTTCCCAATTTCCTGTCTACCATCCTTCCTTCCTTCTTAGTAAATCAAATCCTGGTCCGTGGTCCACTTACATGGGTATCCGAACCTGATCAAAGCTTCCCGTGGATTTTCCAAAATAGCGTCCTGCCTTGATGATGGGTAAAAGTGGTGTGTCCGCCTAAATCTTTGTAGTTTATACTCGTCCAGGCGAGCGTGGCAACTGTGCACGCGTGGACAGCGCCGCCACCCGGGATCCAGAGCAGCCTCATTTACGCGCGGCGTTTTAAATCAGAAATAAATTAGGTATCAAGGCAAGAGAATTTGCCTTGTTACACTCTACGTATTTTGCAGGTTGTTTTTATAAAACCTGATATGTAGAGGAATATAAAATATGCCAATCTGTACCAAGATAGGGTAATCGGTGGATGGCTTTTGGAATGGTTTAACTATATAAAATTCAAACTGAATCATTTGTGAGGTATTTCTGTGTAAATTTCACAAGATTGTTAGAAGAAAGACTTGATTTTCTCATCAAATTTTTTACAATCTAACCATATCAGATAACGATTTTGTTTTTCTCATCAAAATGAAATTTAAACATGTCAAAATAAATGTTTTCCGATGGTTTGTGTTATATATTTTTGCAGATTTAATCTTTATTTAATTTAATGAAGTTGATTGTTTGCTCTATATGTTTTGCAGATTGCTCTAATGAACTGAATTTGCAGAGGAATACAAGAGATATCAAACTGTACCAAAACATATATTAATCAATGGATAACTATTGGAGTGGTGCTTTTACACAAATTTGCAAGCAAATCATTTATGAGGAAATGGTATGCAAAATTCACCAATTCGTTGAAAGGAAGAATTGTTTCTCTTATCAAACTCTACAATCCATCCATATCAGATAAAGCTTCTTGTTTCTTATCAAACTGTAATTTTAACATGTCAATGTAAATATTGTATGATGCTTTGGGTTATTATCTCTTTCTATATTTAATATTTACTTAATTTAAGGAAATTTATTCTTTGTTCTATGTGTGTTGCAGATAATTTTTATGAAACCTGATTTTCAAAAGGAATACAAGATACATGCAACTCATGCAAAAGTTTAAATCAAGAGCTATATATGTATAGATACATGATTTAAAAATTATGGTCTTAATATAACTTCATCTTTGTATATGGAATTTGCAATTTCATACGATTGGTTCTTTTGTATAATTTGTATAAAATTAATTCTAAGACCTGAATATATTTAACAGACATTTTTTTCCAGAATAACAATAACGTAATGCTACGTTTGGTTGTTACAGGATATTATTTATAAATATCTTTTATATTCTGTTTTTCCTTCTATTTTGAATTAATTCTAAATAAAGCAGATAATTGAAAAATATTTATAGTGATCATGTACAGTATACTTTCTTTAACTTTATAAATTCTTTATTGGTTTATATAAATTATAATTAAAAATAGGCATATTATGATAAAGGTGCGGATAACACTTCCATATACAATTCAGTATAATAAGTTCTTTCAAAATTGAAGCGTGATATTTCTAATTTTATAAATCAAGAGACACGGTAGTGTCTCGACGGCAAGTACATAAAAGTAGAAAAAGTCATGCCTATACCGCTGTCGTGACACTACTCTCTTATACAGCTAGTTAGGCCGTCCCAATTTTCAAACCGATTTTTTCCGCGAATAATCCATTGCCATTATTTAAGTAAAACTTTTTTTAAAATGGTTTGAAAAAGCTTGTATTTGCGCCTAAGAACATCAAAGTCGGTTCACGCAATCCAGAGATCTCATACTCTGTTAGCTATATATTGTTATATACATACAACTACTTATACCACTTTTCTCTATTAACTTAAAACCTAGTCAATAATTAGAATTAAAACATTTAATTAATTAAAGTTAGTTAAATTAAAAAGGCTCCGGTTGCATTCTCACCAAACGCCGTGTGGCGTCATTCGTATGCAACCTGAACCTCTTTCTTAGGCAACAGCACTTCTTTGTTGCCAGGGCCTCAGAGCGCGCGTGGCCAAAAGTCTTAGTCAGCTATTAGAACAATCGACTTATTGACGCACGGTCGACTTAGTAACCATTGACGCACGATCGATTCCCTAAAACCATACCATATATGGTCATGAGAATCGATGCATTTTGAGGCAACGACTTAACTGCTTGGTTCCTGACCGATCAGTCCAGGCCCAGCAGTAACTAGAATAAGTCACCTGTGTGACTTTACCAGAGCATTAGCTCCTAAGTTACTCTAAATTCTATCTAACTTCTATTTAGAAACCATTTTATTAAAAACCTCTAAAAACCTGTATAACTATAATTTATTTTTATAATTCAACATTGTAAAATAACTCTACAAGGACTGAATAAATTTAGTTGTACCGAAAAGTACTTGAATTAGTTCGTCACGGTGTGAACCCATAACAATATGTATCGAAAATAAAATTTTCCTTCATAATCTTCTTCTTCTTCTCCGGCCAGACTGTATGTCTCGGGCTGAAGTTGGTCGCTAAGAAAAATGACGTCATTTTCACAACGCTTCCAACATAATATTCTCAACGATCAAACTATATATGGTTGTGAACTGTCAATTCGGCGACTATATTGAACTGTGTTAATTGTAATGTGAGGTTATTTTTATTTAATGCATTGAGGTTATTCATCGTGTTGCCATACTGCATCTGTTAATTTCTACAATCACAAATAATTCAATTAACAGTGACTGAAGGATTCGCGAATTAGATAAGTATAACATTATATTTTACAATACAGGATGTAGTATACTTTGTGGTACTTTGTGGGGGGTATTTATTTTCCAGATTAAATTAAGAAAGAACATTTTCATATTCATTGATGAGGATAGAGCTGACTGGATTAAATAAGATTAATATTTACAACTCTGTGCCAATGAGAAGTATATTTTTAACATTAATGTGCATCGGTCATTATCAGGAGGATATTAATTGAAAGAAATTTTTAAGGTATTTAATAATCATATGCTCGACTTCCAAGTGTAGAAATCTTTAATAAAATTTATGTTTAACTTTTTATCTTTTTAAACTGATATGGATATCAATTGTTCGATAGGTTATTTCATTTATGCAAATAAATATTTCAGACTAAATTATAGTAATGCTTGTTTGGAAAATATGAAGCATTCCGATGAACCTTCATCTACGTAAAGTACAAGTTGACTAGTGTTTGGATTTATGCTAATTATACGATAATGGATGTTTAGAAAAGATGCGAAGACAACCAAATATTACAGAAGTTAGGTCACCAAGCAATAAAGTAAATGGAGATGGGGCAACATCAAATACTGGTAAGTAACTGAGATGCTTCATGTTCTTCAAATATTTATTTTCTTTGAAGATTAAGATTGTTAAATGATGAATTTGATTTCACGCTTACTCATAGTGTTATCATTTAGTATTTTACAATCACTGTGCAAGTGTATTATAGCAAATAGTAATACTTGTGCTTTAACTTAAATACATTTGGTACAATTGAATTAGAAAACCAAGGAAGAAGGTTCTCTCACATACTGACTATTGGAGTTGAATCAAACATTGGGCTTTTCACTCCTGCATTCTGGTACTTGCAACAGGCAAAGATGAAAGCATTGAAAGATTGGCAAAGTAAGAATAAGCCAATTTCCAGAAAAACGTCGCCCATTGCTCAGCCATAAATTAAGGATGAAATTCATTAAATGAAATTCTGTAAAATTGAGTTAGTAACTGCTGATTGTTTTCCTCCGTTACCTATGCTAGTAATCTAGGCCAAAGCAGGAAACTGGTCATTGGTATGGATGAAAAAATGCACTTTTATTCTCAATTGAAACTCATTCCAAAAATTAATGTTTTCCACTCCATTTTGCAGCACCAGAAATCCGATCAGTTTCAACAGTTTATAGAAATTAGCGAAACGAACATTTGAGGACTCTGGCGCAGGAAATGTTATAAGGACGACTCGCCAATGTATCTCCTATGTCACCTTTGTCAAGAATTAGCAGCATAAATGTGAGAGTAATTGGTGTTAAAAAGAAACGTGGTATGCAAAACGACAATGTCAGCTTTGGATATATGCTTGATTGTAGCATATTCAAAGCTTTGCGAATTGCTTGTCCAGTCTTGCCCCAGTATCAACTCCAGTAGTTGATGAAACTAGTGAAGCCTGGCAAGGTCAGATGGTGGTAAAAGTCAAATGTTGATAAACAGAAAATGTAAATTAATTAAAACATACATTTTACTTAATTATTTTTATATGTTGAAAGTATGTTTATTGATTATGAAAAATTTAATCAAACTTTTATTATAGTGAAACTGAAAACATTAAACAAGTAGCCGGGGCATTAATTATGAAGTTCATTTATATAGAATGCATTACAAATATCAATAAATTCAATGTATTGACTGTGATATTTTTTCAATATTAATATATATTATTTTATTAGTTAAGCGCTGCCGTTTCAAAAAATGAGAAGTGTGGAAATTTTCTTTAAATTCTGTAGAAAAATTAATAGAATTATTTAATTTTTTAAATATTATACTCTTACAAAATGTTATGAAATCCCACAAAAAACAGACTTCGCCTGTAAAAAATGGCGGCAAGTACATAAACCATCTAGCATAAATAATATAGTAAAATTATCCAATTAAAAAAGTAGGGAAATCCAAATATTAGGCAAGTGTATTTTTTCTCCTTAGCAAAAGTTAAATTTTTGAAAAAAAAGTTACTTACCGGGCCCGTAATGTCCATGCACAGTGGGAAATTGAATCGTATGTTAGATTCAGCTATAGCGTAGTACAGCAAATTTCATGTTGAAGTACAGAGTGAAGTTAGCCGAACCGCAGACGATTCTATTTCTCACTGTGCATGGACATTACGAGCCCGGCAAGTAACTTTTTTGTTCCTTTTTTTTTTTCAAAAATTTAATTTTTGCTAAGGTGAAAAAATACACTTGCCTAATATTTGGATTTCACTACTTTTTTTAATTGGATAATTTTACTATATTATTTATGCTAGATGGTTTATGTACTTGCCGCCTTTTTTACAGGCGAAGTCTGTTTTTTGTGGGATTAAATATTTCTGAAGTATATATTGTTTATTTAACTGAACTAGGATTCTTGCAAAAACAATAACACAGTTTTCGTTCTTTTTTATCAGAATAGGTAGACAGATATTTTTCTCTCTCTCTCTGGATTAGAAAAGAATAGTAATTTATTTTTAAATGTATGGATAATTTTTAAATCTTATGAAACTCTTCTTGATTTAAAAATTATTCATAAATTTAAAAAATTTTACCATTCTTTTTCTAGAATTGAGAAAGCGAAAAATATCTGTCTATTCCGACAAAAAAGAACGAAAACTATGTTATTGTATTTGCAAGAATCCTAGTTCAGTTTAATAAACAATATATACTTCAGGAATATTTAATTTATAAAATAGGAAATATCACGTTTCACTTTTTAAAAAACTTATTATACTGAATTGTATATGGAAGATTTATCCGCACCTTTATCAAAATATGCCTATTTTTACTTATAATTTATATAAACCAATAAAGAATTTTCAAAGTTAAAGAAGGTATACTGTACATGATCACTAAAAATATTTTTCAATTATCTGCTTTATTTAGAATTAATTCAAAATACAAGGAAAGACAGAATATAAAAGATATTTATAAATAATATCCTGTAACAACCAAACGTAACATTGCGTTATTATTATTCTGGAAAAAAAAGGTCTGTTAAATATATTCAGGTCTTAGAATTAATTTTATACAAATTATACAAAAGAACCAATCGTATGAAATTGCAAATTTCATATACAAAGATGAAGTTATACTAAGACCATAATTTTTAAATCATGTACCTATACATATATAGCTCTTGATTTAAACTTTTGCATGAGTTGCATGTATCTTGTATTCCTTTTGAAAATCAGGTTTCATAAAAATTATCTGCAACACACGTAGAACAAAGAATCAACTTCCTTAAATTAAGTAAATATTAAATATACAAAGAGAAAATAACCCAAAGCATCACACAACATTTACATTGATATATTAAAATTACAGTTTGATAAGAATCTAGAAGCTTTATCTGATATGGATGGATGGTAGAGTTTGAAGAGAGAAACAATTCTTCCTTTCAACGAATTGGTGAATTTTGCATACCATTTCCTCACAAATGATTTGCTTGCAAATTTGTGTAAAAGCACCACTCCAATAGTTATCCATTGATTAATATATGTTTTGGTACAGTTTGAGATCTCTTATATTCCTCTGCAAATTCAGTTTATAAAAGCAATCTGCAAAACATAGAGCAAACAATCAACTTCATTAAATTAAATAAAGATTAAATTTGCAAAAATATATAACACAGAGCATCGCAAAACATTTACTATGACATGTTTAAATTTCATTTGGATGAGAAAAAACAATCTTATCTGATATGGTTAGATTGTAAAAAATTTGATGAGAAAATTAAGTCTTCCTTCTAACGATCTTGTGAAATTTACACAGAAATACCTCACAAATGATTCAGTTGGAATTTTATATAATTAAACCATTCTAAAAGCCACCCATCGATTACTCTATCTTGGTACAGATTGACATATTTTGTATTCCTCTATATATCAGGTTTTATAAAAGCAACTTGCAAAACACATAGAGCAAAGAATCAACTTCTTTAAATTAAATAAATTATACCTTAAAATTTATAATGAAATAATTATCTGATTTCTATTTGAACATTTATCATAACCCTTTCTACATTGCATTTTGACATTAGGTAAACAGAAATATTATTTAAATCATTAAAAGCAACATGGAATTGCCTCTCTCCCATGGAGCTCTTTCAAATTTATTTTGCGCATGCGTGAATATCGTCCCGCAACAGTCATATTCATATAAGATGTAGAAAGTATACTCCTCTTAAAAAAATATATAGACCCAAGAGCTGGGTTCCGCTCTTTCTATAGCAAACCGGTACCCCATTTGTGGCTTCTTCTGTTTAATATAAACTATGAATTACACCAATTAATTCAATAGAATCCTCTGTTTTTTAGGCATACAGCTTTCAATTTCCTATATATTTCCAATAACGTATGCCTTTGTCATATTGAAGTGTTGAATTTGAATAAAATGATGGTCCATAAATAATTATCTTATCTAACAATATTTCAATAGTGTTTTGGTTATTTCTAGACAAATATATCCTAATAGCTTGATTCTCAACTATGACAAAATAATGTTTCTATTAATTTAATCTGAAAAAAGACATTCCACAAAGTATCATAGAGTACTATATGCCACTTTAAAAATTATATATTAATATACTTATCTAATTCCTTAGATTAACGATGACCCAATTGATTAATAAAAATAAAACCTTAATATTTAATGGATTACGTTAATGCAGACTTACACCAAGCAATTCTAGTCTCAGCAATATGTGTCGAAAAACATTTTGTTTTAGCTTAACCTTAAGGTAGTAGTCTAGTAAATCGACCGGTTTGCCTGGTATTTTTTGAGAATTTTTTTGACTACCTAAATGAAATTCAACAAATTTGAAAATCTATTATGTTGTTAATACTAAATTGAATTACACAAAACTACATTTTTTTTCATTTTGACGATATTTTATTTAAATTATATGGGGTCAAAGTAGGTGAAAAATAAAAAACATGTGCTGCTGGCACGTTAGGTATCTCTAATTTGGGTAATCGGAAACAAAAAAATGTAACAGATTATTGTACAGTAGGATTGTCGATTTTTATTCTGGCCAAAACGAGAAAAAATTAATTTGGTTGAAAAATAACAAAATAGCGGATTTCGAAAAAATAAGGTACAATTTTTTTAGTGTAAATTGGGTTGTAACTTGAAAAATAATGATTCTAGTTCTTGCCAGAATTTTAGATGTTTAGAACAACCTACACAAATTTTAGCCCGATCGGTTCAATAGAAAATCTGTTATGCCTCGGGCCGACCAAGAAAACGTGGTTTCGAGAAAAACGCGTTTAAAGTTTGGCTAAAGAACTTTCATCCTCACACTAATCGTCGATCCCCGGTGCGTGCAACAAGCGTTAGTTCTCTTCATACGTGTCAAACGCGGGTATATCTGGTTATATTCTTTCGTATATCAAAAGGTATACGAAACTTCAAGGAAATATAAAGGTAATGAGTCATAATAGTGAGGAGTAACCGTTAACAGCTGTCGCGCAACTTACAGCGTTCAATTATGCTAAGCTTTCGAGTATATGGTATATCTTTGTTAATATTTTGAATATCAATTTAAAATTTACACCATATTCTCATGTCGGTATACTATCGAAATATAAAAAAAAAGAAAACTTTTCTTCAACCCAAAAAATTAAACTGCTACCTTAACGGGAGTCCGTATACCGACATTACAGAGCAAAATTTTTGTCAAACATAACCCCGTCATTTCTCAACGGATTTTCATGTTTAGCCACCTTTTTGAAAATACCAGAAGGAGATATAGACGACTACATTGGTCGAATTTTGAAAAAATTGAACTATTTTTTCAATTCTTATCAGTTTTTCATTTTTTCAAAATTCGACCAACATAGGCCTCTAGATCTCCTTCTGGCGTTTTGAAAAAGGCGCCTAAACATTACAATCGGTTACGAAATGAGGGAGCTACGTTTGACAAGAGTTTTGAATAATTTGTTGAAATTTACGCAAAGCCGGCATAACAGAAGGAACGTTGGACCTAGCTCGCCTCCCTACTCCAGCAGCAAGGGGGGATGTATACTCGCTCTTCACTCACGACGTTACTCCCCACTCCGCAGCCTACAATGAATTGCACGGCCTGTGTAAAAAATCACGCTACTTTTGTCACGCCGTACGTTCGTAATTCTTATCCAATTGCAATGAAATTGGTATGAGCATAATCTTTCATTTATTTCGAAGTGAACCACGTTTTCAAATTTTCAATACGACTTATATTTTTTTCCTGTTAGCGATAGGAGATGGAAGTACGCAACGAACTAATCGAGTTTAACAGTGACCGGAGTTGTCACATACTTGCAACTTCTTCGGTAAAGAGGGAAAAAACTATAAGACTTATTAAAAATTTACAGACGTAGATCACTCTTTATAAATGTAGGATTATATTCGTACCTATTTTATTGTAATCGAATAAGAATTACAATAAAATAGGTGCGAATATAATCCTACATTTATAAAGAGTGATCTACGTCTGTAAATTTTCAATAAGTCTTATAGTTTTTTCCTTCTTTACCGAAGAAGTTGCAAGTGTGTGACAACTCCGGTCACTGTTAAACTCGATTAGTTCGTTGCGTACTTCCATCTCCTATCGCTAACAGGAAAAAAACTAAAAGTTGTATTGAAAATTTGAAAACGTGGTTCACTTCGAAATAAATGAAAGATTATGCTCATACCAATTTCATTGCAATTGGATAAGAATTACGAACGTACGGCGTGACAAAAGTAGCGTGATTTTTTACACAGGCCGTGCAATTCATTGTAGGCTGCGGAGTGGGGAGTAACGTCGTGAGTGAAGAGCGAGTATACATCCCCCCTTGCTGCTGGAGTAGGGAGGCGAGCTAGGTCCAACGTTCCTTCTGTTATGCCGGCTTTGCGTAAATTTCAACAAATTATTCAAAACTCTTGTCAAACGTAGCTCCATCATTTCTTAACCGATTTTAATGTTTAGACACCTTTTTCAAAACGCCAGAAGGATATATAGAGGTTTACGTTGGTTGAATTTGGAAAAAATAAATAACAGAAAAAAATTGAAAAAATAGTTAAATTTTAAAATTCGACCAACGTAGGCGTCTAGATCTCGTTCTGGCATTTTCAAAAAGGTAGCTAAACATTAAAATCCGTTGAGATATCAAGAGACACGGTAGTATCTCGACGGCAAGTACATAAAAGTAGGTATAGACGTGTCTATACTGCCGTCGAGGCACTACTGTATCTTATACAGCAAGATTGGCCGTCTCAATTTTTAAATCGATTTTTCTCCGTAAATGATACACTGCCATGATTTCAGTAAAGCTTTTCTTAAAATGGTTTGGAATCAGCTTTTATTGGAGCCTATGAACGTCAAAATCGGTTCACGCAATCCAGAGATATCATACTCAGTTAGCTATAAAAATAAGATTCTTCTTCATAATCTTCTCCAGTCAAAATGTATGTATGTCTCGGGCTGAAGTTAATCGCTAAAGAAAATGACGTAATTTTTACAAACGCGACAACTAAATAATCGATAACTAATATGGCGACTACTGTTAGCTGTCAATTGAATGTCAATTGAATTGTAAGGTTTACCGGTATAACCTTAATATTTTTATAAAAATGAATTGGCTCTAATGATAGTGTAATAGTGTAATATAATCAAAACTACAGATAATTTAAGGGAGAAACATGAAGGAGTCAGCAAGATTATCAGATAAGTCACACTATATTCAAAAATATGTATAAAATTTAATGTTCAGTGGTACTTTGTGGAATTATTTTTATTGCAGGTTATATAAAATATTCCTTATATGCATATTCCTTGTATGCAGCTCTGATTTGAAGTCCTACCAATGCCAAATGCTCTAACAATTCTTGGAAATATCCTGTTATTGAAGAATGTAGATTGAGGAAGATTGTAAATGAAACAGAGAAGGATGAGGTTGTTACGTTCACTCATAACCAACACACATGGTAGTGTTTCAACAGCAATTAACATAAACGTTTTTAAGAAAAGTAAGTACATTGTAAAAAAAATTAGTTTAATTAAAGCAAAGTTATATACAAGGTATCCTTTCATAATTTGCAATTTGATGTTAATCCAGTGCCAAATGCTATAACAATTCTTGGAAAAATGCAAGCACCAAAAGGTAAAACCATAGTTAAAGAGGAATCAGTAACAGTTCCAGAATATATTACTACTTTTTATAATAAAATAGATAAAGAAGATAGTGTTATCAAGTAGTGCTGGAAAACAGAGTTTTGGTTTTATTCAACTATAGAGTTTTGGTTGAGCAATGGAAGCAGCAATTTCAAATGTGGTCAACTGCTGATGACTGGATGTTATATCTGTTTATTAGTGAAGGAAAAGAGAAGCCAATGGGCTATAGTTTTTTAAATACAACATATTCCATGATGATACATACACAAAACCTTTTTTGGGAGGCTAAACAAACAGTGGAATGGTTGCAGGAACAGCAATGGGGTATTACGGTTCTGGTTGAAGTGCATATAATTTCGTGCAAAAATATTCCATCGACTACTAGCAGTTGTCTAACCCTAATGTAATTTATGTCTAACGGCTACATTATTAAGAGCAGATGGTAAATAATTGAATATCTGAAAAGATTAAGGAAAAGTAGTATACTCAATGGCATTATTGAATTTACTAAATTATGTACATTATCATATGGTAAAATTTTGATTTCAGGCTTACTCATAGTCTTATCATTTAGTATTTTACAGTCACTGTGCAAGTGTATTATATCAAATAGTAATACTTGTGCTTTGACTTAAATACATTAGGTACAATTAAATTAGAAAACCTAGGAAGAAGGTTCGCTCACAAACTGACTATTGGAGTTGGCTCAAACATTGGGCTTTTCACTCCTGCATTCTGGTACTTGAAACAGGCAAAGATGAAAGTACTGAAAGATTGGCAAAGTAAGAATAAGCCAATTTCTAGAAAAACGTCGCCCATTGCTCAGCCATAAATTAAGGATGAAATTCATTACATGAAATTCTGTAAAATTGAGTTAGTAACTGCTGATTGTTTTCCTCCGTTACCTATGCTGGTATTCTAGACCAAAGGCAGTATACTGGTCATTGGTTTGGATGAAAAAATGCACGTTTATTCTCAATTGAAACTCAGTCCAAAAATTGATGGTTTCCACTGCATTTTGCAGCACCAGAAATCCGACCAGTTTCAACAGTATATAGAAATTAGCGAAACGAACATCTAAGGACTCTGGCACAGAAAATGTTATAAGGGCCAATGTATCTCCTATGTCACCTTTGTCAAGAATTAGCAGCATAAATGTGAGAGTAATTGGTGCTAAAAAGAAACGTGGTATGCAAGACGACAATGTCAGCTTTGAATGTATGCTTGATTGTAGCTTATTCAAAGCTTTGCGAATCGCTTGTCCAGTCTTGCCCCAGTATCAACTCAAGTAGTTGATGACACTAGTGAAGTCTGGCAAGGTCAGATGGTGGTAAAAGTCAAATGTTGTGTAACGCTATTCCCGTCAGTGTGAGGGGCCACTCACACTACGGGTTTTCTCATTACCTTCGCCCGTCCTTATTTATCGGTATCAGGGCGCCAGTTAGTAGGTTGGGTGGCCAACAACCCTACGTTATCACTGGAGCCTTTCAACCCCATTCTCTATGCATCTTATAGGGCCCTGCGGTCAAGCATTTGGACGTTAGCGGTAGCCAGGGTTGCTTAGTATGCTAGTTCGTGGAGAGAGGGGAGGGTTCTTTGCGGAAGTCCGAGCCTCGCAGACCTATCTGCTGAGGGGCATACATTTATCCCTCACCACCCACACACAGGTGGAGGTGAGGAGTGCGGGAACATGCGGTATCATTGCCAAGCATAGTGTTTGCCAGGAGCGGACCACCACGGAGGCAATGTTCGCGGCCCGTCCAGGCAGAGCGCAAGCCTATGGGATTACGGAGGGCACCGGGACACATTCCAACGGGCTAACTACGCCCCTGCACAACCCACTATGCATTGGCCGGTATTCCGTCGTGACGTACGTGCAGGCTGGCCTATAGTTCACGACTCACGTACGCGAACGGACCGATGGCTGTCTGAGTGCCGCGTCCCGCGCTCACCAGCACGCACGGCACATCAGCACAGTCCCATGGTCGCGTTCCGACTGCCTGCTATGGCAGACTGCGCACGACTTCCGCGCAGCCTGCTTGAAGCGCGTAACTAGCGTTCAAGCCAGATTCAATGTTCTATCTCCCCTCCACGTGGGGACTTATAGACACGGTCATTCTTTTTAGGACTCCCCGAGGCCGCTTCTCCTTATCTCAGGTTGCCTGGGTTGTTTGGCATGGCCCTGCCTTATTTCCCAGGACAATCTGGACATCGCTTCCTGGAGTGCCGGTCTTTTCATCCGGGCCTCTGTCAGTCAACGGGGTCTATCCTTGACGTTAGCTATAATCCACTCGTGAGTAGGGATGTTCAGTTCATATTAAAGAATCGAATCGACTTAATAATCGAGACAAAGGAATCGTTTTCATAAGAATCATTTAAATAATGGCCATGTTCCATTATTGACTCTGAATACTAGTAATCTATAGTTAGCGTTACATTAAGGTAGTAGTCTAGTAAATCGACCGATTTTGCAAGGTATTCTTCGGGAATTTTTTTGACTACCTAAATGAAGTGCAAAATCTCTGAAAATTTTATATGTTATTAATACTATATTGAATTATACAAAAATATAAATTTTTTTTATTTTTTACGATATTTTATTTAAATTATATGGGTTCAAAGTAGGTGAAAAAAAAAATATATGCTACTGGCCCGTGAGGTATCTCCAGTTTGGGTAATCGAAAATAAAAAAATGCAATGGATTATTGTTCAGTACGATTATCATTCTGGCAGGTACTAAAAAAATTAATTTAGTTGAAAAATAATAAAATGGCGGATTTCGAAAGGAAAAGATACAATTTTTAGTGTAAATTGGGCTGTAAATTGAAAAGTAATGAATGAAAAACATTGATTCTAGTACCCGCCAGAATTACAGATGTGTAGAACAACCTGTAAAAATTTCAGCCCGATCGGTTGAACAGAAAATCTGTTATGCCTCGGGCCGACCGAGAAAACGTGGTTTCGAGAAAAACGCGTTTAAATTTTGGCTAACAGAACTTTCATCCTCACACTAATCGTCGATCCCCGGTGCGTGCAACAAGCTTTAGGTCTCTTCATACGTGTCAAACGCGGGTATATCTGGTTATATTCTTTCGTATATCAAAAGGTATACGAAACTTCAAGGAAATATAAAGGTAATGAGTCATAATAGTGATGAATAACCGTTAGCAGTTGTCGTGCACCTTACAGCGTTCAATTATGCGGCGCTCTCGAACATATGTTATATTTTTGTTAATATTTTGAATATCGGTTTAAAATTTATACACCATCTTCTCATGTTGGTATACCATCGAAATATGAAAAAAAAATCGACCCAATCAACTAGACTACTACCTTAAATATAGCTTTTCAGTACTCGCAGTCAATAGCGGAACACGACCATAATAAAAAAAGGCAGAGTACGCATGCGTAAATAAATTCTGTCATATTTAATATGTATTTTTAGGTTATAAAAATTGTAAAAAAATTCTTAAAAAGCTTGAAGGGCGTGAAATAAAATAATGAAACAGCAATTCTGTGTGAATTTTCCTTGTATTAACCAAGGTAATTGTACTTTATTAAACTTTTTAAGATTTCCTATATTTTATATTTAATAAAATATAAAGTTTCAATCATTAAACACAAATTATGTACTAAATGTAAAATATAGTTTTATATAGCTCCTGTAATTTCTCATAATTAAGGAATTAAGATATACATATAAGGTTCATACTTTCAATCAAAGTAAAATATTCTATTTTCAATTCCAATTAATACTTTTATATCCCTTTAACTTCGCTATAAGAAATATTGATTTTAAAATATATTTTCCTATACATTAGAGGTAGTATAGAGACCGTGCATACCAAGACAATGACAGTGAGATAAGAATGTATATTGGTGTATATGCATACTATCAGCGCAAACTATCGGTCAATTTTCACAGTTTTTCAGTGTAATTTATTTATAGTATACAGTTATACATTGACACTTCGCTATCATTGTGTTGGTGTGCACGGTCTCTATAAGCATATGCGACTTTTGCATTAAAATAAATATTAACTCTTACCTAAAATTTCATGAGCTTAAATTTATTTGCCAACCTTTTGCTGAAAGTGAATTTAAAAATAAAAGCTGCTGCAGATGCTGTGATGACATCCGATTTCTTGAATCACTTAATATGTTGCCGGCTTTTCAGAATATTCGTTCTGAAGGTACCGATGTGGCCACAACTATTAAATATTTTTTAGCAATTCTTTTGAATGTCAAATATACTGTCCCTTGGCCTTTTAACCAATATTTTATTGGATCTTCTTTTCGGTTTAAAAGTGTCTGGTCCAAATAGTGTTTTAAGTCAATTGGTAAGTCATTTACATTTTGTTGAGCTATTTGATTGTTTTTATTTTTGAGTAACGTTTCATGGATGTACCATAAATCTTGGTCTTCACTTAGCAGCTCTGTGACACTATTGTCAGTATGCAAATTCATTGTGAAGGTTCATTATTAACTCTATTATCAAAATCAAACTCTTTCATTAACCTAAAGATTTCAACAATAGCACTAGAGCATGGTATAGGCTTTAGGTGGAGTTTTTTGAACCGGGGATCCAATATAGTAGAAATGGCTATTATACTATTATTATCCACTTGTCCCAATTTGTGCGTAATAGATTCATTAAAGCAATCACGTAAAAGCTTGGCAACTAGCGTTCTGAGACTTTCTTTTAGAGTTTCCAGCTTACTCTTTAAGCAATTAATTAGAGGAATGACTTTACTTACTGTGACAAACTTTTCTGCACATAGTTCTTTGGTTAAAATCTCTAATGGTTGCAACACCTTCATTATCTCATTTGCTAATTGCAATTCTGGTGCTGTTATCATTTGTGGAGAATCCGGAATATTTAACAAAATAGAACTAACTTCTTTGGAAATTAATATATATATTTCCAGCATATAATTTGTGGAGTTCCAGCGAGTTTCCACACTTTGTATTAATTTCAAATTGTTCATTTTACGTAATTCATCAGCAGCTATAACTAAATGTTTAAAATATATAACAATCTTTTTTATTTTTGCACATAATGCCATGGCTTCTGGAGATTTTAAAATGTTTTCAGCAACCAAATTTACTGAATGAGCTAAACATGCTATGTGCTTTTTTTCTCCAAAAGTGTCTTTAATTGCCTTTTTTATATTAGTCGCGATATCAGTGATAAATGCTACTACTTTCTCACTTAGTATATGCCAATCTTCAATAATTTGCTTAATCCATCTTCCTAATACATCTGACGTATGCCTCTCATGCAATTCCGTAACACCAATCATTGTAGAGTTTATTTCACTTTCATATTCGTAATGAATTGTTATTCCAATATAACTAACTGTATTTAGGGTATCGGTCCATATATCAGACGTTATAGAAAAGAAATCAATTGATTCAAGTTTAACTTTTTTACATTCAGAAAGATAATTATATTTTTCTTTAATCTTATTAGTTATAGGCTTTCTACCCGGTACATTGTATAATGGTGCAGCAACCTTCATTAGATATCTAAAACCTTCCTTATCCACTGTTTTAAAAGGTAGATTATCTTTCGCAATCATGTACATGATTGCATTTGTAATTTCACTAGCTTCGACTCCTCCATCTGAAACAATAGTTTTTATATTTTTAGGTGTACTATTCATTGTTACATATATTGATATATTACCTTCAAAAGATCTTATTCTTGAATATGAATGATCAATTCTTGGCTGTAACACAGTATGTTCATTGCCTTTGCTTGAATTTGAGGTGTTGCTTCCTTGTAAATCTGGTGATGATACTAAAGATTCATCACAATAATCATTTGTATCAATTGCCATGGATATTGCAGAAGAGTGTGATGTAGAAGCCATAGAGATTAAGGAATTTGATTCCTTTCATGGCAAAGTTGGTTGTGTAATAACCGATTCAATAAATGAAAAAGAAAAATGACAAGCCTACTTAAAATTTAGAAATTTAATCAAATATTTATTAAAAACATTTATTTACCATATTTCCTTGAGTTAAAATTGTTTGAGCATTTTTATTTAAATTATGATTGCGCAATAAATGATTTCTTAGATTAGTGGTTCCACCACCTTTACCACCTGACTTGAATTCTCTGTTACAAATTTGGCAAGTACCTCCATTTGCGGTTTTAACAAAGAATTTCCAAATTAAAGATTGTTTTATTTTTGGCACTGCAATTAAATACAGAAGTTTTTAAATGATATTACTAACAGTAATTAAGCCAATATTATACGTAAAAAACAACTATAAAATTAAAAACAAAGGCATTATGAACACCTAGGATTAAAGGATTAATATATAATTACTTTTAAGCTTGTAATTTTCTATTTATAATAGGCAAAAGCTCCAAAATAACAAATCAGCTGTTTAATCTTCTAAGTTATAAATAATAATAGGATAATGTAGAAATGTGAAAAATGCTGTTGGGAAGAAAGGAATATATTTATCAGAATGCAGATGAATATAAATTTAGGACAGAGTTATGAAGTGATCGATACAGAATATAAAGCATGATTTAGATTGCCTGATTAATTTAATTATTAAATAAATATGCAGCTTATATCTGAATATAATAAGTCATACTTACAAGAAACAATCTGATTCAATACAGATGAAATACTGTGATAACTATCGAAATATTCTCTTCTGCTGCAATCTATATAACTGCAGTTTGACTATTAAAATTACTTAGAAATAAAATTTTAGATTATTAGAGTTTAAAATATAAATATGTATATAGTTCTAGAGCATTTATATAACAGTATATACTTACAAATTATTAATTTAATATAATTTGATATATTATAAATAGTATACGAGTAATAAATCCACATAGAATCATATTATATGTAGGAAACCCGAAAAATTTGATCGAATTAAATCAGTTACAAAATTTATACAAATTTTATAGCTCTAAAAGATATATGCACTTTATGTATACAAGCATTATAATTTATAGCCTGGAAGGACTGGAACTTGCAACTTAAGCATTGGGCCGTATTCAAAAATTCACTGATAGCTGTGCTTGTAAATTTTGGAATATGTGTAACTATATATATATTATGTATAATTATTTTATCGATCTTCTATCTCGATTTTTAATATAAAGAATCGATTCCTAAAATAATCGAGCTCTTGAGATCAGGTTCAAAAAATCGAATCATTAGGTTAAAAGAATCGATTTTTTGAAGAATCGAATCGAAATCGAACATCCCTACTCGTGAGCCTATCTCATGAGTCGGTAACGTAGGGATTAATAATATCCACTGTTCGGTAGCTTTTACAAACTTTATTCGATATCGTGAATACGTAACGGAGAACTTCGTTACAAGGCACACAAAAAAAGAAAAATTTTATGAACCAGAGGGTAAAACCCACTATTCTTAGGTTTTTATGGTCGCTAAAAGCGAATATGATCATAAAAAAGAATTTAATATATCCATTTTTCCGCTAGCAACCCCCTTACCACCCCTTAAAGTGGGTCAAAATTTAGATTTTTCTATAAAATTAAGATGTATGTGTATTCTATTTTTTCGAATGCTGAAATTGAGGATAATAACAAAAAATGAATTTAATCCCTTTCTCACCCATTAGCACCCCCTTACCACCCCTTGAAAAGGGTTGAAATCACAATTTTTATATAAAATAAAGATGTATTTCATAACATAGTGTATACGCATCTCATTAAGGCGCAAAAAGTAAAGCAGATAAAAGCAGCTTGAACCGATTCTGTGATGCCTAGGTATCCTTGGCCATATGTAACAATCAAACACAAGCTATGTCTCACTTATTAAGCTATAATATGAACGCAAGGTGTCAGTTCGTGTAGCCTATTGGCTAAGGGAGCTGCATCTGTCAGACGTCTGCGTAAGAGAGATAATATATTGTTGAACCGAGGAGGAATGTTGGACAAATACGATACACTCATAGCTACACCAATTTTATCTTACGCGACCTTATAAATTTCTATAAACCAATTTTTAAACAATTTGGTGGCCTTAATGCCATTTACTTCTAAGGTTTTCATATATGTCCGCCATCTTGGATCCGCCATTTCGTAGGTTCAGAATTATTTGGATGTGGTTGCAGATATGCGTCCTTAAGAATGCTTTCCAATCCATTTTCAATAAGATTTTGTAATTCTAGCAGCAATTTTTTCTACGTTTTGGCAAACGTCCGCCATCTTGGTAACGCTATTTTACACATTCGAAATAAATTCTATTTTTTTCCAGATATACAGCCAGAAAAACACTTTATATCTATTTTTAAACGAATTTGGTTATTTTCATGGTATTTGTATCGGGTTTTGGTTAAAAGACAGCCATTTTGGATCAACCATTTTGTGATTTCAGTTTTTTAAACCATTTCTTCGATCTGCAAACTGGCTTACTACTTTTAAGTGCTTTAACACTAAAATTGTCTCGATCATTTGATATAAGATTGAACTTTTTGATCCATCAGTAGCAAATATCTTGATTATAGTCGTCATATTGTCATCACGATTTTGATTTTTACAAAAATGCATACGGAAATTTTAAGCTTATGATCCGACTATAAAATTGAATTCTTCTATGTATTTTTAAATGCCTTCAAATATTTAGCGATAGCACTTATCCGGTTGACATGGAACGGCCCAAATACATCTCAATTTTATAAAGAAATTGAAACTTCGACCTTCTTCAAGGGATGCTAAAGGGGTGCTAATGGGTGAGAAAGGGATTAAATTCATTCTTCGTTATTATCCTCAATTTCAGCATTCCAAAAAGCAGACATACACATACACCTTAATTTTATACAAAAATATAAATTTCGACCCACTTTAAGGAGTGATAAAGGGGTGCTAGCGAAAAAATAGGAAATTGAACTTATTTTTTGTGGTCATATTTGATTTCAGCGACCACAAAAACCAAAGAATAGCGGGGTCTACCCTCTGGTTCATAAAATATTTCTTTTTTTTGTGTGCTTGTGAAAAATGCAAATATTTAAAATTTACCTGTATGTAAACTTTCTTCTACATGAATTTTTGTGTTACTAGTATTTCTTTCACTCCAAAAACCATAATTTTTTTATTAGTAATCTCATCGGAATCATTTATATCATTATCTGTATCATTCACTGATATTATATTCAGATTATGCTTACTTGATGAACCTATTAAAATGCAAAAGTATATAATTTTATTGAAATTTAATACAACAAAATAATTAGCTTACTTTGAATATTAGGTATAATTTTCTTTTTAGTTCCACAATTCATATTCATGTTAGTGTACAGTTTATATCTTAAAAAATCCACTGATATATTCTTATCAATAATATTACTTTCTCCGCTTTCAATATCTTAAGGGGATCCATTGCGCGTCGAAAAAGTACTTCCAAATTATCTTCTACATATTTAAAAATTTGAATATATTCATAGGGACCAAATTGGCTCGTATTGATCTGCTTAATTAACGTAAAGGTTTATTTTTTGGATTAAAAAAAAAAAATTTTTTACATCGGATATTAATAATAATATTTTATTTCCCATCAATAATTTCGAAAAAAGGAGCCTTTACGACGCTGCGCCAAACTTCAACGAGTAATTTAATACCAACAAGAAGCAAATATTCCTAAAATGTAGAAGATTTTTTGAAATACTATTGTAGCGCAAAACAAGGAAAAATGTGCAAATTTGCCATTGTTGCGCTACAACAGTATTTCCAAAAAATCTTCTACATTTATGGGAATATTTGCTTCTTGTTGGTCTTAAATTACTCGTTGAAGTTTGGCGCAGCGTCGTAAAGGCTCCCTTTTTCGAAATTATTAATGGGAAATAAAATATTATTATTAATATCCGATTTAAAAATTTTTTTTGTATCCAAAAAATAAGCCTTTACGTTAATTATGCAGATCAATACGAGCCAATTTGGTCCCTATAAATATATTTAAATTTTTAAAGTTGTAGAAGATAAATTGGATGTACTTTCTCGACGCGCAATGCATCCCCTTAATTATTTCAAATGCACTATTCCAAATCGTAGATACACTTAAAATTGGCTTTATAAACTTAACTCCTGCAGCATCGCACCAGTTTTCTTAATTTTAATAATAATTGTTCGGATTTTTTAACTAAAAGAGTTTAAAGTCCCTGTTTCCTCATTATCATTAGTTCCTTCATCATTCTCTTCATTTTCGGTTTCTGACCGACTACCCACATTATCTTCCCTTGCCGAATCAATATTGAGCAATTTTTATGCGTCTTGTGCTTTTTAAACTTAAAATGTGCGCGATACATTTAAAGTGTTGAGCTTCACAATCAAATTGTAGTTTATTTGCTGCTATAACTTCTATTAATTCTCTCATAAAAGTAGTGTTGGAAGATATTTTATCAATAGTGATACCTTGAATTTTGTTTTCTATGCAGTAATCTTTCAATGAATTAAAGATGTTGGAGATTGGAGTGTCGGTACGAGCGGTCTGGGTCTCTCAGGCTGTCTCGCTGCCGCTCACACTCTGTCTCTCTTTGTCCTACCTCCAACAGAGGTCGATAGGTGGCCCACGGCGCAGAGCTCTCTCTTGCCGTTATGATTTGGGCCCATTGTACATATAAATGCCCAAGAGTTCCGTGATAAGCGCGGATCGTTTAAATCCGTCTAGACTCTAGACTCTGTAAATTCTTTGGATAATTAGCAGCTTAGCCATTCCTTCCCTCTCTGCGACACCACTAGGACTCCTAGCTCGCACTCCTCCTCCATTGTCGTCATCTTGGTCTCCAGGAGAACCCCATCCTTTTCTGCTCTAACTTCGTTGCCTGGGAATCTCAGGTGCGGAGTATCCTACCCTGGGACCTGGGGTTTTGGCCAAGGTTGGGATTGCCTAGCTTTTAGGTGTCATTGTGGGTGGTTCTTGCTCTATACTCAGTGAGCGATCTTTATCACATGTACATATTCATATTCTGTATTGATCAGAGTAAAATAAACAGATTTTCTACCAGTTATACTCAGCGTTATTTTGTCTCCTACAGTTCTCCTATCCTATAGTTATTAGAAGATATCATCCGATCATCTTTCCAACAAAAGAACATCTTGGCAACATTTTTTCCAGTATGATTACCGTGCGATAGTACAAAATCCAGCACTATTGAATGCAATTTCCAATCATCGCCCATAAAATGAGCTGTATTAACATAATACGATTTACAACCAACAAAGGTCCAACCGTCAATTGTACATGATATTTTAGATTTATTGGATTGTAATTTTTTTTTTACTTTTTCTTGCATTTCTGAAAAATAGGAAACCTCAATTTGTCTCATGGTATCCTTTCTTGATATTTGGAACACTGGGTTTAATTCATGGAGGAATTCACGAATGATCTAGTCATCAAAAAAATTAAATCGAAGATATTATGCAGTCAACCATTTAATTAATTTTGCATTCAAAGTTTGTTACTTACTTTGCAATGATGTCTGAAATTAAAATATGTACCACAAATACATTATACGTAAAAACTATAAACTTCAATAATATTGATTTATATTGTATAAACGATGTACATATTAAACTATTTCAAACAGGTATCAACAAAATTGTTGCTAATTAACCCTAATTATGCACAGGTGATTTTATGTGTGTTAGTTCACTTTAGGCATACGTGTATTTTAAAACAAAGTGCATCATATTTTCTTGGAACTTTGATACTTAGTTTCATATAGAAAATAATAAATAAAGTAGATTCTTACACACAATACCACTCCTATGTCGTAAGAGTTGTAACGAAGTTCCCCGTTACGTATACGAGATACCGAATAAAAAGTATAAAAGCTACCGAACAGTGGATTTTATTAATCCCTACATTACCGACTCGTGAGATAGGCTCACGAGTGGATTATAGCTAACGTCAAGGATAGACCCCGTTGACAGGCAGAGGCCCGAATGAAAAGACCGGCGCTCCAGTAAACGATGTCCAGATTGCTCTGAGAAGTAAGGCAGGGCCATGCCAAACAACCCAGGCAACCTGAGATAAGGAGAAGCGGCCTCGGGGAGTCCTAAACAGAATGACCGTGTCCATAAGTCCCCACGAGGAGGGGAGATAGAACATGGAGTCCGGCTTGAACGCTGGTTACGCGCTTCAAGCAGGCAGCGCGAATGTCGTGTGCAGACTGCCATAGCAGGCAGTCGGAACGCGACCGTGGGTCTGTGAGCTGATGTGTCCGTGCGCGTTGGTGAGCGCGTGACGCGGCACTCAGCAAGCCATGGGTCCGTTCGCGTACGTGAGGCGCGTGCTATAGGCCAGCCTGCACGTACGTCATGACTGTATACCGGCCAATGCATAGTGGGTTATGCAGGGGCGTAGTTAGCCCGCTGAAATGTGTCCTGGTGCCCTCCGTAATCCCACAGGCTTGCGCTGTGGCTGGACGGACCGCGAACATTGCCTCCGTGGTGGTTTGCTCCTGGCGAACTCTATGTGCCATTCCACGTCAAAACGGACATATTTCGGAGCACAACACCAATTTTTTTAATATATGTTAATATATAAGAAAATACAAGACTTTTGGCACTAGTTAGAGCCAAAAATCTTTTTTCGTTCCGGAGATACGAGCTGTCAAAGTTTGCACTTTTGCTGTTTTTGGTAAAAACACGTAATCTTTGAAAATTTATATATCCTTAACGAATAAAGATAGAAGACTCTGTCTGGAACGAGAAGACTCAGGATGAATAATATTTTATTAGAAAAATATTTTAAAAAATAGTTTTGTATAATTGGTTAAAACTATTAACAATTAAAATAAACATTTGAATTAACAAATGTGTTGTCATGCTCTGACAATTATAAAAAAATATCAGGAATGTTCCTTGGAATATCCTCTATAAAGAAAAAAATTAAAACGTCTATACTCTCTTGGTGTTCATAATGAAAAAAAAATTTTATCACGACGCGCACGCCCAGAAGCGTCGTTCGAGCGGTGTAAACCGGTGAGGCGCATGCGTAATTGAGCGCGACTAATCTCTACAAGTCGGAATCCATCAATCTATGAATAATGCGAGTTAATAACATGTTTTAATTGTTTGTTTATGTTTTTATAACTATTATAAATTAACAATATATTTATTATTATTCTGCTTTATAAGCAGTCGTCATTTATTTATAAAATAATAAGAAATAAGACATTTGAACATGGCATTGAATATACAAATTATATACTAATTTATATTTACATATTTTATTAAATTATGGCAGAAGAAAATATTATTAATATGAAACTGCTATACTGAAAATATTTAACAAACTTTTACAATTGTATAATTATCTGATTGAGGAAAAGCTTTAGTTTGTAGTTGTGTTGTTGAATCTATCGTTAATAATGCACGATAATTTCTAGTTCCTTTAACTATTTTCACTCTTCAAGAAAATCTCGTTCAAATTATTTTAATTCCTATTAAAACACTTTGAACGAGATTTTTTTGAAAAGCGAAAATAATTAAAGGAACTAGAAATTATCGTGCATTTTTAATGATAGATTCAACAACACAACTACAAACTAAAGCTTTTCCTCAATCAGATAATTATACAATTGTAAAAGTTTGTTAAATATTTTCAGTATAGCAGTTTCATATTAATAATATTTTCTTCTGCCATAATTTAATAAAATATGTAAATATAAATTAGTATATAATTTGTATATTCAATGCCATGTTCAAATGTCTTATTTCTTATTATTTTGTAAATAAATATATTGTTAATTTATAATAGTTATAAAAACATAAACAAACAATTAAAACATGTTATTAACTCGCATTATTCATAGATTGATGGATTCCGACTTGTAGAGACTAGTCGCGCTCAATTACCTATGCGCCTCACCGGTTTACACCGCTCGAACGACGCTTCTGGCCGTGCGCGTCGTGATAAAATATTTTTTTTCACTATGAACACCAAGAGAGTATACGCGTTTTAATTTTTTTCTTTATAGAGGATATTCCAAGGAACATTCCTTATATTTTTTTATAATTGTCAGAGCATGACAACACATTTGTTAATTCAAATGTTTATTTTAATTGTTAATAGTTTTAACCAATTATACAAAACTATTTTTTAAAATAGTTTTCTAATAAAATATTATTCTTCCTGAGTCTTCTCGTTCCAGACAGAGTCTTCTATCTTTATTCGTTAAGGATATATAAATTTTCAAAGATTACGTGTTTTTACCAAAAACAGCAAAAGCGCAAAATTTGACAGCTCGTATCTCCGGAACGAAAAAAGATTTTTGACTCTAACTAGTGCCAAAAGTCTTGTATTTTCTTATATATTAACATATATTTAAAAAAAATCGGTGTTATACTCCGAAAAATGTCCGTTTTGACGTGGAATGGCCCAATGCTTGTCAATGATACCGCATGTTCCCGTACTCCTCACCACCACTTGTGTGTGGGTGGTGAGGGATAAATATATGCCCCTCAGCAGATATGTCTGCGAGGCTCGGACTTCCGCAAGGAACCCTCCCCTCTCTCCACGACCTAGCATACTGAGCGACCCTGGCTACCGCTACCGTCCAAATGGATGGCCGCTGGGCCGTATAAGATGCATAGAAAATGGAGTCGAAAGACTCAAATGATAACGTAGGGTTGTTGGCCACCCAACTGACCAACTGGCGCCCTGATACCGATAGATAAGGACGGGCGAAAGTAATGGGAAAACCCGTAGTGTGAGTGGCTCTCACACTGACGGGAATAACGTTACAGTGTATTTTGTAAAACGAACTTTTTCTCAAGCTATAAAGCCTCTAACATGGGCGCATAATTAACAATTTGTTGCTAACGTTTGCACTGTCGGCTGCTTGGTCGCCCGTTTATTCAATCGCGAAACGGTGCACATGTTCGAGGTTTTACAGCTCGGAAAAAAATCTATTTTGTAAAATACGTATATCTACGAAAAAAAATTACCTTACGATTTAAACTATTAAAAAAATATTAAAAATACAAGTTTCGAGATATAGCATATTTTGTGTTTTTTTATTATAAGAATAAAATATTTCCGAAAATTTGAATACAAATTTAGAAAGCTGAGGAAAAATTTTATTGAAATGATGTTTGAATATTTTTACATATATTTGTATCCCATTAGCGCGAGTTGAGAGTAGTATGTTTTTTAATTCGCGTGCCACGATGGGAGAAGTGAGGCAAAATGATCTATATACAGGTTGTATCAGCAATGATGCTGTTTTAATTTTAATCACATATTATTGAGCATAAACTAAATAGAAATGTCCTATACCATAACATTTGTAAAGGCATCATTGCTGAAATAAATCAATTTTAAACCAATAAATCAGGGCTTAGATTCAACGGAAAAAAATACTTCACTCTCACTTTCGTCGACACTTCACACTTTCGAGAAACAAAAGAAGCTCGTACTTCACTGTTCCGTATTGATACACGCACACATGTGAAACTATACCAATTATTAACAATAACTCCTGACGTCCTACATTCTTAATCCAGGCGCTGTATGAAATTTATTTTCTGCCTATTTTAAAAGGATCCTTGAAAGCACCTATTTAGTTGAAAATTCAGGGTAATGATACGGCATTATTTGTAGATTCATTTAGAAATCGTTTTATATTTTCGGTGACGTGACATATGAACTGCTTTAGGGTAGTAAAAAAATAAGTATTATATTAAAACAACCACTATAAGAAATTTTTTTTAAACTTACTGTTTTATCGGATAGAACAGTTTGCTGCATCATTGCAAGAGCAAAAAAAAATGACTTGAAAACAGATTTTCAAGCAAGGCCATAGTCTTTTATAGAAATTTTAACCTAAGTGGAAAGCTTATACGGGTGTCCGGTTAACTAAGGCCAAACTGGAATATTCGGATAGTGAGTGAAATTCTGAGTAAAAAAGTTTTAAGCACTTTTAGGCTAGCACCCTAAATTAAAAAGTTATTAGTGATTAAAGATCCTCACTTATATTTAAATTTGATTAGGCGAAGTATTCTATTGGTCGCGTTACTAACCCATAAACGCAAAAATTCCGTGAATGGTAATACCAGCGTTGCCAACTCCGCTATTTTGACTATGCTACGCTGTACAGTTACGTCAGTGATACCCCTTCCCCCTTCAAATTTTCTATACTGCTGCTGGCTAGCAGCTAACTTCATTTTCAGAGCTAAACGCTTGATGTCGGCATCACTCATATAACTGTACAGCGTAGCATAATCAAACTGGCGAAGTTGGCAATGCTGGGTAATACTAACACAAATACACAGGCAGTGGACTAACTCAGCTGAGTTTTGACAATTGTCGAAAGCCGAGCGGCCGAGTCTCGAGTATAAGCGATATAAGAACAATCAAAAGATAAACAATTTTAACAAAAGTCATAAGCTAAGACTGAAACTTTCGCTATTTATATTTAACAAGTGAATAATTTATATTTTCGAATTGTATATATTTTTACGACGAAAATGAATCCAAACACAACAAATTATGACTATTTTTAGCGTCTTATTAATTAATGAATACTGTTAATTATACTCTAAAGTTTACGTAATTATGTTGTGTATGGACTCATTTTCGTCGTAAAAATACGTAAAATTCGAAAATATAAATTATTAACTTGTTAAGTATAAATAGTAAAAGTTTCAATCTTAGCTTATGACTTTTGTCAAACCTGTTTATCTTTTGATTGCTCTTATATCGCTTACACTCGAGACTCGACCGCTCGGCTTTCGACAATTGTTAAAAGCTTAGCTGGGTTAGTCCACTACCTATGTATTTGTGTTAGTAATACCATTCACATAATTTTTGCATTTATGGGCTAGTAAAGCGACCAATAGAATCCTTCGCATAATCAAACCCAATTATAAGCGAGGATGTTTAATCGCTAATAACTTTTTAATTTACGGTGCTAGCCTAAAAGTGTTTCGAACTTTTTTACTCAGAAATTTATCCACTATCCGAATATCCTAGTTTGGCCACAGTTAACCGGACACCCTGGGTGGAACATTAACGCCGCACTTCTTTGAAAGGGGTGGTTCCTGAGACCTTTCTAAGCATAACGCCGTTGGCCATTTTTAAATCTACCCCCTGGTTAAGGAGAGGTAAAAGATTACATTTTGCATGCAATTATGCATGACCATTATGAATTCAGTAGTATTGGTATGTATGTTTGACAAGTGTAAGTATCAGAGAGAAGTTGCTGCTATGACGTTTCACTCTCCCTTTTTATTGATTATTTCGGAATCGGTGAGAAGTTGCTGCCGGTTTGCTATTTTGCCTTTTTATTGATTAATGGAAATTTTTGAAATTTTATTCGCACTCTTGTGCAAAAACTAATGCGTACACGCAATTTACCTACGGAATCTTGGTTAAATGTTATTGTGCGTCCCCATACAATTTAATTTCCGATGCCAAATAATTAATGAGCAAATCGGGATAATGCAAATTAAATTCTATGAGTATTCCACACTTTAAACCAAGACTGTGATACAGTCTCCAGTCAGTGAGCGCTAGCTTGGGCACCTCAGAACGCTCATTGACTGCAGCACAGTCTTGGTTTAATGTTTGGAAAATCCTCATAGAATTTTATTTGCAATATCCCGATTTGCCCATTAATTATTTGGCATCGGAAATTAAATTGTATGGGAATGTACAATAACAATTAACCAAGATTCTCCGTAGGTAAATTGCGCGTATGACTGAGTTTTTGCACGAGAACGCGAATGAAAATTCAAAATTTCCCATTAATCAATAAAAAAGGCAAAATAGCAAACCGGCAGCAACTTCTCAACGATTCCGAAAAAATCAGTAAAAGGGGAGAGTGAAACGTATAATAGCAGCAACTTCTCTGTGATACTTGCACTTATCACACGTACATACCAATACTACTGAATTCATAATTGCGAGGCATAATTGCATGCAAAATGTAATCTTTTACCTCTCCTTAACCAGGGGCTAGATTTAAAAACGGCCAATGGCCTTTTGCTTAGAAAGGTCTCAGGAATCACCACTTTCAAGGAAGTGCCGCGTTAACGATCCACCCGTATAAGGGATCCCTTTAAGAATAAATAAGCTTTTTTTTCATTTTATGAAAAGACAAGCTATAAAATTAAGAATAATTTTTGTTAATGCTGTAGATTATTATTCATAGTCTTTGCACGGTCTTAGGTACGATAAGATTTCAGATAAGTTAGTAAATATTTATGCTTGTGTCTTCAGTTTATTTGGATTTGGTTGGTGAATTTTAAATATTTCATTTTTGGTTACCATATCAAATTCTAGTCACTATAAACTAGAATGTAGCTGGTCTATCAATTAGCTAGTTTTACTAGGGCAAGTCCATTTAGGAGGTCACTATTTAAAAACTATGGACAATCTATGGCATAAAAAAAAATATCCTTAACTTTGTGGCTTGCCCTTTCATAAAATGAAAAAAGGCTTATTTATTCTCAAAGGAATCCCTGAAGCTCTCCACTTATGTCAACATTTCAGAGGAGACTATGGATTTAGATGAATATCTATTTTCCAGTCATTCGGCTCATCCAATGATGAGTAAATTGCTTTATCTGATGAAATAGTAAGATTTTCAAACATGGAAAAATAAAATTTTTTATAATCGCTTTTTTAATATAATGCTTATTTTTCGACTACCTTAGAGCAGTTCATATATCGTGTCACTGAAAAGATGAAATGGCTTCAAAATTAATCTATAAAAAAGCTTTATCGTTACCAAGAATTTTCAACTTAATAAGTGCTTTCGAGGATATTTTAAAAAAAAGGGCAGATAATAAATTTCATCAGCACCGGGATCAGGAATGTAAGACGTCATGAGGTAATGTTTATAAATGGTATAGTTTCAAATGTATGCGCATGTGGCATTACGAAACGGTGAAGTACGAGCTTTTTTTATTTATCGAAAGTGTCAAGTATCAACGAAAGTGAGAGTAAAGTAATTTTTCCGTTGAATCAAAGCCTTGATTTATCGGCTTAAAATTGATTTATCTCAGCAATGCTTTTAGGGATGTTATAGAATAGAACTTTTCTACTTTGTTTATGCTCCAGAATATGTAGTTAAAATTAAAAATATCATTGCTGATACATCCTGTTTGAGAACATTGTTAAACAAAAATTTTTGTTGTTCAAATCTACTAGATCAGATACGTTCCTTAAGAGAAGTAGAGAGTAGATAGGAATAACAAGAAAGGTTAAGGAGGTTGTGTCCAGTGTGTCAGGTCAAAAAAATCGATTTTTAAAAATATAAATCACATCTAAAGCATGTGTAGAATACGTGGATAAAACGATTTTTCAAAATTCGAAGCCGTTTAAAAGTTTCAGCCGTAAACCAGTGCATGTATACACAGTATGGGGTGCACGGAAGTTTGTTAGTTTTTCTCGAAACACGTATTTTTCAAACTGCTGCTATGATATCTCAAAAACTAGTTGACCGATTATGTCCAAATTTATTCAGCATCGTCAGTATATATATATATATATATATATAATTACAAAGTGGACTAAAATAATTAAGATTGCTTTAATAGTTTTTTTTACGAGCTAAATAGATCCCAAAAAAATGCTAAAAATTGACTTTTAATTTTTTAAAGCGTGTAACTTTTTTTGCTTTTGGAATTTTAACTTCTTTTAGTTCACTTTATAGCCCCAAGTCTCGCGATTAAGATGGTACTTGAATTTTTCATTTTAGATAAGCAGAACAGTCGCAATCATGGCAACAGTGGAGCAGCGTTTTTTAAACACCCATTTCTGTTGGTCGGCATATTTTATATTTCGTGCAAAATATTGGCATACAATTTTTTAAAACGTTGTTTTAAATGTAAATAAAGGGATATACAAATTATAGATTGTTTTAATCGAATGGTTCGCCAGAAAAAAATTCTTAAGAAAGCAATAAAAATACAGCCTTTACACTGGACGACCCCCTTAAGGACTTCGGTTCAAGATAAATCGTGACTGAGTTAAAATAATACCATTATTATTTATCATAGTGATTATACTTAAGAGTATTTACCATCGGCCATGTCTGTCGATAATAGTAGGCTACAAATTATTGATTTCTCGAACGTAGTTGGTTATTTAGCCGTCACTCTTCTTGCTACTCACACATTTATTTTTAATACGTTTTAGGACGCTCAGCATCTGGCACATAAATCCTATCATGTGAGAAGTCGATTTTAATTTTTAGTTATTGAAAAGCACAGCTTACTTTACAAAAAGTTGGAATCAGAATCTTATAATGTGAGTACCCCCCCCCTTCGTACTGTCGCACAGTTAACGTTACATTATACAGGATTCCGCAAATAAATATCTCAACATATGAACGTCACAAAACGTTTATCTCCGTATCTATTTGAGATATCGATGTTCAATCTTGCATAAAAAGCACGCTGATATAGAATACTATGATCCTTCGAAAAGGCTTCAGGCTTAAATTTAATATCTCTTTTAGTTTCCGAGATAAATGCTTATTTTGTTTATGCTCTGGGCATTTTAAGTAGTGTATCCTTTATATTGCAGACTTTCAATATACAAATGTATATATATAGTATTGCCCTGTTATATTTATAGCATAAATGAGCATAACGCCTATAGGCCTGCCAACAAGTCAGCCATTTGGTGGTTCTCCAATAGTCTAAGTGGTAGATAACAGAGACAACGTGCGCGTGTTCCACCCCTGCACGTGGCACCACTCACAGTGACGAATCGAATTAGCTTTATTACATTTCTCTTCTGTTCTCCGATCCAGCAAAACCGTCGTCTTGTCCCTTTCTTTTATATCTTCCCCTCGTTTCGTATTTCACTGGTTTTATTATCGAGGAGTCATCTATTATTTTTGCGTAGTTGAGTTTTATCGACCGTGCATTACTTAAACTATAAAAACTTGATACTGTTATTTGAACCAATAATTAACATTATTTATTAAAGTTTCATACTCTAATTTTTTGTCACTTTTATTAAATTTTTATAGGAGACAGACAGCGGAAGAGCGTGAGGCAGAAAGACAAGCGGCTAATCGACTAATGTTATCACTTCAAGCCGAAGCATTAGGTAAAGTGGCATATCCTACAGCAGCAAATCATCCTGGAACAGGTGCAACAGTGGCCAGCCTAGAGGTACAGCAGACTTCTACAAGAATAAACCATCCAGTAAACCAGTGGACTTCGCCTTACGCTCCTCCACAAACTCTTACTGAACCTATCTGCTGAACCTCCTCACAATCTTTTAACAAGCATTACTATTACTTAATTATATTAATTAGTGACTAAAATAATATGGATACCAAGTAGTATTGAATATTCTCTTAGAAGAATAAAAGATTCATTTTAAGCTTAAGAAATAAGAAGGGGCTTTCTCAAATTAATACTTTAACCAACCTATAAATAATAACCGACAAATTTATTCAAAAAATATTTTGTTTAAGTATAATTATGTATATGTTTTACGTTACTTTGAATAAGAATGATTATTTATTCAAATAGATTAGTTTAATTCAATGCGTTTAAGAGCAATAATTAAGAGGCCAAACCACTCATGGATTTTGTAAAAAAAAATGACCGTTATTTTGTTACTTTAAAATTTTCATGGGGTTTAAAAAAATAATATATTAAATTATTAAAATTCAAAAAATGTTTAAAATACCCGAACTTTGAATTTCACGACAGCTGCTCGTAGTAGGATTGATCAAATGTTGTAGTTTTAATGTCAAAGAGATAAAATTATAATTAATTTGTACATTTTTGAACATAAACTAGGTCTTCCTGATGATAATTTTTGAGCTGTGGAACCGATATACGAAGAGTTAAAAATAATTAAACGTCTTACTCGTTGCCTTATTGGCGGTTGTACGCAATAAGTAGCGACAATATTAGTTTCACTGTTCGTGCGTTAGTATTAAAAATTTTCTCAAGTAACAAATCAATGGAAGTAGAAATCAATATTACTATCTGCACATATAATGATGGCATTACGCCGATCATATATATTTTTGATGCTATGGACATAAAAGCCAGTCCTGGCAGCTAAATTTTTTCTCAGGAAGGTGACTCTCACCATCAAACCCATAGAAGAATTGCTGTCTGAAAGCGTCAAAGAAGCAAAGTTTAATTTGTAAATGTTTAGAAAGCAAGTAGAAGAGCATCATACTAATATGTAGAACTAAATGCATTGTGCAGGTATTGTTAATTAAAGGTTTGGCAAAATTATATACAATTGATTTGTACCCAGGAAGTTAAATGCGTTTTATTGGAAACCATGTTTATCAAACTAGGAGAAACGGAACTCGAACAATTCTTTACAAAACAATTTGAAACTTTAATGACATTTTCATAAATAGATTATAAATAAGAACATATAAGATTTTTTGTTTTTCATTGAGTGGCTCTTTCGTTATTTTCAATCTTCTACAGTATTTTACTTGAGCTTTTAAATTTGGCGCTGATGACATAAAATATAGAGCAATTTTTTATAGGCTATCATTGACCAGAGTCATAATGACTGCTACAAGATGTAAATTAATCTATGTCAAAATCTTTGAAAAATGTAATTACGTATTGAAACATTAACTTTAGTTAGCAAAAAAAAGAACTTCTTAGGTCAACTTTTTACAGTCTGCCATTTATTGAATGTCCAAGCAAGATTGCAAAATCCACGAAGAGCTTATTAGCAGGTGATTTTCTTGAGTATTGAAGTGAAGCACACAAATGTAAGTTAGTAAAGAAACGTGTAAATAAGAACAATTTTTTACATTCTGCCATGCATAATTTAGACTAATGCTACCATGAGGTTGACGAAATATTACAATGCAGACTGTTTGCTGATATATAATATAAATATTTCAAGAATATACCAGTTAAGTAACAAATTTCTCTTAATATCTCGGAACAAAATTTTATAGTTTGCTTCATGAATAAATGCAAAATTTTACTACAATGATTTTACCTTAAACTGTTAGTATGATTATCCACAAGGTATAAAGTGTAGGTAGATGTGATTCAAATTGGAAAAAAATAAAAATGATTTATGACCATTTTCCATAGAATATTTAGTTCTTAGAGGAAAAGAAAGAATTGGCAGACAATTTTTTAAGGAAGTAGTATTAATATTATGTATAAAAAATCCAATATACTGACCCCTGACCATTTATAATAAATGAAACAATTTTTTCCTATTTCTAATGTGTACAAGCTTTATTTCATAAAGGTTCTAATAGAAATAAATAAGAATTAATCTGTGAAATTAAGAAATACAAATTTTGTTTCATATAATATAGATGAATATTTAATAACCCATTGTCATATCCAATTCTATTTCATCATATGATGCTTTCATGTCTGTATCTAAACCGACACCCTTATTCAAATCATGATCAACCTAATTATCATAATTATTATCATAATAGTCGCTAGCTTGGTGAATATTTCCATCGTCTTCTGTTGAATCTGAAAATAATTTTTCTAATGTTATTATTAATTTGTCCAATTAAGTACAAAAGTTTAAATATATTTGAAAAAATTGTTTACAATGGAAATAAATGAACATGTAAACAAGATTTATTTTGTTATTAATCGTTTCTTAATTATTTGGAGCTGTGAAATTCTACATACTTCTTAACATTAATAATAATGGATATGCTTATAATAATACAATTTTTTGAGTTTAAATTAAGAATATAAAATGTTGCTTAAATTGCATGTTCTATTCTACAGTATTATCTTTAATTATAAAATTTGTCTTAATACAGTAATCAGTCCTCTGACACTCCTATTAAATTCCATGATCCAGATGTTACCCACTATTGTCCAGAAATCGCCAGAAATACTAGGTAGCGCTAAAGGTATGTTGGTGGCAGTTAGCGAGATTAGGTTGGGTTCATGTGTGTGTATCTTTAATTTTTCGTAGGAATCGAGAATATTTTTAAATTGATGTAAATTAAATCCACTTATAAAATATTAGTATAAAACTGATTTTATTACTGTTCAGTACGATTAAATTTGATGCAGCTTTACCCACACATTATTTTTTAGAAACTTTTTGGTGGACTAAATTGGTCTAATTTATTAAAATTAAAATAAAAAAAGAAGGTAAGAGCTCATTATATTTCAATTTATTTTATTTTATTAGCATATTTTTTTAATATGACCTTATTTGCCCTTATTAAATAGAAATTGCCTAACAGCAGCTTATGGTCATTTACATTCAGTATATAATTACTTTTATTCTTATTCGGTTCTGTATGTGTTATCATGCCTTGTTGCATAGTTTCAGGATGCAAATCAGGATATCGGTCTAACAAAGAAAAAAAGCATCTTTTTTCTGTACCTAGAGATCTATCAATTTTAACTTTATTGCAGAAAGCAATTCAGAGAGGTAATGTAAAGTCTGGTCAATTTGTATGTGAAAATCATTTTTTGTGTGAAGACATTTTGTGGAAACGACAGCTGTTAGGACCAGATGGAACGGTGCTTGGAGAGGTTTGTTTTTCCTGGTATTATTCTGCTTTATCCAGCATTATTCATTATTGTAACCCTTAAGCCCTTAACAATGTTATAAAGTGGTATAAAATTTGTTACCTAAATTGTGAATTTCATTATAATCAAGTGTCAAACCAAAATATTATTGCACAATTTTTTGTCAGCTGCTTTATACTATTTCAATAGTTATTACAATTATATGTTATGATTTAGCAAATAAAATGTGTATGAAACATCATATTTATGCTTGTGTAACAAA
This sequence comes from Prorops nasuta, assembly GCF_024137725.1. Lineage (NCBI taxonomy): Eukaryota > Metazoa > Arthropoda > Insecta > Hymenoptera > Bethylidae > Prorops > Prorops nasuta. The sequence goes on from NW_027116806.1 coordinate 2,963,018, forward strand.
TAAAATCACAATTTAAGTGTTACATGTTTTATATATTATTTTAATTGAAATGAGTGCAGGTAAAAGAAAAAAATAATATGCAGTGTAGTCTTTTATAATATTAATCATGTAAATGTATATAATGTTAGGCATATTGTACATCAGGCATTCTTTGCCAATTCGGCCATCCCCCCCCCTATCCACTTAATTTTTTGAGATAAAATAATTTTCAGCATAAGAAAATTTTCATTGAAATGTTTATTTTTTAATGCTATTAGGCGTTTCAGAAAAGTCAAAATGGCCGACCCAGAGGGAAGCCTGAAATAGAAGGATGCGCAAAATTTATTTTAATATTTTGCAATAACTTTTCATCTCGTTTACAAAATTACTCTACATAGGCTTTTTTATGTTTTTTAGTCAAAATGGCCAGTATAATGTAAAGAAATCCACAAAATTGATTTTTTTTTCTTGAAAACTACAGGGTTAAATAAAAACTGCTGTAAAATAAAAATCTCTTAGAATTGATTGAATAATACTCTTAAAATTTTTAAGAATTTTTTGAGACATTTTTTTAATATTCTGATTTTGCGATTTTACAAAAGAAACAAAAATAATTTCCAAAAAATTTGAGAGTCCTTTTCAAAAATTTCTAAGACATTTTTATTCAACAAGCAATTTTTATTTAGGCCTGTAATTTAAAAAAAACCTAATAAATAAAAAATCAATTTTGTAGATTTTATTACATTTTTCCGGCCATTTTGGCAAGAAAACGCATAAAAAGCGTATGTAAAGTAATTTCATTAAACCAGATGAAAAACTTATTGAAAAATATTTTACTACATTTTACGCATCCTTCTATTTCAGTCTTCCTTCTTGGTCGGCCAATTTGAATGTTCAAAAACGCCTAACGGTATTAAAAAATAGATATTTCAACGAAATTTTTCATATGTTGAAAACTACTTTATCTCAAAAATTGAAGTGGAAAGGGGGGGGGGGTCGATTTGGCAATGAATTTTCCATGGGTTTGTGATTAAAGATTGCCAACCCGGAAAACCTGGAAAGAACGGGTGATTTTAAGAAGAAAATTCAAGAAAAATTTTTTTCTACCTCCTACGGTTTTGGAGTAATTAGTAATTAAATTTTACTTGCCGAACGACGGATGTGTGTGAGTGTGTTCTGATAAACCATAGGCTAGGCGTCATAAAAACAAAGAAAACGTCAACACGTTTAAAAAATCCGATTGAGAACTGCATTCAATGGATATTCTCATAATTATTAATAATGAAATTAACGGATTTTTATTATAAAAATAAGCCCAAACTCGACATTGATGTTACAATTTTCAGTTTGATGAAATGCAAAAGTTTAACGCGAGGATTTTTGGCTGGTTTAAAAAATAACATTTCCTCACCACCTGGCGCTAGATAGTGTGGTGCGTTTTTTTTATAGTGGTTTCCCCAGGAGGCCTAATCCACATTAACCATTTAATTCAGCAGTTGCTCAAACTGCCTACTCCGCTGTGTTACGCATATTTGCGATCTGCGGACAATGGCGCGCGTTGCTCGCTATACCATATCTGGTGTGATGGTACGAAAGGCCGCTAAACTTGACTGACGTACCTCTTACTCGGTACCTTCACGACAATTCTCGACTAAATTCTTGACGTGACCCCACAGAAAATAGTCAAGAGGGCTCAGATCCGGTGATCTCGGTAGCCATGCGATAGAACCACCTCGACCAATCCACCTACCTGGAAAGATCATGTTTAGCGCGAATCGCACATTCGCAGAATAATGTGCCGGTGTTTCATCATGCTGGAAAAAGATTTTAATCCACATGTTTAAGTGCACATCTTCCAGTAATCGGCCAAACTCCTCTTAAAAATTCTGCGTAATGCAGACCATCGAGTCTCGGCGGAAAGAAAACGGGACCAATCTGAAATTTTTAAAAACATAATTTTCAACTTCTCAATTTAAAAGGGTTTTCTACTTACGATTTTATCTCCAAAGAGGCCAGCCCATACGTTTACCGACCATCAATATTGGAAGGCACACACCCGTACGGCCTGCGGATTTTCCCCACGCCATAAAACATGTTTCCTCGAGTTGAACATTCCATTCGGGGTGAATGTTGACTTGTCTCTCCACAGAATCAGGTCTGGAAAAGTCGGATCGCTTCGGCATTTAGCGAGAAATCCTATTTTTCAAATTTATTTTTCCATTTAAATAATCTGTATTTTAGGGCCATCGTAAACATTAATTTTTGTAAGTAGTAGTACCTTCACAAAAATAAATGCAACACTCGTAATCTCGGGGGAGTAATTGTTGCACACGTCGAAAATGATAAGGGCGCAAACCGTTCCTGCGTAAAACTTGACGCATCGAATGTTCTGATACGCCAATTTCACATCTAACACTGTGAATCGTACCACTTTGATTTAAAAATAGATCCAAAATGTCTTTTCTTGTCCTATAGTGGTATTTCGCGCATCACACCTCTTCTGTCTATTATGCACAAAACACCCAGTTTCATGCAAACGCAAAACAATTTTTTGAATCGTACGTCGTTTTGGGTGACGTCGATTGGGAAATCGTCTAGCATATAATCTTTCCGCTTCACTAGCATTTTGATTCGCCATACCATAGGTGATAATCATATCGGACATTTTCGCACAACTAAAATCCCTTTTGGATTCACTATTTTATTGCACGACTTCTTTCTTCAACGATCAAGCTGAGTCTTATTGTTTTATGAGCCTGCACAAAAAATGTAAACATTCTGCAGGTGCATGGTAGCACTAAATCGCCAGTATTTTGTTTATAATGTTTACAATATTTGTGCAGGCTCATAAAACAATAAGACTCAGCTTGATCGTTGAAGAAAGAAGTCGTGCAATAAAATAGTGAATCCAAAATGGATTTTAGTTGTGCGGAAATGTCCGATATGATTATCACCTATGGTATGGCGAATCAAAATGTTAGTGAAGCGGAAAGATTATATGCTAGACGATTTCTCAATCGACGTCACCCAAAACGACGTACGATTCAAAAAATTGTTTTGCGTTTGCATGAAACTGGGTGTTTTGTGCATAATAGACAGGAGAGGTGTGATGCGCGAAATATCACTGTAGGACAAGAAGAAGACATTTTGGATCTATTTTTAAATCAAAATGGTACGATTCACAGTGTTAGATGTGAAATTTGCGTATCAGAACATTCGGTGCGTCAAGTTTTACGCAGGAACGGTTTGCGCCCTTATCATTTTCGACGTGTGCAACAATTACTCCCCCGAGATTACGAGTGTCGCATTTACTTTTGTGGAGGTACTGCTAAAAATTTAAAGTTTTTGATAACCCTAAAATACAGATTATTTAAATGGAAAAATAAATTTGAAAAATGGGATTTCTCGCTAAATGCCGAAGCGATCCGGCTTTTCCAGACCTGATTCTGTGGAACGACGAGTCAACATTCCCCCGAATGGAATGTTCAACTCGAGGAACCATGTTTTATGGCGTGAGGAAAATCCGCAGGCCGTACGAGTGTGTGCCTTCCAATATCGATGATCGGTAAACGTATGGGCTGGCCTCCTTGGAGATAAAATCGTAAGTAGAAAACCCTTTTAAATTGAGAAGTTGAAAATTGTGTTTTTAAAATTTTCAGATTTGTCCCGTTTTCTTTCCGCCTGACTCGATGGTCTGTATTATGCAGAATTTTTAAGAGAGAAGTTTGGCCCATTACTGGAGGATATGCCCTTAAACATGCGGAATAAAATCTTTTTCTAGCATGATGGAACACCGGCACATTATTCTGCGAATGTGCGTTTCGCGCTAAACATGATCTTTCCAGGTAGGTGGATTGGTCGAGGTGGTCCTATCGCATGGCCACCGAGATCACCGGATCTGAACCCTCTTGACTATTTTCTGTGAGGTCACGTCAAGAATTTAGTCGAGAATTCTCGTGAAGGTACCGAGTAAGAGGTACGGCAGTCATGTTTAGCGGCCTTTCGTACCATCACACCAGATATGGTACAGCGAGCAACGCGCGCCATTGTCCGCAGATCGCAAATATGCGTGATACAGCGGGGTAGGCAGTTTGAGCAACTGCTGAATTAAATGGTTAATGTGGATGTGGCCTCCTGGGGAAACCACTATAAAAAAAACGCTCCGCACTATCTACCGCCAGGTGGTGAGGAAATGTTATTTTTTAAACCAGCCAAAAATCCTCGCGTTAAACTTGTGCATTTCATCAAACTGAAAATTGTAACATCAATGTCGAGTTTGAGCTTATTTTTATAATAAAAATCCGTTAATTTCATTATTAATAATTATGAGAATATCCAATGAATGCAGTTCTCAATCGGATTTTTTAAACGTGTTGACGTTTTCTTTGTTTTTATGACGCCTAGCCTATGGTTTATCAGCACACACTCACACACATCCGTCGTTCGGCAAGTAAAATTTAATTACTAATTACTCCAAAACCGTAGGAGATGGAAAAATTTTTTTCTCGAATTTTATTCTTAAAATCACACCCTCTTTCCAGGTTTTCTGGGTTGGCAACCTTTAATCACAAACCCCATATCTTAGGATGATTAAAAAAAAGTCGAAAAAATTTTTTTTTAATGCACATTTTTTTTTATATTTTATGCACTAAAATATGTATAGAATTTTTCACCAAATTTGACCTCTGTAGCTCAATTTTAAAAGATAGCGCAATTAATTTCATTATAATTTTTTTACTGTATAATATCTTTTTCGTCATAACCTTCATGAAGTTACACTATTCACACAAATGCAATACCATATTGTTTCTTTTAAGTATTTAACCGTTCAATAATCGTTATTTAGCTATTAATAATGTAACGATTTCGAGGAATCTCATGAAATAATGGTACAAGCTTAGGGTGATTAAAAAAAATGGACAAAAAATTTTTTTTAGTGCACAACATTTTTTGGCTTTATACATTAAAATAAAATATCTCATCAAAATTGAGTCTGTAGTTCAATTTTAATAGGTTCGAGGATCTCATGAAAGAATGGTATCGGTTTAAGGTGATTAAAAAGAATTGAAACAAATTTTTTTTTAGTGCACAAGATTTTTTAGGTTTTATACATTAAAATAAAATATCTCACCAAATTTGAGTCTGTAGTTTAATTTTAATAGGTGGCACAATTAACTTTATAATTTTTGTTTGCTCATTTTACAAGTTAATGCCATAAAGAAAACGTATAATTATATAAAATAAGAGGTACGTCACAAGTTTTATAGTATTACCTTAAATAAAATGCTATATTCAAATTTAAATTTAAATTGAAATAATTAAAATATTCAATTTTGGGAAATAATGAGAGAAGTGATAGCAAAAGCTTTTTCATCGCAAGAAGGATATTTTTTTCTATGCTCTTTTACTACTTGCAGCAAATATTATTGCTGATCTTCATTTTTTGTTATACAGGAGTTAAATTCTTTTATAAGAGCAACAGCTCGCTCTGAATTATCATTAACCACTTCCACAGCTTTAAATGTATCAATACAAGTTTTATAATCTTCGTTAGTCTCCCACGCGTCAAGATTTAATCCTAAAAAACTATAAGGGAGACCGAATCTTTCCAATAAACTTAATGATTTTACAGATACGAAATCACTTAAATCTTTGGAGAGAAATGATTTTTCATCATTAAGATTAATAATAACTTTCTTTAAATGAGAGCTAGTGCTATTATTCTTTTGAGTAGACTGAATCATTTTAGATTTTAATTCTGAAGGAACTATTGTACCAAATAATGATAAGAGCACCAGTTCTTCTGATATATACCATAAATGATTAGAAAATTTTGCAGCAGCTGCTTTTGAAAAATTAGTTTTAATATCTATCACTGTGTTTTCAGGCGTATATGACATTTCTTCAATTATATTTTGCATAAATATTAGTAGTATAGCTATGTCACCGCACCGACCGTGTGAATTTCTGGACTTACTTTTTCCCTAGATGCGGTGGGGGTAAATTTCTGAACGCACTTTTTCACCTAGATCCGAGTAGCTCCGCCTGGCGGCGAGTCTAGTAATTATTTAGTTTATGGCGGTGTCTGGCGCAAGGTTGCCAAGTCCGCCATCTTGAATAGTACTACGCTCTATAGTAAGTGAATTTTGATATAAGGAATGCAGACTGCACAAAGTATACTGCCAGCGGAAATACGTCAGTAGCCATCTTAAATGCAGAACGTAATATATCAAAAATTATATATATTATATTCACAGCCTGTCACCGTGAACGGCGTGAACGAAGACAAATGTTAGTATACGGAAAAATAAAGTGTAATAAAGAAATAAGGAGTAGTGACAGCTTTGATCTATCTGACAGCTGATGTACTTATGGTATAAGTGAATAAATAAAATAAAAATGCTTTTCCTAAATTGATTTTTAATTTTGAGAAAATGGTCAAATGTAGCCATTAATTAATTAGATTTGGTAATAAATACAAAAAATGCGTTTTATTATAACAAATGAGTTGAGGTAAAATAAACTCAATGTTTTTATATTAATTTGTTAACAAATGCATTTTTTTATTTATTATTGAGTCCAATAAGTTAACGGTTATTAAAAAAAAAATTCTTTGTAATGAAACAAAAAATGAAAAAATTTTAATCTTCACCAAGACTCGAACACGAGCCCACCGCATGATAAACGGCAACTTTACCGCCTGCGCTACAGCTCTCACTTGATGTAACAAGAGCAAAACAGGCTCTTTAAAGACTGACTACAATTCTTTTATTAATTCGTCATAAATGATCAAGAATTAGCTGTAATAATAAATATATTTATCTACATAGCATTATTGTACTAAATTTATTGTTTTTAATTTGAAGCATACATTTTACATGAAGATATGATAATTTAATGGTAACCATTCAGTACTCTATATACAAAACTATTCATATGCTTAACTATCATAAATTAATTAAGTAATATTATAATATTTGTTATATGTAGTCGAATAACTATGATAAACGAGCATATGAATAGTTTTGTATTTAGAGTATTGCATGAACACCCTTAAAGTATCGTATCTTCATGTAAAATGTATGCTTCAAATTAAAAACATAATAAATTTAGTGCAATAATGCTGTGGAGATAAATGTATTTATTATTGCAGCTAATTCTTGATCGTTTATGACGAGTTAGTGAAAGAATTGTAGTCAGTCTTTAAAAGGCTGTTTTGCTCTTGGTACATCAAGTGAGCGCTGTAGCACAGGCGGTAAGTTTGCCGTTTGTCATGCGGTGGGCTCGTGTTCGAGTCTTGGTGAAGTTTAAAATTTTTTCATTTTTTTTTTCATTACAAGGAATTTTTTTTTTAATAACCATTAATTTATTGGACTCAATAATAAATAAAAAATGCATTTGTTAACAGATTAATATAAAAACATTGAGTTTATTTTACCTCAACTCATTTGTTATAATAAAACGCATTTTCTGTATTTATTACTAAATCTAATTGATTAATGGCTACATTTGACCATTTTATCAATATTACAAATCAATTTAGGAAAAGCATTTTTATTTGCTTTGAGTTTTTAGGTAAACGCAGCACCACTTCACACGGATAACACGTAAAAATGTCACGGTTAGCGGTAGTCGCTCTTCTTCGAAAGCCAATGTTGCCTAAAGTCCAAATCACACCTAAGCTCTCCAGGCATAGTTGTGTTTGTACCGCTTCCCTTTAAATTTTCTATACTCCTGCTTGCTAGCGCTTATCTTCATTTTTGTTGCTAAAAGCTTGATTCTGGCATCACTGCCGTGTGGAACTATTAGTTTGCTAATAAAAGCAGAGGCTTAATTTTAAGAGATTGCAACATATAGTAATTAATATAGATACAATTGTAAAAAGAAAACAAAAATTTTATTTTACATATATTAACTTTAAATAAAATCCCACAAAGTACTGTAAAATATCTAACATGTTATATTATATATCTAATCTGTCAGCTTCTTTATTTTAATATTCATCTCAATTATCACAGTTTGATCCTCAGCGATGACACAGTAACCACATTATGGTGAATCTATTCTTTTTTTTTAATGTTCGATCCACATAGCTTCATCCTCAGCAGTGATACAGTAAACATACGTACATTACTATAATTTAATCTGAAACAAAATCCCACAAAGTACTATAAAACATCTTACATTTTATATTATATATGTATTCTGTCATTTTCTTTATTTATTATTGTATTTACCCAAATTGCTGACTCATTTATTTTAATGTCTGTCTCAATTAACACAGTTTGATCCTCATCAGCGATGACACAGAAACAACATTATGGTGAATCTATTCCTTTTGTTTTAATGTTCAATCCACATAGCTCCATTCTCAGCATTGACATAGTAAACACTTTACAATAATTTAATCTGAAACAAAATCCCAAAAAGTACTATATAAAATCTTACATTTGAAATTACAAATGTAATCTGTCAGCTTCTTTATTTGTATCGTATTTACCCAATGTGTTGACTTGTTTATTTTAATATTCATCTCAATTAACACAGTTTGATCCTCAGCGATGACACAGTAACCATAATATGGTGAATCTATTCCTTTCATTTTAATGATCAATCCACATAGCTCCATCCTCAGTAGTGACATAGTAAACACATTACTATAATTTAATCTGAAATAAAATCCCAGAAAGTACTATAAAATATTTTACATTTTATATTATATATCTAATTTGTCAGCTTCTTTATTTATTATTGTATTTACCCAGTTTTTTCACTCGTTTATTTTATTATCCGTCTCAATTAACATAGTTTGAATCTCAACGATGACACAATAACCACATTATGTTTAGTCTATTCCTTTATTTTAATTTTGAAAATCCGCATAGCTCCATCCTCAGCACAGTGACATTGTAAACACATTACTATAATTTAATCTGAAATAAAATCCCACAAAGTACCACAAAATGTTTATATCTTACATTTTATATTATAAAATTTATTGTTATACTTATCTAAAATGTTCAGTCCTTTATATATTTTTAAAAATTATTTTTATGTACATTTTACAAATTTCGTCACCTTATTTATTCACTTATACCATCAGTATATCAGCTGTCAGTAAGATTAAAACTGCCACTTTATTTCTTTATATTACTTTATAACTTGTGGTATGTATATACTAACATTTGTCTTGGATCACGGACCATGCATTATGTATTTTGAAATTAGTAATTAGAAATATCTATATTGCGGTCCCTCTACAGTCTCTACCCTCTGACGTATTTCCGCCGACCAGTAGTATCAGCAGCGACTATAGCGTAGTACCCAAAATAGTACTACGCTATAGGATATGTCGCTTTTGGGTACTACGGTAGTACCGAAAGTACTACACTTGGCAACCTTCTGGCGGCGAGTTAGTGGCGCCGCCTGGCGTTGCGTGAGGCCCAGTCCCCGCTGCAGCCCCGCTTGTGGGCGGTAGATTTAAAAAGTTGGTTTTAAAGAAAAGTTGGAATGGGAGGATTTTATTTCTTTGGGTTGGTATTGCTGGTGCGAGCGAGGGAGGTAGAGTTTTCTTCCTCCCTCTGTTACTCTAATAAAAAAAAGTCTAGTTACTGCGAACTAATGACGCATGTGTACCCTCTCTCTGTTACTCTAATTAAAATGTCCAACTAATGGCGCATGTGCGCGCGTGAGAGCGTGCGCGCATCATCGGTTATCACCACTGGCACGTGTTTTAAGGATGCAAGTGTGATTTTCCGCTTTCTTTCTCCCTTGCTTGTGGTTTTTCAGAGAGAGAGAGAGAGAGATGTATATAAAGGTTAACCATTTCCATCCTTGAAAAGTTTAAAACAGGATACGCGTGCGTATAATCATTTGGTGCAATCTAATGATAATTAATTTCTCTCTCTATTGCGCGTAGATTTTTATCCGGTCTATTGGTTTTTTAAAATGATTATGATAAGGGAGTTAAGGGGATGCATTGAGCGACTCAAACACTCATTCAAGTTTATTTCCAAACTATTAGGAATATGAACTTTTTTGTAAAGATTAAATTTACTATTTTGACTGTACTAAAGCGTGCTACAAACTAGGTTTCTCAAAATTATAAAAAAAAATTTCATAAAAATTATAAATACTTGTAATTTTGTTGGTCGTAATAATATTGAAAATTAGGCCTTGTAACGCGCTAAAGAGAAAAGTTCATGACCAATTTGAGACTAAGACGAAACAAATATACTTAAAAATGTGGAAGATTTTTTTGAAAAACTAAATTAACTATTGAAAGACAAGTTTTACACTGTTCTACCGAGGGACAAGTTTCACAGTGCGTTAGACAAGGACAGGCCTATTAGCTCTCTCGCTTTAGAAGGGGTAACCACTCTCTCCCCACCATTCCTCGCTAAACAAACCAACTCTCCTACACACAGCAAAATGGCTGGCTAACACCAGCTAACACTGCCTGTCGGTGTGAATCCGTAGCGGAATGGAAGAACAAATAATTATTTGTAGATTTCAGGGTTAGGTTTTCGCAAATCCGACGTTGAACCGCCCTTCCATATCATTTCCGACAGCTACTATAAATTTCTCAAATCATTTTATCATCTACAAGTCTCAAAAAACTTGAACTAGTTGACGAAAGCGTGACTCGTAACAGCCGACGCTGGTCGCTAAGTTGTGTAGCTCATCATCGTCGGCTGCTACGAGTCGTGCAATCGTCAACTGAATCAAGTTTTTTGAGACTTGTAGATGACAAAATACTTCGAAAATTTTACTGTAGCCTCCAGAAATGATATGGAAGGGCGGTACAAGGTCGGTTTTGCGATAACCTAACCCTAAAACCTAGATATAATTATTTATTTTTGCATTGCGCTACGGAATCACACTGACATTCAGCGTTAGCTAGCCGTCTTGCTGTGTGTGTTAGTGCTCGTAGGTGATGCGCTCCAAAACTTAGCGATCAGCGTCGGCTGCTACGAGTCACGCTTTCGTCAACTAATTCAAGTTTTTTGAGACTTGTAGATGATAAAATGATTTGAGAAATTTATAGTAGCTGTCGGAAATGATATGGAAGGGCGTTACAACGCCGGATTTGCGAAAACCTAGCCCTGAAATCTACAAATAATTATTAGTTCTTCCATTCCGCTACGGATTCACACCGACAGGCAGCGTTAGACAGCCATCTTGGTGTGTGTAGGAGAGTTGGTTTGTTTAGTGGGGAATGATGGGGAGAGAGTTGGTACCCCTTCTAAAGCGAGAGAGCTAATAAGCCTGTTCTTGTCTAACGCACTGTGAAACTTCTCCGTCGGTAAAACAGTGTAAAACTTGTCTTTCTTTCAATAGCTAATTTAGTTTTTCCAAAAAAACTTCCACATGTTTAGATATATTTGTTTCTTCTTGGTCTCAAATTAATCATAGAACTACTTTAGCGCGCTACAACGCCTAGTTTTCAATATTATTATGACCAACAAAATTACAAGTATTTATAATTTTTATGCAAATTTTTTTTTATAATTTTGAGAAACCGAGTTTGTAGTTCGCTTCAGTCCAGTCAAAAGAGTAAATTTAATCTCTACAAAAAAGTTCATATTCCTAATAGTTTGGAAGTTAACTTGAATGAGTGTTTGAGTCGCTCAATGCATCCTCTTAACCACTCATCCTCGGGAAAAGATATATATTGTTCTTCAAAACACGTGTAGCTCCTTTTACCCTTGAAAAGTTTAAAACAGAATACGCGTGCGTATAATCATTTGGTGCAATCTAATGATAATTAATTTCTCTCTCCATTGTGCGTAGATTTTTCATCCGGTCTATTGGTTTTTATTTAAAAATAAAATGATTATGATAAGAGAGTTAACCACCCATCCTAGGGAAAAAGATATATATTGTCCTTCAAAACACGTGTAGCTCTTTTTATCCTTGAAAAAGTTTAAAACAGGATACGCGTGCATATAATCGCTTAGTGTAATCTAAATGCTAATTAATTTTCTATCGTGTGTAGGTTTTATCATCCTGTCTAATGGTCTTTTTTATTTAAAATAAAAAATGATTTTGATAAGAGAGTTAGCCACTCATCATTCCTGGGGGAAAGATGTCGTCCTTAACAAAACACATGTAGCTCCTTATTTTCTTAAAATGAAGAGAGAGAGAGAGAGTGGGGGAAGATAAAAAGAATGTGATAATATTGACCACCAAATTTTTATGTATGTGTCATGGGGTTCAAACACTCTCCTCGCCTTAAAACCATTCAAATTTCATAAGTATGCATCAGTTGTCGTTAAAACTCACTTTGAGTTAGACGTATAAACGATTGAGTGAATTGAAAACTCTAGATATTTATTCATAAGAGAGAGAGAGAGTGTGAAAAACAGTGTTATTGAAGAAGAAGAAGAGAGAGAGAGAGAAAATGTGTGGAAACCCAAAGAAGAAAGATTTGTTTTCGTTGTGTGCAAATAGAGTGAGAAACATATTTGTACCAAATATTCGACTATACCATGAATATCAGCTAACTAAAATTTCAAAGGTTATAACAAGGTATGGTCAACAAATACAATTAATGTTAAACACTGTAGAATGTCTTCGACTACCATTGAAAATAAGTCGAAATATACTAGAAAATCATCCAGAGATCTTTGATGAAATCTGTGAAACACTTGAAAAATATAAAAAAGTGAATATCAAATTTGAAGATATAACGAGAAAAACTTTTAAATTTCACATATATCAAGAGAAAAAGTTGTTAAACAAAAAGAATGATGACGTTGAAAACACAGAAGGCAATGGAGCTCTTGGAGTCGAAAGAGCTGTAGGAGAGGGAGGAGAAGAAGAGGAGGGAGAAGAAAAGAAAGAGCATTTAAATATGATGTATCAAATTAAAACTTACAGTAAGTATTAAAAGAATATGGTATAAATGTTTTAAAATAACCTATTTGTTTCTTTGTTATTTCATTCTCTTTCTATTTTACAGATTAAAGGTTTTCCCCCCTCTTTCCCCATCAGTCTTGGTCATCAAAATGTGTAATCAGTGTTTGACGTAAATCACACACACACACTATGCCCACACGTTTGCATTGTATAAAAATAAAAAAATGTATTCCTCTGATTTTAGTATATTATTTGCTCTCATGTTTTACTGTTGTGTCTTAAAATGAATTTTCTACGTAAATTCGCAGTTATATCAATATTCTCTCTATGGGTTGTGTTTTGTGATAATAATAGTACTTTTATTTCAAATTATTTAACAAAATATAGCTATATTGACGATGAAAATTTCAATAATAACAATGGTATGGTATTAAATGCTGCGGATAATGAAATCTATAAACATGGATTAAGAGTTTTTAAGCATAACTTTAACTTAGTCGAGGATATTACGACCGAAGATATTAATGAGTTCATGCAAAGACCCCGATATGGATTAGGAGATTCTTCGCAAAATAATGATTTGGAAGAGAACAGATGGTATAAAAAGGAATTATCGTGGTATTTTCATGTAGCTAGTATACCTCAATTGGAAACTGCACATGAAGTATTTCATCAATGGTCAATTGTGACAAATTTAACTTTTAAAGAAGTACAAGAGAAAAGTAAAGCAGATATAATTATTTCATTTCAAAGTGTTAATCATAACTTTGTTTATGATTCAACAATATGTGATGCTAGATTAGGAGGTAAGGTTGTGGGACATGTATATTTTCCTGATAAACTACAACAGAGAAAAGAAATTCATTTATATATGGATAAAAAACAATGGTTTTTTCGTTTAGGACCGTACAATTCACATTTGAATAGTTTGTATTAGATTTTAATGCATGAAGTTGGAGACAGTTTAGGCTTGCATCATGATACATTTGGGCATATAATGCATCCTTATGTTCAACACCACGATAGTACGAATGGATCACCTTTTAATGCAGTAGATTTAAATAATATTTATAATTTATATAAATCAGATGAGGGAGTAAAAAATAGTCCGATGATTCCAAAAACAACAACAAATGAAGATATAACACCGCGAAGAAAGAAAACTTACCACCATTAATCCTGTTTCAGATAAAAAACCACAATCAGAGGAAGAAGATGTTTCAGATTTTATCACAATTTGTAAATTACCTGCGAGTGATTTTCTCTATTTTATTCATAGTAAAAGACTTTTTGTTATTTATAAACAATGGTTTTGGTCTTTTGACATGAATTCAAAAGAATTTAAAAATCCACAATTAATTAAAAATTGGCTTAAATTTTTACCCTCGGACTTCAAAACAATTAAAGCTATACATGAATTATCGTTAGATGAGATTGTCGTATATTCTAATAATTATGTTTATGTTTTTAATGCAAAATCTTTGAAACTTATTAATGGCTATCCAAAAACGTATCAACAACTTTTTGGAAGTGAAGTACCGCATGATGGAATTCAGGCAGCTGTTCTAAGTAATATGGTTACTATCTTCGTTATCGTTGATAATAATTATGTGAGAATTTTCAAGAATTGTGCATTTTTTAAGGATATAAGCTATGGTGTACTGAATGAAGTATTTACAACAATTTTCAATTTCAACAGTAAAATGTCACTATTTAAGTTTAACAATGGCAAGATTTATATAATTCAGTATGGTAATTACCGAGAATTAGATGAATTTCTCGTAATATTATTACAAAGACTGACAAATTTGATCTATCATTATTTGGAATAGAGTGTCCAACATACTCCGTAGTTGAAAAATTAAAAAATTTAATGGAAAGTTTGTTTGGTTTTTATTCATATAAATTAAGAAAAAGTAATTAGAATAATGGTGGTAAGAAAGAATCAATAAATCAAATTAGTTCATATATTAAAACTTTTAACTCTATAAATGACACACACGATTACATTGTTTCAAAGTATGTTATATAATCTACTTCTAACCGCATACCTAATATTTCCCCACTTTTTTTATTTCTCCCGCTTATAACTTATTTTATTCTTCCACTAATGTGTTTCTTAGTATAGAAGAATATATATAAAATATTTCTTTATTCGTATAAAAGTTTCTGTTTTTTTACGACGGTTGCTGTGCTAAGATCAAATATTGAAACAGTTAAAATGAGTGACGACTTACATACTTTTATATTGAAAGTTGAGAAGAATCTTACGGAACAATTAACATTAATCCATACTGTTATTGAAAAACAAAAGTGGATGAGAGAATGTGATGAATTTATTGAAAATCTTTTAGAATATTTGAAAAGTGTTAATGAAAAAAAGCATACAATAAGTATAGGATTACAACAACATATTTTGGCGAAAATTACAAAATTTAAAAGTTATAAGAAAATTTTATTATATAATTTTTGGTCTGGTGGTGGCAATAGTGGCAATACTAGTAGTGAAATAAAAAAATCATCATTAAATAATGTTTGCCGTTGGGAAAATGTAGAATCTGCTTTTGAAAAGAGAATTATTACTGGTTTAATAGTAAATATCTTACACGTTGATCCACATAGATTTATATTGGATATTAAAGAAATGGTAATTTGATAAAATTACATATTATATGGAACAATATAATTCAATAAAGGTAAATGCTATTTTTAATGCTGAGTTTATTATATCTAGTATGAATTAATCTAGTTTGGATGCTAAAAGTTTTCAAACGATAAATAAAACTTTATTGAATACCAGTGATTTGAACAAATGGTATATGAATAACATTGTGAGTCCAATTTTAAAATCTCTGGAAGAATTTCAAGAACGTGACAGTGGATGGGCCTTATCAAAAATTTTAAATTTAGTAATAAATATTAACAAGTGTAAATTAATAAGATTATAACATTGGATGAATCTTCCGTTAGAAATACGAAAAAAACAAGTAATTGTGAATGTTCAATCTAACGATGATAAATGTTTTATGTGGGCTATTGTGGCTGCTTTATATCCAAAACACAACAATGACTGCAGTTCTTTTAAGGATTATCCTCATTATCTTGATGTTTTGAATTGTGATGGAATGACATTTCCCATGACTTTAAATCAAATTAAAAAATTTGAAACAAATAACAATTTAATTATTAATGTATTCATATACGACGAAAATAAGAAACAATATTTACCACTTCGTTTAAGTAAAAATTTTGATGATGACGATGATGAAAATCATACGAGAAAAAAACACATTGATTTACTTCTGTGGAAAGATATTCATTTTGTTTGGATTAAAAATTTATCAGGTTTACTGTCTAAACAACTAAGCAAGAATAGACACAAAAAATAAATTTGTAACAGGTAAATATTTCTTATAATATTAACAATACATATCCATATTTTTACATTATATATTTTTTTTAACATATATCTACATTATTTCTAATCAAAGGAGCAATTAAATCATCATTATAAGGATTGTAAAAGACACAACGATTGTATGATACAGCTACCACATCAAGATGAAAAATGGATATATTTTAAAAATTTTTACCGTAAAATTCAATTACCGTATATTATGTATGCTGATTTTGAATGCATTTTAGAAAAAATTGATAAGGAGAAGAACAGTAAAATGAATACCTGTATATATATATCAAAAACATATACCATGCAGTATTAGATATTATTTTCATTCAAATTTAAATAAAAAATCATGTATATATCAATTTTATAAAGGAGTTAATTGTGTGAAATGGTTTGTCAATGAGCTAAACAAGGTAATTGAACAATGTATATTTAATTGGAAGATTCCTATGAATGAATTAACTGAAATAGAAAGGTTAGATTTTTTTAAGGCAACAAAATGTCATATATGTGAGAAAGATTTTCTTGAAAATCATCAAAAGGTGAAAGATCATTGTCATTTAACTGGTATATTTATAGGAGCGGCACATAGTACATGTAATTTAAATTATCGTGATTACAATTTTTTACCAATAGTTTTTCATAACTTAAGTAATTATGATGCGCATTTTTTAATAGAAGACGTAGCTTTATTATTAAATGGTATTACTAAAGTAATTGCTTTAAACACTGAAAGATATATTGGAATTATGAAAACAGTTAAGATTTATGAAAACCAAAAAGATTTACAAATACGATTTATTGATTCATACAGATTCCTAAATACATCGCTTAGTAAACTATCGCAAACATTGCGTAAAAGTGATATGAAAATTGTAAGAGAAAATTTTATGAATAATACTGAGTTTGAATTAGTTACGCAAAAAGGTGTATTTCCATATGATTATCTCAACAGTTGGGATAAATTTGAAGATACTACATTACCAAAATATGAAGATTTTTATAATGAATTAAGTTTATGTAATATAACATTAGAGGAATATGAACTCGCGAAAAAAGTATGGAAAATTTTTAACATTAAAAATTTAGGTGCATATAGTGATCTCTATTTAAAAACTGATGTTCTTCTATTATCCGATATATTTCAAACTTTGGAATGAATTGTTTATCAAGTTTTGGATTAGATCCTGCTTATTATTTTACTCTCCCGAGTTTTTCCTGGGATGCAATGTTAAAGTTCACAAATATAAAACTAGAACTATTAACAGATATTGATAAGGTAATGTTTATTGATCGAGGTATACGGGGTGGTATTAGTCAATGTTGTAAGAGACATTCTGTTGCAAATAATAAGTATATGTATGATCTTTATGGTCCTATGAAAGATGATGTTTATTTAATGTATTTTGATGTTAATAATTTATATGGATGGGCAATGTCATATGCATTACCATATGCGGAATTCAAATGGGTTGATAATTGTGAGAATTTTGATGTTGATAACATAGATACAAATTCTACATTAGGTTATATATTAGAAGTCGATTTGAAATATCCACAAAGTATCCATAATTCTCATATAGATTTACCATTTTATCCTACTCATGATTTTTCACCGTTAAATAGTAAACATAAGAAGCTTTTAACAACGTTATACGATAAGAAAAGATACGTTATACACATTACAATGTTGAAAACATGCTTAAAACATGGTCTTCAACTGGATAAAATACATCGTATTTTACAATTTAAGCAAACGGAATGGTTACGCGTTTACATTGAATTGAACACGGAATTACATGTAAAAACTAATAATGATTTTGAAAAAAACTTATATAAATTAATGAATAATGCCGTTTTTGGTAAAACAATGGAAAATGTTCGAAATCATGTGGATGTAAAATTGTGTACAGAATGGGACGGTCGTTATGGTGCAAATTCAAATATTTCAAAACCTAATTTTCATAGTAGAGTTATTTTTAATGAAAACTTAATAGCGATTAAAATGAGTAGATTATGTGTAACGATTAATAAGCCCATTTACGTTGGTATGTCAATATTAGATATTTCAAAAATTTGTTTATACGATTTTCACTATAATTATATGAAAACGAACTTTAATGATTGCGCTAAAATTTTATATATAGATACTGATAGCTTGATTTACGAGATCAAACATTTTGATATTTATGAAACTATTAAAAGAGATTATAGAACAATCCCAGATAGCCTTATCCGATTGTGCAAAAGTAAACGAAATTCTGCTACAAAATCCAGTCAACAAAATGACACCATATTGGAAACAGAACCTGACTTGTCAGTTTCTGCTAACAGATTAACAACAATATGATATCGCTTTATGCGACAGAACCTATAGTACATTTGTAGCAGAAACGCAAGTGAACCTGCAGCAGATTTACAGCAGGAACGCAGTAGACTCTGCGGCAGAGCCTGCAGCAGATTTGCAGCAGAAACACAGCAGACTCTGCGTACTTGATTTAAATGTCTTACGCCGTATGACGCATGCGCAGAACGATAAACATGACGCCGTCTTTTAGAACAACGTTAAAGCCACTAGGTGGTACATCGTTTAAAATTGTATTAATTATAATATCTGAAAATTTTTAAACATATAATGATAAATATCCAGAAGAAATAACGTTTAATTGACGTTGAGGGAACAACGTATTTACCCATAACCAATTCGAAACGGTTGAATACAAGGCATCTTTCTAACATTTTTTAAACGTACGTTGTATTCTCCAAGAGAAATAACGTTTAACTTCCGTTGATGAAGCAACGTTTTTCTCCACAACTAATATGAAACGGTAGAATTGATGGAATCTTTCTAATGTATTTTAAATATTGATTTTTTCTATAGATGCAACGATTAAATGATGTTAGCACAACGTTTTCTTCGTGAACTGAAATTATGTCAAGGAAACAGTTCAAATATTGTTTTTAGTAATATTTATTCAAATGATTAAAAAATTGTAATTTATAAAAATATTTAACAACAAAGATTTTTAGGATTTAATTCGAAATAAAAAATAATGTAAGGTGATTTTCAATAACAGTTGCATATTCATCAAAATTGTAACGATCTATCATATGCTAACGTAGCTTAGTGGTTAAGGTGCGCGCCATGTTAGAAATTCTTTCAACTATTTTACGATTTGTAGCCAATTCCAGGAGAAAGGAGACTCGAAGGATCGTCCGCGGTGCTTCTAGGATGCAAATTATTATAGTGTGTAAGATTCGATGATTGATAGAAATCAATATAAAGACAATTAATTCATATAGATTACGTGTAAGAGGAAAAACCTGCTGCACGCAGGTCCGCGTCCAGCCATCTCCTAATATTTTTTCTTTTTTTTTTTTAGTAAAAATTGATTGTATAATGGTAACTTATAATATTTTGTGATTTTAATGCAAATTGAAGTGTTAAATTATTCACGCGATTCAATTTATTCATCCTAAAATTTTTTCAAGCGGACAGAAACGTTAAATTAACCGTTGTGTAAACGTTAAATCAACCGTTGATAGAAACGTGGATTTTGGCGACATAGGGCACGTTGTTTCAACTATAGATAACGCGTTAAGAAATTACGTTGATTCAACATTTTTGGTTTTATTGGGTAACATTTTAAAGAGCGTACATAGAGTAACAAATCCTGCTTTGTTTTTGTTTTTAATCTGCCTTCAGAGACTGTACTGCAGACTCTGTCGCAAATCTGCTATAAATCTGCGCTCAGGTTATGTGTACAGATTCTGTTTTGTTTTTGGCGTCATTCTGCTAGAAGGCTAGTATGTGCCGGTTCTGACGGCAAATACCAAGTCAAATGTTTCTATAGTTGATAGCAATCTGACAACAAAATTTGAGCATTTCTGTTAGCAATCTGCTGCCAATCTGCACACAAAATGTTATCTGGGATGTTTGATACCAGTGATTATTCGACAAATAATATTTATAAAATACCATTGGTTAATAAAAAAGTGCCTGGGCTGATGAAAGATGAAAATAATGGATATATAATGAAAGAATTTGTTGGTTTAAGATCAAAAATGTATGCCATACAAGTTTTCAATAAATGCGACATAAAGAAATTAAGGGAATTTCATCAAATGTTGTAAAAAGAAATATTACTTTTCAAGATTATTTAGATTGTCTATACAATCGAGATATTAAAGTAAGTTTACAAGTTAGAATAAATTCGAAAATGCACAAAATGTATTGTATTTTAGAAGAAAAAATAGCTTTAAATCCATACGATGATAAACGTTTTATAATGGATGATTTTCTAAATACACTACCATGGGGGCATTTTAAAAGTAATGAAAAAAATTGTAAA
Organism: Prorops nasuta; assembly: GCF_024137725.1. Classification (NCBI taxonomy): domain Eukaryota; kingdom Metazoa; phylum Arthropoda; class Insecta; order Hymenoptera; family Bethylidae; genus Prorops; species Prorops nasuta. Next base: position 2,983,616 of record NW_027116806.1, read on the forward strand.
GATAGAGAATAATATGTATGTTAAAATTTTATTTTGTAAAACAATTTTAAAAATAATAAAAAATACATATATACATATTGTAATGCGCGGAAAGGAATTCCGGGTTAAAATAGTCAATAATCACAAGACAAAATCCAAGGACACAATATTTATTTGAACTAAAACTAAAATCTCGAGGGGAGAGGCCTCCCGCGATGTCCTGGCACACTTATTATACGCGCACAATGATTTCATTAACACGAACTATAAGGAAAATTGGGGAAAAACTCAGGGAAAGCGAAAAGGGGAAGGGAATGGGGCGAGGAAAATTCTCCGGCGGCTCCGACGATGAAATCCGGCGATCCCACGACGTCCGCCACGAGAACTCCACACAAAACTTCAGTAAATCGATGGCTGGGGCCCGCAATATTGAATTACACCGAATTTCAATAATTTCGGCGACGACCCAGCTCTCTACTTAAACCACGTACTGATGCTCTGACAGTAGAACAAGATCTAGTCCATTCTGGCATTTATTCCTCAGTCCTCTTAATTATTTCCCTCATTCCGGGGTGTCATAGTGAGCATAGGTCTGGTCGCGATCCAGGAACCAATCAATAATTAGGCATGGATCCGCGATCCAGATTTCTCGCCGTTCCGGCTAATCACTCCTATGCTTCACATGCTATCTCGCTGGCGAGCTCCTGCGCGAAGATCCTGCGTGGGCGTCCTTAGTAGCAGACCACACTATAGCTTCGTGGCTCGGCAGCGGGGCGATGCGGTGCGGGGTCGGCAACGATGGGCCGGTAGTGGCGCAGGCCGGGGAGAACGCAGCTAGGCGCGCGAGGCGTCAGCGCGGTAAGGGGAGGGGACGGGGACTCGCTGCCTGGCGCTCGAGGCGCGGCGCGGTAACGGGAAGGAACCGATGAGGCGCTCGGCGGGGAGACTGGGTAAGGGGACGGTAGGAGCGTCGCGTAAACAACCGCGCTCGGCAGGAAGGTTAGAGAGAGAGGGCATTATAGGCATTCGGGCATGGGAGCGTAAAGGATAGGACAATAACAGTTTTCTAGCTCATGTTGGAACAGGGAATCGGTCTTATAAGCTACGAATAAAATTTACCATTAGAAATACAATATTTAATCCTAAATAATATACAACCTACTGACATTCGCTCAATCCGCAATCATACCATGTCCTAAAAACATTTACTCTCCTTCCGTGGATGGCAATTACAATATCCCTTCAGCGGGTAACTACATTACCATCACACGGAAGGTTCATCTATGCTCACTCACTCACTCACAAACATACTCAAGGGGACGGGAGGCACTAAGGGGGAGACCGAAGAAGAGCTAACCATAAGCATTTTTCTGTAACGGGTTTCCACCACGTTACAACTCCTCCCCACTTAGCTCGGACCTCGGGGGGGGTAGGGGGTGCTATACTAACTTAACCTACTATTTACAAAAACTTACACTCTAAACCATCGCGGAAGAATGTGCCTCGGAAATTTTCAAATTTTCTATAAAAAGGGGGAATATGCTTAAGCTACTAAAGGGTCATTTTGCGGAAGGACAACGCAACTTACTACTAACTGTACATAATTCAAAATATCTAGCGCATTATCGCGCTCCTGACTCGATACAACTCAAAAGGGTGGCGCTACGCGCCTTCTTAACTATAAAACTAAAATCTGGCACTGTCGTGCCACCAGAACTACAGGAGCTCTTACTTATATAGGTGCCGCTTCATCGACTACTAGGGCTCTTGCCCATTAACAAAATAACCAAAAATTTCCCTTCCTGGGAGAACCGTGGAGAAAATTGGGTCGTCGAGCCCTTAGGGCTTCTGTGGCCCAATTTGTCCTTAAATTTCTACGTTACTACCTTCAGGTAGCGGGGGGGGGAGACTCGCGGCAGGGGACGGGGGGGGGGGGGGTTCCGGCGTAACGCGGACGCGAGTCGAATGCTAAATTCGCGCGGAATGACCGCTGCAACCAGTGCGCAGATCCACACAACCACACACGCCACCACCATGCCAATAAAATTGAAATAAACGCTTACCTGGACGGCTTGGTCGGCGATGAGCTCCTGGATGAGGAAAGAGGAGGTGTGTTGGAACCGGGGGGGCTTTTCCCCGTCCGGGGTTACTTTCCCGAAACTAATTGGCTTGCCCAAAGCCGCAACAGCTCGAGGGGGACTGGGCGATCGCGAACCGAACTCTATATGGATGAGGCGAGCGCTACGCGGGGAACTCGACACGCGATTCGAACATGAAACTATCAATTCCCGCGATCGAGACGGCGACGGTTTTTTACATAGCGACTGACCGCTCTCATCCACTGTAAACTTAAGCAAAACAACATAATACTGTAATTCTGAACTATTTAGGCGCAACGGTTCAAGGGCTTGCTTCTTAGGGCGGCGGGGCATCGGCTATTTTTCGGGCGGCTGGGGCAACGGGCTAAGGGCAACACATATAGGGGTCTAGATCAACACAGACACATAGGGGGGGGGGGGGGTTAGGACGGACAGGGGATCGGCGTCAGTCGGCCGGGCTCCTTACGAGCGGCGACAATGGGGGCAGGTGGCGTTGGTCACCCCCTCCCACCCACAACCGAAACAAAAAAGAAGGCGGTTGGGTTGTGGGCAACCCCGGAAGGAATGCCCACTCCCGCCGCAAGCCCAGCACCCCTTGGGGTTGGGCCGGTGGGTGGGGGTGACCCCCGCTCCTGCGGGAGCGTGGCCCGGGGACGGCTGACGTCGGGGAGCGGGAGGGAAAGAGGGAATAGGGGAGGAAGGGGGAGATTGGGAGGTGAGGGAGGAAGGAGGGGGAGGGGAGGTCTGTAGGGACAGAAGAGGGGTCATAGGGCCGCGGGGAGGACTGGGACGGGATAGTTGGGGAGGGGGGGGAGATATTGAGGGACATTAGGGGAGGGATGGTGGATGGTGCAGGGTCGAAGGAACGAGGGGAGGTTCGGGGAGGCATGAGGGGGCGGATCGGGGCAGCACGGGGCTGAAAGGGGGGACGGGGGGACATTACGGCAGAGGGGGGGGTGGAGGAGGGAGCCGGAGGAGCTGGGGACGGGAGAAGGACAAGTGGGGCGGAAAGGTGGTACGGGCGAGCGAGAGGACGGCGGCCAGGGACGGGGGGAAGGGAGAAATGGACGTGGCGGGGCGGGCGGGGAGGTTCAGTGGTAACGGGCGACGGGGGGACTGGGAGGGGGGGGAGGATTGGGGGGGCAGTAGGGGGTAGGGCTCCATCGCCGCTATTGGGGAGTAATAGGCGTCGAGGTCGGCGGGATCCATTTCCGGGAGGCGGGATCGGCGCGGAGGTTCTAACTTCTCCAGCGCCTCCCGTACCTCCCGGGCCGCGGTCCGCACTGCAGCAGCCTCCTCCTTGGTGGGGAGCTGCAGCGGCCGCGGCTTAGCCGCCTCCCGCCAAGACAAGTGAAGCTTCCTACGAAGCTCCTCCGTCATTGGCGGAAGGGGCTGGATCCCGCCGGCCTCGTCGCCGGCGACAATCGGGGGATAATATAGTTCCTGGGCCGGGGGGAAGGGATCGCGGACACCGAAGGAGGGCCCGGGCTCGGTCGGGGATCGGGGTGGGCTCCCCGGCGGAGTCCGACCCTCCCGGCCCAACATCCTCCTCGGTCCGGCCCGATGGTGTGGCAGCATCCTATAAATGGGTAAAAAACAATTAGCGGGGTTGTTGCGGACAGATTAGCGGGGGGATGGACGTTGAGTTCGGGGCCGAAGTCGGACGGGGGAGCGAGGGGGTGGGCGTCCGTTATTCGGGGGTTTGGGGACGGTAACCGGGGTCCGGGGTCGCTGAAGTGCCGGTGTGGACTCCCTACTGGAGTGTGTTCCTTTCGGCCTGGCGTCGCTCGAACTCCGATCCTGCAAAGTGGTCTTTTCCTGAAATCGGGGGCGGGGGTGATCGCGTGGGGATACGACGGAGGGAGGGTTATCGGTTGGGGTAGCAAAGTAGGGTTTCAGATCTTTGACGTGCACTCGTTTCACTAGAGTGCCGTCTTCGGCCTTAAGGCGGTATACTGCTGGGGACAGGACCGTGTAAATGATATATGGGCCTATGAATTTAGGGGCAAGTTTAGATGCGAATCCCTGGGTGCCGGACGAGAGTACATTATACTTGCGCAAGACTTGGTCGCCCTCCTTGAACTCGACGTTCCTTCGTCCTTGGTCATACCGGGCTGCTTGGCGGAGAGTGGCTTCACCTAAATTCTTCCGGACCAAGTCTCGCAAATGTCCTAAATTGGTAACTCTGTCTGCCCAGGTTACGGTATCGCGGGGTTCGTATTCGGTAGGGGAGGGTTCTTTTGCGAGGGTTCGGATCGGTAAGGGGTGGCGGCCAAAATTGAGAAACGCGGGGGAAAATTGGGTCGATCTCTGGGTTGACGTATTTAGGGCAAACTGCAGCGCTTCAAGTTTTTTGTCCCATTCGCGGTGGTCTCCCTCAACGTACATCGCGAGCATGGTCTTTAGGGTCCGGTTTACGCGCTCTACGGGGTTGGCTTGGGCGTGGTAGGGGGGGTGGTGATTTGGGTAATTCCGTAAGCTTCTGTAAAGGCTTTAATATCCTTGTTGACGAACTCCGTGCCGTTGTCGGTCAGGAAGAACGTCGGACATCCCCAGCGATGGACTATAAGGGAAGAAAAAGCGGCAGCGATAGATCTGCCATCCGCCTTCCGCAAAGCTTTCAACTCTACGTACTTGGTGAAGGTGTCCTGAAAGACCAACAGATATTTGTTCTGGTTTTTGCTTTGCGGAAGCGGTCCCATGATGTCTGCAGCTACTAGGGTCCATGGTTCTTCGACGACTCGTTCTCTCATCAGTCCTGGGGGGCCTTGGGTGGACTGTTTGTGGGTCTGACAAGCACGGCAAGTTCGGATATACTTAACTACGGAGTGATAAATTCCTGGCCAATAGAAATCTTGGGCTAGGCGGGCATAAGTCTTTTCGATTCCTAAATGGCCGGACTGGGGAGGATCGTGTGCGTCGCTAAGGGCTCGGGGGCGGCTTTCGGGAGGCAATACTAATTTCCAGGCATTCATATCTTCCATGGCGGGTTCTATCAGTGGATTTGGGCGATGGTAGTACAACTTGTCCTCGTGAACTTTCCAATCCGGATATTTCCAAGGAGCTTCTTGTACATTCTTCAAGCGATTCAAATACCAATGATTTTGGGAAGAACCTATGGTGGCCAGGGCGGTGACAAGGGAGGGATACATGCGGGAGAGGGCATCAGGGACAACATTAGCAGAGCCTTTCCTATGTTCGATCGTCATATCGAACGATTGCAAAGCCAATGCCCAACGGGCGAGTCTTCCTGTGGGATCGCGTAGCCGCTGCAACCACCGCAAACTACTGTGGTCGGTAATTACTCGGAATGCAGTACCCTCTATATAGGGGCGGAACTTCTTCACGGCCCACAATACCGCCAAACACTCTTTCTCCGTCGTGGAGTAGTTTCGTTCTGCGGGGCTCAGTACTCGGCTCGCGAACACCACCGGGAGCTCGGCTCCGTTGCTCATTTGGGTCAGGACCGCTCCTATCGCGGAGTTGCTGGCATCGGTCTGGACTATAAAGGGTTGGGAGAAATCGGGGCGGAGGAGGACAGGGGTGGAGGACAGGGCGGATTTTAAAGCTTCGATGGCTGTTTGTTGTGCGTCTTCTTACTTCCAGGGTGCGTCTTTCTTCAGGAGCTGCGTTAGTGGGACCTTGTGCTCGGAGAATTTGTCTATAAAACGGGCGTACCAGCCCACCATTCCGAGAAAACGTTGTAGCTCCTTGATGTTTCGTGGGGCGGGGTATTGTACGACGGGGGCGATCTTCTCGGGGTCGGCCTTTAGTCCTTCCTTGTCGATGATGTAGCCCAGGTAACTGACTTGTTGACAGCATAGCTCGCTCTTTTCTGGGTTGACGGTCAAGTTAGCGGCTTTTAGGGCTTTTAGGACTTTCTCCACGTACTCCGCATGTTCTTCAAAGGTTTCGTTGACGATAATGATGTCATCCAGCTATGCGAAGACGTGGGTGGACCATTCGGGTTTGATGAGTCGGTCCATCAGTCGCTGGAAGGTAGCGGGGGCGTTGGTAAGGCCAAAGGGCATTCGGGTGAACTGGAAAAGGCCGGCTCCGGGGACGGTAAAGGCAGTTATTTCTCGGGATTCGGGGTCAACGGGGACTTGGAAGTAGGCTTGGCTCAGGTCGAATTTGGTGATGTAACGGGCTGTTCTTAATCCGTCGAGGATGGCGTCGATGTTGGGCAGGGGGTAGGCGTCCTTCTTGGTTACGCGGTTGACATCACGGTAGTCGATGCAAAAGCGAAATTTGCCAGTACTTTTCTTGATAATGACGGGACAGCTGCTCCATGCACTACTGGATGTTTCAATTATTCCAGCGGCCAGCATGTCCCGTACCTCTGCGTGCGCAACCTTTAGCATGGCAGGGGATAGTCGGCGGGGACGTTGTTTAATGGGAGGGTGACCTTGGATATCAATATAATGGGAGGTGAGGGGAGTATGGGGGAGGGATTGGTCGGAAATGGGCATCAGGGTTCGGCAGAGGGTTTGGAGGGTCTCCTTTTCGCTGAGGGAGGGAGCAACTAGGGCTAAGCCATCAAGGGTAAGTTCAACGGGGGGTTCGGTAGGGGAAGGGGAGCGTAAGGGTCGAGAGGGAGAGTTAGGAGTGCGCCACGTCAGGTTTGCGAAGTCCAGGGTAATCTGCAGGGCTTCCAAAAAATCCACTCCTAGGATGCAGTCGTATCCTAGGGCTTTGCACACCCGAATCGCCAGGACTTTTGTCTGCCCGTCCAAGTGGAATCGGACTAGGGCTTCTTCTTGGGCTGGTTCGACGGCTCCATTAGCAACTTGTATATATGCTACTATGTGGCGTAGGTGGTTTTTCAGGAGGTCTCCTATTCTCTTCCCGAAATATGAGCGGGCAGCACCGCTATCCAGCAGAGCGGGGTAGGTGTGTTGGCCAATGCGTAAATTTAGGAAATATCTGGGATCATGTTCAATGGGGGAGGCAGGAGAGAGTTCGGGGAGGGAATCCAGGGCGGTATTGGGACTCTTGGGGGCGGGAGTTGAATCGTCGAGTCCTAACGATGTCCCGATCATTCGTTTCCCGGGCTAGGCTTATCTTTACAGTTGGGGCAGGTCTTGGTGACCGTGCCCATCCGTCCACAACGGCAACAGAATTTCCCTCGGGGGTGGGAGCACTGGGGAAAATGATGTCCTGGGCGATGACAATTCCAGCAGGTGTTCGGGGGTGGCCTCATCTTTTGGAAATCCGTATCTCCAGTGGCTGGGCTTCCAGAAAGGGGTTGATTAGGATCGAGAGGAGTATTCGGCAGGGAAGGAGGGGTACTGTTTTGAGGAATTTTCGCGGGTTTGTTGCGGGGGCCTTTGGAGGGTTTGGACTTGGGGGATGTCGGGGAGGAGGGTTTATTGGGGGTCGGGGAACTGGGAGTGACGGTGAGGGTAGGTTCTTTTCCTTGGACTAGGGTTAATTCGGCTTCAATGGGGGCGGCAGGATTACGAGGACTGGTAAGGGGGTTATAGGCCTCGGTAGGGAATAGGGACGCAGAGGGCAAGGGAGGGGGAGGATGTTTGGAACGATCAGCCAACCTTCTGGTGTCCACTCGATGGCACTCGTTGATCAGGTCCTGGAAACTGGACAGCCCTTCTCTAGCTATTTTCTGGCGATACAGGGGAAGCAGATTGTGGTAGGCCAGGTCCAGTTGCTGCTCCAATTCCATAGGGGGGTCCATTCGTCCCAAAATTCTCCTAATTTTCATAATGAAGTCCAGCGGTCGTTCCTGTGGTCCTTGGGTCCGAGCGGTGGCTTCTTGTCGGATTACGTGGGCGGGGTATTTGATGGCGAAGGTTTTGCAGAAAGCCTTGACGAAATCGTAATATCCTGTCCATGCGGGACTTTCTAATCGGAACCAGGTTAACGCGGTTCCTGCGAGGGCAGAAGGGAGAGCGCGTAAGACGGCCGGGGCCGCTAGATTTCGACCTTGGATCAACTCGTGCAAGGAGGCCAGGAACTCTCGAGGGTCCTCGTCGAATTGTCCGGTGAACACAGGGATATATTTAGTGAGACTATCCCACGCGCGCATTTCCGGGGTAAGGGTCTCTGATAGGTGGGAGGAATTTAAGTGATAAGGATCAAACTCTCGAAGGGTGCTGGGCTGAGGGGGTTGTTGGGAATGTTCCGGGATTGGGGTAGGGGTGAGCGTAGGGGTGGGAGTATGGGTCGGGAAGTAAGGGGCACTAGACTCGGCGTTAGAACGTACTGGGTATGAAGCCTGACGGGCCATAGGCGACATTGCTTCATACTGGTTCGGTCCGTGCCATCTAGGGGTTGCCAGGGGAGGAGGGGGATTGGGACGGGACGGGGCCATAGTGTAGGTACTATGGAGGATCGAGGCAGGATTCCACCTGGGGGAAGGGTTGCGGAGAAGAGGGGTAGTTCGGGAGGGAGGGGGGAAGGCAGGTTGGTATGGGGTAGGGGAGGGATGCGTCAAAGGGGTGGCGGGTAGCGTTCGGGGTAGCGGCACACAATCCGGGGCACTAGGATCCTGAAATGACGAAAGTTTACGCGGCAGGGGCGGGGGTTGATCGGCGGGGGGGGGGGGGCTAAGGGCAAATTCTCGTAGCGATGTTCCGTTCTTCCTGAAAATGAACAAGGGTGAAAGGGGTTGTTCCGGGAAGCTGCTTCCGTCCTGGTGGATTCCTGTAAACGCGAAGTCGATTCTTCGGCAATAGTGGTCGCTACGGGGGAGGAAAAACTAACTGCGTTGCGACGGGGTTGAATCACCTCCCGTCGCGGGGTGGGAGGGATTTCGTCGCACGATAGATCAATTAAATGGATCTCCTGAGATCCATGGGGGTTGCGGGGTTCCACGGGGGGAGCTAAGGGTGGTCTTGGCGCAGGGGTGGCAATTATATCAGCGGAGGGGGGTAGGTCGCAATCTGAGGGGAAGGGCAAGTTCGTTCGTGGGGGAGGCATTACGTCCGGCGCGAGCATGGAGTCCCAATAGTAGGAATTCTCACTATTGTCACTCTCGAAAGATTCGGTTCTGTTCCCGGCGGCCCGAACATCAAGGTCCATTTCCCACGGAATGGACATGTCTCCGAACAAAAAACGGCTACGAAACCTGAAAAGTCGATCGCGAAGAATTGAGGGAGACCCGGAAATTTGTAGCCCGTAGGAGCGTAAAATTAATAAAATAACCTGTAAGGGGAGGGTACGAACAACGGCGCGATACGTTTCAAGGGAAAAACCGGGAGGGGAGGGTGGAGAAATGCTCATCACCTACCTTTTACGCCGACCAGGGAAGCAGCGGTCCCAGCACTCCGTTGGCGGTGGGGGAAGAAGAGGCGTCGGTAAGGCGGGTGGCGGCAGGTGCAGCAGCGGCGGCGGCAGATGGCGGTGGCGGCGGCGGTCGGCAAGGCAGGCAGGCGGCACAATTTAAATTTGTACAGTTTGAATCACTCGCGAAAACTTTCTAAGTTTGAAAAGGAAAACAAAAACACTAAAGGTCACGAGCACTCGACCCGCACCCGCGGCGCACGGAAACGCGGGAGATCACCGCCAGAGCCAACGGTCGAACACTGTAGGGGAAAGGGGGGGGGGGAAGGTAGGGGAAGACCAGGAGAAAATTCGGAAAACTACACTTTTTAATGAAATCACTGCACTCGCGGGCACTTCGGACACTCTACGCGGCGGGGCCCCACGTTGGGCGCCAATTTGTAACGCGCGGAAAAGGAATTCCGGGTTAAAAATAATTAGTAAGACACGATCAAACTCCGAGGACACAATCTTTATTGAACACTAAAAAATCTTGGGGGGAGAGGCCTCCCGCGATGTCCTGGCACACTTATTATACGCGCACAATGATTTCATTACACTAATTAAAGGGAAAACGGGGGAAAACTATGGAAAGGCTACGGGCGAGAAGGCGGCTGGGAAAAAGCAAAGAGGGGAAGGGATTAGGGCAAGGAAAAGGTTCTCCGGCGGCTCCGACGATGATATCCGGCGATCCCCCGACGTCCGCCACGAGAACTCCACGCAAAACTTCAATAAATCGATGGCTGGGGCCCGCAATATTGAATTACACCGAATTTCAATAATTGCGGCGACGACCCAGCTCTCTACTTAAACCACGTACTGATGCTCTGACAGTAGAACAAGATCTGGTCCATTCTGGCATTTATTCCTCAGTCCTCTTAATTATTTCCCTCATTCCGGGGTGTCATAGTGAGCATAGGTCTGGTCGCGATCCAGGAACCAATCAATAATTAGGCATGTATCCGCGATCCAGATTTCTCGCCGTTCCGGCTAATCACTCCTATGCTTCACATGCTATCTCGCTGGCGAGCTCCTGCGCGAAGATCCTGCGTTGTCGTCCTTAGTAGCAGACGACACAATAGCTTCGTGGCTCGGCAGCGGGGCGATGCGGTGCGGGGTCGGCAACGATGGGCCGGTAGTGGCGCGGGCCGGGGAGAACGCAGCTAGGCGCGCGAGGCGTCAGCGCGGTAAGGGGAGGGGACTGGGACTCGCTGCCTGGCGCTCGAGGCGCAGCGCGGTAACGGGAAGGAACCGATGAGGCGCTCGGCGGGGAGACTGGGTAAGGGGACGGTAGGAGCGTCGCGTAAACAACCGCGCTCGGCAGGAAGGTTAGAGAGAGAGGGCATTATAGGCATTCGGGCATGGGAGCGTAAAGGATAGGACAATAACAGTTTTCTAGCTCATGTTGGAGCAGGGAATCGGTCTTATAAGCTACGAATAAAATTTACCATTAGGAATATAATATTTAATCCTAAATAATATACAACCTACTGACATTCGCTCAATCCGCAATCATACCATGTCCTAAAAACATTTACTCTCCTTCCGTGGATGGCAATTACAATATCCCTTCAGCGGGTAACTACATTACCATCACACGGAAGGTTCATCTATGCTCACTCACTCACTCACAAACATACTCAAGGGGACGGGAGGCACTAAGGGGGAGACCGAAGAAGAGCTAACAATAAGCATTTTTCTGTAACGGGTTTCCACCACGTTACAATATATATATATACTTTTATTTTTCTTCCTTACTTATATACTTGTACATAAACTTATTTTCAATCAAATATCTCCTGGCTGGGTGTTGAAATTATATTGTGGTTAACATAAGGTTAATGAATTTGGTGCATACGCACATTAAGAAAGGAGATTTAGAGACTCCGTTGGACAACCCTAGCCAATTAAATTTTCTGGTACTGGTTTAAATATTGATGGACTTGGCTACGCCTTACTTGACCTGGTGTTACCTTTTTGCTTGTGCCTTATATTTCCTACAGGGATAGTGCAGCAAGTAATTAGGTTCTTAAAGGGCTAGCGTTGGATAAACTTGGAAAGGGGTCTTTTGTCCAGTTGGACTTGTTCATGCCTGGACTGAGAGTCATACGATTGATCCAACTTCTCAGTATTATCTAATATTCACTCTTTTATTTCTTATTTATAAATATGATTATTTTCTGGTAAATAATTATAACTACATTGCTCTTGTCTTTAGAAGTTAACGGTAGATTTGGGGAGAAATCCCATGTATAATTGTATAATTATCTTAACTTGTATACTTGTAAAATTGATAGACAGAGCAGTTACAAAATATAATTATTATTTTGATTTTTATTAACGTGTCCTAGTAATTTTCCAAGAGAATCCACTTTAATTTCACAGCATGCCATATCCTTGACAAGTCTCAAGCCGGCAAGCCTCAGACTGGCTCATATAAAGTTTATGAGCCTGGCGCTCTTTATAAGTAAAGTCTGTGTGCCTTTGCACTGATTCTTGTTAAAATTGTGCCTTCCCCACAGTGGCAGGAATTCATATCGCATCACATATAATGATTAATTTTTATTACTTACTAGCTTTCGAAAATTGATTTCATTATTTTCCTTCACTAACTGATATATATCAATACCAGATCTATAATAAAACATTTTATCATCAGACAAATCGCTAAGCCATAACTCTATTAAAAATTCTAATTCATTGATTATACACCGCTGTTCATTGTCAAATATTTCCATTGGTAAATGTACAATTGTACCATCAATCAACATAAATGGCATTAAAAAAAAATGTAAAAAACAGGCAAAATATATACACACGCACATAAACAAACTTTTATTTCTCTCTTTCAGAAGAGGTTCGACAAGTTAAAGTGAGGAAGAGAGGGAGAAAGGTCAAAGGAGAAAAAATGATTGAAGAGTAGGCTTTGTGGAATGGATAAACTAGATTGTTTGAGCTAGAGCTGAGTTTTTATCTACGGTCATATGCTATTATACTTGACATTTTTCCCCATATCCTTGTAGTAAGATTTGATATAAGAAGGAGTAGGGAGAAGGATGAATATAGAGCAAAAGGAAGTAGAGGGGAGAGGGTAGGGATATACCACCTACTAGTATATATATAGTAATTCAATACCACTTTTTCCTCAGTCTATCAATTAAACGAAAGCTGTGTGTGTTTTAGTAAAGAATAAAGTATAGAGAAAAATAATTCTTCTACATAAATCATCATGAAGTGGTTGGAAGAGATTAACAATACTCTCAGTAGCATGAAATCGTATTTGCCTAATATAAGATGGTCTGATTTAAATGAAGGCGAATATATAATCAACGATATAAGAAATGTGAAAACTAAATTTGGTGATAAAATAATTTTTGAATTTAATAATGATTATTCACTATTTCTACCAATGAGGTTGCAAAATATTCTTATGTGCAATGATCAGGATTTATTGAATAAATTGATAAACATTTTACATGAATGTAAAAAAGATATAGTCATGTATGTTGATTCTACAAAAAGTATGACTCTAAATATATTGGCGAAAAAAATAGTTATTAATAAGAAAAACTGTCGGCAAAGTAAAGTAAACGTTGAAAATGGTGGCAACGACGACGATTGTGACAACGGTGGTGGTGGTGGTTGTGTTGCTGATGATGATGATTCAGCAGAGGATGACATAGACGAGGTAGAAGACGTCAATCCCGAAGATGAAGTATTGCTATATGAGAAAAATAAGAATAAAATTGCTGAAGAAAATAAAAATAATTCTATTGCTGGAAAATATCGTAAAAGAAATGCAAAAACTGTATTACCAAGAAATAAGCCATCGTCATCGGTAAAAAAAAAATAAAGATAAATTAAAAAAATATCTGATTTTTAAGACACACTATTTTATATGTAATATTGATTCAAACATTTTATCTTATACATTAATATATGTCTATAATGAATGTATGTAATTTTTTTCACTTTATCAATGTAAATCACACACGCATAATCTAAAAAATATATATAATCAATTCTATTCAAGTTTTAAATTACTATAATCTCTTTTCCTACTCCCCTCACTCCCCCTTTCCTTTCTTTTTACTTACTTTTAGAAAACTAAATTATTAAGATGTTGATGGTGGTGGTGGTGGTAGTGGTTGTGAAGAAGATAGAATTTTTAATTCCGATGATATTGATGGTAGTGTCGAAGGGGATGGAATTGGTAATTCCCATAATATTGGCGATGGTTGTGAATGAAATTCAATTGATAGCCCTCGTGGCATTGGTCTTGGCGGTCGTAGAGGTGGAGTTGGTGGTTCCCATGGTATTGGTGTTGGTGGTCGTGGAGGTGGAGTTAGTGGATTTATTAAAGGTAATGATTCTTCTTGTATTTCCAGCGAAGGTAATGGTTCTTCTTCTAATAGTTCCAATGATGTTGTGTCATACGTTGGTAGGTTCCATAGATTCACCATTTTCAACTTTATACAGTAATATTCAGCGATAGACTGAATCAAAGTCGTAAAGCTATGGATTTTTATCCAATAGGCCTGATCAAAGAGCTACAGAATTCATTAATATTTTGTTTAATCAATCAGCAATAAAACTAGATTTGAAATTATTCAATTAAATCCCTGTTCACAGCAGTAATTCGTAGAACTCACTCACTTATTATATCTTAATTCGCAGTTTTAACTTACCCACGCAACAGCAGCAGCGCTGCATAATGTTTCTTTTTTATCACACATTTATACGTCAGCTTCTTATCATAAACTGCAGAAGTTTAGCTGGGTAAAGAGGAAAAAGCTGACATAATTTTACATGATTAATGAATTTTCTCTCTTCTCATTCCTCTTGTTTTCACATGATTTTTTGATTGACATTATCACATTTTTTTCTTTTGAAGAGAAAAAGGTGGAAAGAGCAATATTTCTCCTCTTTCATTTTTTCACTTGATTTTTGATTGACATTATCACACTCCTCATTGAAGGAGAAGAGGAAGGAAGGAGCTACACGTGTTTTTGGGTATGCAATACCACATAAAATTTTAATGATTTGATTTTTGATTGACATTATCACACTCTTCATTGAAAAAGAAGAGGAAAGAAGGAGCTACACGTGTTTTTTTGGGGTGTGCAATACCACATAAAAATCTATGTTTTTAATGAAAAACATTTTTAGATTGACAGGATGAAACGTGTACGCATATCCGGAAATTAGTAGTATTTAATATCCCTCTCTTTCTCTCTCATCTCTATTTTTCCCTCTTTCACAAAAATTTTCTTAAGGGAGTGTCTATCGCACGCACACGCGTGATGACCTTGTGAGAGAGAGAAAAAAGTTTTCAATGGCAGTGGGATTCGAACCCACGAGTATCCCACACAATCGTAGGTGGACTTTATACTGGTTTCTTTTATGCCAGTGCCTTAGACCCCTCGGCAACACCACCTTACAAGTATGAACCATTAGTTCACAGTATCTGGACTTTTTTTTATTAGAGTAATAGAGGGAGGAAGAAAACTCTACCTCCCTCGCTCGCCTCCAGCAATACCAACCCAAAGAAATAAAATCCTCCCATACCAACTTGTTTTTAAAACCAACTTTTTAAATCTACCGCCCCCAGGCGGGGCTGCAGCGGGGGGCTGGGCCTCATGCACCGCCAGGCGGCGCCACAAACTCGCCGCCAGGCGCCGCCATAAAATTAATTACTATACTCGCCGACAGGCGGCGCCACTCGGATCTAGGGGAAAAAGTACGTTCAGAAATTAACCCCCACCGCATCTAGGGAAAAAGTAAGTTCAGAAATTCAGACGGTCGGTGCGGTGACATAGCTATACTACTAATATTAAATCCTGGTACGGAGCCTTTACAGAACTCGTGGCATTAAACCAAGCTTTGACGTAATATAATATTATAAAAATACAAATTTCTCGTAATCCATTGATTTCTGCACGCTTGAGTTTAAACTGATATTTAAACATAAAAATTTTCAAGCAATAAATTGCTTTTGGCATCCACCTTGCATGGTGTTCAGTTCCTGGATCTTTAAAATTGATACTGTTAGATGGAACACAATTCAGAAAAATCAAACACAGTTCCAAAAGCTCTTTATAGTCATCTCTGGGCTGGTATTCCTATTATTTTAACATCAGACAGAATAAATTAATGACCACTGAAGGTTATATCAGATAGTAAATGCATGATTTCATACAAAATAGGTTATTACCTGGAATTGTATTAATATATAAAGTCTTTAATTTCTTCTTTTTTCTCTCTTATCCTTTCAGCTACTAGTCTGTCGTTAAATGCAGTGTCAAATTTATTCTTATTAATATTTTTCCATTGTTGCTTGAATCGTTTAAATACTGGGACATTTGGACCACATGTTGCTGGCCAACATACCTCTATAACACTTCTTAAAACAAGTTCATAAATATGATGACGGCATGGTAAATATAGTAAGTTCCTTTTTAAATTTTTTTCCATTAGAGTGCAAATTCGGTAGTAGGTATTATGGCCGAAAGGTATTATCACCGTAAAAGTGCTACGTTCAGACCAGTGAAACTCAACTGTAAACTTTTTACCGACAGTACGGTAAATTAACAGTTTGGTTAAGTTAGCTCGTATGAAGTATGGTACAGGGTGTTCAAAAAATTCGAGCACTTCTGGCTATCTACAAAACTAAGATTTCCAGATAGAATTTGCCGAATTCGTATGATTATCCTTTTAAGAATCTTTAAAATAGCATCAAGAAACTTTGGTAGAATTGTGTAGGTCATATTATCACAGCCTTTAATTTTTTAAATGGAAACACCCATTCTTTATTACACTGATTAAATCAGGCGTTCACGAAAAATTTGAATTTGTATTTAGGAATAGATAAGCGAATACGTGCGAGTATACATATAGCGATAGCGCAATATTACCTCAAGCAAAATACACCAGTGTGCAATTAAATAACTCTAAATAAATAATTGCTAAGTTGTTTCATTTATTGCATGTATAACACGGAAATTCTTAAGCATTAAGAATGGGCTATAAAGGAATACTAATAACGTCAGGAAAAACCACAAGGGGACCAGATTATATCCATTCTTATATATAACTAAGGAACCGATGAGGAATACAATTATCTGACCATATGAGGGCCATATATATATTTGGCACATAAAATGTACCCTATAAGGAACTGACATGGCCCTAATGTGGAAAATCAAATAAGGAAAACCTCATTTTAACCAAATCAGGTCCTCATAGAACCTGAGATGTTCCTTATGATTTTTCTACTCGGGACACATTCAAAATGATAGAGCATATAACAAGGCCAATGTAAAACATAAGTCTATATCTACC
This sequence comes from Prorops nasuta, assembly GCF_024137725.1. Classification (NCBI taxonomy): domain Eukaryota; kingdom Metazoa; phylum Arthropoda; class Insecta; order Hymenoptera; family Bethylidae; genus Prorops; species Prorops nasuta. The sequence continues at coordinate 3,000,316 of NW_027116806.1, forward strand.
TTATATTAAAATAAGAATAAATATGACTGACTGGCACGTCTGCGTCAACTTTTCAGGCTGGATTTTACCTCTGTTTATTTAGGGCCCTTCCTTTGTACTCCAAAAGTTAAAGCCCTCCTGGTAATACACAAATTTATTATTGCTTTTAACCTACCATACAAATTTATAGAATGTACTACATTTGCTTAAAGCTGACAATACTACTTTGGTTTCTTGTTCTTGAATTAATTATACAACAATATAAACTCGCTTGGGTTTCAAGCTTAATAAATGAAAAAAATAGCAAAATTTTAGGAAAATATATACTACCGTTTGCTGTAATTAAATAACATAAGAATATCGTAAATCTACAGTAATTATGCGTTAATAAATAAATAATTGCATCAAATTTTAAATCATTCAATTTAATTGCAACAATTTTCAAATGTATAAATATATAAACACTGAACTTCACTATATTACAAATCATCTTCATCATCACAATTACCAAGGATGTTGTTTATTTCAAATTCTTCCTCAATAATTCGATTCAAAAAATCATCATCTGCTTCTTCTCGTACATTATTTTCAAATTCGTTGCCTGCAAATATTTATTCAGTACTTTATACAAAGTGTATATACTTTATTTCAGTCCAAAGTAATCTAATCTAGACTACTTAGATGGATTTGTTTAAGAAAAAGAGAGGCTCAAAAATTACTTGAGAAGCAGTGAAGGATAGCATATTTAGTGAAGGATGTGTATGACAACTATTTACCATTTTCTTCCTCAATAATATGAGTTATTCTTTTTCCAGTATGGTTTAACGATTGTTGCAAGAATTCGGCAACTTTTCGTTCAAGTCGCAAATCATGTTGATCTAAAATTAAGTATTTTTCTAGATTTAACCAAGCTGCAGATAACCAATTATTAAAGGAGGTATTTGATTTCTTCGGCCTATTGTTAAAAGTTCCTCTTTTCAATTGTAAAAAAGTTATCAAATAACTTTTAATTATTTGCATTATTCCATCTTAAATAAAAATCATTATGATAAATAATATGTAAATAAAGCTTAAAAACAGTTTCACTACAGATTGATTCAAAACTTTCTACATTAATAAATTTGAACATGCTGATGAAGACAATGTTAGACGAAGCAATGTAGTAGACATAAAGATAAACGTAGTTCAGGTATTACAAAAACGGATCATATATGCGCAATCATTTTACACCGCATGTTACCATTTGCGTATGGCTTCGATTACTTTATGATAACGTTAAATACGTTGCATTGTCTATAAACACATTGTGAATAAGATACTGAAAATAATTACAATTTTGATTTTGCTGGTAAAAAACATGAGACCCAAACGAAATTAATTGTTTATATCTAATTTAGTCCGTAAATCATGAAAATTTTATACAATAATTTTTCTGAAGACAGTAGTTACTCCCGAAATGCATTACTATAACGATTTCATAAATTACACAGGCCTACAAAAATAAGTTAGTTTGGTTGAAGATATAGATAACTTTTTTTTGCCTGTGTTATTATACACTTAATTTAAATACTTTCACTGATATCTTTAAAAAAACTTATTATATACTGCTGCTATATTAAAGCGATAGCTATCCGCTGTACCTATCGTAATGCTAAGTGTATGATCGTATCATCCAGAACTTCTAACACAATGAGAATACAACAATATAAATGTAGAAGCTGTTTAATGTTATTTATGCGAGTAACCAATATCTAAAAGCGTATATTGAATTTTCTGAACAAACTAGTTAGTTTACGTAGAAAATTGTATTAATTTTTATAGTAAAGATTTTCGAATATTAGAACATTTATGAGAGAAATTTGTATACTACTTCAATTATTTTTATGGATTGTTTATGGTTTTACCAAACTGAATTACATTATTTTTCAGTATCTTTTTCATAATCAGTATGTCACATTACATTAGGAATTCTAAACGAGTTCCTTTAGAAATGTATGGTTGGATTATTCAATTAATAAATCAGTTAAAAAATAGAAAGGAAGGCTGCACCTTTAAAAGCAACTTTATTTATAAATAATTGTAGCTTTAGAAAATATTGAATCATAAGTGAATTACTGTATTTTTACTTGTATATAGTGCTTTTTATGTTGTTTCATTTTTAGTGAAACAAAATCATGAATACTAGTTATGAATATATAATGGAGGAATACCAACATAAAAATATATCTAGGCGAGGATGAATACCCAAATATTCTTTCAAGTAACGATGGTACCGCTCCTACGAATTATTCGTTCTATGTATTGCTTTATACAATGATAAGGATTCAGTGCCTGTTCTTTTTATCCATTGTGTATCGAAGTAGAGCAAAAGTGGCGATAAAATTTCAAAGAGTTCTTCATGGTCTTCAATAGTATTTACCAAATAACTATAACCTATGTCAATTAAACTATGTGGTAATAGGTATAGGTTCATCAGCATTTTTATATATTGGTCAGACAACTTTTTATCACCAGGGTTTAAAGAAGCTAGTTTGTCGAACAAGTTTAATTTTTTTATTTCTTTGCTGATATTCTGAAAAAGATAATTGAAACACGAATTATAAGGGTAATATTAGCTAATCATCTTGAAATTAAGAATAACTTTCTATATTTTATTTTCTGAAATGGGTTAATATAAACTGCTGAAAAAGCTTATGGCAAAACTGTTTAAATTATACAAATAGGTCATACTCAAATAAATGTAATTTTCTGAAAAATCAACTTAGCTACTTCATTTCTTTCTTAAAGTAAAGTTTCAAGTGAATAATTTTTAAAACGTTTTTCAAATTATATTGTCTTCATGCAATTGTTGTAGAATCCTTAATAAACCAACGAATAGTTTGTTAATTGAGGTTACAAAATTTATAGACGTACAAAATTTATAATAACTTTTCTTATTAATTCTAAAAATAGTCAGATGCAATGAATAAAACTAATTTTATGAATGTTTTGTAAGATAAACATTTGAAACGTTAATTTTAGTAAAAAAAATGAAAAAATTACGATGACCTTTGTAATGGATTCTTCTACCACGATGGGCTGATCGTGATAGCTATCTTCCTATTACCTTCGGCCGTCCTTGCATTCGGTACTTTCAGGGCGCCAGTTGGTCGTGTGGGTGACCAACAACCCATCGTTAACATAGGGGTCTTACCCCGCCATTCCAATCATATGCATTTCCCAATGGGCTGATTGGTAGTGCATAGAGGACGGTACGGAAGCCTGGTTTGCTCAGTGTGCTAGGTCGTGGAGAGAGGGGAGGGTTCCTTACAGGTAGCCCGAGCCTCGCGACAATAGACACACTCTCCCACCCACCCACTCATACATATGAGGGGAGGTGAGGAGACGAGAACGTTATCGTGATCTTTTCTCATAAGGGACTGTCAGGGTGGTGCATCCCCGCAATGCCCAAGTCCGCGGTGCCATGCGCGTTGCCATGGACTTAGCGGCGGCACCCGGCATGCAGCAGAAACCTACCATACCTGCACAGGTCCCTTATGCATCGATAGCATACAGTGTGTTCGTTGCGTAGGGAGCAAGCTCACCTCACGCACACGGACACACTCATCGGTGAGCCGGTGTGGTGTACGTCCGCCTTGCGCGACGTCCCAGGCCCGACTCTCTCTCTTATTTCCCCCTCCTCAGGGGACTAGAGAATTCGCCTTTCGCAGGAGTCCCTGTGCCCACTTCTCCTCGTCTCAAGCCACCAAGTTACTTGGCACAGCCCTGCCTTGCTCGCTTGGTCGGCTTGGACTTTTAAGTGGAGCGCCGGTCTTTTCATCCGGTCTTCTGACGGTCCACAGGGATGTTCCTAGACGGTACTTTCTGTCCACTCGGAAACCTATGCACCGAGTCGGTAATGTAGGGTTTGAAATAACCACTACTAATCGTTAGCTTTTCTTTAATTTCTTTATTAAATCCGGTATCTTGATACGTAACGAGAGAACCTCGTTACACCTTTCCTGATATAACAGCTATTCAAAAGTACCTAATTTTTCACCTATTGGAAAGTGTTGTCATAATCTTTTTGAAAAATATATTAAAACAGTAGTGACATTTAATTTATTACATGAATCAAGTGGAAATAGCAACCCTGTGTTCGTGCTTGTGGAAATACTACTTTCAATGATGAGTACAGTGCTATTTCGTAATCACTAATGAATATTAAAGGATGCATGTTTGGGGCTACATTTTCTTTAATTAATTTTATAGTTTCTATGTACAAATTTTTGGTCTTTCCAGACATTAAAGCCCATGCAAATGGAATTATCTGAGAAATAGGAAAATATATTAATATTAATATTAGTCGCGTTTCTTTGATCTGCATTTCCTACACTGTACATAACTTTTCATATATTTCTCTTCTATCTTTATATAGATTAAAAACATAAAAAACAATAAAAAGTAGTGATGTAAGAAAAATGTAACGTTAGTATTTTCAAAATTAACGACTAACGCTTCTTATTATAGTTTACATTATATTTTGATGTTCATTATTTACCAAGCTGAAGCCATTTGAAAACAGTTTTATGTTTTTAAAAATTATCAGTGTACTGCTTTCACAAGAACTTAATACTTAGATATTATGATAACTAACTTTGGAAAATCTTTCAGTCATTATTGTCATTACTTGGTATACATCATGCACTTTTGGCGATATTTTAAATGTGCAATCTACGGAAAAATCGGTTGCGTTTTCACAAATGATTTCTGCAAAATTCTGACAACCAAACACAACGCTGTGATATTTCGGATTTTCAGGGCTGATGTAAGTGAAAAAGGCCAACTTATAATTGTCTTCTTGCTCTTCATCACTTGAAAAATTAAAATTCAAAATCCTTTTCCATTTATCAGACGACAAAATACAATTTTCCACATCTTTCAAATATTTGGGATTAGGAGGCTTTAAAATTCGACACCAACTTTTTAAAGTTTCTTTAATTTCATCGAAACTAATATATTGTATGTCTTCAGGATATCTGACATAGAAATATATTATAGAGTAATGAGTAATTTTTAATTACAGTGCATAAGAAAGCTTCCGTATGCTATTTATTTTAATAAAAAAGTCATATTACATTATTTAATTTAATAGATAAAAGAAATCATTGTGTTTAAATAGATTGGTATTTAAATAATCGCAAATAAAAATTTATTTTGTATTAAAGAAAGTTTATTAAATGTGTTAAATCCGTAATAGACGCATGAGGTATCTTGAGCACTGCAGCCAGTAGTGCAGCATAATACTATTGGAGACATATATTTATAAATATCAGCGTTTACTAATACAAATAAATTTTATAATTGGAGATTTTATTGCAAAGCAATGAGAACATCATATAGATAATATGTATCGAAAAATAAATCTGAATTAGTAAATATATTAAGCTAAGTATTAAATAGCAAGCGAAGAGGTCTTGAGAGAGAAAGATCCTCACGTCCACGTGTCTATCTATGTTAACAAAATTACGTGCCTATAAATACGTTGAAATTTATTTGATTTAAAGAACTTTTATTTAATTTAATCAATCATTTATTAAAATCAATTAAATATTTCATTACGACAATTCAATTTTAGATATATTTAAACCACAGGATTTTTTCTTAGTATCAAGAGACACGGTAGTGTCTCGATGGCAAGTACATAAAAGTAGAAAAAGTCATGCCTATACCGCCGTCAAGGCACTACTCTCTTATACAGCTAGTTCAGGCGTCCCAATTTTCAAACCGATTTTTCTCCGCGAATAATCCATTTCCATTATTTAAGTAAAGCTTTTTTTCAAATGGTTTTGAAAAAGCTTTTATTTGCGCCTAAGAACATCAAAATCAGTTCACGCATTCCAGAGATCTCATACTCTGTTAGCTATATACAGGGTGTAACGAAACGACCGCCTTTTCTCGTAACTGGGGGTTCGTGATGACAACTCGAGTACTTGTGTAAAATTTCGTTCGAATCGGTCAAGGGGTTTAAAAGTTATTTCCATTTAAAAATCACCCTTTTTCGGTCCTTTTCGAACGATTTTAACTACACAATGGAAAGTGGAGAAAGTGAAAAAACAATTGATGAATACCCTGCTACAATGTAAAAATTATCGATCGCGCGCACGATAATACATTTGCTATTTATTTCTATAATCTGACTATTAGATTTTAGAAATAAATAGCAAAATCCTTTTCAATACAATTTCAATTCAATTCAGTACAAGTATCATTGACTGAATTGATGGAAAGAGCGAGAGGACGCAATGAAAAGGAAAATAGCAGAAGCTAAGATGTCGTGCGAGTGCACGAATACTTTAATAAGCAATGCATGAGGTCATTCTCTTTCTACTAACGAAGCTAAAGAGAATGATTTAAAATCAATGCATTGATGATAAAGAAAATTAAACTTACCCATTTCACGTTCTCCAAGTTCCTTTACATCGAAGTTTTTGAAAATGCTTCAGACTGGCTCCTCGATGATTTTCACAAAGCACTACCACTGATTTCGTCTTCAATCACTCGAGAATTTAAAGAAATAAGTATTAACCTATGTTTTCTCACAACACTGGTTAATTTGACAATTTTGAACTGTTTGAAGTAGGCTGAAGAGAGAGACACAGAGAGAAAGAAAAATCAATAATTATTTTCGACCACTCTTTGGCTGTGTTCGTTTTTGTACTGCCAGTGTCGGCAGTATAACAGGTAACGTTCGTTTATACATTGCAGTGCGCTTTTACGGTACTGTGAAGTTTTTATGACGTAATGATTTTGATGTCATTTCCTACTGCGGGTACTGCAGCCAATGAGAACCGCTTAGTCGCAGATATTCAACATTTGAAAACTTCAATGTTTTTATAACTTTTTATGTCACTCCCTACTGCGAATACTGTGCCTGAAAAGGTAGTGTAGCTGCAGTACAGCAGACGACACCAGCCAAAACGCGAGTAAAGGGCATTACATACACGGCAATACACGCAAATAAATGCCATCAACGCAGACCTTCTTATTATTGTGTATGTTGCCGCTCATTTTGATTTCTAGTTGTAGGCTACTCCAGTCAAATTAAGGTTAAAATGCTCAAATATATATGTATAAAAATACTTAAGTTTACGTTTCTTTATTTTTTGTTTAACGACGGTCTACTTAAGAAAATAAATTTCGCAAAATTTGAAGTCTTAGGGTATGAGCTTAGGGGGGATATATAAGTAAAATTTGCTTTTGACTACTTTTTTTCATTAATATGAACGACGGTGGGATGAAAGAAGGGTAAATAATTATATCTCGACTTCTGTTGACTGAAAAATATGTTTTTTATTTTTTATATTACTCAAAAAAATATCTAAAAATTTTATTTAAAAAATTATAAATCAAAATGCGAAAAATTGGTATAAGTTAACTTATTTAATTTACAATCTCTTAAGCTAAAATGGTTTTGATTGGACAAATATTCATATGGTTTTTATACATCTCATAATTTACTAGAACAGTTTGATTAATTAAATTCTATAATTTTACGCAAATAGAGCATGGACATAGGGCGCTTAAGTTGATTTTGTTCGATCACGTATACACATACAGTGCTTTTAACTATAGAGTAGTATATCATTTTCCATTTTAAATTACAGAGCGAAACTAGCCGAACCACACACGATTCAATTTCCCACTGTGTAGTACTACTGACACCTCTTCAAATAACCAATTAATATACGAAGTTATAAATAAAATACGTATGATAATTGTCCAAAAGCTAAATGATATGAATTACCATGGATTACTTATATACCATCTAGGCAAGAATACCATGCATTTTAAAAAAACTGTGCTTACAAATTTATTCGCAAGATGGTGTGGAATACAGTTTATTTCAAACTATTTTCATTAAACAAATGTAAAGTCTTTTCCAATCCATCAGAATATCAGTATTCAAGATATTCAGTTAAGGGGATCCCTCACGCGTGCTTTACCGACAGTACAAGTCAATAAACAATTCGTTTAATAAAAGTCAAATGCGATGCAATTTGCAAAAACGGTCTTCTTTATGACAAGGTGCTAATTATAACGAGTCAATCGAGCTTAAAAAACTCAAATCGGATGAAGAATAACGCTGTACCACTGTCCCGCGTTCTTGAAGTGGAAATAACCAAAAGTAACCTCTCTTCAAGAACGTGGCACAATGGTACAGGGTTATTTTTCACTAATTTGAGTGTTTTTAAGTTCGTTTGACTCGTTCGGACTGGCACATTGTGCTACAAACCCACGATTATTCAATACGCTTTGCATTTGAATTTTATTAAACTAATTGTTTATTGAATTGAACTGTCGATAAAGTAGGCGTGAGGAATTCCGTTAACTTATTAATTTCCCAAATTTTTCAGACTTTTTCAGTATTACTTTAACCACACTGAATACAAAAAATGTTATCAGTTTTTTTTTCAAGCAAAGTAAAAAAAAATATCTATTCTAATGATCAATCCGAATTACTATAGACCTCTCCCCTTCTTACTTTCTGATAGCTCACGTAAATACTCGATGTGATAAGCTGCTATTTCCCACCCCACGGTAACTGGCACTAAACTGCTGTCAACCGTTCGAAAATACAGTATGCAGTATGCAATGCAGTACGCTTATTAAAAAATGAACGTTGATTGCAATACACTGTGATGACGTAGTACTGCCAGTACTGCCAGCACAAAAACGAACGCACCCTTTATCAGCCTTCTTCACTTTGCTAACTGCTCTTCTCTCTACCCCGCTACAACTATTTCATCGTAGAAGCGTGTATGTGCGTACAAAGATACATGTTTTAAATGATATTTTCCGTTTTATCGATTTTTTACTTGTAAAAGTTTAAGCATTAAACATTTGAAAGCGCAGTCCACCGTTTTCTTAGCAATGACTTAAAATTTTGCCGGAGTTCGATCAAACAGTCTGGTAGAGGGGGATTACATATATGAACTACATACGCTAATTTATTTGGATACTAAGTATTTTTTAGTTGTAATAGTACCAATTCTAGTATCATCGTTGCCTAGTTACTAAATAATGTCAGTCGCATTAAAGAGCTCGACGAGATTAGGCGATAAAAAAATATGATGAGTTACACATCCCGCGAAATGGCAGATATCGTGGAAGTTTATTATTATAGTGGGACAAATTAAGCAGCAGGTGTGAGAAATTATACAAAACGCTACGAAAAGCTACGACGTTTAACGACAAAGTAATCGCACGATTAATTCAGCGATTTAAAGACACGGGATCATGCCTCATCGCTAATGAAGGTGGAAGACCGAGGACAACACGCACTTCAAGAAGGGAAGAAGAAATATTAGAAATATTCGAAGAGCATCCTGAAAAAAGTACGCGTAGCGTAGCAAGACAGCTTGGTGTAGATCACATGTCTGTACACCGAGTATTGAAGGAAGATTCGCAACATCCGTACAAGATCTGCCGCGTACAAGAGTTGCGGCCTACGGATTATGCAAAACGAGTTACGTTTTGCCAGTGGCTACTCGAAAGGGAGAGTCAAGAGCCAGGATTCAGCAGAAGAATTCTATTCTCAGATGAGAGCAAATTCGACCATGAAGGAGTCTTCAATACCAGGAACAGTCATTGTTGGAGCAGAGTGAATCCCTATGCAACACAACCTAGGGCATTCCAGAGAAAATGGAGCATAAATTTATGGGGAAGAATTGTAGGGAACTATGTGGTAAGATGATAAATTTCACGGATATTATTTTCTTTTCAAACAAGTTGCTAATAATGTATCTATTTTTACAGATAGGTCCTGTTGTAATTCCCGATCGGTTGACTGGGGAAGTTTATGATAATTTCCTCAGGAATGAGTTACCAGAGATTTTAGAAGAGGTGCCATTGGAAATTAGAAGAAGCATGTGGTTTCAGCAAGAAGGAGCTGGACCACATTATCACAGAGTTGTGAGAGCAACCCTTCACGACATCTTTCTACGCAGATGGATTGGACGACGAGGACCTGTGGAGTGGCCCCCAAGATCACCGGATCTAAATCCGCTTGATTTCTTCTTGTGGGGCTACTTGAAGAATTCCGTCTACACAGGCGGCATAGTTGATGACCAGGACGATTTGGCGGCACGCTTGGACATAGCCCTCGCGGAAATTTCCGAGGAAATGCTGGACTCCATGCAGTCCAACTTATTAAGAAGAGCGAGGCTATGTATTCAAGTAAATGGTCAAAATTTCGAGCATTTGCTGTATGTATTCGTTAAATTTATGCTATTTTAACATTTGTATTCATTTACTTTCATAAATAACTAGAAAACTTTTTACAGCTGACATTTACTTGAAGACATGGCCCGCTTTTTTTGATAAGTTGGCCATGGAATCCACAGCTTCTTCGGAATTACCAAGCAGGGCTACATTCAAGCGGATAGCCAATCATCCAAGTCATCAACAAAGTCGTCGTAGAGGGAATTCTTCAAATAGCCTCACAAGAAGAAATCAAGCAGATCAAGATCTGGTGATTGTGGGGGCCACTCCATAAGTCCAGGCACCCAATTCATCTGCGTGGAAAGTCGTGAAGGGTTGCTCTCATGACTCTGATAATGTGGTCCAGTTCCATCTTTCTGAAACCACGTGCCTCTTCTGATGTCCAATGGCACCTCTCTAAAATCTCTGGTAGCTCATTCTTGAGGAATTTATGATAAATTTCTCCAGCCAACCGATCGGATTATTAAAGTCCTCTCCACCAATTTAAGCTAAACCGTTTCTGGAATGCCCTAGGTTGTGTTGCATAGGGATTCACTCTGCTCCAACAATGATTGTTCCTGGTATTGAAGACTCCTTCATGGTCGAATTTGCTTTCATCTGAGAATAGAATTCTTCTGCTGAATCCTGGCTCTTGACTCTCCCTTTCGAGTAGCCACTGGCAAATCGTAACTCGTTTTGCATAATCCGTAGGCCGCAACTCTTGTACGCGGCAGATCTTGTACGGATGTTGCGAATCTTCCTTCAATACTCGGTGTACAGACATGTGATCTACACCAAGCTGTCTTGCTACGCTACCCGTACTTTTTTCAGGATGCTCTTCGAATATTTCTAATATTTCTTCTTCCCTTCTTGAAGTGCGTGTTGTCCTCGGTCTTCCACCTTCATTAGCGATGAGGCATGATCCCGTGTCTTTAAATCGCTGAATTAATCGTGCGATTACTTTGTCGTTAAACGTCGTAGCTTTTCGTAGCGTTTTGTATAATTTCTCACACCTGCTGCTTAATTTGTCCCACTATAATAATAAACTACCATGATATCTGCCAAATATGTATTTTATTTTATGAATATTTTTTAACTTATTGTATTTTATAAATCGTTGTATTTTTTAAATAAACATTTAAATTTAATGGTAAAATCTTGTTTTTCATTTCAGAAAAAGCCGAAAGTAAAAAATAAAAATTTTCCAAGTTGAAAATCGTTTCAAGGAGAATTACTGCTTTAACATTTATCTTTGTACGCACACACACGCTTCTACGATGAAATAGTTGTAGCGGGGTAGAGAGAAGAGCAGTTAGCAAAGTGAAGAAGGCTGATAAAGAGTGGTAGAAAATAATTATTGATTATTCTTTCTATCTGTGTCTCTCTCTTCAGCCTACTTCAAACAGTTCAAAACTGTCAAATTAACCAGTGTTGTGAGAAAACATAGGTTAATACTTATTTCTTTAAATTCTCGAGTGATTGAAGACAAAATCAGTGGTAGTGCTTTGTGAAAATCATCGAGGAGCCAATCTGAAACATTTTCAAAAACTTCGATGTAAAGGAACTTGGAGAACGTGAAATAGGTAAGTTTAATTTTCTTTATCATCAATGCATTGATTTTAAATCATTCTCTTTAGCTTCATTAGTAGACAGAGAATGACCTCATGCATTGCTTATTAAAGTATTAGTGCACTCGCACGACATCTTAGCTTCTGCTATTTTCCTTTTCATTGCGTCCTCTCGCTCTTTCCATCAATTCAGTCAATGATAACTGTACTGAATTGAATTGAAAATGTAATGAAAAGGATTTTGCTATTTTCAAAATTGATGTGATAGCCAGATTAATGGAATAAATAGCAAAAGTATTATCGCGCGCGATCAATAATTTTTACATTCTATTGGGGTGTTCATCAATTGTTTTTTCACTTTCAACACTTTCCATTGTGCAGTCAAAGTCGTTCGAAAAGGACTGAAAAAGGGTGATTTTTAAATGTAAATAACTTTAAAACCCTTTGAACGATTCGAACGAAATTTTAAACGTGAACTCAGTTTTTCACCCCGAACCTCCAGTTACGAGAAAAGGCGGTCGTTTCGTTACACCCTGTATATAAAGAATGCTCAAAAGGATAGAAACAAATCAAGTTGACAAGTTAGTCTTTATAATTGATCATTGATATTAATAAAATGTAGACAATATTATTGTTTAATTGCTAACCTTTCTGTGCATTTATCGTAAATTTCTTTACATGTAGCTATAGACTCCAGGCACAGTTCGTGAGCATATTTTCTAATCCTGCTTTTTTTGTCTATAGAAAAATCTGGACCATGCAAATTATGTTCACTAGTTAATGTGATATTGCCATCACCATCCATAACCGCTTTTCCAGAACATAAACGATCCTTACACGTCAAATACCTTAAAAATTAATCGTTAGTAAATTGTTAAGAAATTGTCCACATATTTTAAAAATTCAAAATAACATACGTAATAATGCTTCCATCTTTTCTTTTGTACTGCTTTCGCTTATAATATATATAGCCATCTTTGTAAATATTTTCAACTTTGCGAATATTACTTGATGTTGCCTTATCTATTATACACCTTTTTCGCACTCTTTTATTGATTGTCATCAAATTTTGAGACATTTTTCAAAATAAATTTGAATAATATAAATCAATGTCACGGTTATAATTATTGACACATTTATGTTATGAACGTTACCATGCCAATATAAGCTTATACAGCGATTTTAAATGATATTTACGATGGGTAGAATCGTGACATGGCACCATTCCAAACTACTCATGAAGCGCATTGAATTTACAGTTTCTGTCACCTTCTTTCTTTATAGAATTAAAGTGTTTTATGCGCACATATGCGTAATCCAGAATGAAACCTTATTCCTAAGACTAAGACAACCCACTATGATTTCACAGTCTATACAACTGTATTAGCCTAGGATGCAAAGTCTATTTCCAAGCCTCTGCAATCTGGCACCAATTCACAAGCATAAAAACAATGAATGTAAGAGTTAAATTTCAGAATTTACATATATTTTACTCTAATGAATGAGGCAAAAGTCCCAGGGTTGTCGAATGTCTCTAAACGAAGGCATTCTAAAAAGAATTTATACATATCTTCTAAAAATATTTCCAAAAATACAATATACGGTTATACAAGTTTGACCTTGGGTGCGAGCTAAAGAATATATGAAGGAAATCTTATAAGTTATTTCAATGAAACTGTCTCAATCTTGTATTGCTTTATGTTCCTTGGGTATATGATAGTGACAGCTATTCCAATGGTTTAGATTGCTTTGTCATGTACATAATAGAATTGTTATAATTTTTATTATGCCTATAATTCTATTAATTTATAATATATATAAAAACAAAGCAATTCCGCAATTGATTAACCCATTTCAAGCCCAGAAAATGATGCAAAACATATACATTTAGAGGTTGCAAAGCTGAAACACCCTACACATCAATAAAGATTATTAATTATGTTGTCCAAATTTTCTTATCTTTACAAATTCAATGTCCATTTAAAAATTTTCATACCCGAGTTTTTTTCGGTAGCTATAAGCATTTGATAAAAAATTATTAATACGTGTATTAGATACACAAATTTATTTGTGGCAGCTATATTGCTTTGACCCAGGCAGGCGTATATTGACGAACGTATGAGGATCCTTTTGAGATTTTTGAGTAAGAGCCCTACTTTTTTATGGCATTAATTTCTAGCTTGTATTAAGAGCTTCCTAAAACGTTATATGAATTTACTATTTAATTCAGATACTCGTCAGATAATTGAATTTAAAATTGCATACTGGTGTATTTTGCTTGAGGTAATATTGCGCTATCGCTATATGTATACTCGCACGTATTCGCTTATCTATTCCTAAATACAAATTCAAATTTTTCGTAAACGCCTGATTTAATCAGTGTAATAAAGAATGTGTGTTTCCATTTAAAAAATTAAAGGCTGTGATAATATGACCTACACAATTCTACCACAGTTTCTTGATGCTATTTTAAAGATTCTTAAAAGGATAATCATACGAATTCGGCAAATTCTATCTGGAAATCATAGTTTTGTAGATAGCCAGAAGTGCTCGAATTTTTTGAACACCCTGTACCATACTTCATACGAGCTAACTTAACCAAACTGTCAATTTACCGTACTGTCGGTAAAAAGTTTACAGTTGAGTTTCACTGGTCTGAACGTAGCACTTTTACGGTGATAATACCTTTCGGCCATAATACCTATCGACCATAATACCTACTACCGCAAGTTCCATTTAACCGATCTTAATTTATGAATAAAAAGATTGATTTATATAATGAGCATTTATACGAGATATTTTAAAATGAAAAGAAAAACATTGAATAAATTGTTACAGACCTGTATTGATACTTGCTGTATCAAAGCTTAAATCTTTAACATGATCACACAAACTCCATTCGTTCAAAGTCTCAATAATAACAACTGCTTGGTTTTCTTCGCTTGTTTTTTCAAGTTTTGGCACACCCAGAAGTTGCATAGTATTTAATCCAGATATTAAAATAGGCAACCTTTCTATATTTTGAAAAACGCAATCATTAATTTTTTGCAGTAATTTGCCATCCCAATGAAGCACGACACATTTTGCAATTTGTAATTCTGATATTCATTCCAATGCCACAATTTGCCTGAATTCCATTCGTTTTCTACGAATTGTACAATAACTTAAATTTAAATCATTTACATTCATTCCTAAACTTTTATAGGTTACTGCTATAACATGAAAGGCATTTCGATCGGATGTTTTAGTTCGATCAAGGGCAGCAGCTATTAACGGCGTAATAACATCAATCTTTTGTCGTTTTGGAGTAAGCGATGAAGTATCTTCAAAGCTTGATACTGCTCTTTTCAACTCATTACCATTTGATAGAAGGGTATCTTCCGTATTTGATATTGAAATATTTGAAAAACTTCGACTTAATTCTGCGGGAATAAACAGGTACTTTGAATATCATTTTGTTAACGATTACGTTTTAAATAATATATTAAATTATCTTAAATTATTCTATTAATTGTTTAATTAATTTTTTAAATAAAACTGTTGTTAAATTAGGATAATGTAGTATTTTAAATTACGCATTAAATACAAATGTCTAAATGCTTATATTTAAAAATAGATAGTTACCGATATTGTCGAAGTTATCCATAAATAAATTCTGCGATTCTGTTTCTAATTTTTCTGCACTCAACCAATCATAAGTTAAAAGACGTTGGGTATGCTGATCGTTCAAAAAATATATTTATTTTGTAGTCAGCTCATTATATTTATCACTATTCAACATATCGAGTAGTTCATTCAACTTTGCTTTAAACAAATTTTCTATTATGACTGCCCAATAGTTTTACGTGACGAACTCTTCCTCAATGTTTTCTATTCTTGATATAGTTTTTCCAGTACCAATACATTTTGCCGTAGTTTTGTAGTTGGTATTTTTATTTTATTCCAAATCTCATTCATCTCATTTATAACTTCCACTACACTTACACGAATAGTTAATTTTAGATATTTGTGCTTGAGAAAAAACAAACCCAATACTTCGGGCTTAATGGGTAATTTTGTTCCCACAATTTTTGAAGTTTCTATATCGAGTAATGGAATTACAGATAAAATTTTAGCTTTATTCATGACACAATAATAACAATAGATACGAAAAAACAATATAAAACTGGAAGATGATTTAAAAAATAGTTTATAAATGAATTATAAAACAGTATTATCAAAAATAATATACGAAACTATTATTCAATACCTTGTGTAAAGTCTATAACTATGACAATCGCCTATATTTATTTCCTTTTTTTTATTAAATTTCACTACGAAGAACTACTCCGTATGGAGCTTAAGAAAACCCGTCACTGATTGAATTTTATTTCACTAACTACTATATTTAAATATGGTAACTACTAAAGTCAAAAAAGATAATAATAGATGTGTTCAGCGTTGATATGAAAATGGTTTATACGAAATTTATTTGGTTCATCAATAAACTATTACCATAAAGAGATAGGGTATGGATTGAATGTAATGAAATGGTTTATTATTGTTGTGGTTCGTTCGCAGATTCACGACAAACTTAAGAAATTGTTGTATAATAAAGATTTATTAAGAATTATTACAATGTCTCTTTCTATACAATTCGTTGTCCAAGAGCTATGAGCTAGTTAATAGTGTAGTTAAGAGGCCAAGGATTGCCTAGAAAAGTCTAAGAGGTAGGAGGACTGAAGGTCCTAAAAGATTCGACTGGTTCCTCTTAGCTGTAGACTCGAACTGATTTTTGGGGCTGCACATTTGGGGCTCTTACCCTCAAAGTGCAGCGTCAAACATTACCTTATATGGTAACATTTGTGGGTCCCGATGGTCAAATGCGTCATTGTTCTAGAACGTTCGACTGCCGTCGAAGTGCATTGGCCACGTGTCGGGACTTAGCCTTGGCGACAATGTGAACGAACTGCGTCAAGCGGTTCGTGTTACACTTAGGAATTTGTCGCTTTTAGGAGTATTTCTCCTTTACAATGAGGCTATTGATATTTTAATATATTTATAATAGATTTAGATTTATTAATTATGTTTTTAAATGATAATAATATTAATAATGTATTGTTTATTGTGGTAACGGTTATGTACGTTTATTCTGTATACATAACATTATATACTAAAAAGTGTGTTTGTTTAAGTAACATGAAAAATATAAATATTTATAAAACTTTTATTCTGTAATCTCAAATAGCCGTTAATCAATGGCTTAAGAAAACTTACAAAATGAATGCTAAAAAGATTTATAATGACCACAGATTAAAAACTAACCATCAATAATTGTTTTTAAAGTCGAAACAAAATAAGTTGATAATCCCATGAGTACACCATATAAGTAAAATAGCAGTAGTGGTAGCTAGGGGGTTCCTGTGACACGGTGGTGAGGGGAGTGCGGGTGTGCGGGGGGAAGTGTCTTGGGTTTTCCTGTGACACGGTGGTGAGGGGAGTGCGGGTGTGCGGGGGGAAGTGTCTTGGGTTCCTGTGACATGGTGGTGAGGGGGGTGCGGGTGTGCGGGGGGAAGTGTCTTCTTAAGAG
This sequence comes from Prorops nasuta, assembly GCF_024137725.1. Lineage (NCBI taxonomy): Eukaryota > Metazoa > Arthropoda > Insecta > Hymenoptera > Bethylidae > Prorops > Prorops nasuta. Next base: position 3,017,674 of record NW_027116806.1, read on the forward strand.
CTAGGGTTTATTGGGTGATGAGGAGGGTGCGGGTGTGCGGAGGAAATGCTTTGGCTATGGGGAGTGAGAGAGAGAGAGAGAGAGATCCCTCTCACCCTCTCTTTCTCTCTTAGAGTCTCTCACCCCTCTCCCATCAGCCTAGTGCCCGGATGGTTAATTATCCTACGGGTCCACTAGTTCTCTAAGGCTTACCCCCTCTCCCATGTCACTAGGGTCCGGATGGTTAGTTATCCTACGGGTCCACTAGTTCCCTAAGGGTTACCCCTCTCCCATCACCCTAGGGCCCGGATGGTTAGTTATCCTGACAGTTACCCAGAGAACTTTTTTTTGTATTTTAGTTGGTGGAGGAAAAAGTTTCTTTTTTCTCCACTAGGTGGCGATCACGAAAATTACTGGGGCAGCTACACCGCTAGGGGTCCTAAGCATCTTACGGACTGCCATTTTTGATTTCTTAGTCCTGCCCTCGGAGGGTCTTTTCTCCCTCCACATACTTATCCTAGACCCTCCCACTATTTTCCTACTATGGACCCGCCATTTAACTTGATTTCACATTTAACCATTTTTCTTCCCTCTCAACCTACCTCTACACCATTGAAGGGTCTTTTTCCCTCCACATACCCATTCTATTCCCTCCTACTATTTTCCTCCTTGGGTCCTTCTTTTAATTTCACATTGTACCTTTCTTGAACCTTGGATACAGATTCCTTTTTTCTTATACAAGCTGTCGATAAATATAAAGTGAAAAAATATGCAGTATCAAATGGTTATTAATTTAGCGTATAGACAGAATTCTCAAGTAATTCCTATAATTACAAGAATAATAGGTGAAATCATGTCAAATTTATTTCCTTTTTTCTTTTTTCTGTTTTTTTTGTTTTTTACAGATTAAATTAAGGGAAATAGGAGTAGAGGAAAAGAAAGAGTCTTTTAAATAAAATTTATCATATAATTAAAAACGAACATGAAACTTATATAAAAACTAATACAAATGAAACTTATATAAAAGCTAATACAAATTAAACTTATATAAAAGCTAATACAAATTAAACTTATATAAAAAACTAATACAAATTAAACTAATATTTAGCCCATTCAGCTAATAACAGACTCTGAAACATACAAAAAAGTTATTAATATCAAGTAAATTGCGAACTTAATTTTTATTATTTACCTTCTATTTGTTTTCGCACCCACTTTGCGAAAACATCCACCTCCTGGTAGACACAGTGGATTGGTTTTCCTGATCTGCCACTGAATTTTAATTTATGCAGTTCGCATGGGAGGTTGAAAGTTGTAAAATGTTGCCTTAAATTGTCATACTTGGGGCACTTGTAATATTCTAAATTAATGCATTCAATGCCCATTAATTTTAGAATATCACGTTCTATAGTGCCCCCTTTGTATGCAACTACTGGATACATATAGTCTCGTTGCACAATTCTTATGAAGTCATATATTTCACTTTGTATATACTTTTCAAAACCCATATTTCCATATTCTATGCCATGTACATTTCTATACACATAGTTAGCACTTTTTTGATCTTTAATACTTAAATCATGAAATGTGTTATTCACTTTAAACGAGGCGTAATATGTGTAATCAGTTTTTACATCTTTTATGGCTACTTCTTTATATACTATTTTCTTGTTCACCATAAATCCATCAATATCTATTATATGGGTGATACTGTTTAAACTGAACATTTTCTAACTTGAGCGAAAAAATAAAGTAGTATTCAATATTCTAAAGCTAGAACTGAACTGAAGACTACCCTACACGCTCCTCAAGATCTTTTAAATGCTGTAAGGGATGTGAAAAATTTGATCTGTGGTGGGAGGTGACTAACCAGACACTTTTAGAAACACCATTGGTCCAAAGAGAGAATAGTTAAGGATAGTGGGAGAATTGAAATACTTGGTTTGAAGAGAAGGGGAAAACTTTAGAGAAACAAAAAAAGAATATATTTAAAATAACGGCAAAGTGTAATAAATTTAGTATTAAAAACGCTAACATGATGATCCCAACGTTCGTCGATTTTCAAGGATTCCATTTAATGGATAAGACATTTATAGTTAAAGAATTTGCAGTTTTACAAGAACTAAAAGTGCATCATATTTTATTTTCACCCCCCTTTCCACATACTTGGTTAAGTGAAGAGGAGAGAAAGAAAACAGAGTAAGTATATTTTATAAAAAACAACGAATTATTATTTTCAATGAATAAGGAATTTCTTTTTCAGTTCAATCTTTTTCAATCATCATGGCTTAAATTGGATGGATGGTTTTTCACCATATTATAAATATAAAGATATTATAAAAAAATATGTATATGAGGATACGGTTTTTGTAAAAGGGGTGGAAAAGTTAAATTGGTTAAAGAGTATTTGTGATTTAGAAATTAGTAATGTAGATGAATATGTGTGGGGAAATTATAATTTAGAAGATGGTTTATATAATTCACAACTTCCTATTTGCATGAATCATGAAGGTATATGCGCACTGAGAAATGTATATTATATGAAATATATGTATGAATCAAAAATCTAGAATATATGTATATTTTAAACTTGAATGCATTCTTTTTACTTCAACGCGAAACCTGATCCGTAAAGTATTTATGTTACTGAAGTGTCTCGGAGACTGATTATTTGAAGGGTTCTCCATCTAAGATTTTTCATTAGTTTCACGCTGATCATTTAAACGGAAAGAACTACGATGTCGCTTCTAAATAGAGTTTTAAATAGCCAGGATGAATATCGTGAGTGGGTACGTGATTGTCGCGATTACATTAAAAAATTGAGAGTTGCTAGCCGCAATGCACGTATAGGGGCAAGGCAGAAAATATTTACGGAAATTGCTCAGATACAGTGTCGATTAATCAGAGCAGCAAGAGAAAAAAGTTATTCTTCAAATCACGCTCTTAAGAATCCCGATTTAAGAACTCAGCATGATTATCGCGAGTGGGTTTGCAAGTGTCGTGATTATATTCGAGATTTGAGAGAATCCAACCGGAATGCAACTCCAGATGCTATACAGAAAAATCTTGCAGAAATAAAATGTATTCGAAAGTTACTTCTCCATGCGGCGAAAAATAAAAATTCAATTGGAGCGGGCATTAATGCGGAAAAGCTTATTTGGAAAGATCTTGATTCATCATTTAAAAGTCGAATGTGTAGTGGTATGATAGTAAACACTAATTATATCGAACCACATGAATTTCTATTGGCAGCATCAGAAATGCTGCAATCCTACATGAACAAAGTATTCAGTAAAGTAAGCGCTGTTAAGATAAATATGGTATTCAACGGACAATTTATTTGCAAGGAAATTAGTGATATCAAACATATTTCCACAAAAAATGTGATTTTATTCAAGACTGATACTTTTACTGATTGGTATAAAACAAACGTCATAGATAAAATTTTAACAAAATTAGGTGAATTTCAAGAGCGTGATAGTGGGTGGGCTTTGGAAAAAATATTAAATTTAATTGTGAATATTAATCACTATAATCCACTACATGCAGGCTGTGGAATCGACCTTCCAAAATATATTAAGAACAAACATGCAGTGATAAACATACAGAGTGATGATAATACATGTTTTGCATGGGCTGTAACGGCTGCACTCTATCCGACTATTTCAACTAAAAACCCACAACGACAATCTTCATACCCCCATTTTAAATCTGTTTTCAACGTCAGAAGTATAACATTTCCAACCACATTAAGGCAGATACCTAAATTTGAAGAAGATAATGATGTGTCAATTAATGTTTTCACCATGGTGGATGAGCAGGAAGGGCAGGAGAATAAAATTATTGCACCTCTTCAACTCACAAAATGTGAGAAATCGAGACATGCGAATCTTCTTCTTCTCGAACATCAAGGTGCAGCACATTTTTTATGTATCACGAATCTTTCTCGCTTGCTAAAGAAACAACTGACTCGAAAAAAACAATCTCATCTTATTTGTAATCGGTATGTTATACTGTTTATATTTTAATATAATTTTATTTAATGTTTATATACTAATATGATTTTTCTCTTAGATGTTTACACTATTTCTTCAATGAGGATAAACTTCAATCTCATAAACGTGATTGCAGTCAGCTCAATATAAACGTCCGTATACTGCTACCTGAAGAGGACCGTTGGGTGTCCTTTAAAAATGACAAGAACAATGAGAGGACCCCATTCGTCGTATATGCAGACATTGAATGTTTATTAGAGAAAGTGAATGAAACGAGCGGTAATAGTAGTATTTATCAAAAACATTTACCCTTTAGTGTAGGATATTATTTTAAAAGCGTTCGTGATTCATCGCTCTCAACCTATAAATCATATCGTGGACTCGAGTGTATAGAATGGTTTGTGCGAGAACTCGATAAAATTGCTAGCATAGCGAGCGAAAAACTAAAGACTGTAGTGCCTATGAGAACGCTAAGTATTAGCGAAAATTTTCGTCATAACAATGATCCCGACTGTCATATATGTAAAAAGCCATTTCTTCCAAATCAAATACGTGTTCGCGATCATGATCATTTAACAGGTAAATATAGAGGACCCTCTCACAACAATTGTAATTTAAACTATAAAGATTCGCACGTTATTCCAGTAATTTTTCATAATTTATCTAATTACGATGCACATTTCATCTTCAATGCGATCGCTAACATGTATGAGGGTTCAGTATACCTGCTACCTGTACATAAGGAAAAGTATATTTCATTTACAAAATACATACGGAAATATAATATTCAGCTCAGATTTATTGATTCATTTAAATTTCTTGCATCAAGTTTAGACAAATTGAGCTCATACTTGGAGAGATCTCAATTGCAAAACTTAGAGTCAGAATTTTCGAATTTAAATACGGAACAATTTAATCTACTAACAAGAAAAGGTATTTTTCCTTATGATTACGTAGATAATCTGAATCGTCTGGAAGAAAATGCTTTACCGCCTCGCAAGTTATTCTATAACAAATTAAGTGACAGTGATATTAGTGAAGAGGCATATAATCATGCTAAGGAGGTATGGATCAATTTTCAAATACAAACACTTGGGGAGTACAGCGATCTCTATTTAAAAACTGACGTATTATTACTGACAGACGTTTTTGAAAATTTTCGCGATAGCTGCATGGAAAATTATAATTTGGATCCTGCACATTATTTTACACTCCCAGGCTTCACTTGGGATGCAATGCTTAAATATACTAGAATAAAATTGGAACTTTTCACTGATGTTGAAATGTTGCTTTTCGTAGAACGCGGAATACGTGGTGGTTTGAGTCAGTGCTCTCACCGCTATGAAAAAGCAAACAATCGGTATATGAATGATTATGACTCAACAAAACCAAGCAAATATTTAATGTACTATGATGTAAATAATCTATACGGATGGGCAATGTGTCAAGCTCTACCTACTCATGGATTTCGCTGGATTGAAGATACTAACAACTTTGATATCTCTAGTATACCTATAGATTCATCTGAGGGTTTTATTTTAGAGGTAGACTTGGAGTATCCAAGCGTACTTCATGATAATCACTCTGACTTGCCATTTTGTCCGGTACGTGAGGCTCCGCCCGGAGCACGACAGAAGAAGCTACTTGCAACTGTCGAAAATAAGGAGCGTTATGTTATACATTATCGGGCTTTACAACAATGTATTCGTCATGGAATGGTACTGAAACGTATCCATCGCGGATTAAGATTCCAGCAATCTGCCTGGCTAAACAAATATATAGACTTAAACACACGTTTGCGAGCTGCATCTAAAAATGAGTTTGAGAAAAATCTTTTCAAACTAATGAACAATGCAGTGTTCGGTAAGACGATGGAAAATGTAAGAAATAGAGTTGATGTGAGGCTAGTTAGTAAGTGGGAAGGAAGATATGGAGCAGAAGCATTGATATCCCAACCAAATTTTCACAGTAGCGCCATATTCAACGAAAATTTGGTTGCGATAGAATTAAAAAAATTAACGGCGAAATTTGATAAACCTATATATGTAGGTATGAGTATTCTAGATATTTCAAAAACATGCTTATACGAATTCCATTATGAATATATGCTTCCAACGTTTGGTAGTAAATGTAGAGCATTGTATACCGATACAGATAGTTTGATATACAGTATCGAATGCGATGACATTTACACGATCATGAGAGAAAATCTTTCAAGATTCGATACTAGTGATTATTCGCCTAATAACCAGTATAATTTACCTCTAGTAAATAAAAAACTGCCTGGTTTGATGAAAGATGAGAATAACGGGAGAATTATGACTGAGTTTATTGGGCTGAGATCGAAAATGTATACATTTAAAATACAAGATAAAATTTTTAAAAAAGCTAAGGGCGTTAAGAGTTGCGTTATCGCTAGAAAAATAACGTTTGAAGATTATAGAGACTGCTTACAAAATTTTACTGTTCATATCCATAATCAAAATTTAATTCGTTCAAAATTGCATAATGTTTATTCAATTGTACAGCAAAAAATTTCTCTCAGTCCACATGATGATAAGCGCTATATTGTACAAGGTACTGTATCAACTCTACCATGGGGTCATTATAGGATAAATGAAATAGAATTAAGTGAAGTAGATTTAAATGAAGATTAAATAATTGCTTCTTTATTAATAAATTGTATGTTACAAAATATTGTTTTTATTTATCCATGAATTATGTGTATTATTGAATCCTAACCACTTTACAAAGACTTTGTCCCCCTTCTTACGTAATACCTTCTCAACTAGATATACATTAGGATTAGCAGTTTTTAAAAGTTCATGTTCGTAGAATCCACCATATATATCTGTACCACTAGAATCCCTTAGTAAATATGTAACAGGATTTGTTTTCTGCACTTTTATAATTTCAAATATTTCAGTTGTCCAATTTGGTGTGTAGCCTTTTGCAAATACATTCTTATATTTACTGATTCGTACAAAATCACCGACTTTGAACTTGGCACGACCAACGATCTTTATATTACTGAATACTGTTGCTAAGAGCTTATTAGCATGTTCAGGTTTCACATCGGCTGGACGCATTCCTATAGTACGATGTTTTCTTGAATTGTATTTGTCAACCAGTTGTTGTAGCATAGCTCTCCACTTGTAATTTCCATTCAACGTAAATCCTTTCCACATTTCTGTCTTCAACGTTCGATTCCAACGCTCGACTATGGTTGCTTTCAATACACTGTATGTTGAGTAATGATTTATTCCATGCTTTTTCATAAGCGATTGGAAATCACTATTATAAAATTCCTTGCCATCGTCGGTCTGTAGATTTTTCGGACATCTCCCACTCTTCAGGATTTTCAGCAATGCAGCTGTCACTTCCTTGCCTGACTTGGTTTTCAGGGCTATTGCCCAGCCATATTTCGACAATGCATCAATAACTGTGAGAATGTAGTGGTAGCCTGCGTCTGCATAGTTTCTCATGTCTACCAGGTCTGCTTGCCAGAGGTCATCAAAGCCTCGTATTATTACCCGTCTACGTAAAAAGTTCCGTCTGGCAGGCACATGCAACTCTTCTACCAATTGCTTCTTCTCCTCACTACTCATAATTATTCCACTACGTGTTATGTTTACAGCAGGTCATCAAGCACTGGCGGTAGTATAAGTTTCTTCAAGGCATAATTTATATCGTCTTCTCTATTCTTCTCATTTGCAAAATCTTTTTTTGCCAGCTGATTAGAGAAATATTCTACAACAATTTTCAATCCAACAATCATATCATTTCGTAATTCCTTGTCTTTTCGATCCAATTTATAATCATTATGATCGACTTTATCAACCAATTTATCGATTCTTATACCAATTTCATCAATTTCATCGATTTTTTTCATTAGAGTTGTAAATTTTTCCTCAAGAATGTTACATTTTAGGTAATAGTGAGTTAGCTTCTCACTGTATTCAAACAATTCTCTCATTAAGCTATCACGTACAGTCATCGAATTACGTAACAGAGCAGCCATATTCACCGCACTTGTCTCATCCGTAACATCACATTCTAAGTTTGAAATTATTTTCTTCTTGGCATTAAATGCATTCTTTTGTTTATCAAACTTTAACGTATCATTATCAATTTTGTGGAAATAATTTCTCACTTTACCGGTATTGAAACCAGCTCCAAATTTATTTATTGTCATAGTGAAGTAGTACGTGGAACTGAGAAAATCTTGAAACTGCAATCTCTTTTATATAGAATAACGCTTTCTTCTCTTATTTAGATCCTGCCAATTTGTAACTATTATGATCGATTTTATCATTCAATTTTTCGATTCTTTCATCAATTTCGTCGATACGTTTTTTCAACAGATTTGTCATTTTTTCCTCAAGAATTTCACATTTTAATGCATATTCATTCAGCTTCACACTATATTCATTCATTTCTTTTGTAAAGCTATCACGCAGTGGTGTCAAATTACTCATCAGAACACTGATATTCACCGCACTTGTCTCATCAGTAACATCAGATCCCAAGTTTGAAATTATTTTCTTCTTGGCATTAAATGCATTCTTATATTTATCAAACTTTAACGTATCATCATCAATTTTGTGAAAATAATTTCTCACTTTACCAGTATTGAAACCAGCTCCAAATTTATTTATCGTCATAGTGAAGTAGTACGTTCAACTGAGAAAATCTTGAAACTGCAATCTCTTTTATAAGATGATACCTTCTTCATGGAGCTCCTCAATTATTGACTGTATCTCATTATGGTGATTCGTATGACCAGCAGCAGATGATGCAATTAATAGTTTTAATCGCTCGACCAGTTCGTTTGGATCGTTCCAATGTACATAGCTCACGGGATTATTATTAACACGCATATATCCCTTGCCTTGTACAAGTTTTGTCTTCGGTGGAAATAATTCACTAATTATTTTCTTCCATTTATGTCCCTTATTCCCACGAAGCTTTCCTGTACTAATGTTATCTGCTCTGTGCACATTAGTTTGAGAAAGAATACTTTTATATGTGTCTAAATCATCTTTAGTATAATCTTCAGGTTCTTTCATGAAGATCAATTCAAATAGACCTTTCGTGCCAGGATAATACTCCTTATCGATAATAATAAAATTACTGTAATCATCAACATTAAAAGCACATTTCGCAAGCCACATTTTATTCGTCACTTTATCTAACTTAACTCCAAAATTACTGTCAATTTGTTCCTTAGCATTATTCGTCAACAATTCTATATATTTGGATGCAATTGAACCAGACTTTATCGTACTTCGATTAGCATCTTTTACATCCTCGATGGATGTATGCACAGGTAATTCTATTTGTCTCGCTAAATCTTGCGTGCCATATTCATTATTCTTCTTCACCTTCTCCTCCTCCTCCTCCTCCTCTTCATCATCTTCCAGAGAAAGGTACTGTGTTTCGTGCGACTGTGGATATTCCTGCTCATCATCCGATAAATGACCTTGAACGTTAATTCTGGAGCTGCGTATGAAATCTTTCCGCTGTGGAGTCGATGTGAGATAAGACTTTCTTCGTTTCATCGGAATTATGAAAGATTCCTCGTGTGAGAGAGATCTCTTTATAGGTTCCATTTTCATCTCATGTTTCGGTGCAACGAAAATTGCTTGATTATTTTCGGTGAGCTTCTTTAATGGTTCAACTATTGGTTTAAAAGTTTCATTTAAACTGTCTTCCATCATTACTCTGTCTGATTTGAGTGCGCGATATTTTTGACGAATTACTTCACTTGCCTCAGCAATCTTCTTTAGAAGCTTTTTCTCCTTTATTTTGTAAAGCTATTCTCTATTCAATATATAGACTTGTTCAACGTTCAAGGTTAAACTAACATTTTTGACCATTAACATCACTCTTTAATCACAGCATATTTATTGAAACCCTTTCGATATCGTCCATTTTGCATTGCACTGTCTTTATCAATTACTTAAAATCCATAATCACGCTTCCAACAATTTGAACACAATTCATAAAATTTTTCAAACGCCATATCTGTATTTACATGTTCGTTATATATATGTTTTAGGTTAGTTCCATCTTGTTTAAAAATAATTAAAAAATTTGCATTATCACGTATTAGATGTTTTGGTATCCTTGCATAAGTCTGACAAAGATAAAAGCAATCAATCTTAGAATGTCTACCCATGGAGAAGTAGTCTCTTATATTGTCTTGCTTATCGGTTGCAACATCATCAAATATGAAAATTGAATTTGGTAGTGCTTCAGCTACTTTTATAACCTCACTATTATTAGAAAATTGGAAATAACTAATTTCTTCATTGTCCGATAATAGTCGCTCCAAGTATCGATATTTTGGTTGCTGCAACGATTTTGAATAAACGTATAGGTTTTCAAATCTCACACCCTGAGGGCTTTCTATAAGGCTCAGCAATACATTTGTTTTTCCACAATTTGAAGGGCCACAAACTATACAGCGTATGGTTGATGGGAGTAGAGGTCCGTGACGTCTCATGCATTTATCGGTTGTTCGGTAATCTATATTAGAAACACGAATACCGAGCGGCTGCTTTACGAAGTCCATGACTGAAAACTCTGTGGTCATACAACCTATTTATAGGAATGAAATGAATTGTTTGATCAGTTCTCATCATGCCGTTATTAGTGTTAGATGTGTCAAGTTTGGAGGTATTAACCGCTGAGCAGTTTGAATACATACCGAAAATTTTACTTTTAAAGTACTTTCCGCGTAGTATTCAAGAGGTTTGGAATAAATTGCCTGAACATATTCGTGCAGATCCTGAAGTACAACAATATCGCTGGTGTTTTAAACATCATAATCTACCTAATACAGATCACATTGATGGACCGCTCCCTTCAATAAAAGATTGCTGGGCTTGTCAGCAAATTCTGTGTGAGAAACAGAAAGAAAGTTCCACATGGTAAGCTACGGTTGTGGAACTTTTTTCAATAAAATACTGAATAAATTACCGTTCAAAGTACACATACCTGGCTACAATTATTGCGGACCAGGTACTCGACTTCGAGAACGGTTAGCACGTGGTGATCCTGGTATAAATCCTCTAGACGAAGCCTGTCGTGAACACGATATCGCATATTCAATATATAAGGATCTGCCACCACGTCACCAGGCTGATAAAGTTCTTGCACAGCGTGCACGAAAACGTATCACTGCTAGTGACTCATCTTTACGTGAACGAGCAGCTGCAGCAGCAGTCTGGGCATCCATGAATGTAAAACGAATACTTGGCTTAGGCCTACAAGTGCATGGAAGAAGCATGAAGAAAAGAAAAATTCGTGTACCGAAGAAACGAGGAGGTTTATTGAGGAAAAAGCAATTTACTCAAAAAAAAAAAACGGGGGGGTTTATTACCTCTGCTCCCACTGTTGAGTGCAGTGGGCGCATTAGCTGGGGGCGCAGCAGGTATAACAAAAGCTGTAAACGATGCGAAAGCATCCAAGAGACAATTGGAAGAGATACAGCGTCACAATCGTGTAATAGAAGGCAGGCGTGGACATGGTTTATACCTAACCCCTTACGGACGAAGGGGAGAGGGTTTGAAAAGGAGGAAAAAAACCTCGCAAAAAAAAAAAAAATAAGCAACCTCCCGAAATCTGGAGCTACTAGTAATATTCAATTATTACATGCATGTCAGGATATACCACATTTTCGAGGAGTTTTTATGCGCACATCTCTACCGCAAACCGTACTATGCAATGAGTGTGCAATCGTGAATCTTGATGAAGATAAAGGTTCTGGTACACATTGGGTTGCCTACGTTAAACGTAATAATTACGTAAAGTATTTCGACTCCTTTGGAAATTTGAAACCTCCAATTGAACTTTTAGATTATTTTGGTCCTTCTGCTATAATCTACTACAACCACGATCAATATCAATCGTATGATACAAGCATATGCGGTCAGTTGTGTGTCAAGTTTCTACGTGAACAATGTCTTTAACGGTTACGCTGTCTGACCGCGAGTCCATATTAGAGGCAGATTTTTTCCCACCGATCAATCTTCGGGAGGAGCAATATGAACTTGGTCTCGTAGACTTTCAGAGCTTCAATTCAATCGCTAATGTTGATGAGTCGAACAATAAGTTTTACTACGATACTGAAGATCTGACTATACCTACAGGTTGTTATGAATTGAGTGCTATAAATGATCTTTTGCGTACATTGATGCATGAGGCGGATAATGAAGATGTCATTATTCTACGTGCTAATAATAATACGTTGAAAAGTGAAATAAAGTGTAAATATCTGATCGATTTTACAAAACCTAATTATATAGGCTCTTTATTGGGTTTTTCGTCAGATCGAATTATTCAGCCGAACACTCTAGCCGAATCAGACCAGCCCGTAAACATTATAAGGGTGAATATTTTACGAATTGAATGTAATATTACTGCTGGTGCATATACAAACGGTAAACCTCAACATGTTATACATGAATTTTTTCCAAGCGTGCCACCAGGCTATAAAATCTCGGAAACACCGAAAAACGTCATTTACTTGCCAGTCATTGTGAAAGTAATTGACCGTCTTACTTTGCGCATTCTCGATCAGGAAAACCGTCTAGTAAATTTCGGTGGGGAAGAAATTACAATTCGATTACACATTAAAAAATGCTAATTTACAAGAATACTTATAAATCACCGATACCAGATGAGCCTATCATCAGTCCAACAGTTGCTGCAGGAGCAGATACATTGGGTGGGGATTACGTTAGAAGACCGCTAACAAGAAAAAATATAACCTTTCTTCAATCACTGGGTTTCAAGGTCAGAAATAAAAATGGACCTGTTGGACGTAACCGCACAACCTGTGTACGACAATCGCATTACTAAAATGGAAATACATGCTTACAATCCGTATGCAAATGCATCATTGGGAAATAGTGACGAAATTCGAATTCCAATACAACAGCAAGATTTAATTCTTCTACCATGTGAGAGTTACCTATACATAGAGGGAAAATTAATCGAGGGCACTCATGCTCAGGGTGCAACAGTTCAAGATACAGTGGGACTTGACTGCAATTCCATGGCATTCTTGTTCGATGAAATTCGCTATGAATTGAATGGTATTGAGATTGACCGCAGTAAGAATGTGGGTATTACTAGTTCCATGAAGAATCTCATTTCTCTGACTGGGGAGGAGAGTACGAGTCTACACCTTTCAGGATGGTTTCTATCAGATTATAAGCCTACGAAATATTTTAATTTTTGCGTACCACTGAAAATGCTGTTGGGTTTTTGTGAAGACTATAGAAGAGTCATAATAAATGCACGTCATGAGCTCGTTCTCATTCGAGCGCGTAATGATACGAATTCGATATATTCTTCAACGAAAATCACCGACTCCAAAATTGATGTTCAAAAAGTGCAATGGAGAATTCCTCATATATCATTGAATGAATACACAAAACTTCAATTTCTACGTATTATCGACCAAAACAAAAGCCTCACCATGGCTTTTCGATCCTGGGAACTCTACGAATACCCGCTTCTACCAGAAACACAGAGGCATACGTGGGCTGTAAAAGCTGCAACACAATTGGAGAAGCCTCGATACGTTATTCTAGCATTTAGAACAAATAAGAAGAATACGCAGCATATGAAGGTGCTTGACTTCGATGATAGTTTTGTTCGTGATATTAAAGTCTATCTTAATTCTGAATTTTATCCGTATGATCGACTTGATACTGATACTGAAAAATCACGATTTTCTGTACTATATGATATGTATGTTAAATTTATCCAATCCTATTATGCTGGAGAAAAACCGTCGAAACCAATGCTTGATTACAACAATTTCTTAGAATATGGCCCTCTCTTTGTCATTGATTGTTCGCATCAAAACGAATCTATTAAATCTGGCACAGTTGACGTTAAAATAGAGATCGATTGTTCTAAAAATATTGCAAGTAATACTACTGCGTATTGTTTAATTATACATGATAAAATTGTTGAATATAACCCGCTTACAAGTATTGTTAGAAATGTAAGTTAATCGTTAATAGTTAGAAATGTAAGTTAATCGCTAATAGTTAGAAATGTATGTTAATCGCTAATAGACTATAGTTAAGCTTATCATTATAATGAAGGAAAAAAATAATAAATAAGATATAATAATCATTTATTTGTGTTTAAATTATTCCTTACAAATGTTTTCTAAATTAATCTTTTGAAATTTGACTAACAATTGCAAATGTCATATTATTGTAATTTCCACCATGATACGTGAATGTTAATATTTGATTTGAAGCTGCATCTTGAAAATTCTTGAATTGTTCTGGTTTTTCCAGTAATGCCATCATCCTCGCAGGCAAGAAGAACCATTCCTTCGTAAGCAGCTTTGCTATTATTCTCTCCCCATATTTGGTTTTAATTTTCGATAATTCAGTTATTCGGTATGACCCCCCAATCTCCAAAGTATTCAGTTTTATAAAAGTTTTTGGTTCTACAGTTGCGAGTTCATTAATCTTAGTTAAATCCATTTCTATAATAATAAAATAATATTAAGAATAGAGAATAACGTAAAAAAGAAAAAATAATTCTTACCTTCTAAAGATTATCTACGACAATTACGTGACAATAAAAAAATATTCTATCTGCAACGTGAAACTGGTACTTTGCACTGCTTGAAGCTTCAATACTGCTATTACACCACAATAAAATATTATGACTGCAGCGTTACAGACTTGAACTTTCGACTGCTTCACGCTTCTAATCGAGACTGAATGAAATTTCCTAATTGCTAGCGTGGGTGACTTTGAATAATATCCTAGGAGGGAATAAGATATACACACTTGGAAATTGAGAGTAGGGGAAGTGTTGCAGGCAAACGAAACTTGGGTGGCTTTGAATAATATCGTAGGAAGGGATAAGATATACACGCTTATTGGAAATTGAGAGTGGAGGGACTGTTGCAGGCGAACGACATTTTTGATGGGTTACTCACTCATGATTGTAGATTTCAAAGAGAATTCATTATTTTAAACCTGTTGATACATGTATTCTTTAGATCAAGTAGTTGTTAATTAAAATAAATAAATCCATTTAATTATATACACGTTCCTTATATAAAGTGACATCAGTCTAGAATATAAACTTTTCATTGTTTAAAAGCAAGTCGTGAGATACACGTTCTTCAGATCAAATAACCGTCATCTAAAACAAATATATTTAATTCAAACGTGTCATAACACGTACTAGATGGTGCAGATAGTCACGTTCCTCAGATAAAGTAATGACAGTTTAAAATATAAACTTTTCATTATTTAGAAACGAGTCGTGAAATATACGTCCATTATTACTTGGGTTGGGAATACTAGCATCTTAAGGACATATCCTGAGTGCAGCTTAAAATTTACGAGCGCATCAATGGCTTTTCGACAATCTTACGTCACACTGTGACTCTGTTTAGCACGTGGGATCATTTGTCTGCTCTGCTTGTGAGAAAAGTCTTGAGAAAAAAATAGCTAGAGGCTGAATGATTTGTCTGGTCTGCTTGAGGGAGGAAAAGTCACGAAAAAATAGCTAGAGGCTGGTTTAGAGGGTAAAATATGGTCAGAAAGTATCGAGCGCATCAATGGCTTCTTGACAATCTTACTTCACAACTGTGACTCTGTTTAGCACGTGGGCTCATTTATCTGACCTGTTTGTGAGAAAAGTCTCGAAAAAAAATAGCTAGAGACTGGTTGAGAGGGTAAAATATGGGCAGAAGGTATCGGGTCAGTTTTAGAGAGCCCTGGGAAAGCTCATAGGAGGAACATTGGGTGGTCCCTAGAATTTCACTCCCCATTGTTTCGCAAAAGGAAAAATAATGTCTGTTAACTATGTGACATGTAGAGCATGCTTACAGGAAGATGTAATGAATAATCTATTCATTTATAATATGCTTACAGTAATTTTTATTCAATATTCAAAAGATTTAACATATAATACTTTTATTCAATATATATATATATATATATATATAACTAAAAAGAGTTTTAACATATAATATTTTAAAATATCAAGCTATTCTTCTGCCCTTGCTACCTCCATCGTTGTCTCCTCCTCATCCTCCTCCTCCTCCTGCTCCTCCTCCTCTTCCTGCAGAATTATCCCTGCCTCTATCTCAATCATTCTGATACCTCTCATCAACAGTTGTATACAGCGTGTTACTGTAAAAAATCATCAGATTTTAGAAAAATGTATGATGCAATCTCATTCATAATAACTTACTATTTTCATACTCCATTCCATGCGTCTCGATTGTTTCTTCATTTACCGCTTGTGATAAATTTTGCATAATTTCATCTATTATTCTTGTAATTATATGAATTACTGGAGAATTCTGTCTATACGCTAAATTAATAATCACTTGATACTGCATATTTTTTCACTTTATATTTATCGACAGCTTGTATAAGAAAAAAGGAATCTGTACCCAAGGTTCGAGAAAGGTATAATGTGAAATTAAAAGAAGGACCCAAGGAGGAAAATAGTAGGAGGGAATAGAATGGGTATGTGGAGGGAAAAAGACCCTTCAACGGTGTAGAGGTAGGTTGAGAGGGAAGAAAAATGGTTAAATGTGAAATCAAGTTAAATGGCGGGTCCATAGTAGGAAAATAGTGGGAGGGTCTAGGATAAGTATGTGGAGGGAGAAAAGACCCTCCGAGGGCAGGACTAAGAAATCAAAAATGGCAGTCCGTAAGATGCTTAGGACCCCTAGCGGTGTAGCTGCCCCAGTAATTTTCGTGATCGCCACCTAGTGGAGAAAAAAGAAACTTTTTCCTCCACCAACTAAAATACAAAAAAAAGTTCTCTGGGTAACTGTCAGGATAACTAACCATCCGGGCCCTAGGGTGATGGGAGAGGGGTAACCCTTAGGGAACTAGTGGACCCGTAGGATAACTAACCATCCGGACCTTAGTGACATGGGAGAGGGGGTAAGCCTTAGAGAACTAGTGGACCCGTAGGATAATTAACCATCCGGGCCCTAGGCTGATGGGAGAGGGGTGAGAGACTCTAAGAGAGAAAGAGAGGGTGAGAGGGATCTCTCTCTCTCTCTCTCTCTCTCTCTCTCTCTCTCTCTCTCACTCCCCATAGCCAAAGCATTTCCTCCGCACACCCGCACCCCCCTCACCACCATGTCACAGGAACCCAAGACACTTCCCCCCGCACACCCGCACTCCCCTCACCACCGTGTCACAGGAACCCCCTAGCTACCACTACTAATAGCTGTAGCTGAGGAAACTCGTGTGACGAAGTGCATCACTAAATAATTCTCCACTATGACGTATCACGCTTTCATTAATGACGTCCGGCCGATTGTAAGTAACCACACATTTCGTAAGAGCTCTATGGGAAGCAGAAACTCTTATGTTGATACTTGAATTTATAGATGACGCCTCTCTTTCTTTCTATCTATACCTTTCAAATAAGTTTCATTTTTTTGATGATCCTTCAGTTATTTATGAGATGACGTCAGTGAGTATTGTGAGTAATGTTCAGCAAATTGCCACCTAGCGGTGTCGAATAGAGTTAAGGAGACAAAATAAAGAGGGTGCCAGGGCGGGACCACGGGACAGCATAATAGCCCATACAATTCTTTCATGAGATTCCTCGAAATCGTTACATTATTAATAGCTCAATAACGATTATTGAACGGTTAAATGCTTAAAAGAAACAATATGGTATTGCATTTCTGTGAATAGTGTAACTTCATGATAGGTTATGACGAAAAAGATATTATACAGTAAAAAAATTATAATGAAATGAATTACGCCACCTTTTAAAATTGAGTTACAGAGGTCAAATTTGGTGAAAAAATCTATATATTTTAATGCATAAAGTATAAAAAAATATTTTCGACTTCTTTTTAATCACCCTAATATATGTACAGGGTTAGTCAAATAAAACGCCTCAGAACATAGACATAAATTGCTGTTTAACTTCATAACTATAAGAGATAGCAATTTTTACTATAGGACCTTTTTGAAATGTCTTTTGATTTGTGTTCAAAATAGTCTTATAGCTAAAATTGTTGTCTTTTATAGTTACAAAGTTTAACAGCATTTTATGTCCATGGTCTGAGGCGTTTTATCTGGTTATACATATATAATTTATATTTGTTTTAGTCATTAAATAAGCAGCCACGTCTTAAAGAAGGAGTTCTTCCTTCTAAGAGTTCCCATCAGTTACTATAAATAATAAGGACCATGAGCTGGAAGAAACTGTACAACCGATACAATAATTACAGTGTAACCCTGAAGCTGCTACTCCTCTCTTAAATGAAAGTGAAATGACTCAGTTTGATTTATTAAAATTAGGTAGTCATAAACGTTTTAATTCTTTGATCATTAATAATCTAAAAAGTATTCAAATGCCGAAGGGTGGGGGCAAAATTTGATATTCCACAATAATTGTCAATTTCTGACGTTTTCTTTTATGGAATGGAAAGAAGTAAAAATAACTTAACCGCAATTTGTACTAAAGAAATTCTAATTGATGAACGTTTTAACATAGAAGCTAATGTTTTATCAAAATGTGTTAATGCAGCAATTTTACACCAGTTATATATAATCGTCAGCCATGTACAGATATTACACAAATAGAAACTATATTATTTAGGCTACATTCTTTGAAAATATGCACTGGAAGTCGATACATAAAGAATGTGAATATCATAGAAAGCCACGTACATTACGTAGATTTTATTGGTATTGTACGACATTAAAAATGTATTTTCCTAATTGAAGCAATTATTGAAAAAAGTATATGTTAATTTTGTGTAAGATTACAAAACACATTAAAGCGTAAACAGATTCGATTTTCTAAGAAAAAGAAATTGAAACATATTCATATTAATTATCTAATTTCACAGATAAAACGAATACAAAAATTAAGAGAATAGCAGCATAGTACTGTGAAATTAAAAATACAAAGAATGCTGAAATTAAACAGCTGAAAAAAGATATCCTAAAAGCTAAAAGAGAGAAATATCTAACTTAAAATATAATGATTTAGAAAAACTGAAAGAAAATAAAAATATTTCAGAAAATCAAATTCAGGTTTTAAAAGAAATAATTAATACTACTAAGTGTAAACGCGCGCGCGCATAAATGGACACAGATTTTCTGAGCATTGGATTATTTTATGTTTATTAATACAAATTAAATCTCCTCATGGCTATAATTTTATAAGAGATTTTAAATATTTATTGTATCTTCCATGTAGTTGTACCATTCGTAAATAGGCAATTATTAAAGAACTTAAATTTGACTATCAGGTTTGAATATAATATTAATTTTGTTATAGACACTTGTTGTATGTTTCCATATATCTTTCTCGTATAAATGCCAAATGCGCATTTGATTCAAAATTTTTAGAGCTATTTAAAATGTCTATCAAGAAAAGACGATATGAATAGACATAGTGTCATATTATTTGACGAAATAGCTACTCGCAAAAGCGATGCAGTTGATAGCCAGTTTGACGTCCAAAAGACTGGTTGATCTTTGTGCAGATGAATATGAAGCTACCAATGTGATAACTGGGAAAGTCAATCAAGGTCTTCCGAATATGTTCAATTACTTAATGAAACATATACTCAAATATAAGCAGTATTCGCATCAAGAGGACCTGTGCCAGGAAATATGTTAGCTATATTAATGGCCAAACCAATTATTTTATTAGAACAAGCAGGAGCTATCATACATGGAATTATTAGTGATGGTGCAGCAATGAATAGAAAATTTTTGAGGATGGGACTTACTGGACAAAAGCAAAATTTGAAAAACTATTTTGATCATTCGATCGTTGAAGGAAGGAAAATATTTTTATTTTCAGATACTCACACTTAATAAAAACTATTGGAAACAAGTTATATGATAATGGTACACTGCAGGTATAGATATTATTTATGCAACATAAATAAATATACAGTATACAGGGTATATCAGCAATGATGCTTTTAATTTGAACCACATATTCGTGAGCATAAACTAAGTCGAATAATCCTATACTATAAGGTCCGAAGCATCATTGCTGAGATAAATCAATTTTAAACCGATGAATCAGGGCTTTAATTCAACGGAAAAATTACTTTAATTTCACTTTCGATGACAGTACCCGTTTAAAAAACAAAAGAAGTTTGTACTTCTCCGTCGATCCGTATTGTCGTACACGCATACACACATACTCACGCAACTACGCCGATTAATAATATTACCTCCTAATGTCTTACATTCCTGATCCTGGTGCTAATAATAGTATATTGTACAACAAGGGAGGAAAGTTGACGATTGCAGACGAGTGTAATTTTGGCAGCACAAGCGAAGCGAGGGTTGCCATTTACACGAGTTCAATCGTCAAATTATTTCATCTCGTGTTATACATGATATTTTTCATCAAAAGTGTATGAAAAGTGGGTTTCTTTCATCCTGGTTAACAACCGGACCGAAAATGGCTGTTTTCACGTCGGTATCACCCACGCATGCGTATAAGTGTTTTATTTCACTTTCGACCCAAGGGAAAAAGACTTTTTTTTCTCCCAAGGGTCGAAAATGAAGCAAAACTCTAGTGCGCATGCGCGGCTGCGACTGGCGTGAAAACAGCCGTTTTCGGCCCGGTAAACTACGCTGAAAAGAGCCACTTTCCATGCACGTGTGATGAAAAATCTATTTTTTTCTATTTTTGGAAATCTCACTGTTTTATCAGATTAGGCTTGCCATTAAGACCTCCTTTTCCCGCACATCATTCTCTTTCAAGCGAATTCTAATGAAATTCAATAGGGGTATTTATAATTTTAATAAATATATAATAATTTCATTGCTCTTATAAAAAAAGTATTTTCAATAATAACAGTCTTTATTTCAATATGTCTAACGTGTCCGGAGTTATAAATGGGAACCTTATATCAGATAAAGCAGTTTGCTGCATCGTTAGATGATCAAAATGACTCGAAAATAGATTCTCAAGTGAGGCCATAGTCTTCTCTGGAAGTTTCGACCTAAGTGGAGAGCTTGAGGGATCTCTTTACGAATAAATAAGCCTGTTTTCATTTTATGAAAGGATAATCCACAAAATTAAGAATAATTTTTTCTTTATGCCATAGATTGTCCATAATTTTTGCCGTTTTACAGTGTCTGCTTAAATCGACTTGCCAGTAAAACTAGTAAATTGCTAGACTAGATTCTAATTTATAGTGACTAGAAGTTGACATGGTCACCAAAATGAAATAGTTTATAATTCACCGAGTAGATTGTAATAAACTCTAAAAGAAAATAACATAGGTATTTACTAATTTATCTGATATCTTCTCGTACATAAGAACGTGCAAAGACTATGAATAATAATCTACAGCATTAACAAAAAATTTTTATTAACTTTGTGGCTTGCCCTTTTATAAAATGAATAAAAGGCTAATTTATTCTTAAAGGTATTCTTCAGGTTCTGCACTTATTAAGCCGAAATTTCTAAACAAGACTATGGCTTTACTTGAAATCCAATTTTCGAGTCATTTTGTTCTTCCAAAGATATAGCAAACTGCTCAATGTGATAAAGCAATAAGATTTTCAAAAACAGAAAAAAATACGATTTCTTATAATAGCTTTTTTAATATAATACTTATTTTTTGACTATCTTAGAACATTTCATATGTCGCGTCGCCCAAAAGATAAAACAACTTGAAAATTAATCTACGAATAACGTCGTATCGTTACCCAGAGTTTTCAACTAAATGGGTGCTATCGAGGATCCTTTTAAAAATAGGTAGAAAATAGATTTTATTAGAACCAGGATCAGGAATGTAAGACATTAGGAGGTAATATTATTAATCGGCGTAGTTGCGTGAGTGTGCGTGTATGCGTGTACGACAATACGGAACGACAGAGAAGTGCAAACTTCTTTTGTTTTTTGAAGGGGAACTGTCAACGAAAGTGAGAGTAAAGTAATTTTTCCGTTGAATCAAAGACCTGATTTATCAGATTAAAATTGATTTATCTCAGCAATGATGCTTTTCCGGACCTTATAGTACAGGACTTTTCGACTTAGTCAATGCTCAAGAATATGTGGTTAAAATTAAAAGCATCATTGCTGATACACCCTGCATACTGCTATAATGAAGGAAGTATGCGAGTTTGTAGCCAATTAGTTTATATTATTTTATTATTAACTTTCTTCCAATGTGTCTTGCAGCACAGGTGGTAAAATTCCCGGTTATGAAACCATTAATCTTAGTTTCCAGACCTCTTCGCTTTTTTCATTTTATGCTTTTTAATAATTTTGAAATAATTATAGTAGCTATTAATAACTCATTTAAATTAATAATAGAATAAAAATTAAACTTTTTTAAAAGAGAACATTTAAAATGTAAGATTCAACAAAGATTTTTGAAGCGTAAGTATTAACACTAAACCTACGGACATATTATATATAACTATTTGTACCGATGGTGGTGAAATGACTGCTTTTGAAATAAACATTATAGTCTTTTCCAGTTGATTGTAATTAATATAGAATTTAGAATAAACAATAAACACAAAATAATTATCATATAATAATTAAAAAACATTTATTTTTCGGACCTCAAAAGCAGTCATTTGACCGCTCTGGTAGGTTCAGTGTTAAATAATAAAACCCCATTTTTACATATGTTTTAATTTAAGGTAGTAGTCTAGTTGTTTGGGTCGACATTTTTTTCCATATTTCGATAGTATACCAACATGAGAATATGGTGTATAAATTTTAAACCGATATTCAAAATATTAACAAAGATATAACATATATTCGAGAGCGCCGCCTAATTGAACGCTGTAACTGCTATAAGTTGCGCGACAGCTGCAAACGGTTATTCCTCACTATTATGACTCATTACCTTTATATTTCCTTGAAGTTTCGTATACCTTTTGATATACGAAAGAATATAACCAGATATACCCGCGTTTGACACGTATGAAGATACCTAATCTTGTTGCACGCACCTAGTATCGACGATAGTGTGAGGATGAAAGTTCTGTTAGCCAAACTTTAAACGCGTTTTTCTCGAAACCACGTTTTCTCGGTCGGCCCGGGGCATAACAGATTTTCTATTGAACCGATCAGGCTGAAATTTTTACAAGTTGTTCTACACATTTGTATTTCTGTCCGGAACTAGAATAATTTTTCTTCATCTATTATTTTTCAAGTTACAGCCCAATTTACACTAAAAAAATTGTACCTTTTTTTTATTCCGCTATTTTATTATTTTTCAACCAAGTTAATGTTTTCTAGTTCTGGGCAAAATGACAATCCTACTGAACAATAATTCGTTACATTTATTTGTTTCCGATTACCCAATCTGGAGATACCTCAGGGGCCAGCAGCACATGTTTTTTTTCACCTATTTGAACCCATATAATTTAAATAAAGTATCGTCAAAATTAAAAAAAAATATTTTTGTATAATTCAATATAGTTTAAATAACATATAAAATTTTCAGAGTTTTTGCATTTCATTAGGTAGTTAAAAAAATTCCCGAAGAATACCCTGCAAAACCGGTCGATTTACTAGACTCTCATACAGCACACTTGACTAAAAGTGGTCTTATAGACATCTTTTAGTCATCCAATTGACTAAAAGACACCTAAAAGTTGTCTTAAAGCTACTAGGTGCTCTATGGGCTACTACCTGAATAGGTTAATAGCAATATTTAAACATTCCAGAAGAAAAAGAAAAGTTATTGGATGGAGTTGAACTTAAATCTCCGATATGAAAGACGGAGGATTGATGTAGCCGGCTGAAAAGGATTTTTACTCGACTCGCGTTGGCTACACGGAAGTGAGATCGAGAGGAAGTAAGAGATCCGAGAAAATTATGCTGCTCTCTCTCGCAACGACGTATGCCGAAGCTGAAAGAAGCTGAACGATGTTAAGCGAAAGAGTCCGCACATGCCGACCATGCCGTGTCCCGAAGCAATCCTTACCGGTAGGCGGCGCTTCGATCCCATCGTTTAGCTTCCTGCAACTTCCAGATGTGTGGCGGTAGCGGGACTAACATCAATGAATCAGTCTGCCAACATAAAAAAACACGTTCTCAAGTTGGCACGACACGAGACACTCGTCACACCGGAAAGCCCAAAACTTGCTCTCTTCCCTCATGGATCTCGACGGGAAAGGACGTGAAGTCTTCCGCCTCTTTAGTGGCCACGTGGGATACGCGAAATATTGTAATAATTACTTTAATTGTAGTGCTAGAAACGAATAAAAATCATACAGAGCAAACTATACCAGTTCTGGACAAAAAGGGTCACCTTCCTGAAATATCGACACGTAGCCTCTACAGAAATGGTGACCCCGACGTGATCTTTTTCTGAAGTCAGATACAGAAGTCCAGTCGACGCCATCCCAAACGTTGTCCTATCCTAAACAGTTGAGCTCCGAGTACCTGGGCAAATCATCAAAAAGAAAAAGGAGGAAGGGCAAACGAACGACCAAAAGGTGACAATGACACACCTGCAAAGAACTCCACCGAGTGCAGGCCTACTCGGTGAACGACGAGGCAGCACGTTGATGGACTTTGAAATTGCCACGAACTCGCCAGCAAACGCCCATCAGGGAACACATCAGGAGAATGGCCAAATAGAAACACTTCCACAAACCCAGATAAGTGCGAAGCCAATAGCCAGCGAGGTTCAAGCGGTGTGGAAACAGCAGTTGCCGAATTTCTTGGCAGAAGCCCCGGATATTTGGTTTTATTTAATAGAAGCAGAATTCTCGGCAGCAAGAGTAACGAGTGAAGAGACCAAATACTTAGCAGTATTAAGGGCACTGGACGCAGGGACATTGAAACTGCTAACAGACGTCCTTAGAGATCTACCTGAAAAGGAGAAATACAGACACCTGAAAACAGTACTTTTAAACAGATTCGTTGAGTCCCGAACCAAACAGGTCGACAGGTTATTAAAAAGCCTGGCTCTTGGAGACAAGAAGCCGTCTGTGCTGCTGCGAGAAATGCGAGACTTAGCAAAAGGAGAGGTAGGAAATGAAATACTGCATCAGCTGTGGTTAGAAAGACTGCCGGCACATGTTCGACCACATCTCCTAACATCAAATCACCTAGACCTGGACGGGGTGGCGGAGATGGCAGATCGCCTCATTGAGGTCTTTAACACTTCATACGTGATGGCAACATCCTCAAACAACCAGGAACAGGCAACAAATCTAAAAATAGAACAGAAATTGAACGATATGCAGGCATTAATACTGAACTGCATGCAAGAATTAAAAGAGCTGAAGATGGGGGCGTGCTCAACGGGAGCATCACCAACTCGTCGACATTACCCAAGATCTCGATCCCGGTCAAAAACACCCTCTCGCAGCCAGAACAACCTATGTTACTATCATCAACGTTTTGGAAAACAAGCAAAAAAGTGCACAGAAGGGTGCATATTAAACGAGAGCTTCGGGAAACAGCAGGGAAACTAATCATGCTGTCATCACTCCGATCAACCGATGGCAGCAGCTGCAGGGAGGTAATGCAGGAGAATCGCCTTCATCTGCGTGACAAGAAAACCAACCAGAAATACTTAATAGATTCTGGCTCAGTGATATCAATAGTACCTATACACTCTATAAGGGGGAAGGCAAAACAGTAGGATCTGATCCTCTACGCAGCCAATGCAACCAGAATTGCCACCTATGGAACCTTTGACCTCAGCTTGGATTTGGGGTTAAGACGGTATCTCCATTGGACATTTACAATTGCTGACATTCCAATGGCCATCATTGGTGCTGATTTCTTGAGTCATTTCAATTTGCTCATAGATCTCACACACCAACGACTCCATTGACTCCACAACTGGTCTGACCACAAAAGGAGAGATCCTGAGGACCTCTCACCACAGCATTTTGACACTGGATATGAATACTTCGTATCGTGACTTGCTAGGAAAATATGTGAGTGTCACAAAACCCATAGCAAAACAGCAAACAAAGCATGCAGATTTTGCTCACCGCATCATTACAACTGGAAATCCAGTAACACAGAAGTTTCGCAGGATGTTTGGGGAGAAGGCCAAGGTAGCAAAAGCAGAAATACAAGGTCTACTTGACTTTGGTGTCCTCAGACCTTCAAGCAGACCTTGGGCCAGTCCCATCCACATGGCTGAAAAGAAAAGTGACAGGTATAGGTTATGTGGTGACTACAGATAACTAAACGCTGTGACAGTGCCGAATATGTACCCACCTCCCCTCATCCAGGACATGTTTCCTTTGTTACATGGTAAGGTCATCTTTCCATCATCGATTTGAGAAAGGCCTACCATCAAATCCCCATGCATCCAGAGGATATTATTAAGACAGCCATTACTACGCCCTGGGGTCTCTATGAATATTTGGTGATGCCCTTCGGCCTAAAGAATGCTACACAGACATTCCAACGATTTATTGACCACATCTTTCGAGAACTAAATTTCGTCTTCGCCTATATTGATGACATATTGGTGATGTCAGAAAGTGAGCAACAACACAGGACACATCTACAAACAGTGTTAAAAAAATTAGAAGAGAATCAATTGATTATCAATTTACAAAAATGCCAACTTGGCAGGTCAGAAGTGACATTTCTCGGCTATACAATCAGTGCTCAGGGATACAGTCCAACAACAGAGCGTGTAGACAAAATGATCGAATTCCCTAAACCCAAGACAGTCCTGGAACTTCGTAGGTTCTTGGGAATGATAAATTACTACAGAAAAGCAATACCTCATGCAGCAGAACTACAAGCACCACTGAACAAACTACTCTCGAGTTCAAAGAAAAATGATAGGACTCCAGTACAATGGGATGAGAAGGCTGAGGAGAAAGCATTCCAAGAATGCAAAACAAGTCTTTCAGCTATAGCACTTCTGAAATATCCCCCATACCAGACCCAGGTATGCTTGACAACTGACGCATCGACCACGGCTATAGGCGCGACTCTGGAGCAGCTAGAAAACAAAGTATGGCATCCGATTGGATTTTTTTCAAGAAAATTAAGTGATACAGAGCAAAGATATGCCACCTACGATCGTGAGCTACTGACAATCTTCGCAGCCGTTAAGTACATCGATTACTTACTAGAAGGGAGACACTTTTCCATCTGGACGGACCATAAACCTCTCACCTACGCATTTAATCGCAAAAAGCACAAAGCTTCTGACAGGCAGCTACGTCAACTTGAGTATATATCTCAGTTCACTACAGAGATAATCCACATCCAAGGAAAAGACAACATCACGGCAGACGCCATGTCACGTTTAAATGTCATCCAAATGCCTACAGTTCTCAGTCCACAGGAAATACAAGAGGAACAACAGAAAGATCAGGAACTCACAGAAATCCTAGAAAATAAGACTGCATTAACACTCCAAAAACTGACCATCGAACCAAACGTGGACATTTATTGTCAAATAACAGACAGCAGAGTGAAACCATACTTACCTAGCTCACTACGTAAAATAGCCTTCAAAATAGTACATGGATTAGCTCACCCTAGCATTCGCAGCACCTCCAAAAAAATGAGTGACAAATACACATGGCCTGGAATCCGTAAGAATGTAACACAATGGACCCGTGAGTGCCTGGCATGCCAGAGATCCAAAATCCAACGCCATAACAAACTTCAACCTAATCATATAGGAGTGCCAGATCAACGGTTCAATCATGTGCACTTAGATATAATAGTGCTTCCAGAAATAAAAGGATACAGATACTGTGTCACCATGATGGACAGATTCTCAAGATGGCCCGAAGCTGTGCCCTTAAAGGACATCACAGCCAGCACTCTCACCAAAGTCTTCTTCATCCACTGGGTAGCACGATTTGGCTCACCGATAATGATAACAACCGACCAGGGGACACAATTCGAATCAGCCCTTTTCCAGTCGTTAGCACAAGCAGTAGGAGCCAAAAAACTCAGAACAACAGCATACCATCCACAATCCAACGGAATGGTAGAACGATGGCACCGCACACTCAAGGCGGCTCTCATGTGCTCACCTGAACCTTGGATTGAAGTGCTTCCCTACGTCCTACTAAGACTCAGAACATCACTCAAAGAAGATATCAACTCGACTCCAGCTGAGATGATCTATGGATCAACACTGCGCATTCCAGGCGACTTCTTTATCTCCAACGAACCTGAAACTGACCCAATCTTATTCGTAGACAAGCACAGGGAAATGATGCGAGCATTAAGGCCAACAACAACAGCTCACCACTCAAAGGCAAAAATGTTCATCCTCAAGGACATCCAAGATTGCACACACGTTTTCATACGCGCAGACCATGTCAAGAAGCCGCTGGAACCCCCGTATACTGGTCCATACAAAATTATAAAAAGACTGAGTGACAGAGTATACACGCTAAACATCGACGGAGTAGAAAAGAACATCTCAGTAGACAGACTGAAACCAGCGTACATCTGCAAAACGGATGCCGAATGCCTAGAACAAGAGCAGGAAACACCACAAGAAATGTTACGTGCTGACCAAACCCGCTACAGCACCACCTATGAGCCCATACGTTAATCTCAATAATTAATAATAATGGCTGGTAGACATTGAATCCATTAGAATTTAGATTTTATTTAGAATATTATTCCACATATAAAGAGGAAACTTTCGTTGTACGAAAAGCGTCTTAACATCCCTTTTTCTACCTAAATCGTCACAAACAAAGCAATAAAACTGCAACCTTTTTTTTCCCTCTCGTCCTTTTCAAGTACCGGGAAAACCCATCTGCAGCGCAGATGAGTTATCCGCGAGTTTCTCTTTTCTCAACTACGTAACATCCTACAAAAATCTCCCAGTGACGTAATCAGGTTACTCTCAATCTAGAAAACATCTCCTAGCCTTCCCTACTCCTAGTTCCAAAATCTCCATGACAACGGAGTGACGTTTTCCGAAAACCAAGATTTGATTGGTCCAGAAAAGCGACGCTGGACCCCTTCTTTTCCTCTCAGATAAGGGATGCTCCTTTAAAAACCCCGGACAACCCTTAGACGCTCTCTTCTTTTTTCGTCTTTTTCGTTCGTACATACGTTACTTGTTGCTCCTGTGTTAGAATCTCGTATTCTTAGCTCTGCTTGTAATTTCGTGACGACGGAAATCAATCTTCAGAGAATAAGTCTTGCGCCTTCGAATCGCGGAGTTCAACGAAAGTCAATTACCGAACTTACTATCAGCTAGTAACATTCAACCAGTGTATAAATCATTGTACGAGCAAATAATAAATCAACATAAAACCATCAACAACTCTCATCAATCAACTACCATCTCGATTCCTATCACGCATAGTGAGAAAGACGGTATCCCGAACCTACAAAATATCAACAAACCTCGTTACCAAAGAGGGCAAAATCGTGAGTTTACGCCCATGAGAACGCACGCAGAGGGACAAAGAAGATCCAACCAGGCTGCCTTCATCAGGACGTAACAGAAACACCACAGCAATCACACCGATGGCATTCAACGATGGATAAGCCCAAGAGAACCTACGGAGTAAGATTTCTAAAGTGACAGCTAAGCTAACCTCTACGGCGCGGTTTTTCAAGGGGGGAGTGGCTGTGGCGGTAGCGGGACTAACATCGATGAATTAGTCTGCCAACATAAAAATACACGTTCTCAAGTTGGCACGACGCGAGACACTCGTCACACAGGAAAGTCCAGAAGTTGCTCTCTTCCCTCATGGATCTCGACGGGACAGGACGTGAAGTCTTCCGCCTCTTTAGTGGCCACGTGGGATACGCGAAATAGTGTAATAATTACTTTAATTGTAGTGCTAGAAACGAATAAAAATTATACAAAGCAAACTATACCAGTTTTGGACAAAAAGGGTCACCTTCCTGAAATATCGACACGTAGCCTCCACAGATGATTATGCCCTCGCGCAATCTGTCGAAACTGATGCGAAACAACACGGCAGAGCTTCGAATAGGGTAAAACAGATCTACATTAGATAATTTTATAATTTAAGAAAATATTTTTATTTTAGCGTAGAAAGATACACGAAAATAGCATTAATTTATTAACAAACGAAATTAATAAAAGTATTATACATATACCCTACATTATTATTACAATATCCTTCTTAAATTTAAATATATGACTTCCAGATGATTTGTTTGATATATATATATATATATATATATATATATATATATATACTCGTATATACTATATACTATACATAAATATTGGGTAGATACGAGGACGTACAATGACCACCACTAATGGCCTGCAAGATTTTTTTGATGCGTTTAGGAACCATACTGCCCCACGGATTTTTCCCCGCCTGGACTGAGTGACTGGAAAGAGTATAGGATGTGTATGATAGGCTATCCTTGTTTAAATGCCTTAAAAAGAAAAAGAGAGCCTTATACCGCGTTCAACGTGGTTTCTCCAGGCCTTCGTTTCTTATTTTCCTATCTCGGACGTCGCCATTACTCTTCTCTCTCTAACTCATAGATTTCTATCTGCGTCTTTTTCTAAAATAATTCTACGCCACTGGGTGATTTTTTGGTGAGTCTATACCACTGGACCTATCTGTGAGTCTTGTGAGAGTGTGAAAAGTGCAGAAATGTCAGTCTGGCAGCGCGGATTTTTAATCAAACGAATGTTAGTATAAATTGTTAAAGAGTTTTAATTTGTTGGAAAATGTTAACCAGTTATAGTGAAGTTTAAAATTTTTAATGACTTTTCTGGATTATCGAAAAAAACAGGTATAATAAATTTTTTATACTTCTAAAAACTTACAGTACGTATTAAGGAAATATATTAAGTTAATTCTTGTCAAAATTAACTTAATATATAAATGTATGAAACAAATAGATTCATGAATTTAAATAAGAAATACATAATAAAAAATATTATTATAATTTTTTAAATAAAATGCAGATCCTAGAGTATTTATTATCATGTATAGTTAATTGGTAAAATTACTGCTAATTATAATGTCTCTTTTTCCTAGGTGTAAAGGTTCTATGGAAGGTCCTACCAGGAGTAAAGTGCATACATCATACTGATTTCAACTATAGAAATTAAGCAACGCTAAGGAATGGAACACAGATTCAGATCACGCAGCATGCTCTCCACATCTATAATAAGCCAACCTGTTTTCTTAGATAAGTAATATTACTGATAACCATATATAAAATGTATTCAAACATGATCCTTTGTGGTTTCTCTTATGTTTCGCAGGTCAAATGTTCTAATAAGGCTGATGAGCTGCATCCAATTGGTGAATAAAAATGAGGCCAGGCTATGTGTAAATACTGCTGCTTCGAATCTGGAATCTCCATGCAGAAGCCAAATGGGAATATTAAAAAAAGATTTGTTATTCAGGTATTATTTAACAATGATCTAAATGCCTCAATATGGCTAATTTCATTTACAAATTTAAGTAAACTTATCCTCTTTATCTTACACTTTTCAATTTGAAATAAATGATTGATATTCCCTGAATGGATAGTCTCTTTTAATTAATATTATTATTAAAAACAATTTATTAATATACACTAATAAACTACGATTATTTATATTAAATAAAATTGCAATAATCTTTATACAATGCATTTTATTTTATTAAAATTACATATAGTTAATACCTTATAAAATAGTAATAACTTCATTTATCAATTAATAATATTTCAATGAACTAATACATTTTACCATAATCTACAAAGCTTTACTTCCCGAACACAATAAATACATTCATTTACTATGATTATAATTATTTTGAGCATGGATGCAAATACATATGCAAAGTAGAATTACCCATAGGAAAGTAAAAATATAGATTTATCTGTGGGATTCATGACAAATGACGACGTTTAAACATAAAAAGGAGAAAAAGTAAGAAGCTAATTAAAATCGTCAGAAATAGGTATATTGCTCTTGAACCTATTGCAATAAATCTTTTATAATTCACAGTATAATATATAAACGTAATCTAAATAAAGAAAAGAAAAATATTTTGAAAGATTAATTCATTATCCTGTACCCTACTTTTTATATATAAGATTTTCGTTCATCTCCATTTATAATCTAGGACAGTTATTCAAAGCAAATACTGATAGCCAAATCTATTAATATTTACTGGACCTAAAACAGCAAAGAAAATAAGTTTAGATATAAACAAGTTTGAAAAATGACTACCAGTAATAGCCATATTGATGTATTTAGATCATTGTTAAATAATACCTGAATAACAAATCTTTTCTTAATCTTTCCAATTTCGTTTCTGCATGGAGATTCCAGATTCGAAGCAGCAGCATTTACACATAGCCTGGCCTCATTTTTATTCACCACTTGGATGCAGCTCATCAGCTTTACTAGTCTCCATTTATTATAATGCAGGACAGTTATTGAGACTAAATACTGACAGCCAAATCTATTAATATTTACTGGACCTAAACCAGCAAAGGAAATAAGTTTAGATATAAACAAGTTTAAAAATGACTACCAGTAATAGCCATATTGATGCATTTAGATTATTGTTAAATAATACCTGAATAACAAATCTTTTTTTAATATTTCCATTTGGCTTCTGCATGGAGATTCCAAATTTGAAGCAGCAGAATTGACACATAGCCTGGCCTCATTTTTATTCACCAATTGGATGCAGCTCATCAGCCTTATTAGAACATTTGACCTGCGAAACATAAGGGAAACCACAAAGGATCATGTTTGAATATATTTTATATATGGTTATCAGTAATATTACTTATCTAAGAAAACAGGTTGGCTTATTATAGATGTGGAGAGCATGCTGCGTGATCTGAATCTGTGTTCCATTCCTTAGCGTTGCTTAATTTCTCTGGTTGAAATCAGTATGACGTATGCACTTTACTCCTGGTAGGACCTTCCATAGAACCTTTACACCTAGGAAAAAGAGACATTATAATTAGCAGTAATTTTACCAATTAACTATACATGATAATAAATACGCTAGGATCTGCATTTTATTTAAAAAATTATAATAATATTTTTTATTATGTATTTCTTATTTAAATTCATGAATCTATTTGTTTCATACATTTATATATTAAGTTAATTTTGACAAGAATTAACTTAATATATTTCCTTAATACGTACTGTAAGTTTTTAGAAGTATAAAAAATTTATTATACCTGTTTTTTTCGATAATCCAGAAAAGTCATTAAAAATTTTATAACTTCACTATAACTGGTTAACATTTTCCAACAAATTAAAACTCTTTAACAATTTATACTAACATTCGTTTGATTAAAAATCCGCGCTGCCAGACTGACATTTCTGCACTTTTCACACTCTCACAAGACTCACAGATAGGTCCAGTGGTATAGACTCACCAAAAAATCACCCAGTGGCGTAGAATTATTTTAGAAAAAGACGCAGATAGAAATCTATGAGTTAGAGAGAGAAGAGCAATGGCGACGTCCGAGATAGGAAAATAAGAAACGAAGGCCTGGAGAAACCACGTTGAACGCGGTATAAGGCTCTCTCTTTCTTTTTAAGGCATTTAAACAAGGATAGCCTATCATACATATCCTATACTCTTTCCAGTCACTCAGTCCAGGCGGGGAAAAATCCATGAGGAAGTATGGTTCCTAAACGCATCAAAAAAATCTTGCAGGCCATTAGTGGCGGTCATTGTACCCACAACTGTCATTTAGTAAAAACTTCTACATTTATATATCGATATATACGCAAATACGCATATATACGCGTAAATAACAAACACTATTAGTCAGTATAGGTAGATACTAGGACGCACGCATAACTACTATTGTGTACAACTTTAAACTTAAATATATCCATACAACTATAGGGAAGATGAATTAGGGCCAAAAACGTGTATTTGGATAAGACACTTTAACGAGTTTGCAATGTTTAGGTTCAAGCTAAAAATTTTATACATAGAGAGCATTCTTTCGTGTTTACATCTCACTAAATGTAATATACGTAATACACAGTTTAGGTCTACTAAATACAGGATTTCTAATATGTTTGTAAATTTCTAAGGATCTCAGAAACCAAAGAGTCCAGAAGCATATACATTTTCTTAGGCGAGTTAGGCTGAAAAGAGACACCCCAGACCTCTCCAAAATGGCCCAGATATAAGTTTTTTAAATACTTTTTAGTTAAGCAATTGTAGCTTAATTAACAAGTTCCTCGCCTTCTAGAAATCCGATAAAGACGAGAGTGGTCTCGTTGGACTCATCTTGATGCATAATTTCATCCTGCACCAAAAAATATGGTTATGCAATTTTATCGCATAATCGGATGGGATACGTCGAGACAAGAAAAATAAGCCCTCGCAGAGCTCTCTACGATGCTCCGTTCGCGAGATATGAATTTTTTAAGTATTTGTTGGTTAAACAATTTGTAGCTTAACTAATGGATTTCTCAGCTTCTAGAAGTCGGATTGGGACAAGACTAGTCTCGTTGGACTCGTCTTGGTGCATATTTTATCCTGCACCAAAAAATATGGTCATGCAATTTTATCGCATAATCGGATGCGATACGCCGAAACAAGAACAATAAACCTTCGCAGAGCTCTCTACGATGCTCCGTTCGCGAGATATGAATTTTTTAAGTATTTGTTGGTTAAACAATTTGTAGCTTAACTAATGGATTTCTCAGCTTTTAGACGTCCGATCAAGACGAGATTTGTCTTGCTGAACTCATCTTTGCCTATATTTTTATTCTGAGGTAAAAAATATAGTCCGGCAATTTTATGGCAGAATCGGATAAAAAATGTCGAGACACACAAGCAACCGGAGTCCTTGCAAAGCTGCCTACAATGCTCCGTTCGCGAGATATAAATGATTGAAGTGTTTTGTAGTTAAACAATTTGTAGTACAAAGGGAATTCATAAATTATTTCAATATTATGCCAGTCGGCTTTAATGTAAATTTGTGTGAATAGATTAAAATTTCGTTAAAAAAATTGAACCTCTAGCAAATGCTATTTAAGGGGAAGCATTGAGCGACTCAAACACTCATTCAAGTTTATCTTCCAAATTACTAGGAATATGAACTTTTTTGTAGAGATTAAATTTACTCTTTTGACTGTACTGAAGCGCGCTATAAACTCGGTTTCTCAAAATTATAAAAAATAATTTTCATGAAAATTATGAATACTTGTAATTTTGTTGGTCATAATAATATTGAAAATTAGGCCTTGTAGCGCGCTAAGGAAAAGTTCTATGACTAATTTGAGACCAAGAAGAAACAAATATACCTAAAAATGTGGAAGATTTTTTTGAAAAACTAAATTAGCTATTGAAAGACAAGTTTTACACTATTTTACGGACGGAGAAGTTTCACAGTGCGTTAGACAAGGACAAGCCTATTAGCTCTCTTCGCTTCAGAAGGGGTACCCACTCTCTCCCCACCATTTTTCGCTAAACAAACCAACGCTCCTTCACACAGCAAGGTGTCTGGCTAACGCTGCCTGTCGGTGTGAATCCGTAACGGAATGGAAGAACAAATAATTATTTGTAGATTTCAGGGTTAGGTTTTCGTATATCCGGCGTTGTACCGCTCTTCCATATCATTTCGGGAGGCTACAGTAAAATTTTCAAAGTATTTTGTGATCTACAAGTCTCAAAAAACTTGAATTAGTTGACGAAAGCATGACTCGTACCAGCCAACGCTGATGCGCTACAAGACCCTGTATATGCAATTAAAGTATACTAAAGTAATATTGAGCCATGGAGGTACGAAGTACCTGGAGAGAGCATAAGCTTTCGGGGTTGCCTGGTAAAGGGTGAGGGGAAAGAAGACTGGCCCCCATCTTAGTACTTGTAGAAATGTAGCTATATATAGTACTATATATATGTCATATTCTGAATCCAGAATACCGTGAACCAAGACAAATTAATAACACGGACGGAGTGAATGTAGACGATTGGTGAATGGCGGGAAATAGGAATATTTACCAAATGCAAGCTGGTGCAACCTGTCCATTGGACTCATTAGAATTTGGAGTAATCTATAACGGGCTGTTACCACTAATATATATATATTTAAAGTAAAATACTTAAAATAAATAATAATTCATATAAAATTACGTTGTTGAAAATATTGCACATTCAAATTAGCACAAGAAGCTTATAAAAATTAATACAAAAGTATGATCGAATTTAAGAGTTACATACAGAATAAATAACAAGATATTTATGAAATTGCTCTCTCCAGGTACTTTGTACTTCCATGTTATTTGAACATCAACACAGTAACAATAAAGTAAAAGTGTGAAGCTGTATTATATTTCAAGCCTCGTACTTCGAGATTACAATGTAGTACACTTTGTACTCGCTAGGTGTCGCAATGTTTTAGAGTCTTCCTAGTCCGAAAACTCTATAGTTAAAGCTTTCCAAGAAAGTTTATACTATAGTAATTCTATAGTTCGATATCTCCCTTCTTCATTACTCGGACTATCTTCGGTGTTCATTGCATTTTGTTGCGCGGTAGGTGAAGCAAGTTAGAGGAAAAATGGCGGAAAACAGGAAAAGAAGATGAGAAAGTATAGAAGAAGAGGTAAAGCTGATGGAAAAATATATAAAACTGAAGGAAACAATGTTAAAATTGGGAATTCCTGATGATTGTAATTTGGATTTGGACGAAAATATGGGGTCGATGCAGTCGGATGTTCAAACGGACGAATTACCGGTGGACGACAATCCACAAGGTATTGGGAACATTGTGCTATTAAGAAAGTATTTTTGATAGTACTAGGACGAGTGCCTAGTCGATTCAAATATATTTAGGATAGTGCCAGTACGGGTGACTGGTCAAGCCTAATATCTGCTTTCATAAAATAAAATAAATATTATACAAAGGTATATATTTAATTTTATAGCGGACAACATAAACATTGCTGAGGATGTGATTATAGAAGCTTTCGACCCACTTGATGAGCAGATACTAAAAATCTTGGGAGAGGATCCTACGTCATCTAATTCGCTTAAGTTGAAGTTAAACCCAGCGATAGAAAAAAGATGGAAATTTTGGTTTCAAAAAGGAATTTCGAAGGAGACTAAGGCAGAACTCTTTAACAAATATGAGAGGCCAACATTGTTTGAGGCTCCTAAGTTAAACATGGAGATTAAATCTTCTCTTAATGAGGCATCTTTGAAAAAAGATGAGTATTTTAGAGATCAACAAAATTCAGTGGGGACAGCCTTAGTAGCTTTAGGAACGGCTTTTACAATGCTCCTAGAACTAGATGAAAATGGAATGAATAAACTAGAATTTTTGGAAAAGTTAGGTGATATGGGCAAAATTCTTACAAATCTTCAATTTGGGCTTTGTAGAGCTAGAAAAGCTTTTATTCTGCCCAGTCTACAAAAAGATGTAAAGGTGATTCTAACAGAAAGTGTTCCGGATGAATGGCTTTTCGGACAGGAATTAATAGAAAGATTAAAGGAGGTCAAAGTTGCTAAAAAACTTAGCCAGGAAATTAATCAGACCTCAATCACAAAAAAGCCCCTAAGAGATGCTAATTATAATTTAAACTCCAAGAGCTTACCTATGAAGAGAGCCCCTTCTTCACAGTTAGGATGGAAGAGGGGAAGATCGAGTCAGACGGAATCAACATCGAGGAGATCGGACCAGAAGAGGAATTTTTCAACACAGAGATACGCCAGAGACAAGAACAGGAGGAATTAAGGGTAAGTGTACAGGCGGGAAGATTAGCAGGTTTCTATGAAGAGTGGAAGAACATTACGTTGGATCCGACAATTTTAGAAATAGTGTGTGGCTGTAAAATATATCCAAGTACCATAATTTCTATGTCAGAAAGCGTGTTTGAACCACGTAATATAGGATTAGACACAGACCAGGTAGAGAGTGCAATAGCTGATTTATTAGAAAAGGATGCGATACAAGAATGTACAGATGTAGTTGGACAATTTTTGTTCCCCTTTTTTATAGTATCAAAACCAAGTGGTGGTAATAGATTCATCTTAAATTTAAAAAGGTTTAATAAGAAGATGATAACTGAACACTTTAAGATGAAAGATATTAGAACAGCAAAGAGGCTGTTAAAGGAAGGTGATTTTATGGCATCTATAGACTTGTATGATGCTTATTTCGCAATACCGGTACATAATGAATCTAGAAAATTTTTGAGGTTCGGGTATAATGGGATTCTATATCAGTTTACTTGTTTACCACTCGGATTGTGTTCCAGTCCTTACATCTTTACTAAATTAATGAAACCAGTGATTAGCCATTTGAGATCATTAGGTTTTTTATCGGTCATATATCTAGACGACATATTGTGCATAGGTAAAGATCAAATAAAGTGTTCAGAAAATGTTAGGTTACCATAAATTTGTTAAAGAGATTGGGTTTTAAGGTTAATTATGAAAAAAGTGCATTGATACCGTCTCAAGTTTGTAAGTTTCTTGGTTTTGAGTTAAATTCCAAGGAAATGATGTTATATGTACCATTAAAGAAGAAATACGAAATTAAAACATTAGTTAAGAAATTTATAAAGTTAAAACAATGCTCAATAAGACAATTCGCCAGTCTAATAGGGTTGTTAGTAGTTATTAGCCAAGCGGTCAGGTATGCGTGGCTTTATATTAAGAGATTAGAGAGATTAAGATTTATTTACTTATTACGTAATAAGGGATGTTATGATAATAAAATAGTATTATCGTCATCAGTGATACAAGATTTAGTCTGGTGGAATAACAATATTATAAGGGCAGAGAATTCAATTAAACAGGACTTCTTTGATCACGTAATTTTTACAGACGCATCCACCACGGGTTGGGGAGCAGTTTTAGGTGAAAGAAGAGTATTTGGATTTTGGACAAAATAAGAGTTGTCTTTTCATATTAATAAATTGGAATTATTGGCAATCCGTTTTGCCTTATTAGAATTTACTCCTTGGTTAAGTAATAGTAATATTTTATTGAGAGTTGATAATGTTTCTGCAATCAGTTATATTAATAAAATAGGGGGTGTTAGATACTTAGAGCTGAGTGAAATTGCAAGAAGTATATGGCAATGGGCGGAAAGACATGGAGTTTGTTTATTTGCATCATATATCCCCTCAGCGGAAAATGTGACTGCAGATATGTTATCTAGAGTTAAAAATGTTGATACAGAATGGGAGTTAAATTCATATTATTTCAGTATTATTATAAATGAGTTTGGAGAGCCGGATATTGATCTGTTTGCCACATCGAGTAATCCCAAATGTAAGACATATTGTTCGAGATACCCAGAACAAGGAGCTTTAGCTGTAGACGCATTTACGATAAGTTGGGCCAGTATTAATTTTTATGCCTTTCCCCCGTTTGCAATAATTTTAAGAGTAATAAGAAAAATGATTGATGAAAAAGCTCAGGGGATAATAGTAATACCAGAATAGACGGGACAATCATGGTACCCGTTGGTACAGAAAATAAAATTAAAATCGATATCTTTGGGACCTAATAAAGAATTATTGTATCAACCTTTCAGGTACAAAGAACATCCTTTGGCGAGAAGTCTAGTATTATCAGCAGTGATGGTATCAGGGACACTTTTTTGAGAAGAGGTTTTGACGAGGGAGTATTAGAAGTGTTATTGTCATCATTAGCAAATAGTACCCGTAAGCAATATAATTACTCGTTAAAAAAGCGGTTTCTATTTTGCAAAATCAAACAATGTGATCCATTTAAGGCATTACCAGACAAGATTGTTTTTTTTTGTTAGAACAATTTAAAACTGGTGTATCTTTCAATGTTATTAATACGCATAGAGCTGCGATTTCGTTTGTTAGTGATTTAGATTTAAACAATAATAAGTTGTTATCAAGGTTTATGAAAGGCGTGTATAGATTGAGACCGTCAAAACCAAGATACGAGGAAATTTGGGATATATCATTAGTGCTCAATTTTGTAAGAAAATGGTTTCCTTTAGATATGTTATCTATTCAAGATTTAACACAAAGAACCGTGATGTTGTTAGCTTTAGTTTCTGGACATAGAGTTCAAACGTTAGCGGCAATAAAGATAAATAATATTTTGTTAAATGAAGATAATATTATAATTAGGATAACTGATATAGTTAAGACTTCAGGCCCAGGGAAACTGCAACCAGCATTTGTGTTACCTTGGTTTAAAGAAAATCCGGAAATTTGTGTTGCAAACAGTTTAGTTGAATACATGAAAGTTACTAGTGAATTAAGAGGAAATATTCAAAATCTTTTTGTTACTTATAAAAAACCATATAAACCAGCTTCTGCTCAAACGATAAGTAGATGGATAAAAGAAGTTTTAAATAAATGTGGGATTGATACGCAAAAGTTTAAAGCTCATTCTACACGTCACGCATCGACTTCAGCAGCATTTACGAAAGGAGTAGATATTAACGTTATAAAGAATACAGCAGGCTGGTCAAATACGTCAGATATGTTTTCGAAATTTTATAATAGACCTGTGGCAGTTAATAAAAAAGATATTTTTGCGAGAGCCATTTTAGAGGAGTTGTAAGATTGTTTGAACGCTAATAATAAAGCCTTTTAAGTGGTGTTAAAAGAAGTATATATTACTCTAAACAACTACATTGTAATCTCGAAGTACGAGGCTTGAAATATAATTGTAAGATTGATCGAGCTTCGCGAAGCGAAGCTCGATCAAAATTATATGAAAGACTCGTACGAGATGATTACAACCCATCCCTCTGAGTTTTAATTGTTTAACCCACCCAATTTATAATGATTTGTTTATTATTAGCTTGTGCTCTGAAAATAATGAACACCGAAGATAGTCCGAGTAATGAAGAAGGGAGATATCGAACTATAGAATTACTATAGTATAAACTTTCTTGGAAAGCTTTAACTATAGAGTTTTCGGAATAGGAAGACTCTAAAACATTGCGACACCTAGCGAGTACAAAGTGCACTACATTGTAATCATCTCGTACGAGTCTTTCATATAATTTTGATCGATCTTTGCTTCGCTTCGCGAAGCTCGATCAATCTTACAATTATACAGGGTGTTTCACGTAAGGCGCCCCAGCTCGAAATGAGGACTCAGAGGGCATGGTGGGGGCAGATGCATCTAATTGGCCGCGGTTGGAGAGAGAGAGAGAGAGAGAGTAAGAGAAAGAGGACAAGAGTTGACCAAAGATGACTGGTGTGAGCGGGGAAGGGAGGGGCAGCGATACGCTAGGCGTATCGTATACCAATGTATAGCTCTTTCCTTCTCCAATTATTCTTTCTCTCTTGGTCCTCGAGCGGGATAGGGATGGGACAGCGATACGCTAGGCGTATCGTCTAGTAAAGGATAGCTCTATCCTTCTCCACGTTATTCCTTCTCTCTCTCTCCGCGGCCAATTAGATGCATCTGCCCCCACCATGCGCTCTGAGTCCTCATTTTGAGCTGGGGCGCCTTACGTGAAACACCCTGTATATGTTATATTCTAGATTCCACAATCCCGTGAACCAAACCAAACCATTCCATTGTGGACTCAACAATCCCGTGACGGAAGACAAAACCATTCATTAACGTGCGACATCAGCGACATCGTATTTGTTAAAATATCTTCGAAATAGACAGAACTAAACCGCGGGAGAAAAACGGAACGATGAAACAATTTAAACTTCCAAACCTTTTTCCTACTTTGATTCCGGTGTATGTGCATCCCAGTTGCCGCCAATTGCTAATTATTTATAATTATTTCATTTTCTGATATGCAATTTGAAACATTCAAATGTAACAATGTACAGTATTTCATATTTAATCTTTAAAAATAAAAATGGAAAAATATACTTCACTTACTTTTACCTGCTGGCTCAACCATATTTCTTTAAAATTGTAGGATTTAGCAGTTTGAGAGTAACAAAGTAATAAAGCACGTAATGAACAATGGATTACCAGAAACATACCGGACCATGAACCACAAAGTTCCGTGATATTAATTTTGTCTTCAGTCACGGGATTGTGGAGTCCAAAATATAACATATATATATGTTATTATGTGCTATATTTATCAACAATCATAGATTGCGGCCAGCCATTTTACCCCCATCCCTCGGCTTCACATTTATAGGACGAAACAAGCCATATGCTCCCTCCAGGTACTTCGTACCTCCATGGGGTCTAACCCTAACCCGCATCGATCACTGAACGTAAGCATCCTATGGGCCGGTGTCAGTACGAAAAGCAGGCATGCCGGGCATGCCTCATATCCAACATAACTGCAAAAATCTGAAAGTACACATTTTGATTGGCAGTTTTTCAGATTTTTACTTCTTATGTTGGATATGAGGCTTGCCTGATTACTACTGACACCGGCCCTATGAATACGGCCGTTACTCTCTACCAGTGCTGGGATTCTGTAACTTCCCAGCGATGATTGTCGGAATCGCTAACTACCGATAGTTGTCGCTTGCAGTAACGAAAAGAGCGATTCTGTAACTTCCGTCTATATGGATTCAGTAACTAGTTATCGACAACTTTCGGTAATTGAATCGAGTTACCGAGAGATATCGCTAAGAGCGATTCTGTAACACAAAGTTTTCGATAATTGGTGTTAAACATGGCGGTCGCTACCGAATTCTATCGTTAACTTAACGACGACCGTGATAGGCGTCGGTAGATGTTTACCGAGAAAGTAAATATAATAAATGTCACAAATATTTCTTAAATTAATATTTAGAAATCACAAAAAAGTACTTACAATAAATTTTCTTTATAAATTAAGGCTTACAGTAAAAATCGTAGGAAATAAAATTTAATATTTTTCCAATTTTTATATTTAAAAATAAATATATATATATATGCAGAGGTTTTCTCTAAAATATAGAATTAATTGTATTATTTAACTATAGCACACAGGCACTAACTGTACATTGTCTAACTCAAAAAAATGTTAAAACATTAATTTTTAATACTTATTTTAATTAAAATATACTTACGTTTTAATACTTCTTTTAAATAAAATATGATAATTTTGCTATAGTAAGAATTGCTATAGTCAAAAATGATATAGTCAAGTAACACAAAAATTCCTATTTCGGTTGGTATTAATACACCAATATTACCAGCTTCCCTAGAACCTTAACGAATTTTATCGTTATCGTACAAATATGAGTTGCACCGACTATTGTCGTAAAGCTAAAGTTACAGAATCGCTCATTCGTTAGCGCAAGCGATAACTGTCAGTAGTTAGCGATACCGACAGCTGTCGTTAAGGGGTTTGACCCACTTGAGGCCAAAAACACTCACAATATAATAGTTGATGTGGTATATATTATTTATTACAAGCATTGTGAGTTTTTGGTGGAATGCGTGCAAGGAAAAGCAAAGGTTTATAAAAGTTATTCGTCGGATAAATTTTATATTAGTACCGTTGTACCTCTAGCGACATCTATCTCGGTCGTTGTTAAGTTATAACGATATTATTAGTTTTCCTTTCAATAAAAAACTCAGTGAAATATCAATTCTCAGCTAAATGATTCGGTTTAGTACAATTTATATTAACTTCAATTGTTCGTAACTCCGTCGCTTAACTAAGA
Organism: Prorops nasuta; assembly: GCF_024137725.1. Taxonomy (NCBI): domain Eukaryota; kingdom Metazoa; phylum Arthropoda; class Insecta; order Hymenoptera; family Bethylidae; genus Prorops; species Prorops nasuta. The sequence continues at coordinate 3,061,186 of NW_027116806.1, forward strand.
TTGTACTAAGAGTTTTCTTAAAAAGGACAGGTACGTTTATTCGGTAGGATTCGGTAGGTTACCGACAGTACCGACATTACAAGCGACAATCATCGCTGACTCTGAGTTACAGAATCGCACTTAGCGATTTCTGTCGGTAACTGGACTTAACGATACCGAAAGTTGTCGCTAAGAGTTACAGAATCCCACTACAGAGATGAAACGGGAGATTGCTCATGGCATTGTCCTAAAATAATCCTTGCCGGTAGGCGGCGTTGTTGCTTGTTAGAAGTCGAAAATTCCATAAAACCACTAACGCCATCTGTCGGACGCGAATCAGAAGCACTTTGTTAGGCACACACACCAGCGTTGCCAAGTGTAGTATAATTATACTACCGTAGTATAATTTTCCTATAGCGTAGTATCCTTAGGATACTACGCTACAGTTTCTGTTCCCTGCGGGATCCTACGCTATAGTTTCTGTTTACTGCGGGATCCTACGCTACAGTTTCTGTCCTTGCGGGATACATACTACGTTTTGGCCATTAATCTTGAGTCTGGGCGAGGGGAAGTTAGAATCAGAGGGGCGAGGGGATTTTTAGGGAGTTTGTCCGTAGCTGTCAAATGGCGCGATTAACCCTCAATTTTATATCATCAACAAAAATAATATTTTCGGAAAACGATTGTGGAAAACAAGGAAGGATTTTAATAAATAACAGAGAAGACAAAATATATCAGATGAGTATAAATTAATAAAAAAAATGAAAATTATTGTGAATTTTTAAGAAAATATACTTTGTGGTTATTTTATTTTTGTTACAGTTGAAATCCGGTTATGATGACTTTCAATTAAGGAAAAAAGTAATTATAGACTAATAAATGAAAAAGTATTAAAACATGAAGCACTTCTTTGTATGGCCCAGTCATTTCAATAATTGTGACTTAATGTTATAATAGTGAATGTGTAAGCGATTAGTGCATATACAACAAACTCTTATTGTAAATTTAATAATCTTGTATGACAATGTTTTAATTGCTATTATTTTAAATTAAAGCTAGTTTAATTAACATATTTTTATTTCATCCCTTTCTCAAAATTCTAAACACATGGTAATTACCTATTCTTGTAGTAGTCATATATTCGTTAAATTACATACAAAATTACAACTGTTTTATATTTGTAAAGCATAGCTGTTTGTTGCAATGATTTTTATTATTCAATGTGAGACAAATCGCATTTTGTTTAGGTAAATGTCTTCTTTATCCGCCATATCCTTCCATATCTTATGCGACATTTATTTGGCTCCGTTGCACTATTTTCTTCCAGTCTATATCATATAACCTTAATTTTCTAATCATTTATACATACACACAGATCTAATAATACTGCTGATCTGCAATTATTTTTGTAATTGTTGAAATGATTGTTAAACCATTATCTTGTTTAATTTGTAAAATGGACATTTGAATGATGCTATTAAAATTTGGCAACTTTTCTGCGAGATATGTTCTGATAATATTTGTGAAGATAAAGTTCTTTAAAAGGTATATGTATACTGCTGAGTTCATCTTGTTTTCAGCTTTAAATAGTTTTCCAACTACACGCATGGATATCTATTTTGAATATAGAATACATATTTCATTACATCTATTATGATATTGTTAAGATTGATAGAAAGATATCAATTCTTTGAAAATGATAGATTATATATCTAGTAACTGGATTAATTAAGGTTTTAGAACAGATAAATTTCACAAACAAATAGGACTAACAAAATATGTATTATATATTGAGGAAGGATATCCAAATGTGAATTATTTGAAGCTAAAAGCAAGATAAATTCAGCAGTATCCTTAAATGTATTGGAGAACAACATCCTCTCAAATTTAAAGAGAAGATATCCTATGGAAGAGATGCCAAACATTATAAGTAAAATAATTCAAGTGTCCATTCTTCAACTTTAATAGAACAATGGTTTACCAATCATCTTGACATTTATAAGATTAATTAGTCAATAGAATAGCTATATCTGAGTGTATATAAAAATAGCAAAAAATTAATTGTATATTTTGAAAACTAAAAGAAAGAACTAACAAGGCAAATAAATGTTACATAAGATATGAAAGGATGTGGCGGATAAATAAGACATTTACCTAAACAAAATGCGATTTGTCTCACATTGAATAATAAAAATCATTGCAACAAACAGCTATGTTTTACAAATATAAAACAGTTGTAATTTTGTATGTAATTTAACGAATATATGACTACTACAAGAATAGGTAATTACCATGTGAGTTTAGAATTTTGAGAAAGGGATGAAATAAAAATATGTTAATTAAACTAGCTTTAATTTAAAATAATAGCAATTAAAACATTATCATACAAGATTATTAAATTTACAATAAGAGTTTGTTGTATATGCACTAATCGCTTACACATTCACTATTATAACATTAAGTCACAATTATTGAAATGACTGGGCCATACAGAGAAGTGCTTCATGTTTTAATACTTTTTCATTTATTAGTCTATAATTACTTTTTTCCTTAATTGAAAGTCATCATAACCGGATTTCAACTGTAACAAAAATTAAATTACCACAAAGTATATTTTCTTAAAAATTCACAATAATTTTCATTTTTTTTATTAATTTATACTCATCTGATATATTTTGTCTTCTCTGTTATTTATTAAAATCCTTCCTTCTTTTCCACAATCGTTTTCCGAAAATATTATTTTTGTTGATGATACAAAATTAAGGGTTAATCGCGCCATTTGACAGCTACGTACAAACTCCCTAGAAATCCCCTTGCCCCTCTGATTCTAACTACACAACGCCACGACGCAAGTGGCCAAAACACGTCCGAAAGCACTGAGAGCTTATTATACCTAAAACACTATACTTCGTTTCTTCTCTGTGAATCACACTTACTATACATTTTGCGTGGTATATTCAATTCTTGCCAACAAACTATACAGCGTAGTATCTTCCAACATGGCGGACTTGGCAACGCTGACCGACACCATTACTGTGGTGCGAATGCGTGTGCAACCTCCTTCGGTTACCATCGCTCAGCTTCGGACATCTTCGCTATACATCGAGTTCGAGAGAGAACGGCATAGTTTTATCGGATCTCTCTCTCCCTCTCGATCTAACTTTCGTTTAGCCGAAAAGCCGAGTAAAATTCCTTTTCGTCCTGCTTCAGTCCTCCTCCATCTTTCAAACCTCAGATTCGAGTTCGATTCCATCCAATAAATTTTTTTTTTTTTTATTGTAGAATGTTTCTTTATTGCCATGAACATATTAGATTAAAAAATATGTAAAAATGGGGTTTTAATATTCCATAGTTACGCTCAAAATATTCTTATAAAAATTTAATTTTTATTTCGTTATCAATTCAAATAAGTTATTAATGATTACTGTAAATATTCTAAAACTATAAAAAATGGAAAAAAAAGAGTCGAAGAGGTCTCGAACCTGGGCTCACCGGTTTCAAAAGCTGAGTACGCGTATTTGTAGCTATAAAGTTTATGCAAGTTTATCATACTTATCCTTAAGTCTCTTATAGCGAATGTGGTATGGTCTCGGGTTTTGGAGCCGGTGAGCCCAGGTTCGAGAACTCTTCGACCCTTTTTTTTCCATTTTTTATAGTTTTAGAATATTTACAGTAATCATTAATAACTTATTTGAATTGATAACGAAATAAAAATTAAATTTTTATAAGAATATTTTGAGCGTAACTATGGAATATTAAAACCCCATTTTTACATATTTTTTAATCTAATATGTTCATGGCAATAAAGAAACATTCTACAATAAAAAATAAAAAAATTTATTGGATGGAATCGAACTCGAATCTGAGGTTTGAAAGATGGAGGAGGACTGAAGCAGGACGAAAAGGAATTTTACTCGGCTTTTCGGCTAAACGAAAGTTAGATCGAGAGGGAGAGAGAGATCCGATAAAACTATGCCGTTCTCTCTCGAACTCGATGTATAGCGAAGATGTCCGAAGCTGAGCGATGGTAACCGAAGGAGGTTGCACAATGCACACGCATTCGCACCACAGTAATGATGTGTGTGCCTAACAAAGTGCTTCTCATTCGCGTCCGACAGATGGCGTTAGTGGTTTTATGGAATTTTCGACTTCTAACCAAGGTTGACAAGTGTAGTACCAGAGATGAAATGGGAGATTGCTCATGCGAGGTCCCGAGGCAATCCCTACCGGTAGGCGGCGCTGGTGTTGGCAAACGCGTGTCTCAGGTCCATCTAACCCCTAACGCCATCTATCGGAAGAGACCACGAAGCACGAGCGTTAAGCTTAGAATAGGGTAAAACATATATGCATTGTTGCCAGAAAGCGGAATAAAGAGAGAGCGGAGATATTTTCTCGGACATCTCTGTCTTTCTCACTGTTAGCTTCTAGCAGAAGAGTCGAGGCAAAATCTTTCCGTTTCGCTTTGCCGAAAATCTACCAATATTCGATGTCATTTACATTTGCAGGCCAATGCCTTTATACATGATTTTTTGGTACAATGTCATAACACCCATAATTTTTTTTTTGTGCGCATCCAATCTACACATTTTTATGAAAGTGGTGTAGAAATATTTTGAGTTGGTAGTACTGCTCTGCCGTCGGAAAGTGACGTTATTCATGGTACTACAGACAGACAAAAATATAGTGTAAGGTGAAAGTGACAGCTCGAACATAAATTTTTAGGAATGGGTTATGTTATTTGAAATGTCAGCTTATACATATTATTATTAGAAAAGAAGAATTAATGTTTTCTATATAAGCTGATAATAAATTTTACTCCGCAGCTACATTGATTATCAAAATTGCTCTAGTTAGAATTTTGTAAAGTTTTATGTCAATATTAATTGTTTTTCCAGCTCAAGAGAAATATTTATTTTACTATAGGTTCATTATTTACAATTTTTTAAATACGCCGAAAACTTTTTGTAACTTTTCTCAATTTTATGTCATGCATCGATTATACTTATCTTTTCAAATAAATTGATTTTTAAGATATTTTTATTATTATTAATTTATTTTATTTTTGTATTATAAGTTAGTTATAACGAAAATTAACATGAATTGTATATTGTTGTGTGCTATTATTTTCATATAAATCACCAATCTTTATATAATTTGACTATGTTTCCGTAGTCCATTTGCATCAAGTGTTCTGAAATAGAATAAAAATATTAACTTCTCGTGTTTAAACTTTTTTTCGGCAATGTTAGTCTGTAAATCTATCTTTCGTGCTCGTCTATCTTAACTCTGTCAGTAATCTCGAGAAATTTAGAACAGATTTTACTGTAATGTTCGGAGTCGTGTAATTCGCGTATCAAACATAAATAAATATTTGAAGGATACATTTTCTCATGTTATGAAATAAATGAAGCAATTTAGTAGAAAATTAATTATTTACTTATTTTACCCCATACACAGAAGACCGGTTTAAAGACAAAGGGTTATTCTACTTTGTAATTAAATTAAATACATTTATACCCTTGTACTGTTTCATTGGTTTATTATCTACCAGTAGCTTAATATAATAATATAGTACTTTTTTTATATTATTACCTTTATTATTTATAATTTTATTTATTTTCTTCATGCATGTTTCGTTATTAAATGCTGCACGAGTTAAAAAAGTGGATATTTCTTTATTTCCATTTGATAGATTGGAACTCCTTAATTTTTTCCAATTTACTTTAAGCCATTTATTTAGCTTTAAGTTTTTGTTATTTACAAATTTCAAAATTTGCCCTCGGCTATTAATTACTTGTATAAATATTATTCTTATTATGTACATCAATTTAGCTGAAATAGACAATTTTTACATGTATGAATATATTGTGATTTGATAGCTTTCTATAATAATATTGGAGTATGTGTGACATAACTGCGAACTTATTAGTAATAATTGAGACATTGAGTACAAAACCTATGTTAGTACATAGAAATCTAGAAAACTGTCTTAAGCTCACAGCACACCACACTGAACTTCGTGCCAGATTGCTCGCTAGATTTGTGAAGACCAATAACTATTCAGCTGTGAAGTAAATCAGCTGTGAAGTAAATGTAAAAATATTGTTGGTCCTAACAAATCTAAGAAGTAAACCAGCTTTAAATTCAGTATAGTTTGCCGCGGGCGTTAAACCTTTTTTCTGTAAATCTGGAATGTTTGTGTCCTGACTAAAATAAACTATTTTCTTATTAAGCTGCTGTATTAATTTAATACAAATTATGTAGAAATATGTATTCGTTAATCCTTTTATGATTAAAATAAGAAATAAAAGGTTTGTCACCTCAGTATTTTTGTTTTTTAATTTTTTCATTCTATAGACAGAGTAAAAAATAGGGGGACGTAAAACCTTAAGATATACAGACCAAAAGCGTTGAAAAAATATTTACGAGAGTAGGACTAAATCCAATAATCAAATTAGTACAAAGAAGGATTGAAAACATTTACAAATTTTGATATTGTTTTGACGGTTATTAAACTTTTGCGCGCAATACATTAATTAGATTGAGTATCATTATGCCAATATATTTAGTTTCGTTTTAAATTGATTTTCTTTAAATATATTATAAAATTAAAATACATTCAATCTTTGAATTTAGTTCCATCATATCATAGAATGTTGTTAAAGACTTTCTATCAAGCTACTTGTAAAAGGTTCTAAATTTACATAAAAGTCAGCAGTTGAATAATAATATACAGAAGCCGTTAATTTCATGCCTTAAAGTGCATACACATAAGAAATCTTTCTAAATGCAAATAAACAAGATTTTCAAAAATAAAAAGCTTTATATGGGAGAGGGCATTCTTTGATTAATTTAGAGATCAATGTCCTCTTGCATACGTGCTATAAATCGTTTTAAATTCAGGCTTTGTATATGATTTTATGTTCCGATCTTTTAAATTGGTTGTTTTCTTTTTAAGTTTGAACCTAACTAATTAAATTTTATTATTCTAAATTACAGGTCGTTTCAATTTCCCTGTATTATGGGAAATATTTATCTTAGGAAAATGCTTAGGTAGCCCAGGCGGTGTATAATTATTGTTGTTCCTTATTAAAAATCTTTATTTAAATTTGTGTAAAAACGAAGAAAATAAATATTTTCCTTATTGCATCGTAATTCAAAGATTAAAAATTAATGAATGTATATCATTTTTTAAAACATACTTACAAATAAATCTACAGAAAGGTGGATGACGACCCATGACTTCTTTTAAATATCTGTGATAACGTTCTATCACGTTATTTGTTCTCACTTTAGAATTATAGGCAGATAAAACCTGTGGATTTATTTTACGAATCCAATATTTCCTCATATAATTTAATAAAGGCCTTAAATCTGCTGCTATTTCATTATCATCTTCAATTTCTTTTGCAAGTATATTAAATGAAAGATTAATAAAATTAGCAGGCATAAGAGGAATGTTGTATAATTTTTGCATATACAAAGTTATTTTTGACTTCTTAACGGTATTAAAATCTTTAAATTTTCGAAAAATATGTAATCTTTTAGCCCTTTTTCTAACACCCTGTAATATTAATATATTTTTTATAAGAACTAAAAAAATAAGGGCACCAATTCACTAATAACTATATCACAAATATAACATTTTAAAGATTTGCATCTTTCGAATTATACAGAGCGTCTAAAAAGTTACGAACATTTTGCAAACAATGCTTTTTATAATGAAAATATTTTTAAAAATCTATCATGTAGTTTTCTCATCAGTTTAATATTAAGTTATACGTATTGTAGATCATACAACAAGACATTTCCATACTCCGTACTCTTTGTTACACATTATTGGGCGCTTATTCCAAGATTAGTTTAAAATCCTGTTTTCATTTGTACATTTCATGTCGTCGATTACAAGCAGATATTTTTATTTAAATTCTGCAGATGAACGACTATGCGCCTGTACGCGTAGCGATGAAGCACACTACTTCTGTAATACACACACCTACAAACAATTTCAAACTAAAATATCTTGTAAACAACTGCATGAAATAAAGAAATAGAAAGGGAGTTTCAGAAAGAATGATATAAATTAGAAGAATATGCAATAAAAATAAGTAGCTCTATTTTAAAAAACTCAAACCGACTGTCATTCGACATTCCGCCCAAAGTAGAACTGAAAAAAATACTTGATAAATCTTTAAAAATAATTTTTAAAAGTTTTTTACATATTTTGTTTTTAAATACATTGTTTTCTAAATGCAAGTGAAACATTATACGTACTGTATATGCTATATGAAGAAGAAGAAGAATATACAAAAAAATTGTTTAATACTTAAAATAGAAAATATAAAATTATTTATTATTTACATGTTACAAAGTTATGATGATAGTCACTTAATGAAAACATACATACTTTAACAATTTTATAGTGTTTGTGGTAATTGCAGAAATAAAATATATTAATACAAATGTTTAATGTAATATTTTTCACATAGAACTACTATTAGAGCGGTTTAAGAAAAAGTAATGTAGGTCCTAAGTTATACCTGTGAGGGGGTTAACTCCGTCGTTCATGTGTGTATATATATATATATATATACTATATATACTCTTTATGCAAATTTGAAACAATGAAAGGTGTCTCATCTAAAATAGGAAATCTGAATAACTCGCAACCATGTGAGGAAATAGAAAAACGTTTTTAATAAGAGTTGTGTGACTTTGAGGTGAACACCAGGTAGTATCTTGTGTACATTTGATTTTGACACCCAATTTAAAGGTGACGTAAAAACAGTCTTGAATTTTGCAAATGAAACATCATACTTATATTGCATAATCTTATAGCTTATCTCCAGAGTTTTCCAAGACATTATATACGTAAGTGAGCGATTGAGCGTGTGTATGCGCAGCGGTCACGCATACTATTTTAAACAAACCCACTCCTGTATATAAAATCAAACCGGAATATCTCGTAAATAACTGAATATAATAAAAAATGATAAGAAGGTCTTAAGAAACTCTTGGGACAAGTTACAAGAATAGGCAATATCAATTAAGAGTTCGATTGAAAAAACTTATATTAATCTCCATATGATCTTCAATTTAAGTGTAAATTCAAACCAATGATAGTATTTTGTGTCCCATTTAAAGTCACACAACTCTTATGGAAAAGGCTTTTTAAAATTTCTCACTTGATTGCGAGTTAGTTCAACTGGCCTATTTTTGACGAAGCACACCTTAAAGGATAAATAAAGAAACGAACGTTTTTCAAGAGACTGAGGACGAAATGTCATTGGAAGATCATGCTTTAAGGTTTCGTTTAATAAATAATAAAGGTCACGATTTACAGTCGTTATTTTGACACAGAACACATACGCTTTGAAAAATTGATTATTTCCAAAAAAAAACCCATCCGTTATTCGAGAGAATTTATCATTATTAAAATTATAAACACCTGTGCCTCATTAGTATAATTTTAGTGGTAACTGTTTTCTCCAAATGTACGACTGCTTTATAAAAGTAATTCGATTCAAGGGAGTATGGGATATACTGGTTTCAAGCGAGGAGTTATTATTTTAATATAGATCTCAGAAGAGCAACATTATAAGAGGATGAGAATTTAGATAATTTAAGCAAATATATACAATGATTAACCCTTAAGTGGTACACTATCTGAGTAAAATATAGGTGGCATACTGAAGCTCGCTCTGGTAGACCCCGACAAAATAAATGATCATGGAAGAATAATTACTAAGTTGAACTAATTGAATAGATATTAAAGAGCTCTTCAAAATGTTAAATTCAGAATAGAAAAGATTTTTAAGTAGAGTTGAAATTATAATACTTTTAAAAATTTCCGAACGAAGAGATAGTTATACGTAATATTAATAACAATTAAATTAATGTTGGGATAATTTTGACTTGTGTGTACCATGTAAAGGTTAATAAAATGTTATAAACGTATAATTTTTTATCAGTATGTGAATAATAAGAATTAAATAAAAAATGCACTTTTGTTATTATACAAAAGTTTTTGGTTAATTAAGACCAAACGGATAAATTAATATATAGCGACAGATTTTTTAAAAAGATCTGAAACATTCCCTTTATTTAGCTATTATTTGAAAAATTTTTAAGGATTTACAAATTCCTACTTCGATCGAAAATTCCTACTATTTCTCAGACTGTCCAAGCGAAGACTCAAAACATACAGAAAAAAACAATAAATATATACTCATATACTTGTAGGAAGTGTAAAATTATATAATTTTTAATCCTTATGAACTTTTTATTTCATTCTTAAATTGATTCGGTCTATATAGACTTTCTTGTCTTTTGCATAAGTTAACAAGAAATCTCGTGTAATAAATAGATAATTAATATAGTAAGGAAAAGTAGATATTAAGATACAGATACATACATGGACATAATGGAAATAACATCCTTTTATATTTACTTCTGGAAAAGTAGCTTTCAGCGAATTTTGTAAACCTTTCTCAAAGTCGCAGACAATAATAGTAGGTTTTAAACTTTTCGCAACTTTTAATTTGATAAATTCAAACAATTTTTCATATAAGCTTTGTGTTTTATTTTCAGTCAATGCCCAAATAAACGGTACTGCCTATAAAAAGAAAACGTACCTTATAAATATTATAATCATAGTAAATAGAAAATGTTTACATTCTTATTAATAGGAGCAACAAGGTTTGTAAATTCTATAAAATTGCTATTACTGAATCGATTGTGATTGTCTATCAGAGATTGTTAAGATACAAATTAAAATATAGTTTCATTATACAGCTAAGATTTTTTATTATAGGTTTAGTGCAATTATATAAATAGTAGAAAAGTAAAATAAGAAGATATAGGATCTTAGAATCAAGAACATAAGGGGAATCCGTATATGGACATTACAGAGCGAAATTTACGCCAAACGAAACGGCCTCATTTCTTGACCGATGTTCACGTTTCTGGACCTTTTGAAAACGGAAGAAGATTATCTAGTGATCTTCGTTGACTGATTTTTCACATTTCGTTTTTTTTTTTTTTTAAATCTGCCAACGTAGATCACTAGATAATCTTCCTGCGAGCTCAAAATTCCACAAACATGAAAATAAGTTAAGAAATGAGACTGTTTCGTTTGGCGCAAATTTCGCTTTGTAACGTCGTTATACTGATTTCTCTTAATTCCAACTATTGTAAATCTTAATACGATGGGGTTTTACGAGTAGGTAGTTAAAGGGATTCTGAGAGAATTGCTTCTCGTGAAATTTTAAAAGCGTTTTTTCCTAACTTAAAAAATGTAAGTAACATAAGTTTCCAATTATTTCTTATTTACAGATTGAAAACATAATTTATTATGCAATGCTCCACAACATATATCTAGTTTGTTAACTTTTCAAGTTTATTCAAACTATATGGCAGGATTTTAAATGATTTGATACTTTTGGTTGCTTACTATAGTCGCTAATAGAGAATCCCTATTTGTGACTCTAGTAAACAGGTAAAGTTAGAAATCTTTCCGAGATTTGGGTTATGATCCGATGTAAATCAATATAATAATGATTGCAAACTTGTGCAACTTTCACGTTATATAATCAATTGCGGCAAAATCTAGCTAGCCAAATACCCTTACCACTTTCATAACATTATTTTTAAGATACTCCCATATTGGTGGTGGCTTGGAATTCTCATCTTCATTAAAGCCAGACATACTTATATATGTGTGTGATCAGTGTGCCTGCCGGTTGTAACAAAAGAGAAAAAGCAGATGAGCGCCATCCACATAGCACATCTAAGAAAATTGCAGTCACTTGTACATCTTTGAAACATCTCTAATATATAAAATGATAGTTGTCATATATCAGAGATCTTTCAGGAACGTGCAAACGTTTACATTTCCTTATATGTGCTATATAGGCATGAAAAATGGCAAAGATACCCGTTTCACTAGCGTTTGCTGCACCGGACTATATATCGTTGGTAAAAGAGCTGCTGGAATGAGTTTTAAAAATGTAACGCTAACGAACTTATATTTTTTCATTTATGCCGTCTCATAAAATAGAAACCATAAGAAAAGTATACTTTTAATTTTACCTTAGTTTTATAATAACCCATAAAGGTTATTAATTGATAAGCATCGTCCAATTTGGGAATTGTTTCAAAAGTACCATCCACATGTAATATTGAGGTTTTCATCATTTTTTTGCATAAAAGGGTATCATAAAATATAACAAATTTATGTTGATCATCAAGAGAAACGAAATGCTTCAAAGTATGTTGGTTTTTTCCAACGTCAAATTTTAAGAAACGTTTCCATGCATTCGAGTCTAAAGCTTCGCATTGTGCCATAGTTTTCGGCACTATTAAATTTGTGGAATCTTTCCACCTTTTAATGGAACGTTCCAGTTTTTTGAATGGCAAGGTTTGCGATTCTTCGTGATTTCTGAAACAAAATTTCAGATAATGAATGACTCTTTGTTTAAAGCTACTACTTATATATATATGAATCTTAACAATTTTTTTTTTTTTTTAAATAAAAATTGTTTGGTATTGAATGCCTAATTACTTTACCTTTTTATTCAATTTTTTATCAGTTTAATTAAGCTATTGTTATTTAATTTCTAATATTATGCGTTAATAAATTATTACGATTTTCATAAAAATATAAAACTTTGCTATGAATAATTACTTTTGGAATTGAATTAAAATTATGAAAACATTAAAAATGAAAAATAAAGTATCATACATTAATGAAGACTTATCATAAATTTGCTTGCACGTTAAATCTGGATGTAATCTTGATAAATTGTACGTTTCTTGTCTAAACACAGCTTCTTCTTTAATATTAGTATGTTGAACATGATTGTGCGCTCGTATGGGATGAAAATTATCTTTCGTGTTAATAAACTTCGCGCTTCCATTACAGGTACTTTCAGTGCATTTTAAATAACTGAAAAATTAAATTATGAGCTAACTATAGAATGATAAGAGCAATTATGGTTAATTAGAAGATTAAATTCATGAAGCTAATTAAATAAAAATATTTATTACGTTGTTATAATTCCATTTTTCTTCTTATATGAATCTTTAATGTGATATTTAAAACCATCACTATAAATTGAATCTAAACCTTTCCTAATTTTAAACATTTTTAACATTGTCTTAATTGACATGCGAGAAATTAAAATTATTTGCAATGCTGCCATGGCAACGAGAAAGAGAAACAAAATATAATAATAATATCAAAAGTGATAAACTCAGTAAACTTTTTTTCTGTTAGTTAGAAATAGAAATATGTAAAATGCTTAGGCAATAAAGAGTTTTTTTAAAAGGACCCATACTATGCCAAAAATAAATTTTAATTAATGTTTTACGAGATTTCATTTAAATCTCATAAAATGTTTTTTAAAATAGTATTTCAAAAATGTCTGTAGATTAGCTGTAAGAATATATAGAATAAAAAAAATATTCCATTTTTAACACAATAATGAATCTAAAATCTTCAAAGCCAATATGTTAACAAAATATAGAGCTACTATCATATTATGATTAGCATTTTAAAAATAAATGGTTATTCTTTAAGCATTTTTGCATATTTACTGTTATAAGAGAAGTATGGTATATTAATAAAGTTAATAAAACATTGTAAACAACAAAATATGTAATGTCATCAATGTAAATCGCATATTATATTTTTTAATGAAAGTAAAGAATATATTTTTAACTTTTTAATTTTTATATAGATACCAAAAGAATGCAGTGTCAAATAAAAGCATAGGTAGCTCAAAATATATATATATATATATTCGCTTGTATATGTAAAGAAGGAGTTAATTTAACAATAAAATAATAACTAAAGAGATTGAACGATTTGGTTTCCACAAGGACTTTCTACTTACTTAACAAATTTTGCATAATATATCACAAAATATATTACAATCATGAGTAAGGTACCTTAAAGTTGGCACATTCATAATATTTCCAGTGTAACGCAATAATTACTTTTATTATAAGTTCAGAAACATTCTGATGAATAAATTAAATATTTGTTAGACTTACTTTTATTGCTAGCACCGCAGAACTTCATTAATAAAGTAGTACGATATATAAACTACTTTCCTGTATTTCGCGTTGAGTCAACTAGATCGTTATTAGCCTGTAAACATTACATGAGCTTAGCTTTGTTAACAAAGTAAAATTTTAAGACATATCTGCTTACCATTATATAATAAATTCTATATGGCTTAAAACGAAAATTAATTAAAGCATAATATTACTTATATTAATCATTAAAAAATATTTTGATAGCGGATGGATGCTTATTAACTAAAGCCTTAAGATCTGCTACCAGGTTGATATTTATATTCAATAATGCATATGAATTATAAACAGAAAATAAATATTTGCTGAAGCCAGACTTCAACGCGTATTTGATAAAATATGAAGACATAACAGATAATGTTAGAAAATAGTTTAGCAAACAGTTACTTATATGATGATTTGTAGGAGTGAAGACTAAATACATAAAATAAAGGCTAATCTCTATTCAATATAATTAGGTGAGATTACCATCATATTCCCCATTGCTTCATCGCTGAGAAGTGGCACATTTGCGATTACTCTTCTATTAAATGTACCTGACAATAATAACACCTTATTTTATTCAACATTAACCTAAAAATAATACAAAATATACTGACAAAGAATCTTGTTTTTATATTACAAGTAAATAAATTAACTAGTAGCTGTTAAATAGTTTAAACTTATCTGAAGATATCAAGAAGACTTCAATTTTGAAAACGTCATTGTCAAAAAATATTACAGCTCAAAAGACTTTAACTTATAACTTTTCACTTATATCAACTGCTTCATTGAGGTATTAACTACTTCAATTAAAAAAAAACCAACGGAAAGAAACTTTATAAATAACATAACCCATTCCTAAAAATTTATGTTCGAGCTGTCACTTTCACCTTACACTATATTTTTGTCTGTCTGTAGTACCATGAATAACGTCACTTTCCGACGACAGAGCAGTACTACCAACTCAAAATATTTCTACACCACTTTCATAAAAATGTGTAGATTGGATGCGCACAAAAAAAAACTTATGGGTGTTATGACATTGTACCGATTTTTTCAGCATATTTATTAATCAGCATTGACTTATTTAAATCAATAATAAATTAAGGAAATGCGTATTTGATATATAATAATTATTTTAACTATAATTTCATCGTTATATTTCGCTTATTTCCGTAAAATCTGAATTTCTTTAGTTTATTATTGATTATTGTAAGTCAATGGCCATTAAAAAAAATTTAATCTTAAAAAAAAAAAGAAAAGTACCGTTCAGGAATCGAACCCGGACCCACAAATCGCCACGCGATTACCTTACCGCCTAGACCACAAGGCTTCTTCAGTGCACTGTAAACAGATAGTCTTTTTAAGGGCTTGAAATCTTCTTTTAAACCATATAAATAAACGAGCAACCGACAGCTTTATTCATTATTATTCTGTCATAATGGTACACAAATTAAGGAATAATTATATTTTGAATAGTTTTCAAAAGCTTTTCCAATAGCCAAGAACGAAGATAAATAATCAATTAACGCTCGCAGTTTCCGTTCTTGGTTATTGGAAAAGCTTTTGAAAATCTACATTACATAATTATTCTTTAATTTGTGTACCATTATGATAGAATAATAATGAATAAAGATGTCGGTTCTTCGTTTATTTATATGGTTCAATAGAAGATTTCAAGCCCTTAAAAAGACTATCTGTTTACGGTGCACTGAAGAAGCCTCGTGGTCTAAGCGGTAAGGTAATCGCGTGGCGATTCGTGGGTCCGGGTTCGATTCCTGATCGGTACTTTTCTTTTTTTTTTAAGATTAAATTTTTTTAAATTGCCATTGACTTACAATAATCAATAATAAACTAAAGAAATGCAGATTTTACGGAAATAAGCGAAATATAACGATGAAATTATAGTTAAAATAATTATTATATATCAAATACGCATTTCCTTAATTTATTAT
Source organism: Prorops nasuta (assembly GCF_024137725.1). Classification (NCBI taxonomy): domain Eukaryota; kingdom Metazoa; phylum Arthropoda; class Insecta; order Hymenoptera; family Bethylidae; genus Prorops; species Prorops nasuta. The sequence continues at coordinate 3,077,199 of NW_027116806.1, forward strand.
TGATTTAAATAAGTCAATGCTGATAAATAAATATGCTGAAAAAATCATGTATAAAGGCATTGGCCTGCAAATATAAATGACATCGAATATTGGTAGATTTTCGGCAAAGCGAAACGGAAAGATTTTGCCTCGACTCTTCTGCTACAAGCTAACAGCGAGAAAGACAGAGAGGTCCGAGAAAATATCTCCGCTCTCTCTTTATTCCGCTTTCTGGCAACAATGCATATATGTTTTACCCTATTCTAAGCTTAACGCTCGTGCTTCGTGGTCTCTTCCGATAGATGGCGTTAGGGGTTAGATGGACCTGAGACACGCGTTTGCCAACACCAGCGCCGCCTACCGGTAGGGATTGCCTCGGGACCTCGCATGAGCAATCTCCCGTTTCATCTCTGGTAGTACACAGTGGGAAATTGAATCGTGTGTGCTTCGGCTAGCTTCACTATGTAATTTAACGTGCAAAATGATATACTACACTATAGTTGAAAGCACACACGATTCAATTTCCCACTGTGTACAATGACCGGCAGAAATGGCGTCCCTTGATGCGTTTAGGAACCGCATTTTAGGATCCTTCACTGTATACTCTATTCTGCTAGGCGGAGATAGGGGAATGGAACGCGATAACTATAGTAGTTTATCTCGCTCTAAATGCGTGAGTGCGAGAGAGAGAGAGCTTTATACGGCATAGCAGGGCAAGCCAGGCGTCCCGAGGCTTATTTCTATCTGTGCCATTGCCTATGGCTATCTCTCTCGCTCGGTAAGAATCATTCGTCCGTCCTTGTTTAGGTCAGTTCTACGCCAATGGATACTCTATAAAGAAGATTTTCTCAGGCGACACCATTGAAGACTGCGATTACAGCGGGGATTTTAAAATACTGTGCACCTGTCACTGTCAAACGTCAGTATGAAAGATTATTGTCGCTTACAGCGTTTGGTACAATTAACATTATAAGTCTGGATTATTATGTGATATTCTGTAATGCACATATATATATATACATATGTTAATTTACTTTTAATTTTTTAAACCAATAAGTTATTGGCATTATAGAAGAAACTCATTTAAATATAAGAATATACTGGTTTCCACTTATGTAACTTTTCTTGTAAATATAACATAATTTTAATTAATAAAATTCACTCGTTTATTAATCAGACTAAGAAGAGTTATTTCTTTTAAATTTTAACATGTATAGAATAATATCCTAAACGCGCACACTTAACTAATTATTATTAGAGAAATATTTTTATAATCGTTACACATTGATAATAATATATCTCAATATCCTTCAGTTTAAAATATCATTTACATTGAAGAAATTTTGATCAATGGTCATGAAGAGTTCGTGGCTCAGTGGCTAGGTCGCTTGCCTCGAAGATTAGTTAGAGCGCTTTTGTCGGTGGTTCGAATCCCGCGGGAGATATTTTTTTTTTTTCGTTTTAAAAGCATTACTATCTTTTTTTTTGTTAATTATTTGGAAGCATTGCTACTGCTTCCAAACATATTTTGAAAAGTTTATTTTGCCCTGAAAAGGGCAGTTAGTCAGACACGGCTAGAGCTTCCTAATTTTTGTCAAAATTGTATGTCCTACGTAACGTCAGTTCGTCTAGTAGTCAGTCCAATATCCGCGCCGGTCAATAACTTGATTGAGTCGATTTGGAATCGATTCAATTAAGTTTTCAAGAAACTGTGGTTCATGCCGTAGGCCTTCCCACACAGCTCTTGCATTCTCAAGCACTGCTGCTTTCGTCCTCTCCCTTGGCGCGACCCATTTTTTGGTCATTCTCGCCCAAACGTTTTCTATAATATTTAAATCCGGACTCTTGGCCGGCCACTGGACCAGTTAGTAGAGTAGCTAAGGGGATTCTATGACCGGGTGACGAGGGGGTCGGGGTCCCGCGGGGGCAAGGGAAGTAGGGGAATTGCCCCCTCTCCTCGAGCGGTTGTGCGCATGCGCATCCTCCTCCCCCGACGTTAAACTCGTAGGGTACACACGTGGGCCCACTCTTACGTTAAGCAGTGGACGCAGAGAAAGAGAGAAAGAGAGAAAGAGAGAGAGAGAGAGATTCCATCGATGATTGTCGGTATCGCTAACTACCGATAGTTGTCGCGTGTATCCCCCCTCTGACTCCTTTGGTGGGGGGGTACAAATGTGGCCTCCCCCTTTTACCTTAAATTCCTTAAAGAGCGGTGCCCAAGCGAATCTTGACGCTCCTGGGATGAGAGTTGGGGGGTGCCCAACCGAGTCTTTATGCTCCTGGGTGCCCGCGCGACCGACTTCTTTTAAGGCGAATAGTTTAGACGCTTTGGAGAAAGAGAGAGAGAGAGAGAGAGAGAATACTCGTAGAGAGCGATCCAGTGATCGCTCCCCCATATTTTTTTTTTTTTTTTTTGTAATTATAATTTATTGAAGTATTAAAAAGGTTTTATTTACAATGCTTTTTTTTTAGAAATTTTTTTTACATTCAATTGCATGATGTATATATTTATGACAAATGCTACACCACTCTGGTAGTGAACAATTGATGCGTAGGTGACCATATTTTGTACAATTTGTACACCAGTAATGTGGTGTGAGATCTATCTGAGGCTCCATTTGCGTAGCCTCAGTTCTTGTAGCAATGGACTCCGTTTGTGTGGCCATATTTTTCACCTGGGACATATTTGAGAAACATTTTGTTATTTTTTTTTTTTTTTTTTTTGATATTGTAATAACTATTTTAACAAAGCAAATATACTTACAAAAATCACAAACTCTTCTTCTTCTTCTTCTTCTTCTTCCTCTTCTTCCACCATCTCCTCTTCTTCCACCATCTCCTCTTCTTCCTCCCTCTCCTCTAAAGCAATGGCTGGTAAAAAATAAAAGAAAAAAATTTTTTTTTCGTAATTCTTCGTTTTGAATAATAATAAAAAAAAAAAAAAAAAAAAAATTGGTCAAATAGTGGGATTGTTAACAGTTTTCAAATATATGTGTCGTAAAATTCTTTTATGATTCTATTTATTGAAATAAACAATCTGTATGGATGGGTAGGGTTTTTTTTCTTTAAAAGAAATTAAAATAAGTACTTACAGTTCATGTGCATATTATGATGAAGCATTGCTTCATATTCTTCAAAATAACGATTATGAGAATCGTTAATTCTTTTGATGTAATCAGACATCGATTCTGCTTGATTTTTATCCTCCTCCTCCTCTACTAGATTTATTGTCACTAAACAACGTTCACTTTCCATTTCTTTAATTTTCTACTTTACTATCCGCACTGATGAACGTTCGAGGACTGAATGCAGCCTCTGAAGAAATCCCGTCGAGAGAGAGAGAGAGTCTTTATCGTTTGTTTTCAATATGAAATTACATTAGAAGTCCATTCTTTCTTTCTTAAAGGATACACTATACCCTCCCCGTATATAGAGATATCTATAGATATTTTTCCCTATTGTGTTATACTGTGATAAACCTACAGGTCAATCACAATGGAAATTTATCGCAAGTAAGAAAAAAAAAAATTACCCCTTCCATTATTTCTTTCTTAATTAAGAAGGATACACTATACCCTCTGAATAATCCCCGTATAGTGATATCCATAGATATTTTTTCCTATTGTGTTATACTGTGATAAACCTATAGGTCAATCACAATGGAAATTCATCGCAAGTAAGAAAGAAAAAAAAAAAAAAAAAAACAAAAATTACCCCTTCCAAACATTGCATACGCTTAATATATGATAATATCGTTCATATAAAAAGTCAGTCTGTTAAACGAGAGCTGCATAGTCGTACCACGCGTGCTTGAACTATTCAGAAAAAATAAGTTTGTGTGTGTTTGAACGCATTAAAAATAAACTTGATTCTTACATAAATAAAAAAAGGTAAGGATTTTCTTTTTCATTCGATTAGTAAATGCATTATTTAATTGATTTTTTTTTACTCTAATGAGACTAATTTTTTCATAGAGATAAAAATGAACTTCAATAAGATCAATGAATTGGGAAGTGTCATTCCAAAAAAATTCGTTAAATTAGATAGCTTAACGGAAAATGACGAATACGAAATATCTGAAGTTGAAATAATTAAGACAAAATATGGCATAAAAATTATTGTAAAGCTGCCAACAGCCGATTGGGTATTCTTGCCAGGGAGAATGGCAAAATTGGCGGAAGATATGGAGCAGTTGCAGCAGCTGCAAAAGGCTGCAGCAGCAAATAATTTAATAATGTTATATAAAGGAGGAAAATACCACAACGTGGAATTTAAGTGTAAAGTTTGATAGATATTTTGTATTAAAAATAAAAAATTAATTGATGCTTATAATTATTAATATTTATTTATTCCCTACGTTTAATCTCCCATAATGTAGAATTTAGGAATAAAACATTAAGAACTTTAAGAAAGTATTTTATTTTTTTTTTTTTTTATAAACTTATATTTCTAACAATAATTTTTTTTTTTTTTTTTTAACTTACATTTCTAACAATATTCGTAAGAGGATTATATTGTACAATTTTATCGTGTATGATTAAACAATAGGCTGTAGTATTATCCGGAATGATTTCCATACACTCGATCTCGAGTTTAACGTCGACCGTGCCGGTTTTTATGGACTCGTTCTGATGCGAGCAGTCGATGACGAAGAGCGGCCCGTACGTCAAAAAGTCCGTATAGTCGAGCATGGGTCTCCCGAGTTTCTCACCAGCGTAATAGGAGGTGAAAAACTTTACATACATGTCGTAGAGGACGGAGTAGCGGGATTTCGTGAAATCAGTGTCGAGACGATCGTACGGATAGGATTCGGAATTCAGATAGAGTTTGACATCGAGGACTTTGCAATGATTAAATCTCAGCACATCCTCGTGCTGATTACTCTTCTTGTTCGTTCTGAACGCCAGAATGACGTATCGCGGCTTCTCCAATTGCGTGGACGCTTTCACGGACCACGTGTGTCGCTGCGACTTGGGCAGAAGGGGATACTCGTAAAGTTCCCAGGCGCGAAAAGCGAGTGACAGACTCTTGTCCTGCTCGACGATACCGAGAAATTGGAGTTTCGTAATTTCGTTCAGGGTCACATGGGGTATTCTCCATTGCACTCGTAGCAGCTTGATCGACGAATCGGTGATTTTCACCGCCGAGTAAATGGCGTTTGTATCGTCGCGCGCGCGAATGAGAACGAGCTCGTGACGCGCGTTAACGACGACTCGCCGATAATCCTCGCAGAATCCCAGCAGCATTTTCAGGGGCACGCAAAAACTGAAATTCTTAACAGCCTCCTCCTTTTTGAGCCGGTCTCTGGCCGTAGCGACGAACCATCCGGAATGACGTAGACTGGCGCTCTCCTCGGTGCTCAGGGAAACGAGATTCTTCAGAGTGCTGGTAATACCGACGTTTCTGCATCGGTCGATCTCGATACCGTTCAATTCATAACGAATCTCGTCGAAGAGGAAAGCCGCGGAATTGCAGTCGAGCGTAACTGTATCATCGTTGGTGGCGCTCGCGTCACGCGTACCCTCCACCAGCTGGCCCTCGACGTAGAGATAACTCTCGCACGGCAGGAGTATCAAATCTTGCTGCTGTATGGGAATGCGAATCTCGTCGCTGTTCGCCAACGAGGCGTTCGCATACGGATTGTAGGCATGCATCTCCATTTTCGTGATGCGATTGTCGTAGGTCAGCGGTGCGGTGACGTTCAAGGGATCTGCCATTGTTCCACTATGTACTACCTTCGCCCAATCTCTTCACGGTGAATCCCAATGATTGTAAAAATTCGATATTTCTTCTCGTTAGCAGGAAGCTCCTCTTGTCGCGATTTTCACTCCGAGCCGGTGTATTCGACTCCACGTAGGACGAACGACTAGCGAACGTTCCATCCAGTTTCACCGCTTTATAATCCTCGCTACTACTTTTGTAAATTAACATTTCTTAATGTGTAATCTTATGGTAATTTCTTCACGTCCAAAGTCTACGAGACGATCGTCCTGATCGAGGATACGTAACGTGAGACGGTCGATTACTCTGACGATGACCGGTAGATAAATGACGGTTTTCGGTGCCTCCGAGATTTTATAGCCCGGTGGTACGCTGGGAAAGAACTCGTGAATAATGTGTCGTGGTCTACCGTTGGTGTACGCACCACCCGCAATGTTGCACTCGATGCGTAGAATATTTGTTTTCACAATGTCCACGGTATCGTCGGATTCAGCCTGGACGTTCGGCTCGATCACGCGATTCGACGAGAAGCCCAGTAGCGAGCCAATGTTATTCGGTTTTCCAAAGTCAATCGAATATTTACAGAATATTTCACTCTTCAGTGTATTGTTATTCGCTCGTAGAAGAATGACGCTGTCAATGTTGTCTTTAATTTCATGTCTCGCAGAAATTTCAGACTGGAAAAATTCATTTATGGCACTCAACTCGTAACAGCCTCTGGGTATCGTCAGTACCTTATCGTTATCGTAGTAAAACTTATTATTCGTCTCGTCCACATTGGCTATCGAGTTGAACGTTTGCATGTCCACGAGACCGATCTCGTAGCGATCGTCTTGCAGATTGATGGGGGGAAAGAAATCTGAATTTAATACTGATTTACGATCCGATAATGTCACGGTGAAAGACATTTTTTTTTTTTTTCAAAGTATCTGTTCTCGCAGGAATTTCACGCACAACTGACCGCAATTGCTTTTATCGTACGATTGATATCGATCATGATTGTAGTAGATTATAACGTTAGGACCAAAGTAACGCACACATTCTTTCGGCGGTTTCAAATTTCCGAAGGAATCAAAATATAGGACGATGTCGTTACGCTTGATGTAGGCTACCCAGTGGGTACCAGGACCGCATTGATCGTCGAGATTCACGATCGCGCACTCGTTGCACCGCGGTCCGTCTAGCGGCAGAGATGTGCGCATAAAGACTCCACGGAAGTATGGTATGCGTCGGCAGATGAGTGCCAATTGTACGTTACTAGTAGGACCTGAATCCGGGAGAGCATCGCGACGACGACGAAATTTTCCCTCATTCATTTTCTTCCTCGACCGTTTTTTTGTTGTTTTTTTTTTTGTTTTTTTTTTTTTCCACGGATACCCTCTCCGACGACTCGCTTGTACGGTTTCAGATAAAGACCTCGGCCTCTCTCGCGCGACGCTTCCATCGCGCGATTGTGACGTTGCATTTCCCGCAATCGTTCTCTCTCAGCTTTTGCACGGTTTACAGCACTCGCTATACCCGATGCTCCACCTGCCAATGCTCCGACTCCACCTAGTAGTGGAAGTATAGGTATTATACCACCCCGTTTCCTCGGCATTCGAATTCTTCTCTTCCTCGTAATACCAATTTTTTTCTTGTTGTTGTTCTTTTTTTTAGCCGCTACTGCTTTCTTCATCGCAACAATATTATTATTATGTAATCCCAAGCCAAGTTTACGCTTAGCATTCATCGATGCCCATACGGCTGCGGCGACCGCGCGTTCACCCAAGGTCGCGTCTCTTGCGTTAATACGTTCACGCGCTCTCCTCGCTAGCACTTTATCGGCCTGATGACGCTCCGGTAGATCCTCGTTGTGCCAATATGCTAAGTCGTGATCGAGGCAGGCCTCGTCCAGCGGATTTATACCACGATCGCCGCGCTCCAATCTTTCGCGAAGTCGAGTGCCGGGTCCGCAATAATTGTAACCGGGCACGTGCAGCTCAAATGGCAATTTTTTCAAGACTTTATTGAAGAACGATCCAGACATTTAGAGCAACTGCTTCTCTTGCTGACAAACGTAACAGTCTTTTATCCGTCTCGGTGGTCCGTCGTGGTGAGTGGTATCAGGTAGATTGTAGTGTTGCAAACAATATTGATATTGCTGCACATCCGAGTCCGCGCGAATGTGCCGAGGTAATCTTTCCCACACACTCGCGATACTGTCTGGAAAGTACTCGAGCAATACGATCTTCGGTATGTGTTCGAGCTGATGATTCGTCAAGTTAAGCAGAGAATCGACGACGACTAGCATGAACGCCATCGTAATGGCAACTGACCGAATAGTTCCGTAATTCGCGAAATATAAATGAACGATACGGCTGTTCCCGAAGGTTAATAGCGAGGATGCATTTCGTGAAGCACGTGCCGACTATTCGCGTGACAAATTTGGATGCTCACAATGCTACCGCGCAAATAAAAAAAAAACGTCACGGATCGCTATTACCATCTACGATACGCTGCATAGTTTGCGGTCCGTCGAATTGCGGTAAGACAAACGTGCTGCTGAGCCTCATAGAGAGTCCGCACGGTGTGAGATTCGAGAACCTGTACGTCTACTCGAAATCGCTCCAGCAACCGAAGTATCGATATCTGGAGCAGCTTCTGCAGGAAACGGAGGAAATCGGTTACTTTCAATTTTCCAACAATTGCGAGGTTGTGAACGTCGCGGATGCAAAGCCGAATTCCATTTTCATATTCGACGATGTGGCCAACGACAAGCAGGACAATATAAGGGACTACTTTTGCATGGGTAGACATTCCAACATCGATTGTTTCTACCTCTGTCAGACTTATGCGAAAATACCGAAGCATCTGATACGAGATAACGCAAACTTGCTAATAATATTTAAGCAGGATGGAACTAATCTGAAGCATATTTTCAACGATCACGTCAACAGTGATATGTCGTATGAGAAATTTCTCACATTGTGTTCGACCTGTTGGAGTCGCGATTACGGTTTCTTAGTAATAGACAAGGATAGCTCTCTGAGGAACGGTCGTTATCGCAAAGGTTTCAACGAGTACGCCACGATCGAGTGAACGGTCTTGTCAGGCCGGTAAGGTTTCGACCTTGCCGGTAAGGTTTCGGCCTTGTGAATGTCGATAATCATGCCGGTAAGGTTTCACGATCACGGCCTTGAGTGTCAGTTTGATACTGGAGCGCAGGCTGTTCGGATCACCGTGTCAGGTCGGTTAAAACCCGTGTCGGTTCGGGGAGAATACAGCATCGCAACAGGTCGGTTAAAAACCGTTCAATTCGGGGGAAAGCTGTTTTATACAGCATCGCGATGGATGAAAAATCGCTTCTGAAGAGGATCGCCAAGACGAGCGAGGTCATTCGCGACAAGCATCGTGCCTTGAAATCGGAGAAGGCGATAATGGAGAGCAGTTTGAACGAGACATTCAAGCCGATAGTCGAACCATTGAAGAAACTCGTTTCGCAAACGGAGGATAACACAAATAATAATAATAATAATAGTTCGTTTGTCAAATACAACGATAAATTGAAGAGGGGAGCCTATTTCACATCGACACCGCATAAACGAGCAAAGAATCTTAGTAGTAGTAATATTAGTGAAACTATTACGAATCCATTGGATTTCATGACCGACGACGACGACGACGAGTCTTCTATAACCGATCAACCGTCGCCCGATTCAAAAAAAAGTTTGCTAGAAAAATTAAATGTTGATGAAAAACAGGAACCAGGCTTGTTTCAACATGTCTTTCAACATATTCAATTACATCCGATCCCTGGCAAGTATATTAAATTACTTCTGACTGATAGGGATAACTTGATTGATCGTGCTTTTGGACCTCGTTATGAAGATGATCAACTGACGCTTGGTAAATGTAAATTTGAAATAAGTCATGAGGGAGATATTATTCTCGATAAGACGTTATACACCGGTACAATGGGTACTTATGAACTAATTTTCATGAGAGAACCCAATCGAGCCATTATAAAACCCGACGATTTGGAACAATACAAGAGTATTCTCAATCAAACTAAAGCGCATAAACTGTTAAACGATAGTCTAAAACAAATCAAAGGTAATAGAGGTGCAAAATATACAGAAATTATTAAACCATTGCTATTGGGAAAACCTATTTTACCGCCTTATCGGTTACCATCAACATCACGCGCAAGAAAATCGTCAACTTCTGACGCGTCAACATCGGGCGCAAGTAAACCGTCGGGCGCAAGTAAACCGTCGGGCGCAAGTAAACCGTCGAGCGCAAGTAAACCGTCATCAGCATCATCGAAAAAAAAGGGTAAAGGTCTTATGCGTGTCACCGAGGGACCAATCAACTACGTACATTGGAACGATCCGAATGAATTGATCGAACGTTTGAGACTTTTGATCGCGTCGGTGGCTGCCGGTAATACGAGTCATCACAACGAGATACAGTCGATAATCGAGGAGTTGCGCGACGAGGATCTCATCGTATAAAGAAAGTTGCACGTTACACTCTTACCTCAGTGTAATATCAACGTCTTTCGGTAGTACGAGGTAAATAAATGTCTGACTCCTGCTGCTGTGAAATTTGCATTTGTTTAACATACATCGTAGACTGTATACTCTCGACATTACGAGCCATCAAAAAGAGGAATAATAATAATAACGAGGAACAGGAGACTGATTTTTGAAATGTCGATAAATAAATTTGGAATTGGACTGGATGGTGAGAGTAGGAAACACGAACCAAATTTAGAACATTTACTGCATGAATTCAAACAATATCTGACAATGACATTGAATAAACATAATGAACAATTTGAGAAAAAGATGGACCAAATTTTTCAAACAATTTGTGAAAAATTGGATGATAAAGTGAGTAAAAGAGATCTGGAAAGAGCAATACTTAGCAACACTTTTCATTAGGAATTTCGAAGAATCTGTCTATTTTTGAAAAAATGAGCAAAGAAAAGATACAGTTGGTGGAGGAGCTCCACGCACCGGCGAGGATAAATTTTCCACGCAGAAGAGTCATCGTGCGCGGCTTCGACGATCTCTGGCAGGCCGATCTTGTTGATATGCGCAATTACGTCGATGCGGGTCACCAGTACATTCTCACTGTAATCGATACCCTCTCGAAATACGCTTGGGCGGTGGCATTGAAGACCAAGAGCGGCGGAGAAGTGACGACGGCAATGACGAGAATCCTACTGAAGGACGGCAGATGTCCGAAAAATTTACAGACCGACAACGGCAAGGAGTTTTACAACAGTGACTTTCGGGCGTTGATGAAGAAACGCGGGATAAATCACTACTCGACCTACAGCGTGATGAAAGCGTCGATAGTCGAGCGCTGGAATCGTACGTTGAAGACGGAAATGTGGAAACGATTTACGTTGAACGGTAATTACAAGTGGCGCGCTATGCTGCAAGAGTTGGTGGACGCGTACAATGCGCGAAAGCATCGTAACACGGGAATGCGTCCCGTGGATGTGAAACCCGAGCATGCAGATAAGCTACTCAAGACAGTATACAGCCACATCAAGGTCGCAGGTCGTGCCAAGTTCAAAGTCGGTGATTTCGTACGAATCAGTAAATACAAGCAGATGTTCGCCAAAGGCTACACGCCTAATTGGACTACCGAAATATTCGAGGTGGCGAAAGTGCAGAGGACCAATCCCGCTACGTATCTCCTCAAGGATTCCAGGGGTACGGAACTGTTGGGTGGATTTTACGAATACGAGCTTTCGAAAACCATCAATCCCGATGTGTATCTGGTGGAGAGAGTATTGCGTAGAAAGGGCGATAAAGTGTTCGTTAAGTGGCTGGGATTCGACAGGACGCACAATTCCTGGATAAATAAGAGCAATGTTTTATAATAACTTTTATTAAGATGTATCAAAATATAGAATAAATAAATAAATAAATAAATAAATAAACAAATTATTTTAGACTATAATGTCCCCAGGGTAGAGTCGCCGCGGTGCCGGGTGTAACGAAACGCTTGTCGTCGTACGGACTGAGGGCGACCTTTCTCTGACTGATCGAGAAAACCTGGTGCAGCCTCGATCGAATCAAATTTTGACTGCGAGACTGTACGGTGAAATTATCCAAGCAATCCTTGTAGTCGTCAAATGTTATATTTCTATCGATAACGTAACCTTTGACACCTTTGGCTTTTTTGGTAATTCTCGCACAGTCCTGCACCTTGAAAGTATACATTTTTGCCCTCAGTCCTACGAACTCGGTCATGACACGACCATTGTTCTCGTCCTTCATCAGACCGGGTATCTTTTTGTTGACGCGTGGCAAGTCATACCGATTATCGTCAGGATAATCGCTGGTGTCGAATCGCGCGAGATCGCGTTTCATGACCGAGTAAACGTCGTCGCACTCGACACTGTATATCAGACTGTCCGTGTCGGTATACATCGCTCTACATTTACCGCCGAATGTAGGAAGCATATAGTCATAGTGGAATTCATACAAGCAAATTTTTGAAATATCTAAAATACTCATTCCCACGTAAATGGGTTTATCAAATTTCGCGGACAATTTCGACAATTGAATCGCGACCAAATTCTCGTTGAAAATCGCGAGACTGTGAAAATTCGGTTTGGAAATCAGGCTTTCCGCCCCGTATCTTCCCTCCCACTTGGTTGCGAGCCTCACGTCAACTCTATTCCTCACGTTCTCCATTGTTTTACCGAAAACCGCGTTGTTCATCAACTTGAAGAGATTCCTCTCAAATTCGTTGGTGGACGCGGTGCGCAAACGCGTGTTCAGCTCGATGTAATCGCGTAGCCAGGTGGACTGCTGAAACTTTAAACCGCGATGTATACGCTTCAGTACGAGTCCATTACGCATACATTGTTGCAGAGCGCGATAATGTATTACGTAACGGGTCTTATCGTTTAAAGTGGCCAGCAGCTTCTCCTGGCTCGCGCCCGGCGGCTTCTCGCGCACCATGCAGAACGGTAGGTCCGCGTGTTTGTCGTGAAGCTCGCGCGGATACTCCAAATCGACCTCCAAAATATAACCCTCGGGATGATCCGTGGGTATAGCGGAGACATCGAGATTGGCAGCGTCCTCGATCCATTGGAATCCATGGGTGGGCAGCGGCTGACACATTGCCCACCCATACAGATTGTTTACGTCGTAATACATGAGATATTTCGACGGTTCCGCCGGATCGTAGTCCCGCATATACCGATTGTTGGCCCTCTCGTAACGATGGGAGCACTGACTCAAACCACCGCGTATACCGCGCTCCACGAACAGCAACATATCCACGTCCGTGAAAAGCTCCAGCCTGATTCCCGTATGCTTCAACATCGCGTCCCAGGTGAAGCCCGGTAGCGTATAATAATGGGCTGGATCCAACTCATAATTTAGCATGCAACTATCGCGAAAACTTTCGAAAACATCGGTCAACAATAGGACATCGGTCTTCAGGTACAGGTCACTGTACTCCCCAAGTGTGCGCATGTGGAATTTGGTCCATACCTCTACGGCATGATTGTATGCTTCCTCGCTGATATCGCTGTCGGTCAGTCTGTTGCGAAACGACTGTCGCGGTGGTAAAGCCGTCTCTTCCAATCTAGCCGCGCTATCTATATAGTCGTAAGGAAAAATACCTTTCCTCGTAAGCAAATTCAACTGTTCGACGCTCAATTCCGAAAATTGTGACCTCAAATTTGTCAGCTGAGATTCCGCCAAGTACGAGCTCAATTTGTCCAAACTGGAGGCCATGAATTTGAACGAATCGATAAATCTCAGCCGTATATTATAATTTCGCAGATATTTGGTGAATGAAATGTATTTTTCCTTATGCACAGGCAGCAGATATACCGATCCCTCGTACAAATTAGCGATCGTCTCGAAAATGAAATGTGAATCATAGCCGGAAAAATTGTGGAAAATGACTGGAATGACATGCGAATCTTTGAAATTTAAATTACAATTATTGTGAGCCGGTCCTCTGTATCTGCCGGTCAGATGATCGTGATCGCGAATTCGTAGTTGATTCGGAAGAAACGGCTTTTTGCATATATGACAATTGGGATCATTATAGTGACGCGATCGTTCGCTAATACTAAGATTATGCATGGGCACGACAGTCCCCAGTTTCTCGCTCGCGATGCGCGCAATGACCTCGAGCTCGCGTACGAACCATTCGATGCAGTCGGCACCCCGATGAGCATCGTATTTCGAGAGTGACGCATCGCGAGCACTTTTTAAATAATAGCCTACACTCATAGGTTCATGCTTCTGATAAATATCACTACTGTTCGATTGTTCAACTTTTGATAATATGCACTCCAGATCCGCGTATACGACGAATGGCACTCGTTCCCCATTTTTGATGTTCTTGAAGGAAACCCAGCGATCCTCGGACTCTCTCGGTAACATCAATCGGAGATTATCGTTGAGCTGCGAGCAATCCTGCTCATGCGACTCCAGCCTCTCCACTGTGCGAAAGTAGTGGAGACATCTAAAAAAAAAAAATAAATAAATAAATAAAACATATGCAGTTATATTTGTATCATTATTAATACATACCGATCGCATATATAATGCGCATTTTTGCTCTTGGTGAATTGACTTCGCACCAATCTCGACAGATTCCTTATGCACATGAAATGTCCTGCCCCCTGTTCATCGTTGACGAGAAGAAGATTAGCATGCCTCGATCTCTTCTTCTTCGTCACCTGAAGCGGTACGATTTTTGCGTCGATATTTGGCTCTTCATTCTCCAAGGTAAAGATGTTAACCGACACGTCATTATCCGTCTCGAATTTCGGAATCTGTTTTAGCGTAGTCGGAAAGGTTAGGCTACCGACGTCTAAAACCGTCCGAAAATGTGGATAAGAGGACGTGCGCTTTGGATTAGCCGTAGGTTTTGCCGGATAGAGTGCCGCCGTCACGGACCACGCGAAACATGCATTATCACTGGTTTCTAAATTTATCAGAGCTTTCCTACTCGTGATAGCGGATGGTATATTAATTCTACAACCCGCGTGCAACGGGTTAAAACGATTAATGTTAACTATTAAATAATGAATTTTGTGCAAAGCCCATCCACTATTACCCTCTTGAAATTCACTTAATTTTTTCATTATAACGTCTAAAATGTTTTTCCTATACCAATCACTAAAATTATCAGTCTTATACAATGTAGCATTAGTCGTACTAATGTTTTTATCATCACTCTGGTCCTTAGAGATGAATTGTCCGTTAAATACACAATTAACCTTAACACTATTTGCACTAACAAATACCTTATCTATACGCGTACGCACTAATACTTCCGCGTCTACTAAAAAATCCTTAGGCTCTATATAATTACTATTAACTACCATGCCGCTGCATATTCGACTTCGAAACGCCGAATCAAGCTCCTCCCAGGTAAGTCCTTGTACGTCATTGCTACAACCAGCCCCTGATTTAATATAATTCAATTCCCTCTGCGCTCGTAGCAACAGACACTTTATACACGCGATTTCGGCAAAATTCTTCTGACGCGTTCCAACGGGTAAAGCTCGATCCGCGTTGCTCAATCGTCGAATATGCTCGCGACATTCCAGTACCCACGCATCGTACTCATTCGCACTATTAATTGTAAAAAATTTTCTTCGCAATTCAGTCGACATTTTGTGTGTTTCTTAAAGAAATGACTCTGTCATACGGTGAACAACAACAATAAATTAATAATTGCGAATGCGTCTCTCGCGAAGAGTAACGCTTATATATATATCGAATAGAGAATGGAAGTAGGGGTATCTACACATCCCATTGTTTCGTCCGAGATGCATACTGACATTGATATACATTGTTTTTTTTTTTTTCAGAAGTCTTTTATTCCTTTATATATTGATCATATACAGATTTCATAAAGTAAACATTTTGCAGTGAACATATACCATAATGATTCATACACTTGGGTAACGGTGGTTCGAAATTTTTACTCCATCCAAGACTAAATTTACCCCACTCACACTCCTTCGCATTGTATATATTTTCTAAGTTGCAAATTTTTCTCAACCAATCATATTTCTCCCGTCCTTTCACGAAAATCCAATCTTCATCGTACGACGTTACATACTTTCTTATTACATCTTTATGCTTGTAATAAGGTGAATGACCGTCGGTCCAATTGAATCCATGTCGATTAAAATAAAGCCAACTTTAAAAAAAAAATAAAATTATATACAAAACATTACATTTTAAAAAAAAAAAATACTTACTCATTCTGTTCTCTCTCGAGATCGCTCAACCAAGCTTCTTGAAATGGTGGTGAAAATACATTGTGATACACTTCATTATCACGCAACACCGCAAATTCTTTAACTATAAAACTCTTGTCGGTCAATACAAAACCTTGAAAATCAACGAATGTCGGTGTTATTATCGTCGTCGTCAGTCGCTCGATGCAATACTGAACGATCTTTTTTTTTGTCGCATTTAAGAAAATATTAAAATTTAATGTTTTTTTTTAGGAGGGGATATTTTCTAAGAATTTTTTCCCATTGTTAGTTTCTTCGGAAAAAAAATATCTTCCAGAGATTAAGAAAGAATGGACTCCTTATCGAATGTAACTTTATATTTTTAAAAAATCTTTCTCTCTCTACGGAGATATTTCTTCGGAGATGCTTCATTTCAGTTTTTATCTTCGTCGAGAATAGCGCAACAATGCATAGAATAACTCACATAATGGATATAGAAGGTTTCTTAGTTTATAAAAAAGAACTTAAATATAAAGATATAGCTATAATTGATTTAAAAAGTAACCAAATTTCTTACGCATCTTTTCGTTTGCGTGACAGTATGAAAAACCTTAGTGAAAAAGACAAAAAAACTGTGTGGTTTTTGCTAAATATGGTGCATGGTATAAAATACAGTGATACGGGATTCGAGAAATACGAGCAGGAGGATGTGGAAGATTTTATTAGAGGTTGCCTAACGTGCGAGAATCCCGTAGTAGCCTACAAGGGAGGGAACATTGAAAAAAATCTATTGAATAGGATGAATGTGGATAATATTAATTTAGAAGTGTATGGTTGCCCTAAGTTTAAGGATTTAATTGAATTATATGATTTTGAAAAAACACCGTGCAATTTACACGTTCGAGAGAAGAACTTGAACAATGAACGTATCCACTGTCCGTACGAGGAGGTATCAGTTTTTGCCAAATGGATAAAAGCAAAAATGTGATTCTTTAAAAATCATAGAGAAATAAAGAGGGGAAAACAAGTCCTCGCAGCCTCATTCAATGTTACAACATCGTCGGTGACAGTAAGAAAAAATGAGCTGCGAAAAGTGTAAATTAATCATGATTCAAGAGGATATTGTTCCTCTTTCACCCACTCCTCCCAGAGAATTGACAGAGGAATACGTGAATCGAATTAACGATTTCTTCAATCGTTACTTCGAAGAGTATGAACGGAAACTGCATCATTATTTGCATAAAAACTGTAAGTATTTATTTTATAATATTTTTACATTTCCATAATTATTATTTGTTTGTAAAATTTTTTTCTTCAAAAAAATAAAGTGAAGAAAGACGAAGAGACTGAGGAAAAAGATATTGAGTCAAAGGAGACGAAGAAGGAAGAAGATAAAGAGGAGAAAAAAATAGAGGAGAAGGAGGAGGAGGAGGAGGAGGAGGAGGAGGAGGAGAAAATAGAGGAGGAAGAATGTAAGTATTTACTTTATTTTTTTACCTTCTCATAATTATTACCTATTTGTATTTTTAAATTAAAGTGAAGAAAGACGAAGAGAAACAGACCGGGGAAGATATTGAGCCAAAGGAGATGAAGAAGGAAGAAGAAGAAGAGAAAAAAATAGAGGAGGGGGAGGAGGAGGAAAAAGATAATGCGTCAAAGCAGACTAAGAAGGAAGATGAATCACCACATTTCTTTTTCTTTTATTATTAAATTTTTATAGAATAGTTTAAAAATTATTGTAGAAATATTATTGTAAATATTCCCCTTCCTATTTCATCAGGGGTAAACGGAAAGAAATCTAATACGTTTTGATTAAGAGATGTAACTCAATCTAGAGTAGAGATAGATAAGGATTATTCGTACTGGAGAGCAATGTCGACTTCAGTAGTGTTTCTGACAGTAGACAAAATGAATTCGAACCAAAAAAAAATCAGTTTACCAGACAAAAAAATGACATTGTTGGATTATCAACAAACAGGGAAGCCTGTAGCTATAGTAAAGCCAACACCGCGGTTAGTAGTAGGACGAAATACATGGAGGCTTCTGCAGCAGCAGCATCAACCACTTCGAAGACCTGCACCGCTTCAGCCTAATGCTGCTGCTGCTGCTGCTGCTGCTGGTGCTGGTGATTCTGATAATGTCAATAATCAACCTATACCACGTCTTTAGCCACCAATCGGTAAGAAAAGTTTTAACTCTTCTAACATTAAGTACTTCATGAAATTAAAATTTAAGACTAATAATAATAATAAATCATTTTCAATTTTTTAATCGCAGATTCTGCTGCTGCTGCTGCTGCTGCTCCAGTTTAAGACCAATATTATCATTACTATTATTGTTATTGTGTGTATATAATATTATTATTAAAAATATATATTAAAAACTACAACGATTGTTCAACTAGCAAACCCCTGCTCCTCAACCTTGAATTCACGTGAAAAATGATAAAACGATATCATCCAAAGTATGGACGAGGTAGTAGAAGAGGAGGATAATAACCTGTTAATAGTTATTGTGAAGTGGAGAAATCTAATACGTATTGATAGAGAAAATAATAATAATTATACATTTCGTATTGAGCTTACATCTCTACCATTCTCAGTCTACCGAGTTTGCTTGACGTGATAGTTTCTACAAAAAAAAATGGGTGTAATTAAATTGTACAGATTATCTACTGAACAAAATATTGAAAACATTCTAAATATGGATGAATTAGTGGAGGAAGAAGAAGAAGAAGTAGATTTGGAAGGAGATTGGGGTGAAATAGAAGACGCGAATAACAACGCGTTGACCGCGATTGTGAGAATGTTGAGGAAGAAGCTTCAGCGGCAACAATCCACATCAAATATCCAGTCTGATGGGGATAATGACGATGATGATGATGATGATGATGATGATGATGAGGTTCATCTATCAGATTTTAGTAGTGAAATGGAGTGGGAGGGTATTGATATGGAGCAAGAAATTTCTCCAGAAAATATAATACGGTTCGATGAGGATAATGACGTTCTCCAGCTACTGGAAACCATCAACAATCGGTAAGAATCAATGAAAAAAAAAAAAAAAAAAATTTTATCAAGTGCTTGGATAAGTAGTATAATAAATATTTTTTCTCGTAGATGATACCGCTCCTACTGTTACTCTCACTACCACTTCATTTTTATAATATTTTATTATTAAATTCAATTATAACTTTTTTTTTTATGTGTGTTATTAAAAATATATTTATAAATTTTAATTAAAAAAACAAAAAAAAAATATCGTTCATTTCACAACCTCAAAATTCTATTTCTCCTTCTCCTTCTCTTTGACTGCGTTCCGCTTCTCGGATAGGAGGCTAATACGTTTTGATAAAGAGTAGACTAATATGTATGTATTGATAAAGAAGAAAGAAAGGTATCAGATTAACTACAAAATACGTGTCTAATCAGTAAGTTCATATTTCATTGGAAGATCGTTTTGCATCTGAGCGACTAGTGACGAAAAATCTTGAGATCATTTTAACGCTAGCAACGACAGTGACAATGTTCTGTGATACACCTAAAAAACGAGACATTTTTGAGAATAATCCTGATTTTGATGCCTTGATTGAAGACCTTGTGGGGATAATAAGTGAAATAGAGGAACAAATAGAGGAAGAGGACGAAGATTTGTTGAGGAATCCGGAGGATAATCCTGAATTTAGCGCCTTGGTTAAAGAACTTGTGGAAATAATGGGTAAAATGGAGGAAGAAGTGCAAGAGGACGAAGATTTGTTGGGTGACGATCCTGATTTGATAGTACTAGTTGAAAAACTAGTGGAGCTCAGAAATCGAATACAAGAAGGGCTACAGCAAGCGGAGCAAGAGCAGGTGGAATAAGAGGAAGAAGAAGAAGAAGAAGAGCATGAGGAGGAGGAGGAGGAAAACGAAGGAGAAGCAGCGAAAGCCTAAAAATCTTTTTGTGATTTTTGTAAGTATATTTGCTTTGTTAAAATAGTTATTACAATATCAAAAAAAAAAAAAAAAAAAATAACAAAATGTTTCTCAAATATGTCCCAGGTGAAAAATATGGCCACACAAACGGAGTCCATTGCTACAAGAACTGAGGCTACGCAAATGGAGCCTCAGATAGATCTCACACCACATTACTGGTGTACAAATTGTACAAAATATGGTCACCTACGCATCAATTGTTCACTACCAGAGTGGTGTAGCATTTGTCATAAATATATACATCATGCAATTGAATGTAAAAAAAATTTCTAAAAAAAAAGCATTGTAAATAAAACCTTTTTAATACTTCAATAAATTATAATTAAAAAAAAAAGATTCCCTTTTTTCTAACTTACGAAAAAAAAAAAAAAAAAAAAAATATGGGGGAGCGATCACTGGATCGCTCTCTACGAGTATTCTCTCTCTCTCTCTCTCTCTCTCTTTCTCCAAAGCGTCTACACTATTCGCCTTAAAAGAAGTCGGTCGCGCGGGCACCCAGGAGCGTAAAGACTCGGTTGGGCACCCCCCAACTCTCATCCCAGGAGCGTCAAGATTCGCTTGGGCACCGCTCTTTAAGGAATTTAAGGTAAAAGGGGGAGGCCACATTTGTACCCCCCCACCAAAGGAGTCAGAGGGGGGATACACGCGACAACTATCGGTAGTTAGCGATACCGACAATCATCGATGGAATCTCTCTCTCTCTCTCTCTCTCTCTTTCTCTCTTTCTCTGCGTCCACTGCTTAACGTAAGAGTGGGCCCACGTGTGTACCCTACGAGTTTAACGTCGGGGGAGGAGGATGCGCATGCGCACAACCGCTCGAGGAGAGGGGGCAATTCCCCTACTTCCCTTGCCCCCGCGGGACCCCGACCCCCTCGTCACCCGGTCATAGAATCCCCTTAGCTACTCTACTCCAGTTGGATTTCCGGATGATCCCCTAACCAATCACGAGTGGCGTGTGAAGTGTGAACTGCAGAATTATCCTGCACTACACGGATTATTGGCATATCTTCGGCAGAATACACAGCACGAACACTTGGAAGAAGCACCTCTTCAAGGATCGTAATGTAGTCTGCAGAAGACATCTTAGGAGGAATCTCAACCAATTCACCTATCGTGCCTCCTGACACCCACCCCCAAACGCCACACGTGATTCGTCCAGAGCGATCACTCTGAACGACGTATTCGGGGTTCATCCGAGAATCGCTGGGCCTCCAGACGTGAAGAAAACGTCGGTCAACGGATGGTACAAAAACCTTTTCATCGGTCCAGATCACCCTTTCCCATGTTTCACAGCTGGTCGCTAAATTTTCTAATGCAAACGCGACTCTTTGTTCTCGGTGCTGAGGATTAAGAGTAATCTTGCGGGCTGGACGATAGCAATTAATGCCGGCCACGTTAAGTCGCCGCCTACCCGATCGTTCGGATAAAGGAAATCCCGTCTCAACAATTCCGTCAACTACGTTCCCGAAGGGGTCTCGCGAAATGTAGTCCACTAGGAGTTGGTCCTCTACCGGTTGTGAACCAGCAGGTCTATGATTATTTGCACGGTGATCAGGCAATGCGTTACCACCGCCGCGCTGAAAAGCGGTAATCCACCGGCGAACGGTTTTCACCGAAACACCTGTAAGCGCTGCAATTTCTAAATTAGATTTTCCAGCCTCCCAAAGGCCTACAATTCGCCCCCTCAACCAAACTTCGATATTCGGTGCCATTATACGCGAAAACTAATAGCAATGCGCGAGCTCTAACCACCTAGAGTGCAATGAAACAGTTTATCAAAAAGAAACAAGCTATTCAGTGGTTTGTTTACATGCACTTCCGATCAAAACAAATGCCGAAGAAGCGAGCTCCTGCTCATATGGATTAGATTACAAAAAAAGCATAAATATAACATTGTATATTTTAAGGTTTGCAAAAATATTTTTGGAGGCAGTAGCAATGCTTCCAAATAATTAACAAAAAGAGAAGATAATAATGCTTTTAAAACGAAAAAAAAAAAATATCTCCCGCGGGACTCGAACCACCGACAAAAGCGCTCTAACTAATCTTCGAGGCAAGCGACCTAGCCATTGAGCCACGAACTCTTCATGACCATTGATCAAGATTTCTTCAATGTAAATGATATTTTAAACTGAAGGATATTGAGATATATTATTATCAATGTGTAACGATTATAAAAATATTTCTCTAATAATAATTAGTTAAGTGTGCGCGTTTAGGATATTATTCTATACATGTTAAAATTTAAAAGAAATAACTCTTCTTAGTCTGATTAATAAACGAGTGAATTTTATTAATTAAAATTATGTTATACTTACAAGAAAAGTTACATAAGTGGAAACCAGTATATTCTTATATTTAAATGAGTTTCTTCTATAATGCCAATAACTTATTGGTTTAAAAAATTAAAAGTAAATTAACATATGTATATATATATATGTGCATTACAGAATATCACATAATAATCCAGACTTATAATGTTAATTGTACCAAACGCTGTAAGCGACAATAATCTTTCATACTGACGTTTGACAGTGACAGGTGCACAGTATTTTAAAATCCCCGCTGTAATCGCAGTCTTCAATGGTGTCGCCTGAGAAAATCTTCTTTAGAGAGTATCCATTGGCGTAGAACTGACCTAAACAAGGACGGACGAATGATTCTTACCGAGCGAGAGAGATAGCCATAGGCAATGGCACAGATAGAAATAAGCCTCGGGACGCCTGGCTTGCCCTGCTATGCCGTATAAAGCTCTCTCTCTCGCACTCACGCATTTAGAGCGAGATAAACTAACTACTATAGTTATCGCGTTCCATTCCCCTATCTCCGCCTAGCAGAATAGAGTATACAGTGAAGGATCCTAAAATGCGGTTCCTAAACGCATCAAGGGACGTCATTTCTGCCGGTCATTGTACTTTCGGTACTACCGTAGTACCCAAAAGCGACATATCCTATAGCGTAGTACTATTTTGGGTACTACGCTATAGTCGCTGCTGATACTATGTACTGGTCGGCGGAAATACGTCAGAGGGTAGAGACTGTAGAGGGACCGCAATATAGATATTTCTAATTACTAATTTCAAAATACATAATGCATGGTCCGTGAGCCAAGACAAATGTTAGTATTATTGTATCGTACATACATACCGCAAGTTATAAAGAAATAAAGTGACAGTGTTAATCTTACTGACAGCTGATATACTGATGGTATAAGTGAATAAATAAAGTGACGAAATTTGTAAAATGGACATAAAAATAATTTTTAAAAGTATATAAAGGACTGAACATTTTAGATAAATATAACAATAAATTTTATAATATAAAATGTAAGATATAAATATTTTGTGGTACTTTGTGGGATTTTATTTCAGATTAAATTATAGTAATGTGTTTACTATGTCACTACTGAGGATGGAGCTATGTGGATTGAACATTAAAATGAAAGGAATAGATTCACCATATTATGGTTACTGTGTCATCGCTGAGGATCAAACTGTGTTAATTGAGATGAATATTAAAATAAACAAGTCAACACATTGGGTAAATACGATACAAATAAAGAAGCTGACAGATTACATTTGTAATTTCAAATGTAAGATTTTATATAGTACTTTTTGGGATTTTGTTTCAGATTAAATTATTGTAAAGTGTTTACTATGTCAATGCTAAGAATGGAGCTATGTGGATTGAACATTAAAACAAAAAGAATAGATTCACCATAATGTTATTTCTGTGTCATCGCTGATGAGGATAAAACTGTGTTAATTGAGACAGATATTAAAATAAATGAGTCAGCAATTTAGGTAAATACAATAATAAATAAAGAAAATGACAGAATAGATATATAATATAAAATGTAAGATGTTTTATAGTACTTTGTGGGATTTTGTTTCAGATTAAATTATAGTAATGTACGTGTGTTTACTGTATCACTGCTGAGGATGAAGCTATGTGGATCGAACATTAAAAAAAAAGAATATATTCACCATAATGTGGTTACTGTGTCATCGCTGAGGATCAAACTGTGATAATTGAGATGAATAATAAAATAAAGAAGCTGACAGATTAGATATATAATATAACACGTAAGATATTTTACAGTACTTTGTGGGATTTTATTTAAAGTTAATATATGTAAAATAAAATTTTTCTTTTCTTTTTACAATTGTATCTATATTAATTACTATATGTTGCAATCTCTTAAAATTAAGCCTCTGCTTTTATTAGCAAACTAATAGTTCCACACGGCAGTGATGCCAGAATCAAGCTTTTAGCAACAAAAATGAAGATAAGCGCTAGCCAGCAGCAGTATAGAAAATTTAAAGGGAAGCGGTACAAACACAACTATGCCTGGAGAGCATAGGTGTGATTTGGACTTCAGGCAACATTGGCTTTAGAAGAAGAGCGACTACCGCTAACCGTGACATTTTTACGTGTCATCCGTGTGAAGTGGTGCTGCGTTTACCTAAAAACTCAAAGCAAATAAAAATGCTTTTCCTAAATTGATTTTTAATTTTGATAAAATGGTCAAATGTAGCCATTAATTAATTAGATTTGGTAATAAATACAGAAAATGCGTTTTAATATAGCAAATGAGTTGAGGTAAAATAAACTCAATGTTTTTATATTAATCTGTTAACAAATGCATTTTTTTATTTATTATTGAGTCCAATAAATTAATGGTTATTAAAAAAAAATGAAAAAATTTTAAACTTCACCAAGACTCGAACACGAGCCCACCGCATGATAAACGGCAACCTTACTGCCTGCGCTACAGCGCTCACTTGATGTACCAAGAGCAAAACAGCCTTTTAAAGACTGACTACAATTCTTTCACTAACTCGTCATAAACGATCAAGAATTAGCTGCAATAATAAATACATTTATCTCCACAGGATTATTGCACTAAATTTATTATGTTTTTAATTTGAAGCATATATTTTACATAAAGATACGATACTTTAAGGCCATGCAATACTCTAAATACAAAACTATTCATATGCTCGTTTATCATAGTTATTCGACTACATATAACAAATATTATAATATTACTTAATTAATTTATGATAGTTGAGCATATGAATAGTTTTTATATAAAGTACTGAATGGTTACCCTTAAATTATCATATCTTCATGCAAAATGTATGCTTCAAATTGAAAACAATAAATTTAGTACAATAATGCTATGTAGATAAATGTATTTATTATTACAGCTAATTCTTGATCATTTATGACGAATTAATAAAAGAATTGTAGTCAGTCTTTAAAAAGGCTGTTTTGCTCTTGGTAAATCATGTGAGCCCTGTAGCGCAGGCGGTAAGGTTGCCGTTTGTCATGCGGTGGGCTCGGGTTCGAGTCTTGGTGAAGTTTAAAATTTTTTCATTTTTTTTTTTCATTACAAAGAATTTTTTTTTTAATAACCATTAACTTATTGGACTCAATAATAAATAAAAAAATGCATTTGTTAACAAATTAATATAAAAACATTGAGTTTATTTTACCTCAACTCATTTGTTATAATAAAACGCTTTTATTGTATTTATTACCAAATCTAATTAATTAATGGCTACATTTGACCATTTTATCAAAATTAAAAATCAATTTAGGAAAAGCATTTTTATTTTATTTATTCACTTATACCATAAGTACATCAGCTGTCAGATAGATCAAAGCTGTCACTACTCCTTATTTCTTTATTACACTTCATTTTTCCGTATACTAACATTTGTCTTCGTTCACGCCGTTCACGGTGACAGGCTGTGAATATAATATACAGGGTGATTCTCTAACGGCGGAACATAGGAGATTCGTGTTAGTTGACTATAGCGCTCAGAATGATGGTATCTGAGTGCGCTGATTGGTCAATATCATGTAGTGCCAACATGAAATGGTCCGTTACCAATAGATGAATAAGAAAAATGAGACCCATTCGCCATTTTGGAGTGGAGAAGTATTTACATGCTAGTTGTAGCAGAAAGAGGTGTGAAATGGAAAAATGTCAAATAGTGAGGTTACTAAAGTAAAAATGGAAAATAATGAATGGAAAATTGTAATATTCTTATTTTCCATTCATTATTTTCCATTTTTACTTTAGTAACCTCACTATTTGACATTTTTCCATTTCACACCTCTTTCTGCTACAACTAGCATGTAAATACTTCTCCACTCCAAAATGGCGAATGGGTCTCATTTTTCTTATTCATCTATTGGTAACGGACCATTTCATGTTGGCACTACATGATATTGACCAATCAGCGCTCTCAGATACCATCATCCTGAGCGCTATAGTCAACTAACACGAATCTCCTATGTCCCGCCGTTAGAGAATCACCCTGTATATAATTTTGGATATATTACGTTCTGCATTTAAGATGGTTACTGACGTATTTCCGCTGGCAGTATACTTTGTGCAGTCTGCATTCCTTATATCAAAATTCACTTACTATAGAGCGTAGTACTATTCAAGATGGCGGACTTGGCAACCTTGCTTCTAACAAGCATCAGCGCCGCCTACCGGCAAGGATTATTTTAGGACAATGCCATGAGCAATCTCCCGTTTCATCTCTGCTCTCTACTAAAACGAACAGGAGTACCAATTACATACACTTTGTTTAAAACGAACGCTTTAGTGTACGCACTTTCGCAAAAAGTGCAGAAAGTGTAAAAAGTACAACCAAAACGAACAAACCTAATATAATAGGTCTGTTTTCGTTGTCTACACTTTTTACACTTTAGTGCAGCAAGTGTTACTGTACTTTATTTTGAGTATAGCTAAGTGTAGAAAGTGGATGCTTACGTTCAGTGATCTGATGCGGGTTAGGGTTAGACCCAGTTTCAGAGCTGCAACTTTCGAAAAAACTCTAGATGGATCCGAGTTTAGTGAGGAGGCTTCCGCGAGTGGATCTGATCGGATCCGGGTTAAAGGGGATTAAGGTAGGACGTACTCAGACGTGATCGAAATTCAAAACAGCATTGGTAAAATTTCAATAAGCAAATAAAGGTAAACTTAGTTATAAACTTTTATTATTAACATTTTATCACGTAGTTTTTTAATTTCATCAGGTAAAAATAAAAAATTAAGAAGAATTAAATTATATTTAAAATGATAACCTTAATCTTATGTTTATTGTATTTAAATGGCAATAAATTTTCTGTATATTTGCAATTAATTACTAAATTTTTTCAGAAATAAAGATGGATCAATACTACACTCACAATAGATATGTAGGTATGTAAAGTTTAAATGTAGTACAGAATACTAAAATAGTAAAGTATTCAGTTTTATTAATTATACTTTAATTTCCTGCACAACCCAAAACATTGGAGTGAAAAAAGTGTATTTGCATTAATTATTAAATCTTAATTTCATTAGACTTTATTAAAAGGAAATATTTTAATTAATACTTTCTTTTTTTTGGCAGATCTGAATAAATATTCCTGGACAATTGGAAGCACAAAATTGTTGTTGGAACATATAAGGAAAAATAAAAATATAATACAAAATAAAAATATTGGTCAACAAAAATTATGGGAGGTAATTGCTGCAGAATTAGGTAAAAAAGGATATTTAGTTAATGGCAAGCAGTGTTCAAATAAATGGAAATCCTTTAACTTGTTGGTAAAACCTATTGCTATTGGTCACTTGTCCATTTTTGACACTTCAATCACGTCGGAATACGTCCTACCTTAACCCCTTTAACCCAGACCCGATCAGATCCACACGCGGAAGCCTCCTCACCAAATCCGGGTTAATCTAGGGTTTTTTTCGAAAGTTGTATTACTGCGACTGTAGTAAACCCTAACCCGGATCAGATCACTGAACGTAAACATCCACTAAATGCAAATATGTATAGTAACGGGAATGCTAAAGTACATTTAGGCCCGGTGTCACAAGCCTTGATTAACTTAAGCTGTTGATTAAGAAGTGCTGACAATCGCTACAAAATTAAAATAAGATACACCGAGACATCAGTTTAAGTTGTCGGTACTGAGGTGTGAATTGTTAGAGAGTGGTTGGAACGAAGGAATACTGTGGAATATTGGAACAGTTAGGAGAAGGAAAAAGTAAATTGCAACAATTTAAATATAAATTTAATATTGAATTGCATGATATAAAGGTAAGCTTAGTTGTAAATATAAATTGAATTTTTTAAATAATAAACATTATATATATTTGCATTAAATTTATTTTTATCAAGAGTATTGAATTTTTACAAATTTTTATATTTTATAATATAAATGATAACTTAAAGAACATAGATAAACAAGAAAAAATTTGTGGAGTATATTTACAAGTAAATTTGAAGAAACATTTCGCACAATTATAATGTCAATTAAATACATGATATATATTTATTTGGCTACACAGTGTATTTTATGACGAAGTTTTTTTTGAAAAATATGATTCTCCACGACAAATTAATTTTTGTATATGACATTTAACAAGCAGAAGAAACATTAAGTAGTAATTTTGATATTGCTTCTTTTTATTGATACTTATTAATTTTGAAGATTATCATGAACAACAGTCTGACAGAGTTTATTTTGGAATGGATGGAAGATGAAGAAGAGGAAGATGAACAAGTGAACTTATATATTCAAGCTCAAAAAGAAGAAACACGAACTTTTAGACAACAAAAGAATTGGTTTGATATATTAAATAATGATGATTTTAGAGAAAGATTTCGTCTTACCAAAAATGAATTTATAATGGTTCTAAGAAAAATATATGGAGGTTTAATATACCAAAATGGAACAAGGTTAGTTTAATCCAATATTTTTGTTTTTAATTATACTATTATAGCTAGACTTTCAAAGTAAAACTTGTATGATGTAAAGGATGACAGATAATAATGTCATTAATTCATTGTGTAAATTAGTTTAAAGTTTACTTGAAATTTACCCTGAATAAATTTTCAAATATCTTATAGTTCATTCTGGAATAAAATATATTTTCTTTAATTTAATTTATTGTACTAATGCAATAGTCTATAATAAAATTATCTATAGCCAACAACCTCAATTTGAAAGATGTTTACTAAAATGTTCTTCTTACAAAATAAAGCTACACATAATTTTTTAAAGCAAGATTATTTATACCCTATTTTATTGCAGATCAACTAATATATTACCCATTAATCAATTACTTGCCTGCTTACGCTTTTATGCTACTGGATGTTATATGGTAACTTGTGCAGATTTTTGCGGCTTCAGTAAAAAATCTGCTCAGAGAATAATACACAGAGTTTCTCCACTTATTGCAAATATGCATTCTGAATTTATAAAATTCCCCGTAAATAATGATGAAATTTTGGGGATGCAGCAAGGAAATTTCCAAAAATCAGGATTTATAAGGGTTATAGGCGCTATTGATTGTACACATGTAAAAATTGAATCATATGGTAAGATGCATTTGTCAAATATTTTGTTCCAAAAAAAAAGTTGAGATTTTCTATCATTAACCAATGTTAATGAAACAGGTGGGGATGATTCTGAACTGTACCGAAACAGGAAAAGTATTTTTTCAATAAATGTACAGGTCATTGCAAACTCTAAATTAGAAATAATAGATTTTGTAGCACGTTGGCCTGGATCAGCACACGATTCGACTATATTTAATCACTCTACAATAAAAGCGCGATTTGAAGCTGGACAATTTGGGAACGCTCTATTGCTAGGAGATGCTGGTTACCCAAACTTACCGTACTTGATGACACCTTTGCAAAATCCTGTAACGCATGCTGAAAATTTATACAATGAATCACAAATTAGAACTCGTTCTATGGTAGAGCGTTGTTTTGGAACTTGGAAAAGAAGTTTTCCTGTTTTATCTATCGGAACACGTTTTAAAACAGTGCAAAGAACTCTTGCAGTTATAGGAGCTACAGCTGTTTTACATAATATATTAAGACATACATTAGATGTTGAAGATTTTGATCCTAATTTATATAATGCCATAATACAAGAACAAGGAAATGAATTTCTGCATAACGATGAAAGAAGATATTTAATAGATCACTATTTTCAAAATATTTAATGTTTTGCTTTAAGGAAATCCGAGGAGTTTGCTTTTAGACGTTAGTAAATAATATAATAACTGTAAAGTTAAATGGATATATAAATATAAAAAATATTGTAATTAGATAAATACGTCGCCTTAAAATTTTAGAACTGAACTGTTATGGTAAAGCTAAGGATAAACAATACGTTTTTAACGTATGATGTAAGAATTAAATTCATTTTATTAAACTTTTTAATTAAAACAAAAATATATTTCTTTTATTTCTCTATGATCTTAAACATAGCTAAATAATATTTTGTAATTAACACATTGGTACTATAAACTGGTTACAATACATATGTAAATCATATATCACATTGCACATATCACATTGATATAAATTAAAACAAAAATTATGTAATAACCCCGCTATACTATATTAATAAACTTTATATACTTCTTAATAAAATCTAAAATTTCTGAACTTTTGTTGTTTTCAAACTTTTATTGGGATTTCAGTTTGATAAGTCACTTGAAGCGAAGTCTTCCTCCTGTTGATTTAATTTCTTTAGCTCTGCTTTTAACAATCTTCCTTTTAACTTTTCATTTCGTAATTGCTCCTTTATGACATTTTTTTCTATTGCTTGTTTATGAATTAAATTCTCCTTCATCAAATTTGTTAATTCAATTTTAGAATTCAATAATATGTTTTGAGTTTCGGTCAGCATTTTGTGGTTATTCTTTTTTTTCACACCAGTTATAGAATCTCCCTTAACAATCATTTTTAAAGGATTACTAATAGGCTGTGATAACTTTCTTGGATTCCAATCTTTCCATTCATTAATTTCATTGTCCTTTAAAAGATACTGTTAATAAAAATAATATACTTAATAGAGAATGTGTAATCAAAACGATTATACAAAAGAAACAAGTTCAAGTATTTTACCTGATAAATTTCTTTTGGATCATCTGGATCATCGTTTTCATCTTTATGTACATTCATAATATTCCACACTGTGCCTGTACCTTCTATTGCATCAGAATCAAAACTATTGTTTAAACCGAAAACACTTGAATGCCCAATTATATTTAATACTTTTTCAAATATGATATTTGGTTTCACATTTGAACGTCCACCACCTATAATTTTAAATTGATTTTAATATGTTAAATGGTCTTTGAAACAAACCATTTAAGAAAATCACCACTTAATGTCCACTTTAAATAAATTAGTTATGCATATTATTTTTTATAATATATATGTAGTTACCTGTAAGATTTGTTTGCCTTTTTAATTCTGCAAAATGCTTTTTTGTGTTTGCTTTTAAATTAGTCCATAAATTTTTAATGGCTCTTTCATCTCTATTCTCTAAGTTCGAGATGCTGTTATATTCTGCTGCTATTTTCTTCCATGTTTCTGCTTTTTCTATTGGTTTAACTTCATCAGTTTTTTTATTTTCTACTATGCTAGCATATTTATCCACCAAATCTATTAAGGCTAATTTTTCAACGTTATTAAAATTTGTTTGTCTCTTAAAGACAGCCATGATATATAATATAAAACACAATCTGTGAAAACACAATACTCTTGATATAAATAAATTTAATACAAATATATATAATATATTTATTATTTAAAAAATTCAATTTATATTTACAACTAGGCTTACCGTTATATCATGCAATTCAATATTAAATTTATATTTAAATTGTTGCAATTTACTTTTTCCTTCTCCTAACTATTCCAATATTCCACAGTATTCCTTCGTTCCAACCACTCTCTAACAATTCACACCTCAGTACCGACAACTTAAACTGATGTCTCGGTGTATCTTATTTTAATTTTGTAGTGATTGTCAGTACTTCTTAATCAACAACTTAAGTTAATCAAGGCTTGTGACACCGGGCCTTAGTACATATATGTATGCAGTAGTATGTACATACATTCATACATACAAGTCAAACGTCACCTTATACCTGTTACCGACTACCGTCCATTTTTTTTTGCTCCAAAAGATATTCGGAGGTCCAAGTTCCACCAGAGAGTGCTGCAGTCACGCCTGAAAGTTATAAAAAGGTCACGTGATACGTGGCGGCAAGTCTGAACTTGCAAAGAAGTTAAGTATTGTTTACATTATTATTAGTTGTAAAATGTGGTTATACTAGTTATTAAAATGTCTCGTGCAATTGTCGAAATTTTTGAATTAATGAATTACGTTGGCGGAGGTAGTAGGCCATTCGAAGAAGGGTGTAATATTTTAAATTCAAATCACATTTTATTATGTGGAGCTTATAATACTTCAAATACTAAAATCAATAAATATTTCGCTCTTTGTTTAAAAACGTCTTTCATATCAAGTTGCCCACACGAGATCAATGTAGAAATACAAATAGTCGATAATAAAAAAATAATTAAAGTTCACTGTAGTTGCCAGGCTGGTAATTCTGGCCGGTGTAAACACAGTGTTGGAGTATTATTGCTTTTAAATAAGTAAGCACTATAATTAATATTATTAAATGTTAATGTGTTTAATTGTATTTTTTTATATAATTAGACATACTAAAGATACGATTGAAGAGCTAGGATGTACAGACTTACGACAACAGTGGGGTCAAATAAAGCAAAAAGTTAACGATGCTTATGCTGCAGAACCACTTTATAAGTTTTGCCATGGATCGCAAACTGAAACCAAGTTTACTAAACCTGCAGAAATAAAACAAGAAATTTTCAAGATCTTATGCGAGGCAGATATTGAATCTGAATTGAGTCAGCATACAAGATGTTACCGTTTGTCAAGAGGAATAACTTATGAAAATTTTACAGCTTCTCGACTTTCAAAAAGATTTTCAAAAACTTTAAATAACAGTAATGGTAAAAATAAAACGGCACCAGCTAAACCAATAACCATTTGTGATTTAAATACAATGTATGGTTTCAAGCTGGACAGTAATATTTGTAATGAGATAAGTAAATTTCTTAGTAATAACATTTGGGAAACATATTTGAATAATTTTAATCTAACAATAAATAGTCGACAAGATGCAATATTTTACAATAAGTGTGTAAGTATCACGGTTGAACGAGCCAAGAATATTTTATTTACAACAGTCAAGCAGAATTCGAATGTGTGGTATGAAGAAAGAAGTCGGAGGATAACCGGTTCAATTTGTTATAGTTTGTATACTTACATGAAACGATGGCACAGTAAAGATGATTGGATAAAAAAAATGAATA
Organism: Prorops nasuta; assembly: GCF_024137725.1. NCBI lineage: Eukaryota > Metazoa > Arthropoda > Insecta > Hymenoptera > Bethylidae > Prorops > Prorops nasuta. The sequence continues at coordinate 3,110,334 of NW_027116806.1, forward strand.
GCACTTTTAGTTCCTCTTTTAAAGGAAATAGTGATACTTTTCGAGGAAAAATAAGCGAAGATAAAGCCAAAGTTGTATATGAAAAGTCAACAGGATATAAAGTTCAAGAGCTAGGCTTAGTCATTTTACACACATCACCGTGGTTAGGATATAGCCCTGATGGAATTAGTAATCAAAATATTTTACTAGAAATTAAATCGCCCAAAAATGGCAAAAATCTTGATGTACAAAATTTACTGAAAACATTACCTTTCATACAATTTGTGGACAATAAACCTACTTTAAAGACTCATCATCCCTATTATGGGCAGGTGCAAATGGGATTATGTTTGTTGGCTTTGGAGAAATGTCATTTTGTAGTGTTTGATTCATTACATAACACAATTGCAACTGTCAATGTCCCTCGGAATGATAACTTTATAAAAGATTTAATTTTTACAATATCAAAATGTTATTTTGAGCATGTATTACCTTGGTTAAGCGCAAGAAAATCTGCATGTAACAAAGAAAATAAATAATTCATTTTTATGGAACAAATATTTTTAATTATTTATTTTTACTTAAAATTTAATGCATTATTAATGCTTAATAAGAATAATAATGTTGCTTGCTTATGATAGGTCTACTCAAATTTACAAGCCCACAAACAATAGTTACAATCTTATCCATATACTTAGCTAGCTCCCATGATACTATAGATTTCATAATTTTAAAGTTTTTCAACCTTTCCATTATTCTTTCGATGTGCACTCTTGCTGATGCTATCTCCCTTGTCTTTAGACTGTCATCCTTTGACATTTGTTCATTTTGGCCGCTAGTAAAAGGTGGTCGATACAATTTGACGTTATACTGTTGGCACTCTCTTTCAATCAAAAACCCTCTATCCGCCATAATCGCATCTTCACCAGGGGTAAGTTCCTCTAATATATTACTTTGAAGAAAAATGGCTTTATCTGATGCTCGTCCACCATAGCATTTGCTATGAAATATAATAAGACCAGATGGTGAAGTGCCAATAAGTATCTTGAAAGTTTGTCTTCCTTTATAATGAGAATAAGTTTTAAGACGACATTGAAGACATTTACTAGAATCCACAGGTATTTCCGTACAATCTAACACTATTCGTGTGTCTTCAAAGTTTTTAAAATATACTGGAATGTTTTCTTTGATTTCTTCTTTATTTGGAAAGTATATAATTTCTTCTAAAACACTAGCCAGCAATTGTATTGTTTCTACAAAATAATTACTAACTGTGCTTTGACTAATCCCAAATAAAATTGCAAGACATTTGAAAGATAAACAGAGTTTCAACTTGGAGAGTGTTAAAATTATTCTTTCAGTTAATGAGCATAAATGTTTATCATTTACATTCTTTAAAATTAAACGGATCGCTTTTGCTAATGATTCTAATGTATAAAAAGAAATTCCTGCAAAAGCTTGCAAATCATCATCAGTTTTTAATAAATTTAGAAGACTAAACTTTCCTGTCTGAACACTTCGATCTAAACAGATATTTCGTGAAATATCCATTGAATTTGTTTCTGTTTGAATTTCTTTATTCACTTTCAAGCATTCATTTGTACTTTCAATAACTTCATTAGCTTTTAATTGTTCAATGACAGAATCAACCAAAAATCCTTCATTCAGGTTTTCTAACTCTTCAATGTCACAAGCAATATCATGTTCCCTGTTACTATTACACGTTTCTTTAGAATCAATACAAGAGTGATCTTCGGCATTGTCAGTTTCTTCCTCTAATATATTCTCAAGAAAAATAAGTTCATCTTCTTGGTCAAGAAATAAATTCAACGATGGTATACTGTTTTTTTTTAACATTCTCTTCTTAGCATCTGTATAATAAATAATATTCTTTAAATACCTATTGATAAAATCATTGTATAAATATAATTTATCACTTACTAAGATTGATGTAATCAGAAGGCTTAAAATGTAAGCCACAAATTATAGTACTAAGTGATATGCAATTAAGTTTTGTAACTTCAATCCACTTTAAGAGAATACTTTCGTCCTTCGGAAAACGATGCATGGGAATTCCAATACCAAAAACAGTTAAACAACCTTTTACAGCACATTGCCTTGTTTCCCATATTTTATTATTTCTTTTAATTTGAAACTCCATTTTAAACAATTATTTTTCATTATGTTTATAAAAGGTTATGAGTATTATGACACATTGTTTACTTATAACTTTAAGCACTTCGAGATTCCGCTACCAGATGGGAGCTGCTTTGCTTGGACCTTCGAATAACCACCAAAATGCTCATTTTTCAGATTATTAATGTACTCATATGTAATGTATAACCCTCATGTACACAGTGGGAAATTGAATCGTGTGTGGTTCGGCTAGTTTCACTCTGTAATTTAACATGGAAAATGATATACTACACTATAGTTAAAAGCACACACGATTCAATTTCCCACTGTATATCATGCCCTTTCGAAAACGGTCAAGTGACTCAAGTGTAGTCAAGTGACTCAAGTGTAGTCAAGTGTTCAAACTTCAAATTGCTTCAAATATACGACCTTGTATTTGAAATTCCCTCTCTTCTCAACGATTACACTTCGTACACTTGCTCCAGACTAGGTGTAGATAGTGTAAGAAAATCTACACTAAAGTGTAAATGACCGCCACTAATGGCCTGCAAGATTTTTTGATGCGTCTAGGAACCATACTTCCCCATGGATTTTTCCCCGCCTGGACTGAGTGACTGGAAAGAGTATAGGATGTGTATGATAGGCTATCCTTGTTTAAATGCCTTAAAGAGAAAGAGAGAGCCTTATACCGCGTTCAACGTGGTTTCTCCAGGCCTTTGTTTCTTATTTTCCTATCTCGGACGTCGCCATTGCTCTTCTCTCTCTAACTCATAGATTTCTATCTGCGTCTTTGTCTAAAATAATTCTACGCCACTGGGTGATTTTTTGGTGAGTCTATACCACTGGACCTATCTGTGAGTCTTGTGAGAGTGTGAAAAGTGCAGAAATGTCAGTCTGGCAGCGCGGATTTTTAATCAAACGAGTGTTAGTATAAATTGTTAAAGAGTTTTAATTTGTTGGAAAATGTTAACCAGTTATAGTGAAGTTATAAAATTTTTAATGACTTTTCTGGATTATCGAAAAAAACAGGTATAATAAATTTTTTATACTTCTAAAAACTTACATTACGTATTAAGGAAAGATATTAAGTTAATTCTTGTCAAAATTAACTTAATATATAAATGTATGAAACAAATAGATTCATGAATTTAAATAAGAAATACATAATAAAAAATATTATTATAATTTTTTAAATAAAATGCAGATCCTAGTGTATTTATTATCATGTATAGTTAATTGGTAAAATTACTGCTAATTTTAATGTCTCTTTTTCCTAGGTGTAAATATACACAACTATTTATACACATAGATTGTGGTAAGATCAATCTTCTTTATTTTTGTTCTTATTTTTAACTCTTTGATTTGCATATCTAAAAAAGTCCATCGTCGTATTTTCCATTTGGATATTTGTCCCATTAGGAAACATCAATTTAACCATTTCTATAAATACAAATAATTAATGTAAATATTGGAGATAAGTTATTAATATTAGATTTAAAAAATGTTTTATTTACCCTTTAATTCGGCTATCAGTTTTAAATTTTCTATTCGAAAATTACCCTTTGCTCCGGTCCAAGAGCAATTTACCGATACTTCGTCCGTAAAAAGTTTAGAAAGGCACCGTCTTGTAAAATTAGAAACATTTTTACCACCAATAGTTCTTAAAACTTGTCGCTATATTATTTGGTTGAAAAAGAAGCAAATTATTCTATATTATATTAATGTTTATAAGATTCCAACTTTCAATTAAATATTTTAATAAGTTCAATTTGTTAGGACTATCAAAAATTAATTACAAGTTTCTTTCTTTCTTGTGAATTTTCTAGAGTCTTTTCTACTTCTTTAATTTGTTCAATACTGTTTAGTGGAAGCATAGAATTAAATAAATTATTTAGATTATCATTTCCCCAAAGTCCACTTGGCGAATTCTCCATATTAGCATTCATTTGCTGTAATTGAAAATTCATTTCCATAATTCGACGAGATAAAATACTTAATTCCTGTTGACATGCTGAAATACAGAAATAGTAATTTTTCATTGAATATTTTTTGCAATTATAAAAAGTTATACTATTTTATTAAATTAATACTAACCTTGGCAACATGTATGCTCATTTTGATTTATCGGAATGTCTTGTGAAGTAATAACTGCATGTTCCTTTCTATAATTTAAAATTACAATTTATGACCCTTGAAAATCAGTATTAGATATTGGTTCAGCATTTATAAGATCATTTTGACATAAATTATTACTGTTATCTGAAAAAAAATTAAATAATGTTCCTATCAAGTCCATGCATGGTATAAAATACATATCTGTAACTAAAGATAACACATAATAAGATTTTATACCTGCATCATTATCACTAAAAGTAAACAATTCAACATTTTCATCTTTGTCACTACTATTAGAGCTCTCATCCGCAAAATCTGAAAAACGAAAAATACAACAAATATAAAATGAAATACACTTAAAGTCATTGAACTATATAAAATAAATACCTGAAAAAATTTTAGGCTTGATTTTCCTTAGCCCCTTTCCCATTGGCTGACTTTCATTATCCGTAGCCTCGAGAGACGCAAATTGATGCTCATATTTACTAGCAGATTTAAAGTCAACTACAACAATTAAATTTAATAAAGTTAGGTATTTTAAAGTGTTCCTCCTCCTAAAAATTTAAGTTAAATTATATAAATCAACTAACCAAATGTTTTTATAATTTGACACGCATAAGTTTTCCATGAATTTTGAGGATCAGATAACCTTTTAATATGCAATTTAGAATCTTTTGACTTTGATGGCCATGTACAATATGATATATTGTTTTTAAAAAATGTCCATTTTAATGGTACAGTGGAAATCTCTTCACTGCTGTCATCTTGTACAAATTTAACTACTGCGTAGGCTTTTAAATTAGTTTCCTACAAGAAAAAAAACTGATTATTTTAAATCTTGTACGGTTAGAATATCTGGACAAAATTTTGTTTGTGTTATTATTAAGCTTAAAAATTACTGATATATTAATCAAATTCAAGACTGTTATAACCATGCTTGCAATAAAAAGTATATTACGCAAACAATTCAGCTGTGTCATTGACTATAAATCTATAATTTTATTATAAATTCACTATTAGCAAAGCATGAGTAATATTATTTGTATAAGTAATAACAGTTTAGATATTAATAATATATTAAAAATGATTAATGAAATTGATATGTTGCTTAAAAAGTATTATAAATATACGTATGTCTTGTTATTCCTTACTGTAGCATCATTAGCAGTTGAATTCGCATCTGACTGGTATTGACTCGTTGATGCTAATCGACTTTGAATATGCTGTATCTATTGAAGCAAACATTAAATACTTTTCATACTCATTTAAAATTAACAAATAAAACTATTAACAACTTTTTCTAAATATTTCATGTTTTTTGAAAGATTAAATTGTAAAATATAACATACACATGTATTGGTTCTTTTAGCATTCGAATCCACATTGAGTTTTGACTTGCTCCTTAACGAATGACTTTGAGGATCAGTATGTATATTCTATGAAACAAATATGATACATATTCATCTAAATTAATTCAATAAAACTGCAAAAGTAACAATTAATTTACATACTTGTTTTTCTTTCAGTACATTTGTTAAATGGCTCATTTTTAAGTCTGAAATTAATTAAAATTGCTCAGAAGTTTCTTTAACTAATTATCCTATTTGTATATATGCACACTTATGTATTAACAGTTTTAAGAATTCCTTTTTTTCATATTTCATCTGCTTTTCAGTCATTGAAACTCCCGCGATTCATGTGTGCGAAAACTGTTCCTTTATTAATTGCACCTAGCACAGGAGAATGTCATCAAAATTTAGCTCATATAAGGTTCTATGGAAGGTCCTACCAGGAGTAAAGTGCATAAGTCATACTGATTTCAACCAGAGGAATTAAGCAACGCTAAGGAATGGAACACAGATTCAGATCACGCAGCATGCTCTCCACATCTATAATAAGCCAACCTGTTTTCTTAGATAAGTAATATTACTGATAACCATATATAAAATGTATTCAAACATGATCCTTTGTGGTTTCCCTTATGTTTCGCAGGTCAAATGTTCTAATAAGGCTGATGAGCTGCATCCAATTGGTGAATAAAAATGAGGCCAGGCTATGTGTCAATTCTGCTGCTTCAAATTTGGAATCTCCATGCAGAAGCCAAATGGAAATATTAAAAAAAGATTTGTTATTCAGGTATTATTTAACAATGATCTAAATGCATCAAAATGGCTATTACTGGTAGTCATTTTTCAAATTTGTTTATATCTAAACTAATTTTCTTTGCTGGTTTAGGTCCAGTAAATATTAATAGATTTGGCTGTCAGTATTTGATCTCAATAACTGTCCTGCATTACAAATGGAGACTAGTAAAGCTGATGAACTGCAACCAAGTGGTGAATAAAAATGAGGCCAGGCTATTTGTAATGCTGCTGCTTCGAATCTGGAATCTCCATGCAGAAACGAAATTGGAAAGATTAAGAAAAGATTTGTTATTCAGGTATTATTTAAAAATGATCTAAATGCATCAATATGGCTATTACTGGTAGTCATTTTTGAAACTTGTTTATATCTAAACTTATTTTCTTTGCTGTTTTAGGTCCAGTAAATATTAATAGATTTGGCTATCAGTATTTGCTTTGAATAACTGTCCTAGATTATAAATGGAGATGAAAGAAAATCTTATATATAGAAAGTAGGGTACAGGATAATGAATTAATCTTTCAAAATATTTTTCTTTTCTTTATTTAGATTACGTTTATATATTATATTGTGAATTATAAAAGATTTATTCCAATGGATTCAAGAGCAATATACCTTTTTCTGACGATTTCAATTAGCTTCTTACTTTTTCTCCTTTTTATGTTTAAACGTCGTCATTTGTCATGAATCCCACAGATAAATCTATATTTTTACTTTCCTATGGGTAATTCTACTTTGCATATGTATTTGCATCCATGCTCAAAATAATTATAATCATAGTAAATGAATGTATTTATTGTGTTCGGGAAGTAAAGCTTTGTAGATTAAGGTAAAATGTATTAGTTTATTGAAATATTATTAATTGATAAATGAAATTATTGCTATTTTATAAGGTATTAACTATATGTAATTTTAATAAAATAAAATGCCTTGTATAAAGATTATTTCAATTTTATTTATTATAAATAATCGTTGTTTATTAGTGTATATTAATAAATTGTTTTTACAAATAATATTAATTAAAAGAGACTATCCATTCAGGGAATATCAATCATTTATTTCAAATTGAAAAGTGTAAAATAAAGAGGATAAGTTTTCTTAAATTTGTAAATGAAATTAGCCATATTGATGCATTTAGATCATTTTTAAATAATACCTGAATAACAAATCTTTTCTTAATCTTTCCAATTTTGTTTCTGCATGGAGATTCCAGATTCGAAGCAGCAGCATTACAAATAGCCTGGCCTCATTTTTATTCACCACTTGGTTGCAGTTCATTAGCTTTACTAGTCTCCATTTGTAATGCAGGACAGTTATTGAGACCAAATACTGACAGCCAAATCTATTAATATTTACTGGACCTAAAACAGCAAAGAAAATAAGTTTAGATATAAACAAGTTTGAAAAATGACTACCAGTAATAGCCATATTGATGCATTTAGATCATTTTTAAATATTACCTGAATAACAAATCTTTTTTTAATATTTCCATTTGGCTTCTGCATGGAGATTCCCAATTTGAACCAGCAGAATTGACACATAGCCTGGCCTCATTTTTATTCACCAATTGGATGCAGCTCATCAGCCTTATTAGAACATTTGACCTGCGAAACATAAGGGAAACCACAAAGGATCATGTTTGAATACATTTTATATATGGTTATCAGTAATATTACTTATCTAAGAAAACAGGTTGGCTTATTATAGATGTGGAGAGCATGCTGCGTGATCTGAAACTGTGTTCCATTCCTTAGCGTTGCTTAATTCCTCTGGTTGAAATCATTATGACGTATGCACTTTACTCCTGGTAGGACCTTCCATAGAACCTTTACGCCTAGGAAAAAGAGACATTATAATTAGCAGTAATTTTACCAATTAACTATACATGATAATAAATACACTAGGATCTGCATATTATTTAAAAAATTATAATAATATTTTTTATTATGTATTTCTTATTTAAATTCATGAATCTATTTGTTTCATACATTTATATATTAAGTTAATTTTGACAAGAATTAACTGAATATATATCCTTAATACTTAATGTAAGTTTTTAGAAGTATAAAAAATTTGTATACCTGTTTTTTTCGATAATCCAGAAAAGTCATTAAAAATTTTATAACTTCACTATAACTGGTTAACATTTTCCAACAAATTAAAACTCTTTAACAATTTATACTAACACTCGTTTGATTAAAAATCCGCGCTGCCAAACTGACATTTCTGCACTTTTCACACTCTCACAAGACTCCCAGATAGGTCCAGTGGTATAGACTCACCAAAAAATCACCCAGTGGCGTAGAATTATTTTAGACAAAGACGCAGATAGAAATCTATGAGTTAGAGAGAGAAGAGCAATGGCGACGTCCGAGATAGGAAAATAAGAAACGAAGGCCTGGAGAAACCAGGTTGAACGCGGTATAAGGCTCTCTCTTTCTCTTTAAGGCATTTAAACAAGGATAGCCTATCATACACATCATATACTCTTTCCAGTCACTCAGTCCAGGCGGGGAAAAATCCATGGGGAAGTATGGTTCCTAAACGCATCAAAAAAATCTTGCAGGCCATTAGTGGCGGTCATTGTACATAGTAAGAAGAACAGCATATCGCATGTCACTTCCAGAAAAGAAAACGCGTAAAGTGTAGAAAAGTGTACACTTTCTGTAAAAAGTGTGAAAAGTGTAGGCAACGAAAACAGACCTAATATCTAACACTTTTTACACTTAGGTGTAAAAAGTGTAACTATATAAAACGAACAAACCTTATAATTCATTAGCAAAAACAATCGATAGCCACCACTACTAGTTGAGTTCGGAAATAAACTCTTTTCACTCCGACGGAGCTTTCCCTAGAATTCCCTATTCACTCCGTCTAGTAATTCTGGGTGCGTTCCAAGTCACGCATAAAGCACTCAGAGCGCATACATATTCGTTCCGATTTGAGCAATATGTCCATAAAGAGCGCTTTGCTAGCGATTATATTTCCCTAGATTATACTATCCGAATAAATTCTTTGACTATTTCGAATGTACAGATATCGCATAAGCTGCCCCTAAATCAGACTTGAAGCAGTTGAAGCTTTCATTGCGTAAATAAATTTAACGCGCCATTTTTGAATGTTCTGTAAATATCGAATGTTGCAACCTGATTCTGAGGATTATTTTATTTTTCTAAATGGTGGAATTATATGAATTTCCTGTTCTTTTGGAAGAGACTAATGAATCAATCATATTATTAGAAAGTGAAGAAAATATAGAAAGAGCTGTTCGAGGTGAAAAGAATTATATTATACCTTTATATGAACTATAAATTCTATTTAAATATTACTAATTTAATTTATTATTTTAATCATATTAAATGTTAGATTTATCTAGGTATATAATTATTTGCAGACCCAGCATTTTTGTTAAGCCTCGTTAAGAAACATAAGAATTCCTTAAGAGACAGTACTAACACCACATCTGTAATTGATTGTGAATACGATGAAGAAAATTGTGATGAACCTGATCCAACACCAGGAACAAGTATCCAAGATGATAACAGTGATAATAAACCAGCATTTATATGGCCAGACAATGCTGTGTTACTTTTACTTGAGTTATACAGGGAAAAAGAACATGAATTTACAAACAGTTGCAAACGAAGCCATAAAATTTGGTCAGAAATTGCTGATCAAATAAGAGATATGAACCCAGCATATGCTGTTACAGCACAGCAATGTACATCTAAAATGTCAGGATTAAAACGGACATACAAAAGAATAATTGACATGAATAAGAAAAGTGGTAACCACAGGACTTCGTGGTCATTGTTTTCAGTATGTTTTTAATAAAATGTATTATTACACAGTTTATGTACTATTTATTAGTCTGTTGTTTATATACTTACTGTTTTTTGCAGACTATGGATTCCTTATTTGGAGATAAAGCATCCACTAAACCACTTTCGATTGCTACAAGTGATGGTCCATCAAATCCGGGAAAAATAGAAGCATCCAATTTAAACACTGATCCCAAAGTAATCCCAAAGAAAAGAAAGCGGATAGAGAACATCCTAGAAGAACATTTTCAAAATTCTGAGGAAGACAAGAAAAAAAGAAATTATGAAATTCAAGAGAGAGAGGCAAATAGAGAAAGAAGGCATCAAGAAAGACTGCAAGCAGCTGAAAAAAGACATAATGAAGGTATAAGTATGCAAAAGTCATTTATTGATATGATGACAAAATTTTTAGACAAAGTATAATTTACCTAATAAGCACATGTACCTAATATTAAACTTATTATATATATAAGTATATATAATGTAATAACTAAGATGAATCAAGGCTGAAACTTGTTTATTATATGAATATTTAATTAATACAAAATTTAAACCATTTCTTTAAAAAATATAAAACGAAGGTATAGACACAAATTATATTTGTTGTAATAAAGTGATGAGTTAAATTTTCTATATTGGAAAAACTATATATTTGCAAGTTTTATTTGTAATTCCCTCATTATCCTGTTTCTCTTCTCATTGCCTACATTATAATTATATTGAGGTGCTGCTTCAATTGACTCCTCACACGTAACACCAACCGTCATCTCATCGTTTTGTAATATACAGATGTTGTGTAGCACACAGCATGCTATAATGAACTCAGGAATTTTTCTAATATCTGTTAGTGGTAGGCAATCTAACAATATCCTGAATCATATTTTTAACAGCCCTATTGCTCGTTCGACTGCCATCCTTGTTGATGATAAACAAAAATTATAATTTTTTTGTCGAACTGTTAAATGGCCATTGTCTCTGAATGGAACTAATAAGTGATTGTGGTTGGCATAAGCTGCGTCTCCAATAATATGGGAGTCATTCAAAAAATATACATGTGGCTTCTCAAGAAATGATGCAACGGGAGAGTTTCTAAATACTCTAGCATCATGTAGTGAGCCTACTTCACCTGCATAGCAATGGGTAAATAGGCCATGCGAAATACATACCAATTGGACATTAAGTGAATGGAAGCCTTTTCGGTTCATATAGGAAGCTGCATCAGTTGGCGGAGCTCTTATTTTTATGTGCGTGCCATCGATTGCACCAATCACATTTGGAAAACCATTAGTTTTCTTGAAACTTTCCATAATATAAGTACAATTGTCTCCGTTAGGCCACTGTATAAATCTTGGTGCGATGCAATGTAATGCATAAGTTACCCTCCTAACAGCTCTAAAAGCAGTAGCCTTTCCAACACCAAATTTTATGCAAACTGACCTGTAATTATTCAGTAAAGAAATAATAGCTTCTTGTAAACTAACTTAAGAATTATTCATTACGCATGTGTGTTTATTCTATTATTATAATAATAAAACACATATCTTTGGTACAGAAATTATTATGTGCAATTCGCATACATACCTATATGAGTCAGGAGTAGCCATAAACCATAAAGCAATATATAATTGCTTTTCAGCAGAAATAGGTTTTTTTCCACAAATGGATGATGTAGCATTTAAGGCTGCTCCAATTAAAGAAAGTATCTTCTCGAAGGTAGCAGGATACATCCTAAATTGCAAGTTATAACGTAGCAAAATTAAATTTGGTTTATAAATTAATGTATATATACTAGAAATTTACCTAAAGTGTTGTTTAAACACAACGTCTTTATAGTTAGGAATTACACGTTCGATGTAATCACTGATTATAGGTAATTTCTCAGGTTCTCCACGCGAGTAATTAATCATAAGTCTTTGATACAAAATTTGTAAATCAATAAGAGGTACTTCATCCTCTTCATTCTCGCTATCACTAGATTCCAAACTATCACTATCATAATTTTTAAAAAATGATAAGGAAGTAATTGTCGCGAACATAAATTTTTTCAAATCTTTATTTCTGGAGCATCTCTCCTCAATGGACGTCATTTTTCATTTATTTTGCGTACCAAAACCGTTCCGAATAGCTTATATGCGGCTATGCAGTTCGAGCGGTCTGAGCGTGCAGTAATGAAAAGAAACGATTTCAAAGCGCTGTGCGACATAAATGCGCTGAAAGCGCCCCATGCGTGACTTGGAACGCACCCTCTGTGTCCGGGAGCAAGTTAGAGAGTGAATAGGGAATATGGAAGAGCTGTGATAGCTGATTGCTATTCTATCCCCACTTCTAAAAGGAAAATAGGGGTAAGGATAAATAAGAAATATTGGCACTAATTGGGAGCTCCGTCTGACTAGTTTAAGCGGGAAAGAAGCAAAATTGACAAATGTTGGTTTCATTATTTTGGAATTAAATTTCAAACGTTTGTTTATATAAATCTAAGGGCCTGATAAAGTAAGTGAAATAAAATTTAAAATAATCCAATATCGTGTATAGTTAAAAAAATTATTCTCCCCTATTTTCCTTTTAGAAGTGGGGATAGAATAGCAATCAGCTCTCACAGTTCTTCCATATTCCCTATTTACTCTCTAACTTAATTGCTCCCGGATACAGAGGACGTTTATTTTCAGGGATTAGATCCAGATCTCGGATCAGACTTACCGCAGTGTCGCAGCTTACGAAAAAAAAATACTAGATCACCCTAGACTAATCCGGATCTAGTGAGGAGGCTTTCGCGAGAGTGAATCTGGATCCAGATTTAAGTAGAGTAATTAGGGCCTATTCAGGTGTGGAAATTTTAGCTGTCATTAGTGGCATTATTCTAATCAACAAAAGGTAAATATTAAATGTCCAATTTGTTTTGCTAAAGATAAAGAAAGAAGTATAATAATCATTAATAATTTTCACCTTCTATATAATATATTAATTTTCTTACATAATTTCTCTTAATAACATATTATTTACAGATTAAACAATGGATTATATGAATTTATGGAATATTTTATTTGAAAATGATGAGGAGGAAGATGATGTATTATTATTTTCCTCCTCATCATTTTCAAATAAAATATTCCATAAATTCATATAATCCATTGTTTAATCTGTAAATAATATGTTATTAAGAGAAATTATGTAAGAAAATTAATATATTATATAAAAAGTGAAAATTATTAATGATTATTATACTTCTTTCTTTATCTTTAGCAAAACAAATTGGACATTTAATATTTACCTTTTGTTGATTATAATAATGCCACTAATGACAGCTAAAATTTCCACACCTGAATAGGCCCTAATTAAGCCTGCGGCACACTATGCTGGATTTCGTGCTAGTTTGCTTGCGGGCTACTGTGTTGGCTAGCTTGCTTGCTTAGAAGCTGGAAAATGACGTCACTTGATTGGAACAGTGCTTATTTTTCCGATGGATTTGTTGTTAGAACTGGTGCTATTTATCATGCTAGTTTAGTATTTTGGCAGGAGGATCATTATAATAAGGTGGTATACTATATGAGCCATGAGTTTCCCGACGTTTCATAATTTATCTCCTTCAAGCTCATGGCAGCCGGTTTTTTTAAAGAATTTTATTTAGTTATTGCAATTACAATACAATTATATTATAACAATAAGTGATAAATCATATTACACACGTGGTTTGTCCGCGGTATATTCAAACAAATACCTATACAGGGTGTATCTCTAACGGCGGCATATAGGAGATTCGTGTTAGTTGACTATAGCGCTCAGGACGATAGTAACTGAGAGCGCTGATTGGTCAATATCATGTAGTGCCAACTTGAAATGGTCCGTTACCAATAGATGAATACGAAAAATGAGACCCATCCGCCATTTTGGAGTGGAGAAGTGTTTACATGCTAGTTGTAGCAGAAAGAGGTGTGAAATGGAAAAATGTCAAATAGTGAGGTTACTAAAGTAAAAATGGAAAATAATGAATGGACAGTTCGAATATTCTTACTTTCTATTCATTATTTTCCATTTTTACTTTAGTAACCTCACTATTTGGCATTTTTACATTTCACACCTCTTTCTGCTACAACTAGCATGTAAACACTTCTCCACTCCAAAATGGCGGATGGGTCTCATTTTTCGTATTCATCTATTGGTAACGGACCATTTCAAGTTGGCACTACATGATATTGACCAATCAGCGCTCTCAGTTACCATCTTCCTGAGCGCTATAGTCAACTAACACGAATCTCCTATATGCCGCCGTTAGAGATACACCCTGTATACATATATAAAGCACGGAAAAATTAATTATAAAACGAAAATGACACAAAAGAAGTGGAATAATGAAGCTGTCTTATGCTTGATAGAGTCTTATAAAGATGAACCATGTTTGTATGCTACTAACTCTGTTCATTACCATAACAAGCATAAAAGAAGCGAAGCATTAAAAAGAATTTGTCTCAACGTTTCATCACAAAGACCAGGAACAACTGAAGTTGAATGCTCAACTAAACTTCATAATTTAAGGAACCAGTTTAATATTGAGAATCAGAAAGTTAAAGCTTCAATAAAATCAGGGACAGGATTTGATGATGTATGTATAATACACTCAAAAACTTATTTCAAATCATTAGATTTCTTACTCTTTTTTGATTATATTATTTGAATATTATATTAAAATATTTTCAATTTGTTTTAAGGTTTATAAGCCAACGTTGTGGTATTTTGATAATTTAAAATTTCTTGAAACTTATTTTATTCCACGAAAAAGTCATGACTCAACTAAAAGATATAGCATGTCAAGAGATACAGTTAAGTTTGTAAGTATATTTTAGTAACTTACTAATTGTGTAGCAATATGTTAATAAAACTGTAAAGTATTAATATTTTTTAATAATAATTTGTCAAAATTAAATAATTATTTTCTACAGTTAGATAATGTGCAAGAAAATCTTTTAAAAAGTAGTGAGAATGATAAAGAAGAATTATCAACAACAAATAATTATCACGATGAAGAACCTGAAGTCTGGTTAGATTTAAATATTCTCGATAGTCATCAAACAGCTGATTTAGAAGAGCAATCAATTGATGATCCAATAATTACAAATCATGTGTTTTCTCAGAAGGATGTACCTTTAACATCTTCTCGCTCAGTCAGTCCTACGATATCAATGGCATCTTCAGGAGTAGATAGTGATATGAATCCACCCAAATCTTTATCCAAAACAAATAAACGTAAACGTAAAGCTAATACTAATACTGAATATAATTTTAATGATGCCATAGAAAAACTAGCAGATTCAATGAAAGCGCCAGTAGTAATACAGTCGTCATTAGATATACCACAAAAAGATATTTCTTTGAAAGCATTACATCCTGTCAATGCTTGCATGTCATTTCTAGGATCTATTGTAGAAACAATAAATACTGAGGAGTTAAAATTTCATACTTTAAACATGTTGGTAAATGCTGTTATGGAAGCTAAAAGTAAAGACTTATTATTACAAGATGCTGTTTAACTATGACTATAATTAAAGCATAGTTCATATTGAAGTACACCTTGGTATGTACTTTGTTGTGTGGAAGCTGAAAGATAAGACTTATTATTTCAAGATTTTATTTAACGAAGTCTGTGATATATCTTTAGTTTTTATATTGAAGCATTAAAAATGTGAAACTTAGGTTATGATTTTATATTTATTAGAGTGTAAGCTTCCTTTTTAAGTTATGCGTATATAGTATATATAAAAAATATACTTTGTTCTCCTAAATAAAACAAAATGATTTAATTACAAAGGAAACAAAAATGTCGTTTACTATATAATAAAGCCAGCTAGCGTAGATGTATAGGCATATATTTGTTTTATTTTGTTATTTAAAATTGCTTAATGAATATTATTGTTTAAATAAGTTTTAAGATATTAAATGAAACATTTTCATTATTCAACGTTTGTATAACAAATTTTAATAAGTATGAATAAATTTTTGTTTGTGTTAAACTATACATGTCCTAAAGCTATAATTATAAAAAATCTTTCTATGAAATATTAATAATTTCCACCATTAACAGCATCTTCCTGCCAAAATACAGCACCAATATCATTAAAATATTCGAGGAATAAATTTCTTACATTTTGAGCCTCGCGAGAAGAATGATTCCCACTTTGCTGGCATACATTTCTTAACGAACATCTTGGTGCATCTGTATTTTCTTTCCTGTATTCAAATGGAATATATGATTTTTTAAGAATTTTGTTACCTAATATAAAATTATGTAAAAGTATACACACATATGTAATCATTTCTACTTTTTCAACAGATAATGGTATAGGATTTAACAGTATTCGAAATCTATTGGTAAGAATACCGAAAGCATTTTCTACTACCCTACGTGCTCGGCTTAAGCGATAATTAAAAATTTTTTTTTCGTGTGTTAGATTTCTTTCAGGGTACGGTTTCATTAAATTTACATGTAGTGAAAATGCATCATCTGCTATTATAACATATGGTAAATTATATGTACAGCCTGAAACTGCATTCGGTTCTGGTAAATGTAAAGATTTATTTTTAAGCTTTTCTCCTAAACAGCTATTACGAAATACTAATGAGTCATGTGTGCGGCCATTTTTTCCAACATCGACATATAAAAACTTATATTCTGCGTCAACTAAGGCCATAAGAATAATACTATCGGATCCTTTATAATTGCGATATTTCGATCCTTCAGAGCGAGGAGGACGAAAGGCAATATGCTTTCCATCCAAAGCACCTACGCAATGTGGAAATTGCCATAAAATGTTAAATTTCTCTGCTATGACTGTCCAATCATCTGCTTTCACTGGAAATGGTATGACCTTCTGTTCAAGAACCATAATAATAGCTTTTAGTGTTTCTGGAATTAGCTGCGATAATGTATTTGGAGCAATTCTTGTTGAATAAGATAAATCTTGAAAAGTACTACCCGTAGCTAGATACCTAAGAGTTGTAGCTAAGCGTATCTTTGGAGAAATTGCTTCTCTTAAAATGGTATTGTGTTTTTTAATGAATGGAGTAACCAAATCTATTAATTCGTTCATAATGCCTTCTTCTAAACGAATATAATTTGTAAATGACGTGGGATCTTCTAGTCTGATTGAAAAGACAATTTAATAATTAAATTATAATATACTATAAATATTACGATCTATAAATAATCGTACGCAATATTTACATTCAAAATATTTATATACCTAAGCTCATTAAATAACATCTTTAAAACATTATTGTTTTCATCTGTGTCACGACGTTGCAACCATTTTCGGCACCATAAACGTCGCCGACAGTTGTTTTGTTTTTTTAAATTATTAATTATTAACATTACAGTCGCTGCATTTATTCTACGACGTAATATTACATTAGTAGCAATAATATTTTCCATATTAATATTATTTTGTACTTGTTAATATTAACAAATATCTTTCACTGTTTTGGAGTTAAATTTAAATGCTACCCTTCCACGTATACTATACCAAGCAATGCAACCAATCACAATAGCCGTCCAGCACCGCACTCATCGCAGTATTAATATCTAGTGTGAAGCCAAACCAGCAGCACTACCAACATTTTAACCACCATAGTAACCGACAAGACAGGTAGCATCAAAATCCAACAAGAAATATAGCAAGCAAAAAAGCATAGTGTGCCGTAGGCTTTACTCTGGACGTTTATTTTCAGGGATTAGATCCAGATCTCGGATCAAACTTGCCGCAGTGTCGCAACTTATGAAAAAAAATACTAGATCACCCTAGACTAATCCGGATCTGGTGAGGAGGCTTTCGCGAGAGTGAATCCGGATCCAGATTTAAGTAGAGTAATTAGGGCCTATTCAGGTGTGGAAATTTTAGCTGTCATTAGTGGCATTATTCTAATCAACAAAAGATAAATATTAAATTTCCAATTTGTTTTGCTAAAGATAAAGAAAGAAGTATAATAATCATTAATAATTTTCACTTTTTATATAATATATTAATTTTCTTACATAATTTCTCTTAATAATATATTATTTACAGATTAAACAATGGATTTTATGAATTTATGGAATATTTTATTTGAAAATTATGAGGAGGAAGATGATGTATTATTATCTTCCTCCTCATCATTTTCAAATAAAATATTCCATAAATTCATAAAATCCATTGTTTAATCTGTAAATAATATGTTATTAAGAGAAATTATGTAAGAAAATTAATATATTATATAAAAAGTGAAAATTATTAATGATTATTATACTTCTTTCTTTATCTTTAGCAAAACAAATTGGAAATTTAATATTTACCTTTTGTTGATTAGAATAATGCCACTAATGACAGCTAAAATTTCCACACCTGAATAGGCCCTAATTACTCTACTTAAATCTGGATCCGGATTCACTCTCGCGAAAGCCCCCTCACCAGATCCGGATTAGTCTAGGGTGATCTAGTTTATTTTTTCGTAAGCTGCGACACTGCGGTAAGTCTGATCCGAGATCTGGATCTAATCCCTGAAAATAAACGTCCTCTATTTAAATCTGGATCCGGATTCACTCTCGCGAAAGCCTCCTCACTAGATCCGGATTAGTCTAGGGTGATCTAGTTTTTTTTTCTTAAGTTGCGACACTGCGTTAAGTTTGATCCGAGATCTGGATCTAAGGGCCGGTACCACTTCGCAAATCAGGCAAGCCTCATGTCCAACATGATGGATAAAAATCTGAGCACTGAAAATCAGGTTGGCATTAGTGAGAAAGTGACGTCATTTTTGAAGAGTCAATAAATTGTAAACTGATAGTACATATTACTACATATTGTTTTGACAGTTCGCGACATTAATTTGTTATTGAAGTGATTAATGTAAAATAATTCTAGAAATGTGTAAAAATATTAAAAAGGAAATAAATGTTTAATTAAAAAAGTTATAAGTATTGTTTAATTTAAGTAATTGTATAAAGTATACATTTATCTTTGCAGTTACTTCTTTATTATTGTTTGTACATAAATAAATTTGTGTGTATTGAATTAAATGTTATTATATATGCTACGATTAGCTAAATAAAGTATTATAATGAGAATATATGGTGAAATGTCTATATTTTCTTTAGGTATTTGAACATATTTTTAACAAAATTCAATATTAAACGATTAATGTGCATAAAATTCATTCATGGTAACAATGCGTAAGAATATTTTGCTGCTTTAAAATGTTCCAGTTTATTTTCAAAGTAAATACATCCTATATGCATAATTCTGTAATGTCGAACTTGCACTTGTTTAGTTTATTCCCATAATATGTCTCAATTTACGATTTCCTTTTACTTTTCATTCACGCGTAGCTGTACCAATTGAAGGAACTCTGTTACTCTAACGCAAAATTTTTAAAATTCATCAATCCGGTATCATAAATACTGTAAAGAAGAAACAAGTTTAAGCCATGATTCTATTTTTACTCAATACTTATTCTTAAATTTACCAACAATTATGTCCTAGAAAATCAGAATTTCTTCTTTCACTGCATAGGGATTGTTCGTGTAGTCCAAATATTTAATGATGTTTTTTTTTATTGCGAACACGGTCAGCTGAAGTAAACTATTCCTCACCACATTGTCAAATCATCTGAAAACAATAGAAAAGAAAGATATTAAGAATCGCTGGCTAAATATTTTTCTTTGAGTTTTTTATATTTACCTATATACAAAATTCTTCTCCTAAGCGCATGAGTCTAATAAACTTTTTCGATGCATTCATAGCACTTCAATGACGGAAAGCATGTTTACAACTATAATAAAAGAAACTACGATGAAAATATAGAGGCAAAACTTATGCTATATGTAAATGCGACAGTTTGTCTTACTTAAAAAGCTTCAGGTTTGACCAAGTTTGACTGCTAAAGAAGCGCACATAATTTTTAGATCGTTAATAGGAGGTAACGAGATATTATATTAATCTGTAAACAATACTGGACGTTATTTCCTATTAGCTTCGCATAAGAATGTTTAATTATAGGCGTATAACTACTTTGCAAAATAATTATCAATTAGATATTGGCGTTCATCTTCCGTTGGTGATGCAAATAAGACGTTTTCGTCAACACGCATATATGTTCGTAAGCCAGCTTTCTCTACCTTCTTATCTCTTCGCGTTATATTATATAACACGGCAGTGGCTAAAATCACATTGACTGTTCTTTGTGGTGTTTTAAACCGCGAACCTATAGTTAATACAGGGAACATTCTTCCCCAAACTCCGAAGCACCTTTCAACCTGAAGTAAAATTATACATAGACAAAATGAAATCAAATATATATAGTCTCACACATTTTATTATTATAATATTTATTATTCTCACCATGCATCGAGTTCTGATGTGTGATTCATTATATAATTGCTCGGCGGCTGTTCTAGGTTCAGCGAGTGGTGTCATTAAATATCGGTGGTTGCGGTAACCACGATCTCCCAGGAGTACACCATTTCCAAATTCGTAGTTATCGAATCTTGATTTCAAGCAGCTACTCTCAAAAATAGTGGAGTCATGTGTAGATCCCGGCCACTGCGCAACAATATCTAGTATCTCCAAATTACTATTGACGACGCACTGTACGTTTATACTGAAAAATCCCTTTCTATTTCGGAATATTTCAGCATCATCGCCTCCTATTAATAACATGAAATAACAAAAAAAATTAAATTGTATATTTTTTGGAATTTAAATATATTAATAAACTTACCATAAGACCGAATTCTCACGTGTACGCAATCTATGGCGCCAATTACTCGTACCATGCCAGAAATCATGAAATTGTTTTTGCTTGTGTTAATTATCTCATGATTTATTGCTGGGAGCTTAATATATCGGGGCAACAATTCTGAAATCACCTCAGAAACTTCATGGACGATACGATGAGCACTTATTTTACTAATTCCATTAAAATCTGCTATTACCATCAAAAAGCTCCCTGTGGCATAAAATCTTAGTGCTGCTTGTAATTTGACACTTAATGAAATAGAATCACTCCTAAAAAGAAATAATGATAGTTATATACTGTCATAGTTTACATACATCCTACAGAAAAACAAGCTTTGCCTGTAAAAAAAGGCTGCAAATACATAAAAAATACTAGCGAAAATAGTATCCTAATAGGAGATAGATAAAATAAGTAAATAATATTAGTCATTTTTTTACGAAACATATAAATAATTATTACCGCTGTCTATTTCGAAGCTTCGGCTCAATTTGTCTCAAAACCCTTAGAAATTGTGGTTTTGTTAAACGAAATCTCGCTCTAAACGCATTATTATTTAGTGTTACGAAATAATCGCATCGTTGTAAAAGAATACGAATCCGTTGTCGTCGTTGTCTTCGCTGATGATGTTCTTCCGAAACTTCGTGATCCATTATACGTTTTTAAATATGAATTCTTGCTTGAAAACTGCAGAAATCAATAAATTCAACTTGAAGTTTCTGTTTGTTACAAAAGCATTTGTTTGCAACTTCTATACATTTTGCTTCAAAATGGACACGGAATCAAAAGAGATATTCTTATCAATTATTGAAAAATATTTTCATATTATTGAAAATAAAAAAACAAATGGCACAACCTCAGGAGAAAAAGCAAAAGCTTGGGAAAAAATAGAAAACGAAGTAAAAGAGAAAATAAAAAGTAAATGGAGTAAAATATGTCCTAAAAGTACGTGGCAAAATTTGAAAATGCGTGCTAGAAAATATTCAGCAGCATGGAAATCTGAACTGTATAAAACTGGTAATATATAATACATAATTTTTTTTGTTAATATTATTTTTGTATCTAGATAAAAATACTATTATTCTTCCTTTAGGTGGTGGAACGTCAAAGGCCCCGGTTCATGATGATTTCTTAGAAAAGATAAGCTTTTTGTTAGGCAAATCGGCGGTCGGCATAGCCGGCATCAAAGACAGTAACTACTATTATGTCAGTCGAGGACCGTCTACTTCTACCTATATCCCACAACCATCAAGACGAGATTCTGTATGTACATATACCCCAAATACTGTTGGGTGTCTGTTGGAGGAATTAGAGGAAGATGCAGATGATCCTCAACCAATTTTGGATGTAATATTTATTATTAAATAACTAACATAAACACTTAAATTGCATTTGTAAATCTCATCTTTTCTATTTTAGGCAATGATCACCGAGGGCAGTATTACAAATTGGGGAAAAGGTGCTGGCCCCAAATTATTAACAAATCCCATAAGCAGACCTATACAAAATGTATTAAGGCAAGATATACCCCAAGAAGATAGTGAAGGACAAAGTGCAGGAGCCAGAAATTACAATCAGCTTATCCTCAAGCAAATAGAAACTGAGGAAATTAAGCAACAGTACTACAAATCTAAAATGCTACTTTTGGAAACAAAAATCAAAATATCTCAAGAAAAACTTCAAAGTTTACGAGATTACAGGTATGTTTTTAACATTCAAAAAAATGTTCTTATAATTATATTATGACTACCATCCTGCATTATCGATACCTGAAATTTTATGACTAAAAAACATTGATTTTTCTTTTTTACAGATCATAGGAGTTACGTAAATGTGATGTGGGATTAATTACTTTTTATTGGCTCACTTAAGGTGATCGTACCCAAAATATAGAAGTTCCATGATGCTCTTTTTCCGATTAATAACTTATTATATTGAGTTTTGTTAAAAACTTGTTCGACTGCTTAATAAAATAGACATTTCAACATATTGTCAGCACAATACTTTATTTGACAAATAATAGTACAATAACTTTTAATCAATATACAAATTTATTTATATACAATGAACTATGAGAAATCACTGCAGTAGATATAAATATATGCACCTTTCCTAATTAAATTATTTAAATTAGATACTACACACAATGCTTATTCTTAAAATTTTATTTTTAATATATTTCTATACTTCATCTCTTACAATCTTACATTAATCACTTCAATAACAAATTAATGTCGCGAACTGTCAAAACAATATGTACTATCAGTTTACAATTTATTGACTCTTCAAAAATGACGTCACTTTCTCACTAATGCCAACCTGATTTTCAGTGCTCAGATTTTTATCCATCATGTTGGACATGAGGCTTGCCTGATTTGCGAAGTGGTACCGGCCCTAATCCCTGAAAATAAACGTCCAGAATTACTAGACGGAGTGAATAGAGAATTCTAGGGAAAGCTCCGTCGGAGTGAAAAGAGTTTAATTCCGAACTCACCTACTATACATCGTATAATTCAAAATGGCGGAGTTGGCAACGCTGCTCAGTGCTGGCATTACATTAACGAACGCAGCCAAAGCTTCCTGTTCCAATAGGAAATTTATAAAACGCCATTTTGCATTTCTTTGTAAGAAAGAACTTGTGGAGTTGTCATGAGGTATTGGCTCTTATTCCAACTTTCTAAATTTTTCGTATATTTAACTAATAGATAATTTAAGTGTTACATCCTTAAAGTCAATAGAGGCTTAGTTCAAAATTTATGTTACTGAATCATTTAAGATTTATTTGTTTTAAATGTAAAACATTCATAGATATCGAGTGGCCACATGGCTTCTTTGATTTAACATGCTGTATTTAAAGTTAATTATCTTACAATTCGTTTATTTCAGTTATACAATTTAAATATTTTTAAATCTGGTTGAATATTATTTTAATTTTGTAATTAGGTAAAATGTGTCAATGCAAATTTTGTGCTAATATAACGTTTTCATTTCAGTTCTTTAAAGCTACAGAAGCGGCTTGCCGCGTCCGTTATGCGATGCGGGAAAAAGAAAGTTTGGCTGGATCCTAATGAAATTAATGAAATTGCAAACACAAATTCTCGTAAGTACAAATGTTATTTTTAAATAAATAATTGTGTTTTTTGTCAACTATTAAATATTCTTATTTAACTTAATTGCAATTTTTTATTTATTTTATAGGACAAAATATTCGTAAACTGATTAAAGATGGTCTTATCATAAAAAAACCAGTGGCTGTTCACTCTCGAGCACGTGTACGTAAAAACACAGAAGCACGACGTAAGGGACGTCACTGTGGATTTGGTAAGAGGAAAGGTACTGCCAATGCTCGTACTCCACAAAAGGTTAGCCTTTGAAAGCAAATAGCTTTTTATACTTTAGCCATTGTGGTTATTCTTATCTGAAGATAGAATGTCACACACATACTAGATTGCTGTTTTATATAATAATTACTTTTTTTTCTCTTTACTCATTCCAGGTTTTCTAAACAAAAATTACCTAAATTATTCACTTATTTAATATTAAAGTTGTTTCTTCTTTCACAGGATTTATGGATCCAGCGTATGAGAGTTCTTCGAAGGCTTTTGAAAAAGTATCGTGAAACAAAAAAAATTGACAGGCACCTGTATCATTCACTTTACATGAAAGCCAAGGGTAATGTGTTTAAAAACAAGAGGGTTTTAATGGAGTTCATCCATAAGAAAAAGGCAGAAAAAGCTAGGGCAGAAATGCTATCAGATCAAGCAGAAGCTCGTCGTACAAAAGTGCGGGAAGCACGTAAACGTAGAGCAGAACGTATTGCTACTAAAAAACAAGAATTATTGCAATCTTACCAACGTGAGGATGAAGCTGCTGCAGCACAGAAAAAGTAATATGATATCAAATTTTATTGTATTAATAAAATTTAATTAATTAAATAATGTTCTTATTTTCTTACAAAAAGTATATTATAAAATTTCAAATAGTTTAATTGCATATTAAATAAAATGCAATTTTTCGAATTAACTCTGGCAAAAGTGAAAGGTATAGCTTCAAATAAATCTTGAAAACCTAACTAATTTATCTACTGAGAATGAGTAAACTTAGACGATTAAGTAGCAGCAATATGCTCAAAAAGTGTTTAGAAATCCATGTTGCTGCAAACCATTTTGCTCTGTCAGAAATTTTTGTCTTTTATAATTTCTTACTGAAATAACTCAACCTATTTCTGAATAGGTTGTGATTGAGAGTCTAATGCCAATAGGTACATATTTTCAGCATAATTTTACATGTATTTACTACTAGTTGATAGTCAAAGAAAATGATATTGCAAGGATTACTGGCAATAAATTCCTGAATATTGCCACAGTAAGAAATTTTACGAGTACTGCATTACTATTATGACATTTCGATTAACTTGGACTAACTGCAGCAATGTTTTAAAAAAAGATGAAAGAAGTAAGTATGTACAAGTGTAGTATAGAAAATAAATTTTCTGAAAAAGAAGTGTACAGAATGGGATTAAAGTAATCAAATGGAGGTCAGTAAATTTACTGGACGATCTTACAATAGCATTCATATCAGCAATATGAGTTTACTGCATTTATATACTAGGTTTAG
Organism: Prorops nasuta; assembly: GCF_024137725.1. Classification (NCBI taxonomy): domain Eukaryota; kingdom Metazoa; phylum Arthropoda; class Insecta; order Hymenoptera; family Bethylidae; genus Prorops; species Prorops nasuta. Next base: position 3,135,896 of record NW_027116806.1, read on the forward strand.
CTAATAAATCTGGTTCAAGCATTGTATTGGGTGAAGAAAATGATTTAACCATTGCTATTTAGATAAATATGATTAAATAAATATCTATAAAATGTAAGGAGAAATAATTATTTATAGTCTACTTTCTATTAAAAATACTTTATTTATTATAAAATTCAACAGAGAAGGATTATAAGAATGGGATGGAGAGCTATATGAATTTCCTAATATAGTGTGTCAAATAGTGGAGAAAATGGCATACAGTATTTGGTGAAAATTTACAGTTATGGAAAACAGATGAATAATTTTGTTATTAACACTAATATAGTAATGGAAATGTTAAATTTTTGTGATATATGTAAGGCTTATCCTCTCTAAATCTTGTAGAAAAAAGTCTATAAGAATATGAAAAAATGTGTGAATTCAATCTATAGTTTCTCATTTTAAAAGCAAAAATAATAATGGAAGTAAAATTAGTAATGTTTTAAATTAATATTACTATATTCTTTTTGCAGGATATATATCCAATAGTAATTGATAATGTTATTAATGTGTTTAGCATGATCACTCGATAAGTAAAGTGAACAAACAGGGCAGAATTAGTTATAATGGATCAGGAAAAACGTTGACAATAGTATGCTAACTGTCATGATTCCAAAAGTTATTAGGTATAAAATAAGAAAGTTCAAAGTAGGTAATATATATATCGTTATATAAACAATCAACATACAATGAAAGATTCTGATTTTGAATAAGTTAAATTATCCAATACTTAATTAAATATATGTAAATAAAACTCTAATTATTTGTAGTTGAAGGAATAGCAACAATACTAAAAATTACAAAAACTTTTAAAGAAATCTTTGAAAGATGGTCTACAAACACTGTAAAGACCATTGCTGCTGATACTAATGTTCAGATTTCAGAGGAGAATCCTTGTTAAAAATATTGTTGATGTATTTTTACAGTTTTAACTAAAGGGGAATGCTTTTAAAAAAATTACACACTTTGCATTATAAACAATATGTAATCGCAGTGGTAGGCAAGAAGAAACACGATTTAAAACAAATTATAGGAAAATATGTGTTGTGCTTCCCAAAGAAGTTACAACTATTTACAAAACTGCATTTTTTTTTAAAGCTTCATTTACCCTGGACCCTGGTACATACTTCATCAGAGACGTGACTCGAGCTCGACTCGAACTCGACTCAGGCAAAAATATATAGTATATGTAACGTAAACTATAGTATAAAAACTCGACTCGAGTTCGAGTCACGTCTATGAGTACGGCTATTAAACAGAAGATGAAATATGAGTTCATGGAGTATCCAGATAAGTGGGAGTGCCAACTGCCAGCACCCAGCCGCCAGGGCCGTTCGGAGCCGTTGCGTTGTAACTTGTAACGGAGCAGGCAAGCCTTATGTACAACATGGCGGACAAAACTCTGAACGCGGAAATTTTGGTTGGCAGCAGTGATCGTAAACCCCGTGAACGTCGTTTTTTGTAGAATCAGTGCATCGGATTCGGATCACGAACGTAAACGTTCGTCTAGGGTTGAGTGAGGTATTTTTTTGTAAGTTGCAGCTCTGCGACAAGCCTGATCCGTGATCGGAATCTGATCTTTGAAAATAAACGTTCTAAAATCAAATGAATCAAATTACCGAGTTCAAGATGGAGGACTTGGCAACTTTGGTGCTTTAACTTAAGTTTACTTCCACAGGGATCACTCCACCCCCACACTCCACTGCGTCGTTTTCGTTTGGTCCAGTGTCCAGCAGTGTCCAGTGTCCACTGCAGTCCACTGCGTGCAATCACTGACTGTCTCCAATCCCCATTGCCCAACACCCTCAATTTCCCGCAGTTGTTATGTGAGTGTATGTGCTACATATGCACATGAAGCTTTTACCTGCTTTGCCGTTTCGCCGGTCGGTTCGACTCTTACTTTTCGGAGCGTCCATTATGTGGTGATAAGCGCTTGGGTTTGTTTGGTTGAAGGTGAGAAAAATTGCAATTTCTACTTTTATTTATAAATAACGGTAATCAGCATATCTTTCGTCAAACAATATGAGATAAATGTAATTAAAAATTAGGTCTGTTCGTTTTATTGGAAAGCCGCTACGTCTTTTGCACTTTTTACGGTGTTGACTTATGCAACGGATAAAGACAGAAATACTAATTGTGTAGAAAGTATAAGAAATGTAGCTAAAACGAAAAAACCTATTGTAAGTATTGGAAGCTTTAATGCTTTTGTTTAAACTAGTTCGTTTTTTTGTGAGAAATTTTTTAAAAGTGATGCTATACTCATTGATTGGAAGTTCTAACCATCCAATTATGTTAAGTTGCAGGATTTTAATATATTATGTATGTATTTTTTTAGATAATTATAGAAAAATGTCAATACCACCATATTTATTGGGGCCAAACCCATGGGCCACTATGATGGCCCAGCAACAGGCGCATGTGCAGCTAGCTGCAGCTCAAGCGCATGCTCAAGCTGCTGCTCAAGCACAAGCTGCGCATCAAGCTCATTTTCAAGCTATGGCAGGCCCTCCTTTACCACAAATGCCTAAGCAACCTGAAGTACTATCAGAAGATAAATTACAAGAAAAAGCACAGAAATGGCAACAATTACAATCAAAGAGATTTGCAGAAAAACGAAAGTTTGGATTTGTAGATGCCCAAAAGGAAGATATGCCTCCAGAGCATATTAGAAAAATCATTCGTGACCATGGTGATATGAGCAGTCGCAAGTATCGACATGACAAGCGTGTATATCTGGGTGCTTTGAAATATATGCCGCACGCTGTAATGAAACTTTTAGAAAATATGCCAATGCCATGGGAGCAAATTAGAGATGTAAAAGTTTTATATCACATAACTGGTGCAATCACTTTTGTGAATGAGATACCATGGGTTATCGAACCAGTGTATATAGCACAATGGGGAACAATGTGGATTATGATGAGGCGTGAAAAACGGGATCGTAGACACTTTAAAAGAATGAGATTTCCACCTTTTGATGATGAGGAGCCTCCATTGGATTATGCTGATAATGTACTAGATGTAGAACCATTAGAAGCTATTCAAATTGAACTTGATTCTGAAGAAGATGAATCAGTAGCTGCATGGTTCTACGAGCACAAACCACTTGTAGGAACAAAGTAAGCAGCTTTTAATATCTGTTGTATTGTATAAGTTTAATATTTTCATGATGAAGTGCGTAGGGGTCCTGAAATCAACCATTATGTGAGTTGACAATTGCAGTATATTTGCTAAATTTGTCCGAGATGAATTTGTGAAATACTGCAATTGGATTAAACGCTAATCTGAAAAGTAATTAGAATAGGAATGCATTGTACTTTTATTGGTTAAAATTTTCCATAAGAAATTTTGTTGCAGATACGTGAATGGATCCACCTACAGGAGATGGAACTTGTCACTTCCACAAATGGCAACACTTTATCGTTTGGCAAATCAATTATTAACAGATTTAGTGGATCAAAATTTCTTTTACCTATTTGATCCAAAGTCTTTCTTTACTGCAAAAGCATTAAACATGGCTATTCCTGGTGGTCCTAAGTTTGAGCCTTTAGTGAAAGATTCAAATGCAGCTGATGAAGATTGGAATGAATTCAACGACATTAACAAAATTATCATCAGACAGCCAATTAGGACTGAATATAGAATTGCTTTCCCCTATTTATATAACAATATGCCACATTTTGTGCACCTCTCATGGTAAGTAATATTTTAATAAGTTCATTTTTCCACGCAAGTTTAAAGACTTATAGAACAGAGTATGTCAGTCTTACTAGCAGTGTGGTAAATTAAAATGGTGGCTGTTATTCGTATCCTTTACATAGATTAAAAGGAAACTGCTGATTTCACCAATAAATACTTTATAGATAAACCAATTAATTGAATTCTATTGTATGGTATAGTAATTATGTTTTACAGGTATCATGCGCCTAATGTAGTTTATATTAAAACTGAAGATCCTGATTTACCTGCATTTTATTTTGATCCGCTAATTAATCCAATCTCACATAGGAATTCCTTAAAGGTAAATAAAAGCAAGTTTATTTAATGACTTGAATTAGTTTTATTTGTTATAATTTTTTCCGTTTTAGACGGTGGAGCCACAGGTAGAAGATGATGAAGACTTTGTATTACCAGAAGAGGTTCAGCCATTCCTTCAAGAAACACCTCTCTATACTGATAACACAGCTAATGGTATAGCCCTGTTATGGGCACCAAGGCCATTTAATACAAGATCTGGACGAACAAGGCGCGCTATAGATATTCCCTTAGTGAAGTCTTGGTACAGAGAGCATTGTCCTCCTGGACAACCAGTGAAAGTTCGAGTCAGCTACCAAAAACTATTAAAGTATTTTGTGTTAAACGCTTTAAAGCACAGGTCACCAAAACCTCAGAAAAAACGCTATCTATTCAGATCGTTCAAGTCCACAAAGTTTTTTCAAACGACTACCATTGATTGGGTAGAAGCTGGATTACAAGTTTGTCGTCAAGGATATAACATGTTGAATTTGCTTATTCATCGAAAAAATTTGAATTATCTCCATCTTGATTATAATTTCAACTTAAAGCCAGTTAAGACTCTAACTACCAAGGAAAGAAAAAAGTCTCGTTTCGGAAATGCTTTTCATTTGTGTCGAGAAATTCTCCGCTTGACAAAATTAATTATTGACTCACATGTTCAGTATCGTTTGAATAATGTCGATGCCTTTCAGCTTGCTGATGGGCTACAGTACATTTTCGCTCACGTTGGCCAGTTAACCGGAATGTACCGATACAAGTATAAGCTTATGAGACAAATTAGAATGTGCAAAGATTTGAAGCACTTGATATATTATCGTTTCAACACTGGACCGGTCGGAAAAGGACCTGGTTGCGGATTTTGGGCGCCTGGTTGGAGAGTTTGGTTATTTTTCATGAGAGGTATTACACCCCTGTTAGAGCGATGGCTTGGAAATTTGCTGTCCCGACAATTTGAGGGTCGTCACTCAAAAGGCGTCGCTAAGACAGTTACGAAGCAACGGGTAGAGTCTCATTTTGATTTGGAGCTGAGAGCATCAGTGATGCACGACATTGTCGACATGATGCCGGAAGGGATCAAGCAGAACAAAGCGCGAACCATTCTTCAACATCTTAGTGAAGCCTGGAGATGCTGGAAAGCGAACATTCCTTGGAAAGTTCCGGGACTGCCTATTCCTATTGAAAATATGATTCTACGTTATGTCAAGATGAAAGCTGATTGGTGGACGAATACCGCGCATTACAATCGTGAACGTATCAGACGTGGTGCGACGGTTGATAAAACAGTTTGTAAGAAGAATTTAGGGCGTCTCACTCGTTTATATTTGAAGGCCGAGCAAGAAAGGCAACATAATTATCTTAAGGACGGTCCGTACATTTCCCCTGAAGAAGCTGTAGCAATTTACACCACTACTGTTCACTGGCTGGAATCTAGAAGATTCGCACCTATTCCTTTTCCACCTCTGTCCTACAAGCATGATACGAAACTTCTGATTTTAGCTTTGGAAAGATTGAAGGAAGCTTACAGTGTGAAATCTAGGCTAAACCAGAGTCAACGAGAAGAGCTCGGGTTAATCGAGCAAGCTTATGATAATCCTCATGAAGCTCTGTCGAGAATCAAGCGTCATCTTCTTACTCAGAGAGCATTCAAAGAAGTTGGCATTGAATTTATGGATCTCTATAGTCATTTGATTCCTGTTTATGATGTTGAGCCGTTAGAAAAGATCACCGATGCCTATCTAGATCAATATTTGTGGTACGAAGCGGATAAACGCAGATTATTCCCGCCCTGGGTAAAGCCATCCGATACAGAGCCACCACCTTTACTGGTGTACAAATGGTGCCAAGGAATCAATAATTTGCAAGACGTTTGGGACGTTAGTGATGGTGAATGTAACGTCCTGCTGGAATCAAAATTCGAGAAATTGTACGAAAAAATTGATCTTACTTTATTAAATAGACTGCTCAGGCTGATCGTCGATCATAATATTGCCGATTATATGACCGCGAAGAACAACGTGGTCATTAATTATAAAGATATGAATCACACGAACAGTTACGGCATCATTCGCGGTTTGCAGTTCGCTTCTTTTATCGCTCAATACTATGGATTGGTTTTGGATTTACTTGTTCTTGGATTACAGCGAGCTAGCGAAATGGCTGGGCCACCGCAAATGCCCAATGATTTCTTGACTTTCCAGGATGTTGCATCGGAGACGGCCCATCCAATTCGTTTGTACTGCAGATACGTCGATAGAATTCATTTATTCTTGAGATTCTCAGCCGATGAAGCAAGAGAACTCATTCAGAGATACCTGACTGAGCACCCCGATCCAAACAATGAAAATATTGTAGGGTATAATAATAAGAAATGCTGGCCACGCGACGCCCGGATGAGGTTGATGAAGCACGACGTTAATTTAGGTCGTGCTGTCTTTTGGGACATTAAAAATCGTTTGCCACGCTCGACAACTACTATCCAATGGGAAAATAGTTTCGTCAGCGTTTACAGCAAGGACAATCCTAATTTGTTGTTTAACATGAGTGGCTTTGAATGCAGAATCTTACCAAAGTGCAGAACTACTCATGAAGAATTTACTCACAGGGATGGCGTTTGGAATTTGCAAAACGAAATTACCAAGGAAAGAACTGCTCAATGCTTTTTACGGGTCGACGACGAGAGTCTTCAGAGATTCCATAACAGAGTCAGACAGATTCTCATGGCCTCTGGATCTACAACCTTTACCAAAATTGTCAATAAATGGAACACCGCTCTCATAGGGCTTATGACATATTTCAGGGAAGCAGTTGTAAATACACAGGAGCTGTTGGACCTTTTGGTAAAATGTGAGAATAAAATTCAAACGCGTATTAAGATTGGTTTAAATTCCAAAATGCCATCGAGATTCCCACCTGTTGTTTTCTACACGCCCAAAGAATTGGGAGGTCTAGGTATGCTTTCCATGGGTCACGTTCTTATCCCTCAGTCAGATTTGAGATGGTCAAAACAGACTGATGTTGGTATCACTCATTTCCGATCCGGTATGAGTCACGACGAGGATCAATTAATCCCTAACTTATACAGATACATTCAACCTTGGGAATCGGAATTCATAGATTCTCAGCGTGTTTGGGCAGAGTACGCTTTAAAACGTCAAGAGGCTAATGCGCAAAATCGACGTTTGACTTTGGAAGACCTCGAAGATAGCTGGGATCGAGGTATCCCCAGAATAAATACACTTTTCCAGAAAGATAGGCATACTCTGGCTTATGACAAAGGTTGGCGCATTAGAACGGAGTTCAAACAGTATCAGGTAAAATTGATCATTCATTTATAGCAAGCATGCCAAAGAATTTCGTAAAGGCATATTTATAAATTACGTGATACAATCATTAGTATATACTACAGAAAAATTTATATTAGCGTTCTTGAATTTTTAGGTTCTCAAACAAAATCCATTTTGGTGGACGCATCAACGTCACGATGGGAAATTATGGAATTTGAATAATTACAGAACAGATATGATTCAAGCTCTTGGCGGTGTAGAAGGTATTTTGGAACATACGCTATTTAAAGGAACCTATTTCCCAACATGGGAGGGTCTTTTCTGGTAAATCGCTTTTATTAAATTTTTAGAGCATTTTCTATCGAGTTTTTGGATATTAACATTTGAATTCTTAAAATGTTGGCCTATCGAAACTCGTAAATAATAGATCTATTTTGCCCTGTGTTAGTGCAGCCTATCTAATGCAGTTTCCTACAAGACAACAAAACTTTCATTTATCGAGAATACTTAAAAAAACTTATATTATTTGCTGCCATAGTTAATACCAGATCTTTCTTCTTATCTAGGGAGAAAGCTTCTGGATTCGAAGAATCTATGAAATATAAGAAATTGACAAACGCACAGAGATCTGGTTTAAATCAAATTCCGAACCGTAGATTCACACTGTGGTGGTCACCGACGATCAATAGAGCCAACGTGTACGTTGGTTTCCAGGTACACTACTGTTTTAAATATAAATAAATTATCCTTTTTTAACACACATAATTTGAACGTTACGTCTCATTTAGGTACAATTGGATTTGACCGGGATCTTCATGCATGGCAAAATTCCAACTTTGAAGATATCCCTCATACAAATTTTCCGTGCTCATTTATGGCAAAAAGTGCACGAATCAATTGTTATGGATCTATGCCAAGTATTCGACCAGGAATTGGATGCACTTGAAATTGAGACTGTGCAGAAAGAAACTATTCATCCAAGAAAATCGTACAAAATGAATTCCTCCTGCGCCGATATCCTGCTGTTCTCTGCATACAAGTGGAACGTATCCAGGCCATCTCTTTTGGCAGATTCTAAGGATTTAATGGATAACACAACAACTCAAAAATACTGGATCGATGTTCAATTGAGATGGGGAGATTATGACTCACACGACATTGAACGATACGCAAGAGCCAAATTTTTGGATTACACAACAGACAATATGTCCATTTATCCATCCCCTACTGGACTGTTGATAGCTATAGATTTAGCGTATAATTTACACAGTGCGTATGGTAATTGGTTTCCAGGGTGTAAGCCATTGATACAACAGGCAATGGCAAAAATAATGAAGGCAAATCCTGCATTATATGTGCTGCGAGAACGAATAAGAAAAGCGTTACAACTTTACTCATCTGAGCCCACCGAGCCTTATCTTTCATCTCAAAATTATGGAGAGCTGTTCTCCAATCAGATCATCTGGTTCGTAGACGATACTAATGTGTATCGAGTAACAATTCACAAAACCTTCGAAGGGAATTTGACGACAAAGCCAATCAATGGTGCCATATTTATCTTCAATCCACGAACCGGTCAATTATTCTTGAAAATCATCCACACTTCGGTTTGGGCTGGTCAGAAGCGTCTTGGTCAACTGGCGAAATGGAAGACAGCGGAGGAAGTAGCAGCTTTAATTCGTTCGTTGCCAGTTGAGGAGCAACCTAAGCAAATTATTGTAACAAGAAAAGGAATGCTGGATCCATTGGAAGTGCATCTTCTCGACTTTCCTAATATTGTCATCAAAGGGTCCGAATTGCAATTACCTTTCCAAGCTTGTCTTAAAGTAGAGAAATTCGGTGATTTAATCCTTAAAGCCACGGAGCCTCAGATGGTTCTATTTAATTTGTACGATGACTGGCTTAAGACTATTTCGTCTTATACTGCCTTCTCTCGTTTAATACTTATCCTTCGAGCACTCCATGTGAATACGGAGAGAACAAAGGTAGTCCTGAAGCCAGATAAAACGACTATTACGGAACCTCATCATATTTGGCCATCGCTTACGGATGACGAATGGATCAAAGTTGAAGTACAATTAAAAGACCTAATTTTGGCTGATTATGGTAAAAAGAACAACGTAAATGTTGCTTCTTTGACTCAATCTGAGATTCGTGACATTATACTTGGTATGGAGATCAGTGCCCCGTCTGCGCAACGTCAGCAAATTGCCGAAATCGAGAAACAAACTAAGGAGCAATCGCAGCTCACGGCAACAACAACAAGAACCGTCAATAAACATGGTGATGAAATTATCACAGCCACGACATCTAATTATGAAACACAGACTTTCAGCTCCAAGACGGAATGGCGTGTGAGAGCAATTTCAGCGACCAATCTTCATCTGAGAACAAATCACATTTACGTCTCATCGGACGATATTAAGGAAACTGGTTACACGTATATTTTACCTAAGAATGTTTTAAAGAAATTTGTCACAATTTCTGATTTACGCGCTCAAATCGCTGGTTACATGTATGGTGTTAGTCCTCCTGATAATCCACAAGTTAAGGAAATTAGGTGTATAGTGATGGCACCTCAATGGGGTACTCATCAAACAGTTCATTTACCGAATACCCTACCAAATCATCAATTCTTGAAAGAAATGGAACCACTTGGATGGATTCACACGCAACCTAATGAATTACCTCAATTGTCGCCTCAAGATATTTCTACACATGCGCGAATTATGGCTGAGAATCCAAACTGGGATGGGGAAAAAACTATTGTTATTACATGTAGCTTTACACCAGGTTCCTGCTCTCTTACGGCATACAAGCTCACGCCAAGGTGAGCAATTCTTTTTTTTTTACATTTTAATCATTGTTTTCTCGTGCAAAATGATATTAATGTATCATTTAACTTTCTAGTGGTTTTGAATGGGGAAAGCAAAACACGGACAAGGGAAATAATCCTAAAGGTTACTTACCCAGTCACTATGAAAAAGTACAAATGCTTCTATCCGACCGATTTCTCGGTTTCTTTATGGTACCTAGTCAAGGATCTTGGAATTATAATTTCATGGGTAAGTGGGGAGGGAGGGGGGAGCTTGTTTGTAAAAAAGATTGTATCAATCTTACGTGTTTGTATAGAAATATATATACAGGGTGTCCCATGAACGATGGCCATGTCAATACCATCCGATAGGGGACAAAAATCTAAGTAAAAAAGTTGTAAAAACTTTTTTGTTAGCATCCTTGGTTAAAAAGTTATTTGCAATTAAAGATTATCGATGACGTAGCCTTTCTTAAAGAGGATGATTGTTTTAATGGTCGTATTATAAGGCCAAAAATGCTAAGATTTTGTGAATTAAAATATTAAGAAAAACACAAAGCCAAACATCCACTTGAGCCTATTGAAATGGTTGAAGGCCGGTCGACAGTTTCGAGTGCTAGCCATCATAAAAACAATCAAAACATAAACACCAATTCACAAGCTCAAGTGGATGTTTGGCTTTATGTTTTTCTCAGTATTTTAATTCACAGAATCTTAGCACTTTTAGTCTTATAATGCGACCAAAACAATCTTCCTCTTTAAGAAAGGCTACTGTCATCGATAATCCTTAATTGCAAATAAATCTTTAACCAAGGGTGCTAGCAAAAAAATTTTTACAACTTTTTTCCTTAGAATTTTGTACCCTGTCCGATGGTATTGGCATGGCCATCGTTCGTGGGTCACTGTATATATACTGCTCAACGATATCCTTTACCTTTTGCAGGGGTGAGACACGATCCAAATATGAAATATGAACTTCAACTAGCAAATCCAAAAGAATTCTACCACGAAGTACACAGGCCAGCACATTTCTTAAACTTTTCAAGTTTAGAAGATGGTGATGGTGTTGGAGCAGATCGTGAAGATATGTTTGCTTAAGCTCAATGACATCCAAGAATTTGACATTTTTGACAGACATTTTATACGAGGAAGATGATCAGAATTATTATTTTTATTAAAACTGTACATTTATATTTTTGAAGATCAGCGCTTTGTATCAATCGCTGCTTTTTTTCATTCTTGATAGTTGTGTTAGACTATTTCTCTTGGCAATTCTTGCATTTAATTTAAGTAGTATAATTAGTCTGCCTTTCATGTATGTTTAGTAAATTACATTTTACCTACAATATATGTTGTAACGTTATTCCCGCCAGTGTGAGGGGCCACTCACTCTGCGGGTTTTCTGTTACCTTCGTCCATCCATGCTTAAGGTAACATGGCGCCTTAGTCAGTTGGGTAACCAACAACCCTACGTTATCATTTGGGCATTACCAGAGATGAAAAACGGGAGATTGCTCATATGGCAGGGTCAGGGTCCTAAAATAATCCTTGCCGGTAGGCGGCGCTGATGTTTGTTAGAAATCGAAAATTCCATAAAACCACTAACGCCATCTGACGGACGCGAATGGAAAGCACTTTGTTAGGCACATACACCATTACTGTGGTGCGAATGCGTGTGCAACCTCCTTCGGTTACCATCGCTCAGCTTCGGACATCTTCGCTATACATCGAGATCGAGAGAGAACGGCATAGTTTTATCGGATCTCTCTCTCCCTCTCGATCTAAATTTCGTTTAGCCGAAGAGCCGAGTAAAATTCCTTTTCGTCCTGCTTCAATCCTCCTCCATCTTTCAAACCTCAGATTCAAGTTCGATTCCATCCAATAAATTTTTTTTTTATTGTAGAATGTTTTTTTATTGCCATGAACATATTAGATTAAAAAATATGTAAAAATGGGGTTTTAATATTCCATAGTTACGCTTAAAATATTCTTATAAAAATTTAATTTTTATTTGTTATCAATTCAAATAAGTTATTAATGATTACTATAAATATTCTAAAATTATAAAAAATGAAAACAAAAGTGTCGAAGAGACCTCGAACCTGGACTCATCGGTTCCAAAAGTCGAGACCTTACTACATGCGCTATAAGAGACTTAAGAATATAGATGATAAACTTGCATAAACTTTATAGCTTCAAATTTGCGTATGTACTCTCCATGTTACACAGATTCAAGTATACTTTCTTTCGATACATTTATACTTTATACTGTGAAATTAAAGCAAATGTATGAAAATATTGTGCGAAACAATGTCCCAAGAGGCTCCGAACCTGTGGTCAGAAGGGAAGGTCTTATTCTAGAATAAAATATTCAAGCCAAGATAAGAGGTAAAAGGAGTTTTTATTTAAATAAATAAAATGTACAAAATTTTACAATATATTTACAAAGAACCGCTAGACTAAAATGATCGACTTCCTAGTGAATTTGTCGTCGTCAAATTCTAGGGAATTTCGGTAAACGAAGATTCCCAAGAACCCCAGAGACTAGAATTCCCCAGAAAGGAACGCGGACTTTTAAACTCCCGGACTGGACAATTTTCCCTAGGGTATTCCCTAGTAAAATCTCCAGCCACGGGAGGAAGCGGAGTTGGAGAAGGGGTTTTAGGGAAGGGGAAGTCCCCTTACCCTTCAGCCTCCTTCTCCAAGAGCTATGGTGTCTTCGAGCCACCCCAACCCCTAGGGTGATTCTACCCCTCCCCCTACCCGACTCTGTCGAGAGCCCTGGATTTTAGGGTCGGAACACTGGGTCCGAGGTAGTCCTCGGAGGCAGTGTGGAGGGGAAGGAGAGGGTTTAACTTCTCCCGGGAAGTCCCCGGAGAAATCTCCCTTAGGAGGGAGGAAAATGCCGCAGAGGGGAAGTCCCCTCTTGGTAGGCAGTGGGTGGTGGGTGATACTTACCAAAGTATGGTACCCAATGAGTTCGCCGGTGGAGGCGCTGGTGACCAAGTGGAGGCGCTGCCGTGGAGGCGTCAAAAGTGGGCCGTGGAGGCGAGAAAAGCTGCTTCTGTTGCTGCGGTTGCTGCTGATTGGGCAGGCTGTCGAGCAAGGCTGAGGTGCGATAAGTCCTTATCAAGGACCCATCTATATAATTTCGCGGCACGAAACTTGCCAGCGAGAGAGCTGCTCGTGGCGCTGGCCACCTAGTGGTCAGGCGCGCAAGCCGTGCCGCGGCCGCGACGCGCCAGGGCCAGTAGACGCGCAAGCGCGCCGCGGTGCGAGATAGAGAGAGACAGCTGGAGCGGCTACACGCTGTTGGTCTAGCCGTCCCCTGTGAACGCAATAGAGACAGGGAGATATAGCAAAAATGTGGAATCTACTTCTCAGCATTTTTGCTCCTCCCGATCTGGAACAAACTCCCCCCGTTGATGCGATGGCGTCAAGACAAGGAAGAAGAAAGTTAACTCAGTTTAAACCAATTTATTTACAAAAAAAAATAAAAATAAAAAGATATAAAACAGATAGGGACGACAGCTATTTTTTGGGCTTCACTTGGAGCTTGGCGAAGTGAAGCTCCAGAGCGGGGGACCACCTCAGGGTGATCTTGCCCTGGGGGGCCCAGGCCTTCCAGCGCCTCAGTTTGAGGGCCGTGTAGAGGGGCACCTCTATTATTTGACCGAATGCCCCTACGATGATTTTTTGGTACCCGGACATTCTGCCGAAAAAATTTTGGGATAGGCGTATCTTCTCTCTATAATTATATGAATGTGGCTATAGTTTGGGCAGCACTATTATCCCCCTAGCGGACAATATTAAAAACGAAATTCCTAATCCGGCAACATTGGACTGAATTGACAGAAGTGACAGATACAGGTTATTATTTTATTTTGGTGACACATGAATGTCAGGTTTGTAATAAATTTCTTATTAATTTATATATTATTTATTATATGAAGAAGTGTGATGCTTTGTGTTTTATTTATTGTAGATGGGTATTAATTTCAAAGAATCCATATTGTTATTCAGAGCATCTTTGAAAGAAAAGAATATTATATACAATGGATACAGTATGGTCATGCGGAGTGGCTGTCAGTATACTATTTTGTGAGGAAATATTTCAATTATATTGCAGCTACTTTTGCCAAAAATGTTAACCAGTAAGGAAGAATATATCAAATCAGAAGATGTGCAAAGTGTGTATCCTGTAATTTGTATATAAACTAAAATATTAGTAGTTTTCCTGCAATAGCGATGGTATGATAATTTATATTATTTCTTTCATGTAAAGTCTTTTGGAAAATAGGCCAACCAGCTTTGCTCAGAGCAATTCATCACCAAATGTTATCATGAAGTTACCTTGTCAGAAAAGAGTATCATAATGTGACCACCAACATACCAGCATAGTAATGGTAACTTATGGATTGAAATATCACTTAAGTTAAATCATGTATGTCATATAACTTTAAGAGATTTGTTTTACACAGCGTTAACTTTATGAAACCTTTTTTTTCATTGCTCTGCGCAATAATGTTTGGAAAACTGCTATAAATTCTACTTGTAGTTTATAAATTTTTGTTACAGATATGCAATATGGTTATGGAAAGCTAGAAACATATTCAGGAATTTCACTTGCCAACTGTGTGATTAAATGTATTAAGTTTTATATATTTCACAAATCGCTTATGATTTGAACCTATAGCTAATAGCTATACCTGTAAGTAAATCATGAAAAATAGTTCCTTGGGATTCTCAAGAATCCGTGCTCTTAAAATTTGTATTGTACTTTCACTCAGTTTCAATAACTGCAGATGGAAATGAGCTACAAAAAGTACATAAAAGAGTGTTTTATATAAATGATGAGTGGCATGACACACTACTAATAGATAATGAATTCATACTATTTGTAAAGAAAAGTCCAAATTGTTTTAATATACTCATTAGTATTAAGTTATAATGTATCTGGTAAAAATGGAGTTTCAAATATAGACATAAATCAATAAATTTTGAAATAACAAATATATTATTTATAACTATGCTAGGAGTTTTTCGTGTAGAATATGCCAGAATTTGATTCAAATCATAAACGCATTCAATTAAACTTTGGAATTACAGAATACATTAATTCTTTGTATACACATTTTTCCGAAGGTTTTTCCAATTTGCAATCAAAAAAGTTCTATACCAAACCAGAAGTAACATTTACACACGCACGATTCAATAGTCTCAACTTCCTTTACTGAGATTTAATTCTATTATCAGTTAAGATTTAAGTATTGTCAAATGTAACAGTTATAAAGTAATATCTGAAGCATTATTTGAAACTATAATAATTCTATTTTCTGGGATTTTTATATTAATTCCAATATTTTATGTTTCTTGAGGATGACTATATAAAAAGTAAAGAGTTACGAGATTAATGAAAGAAGGTAAAAGTTTGAAATAGTGTACAGTAAAAGCCAGAATATGTCGTCGAATTATACCTAAGACATTTTAAACTATATATAGGCTCTTTCTTCAAAATATCTTCGTAGGGGGGCTGATCTAAATATATGTCGCTGATTTATTACAAATGTTATACAAAATACGTATTTATTTATTTAATTTATTGTAAATCTGTATAAAATTATTGAAGGTAGCTTTATGTGGATCCATTATAAAGGTTAAAACGTTGACGTTTATTATAGGTGCGTTTACTTCCATTCATTAGGTACTCCTGGTTTAGCTGTTTTGAGTTCGAGGCAAATCTTTTAAATAAATTGCGCCACTTCACTTTTTCATTAGCAGTTTTTAAATAAAGAAGTTTACTAAGCATGTTAATTAAATTTCTTAAAGTGGACATTTCAAAATTCATTTTGTCAATTTCAAAATATTTTTTGATTCATTCTTTACTAGTGTTTAGTCATTTAAACTATGCTTATATATTCATAATTTGTCGAAGTACTACTTTTTTCGAAAAAGAGATATATGAAATTCATGCAAATTTCTGCAACAGTTAAATGATATTTATCTTAGCATCGAGCTCAGATATACTGGTCAACATTTGGAATGTGTTTTTTAATTTAGGCTTTATTTCAACTGCTCTACACCTTTCTCTCGATCAAATAAAATTATATGGTTAACGCAGTCGATCGTAACTATTGTAAATAGGAAAAAGAAATTGGAGCATATATGCAGCTAGAACTATTCGTCTTATCTCAATAGTACAATAATGCATTAGGTCTGTTTGTTTTAGCAGAAAGTCGCTACACTTTTCGCTTTTTGTGCACTTATTACGGTGTCAACTTATACAATAGATAAAGACAGAAATATAATAAGTGTAGAAAGTGTAAGAAGCATATACAGCTAAAACAAAATAAACCTATTATATATGCAGTAAGAGAAGCATACATTTTTTAACAAGTTTGAAATTTGTTATACGAGGGTAGCGACACAAGTTAAAAACACAACATCTCGCAGGTGTTGCACTTATTATTGTTTGAAACAGCAAGAAGTTCGACTTCTCAAGCACGATTAGCATTCATATAGCAACTTTTGTAAGCACTCTTTACATAAAGTACGAAAAGTATAGAAATTAGGAAAAGCAATCACTTCTCACACACAAATGCTTCTGGTAAGTTATAGTGTTGTATGAAAGATCCAGCTTATCGCTAGTGTTTAAAAATATACATTTAGTTTTTGTTGGCCCTATACTACAATATTCCTTAAAATCAATTCCATCACACATTGATAATTTTCTTAACTCATATATTTTTGTATCATCTCCTTAACATAAAGAATACTTGAATTAAAATTGTTTAAAGTGGAAATTAAAACTAAATTGTAATTATACGAACTATTAGATGATGGGACACATAAAAGAAAAATTACGTCAGGATACCACAAATTAATTTTTTTCCGGAATATTTTTTAACCAGGAAGATTTAAATTAAATATTAATCAGGATCTGCATTAAGGATAATGCTAAAGGAAAATAGTAAAAATTCCATTTCAATAAAACAAACAGTTCTATGACCTCATTACTAAGGGGTAGAATTAGTTACTCCTACAACTTTAAAGTTATTCAGTTTGAGCCGCATGTAGTGATGACCCAATAACCACCCTTACTGACCCTCCTTCTTTGTAATACAATATGTATAACATTGTTTTTACTATATAGCCTTAAGCTTTCTATTAGCCCATTTATTGGTCAAAGTTATTCTAAAGTTCTTGAAAAAATTATACTAATGTGACGCGTTTACAATGGTTTAATATACAGGGTGTAACGAAACGACCGCCTTTTCTCGTAACTGGAGGTTCGGGGTGACAAACTGAGTGCACGTGTAAAATTTCGTTCGAATCGTTCAAGAGGTTTAAAAGTTATTTCTATTTAAAAATCACCCTTTTTCAGTCCTTTTCGAACGACTTTAACTGCATAATGGAAAGTGGAGAAAGTGAAAAACAATTGATGAACACCCAGCTAGAATGTAAAAATTATCGATCGCGTGCGGTAATACTTTTGCTTTTTAATTCTTTAATCTGGCTATTAGATTAATTTTAAAAATAACAAAATCCTTTATATTACAATTCCAATTCAATTCAGTACAAGCATCATTGACTGATTTGATGGAAAGAGCGAGTTGACGCAATGTAAAGGAAAGTATCAAAAGCTAAGATATCGCGCGAGCGCAATGATAACTTAATAGACAATGCATGAGGGCATTCTCTTTCTACTAACGAAGCTAAAGGGAATGATTCAAAATCAATACATTGATGAAGGAGAAAAATAAACTCACCCATTAAATGTTCTGCAAGTTCCTTTAAATCGAAGTTTTTGAAAAAGCTTCAAACTGGCTCCTCGATGATTTCCAGAAAGCACACTATCACTGATTTTGCATTTAAACACTTGTGAATTTAAACAAATTAGGTATTAACCTACGTTTCTTCAAAACACTGGAGAATTTGACACTTTTGAACTGTTTGAAGTAGGGTGATTAAGAGTGGTCGAAACGAATTATTGATTATTCTATCTCTCTGTGTCTCTCTTTTCAGCCTACTTCAAACAGTTCAAAAAGTGTCAAATTAACCGGTGTTTTGAAGAAACGTAGGTTAACACCTAATTTGCTTAAATTCGCGAGTTCTTAAATGCAAAATCAATGAAAGTGTGCATTCTGGAAATCATCGAGGAGCCAGTTTGAAGCTTTTTTCAAAAACTTCGGTGTAAAGGAACTTGGAGAACAATAATGGATAAGTTTAATTTTTTCTATCATCAATGAATTGATTTTAAATAATTCTTTTTACCTTCGTTTGTAGAAAGAAAATGCCTTGATGTGTTTCCTATTAAATTATCAGTGCAGTCGCGTGACATCTTAACTTTTGATACTTTCCTTTTCATTCTATCTTCTCCCTCTTTCCATCAATTCAGTCAATGATACTTGTATTGAATTGATTTGGAATTGTAATGAAAAGGATTTTGCTATTTTTAAAATTAATCTAATAGCCAAATTAATGAAATAAATAGCAAATGTATTATCGCGCGCGATCGATAATTTTTACATTCTAGTGGGGTGTTCGTCAATTGTTTTTTCACTTTCTCCACTTTATTATGCACAGTTAAAGTCGTTCGAAAAGGACCGAAAAAGGGTGAGTTTTAAATGGAAATAACTTTTAAACCCCTTGAACGATTCGAACAAAATTTTACACGTGCATTTGGATGGTCACCCCGAACCTCCAGTTACGAGAAAAGGCGGTCGTTTCGTTACACCCTGTATACTTGGTTTAACTACTCATCTCGAGTTAGCACGGATCTGCTATTTGCCTTTCTAATTAATATAAGAAAATATATTAAATCTTTTGATGCTTATCCTTCCTATAAAATTTAAATTATTAATTATATGAGATTTTAATAATGGCTCATATTATCAGTTTGCGGCGGAAAATGAAAGAATTTTGTATGTAAAGAAACATACTTTACGATCTATTGAACAGTATCAAAACAAGCTTTGGCGGTCCTTCCGCGGTGTTTTCGCGACACACACATCAAAGGTACTAGGCTCAGTAAGTAGAATAGCGGCACTCGTCAAATGTTTTTCGCAGAAAATAAAAGCTTTTAACAGATTGCGACCAACTCATTTATTCTCAGTTTCAAAATAGAAAGGCACACATATCGTTCTTCGTGCAAGTTACAAATTATCAAAATGACCGATTTTAAAGATTTCCCTGACGGATTTTTTTATCATAAAGTTAAAGATTACGAAAGAACGGATGCTTCTTCCATAACGTAAGAAATATTAAATCTAATATCATTTATGTAACTTATTATACAGGTCCGGAAAAATGCCCCGTTACGCCAAATTATTTTAACACTAGATTTACGGACTGAGCCAATTTGACTCATTCAAAGGTATTTCAAAATCATAATTTATATGTAAAAAATGTTTTCAATAAATTTTTTAATAATAAATCTTTCATTTAATTTAAAGTAAAACTAATTTCTATATATAAAACTTCAATTTTCGTGTATTATTCAAATTATCTCACTTTGGTAAAAATAGGTCTAATCAACGTCCGTAAATCTAGTGTTAATAATTAAAAAATTTAAAACGCAGCTTATCTCCAGAATTTTTCGAACCACTATATTGGCGTATTATTTCATTTAAACTTTCATGAGACATTTTCAATTGAAAATATATGTATTTGATTGAATGTGCATGTGTATGAGTTAAATTTCTCACACTACATAAAGTTTGAAATCCAAATATATGTGAAATAATTCAATAAAGTGGTAAATAACCTGTTATTTCGGAAAGCTCTTGAAATAATAAAGAGGGATGTGTGCAATAAGAAACAGAAGGAAAAAAATACTTGCGTATGACCTTTAGTGCTTTACGCAAGATTCTACAAATAAAATCATATAATGGATTTCTAAAAGTAGTAGTAATTAATCCGACAGATTTTCCTTGTACAATTACTTTTTTAAAAATTTTGTCATCACTCTTTATTCGATAAAACATATAACTTCAATAAAAAATTGTTTGCAGATACTTACGGTGTGCTTTAAGAAACTTATGTCCTGGCAGGGCAAAAATTATAAAAAGAAATGGACAGTGTGAATTTCGAGCCGTCAAGACCCATAATCATTTAATAAAAAGTGAAGAAGTAACGGGGAAGAAATTTAAACATGAGGTACAGGAAATGGTGCGGTCTGATACAATTAAGCCCTCTACATCAGGAAAAGATATTTATAATAAATGTATGAAACAGTAAGTATATATGGAGGTGTTAAAATTGGTACATATGAGGTATGGTGCTAAATTTATTTTCCAGTATATTCTTTTTGTCGCATATTGCCTTTAGGAATCCAGTAGGAGCAGAAATCACTCCTTATTCTAGCATTGATAGAAATATCAGGAGATGGAAAAGGGCTAAATATCCAAATGTAAAATTGGACTTTACAAAATTAGAAGAGGGATTAAGCAACGAAGCGTTTAAAAAACAATTCTTATTTCAAATACAAGGGAAACAGCACAAATTAGACTTCGTTCAGTTTGTTGACGACAATATTAATTTTTTTTATTTTTTATGATAAAAAATTGTTAGCAGAAATAAAAAATTGTAAAATATTTTATATCGATGGAACATTCGAGACAACGCCGAAGCTAACAGGCATATACCAAATTATAACCATTCTTACTGTGTTGAATGGAAAGGTATATATATATATATACATATAAGGTGGAGAGAAGAAAGAAGACGATTTCAGAAGGAAACCTAAATCCAGAAATACCGTTTCCCGCCAAACCACTACAACCCTGTCTCTCCCCTTCCTCAATAATCTGAATCCCATAGGAGCGGACGCAAGGGAACCAATTAATACACAAAGACACAAGAATCTCTTTTGATTTGCTATATATTGTTACAGGTTTTTCTCTTTACACACATATATTTCTTAATTCCTAAACTTAACCTACGCCAGCCCGTGCCGCTCCCACACCTTTTAGAACCTACACCGTCTCTACCTGTTAAGACACACTCCAAGCAAATCTAGACGCAGAACGCTGTTCCCTACTAAATTTCCCCCCCCCCCCCTACCTCCTCCAACGGGAACCTCATAGGATTGGATGGAATAGGATAACTCAATTACGCCAAATTAACTTTAACCTCTATATATATTGTTACATTATTTTTAGATCCTTAACCTATCACTACAATTATAATTTTCCTTAAATCCTAAAATCCGTGAATGCCGAGGACCTCCTCGTCCGTCAGCTCCGGTTCGTCATTGGACCACCTGTCCTCCACCTGAGGATTCGGCCGCAACCAGCGAGAGTCCTGCAGCCACCGAACCCCCAGGAAATCGAAGTCCTCACGCAGGGACCACTCCTCCCCCAGCCGGTCCAGGAACCAATCGTTGGCAGCCCGGGAGGACCGCCTCTCCTCCCTTATCCACTGGATCTCCTCCAGATCGAGGACCACCACTAAAGGAAAAAGGGGGGATAAATAATAACTCCCTCAATAACACCCATCCCACCTAATAGTCACGTTACTTACCGGAACGGGTATGCACCGATACCCCTCCTGCGAACCTCCTTCCTCCAAAACTCAGTAGACTGGGGAATCTTCCTCGAGCCATTGCTCTCCTATTCTTTTTCCTTTTTTTTCTCCTGTCCTCTTATCTTCCCCGACTTCGGCCAACATTATTTCTGTCGTGACGGTTAATCAGAGTACAATATCGTTCCCTACCAAAAACCTCGCTTTTATACCAAATTTCCCACTCCGCTCGCGATTGCAACACCAACTTTGTGACGCACGAGATTCACTGCACTACACAACCGATATCACCATGACTACCATTATAAGTATATTATTTATAATGATGCTAAGCCTTACGCAGATCTCCTGGACCCACGCATACAACATCACTCACCTGAAACACAACCCCGGCATCTTCTTTGAAAAAATCGCAACCCTACAGTACTATCCTGTGCTATGGAAGGTAGCCACAACCATTGACACCGCCAATTTGACCAGTCAAGCCCCTAATCTCGGAAAATTCTATGACACGCTCTTCTATGTGTGCAAGGGCAACATCTCTTGCATCAACGATAGTAAACTTGAAGAGATCGGACGAAAAATTGTTGACACCGAACGTTTTGCTTCAATCCTTCGCCGAGGCGTACATCCTACGGACCTTAATCGGAACCGTAGAAGCGCTCCCCTAGGATTCGTAGGAGGACTCTCTAAAACCCTTTTTGGTATCTTGACCGAAGAAGATGGCGAATACTACACCAGCGAAATATTAAAGCTACAAGAGAAAGGAGCACACACCACTCATCTATTGGAAAAACAGACGCATGTGGTACAATCGGAATTCTCCGCCCTGCACCTTTCTATCACTAACTTAAACAACCATACCCAAGAGCTTCAAGAACAAACCAAGGCTTTGGCCGACGCTATCGCTCTCACCGATGATGCCCTTGAACAGGAAAAACACGCAAGGGTACATCGAGATTACATCCGACAAATGGAAATGTATGCCGATCAATACAAGACCAGTATTCTATTCCTTGTGGATGCTGTTCTTTTCGCTCGTCGTGGAATTTTGCACCCCATGATACTCATGCCTACACGGCTACAACAGGCCATGCAGGAAGCCACCCTCAGGACCGGATTTTCCTTGCCTTTCGACGAAGAGGAAGTACTGATGGAAGACATTCAAGAACTCTCTCACTTACACGTTAATTATTACAAGGGACAATTGGTGGTCGTGATCGAAATCCCTTTACTCAACCAGGAAAAATACCATCTGTATAAAACTTATCCTTACCCAACCCACCATAATCGTCCCGATAACCAAACTATCACCACCTTTATTCAACCCACCCATCCCTATCTAGCAGTCTCCTCTTCCCAACGCTTCTACACCCCCATCCCTTCCGAGTCCCTATCCCATTGCCTTCATCACCTGAAAACATACTACTGCGCTCCTGGCGCACCTCTTCATAAGATCGCGTATAATCAAGAATGCGAGTTATCCATCCTCCAGCACCATGACACTACCCAATGGACTGGTTGCGACATCAGGGTTGCCTCTTTCACCGGTCCCTTCTGGACCCCTTTGGTTCAACCCCGAACCTGGCTATACTCTCTCCCAAAACCGGAACAAATCACCCTCATCTGCCAAGAAAACGTACGGGGAACTGAAACCATCCTTGGAGATGGAATTATCCAATTAGAAGCAGGATGCTTCGCGGACACTACATCTACTCAGCTACGATCACTGCAAACCCTGATGGTGTCCGATGTTACTCACTTCGAAGCCCTAGAGCCGATGCCTCTCCCTGAACTTCTACCCGAAGGTCACATACCAGCTCTACAAAAATTAATAAAAATACAGCCTATTAAGAGTAAACCATTGGAGGACTGGAATCTATCCAAAAACAGCGTAGCCCTCAAGGACATAGCCCGAGAAGCAAAGGACCTACAGAAACAAGATTCCACTACCCTTAGAGCATCCATCATCTCATATGCTTCATCCGGATCTCTTTTTATCTTCATTATATTAATCGCTGCGGCCCTGTGGTTTAAACGAAATCCGACACCTGCGCATACCAGCCCGACGTCAACCACCTCTATAAGAGTTCAAAGCACTCCAACGATAGCAGCCGAAAGCATGCCAATGCTTCCGGTATGCACCGTCAGCATGCCATTTCAACAACCTATTCGACATGTGCAGAGTATGCCGTACCTGGAACCAATAGCGATGCCACGGAACTCGCTACCCTTTAGTTAATAAGTACCGAATTCCTTTAGAAACTGTTGGCAGTTGGCCTGACCCATACTTCTCATCCTGGAAACATTGACCTCCACAGGACAATGTTTCATCTAAGGGGGGAGGTGTAACGTAGGGGTCAGCCACCTCGCCGAACCAATCTAGATCGCACGCGTCCGTGTGCAATACCGGTAGTATTGCACATTGCTGACACCCGGAATTCTTTTCCGGAAATGCGTCAAACCTTGGGCGTCGGCCGTGGATGTGGAGACTTTTTGGTCGTCATGTGTCGAAAGATCATGGCGCTACTGACGACACATGACCTATTAAGCCTCCTACATATATGCGAGTTCCGCGACCCTCAAGACGAGTTTTATTCTGTGCAAGCTTAGCCGCTGCCGCATCATCCGCGTTCCAAGGTCGTAACTCTAGTGTTCGTTCCACGGGAGCAGAGTACTCCACCATATTCTAACAAATCTCTTGCCCAGTCGCCGTGTACTGGTAGTCAAGTCTAGTATAATTCAATCCGAACCAAGTCGTGTAGAAATTGTCGCGAGTGTGCATCTTTCAGTCGTGCCTAACATGTACCGTTCTGGAAGACAACACATACTACCATGAACTGATCATAATTAATTAAGTGCGAGTAATCCACAACCATAGGAGAGTCTAGTCTCTCCAATAGTCGTGACGAATAGTAAATAATCCTGCGAATGCTGATGCAGCATATTTAGTGTTTACTGTAAGTACATTTGTAATATCTGAAAATACATAGTTTTGTGTCAAATCTGCTGTTCCAACGTGTGTTTATACCCACTATCATTCACCCCGAACCCTGCCAATTCATTACATTCTTACCGCTCGGAGTGTAATACTTAGTTCATTGTACTGTTAGTCGCAAAGCTCGATCGGCGTTTCTACTGACCCAGACTGTAGTGTCGAGTCAGCGCGAAACACGACCGATAGGCGGCCACGACTACTCGGTACGTAACAGCGTCTATGAATGTCGGAGGTTGTCGCTGGAGTGAGCTAGGTCTGTTCCGCTAGCTCCGATAACCCGCTCACGGTAGGTCGCCCCACCCGTGGCTTGGGTGCGCGCGCAATAGTCGAGGACGGTGGCGCCCTCACTCGAACTATTCGCTTGTCACCCGTGCTGCCCTCTTTGATTGATCTATCCATCGATAATCAATCACCAACGATCCAGTTCCAACAGTTACCACCAGATGGCAGTGCTTGCATAGATCTAGTCGCCGATAACCAATGATCAATGGCCTATTTCCTTTAATCGCCGCTAGATGGCAACACTCGTATCGATTATCGATCGGTGGCTCTATCGGTCACTGTTAGGTGGCAGTACCGTTAACATTTTTGGCAGAGAGTCTGTTTACAGCCTCAATCTGCCCATCCATTTCCACGCGAAAATTGTTTTTGTTTATTTGGGAAGGAAGGAAAATAAGGAAAGGAAATTTGGATAGGTAGGAAAACTGAGGATTTGCGGTATCCTAAACGATATCATAAACGGTAGCATGTGCGGTATCCTAAACGATATCATAAACGGTAGCATGTGCGGTATCTTAAACGATAGCTTTAAGGAGGAGCTTCTTTAAGGTTCCACGAGCTGTGAAACCCTGTCGAGGCTTACCTCCTTTTTCGCCGCCTTCTTCTTTGAAGGCTTGGATGGCCCCGCTTTCGGCTGTGAAGCCTTCCACGATGCCATCTTCGCCTTCTCCGAAGGCCACGGTTTAGGCCTGGACGCCTTCCGCATCTGCTTCAGGACGTCCCACGGTACGTTCGTACCGGCCTTCGCCACGTACGGTTCGCGTGTCTGCCACGTCGGACTGCAGGCGATGCAGGTCCGCAAGGTTTTACCCTTGCGACCACACCCTTTGCAGAAATCTTCCACAACGGGTGTGGGACACTGGCTGAACCTGTGGCCCCTGCCTTTGCAGTTCCAGCAATACCAATTACTGGGACCGCCGATACCGCTGGCCGCCGGTTTGAGAGTCACGCTGGAATCCAGCTCTGGCCTCTTTGCCGGCGGGACCTCTGCCTCCTTCGGCGGCAGGGGTTTCTTGGCCTTTGCGGCCTTGCCTGACACCACACTTGCGTATGATGCAGGTTTCGGCTACGGCCTTGAAACCTCTGTCTCCGGACGAGGTCGCTTCCCCTTGCCACGTCCCTTGCGGGGTGGAGCTTGGGGGGGCTTCCTCGTCGCAGGACGCGAGGCCCCCTCGACCGCTTTCACCACTCGGTGAAAGAGGTCAAGGTCCCGGAGGAAAAACGCCACCAGGTCCTTCTCCGTGTAAGACACCGAAGGCTCCGGCAGCGGCTTCTCCTCGGAGGAACGAGAGGCTGTGCTCATTCCTCGAAACTGCTGGGAGAGCTCAGTCACCTTTGCAGGTGTCCTGGGGCTCTCCCTACGCAATTTCGGGGAAGAGTTCAGCAACTCTTCCTCGAGTTCGAAATCGAGCGAGCCGAGGCTCGCTCCGGTAATCTCCGATGGTGAACCGAAGTCCACCACCAGGAGGTCGAGGGGATCGAAATCCGCCTCGACGAATGAGATCGGTGACCCACAAGGGGACTCCGATCCCACGGTGAGTGGCCTTACCACTGAAAGTGGTAAGGTCACCGGGACCCGCGGAGCGGATGGAGGCGGCTCGGCCGCAGGGGGCATCGGAGCTGCAGGAGGCAGCGGTGCTGCTGGGAGCGGCTGGGCCGCGGAGGCAACGGCTTGGCCGTCGGCGGAGGTGAGGGGGGCTTGTGAAGCCATGGTGAGTCGGAGGAGGTCTGTTCGGATCCAAGGAAGGATTAGATATGAGCTCCTGCCGGCTCGCTCACCGCTCGCTAGGCGATATCCGATGTTGCCGAATTTCTAATTAACTGGATTAATCCGGTTAATTGAATTGACAACATCGCGGTAACTAGGCTGATAGTTCAGCCGCGGCGCGAGGACCGACGATTGTTGTCAGCCGCCTCGGCCTTGGCTAGCGCTTGGCTGTGTTTACAAACACGCGCTAGGCAGAATCCTGCCTGTACTAAGAGCCTTTACGATAGCATTGCTATTTAACACGGCGAGTATAATAATAAATTATATTCTCGACCGTGATTCTCATTTATCATGATTTTCGTTATCTTGCACTGATTGCTCGAGTTCCATGGGGCTGCATGAACCCGGTTGAGCAATTTACTACCTATGAGTAAATTCCCTTGACAATCACGTGCAGTATGTTTTTCAGTATTTTACTGACGATATCTATGCTCGGACACATGGCTTATTTAGATTATTAAAATCCACAATAATTTAATTTACATAAAACCACGTTGGGCGCCATTTGTAATGGATTCTTCTACCACGATGGGCTGATCGTGATAGTTATCTTCCTATTACCTTCGGCCGTCCTTACATTCGGTACTTTCAGGGCGCCAGTTGGTCGTGTGGGTGACCAACAACCCAGCGTTAACATAGGGGTCTTACCCCGCCATTCCAATCGTATGCATTTTCCAATGGGCTGATTGGTAGTGCATAGAGGACGGTACGGAAGCCTGGTTTGCTCAGTGTGCTAGGTCGTGGAGAGAGGGGAGGGTCCCTTACAGGTAGCCCGAGCCTCGCGACAATAGACACACTCTCCCACCCACCCACTCACACATGTGAGGGGAGGTGAGGAGACGAGAACATTATCGAGATCTTTTCTCATAGGGGACTGTCAGGGTGGTGCATCCCCGCAATGCCCAAGTCCGCGGTGCCATGCGCGTTGCCATGGACTTAGCGGCGGCACCCGGCATGCAGCAGAAACCTACTACTATATGTTGCAATCTCTTAAAATTAAGCCTCTGCTTTTATTAACAAACTAATAGTTCCACACGGCAGTGATGCCAGAATCAAGCTTTTAGCAACAAAAATGAAGATAAGCGCTAGCCAGCAGCAGTATAGAAAATTTGAAGGGAAGCGGTACAAACACAGCTATGCCTGGTCAGCATAGGTGTGATTTGGACTTCAGGCAACATTGGCTTTAGAAGAATAGCGACTACCGCTAACCGTGACATTTTTACGTGTCATCCGTGTGAAGTGGTGCTGCGTTTACCTAAAAACTCAAAGCAAATAAAAACGCTTTTCCTAAATTGATTTTTAATTTTTATAAAATAGTCAAATGTAGCCATTAATTAATTAGATTTGGTAATAAATAGAGAAAATGCGTTTTATTATAACAAATGAGTTGAGGTAAAATAAACTCAATGTTATTATATTAATCTGTTAACAAATGCTTTTTTTTTTATTATTGAGTCCAATAAATTAATGGTTATTAAAAAAAAAATCCTTGTAATAAAAAAAAATGAAAAAATTTTAAACTTCACCAAGACTCGAACCCGAGCCCACCGCATGACAAACGGCAACCTTACCGCCTGCGCTACAGCGCTCACTTGATGTACCAAGAGCAAAACAGCCTTATAATGACTGACTACAATTCTTTCATTAATTCGTCATAATGATCAAGAATTAGCTGTAATAATAAATACATCTATCTACACAGCATTATTGTTCTAAATTTATTGTTTTTAATTTGAAGCATACATTTTGCATGAAGATATGATAATTTAACGGGATCCCTCACGCGTGCTTTACCGACAGTACAAGTCAATAAACATTTCGTTTAATAAAAGTCAAATGCGAAGCAAATTGCAAAAACGGGCTTCTTTATGACAAGGTGCCAATTCTAACGAGTCAATCAAGCTTAAAAAAACTCAAATCGGATGAAGAATAACGCTGTAACACTGTCCCGCGTTCTTGAAGTGGAAATAACCAAAAGTAACCTCTTTTCAAGAACGCGGCATAATGGTACAGCGTTATTTTTCAACTAATTTGAGTGTTTTTAAGTTCGTTTGACTCGTTAGGACTGGCACATTATCCAACAAACGCCCGATTGTTCAATTTGCTTCGCATTTGAATTTTATTAAACGAATTGTTTATTGACTTGTACTGTCGGTAAAGCACGCGTGAGGGATCCCGTTAAGGGTAACCATTCAGTGCTCTAAATACATTAAACCTTTTATATGCTCATGTATCATAAATTATACCATTACACGTGTAACATATATTATAATATTATTTAATAATTTATGACAATGGAGCATATGAACAGCTTAACGGGATCCCTCAAGCCCTCTGTAGCCAATATTACGGAACGAAAAACGATGGAGAATTATCCAGCGCTATTTTTCAACCGATTTCAATGTTTTTGGGCTTGTTGGAATCGTTAGGAATCGCACTTTGTCATAAATAAAGCCGTATTTTCCAAAAAACGTAAAAAAAATAGAATTGTTTAAAAATTCGCATTAATATTATTTAAACGCAAAACAAATAGAAAAATCGGGCTTCTTTATGACGAGGTGACAGACCTAACGATTCCAAAAAGCCCAAAAACATTGAGATCGGTTGAGAAATAGAGCCGTACCATTGTCCCGCGTTTTTGAGGTGGACGAAAAACAAAAATTTTTAGGAAGAAAGCTAGGCTTCCACCCCTCTCACGGCTTACGCTAACGTGTTCCCCCACTCCAGCATCGAAACTTACTGCGAAGCTTTCCTCATATTTACGCTATTCCCCTATCTGTAGCTATACACATATAAATACCGCTAAAATAATGTTGAGAACATTTCATTTCACCGATATAATGAAATTGCTGAAAATGCAATTATCATTTTGAAATAAAACTGTAGAAAAGGAGGTTTCGTAATGCTTGAAATATAGGGCATACGGCGAAACGCGGGACAATGGTACAGTCGTATTTTTCAACAGAATTTGATGAGACTAGTAATAATTAAAGCCATTCTTCATGTAGATTGTCCTAAAGAGCTCGCATTTTCGATAAAGCTTATAGTTCTTTAGCTATGAACGTTTGAAGTTGCACGGCGCACAAATACATATTTCTTCTCTCGCTTAGATCAGCTGTTGCGCACGTCCATCTTCAATCGTTCATAACTGGAAAACTATAGGCTTTATCGAAAATGCGAGCTCTTTAGGACAATCTACATGAAGAACGGCTTTAGTTATGACTAGTCTCATCAAATTCTATTGAGAAATACGCCTGTACCATTGTCCCGCGTTTTGCCGGAATTTCAGGTCTTCAAGTGTCACTGACTCGTTCATTCTGCTATTTATTCCGAGCAAAGTAAAAATGCACCAACAATTTGGGTAGCATCATTGAATAGAGCATGAAAGGGGAGACGCTTTTATGATATTTTCATAATTTTGCAACGCTTCTTTTGGTCATTATAATGCAAACTGTAACAAGATGCGTACTCGGAGTAAATAAAGTTGGCTTCCCCTTTCCCCTCTACAACTTGTTGCCTTGTCCAGCGTATTTAAACCAGCATAGTAGGCCTACATACATACGGGTGCGACTGTGTTAGTGACTCGTGGAGTGTACTGTAAACAAACACACATAGCGTTAACCATGTATGTACGTGGGTCTTATTTTCAATCGCGAAATTGCCCTTCTAAATTAGTTGCATTGCACCTTCTACGACAAGCTTCATAAGATTAAGAAATACTCATAGTAACATGTACATTATCGAGAGCTTCTAATATAATTTCTCAATGTGCAATCGTACTTTTATTTGTTCCGAAATAAATAGCAGAATGAACGAGTCAGTGACGCTTGAAGACCTGAAATTACGGTAAAACGCGGGACAATGGTACAGGCGTATTTCTCAATAGAATTTGATGAGACTAGTCATAACTAAAGCCGTTCTGCATGTAGATTGTCCTAAAGAGCTCGCGTTTTCGATAAAGCCTATAGTTTTCCAGTTATGAACGATTGGAGATGGACGTGCGCAACAGCTGATCTACGCGAGAGAAGAAATATGTATTTGTGTGCCGTGCAACTTCAAACGTTCAAAGCTCAAAAACTATAATCTTTATCGAAAATGCGAGCTCTTTAGGACAATCTACATGAAGAATGGCTTTAATTATTACTAGTCTCATCAAATTCTGTTGAAAAATACGAATGTACCTTTGTCCCGCGTTTCGCCGTATGCCCTATATTTCAAGCATTACGAAATCTCCTTTTCTACAGTTTTATTCAAAATGATAATTGCATTTTCAGCAATTTCATTATATCGGTGAAATGAAATGTTCTCAACATTATTTTAGCGGTATTTATATGTGTATAGCTACAGATAGGGGAATAGCGTAAATATGAGGAAAGCTTCGCAGTAAGTTTCGATGCTGGAGTGGGGGAACACGTTAGCGTGAGCCGCGAGAGGGGTGGAAGCATAGCTTTCTTCCTAAAAATTTTTGTTTTTCGTCCACCTCAAAAACGCGGGACAATGGTACGGCTCTATTTCTCAACCGATTTCAATGTTTGTGGGCTTGTTGGAATCGTTAGGTCTGGCACCTCGTCATAAAGAAGCCCGATTTTTCGATTTGTTTTGCGTTTAAATAATATTAATGCGAATTTTTAAACAATTTTATTTTTATTAGGTTTTTTGGAAAATACGGCTTTACTTATGACAAAGTGCGAGTCCTAATGATTCCAACCAGCCCAAAAACATTGAAATCGGTTGAAAAATAGCGCTGGACAATTCTCCCTCGTTTTTCGTTCCGTAATATTGGCTACAGAGGGCTTGAGGGATCCCGTTAATATATTTAGAGTACTGAGTGGTTACCCTTAAACTATCCTATCTGCATGCAAAATGTATGCTTCAAATTAAAAACATAATAAATTTAGTGCAATAATGCTGTGTATATAAATGTATTTATTATTACAGCCAAATCTTGATCGTTTATGACGAGTTAATGAAAGAATTGTATTCAGTCTTTAAAAGGCTGTTTTGCTCTTGGTATAGCAAGCGAGCGCTGTAGCGCAGGCGGTAAGGTTTCCGTTTGTCATGCGGTGGGCTCGGGTTCGAGTCTTGGTGAAGTTTAAAATTTTTTCATTATTTTTTTCATTGCAAGGATTTTTTTTTAATAACCATTAATTTATTGGACTCAATAATAAAAAAAAAGCATTTGTTAACAGATTAATATAAAAACATTGAGTTTATTTTACCTCAACTCATTTGTTATAATAAAACGCATTTTTTTTATTTATTACCAAATCTAATTAATTAATGGCTACATTTGACCATTTTATAAAAATTAAAAATCAGTTTAGGAAAAGCATTTTTATTTTATTTATTCACTTATACCATAAGTACCTCAGCTGTCAGATAGATCAAAGCTGTCACTACGCTTTATTTCTTTATTACACTTTATTTTCCGTATAGTAACATTTGTCTTCGTTCACGCCGTTCACGGTGACAGGCTGTGAATATAATATATATAATTTTTTATATATTACGTTCTGCATTTAAGATGGCGACTGACGCATTTCCGCTGGCAGTATACTTTGTGCAGCCTGCATTCCTTATATCAAAATTCACTTACTATAGAGCGTAGTACTATTCAAGATGGCGGACTTGGCAACGCTGGTGCAGGAGGGTGCGGTAGGGTCCCATTTGACCTAAAATATTTTTCATATGCGTGTTCCACTCAGGATAATCGACTGAATATGGCGGTCACTGACAGATAGGTACAGGCTGTGTAAAAATGTGATAAAGTAAATATTGAAACTATTGGAGTGAGGTGAAATTGCTAATTCAATTAGAAAAAAATAATTTGAGAAAAACTGTGCAGGTTGGATAATATTAATGTAAAATACTTTAGGATGTATCAGATAAGTATTTTTATGAAAGAAGTGCAAAGTTTAATTATATATAAACAAGAATAAAAAACTTTGTGAATTTTTATCATTATTTAGGCTGAAATTAGAAAAGAGGATATCTTTGAAATGAATATGGTTTCTTCTCATTACATTACACGCTGCTTTCCTATTAAAAACATTTATATGTAGCTATAGAGGTTATATTGTTATCCCTGACAAAAATAATTAATGCAGAAGTAGAAGAAATACCTAACCGAAGAAAGGACAATCTATAGGGTAATAAAGAATCAATGATGGTTTATCAGAGCAATATTATACTTTATTAATTTTAAACTAATTTTTGTAAACTCAGAATAAAAATTATTGAATGTTTTACTTTTCCCAGGTTGATCGACTTTTCCAACTAAAGTGAAGTGTCCATAACTGTGGTTTTAATAAACAATATATAGTACAGTTTATGGTGACATGGATGAAGACGTTTATAGTTAACAACATAATTAGGACTAAAAATTCCTTACATACAAGAAAATAGATGTCTTCTATAATTTAGATTTTTAATAAAATGTACATTTGAATGCAGAAATTAATATATATTTCACTTATATCTGTCTATACCGTTTGTAATATACCTGATAGAATAGTTGTTGAAACGATTTATAAATCTGGAGGAAAAAAACACTCTTCAGTATATCTATACATTTAATGAAAATATTAGCTATTGCAAAATAACTTCAACAGTCTGGAATATTTTGTTTACGTAGCTAGAGTGAAAGAAACCATTCTTATTGTTAAAATGTGATTTTTAAGCTTATTTAAACTCGTAAGAAATTATACTTGATCGTTAAAAAATTGTTCATGACTGTTGAGGAAATTTACAAAATTCCGTATGGTATTCAGAAAAGAAACAAATGCAAAAATAGGGATGTATACCTTATCTCAATGCGTTTGTAGAATTGAATTAATACTAAATTGTCAAATAATTTTCTTAAAATTTACATATTTAAGTTCGTGTTGAAATATTTTATTAATCGTAAAATCGCACAAAGCAAGGGCAATGCTAATTTAAAGTTCGTACATTCAATTCAATGCTCTTCTTGATACAAAACAGTGTAATTAACGATTTAAAAGAAGTATATATATATCATTTACATATGTTGCTGTGTCCGAAGATAAATATAACAAAAAGGAAAATTATGAAATGGAAGGGATTTAAAAATATAATATTAATAACGCTACGAGACCTTAATTAAATAATCTTTAAAAATAGCTTAAATGACTGGACATTTTTCTGTAATATACTAATATATTATTTTTTTTTTAATATAACTGCTCCTCCTTCTGCTATTTTCACAATTTTAAGTTTTCTTGTTGCTGCAATGACGCTTCTCTCTATTATCTCTGCTTTATCTGGAAATCATTCAAGTTAAATACTTAAAATTACAATTTGTTTATAGATCACTTATATTTATTGACGGAAACCATGGATATAACGGTTTATGCGTTTTCGTAACTATTATAATTGAAGATATTAAATATTTTATATTGAATTTTTCTAAGTAGACATCAAATAGCACTTATCTATATGGATTTAGCTTATTTGTAATATATAGTATTTTTGAAAACAGGATATGGTGAAATTCTGCGAACTAACCTATTTCGTTGTATAACTGCTTTATTTTTATCATAAATTTCTTATTTTTAAATAATGTATTATTTAAAAATTGCTTGTTAGTTTTGACATTTTTATTATAGCATTCTAGTAGCCACGATTGATACTTTTTATCGTTTGCTGCAATATTTGGGGATACAGATGATGTTTCCATTTCTATTAATTGCAACTTTATTATTTCTATTAATGTTGCTGAAAAGTTTTAAGGAATTAATATTTATAATTGGTACTAATGCAAATACTGCAATAATGCTTCTGCTGATATGTGTGGTTTTATGTAAACTCAGTTAATATGAAGAATTTTTTAAGAATTTTTAATTTTATGGCAGTAAAAAGAATTCTTTTCAAGACATTTTAATGTCTTAGAAATCTTAAAGAGATTAATGGTTTCTTTCACTAGCTTCTTTAAATATTTAATTTGCCATTTAGAATTGCCAACTTTCTTGTGTATTAGCATATGTATTTTCGAAAAAATTGACAACCCTAAATAACAAATTGAGAATTTTATGACCTGGTAAAACAGATCCTAAGAAAGAATTTTTTCACTGTTATTAAACGGAGTTTCTAAACTGTTCTGAAATAATTCTTTTTTCTAGAAAGGAAAATATAATATTATATATTATGAGTGGCTTGAATAGTTACATAGAAATGTGTAAAAAGGAGGATGATGCCCTAATTTCGCTTTAAGATCCTTGTGGTATCTCTCTATATTATTATTTGTTCTATTTTCTGCATTATAAACGCATATGGTGCTTATCATTTTATCAGATTTGAGCCAAAAATTTTCTACGTAATCTAAAATTATTTTTAATTCCGTGGCTATTTCGAGATCTTTTACTATTTCTTCTTTCAATTCCTTATATACGGGTAATATATAATCTTTTTGCAGTAGCGGCAAATTTGTTAATTTTTTTATTGCTACAGTTAATTTTACTTTTATTCTGGCATTATGTACGTTTCTTAAAATGCACATGTTTTTTATATATTTATTGATACTCTGTAATATAAAGTATTATTTTATTAGATTCAAATTAAAGTACAATAATGTATATATACGGTTGACTAACAATAATATGTATACAGATTTATTTTTGTATTCAATAAACATAAATAAATAAAAAAAATGCGTGATATCTGTTAAAAAAAAATGATTTTTAGTGACTTTAGTACGCATCTAATTTTACTATTTACTATGCCAAAATATCAGTAAAATATCATCGTCATGAAAAATGTATTTTTTATTTCTGCTAATACAATTTTCGCATCGAATTGTGAAAAATTACTAATTTTCTAAGTCTTTTTATTTTTGCAAAAAATAATAATTTTAAAAGATGCCGAATCACTTAAACTATTAAATTAACGGGAATCCGAATACCGACATTACAGGGCAAAAACTGTTTCACATGTAGCGTCCTCATTTATTGACGGATTATAATGTTATAATGTGTTTTTGGAAATGCCAGAAGATTATCTACTAAAGAACGTTGAAAAATTAAAAAAAAATTTTTTAAACAAATATGTTAAAATTATTGAAATAATAAATAAATTGCAAAATGCCCCAACGTATTTTACTAGATAATTTTCTCACGTTTCTAAAAAGTCCATTGAAATAAAAATCCGTTAAGAAATGACGATGCTGCATTCGAAATAAATAAATGCAGAATTTTGGATTCGCCTACGTACGGTCGGTAAAATTCTGCTTTTAGTTATTTCGAATGCAGCATCGTCATTTCTTAACGGATTTGTATTTCAGTAGACTTTTTAGAAACGTGAGAAAATTATCTAGTAAAGTACGTTGGGGGATTTTGCAATTTATTTCTTATTTCAATAATGATAACATTTGTTTAAAAAAATTTTTTTTATTTCAATTTTTGTTCAATTTTTCAACGATCTTTAGTAGATAATCTTCTGGCATTTCCAAAAACATATTATAATATTATAATCCGTCAACAAATAAGGACGCTATATTTGAAACAGTTTTTGCTCTGTAATGTCGGTATACGGATTCCCGTTAAAATCGTCGAATAATTGTTTTCCCTTTTGATTCTGCGCATTATTTATACATTTTTCATAGAAATAAATGGGTATTTACATATTATTGTGAGTAAAGGTATTGTATGATATATCTTACATGTACGAAGTGGAAGAAGCATCCCTGTATTTTACAGTTTGGAAAGCTTGCTATCACTGAATTGTGTAGTCCTATTTCGTAGTCGACAATGCACGTTGAGGGTTTAAAATTAGTTAAAATTTTTCCTTTTAATATAGTAAAAACATTTTTATATGCTTCTTCTGTTTTGTTTGACATTAAGCACCATACAAATGGTATAAACTAAAAGGAAAAAGAAATAGTAACAATTTTAAAAATATAAAGGTTTTCCAAAATTGATGGCTTAACGGAGGAAATAATTTACGTAAATCAAGTTTTTTTAAGATAGATTCGTTACCTTCTTTCTTACTTTTCCCATTATTGTCAACAATTGATAAGCTCCATCTAATTGAGGACATGTATGATATGTTGCATCTATAGACATTGTATTTGCGTTCAATAATTTATTGCATAATGATCTATTGTACAAAATAACAGAGGTCTCGCTTTTTTCTTCAAGTTGTGAAACAGTTAATTTATAACTCTTTGCACCTATCTGAAATCGTAAAAATGGTTTCCATTTTTCATTATTTAATAATCGATCACACGATGACAATTTTTTAGGACATGCGGGATACTGGTTGTGATGCCAATTTTTCGTTGTTTTCTTAATTTGATTAAAACTAACCAAGGTTACGGCTTTTGGGAATCTATATATGTACGTAAGTATAATATTAATTATATATTTATTCAATTAAAAAAATGATTTTACCTTAAAACAGCTTTATTGTATGCTTCCCTAACGCTTCTGTACAATTTAATATTATTAAAGATTTCCTCTCAAAATTTTGACGATAATTTAAAATCTTTAGGCTTACTATGATTATGATCTAGCCCCTTTTTAAATGTGGGATCAACTATTTTTGCTGTACCTTTGCACAATTTGTCAGAACAACGTAAATATCTGAAGAGAAACATCAATTTTTTGCATAATTTACAAATTTATATTTTTGTTAATAAATATTTCTACTTCCATTACTATTTGACCACTTTTATTTGTGTGGCGGTTACGTCTGTAAAAAGTGTAACCATCAGGATGTAAAATGCTTGATACCTTCTTTGGTTTCATATCGTTGAAACAATTTAGTTATAAAAAAAGCTAAAAGAAGAGACGCTTTCTGAAAGTCCTTTTCACGTTTTTAAAAAATTGACAAAATAATAATCGTGCGATTATCATTTATTATTTAACAAATGAAAAACTATTTTCGGAGCGTTCAAAATACTGATGAATTTAAGATTGATAGAAATTATGTACTTGTTAAAACTTTTAAAGAAGGAACCAAAAATTTTGCAGAAAGTCGAGATTATCATTTTGTGTATAATGAAACATTGCAATTATTAAGAAGTACATGCTGATACAATGTTCGTATAAAGCTGGAACAAATCAGTTATGTCAACAAATACTGAAAATAAAATAAATTTTTAGACATTGTTTAATAATAACATTTATATAAACATATATATATATATATATATATATATTGTTATGTTACTGAAGCTACTTTTAATGAAAATTAAGTTAAAAACCAGTAGCGTAATTAATTTATATTTTTAAATCCCTTCCATTTCATAATTTTCCTTTTTGTTATATTTATCTTCGGACACAGCAACATATGTAAATGATATATATATATACTTCTTTTAAATCGTTAATTACACTGTTTTGTATCAAGAAGAGCATTGAATTGAATGTACGAACTTTAAATTAGCATTGCCCTCGCTTTGTGCGATTTTACGATTAATAAAATATTTCAACACGAACTTAAATATGTAAATTTTAAGAAAATTATTTGACAATTTAGTATTAATTCAATTCTACAAACGCAATGAGATAAGGTATACATCCCTATTTTTGCATTTGTTTCTTTTCTGAATACCATACGGAATTTTGTAAATTTCCTCAACAGTCATGAACAATTTTTTAACGATCAAGTATTATTTCTTACGAGTTTAAATAAACTTACAAATCACATTTTAACAATAAGAATGGTTTCTTTCACTCTAGCTACGTAAACAAAATATTCCAGACTGTTGAAGTTATTTTGCAATAGCTAATATTTTCATTAAATGTATAGATATACTGAAGAGTGTTTTTTTCCTCCAGATTTATAAATCGTTTCAACAACTATTCTATCAGGTATATTACAAACGGTATAGACAGATATAAGTGAAATATATATTAATTTCTGCATTCAAATGTACATTTTATTAAAAATCTAAATTATAGAAGACATCTATTTTCTTGTATGTAAGGAATTTTTAGTCCTAATTATGTTGTTAACTATAAACGTCTTCATCCATGTCACCTTAAACTGTACTATATGTTGTTTATTAAAACCACAGTTATGGACACTTCACTTTAGTTGGAAAAGTCGATCAACCTGGGAAAAGTAAAACATTCAATAATTTTTATTCTGAGTTTACAAAAATTAGTTTAAAATTAATAAAGTACAATATTGCTCTGATAAACCATCATTGATTCTTTATTACCCTATAGATTGTCCTTTCTTCGGTTAGATATTTCTTCTACTTCTGCATTAATTATTTTTGTCAGGGATAACAATATAACCTCTATAGCTACATATAAATGTTTTTAATAGGAAAGCAGCGTGTAATGTAATGAGAAGAAATCATATTCATTTCAAAGATATCCTCCTTTCTAATTTCAGCCTAAATAATGATAAAAATTCACAAAGTTTTTTATTCTTGTTTATATATAATTAAACTTTGCACTTCTTTCATAAAAATACTTATCTGATATATCCTAAAGTATTTTACATTAATATTATCCAACCTGCACAGTTTTTCTCAAATTATTTTTTTCTAATTAATTTAGCAATTTCACCTCACTCCAATAGTTTCAATATTTACTTTATTACATTTTTACACAGCCTGTACCTATCTGTCAGTGACCGCCATATTCATACGATTATCTAGATTAGAACACGCATATGAAAAATATTTTAGGTCAAATGGGACCCTACCGGGGGTGCATCTGGCTCTGAAAAATAACCACAGTTTTGTTTCCGCTCCAAATTCACACTAGAGGCGCTGAGTGTTCTGTTTCTGAATGACGTAATTTCCTGCCCCCTCCGTTTCTTACACGTATGTACTGTCGAGAGTGTGTTTACGGAGGTTACGGAGACGCTACTAGCGCTAATGTGCAGATATAATAAGTAATTTTCTCTACGAAATAGCGCCAAATAGCGCTAATATAACAGTGACTTCATTTAATAGGAATTCAAATAATTCCAACGTCTTTACAGCAAAATTTGGTTATTTGAATTATATAGCATTTTTGATTATATTTTCTGATATTTTTAACCAATAAATAATCTCAGAAAAAGAATGCCTCGGTGTTGTATTGTAGGTTGTAAAACGACTTATAGCTCAACAGTGAAAGCTCATATATTTTCAGCCCCAAAGAATTCTATACTTTTAAAGCAATGGCGAAAAGCTATAGGCAATAGAGACAAATCAATTTCTTCTTCTCATTTTGTATGTGAGAAACATTTTGAAGAAGAGAATATATTACGGAAACGTGAGTTGCTAGACTTAACGACTGGCCATGTTTTAGTAGTGGTAATAAGCTTAATAAATTATTTTCTAAATTTATTGTTAGGGCAATTAATTACGATCAAACAGTATATAATTTTGTATAATATTATAAGAATTAATAACTGCTCTAATATATACTATACAAACTGCAGGATTATTATATGCCGAGTTATAATTGTTTAAGCAAATTATTTAAATATTCATCACTTTATGTTAAAACAATAATAGACTTATGGAATAATGGCATTCACTTTTTTCTAGTCAATATATAAAAGACCAAGACTAAAAGATGGCAGTGTACCCACATTGAGTTTGCCTAAATCAAATACATTTTGTCAAAACAATCTGGATCATTTGGATACGCCTACGTCAAGTTTGAATACGCAAACTAATTCAGGGAATCATATTGTGGAAAATACTGAAGAGACAAACATTATTAATGTTAATAATTCTGTTAATATATATGCAACTGTTCAAGAAGTAGCTATCAGCACGGATAACACAAGCTTCTCTGTTTCAAAAATAGTAGATCGCAAAATATATTTTTATGATATTAATAAGTATATAAAGACTCCTAACAATTGGTCTAGAATAACAATAACTGATCCTGAGCTTTCTCTTCATTTTGTTCAAATGATTGGTAAAATAGTGAACAATGAATTGAAACTATTACCACATAAACGCGTAACTGTTAATGTGCACCTAAAGCTAGACATTGCATTAGAAAGCAAAACTTTTGTTAGTTCTAACTTTGGATTGTCAAGTGTAATAGAAAGCTATGATGATCTTCAATTGGCTATTGACAAAATTAATTCTGTAAAAGTTTGTTCCGGCTATTTTTCACAATTTGAATATAAAAGTAAAAAATCTTTTAAAGACTCCCAATTCAATTATCGACACGTTCTATGTCCGTATATTCTAAATTATATGCCTTATCGCCTTTACATAGATGTACATATTGTGAGAAAATACGAAAAAATATAAACCAAAAGTTTCGGAGAAATCAAAAAGGCGCTTCTCATAAAATAAGATTGCATGGTTTATCTTCGTATGAGCATAAGAAAAATGAACAAATACGTAAAAAGTATACGTCGAACAAAAAGCAAAACATCGATTAATAAACCAGGTAGCAAAGTTAAAATCTGTATTGAAGAGAAAACGATTGGAACTAAAAAATGTTAGCGAAAGTACATTAAATGATATTATAAAAATAAATAAATCGACACAAAACGAATATGTCGTTTTAAATGAAATAATACATTTGTCAAAAACTAAAAGTCTAAAAGGTCGAAGATATTCAGATGCTAGGCTTTTATTATCTTTGCTCGTACACATGAAGTCTCCAAAATGTTATATTTTTCTAAGGGACAACAAATATTTACCTCTTCCTTGTATTAGAACAATAAGAAAGTAAGTTACTGCATTGTTATACGATTTTTTTCATAATTATAAAAATATAACAACCATAAAATAATTTAACTTAGGTCCTTATCATCAATTAATATTTCCTGTGGCTTCGATTCATCATTTTTCGAAATTTTCAAAAAATTTATAGCAACAAAAAGTGAGGATAAAAAACACGGTGTCCTAATGATCGACGAAATGAGAATGAGAGAAAGTATAAGTGTCAATTCAACAAATTTAAGTTATCAAGGTCTTGTTGATTTTGGAAACGAAGTTTCAACTGAAAATGATTTTACTAAAAGAGCTAATCATGGCCTAATATTGTTATTCCAGCCAATAAACGATTCATATTCACAATCAGTTTGTGTATTCGCTTCACACGGCCCTGTACCAGGTGTGACTTTATCTTAATTAATTATGAAGTGTATTATACATTTGGAACAAGCAGGCGTTTACATACACGGAGTTATTACGGACGGCGCATCTACAAACAGAAAATTTTGGGATGTTTGCGGTATAAACGGAAACATTTCCAATGGGGAAACAGTTTCTTGTTTCTTTAATCATCCTTTAAATGAAAACCGAAAAGTCTTCGTTTTCTTCGACACTCCATATTTAATTAAATGTATCAGAAATCGCTTAGTATCCGTCGACCTGCAGGTGATTAATCTGTTTTCACCACATTCAACTGTATAATTTTTTATAAAAATATATATTTCATTTACTTCTTTTGATTTTAGATGAATAAGGATGAACCCTTGATACAATGGAAACATATACAGATTCTTCAAGAAAAAGACCATCAAACTTTGGCTAATAAATTAACTTCGCACCACGTTAATTTAAATAATGTTGCGAAAATGAGGGTCTCATTAGCCGTTCAGGTTTTTCTTATACTAAATACTTTTCAAATTAAACTTGTTTAGGAAAAACAACTTTTTGATATAATTTTGTAGGTATTTAGTAATTCCGTTGCAAAAGCACTGACCTTTTATAAGAATTCATGCCTAGAATTAGCCAATTTCAATCAACCATATCGTTTTGTCAATGGATGAATGATCTATTTGACGCTTTGAATAGACCGCCATCACAGGGTGTGACTGCACATAGTGCTGATTACAAAGTAACTTGAGTTTATTAAACCTATAATAATAATTGTCTTTTCCTCTTATAATTTATTATATTTTGTGTAGGTTTTACAAGAAAGTTTAGAAAAATTAAACGCATGGGAAAAACTTATCGATAAAGGTGTTATTTCGAAGATAACTTTTTAACAAAACAAACTGCTCATGGTTTGAGGGTATCTTTACATTCCACGATAGAAATGATCAATTATTTAACCAATAGGTTCAATTTTATTTCTATCCCTACTCTTAGAATAAATCAAGATCCTATTGAGGTATGAATTAATAAATATTAATATTCTTTAGTATTTTTAAGATATAAGTAGCATAATCTAAGTTATTTATAAGATTAATTCTCAAATTATATCGACTTTTATAAAGAATTTATACATCGAGACTACGATCATATGTACATATAGTGTTTGTAATATTATTATTTTAGGATTTTTTTCTAGCAGCCATTTAATGTTATCAATTTTAGGGG
This sequence comes from Prorops nasuta, assembly GCF_024137725.1. Lineage (NCBI taxonomy): Eukaryota > Metazoa > Arthropoda > Insecta > Hymenoptera > Bethylidae > Prorops > Prorops nasuta. The sequence continues at coordinate 3,178,862 of NW_027116806.1, forward strand.
TTTTAGGTATATGCTTGGTGTGCCTGTTAATTATAAATTATTCTCTTTACTGCAAAATTGAAGTTAGATTTTCAAATCTGGAAATATATATTGCTTTAGTAATATTTTTTCTATTATTACTATTATGTCAACAGAGATTTTTGGGGAATATTCGTTAAACCTCTAGTTCCAATGACCATCCTACAAATCCAACCTTCCTGCAGCTGTACAAAATTCATAGCATTTTTAGTATTTTAAAACCACCGAAGAAAGGCAATTGTTCTATTTCTTCAAACGATCCTACTCCATTATTTTCTTTAAGTGAAATTACTAATATTTTCCATAAATCCAAATCACAAGTTCCTTTAACTACAAAAATAAGAGAAAAAATTGAAAATTCTATATTGGATGACAATTGGGATTTTTATGACATCGTAGATAATGGTCATGATTATTTTAGTCCAGAAATACTGAATTGTGCAGTGTATTGTTTGACAAGTTACGTTGCGAAACAGATATCAAAAGTTTCTTGTAAGCAATATTTAAATTTTATTTCAATCACATCAAATAATATTTTGTCATTGCCAAGTAGCGCTTCCGCCGATGTGATACCAAATAGTTTCGGCCACCCGAATATAAAATTATATCATTTTATTTTGAAATTAGAGGAAGTATTTAAAGAACATTGTAATTCCCCATACGTATTTGACAAATTACTTAATAGGTTTGTAGAGAATAATGTCCTGAGTTTTCCTTGCACAGAACACAAAACCGACGTTGTATCACGCATTATTACTTATTATTTGCAAATAAGGATGCGACAGTTTTGTAATAAAGTTAATAGAGATTTTTCGAAAAAAAGTCAAATTAAGAAGAAACTTGCGAAATTTTATCAAACATAAGCGCGCGTTTTGTTATTTTTTATAATAATAAATGTTATATGAAATTTATAAAAAAAATGTAATTATTTCATATTTAACTTTTGTCATTATATGAGACCTATTTCAATTAGTATTATTTATCTTTCAATGCATTTATAAGAAATTATTATAAAACTTATAAAATAATTTAGATTTTCTTCGCGGTTATAAGTTGATTACGTATTTGACCGCCCCACCGGCCAGAAGACATTGAGCGCACCTAGCGGATTAGTTACGATGGTGACACAATCGTTGGCATACGAAAAGCCTAGAACTTATAAGCACATGCACCCCCCTGCTTGTGTGATTAAGTAATAAAAGGGTTATGTAGATACAAATTTGACAGGTCAACTGGATGGTTGTTTAAATTTGTTTCAGATAAGTAAAAATTAATCTTTATGTATAAAAAGCATTGGAACGCGATGTTTTGTGAATAATATCATTTGTTACAGATACTTTGGTTTAATTTGGTTGGTCCGCAAAGTCAATATGAAGAGTATACGCAAAGTATAAAATGTTTTGGCTAGCAGATTAGGTACTTCTTAGCAAGCACATGATGGCTGGGATAACAAATCATCTGATTTAAGGATTGCAATGGATATACCATAAAAGTATATTTACCCTCATCTATTAAGTCACCACCAGTTGAGTGTATCCTCCGCTCTGCGTATCTGTAAAGATGCAGAAACATCAATGTACATATCAAATTATTTAGACTCAGGTAATCTTCAAAAATTTGGTAAAAAGAGACTCAGTAAGTATTTTTATAAAATGTTTTCTGCAGCCTTGAAATTTCTTAAGATTCAGGTAATATTGGATTATGCTATTATACAGATAATTCATAACTGCAAAAAGGAATGGTAGACACGTCATTGAATACAAGTGAACTCAATGATCATATTGGTACGTTAAATTCTCTCCAAGTGACTTGAAATTAGCAGCAGTGTTAAGAGACACGGCTGTTATGGTTTGTGATGTTGATCCAGCAAACCACCTTTATCAAATTGCAGCAATTCAAAGTGTCTTTTTGTTTTTGGCTTAATGTCAAATTTGTTTCTTTAACATACGAAATGCAGAAACCGTTTAGCCCTTCCAGCTTGGAATTACAGAATGTAGTCATTTGGTAGTTTTTGTTCCAAAAACTGTCCATGACCCATTATACGCAAAATACGGATGGCAGTTTCTCCTATTCCTATGAAGAAGTATGCGTAAAGTGTCTGGGACGTAAAAACGATTAAAAATCCATTTCAGCTCCATATTCTCATCACAAAACTGAGTATACCTTTGAATTTGAACATCGTCTGAGAATATAACCATTCCATTTCTTAAAATTCCTTTTGTTGATAAATTACTCAATTTCCATTGATTTTTCAGATTGTAAGAATATCAACGGTTAATGTCATTCATAATTTACAAAGCTGTTGAACTGGTTTTATTAAATGTAGCAATTCAAGCCAATGACTTATGGGACTTGCAAATGTACTACATAATAAGATTTTGAGATGGTACTTAAGGACGCTGCACAGTTTACTGCTGCTTTGGGAGCATCAATCAGTATTTGGCACTACTATAGTAACAAAGGTATAGCTCGCTTTGAGAATGTTTTAAATATTAATATAGATCCATGAATTTATTCGCATTTTTTATGACTTCTTTATTAAATATTTCATTTTTTTAGGTAACAATGTGTATGTGTTGCGCAAAAGAGTGGACTACCAGCACAGCAGTTTTAAGAGGATACAAGAGAAATATAAATTGTTTTGCATGGAATCTTGTGTATCGTCAAACGATGGCAGCAGTATTAGATGATAAAACAATTAAAAAATGCTAAATGACTACGATAATTTAGTTTAAAAAGAGTTCATTTAGGATATTTGCTATGATAATAACTGGTACCGACGAATACGGATTATAATTACCAAAATGTAGCTGTTATACTAGCATACCGAGTCTCATAAGGTTGTGAATGCGGTGAAATAATAATGTGAAATTAAGTTAGATACACGAAGAGACTGTTGTAAAGGAAATCTCAAGTCTCATGTAGTTTTAACTAATTATATAAATTGAGATTTCTGAACAACAAATATTTTATTTTAAAATCAATATAGGAATATAGATCTTATAGCTTTTCTACATACTTTGATTCTAATATTTATACTTGGAACGAAGGATTAAATCAAATTATATAAAGAAATGGGTTTAGCAAATTCTTAAAATTTATGTTTTATTAATGTTTAAAAATATATATATATATATATATGTATATATATAGTAGGACTTATACAAGGAAACACGTTAATACTTTTTTAAATGGATATCCCTTAATTTTCTTTGACGTATAGCACGTACAGCGTTAACGGGATTTTTCTTATATTAATCTGGAAAAAAATGTATTTTAATCTATCATAAAATTAGTTTATAATGACGAAACCTTGATTGATGCCCCCAAAGCAGCAATAAACTGTGAAGCGTTCTTAAGTGTAATCTCAAAATCTTATTATGCATTACTATTGCAAGTCCCATAAGTCATTGGCTTGAAATGCTACATTTAATAAAATCAGTTCAACAGCTTTGTAAATTATGAATGACATTAATCGTTGATATTCTTACAATCTGAAAGATCCATGGAAATTGAGTAATTTATCAACAAAAGAAAATTTAATAAATGTAATAATTATATTCTCAGACAATGTTCAAATTCAATGGTATACTCAGTTTTGTGATGAGAATATGGAGCTGAAGTGGATTTTCAATCTTTTTTACGTCCCAGACACTTTACGCATACTTCTTCCTAGGAATAGGAGACACTGCCATCCGTATTTTGCGTATAATGGGTCATGGACAATTTTTGGAGCAAAAACTACCAAGTGACTACATTCTGTAATTCCAAGCTGCAAGGGCTAAACGGTTTCTGCGTTTCCTATGTAAAGAAACAAATTTGACATTAAGCCAAAAGCAAAAGGACACTTTAAGTTGCTGCAATTTGATAAAGGTGGTTTGCTGGATCAACATCACAAACCATAACAGCCGTGTCTCTTAACACTGCTACTAATTTCAAGTCACTTGGAGAGAATTTAACGTACCAATATCATCATTGAGTTCACTTGTATTCAATGACGTGTCTACCTTTCCTTTTTGCAATTATGAATTATCTGCATAATAGTATAATCCAATATTACCTGAATCATAAGAAATGTCAAGGCTGCAGAAAACATTTTATAAAAATACTTACAGAGTCGCTTTTCACAAAATGTTTGAAGATACCTGAGTCTAAATAGTGTGATATGTACATTGATGTTTCTGCATCTTTACAGATCAGCAGAGCGGAGGATACACTCAACTGATTGTAACTTAATAGATGAGGGTAAATATACTTTTATGGTATATCCATTGCAATCCTTAAATCTGACGATTTGTCATCCCAGCCATCATGTGCTTGCTAAGAAGTACCTAATCTGCTAGCCAACACATTTTACTTTGCATGTTCTCTTCATATTGATTTTGCGGACCAACCAATTTTAACCAAAGTATCTGTAACAAATGATATTATTCAGAAAGCATCGCGTTCCAATGCTTTTTCTACATAAAGATAAATTTTTACTTATCTGAAACTGATTTGAACATAACCATTCAGTTGACCTGTCAAATTTGTATTTAAATAAACCGTTTACTACTTAATCACACAAGTCAGCCGTAATCAGCAAGTAGAACTTGCAGCGTACCTACTTCGCAGAGCTGCCAACTCAAATTGACCTTTTTCAGGTTTATTTTTTTTTGTTGGGGATGCTGCTTTCCACTTTACAACGGTCCTTACATCGGCCTTGGTGACTTACATTGGTCCTTAACTAACTGCAGATTGAGACATACGAGATGTATGGTAAAATAATACGGAGAAAAATAATTAACAGAAACATTTGAAAAGTGATACATTGATACTGAATAATCTCAGGATAGCATTAATGCATTCTAATAATGTATGACATCATTTTTAGATTGTAATGGCGAAATTTATTTTAAAAGGGTATACCGTCCTTGCTTCTATATACTTGCCGTCGGGTAACCCGTGTTTCTTGATTGGTAGAAAAGTATATTATGTAGCGTAGACGGTAAGGTTGCCGTTTTGTCACACGGCGGGCTCGGGTTCGATTTTTGACGGAGTTTAAAATGTTTTCATTTTTTTGTTTCATTGCAAGGGATTTTTTTTTTCAATAGCCATTAACTTATTGGACGCAATAATAAATAAGAAAATGCATTTGTTAGCATGTCAATATAGAAACAATGTTTTTATTATACCTCAACTCATTATTTGTTATATTAAGAACGCATTTCTTGTATTTATTACCAAATCCAATTAATTAATGGCGACATATAAGCATTTTATAAAAATTAAAAACTAATTTAGGAAAAGGATTTTGATTTCCTTCGAGTTTTTAGATAAACGCTGCATCACTTCACACGGATGACACTTAAAAATGTGTTGATTAGCGGTAGTCGCTGTTCTTCTAAAGCCGAAGTTGCCTGAAGTCCAAATCACACCTATATATGCTGACCAGGCATAGCTGTATTTGTACCCCTTTCCTTCAAATTCTCGATAGTGCTGCTGACTAACGACTAATTTCATTTTCGTTGCTGAGGGCTACATTCTGGCATCACTGGGTATGTGTCAAATGGGTTTATGATAATATAGATATGTGTGTAAACGGCTTCGTCCGCTTTTGGGTCTGTGAGTAAACGGGTATGTGCGTAAGTGGGAATGTGTGCAGATAGGTATGTGCACGAATGGGTTGTGTGTGTGTGTGTGTGTATGCAATCCCCGGTAGTTCAGCAAGGAAACATGAGCGTTTGAAAAGACCAAAATATCATTAAAGATAAATGCTCTTAGATAATAAGATATAATTCTCTGTGCGCAAACGGGTTTGTGTGAAAGTGGGTTTCAATACAAAATTTGTGATGCGTTCAAATGGGTATGTGGACAAGCGGTTATATGAGTGTAAATGGATATGTGCGCAAATGGGTATGTGTGCAATTAGGTGTGTGATTATATGGGTATATATATATGTGCGCCAGAGGGTATGTTTACAATCGGGTTAGTAAACTCCCGGTGTTCGGACGGGTATACGCACAATTGGGTATGTGTGAAAAAATAAATTTGTGTGCAGGCGGGTCTCAATTCAAAATTTGTGATGTGTTCAAATGGGAAAGTGGGCAAACGGTTATGTGTGTAAATGTGTATGTGCGCAAGAGGGTTTGTGTGCAATCGGGTTATTAAACTCCTGGTGTGCAAACGGGTATGCGTATAATTGGGTATGTGTGCAAATAAATTTGTGTGCAAGTGGGTTTCAATCTAAAATATGTGATGTGATTAAATGGGTTTTTTGGGCAAACGATTATGTGTGTAAATGGGTTTTTTGGGCAAACGGTTATGTGTGTAAATGGGTATGTGCGCAAACGACTATGTGTGCAAATGGGTAAGTGGGCAAACGGTTAGGTGTATAAATGGGTATGAGCACAATTGGGTCTCTAATCGTGTGGGTATGTGCGCAAGAGGGTATGTGTGCAATCGGTTTAGTAAAATTTGCGGTGTCCAAACGGGTATGTGCACAATTGGGTATGTGGGCAAATAAAATTGTGCGCAAGTGGGTGCCACTCCTACCAAAAACATTAATTTTTAACAATAAGCGGGAAAATACTGTCACTAGGTGTCATTAGCTGATAAAATATTGGCCAAAACTATTTTGAGTGCTTCTACAGAATAACTGCTTTATCGGCTGACAGCAGAACAAAGGCTCGAATTTATAAACCTTCTAAGCTCGAATTTCAGCTTAGAAATTACTTAAGACAAAGGCCAAGGTTGGCACTGTATTAAAAGTTAAAGTGAGACAATTGATCTTAGCTAAGACCGTGCTAAGCTTAAGTTTCGTTTATAAATTCGGGCCAAACTGTGTTTGTGTGTCATTACAGCCTAAAGGACTAAATACGTATATATTTACACGCATACGAGTACCCATGAGACTTTTAAATTAGTATTCCGATTATGATCGTGATAGAGAAGAAACAGTTTTTTGCGCCGTGTGATGGTGAATCGATTAAGGGAAATCTGTATATTGACATTACAGAGCGGAATTTGAGGCAAACCTAACGGCCTCATTTCTTAACCGATTTTTACGTTTATATACCTTTTATAAAACGCCAGAAGATTATCTAGCGATCTTCGTTGGCCGATTTTTCATTTTTCACTACTTATTTCAGCTTTTCATTTCTTCTAAATCTGCCAACGAAGATCGCTAGATAATCTTCTGGCGTTTTACAAAAGGTATATAAACACAAAAATTAGTTAAGAAATGAGGCCGTTACGTTGGGCTCAAATTGCACTCTGTAATGTCAATATACAGATTCCCCTTAAGGACGTTCCAGCATAAAAACAAATGTTCCTAATTTTTTTTTATAAACATGAAAAATAATATCTCCTAAGACTCCTGAATAAAATTTATTACGGTCGTAATAAGCCAAGCGGGGTGATTTTATGAGATATTCGAAGTTAAATTCTTTAAAATTTAGCATTGCTTCTTATGGAAAAAACTCCTCTCAGAGCGACATTTCTTGTTATTGTGAAACGAGTTTTTCCAAACTATAGCTGCAATTTAAATATGTTATTAATGAAGATCTCAGGAACATTTATCATTTTTTACGATATGGGCAAGCGGACCTTTTTTAAAAGTTTTAACGCTTTGAATGCACCAGGTGTAGCAATTTAGTAATGTCTCGTTAGGATTATATACAGGGTGTATCTCTAACGGCGGCATATAGGAGATTCGTGTTAGTTGACTATAGCGCTCAGGACGATAGTAACTGAGAGCGCTGATTGGTCAATATCATGTAGTGCCAACTTGAAATGGTCCGTTACCAATAGATGAATACGAAAAATGAGACCCATCCGCCATTTTGGAGTGGAGAAGTGTTTACATGCTAGTTGTAGCAGAAAGAGGTGTGAAATGGAAAAATGTCAAATAGTGAGGTTACTAAAGTAAAAATGGAAAATAATGAATGGACAGTTCGAATATTCTTACTTTCCATTCATTATTTTCCATTTTTACTTTAGTAACCTCACTATTTGACATTTTTACATTTCACACCTCTTTCTGCTACAACTAGCATGTAAACACTTCTCCACTCCAAAATGGCGGATGGGTCTCATTTTTCGTATTCATCTATTGGTAACGGACCATTTCAAGTTGGCACTACATGATATTGACCAATCAGCGCTCTCAGTTACCATCTTCCTGAGCGCTATAGTCAACTAACACGAATCTCCTATATGCCGCCGTTAGAGATACACCCTGTATAAGCATGCGCATGCGCTATTCTATATGATAAAATGCCAGAACAAAAGAAATAATTATTCTTCTAAAATAAAAAAATCATAAATTATTTCAACAATATGGACTATGGTGTTTGAAAATGCAGTGGCGGGGCAGTAGCTTTATTTTGTATAAATACGCCTATGCCGCTGGAACGTCCTTAAGGGGATGCATTGCACATGGAAAAAGTACTTTCAAATTATATTCTACAATTTTAGAGATTTGAATATTTTCATAGGGACCAAATTGGCTCGTATTGATCTGCTTAACTGACGTAAAGGCTTATTTTTTGGATTAAAAAAAATCTGATGTTAATAATATTTTATTTCCTATCAATAATATTTAGAGAAAGAAAGCCTTTATGATGCTTCGCCAAACTTGAACAAGTAATTTGAGATCAAGAAGAAACAAATATTCCTATAAATATAGAATATTTTTTGGATAAACTGTAATAACGCAATAAAGATTAATTTGAAACAGATTTAAAAATTGTCTTTGTTGCGCTATTATAGTTTTTCCAGAAAATGTTCTACATTTATAGGAATATTTATTTCTTCAGTCTTAAATTACACGTTGAAGTTTGGCGAAGCATCGTAAAGGCTCCCTTTTTCTAAATTATTGATAGGAAATAAAATATAATTATTAATATTCAATTATTTTTCTTTTTAATCCAAAAACAATCCTTTACGTTAATTAAATAAATCAATACAAACCAATTTGGTCCTTATGAAAATATTGAAATTTCGAAAATTGTAGAAGACTATTTGGAAGTACTTTTTCTCCGCTGAATACATCCCCTTAAATTATATAGAAACTGTTTTTAAATAGCAATTAATAAAGTGCTAGTCTGGGTAGTACCTAATTCCTCTAGAGGCCAACCGCCATATCATAGCCTGCTAACTCCTTTTTACGATTGACCACGATTAACTTGTAACTCACTGTATATTAGAAAAGAAGTAATAATGTGATTCCTATTTGTTGGGTTGGTAAACGCATAAGTATAAGACTAGTTCCAGAGATCGTCCATGGTGCCAGCACTGTTGTTCCTCTTTCTTTTTAGGTCGACAGAGGCTCTTAGTGTAGTTGCTCAGCATGGCGTGCGAAAGGAAGCATGGTCCAAAAAGTGTATTATAAAATAACTGAATAAACGGAAAATAATAGAAACAAATAATAGCCATTTATTATACAAGCCAACACTATTCATAATATTTTTATTACTTATCAAACAAATTTTTATTGCCATAATCACTTAGTTTATTTTATACTCATTATATTTTATGGTTCTTGGCTGCTTGACGCTCGTTCCTGTTTTTTTAGTAAAATCCATTCTTTTATTTTTTTATTAAGCTCAGTGTCTGATTTTACCATATCCATTGTAAGGGGTGAGCGATTGAAGGGATCTATTTGATCACTCAGCAAATGTCTATAAATTGATTCAAATCAAACATACATATAGTAGTGGACGTGAGTTTAAATACGTCTTTTTTATAATAATATCCACAAATAATACGTGAAAATAATGAGAAAAAGTTGTTTTAAAATTATTAATTTACTAGTTTACGTATTTCAATGTGACTTTTTCTAAAACAATATAAAAACTTAAAAAAATTGTGATTTATAAAAATTTAAGATATACACTGTCGGTCAAAAGTTTAAGGGAATCCATTGAGGGCGAATATTTTATCTTCAAATCATCTTCTAAAATTATAGAAATATTAACATTTTTGTAAGGACTTAACTTATTCGTTGAGATACATCCTATAATGGTAAGAAGCCCGTTTTTCAAAAATAAGACAAATAAAGAATAACAACTAATATAATTTACTCAGTGAACAAAATTACTAAATTCATTTTAAAAATAAGCTTTACGACTATGGGCCATAGTGTAATGAGTAATTTGAGACCAAAAACAAGCTTATATGCCTAAATTATAGAAAATTTTGGGCTAAAACCAATATAGCTAGATTAAGAACAGACTTGAAACTGTTTTACCGACGAAAACGCATAGCAATATATTAACCCATTAACGTCCAAAATGTCAAAATTTCTTGCACGTTTTCAAAGTGATTTTTTCCTATGTAATTGGCGTTGAAAAAATTCTTGAACCACATATTCAGATGTAAAATTGCATGCTCTTTCAGAATCCGTTGCGAGAATCATGATAAAACTCACAGGAAAAGAGATATGCTCGATTGAAACATAAAAAACACCTAAATTTTCGAAAAAAAATTTTTAGGATTTTTTTTCGAAGTGTTACGGTGAAGATATCACCTTGCGACCGTGATCAAAGGTGATCATGGGAGTTGAAGTTTAACAGGGAATTTTTTTGTTGACCTTGAACCATCGCTTCTTTACAAAATGGCGGAAAAAACGAATTTTTTTTTTCAATCTTCATCAACTTTTTTCTCGAAATCTATGGTCTTTAGAAAAAAATTCATAAAAACAAAAATGCCTTAGAATCGCTCGAGGAACATTCTCAAATTTTTTCAGAATTTTTTGAGACAATTTTTGAAAATTCCATTTCACAAGTTTCCCGGAAAATCAAAAATTGTCTCAAAAAATTCTGAAAAAAATTGAGAATGTTCCTCGAGCGATTCTAAGGCATTTTTGTTTTTATGAATTTTTTTCTAAAGACCATAGATTTCGAGAAAAAAGTTGATGAAGATTGAAAAAAAAATTCGTTTTTTCCGCCATTTTGTAAAGAAGCGATGGTTCAAGGTCAACAAAAAAATTCCCTGTTAAACTTCAACTCCCATGATCACCTTTGATCACGGTCGCAAGGTGATATCTTCACCGTAACACTTCGAAAAAAAATCCTAAAAATTTTTTTTTTCGAAAATTTAGGTGTTTTTTATGTTTCAATCGAGCATATCTCTTTTCCTGTGAGTTTTATCATGATTCTGGCAACGGATTCTGAAAGAGCATGCAATTTTACATCAGAATATGTGGCTCAAGAATTTTTTCAACGCCAATTACATAGGAAAAAATCACTTTGAAAACGTGCAAGAAATTTTGACATTTTGGACGTTAATGGGTTAAGGCCAGTTGCACCAACAGTTTAACTAAAGCTTAACTCCTTAAGCTCTGGTTAAATAATAGTTTCCGTCACATAATCTATGTTATTTTAACAAGAGGTTAACTTTACAGGATCGGCCTGGCCACTTTAGTGGCTGCTTTTCTAATATTTCGAAATGTTAATACAGAATCATTAAAATTTGTAAAAAGTTTGTAAATATCATTTTTAATATCATTGAATACGAGGTGTCATCAGAATTGGTTTTAAGAAATGATCAGTAATATCCTAAGAAACTTGCGACGCACAGTGGGCAAAATCGGTAAAAACATGATCGAAAATGAAATTTTCGATTTCTTCCAATGAGTACAAACAAAATTTTGTTTGTAGATCTACACTACATAGTTTATATTATACTCTATAAAATTATTTCCGAGAAGGATGTATCGTGATTTTGTTGTTCTACAAAATATCTGTGCATAAAAATTATTGCGGAATAATACTGAAAAAATGTACATAATTCTAGTTTCATGTCAATAAATTCATTGTATTGTTTAATATTCCTCTTTTAAATACAGCCTACAGTGACATACAGTACATACCGATAACAATTTTATCATATTTGCTGTTACTTTTCCAAATTTTGCTTCTAAAATATTTTTTTGTTTAGTAATTTCTACATAAGTTTTTTGCTAACAAAGACTAACTTACTAAATCTGTCAGAATCTCTTTGGAAATATATATAAAAGACTACAAACAAAAAGTCGTTTGCATCTAGTTGCAACCTTTAGAGTAAAGTACATCATAAGTATAGCGTGCATTGTACAAGTATACTATTTAGACGAATATATCAAATTCAGTTTATTATATTCCCATTATAATGACTAAGGAGCCTATAACACGTTTAAGCCTTCATAATATCATGAGAAAATGCTGAAGCACGGACGACAAAAAACGTAAGGTAGAAGAATTTTTAATCCCACAAAAAACAGACTTCGCCTGTAAAATAAAGACTACAAGTACATAAATCGTCCAGCGTAAATAATATAGTGAAATAATATTTACAATTAAAAAAATTAGTGAAATCCAAATGTTAGGCAAGTATATATTTTTATTGTGGCAAAAGTTAAAATTTTGAAAAAAATAGTAACACAAAAAAGTTACTGCCGGACCCGTTATACGCAATGGCATAAAATAGCCACATTTTAAAATTATGAGAAGCAACGCTTGTATTGTAAGGTAGCGACTTACGTATGAACATTACGGGTCCGGCGAGTAACTTTTTTGTGTTATTATTTTTTTCAAAATTCTAACTTTTGCCACAATAAAAATATATACTTACCTAACATTTGGATTTCACTAATTTTCATAAGGTGGGAGACTCATATAAAATGCTAATATTTGAAAAGGTTATTGCAAATGAATGATTCCAGTTATTATTTTCTAGTAAAGCTTATGATTATATTGACATTGCAATGAAAAAGGATCAACTTCGTTAAGAACAAGAAAGAAAAAAAAATGGCTTCGCAATAGCTGGTCAAACTTGGCTCCTTCGATTTGCGCCGTGGAACGTCCACCTCCTTGTAATCGACGAAACTTAAAAAAAAAATATTCTTTAACCTGTAGGCGGTCGGCATTTTGGTGAGCGTGCATAAATCATACTTTGAATTATTTTTCTATAGAAAAAGTTCCCAATGGACCTGACATAAAGGCTTAACCTTGAAGTGTGCCGATCGGCACTTTCCGGCCGCCTGCAGGTTAATGTATACTCTCCTGCTTAGCATGAACCTCAAATTAGCAAGAAATACAAAAAAAGAAATATTTTAAGACGTTTGGTAAAAATAAATCTCTTTTTTTGTTAAATAATAGGTTAAAATATTTATTTATAATTATTTTTTAACAAATTATTTGCTTCATGCTGAGGCTAGTCAATTGACAAATATCTGTGCCAAATTGGAACTAAATCGGTCAATTAGTTTTTGAGTTACATTCTACAGCGCGGAAAATTTTACGTTTTCAGAAAAACGCGTTTAAAGTTTTCGAACTGAAAAGTTCTTAAACGTATTCTTGAGCTGAGCGCTTTTCAAGCACATAGCTTTGATGTCTCCAAAAAGACCTTTATAATATTTTTTGGAGTCTCAGACTTTGGGAATACATTCTTTACATATTAAATAAAATTTTTAAGCCATAAAAAAAACGCAGAAATTTTTTTTTTTTTTTAGTCTCCCCTCTTAATTGTAAATATTATTTCACTATATTATTTACGCTGGACGATTTATGTACTTGCCGTCTTTTTTTTACAGGCGAAGTCTGTTTTTTGTGGGATTAAAAATTCTTCTACCTTACTTTTTTTGTCGTCCGTGTTTCGGCATTGTCTCATGATATTATGAAGGCTTAAACATGTTATAGACTCCTTAGTCATTATAATGGGAATATAATAAACTGAATTTGATATATTCGTCTAAATAGTATACTTGTACAATGCACGCTATACTTATGATGTACTTTACTCTAAAGGTTGCAACTAGATGCAAACGACTTTTTGTTTGTAGTCTTTCATATATATTTCCAAAGAGATTCTGACAGATTTAGTGAGTTAGTCTTTGTTAGCAAAAAACTTATGTAGAAATTACTAAACAAAAAATTATTTTAGAAGCAAAATTTGGAAAAGTAATAGCAAATATGATAAAATTGTTATCGGTATTTACTGCATGTCACTTTAGGTTGTATTTAAAAGAGGAACATTAAACAATACAATGAATTTATTGACATGATACTAGAATGATGTACATTTTTTCAGCTTTACTCCGCAATAATTTTTATGCACAGATATTTTGTAGAACAACAAAATCACGATACATCCTTCTCAGAAATAATTTTGTGGAGTATAATATAAATTATGTAGTGTAGATCCACAAACAAAATTTGTTTGTACTCATTAGAAGAAATCGAATATTTCATTTTCGATCATGTTTTTACCGATTTTGCCCACTGGGCGACGTCTTCGCCGTTAGCTCTTGGTAACTCTAAAGGGAAGCATTCAAATTCATCAAGTAGAAACTATTATATGTACTAGTCAGCCATCTTGAATGTAAAAATTTTTCATTTTTCAGTGGATATGCGTAATCAACGATATCAAAATTCCCCGAAAATGATATTTTTGATTTTTAAAAGATAATTAATTTTTGTTTATATTTAAATTTATTGGTCCAAACTTTCCCGGCCGGACTGGCCACTTTAGTGGCTATTAAAGGAGGGGGGGGGGGGGTTCAGTTGAACATGTTAGGCCTACATATGAATGAATTGACCATATCTGTGATAAATTTTTTGAACTAAAAAAATCCGGTCCTTTAACCTCTTAACGCACAATTAAAAAAAAAACGACAAAAAAAAATCAATTTTTTTTCTTTAAGAAAATACATATTTGGACCTTAATTTCAATAAATATTGTTAAAAAATGCAAAAATGGTTAAAAATTCAATAAAAATAGTGGATAAATAATTAGAGTGAATATTGAATCGCATTGCAGATCGAATTTTGTACCCATCGTACTTTTTTTCAATTTCCAGTTACTATTTTTAGCAATATAAATTGCGACGCCGACCGTATATATATGGGTCTGCACATTTTGGCCGCTTTTGGGCGCCCGTATTAATACGTTTGTGCGCGTTAAGGGGTTAACACTAAATTGCCTAAAGAAATAAAGTCATTTTGACTGCTTTTTAATTTCAGTTAGAAAAAAAGTGTTTATAATAATAGAATTTCTTAGAATATTAAGACTTTTTATACATAAGTTTGTATAAAGTCTTAAAATCCTAAGAAATTCTATTATTATATACATATTTTTCTCTAACAGAAATCAAAAAGCAGTCAAAATGACTTCTTCAGGCAATCTAGTGTTAAAGGTTAAACTAAATCAGGTTGATGCAATTGGTCCTTAGGCAAGGTCAGGCGTGTATTAGTTATTTCGATAGTATATTGGGAGCATCCATCTTCCCCCTTCTATTCACAGCATAAGTACATTAATAAATCTTGCTTATTAATATCTCTGCTGGTATGAGATTGCAGCGCAACAGTGCAATATGACTTATCTTCTGCTGAAAAGAAAGGTTGTTGAAGAATGCATGGGTCCACCCAATTCCTCACGATAGAACATATTCTTGTTGAACAATGTTTCATAAACGAATTATTTGTAAACCAAAAGAAATTGCATAATAATTGCATGAATTATTGGAATTTCGTGACATTTTTCCTCATTTAACTTAGAAATTAATGTTGCTCTGTTTGACGAGAAGGCGTATACCGACATTAAAGTGCGGCTTCACCCGAAATCTTAGTTTTTAAAATACTATGGTATTTTAAAACAGATTTCAATTTTTGCAACGGCTTTTAACTGTTCGGAGAAGTCTCTTTTCAACAAAATAAAGTATTTCTTGATTAAAATAAAAAATATTGGAAACAAAAAATTGTATATATTTTAGAAATAAAAACGAAATTGCGAAAACGAGCTTCTTTATTCAAAAGAGTTTCCTTCAACGATTGTAAAAAGTTCAAAAACACTTCGATTCATTCTGAAATAAGACCAAAATGTGAGAATGAATAGTTTTTATAAAATGCTATACCGTAACGATAAGACTGAATATAAAAGTTATTCTATTTTATAAAAACTAGATAACGCTTGTGAGATGCTGTAGGTGCTACGTAGAGAGAGAGAGAGGGGGGGGAGGGGAGAGTAACAAAGAAACATTCAAACAATATATTTAATTGCTTTTGTTTCTTTCTGTTTCTCTTTCACTCTCTACATAGCACCTATAGCATCTCAATAGCGCCATCTAGTTTTTAGAAAATTGAATAACTTTTTATGTTCAGTCTCAACGTTACGATATGAAATTTTATAAAAATTACTAATTCTTAAAGTTTAGCCATATTTCAGAATAAATCGAAATGTTTCTGGACTTTTTGCAATCGATGAAGGAAACTCTATTCAATAAAGAAATTCGTTTTCGGTCTTCGTCTTTATTTCTAAAATATAACAATTTTATTGTTCCGTTTTTTTTTTAATCGAGAAATACTTTATTTTATTCAAAAGAGGCCTCTCCAAGTACTTAAAAACTGATACAAAAATTGAAATCTATTTTAAAATACCTTTGTGTTTTGAAAACTAAGATTTCAGGTGGAGCCGCCCTGTAATGTCGGTATCCACCTTGCTTTTCATTGAATAAAATTGCAGTATAAAGCAAGTGAAAACCTCCATTCAATACCAGCAGCTGATTCGACCTGAAACTGTTTGAAATGTTTGGGCAACTACTTTTTGGTGAAAAGTCTTTTTCGACATTGCTCAGAAAACGTAATGAAAAAAAGGAAATAATGTGAATTTCATTGTGTTTGGTGGCTTAAATTAAAGCTAAAACTTTGAAGTATATGTCACCAAAGTTTCAGATAGCTACCATAATTCTTGAAAGTGCTGCAAACAATTGAGTTCACGGAAAAAACTGAAAACTGAAGACTGAAAACTGAACATTGAAATTTGAAAATTTAGCATCTATTACATTTAAATGCAATTCGATAATTATAATCTTCTCATGAATTAAACTAATTTCATCATATGTAGAATTTCATCATCTTTCCAATGGTATTTTTCTATTTTTCTATCTTTTCTTATTATGAAGTTAAGCACATTTAAAGAAGGAACTGTTTTTGAGCCAAATTCCTCAAGTAATTTTAAACTTTTAACAGACAGTGTACGTTTACTGGAGAGTTATCAACTGAATACTTTTCAAAAAATTTAATCAAACTCGGTGGATGAAGCTGAAGCTAGCAGACCAAAACTAGCGGACCAAATGGCGGAAGGATGAGATTGAGAACCACTGCTATCGCAAAATCCCAATAATAATGGGAAATAGATATATTTTCAAACGGAACACGCTATAATTTCGTTTAACAAGTATTGCTACAATTAAAAAATTATTAATTAAAGTAATTTATATCATTATTAAAAAAAAAACATTACTTTAATATTATTTACACATATCTAATTTTCAAACGCAGGAAATTTTTTAAAAACATAAGAGTGGTATCAAAAGAAATGTTTTTTTATGCACTAAACAATAAACATAAATTCGTGATGCAGGAAAAATTTCGTCATGGCGAAAAACGCCATAAGACTTCCATTATCGTGCTGCTCGATGTACTTTCTCACGTATGATTCTATATTACTATGTCAGGGAAATTTTTTAAAAAGATGAGAGTGGTACCAAAAGAACGGATTTTTTATGCACTATACAATGAAGTGACTTTTGACAGACAGCAAAAATTCTGTCATGGCGAGAAACGCCATAAGACTTCCATTATCGTGCTGCTCGATGTACTTTCTCATGTATAATTCTATATTACTATGTCAGGGAATTTTTTTTAATAGATGAAAGTGGTATCAAAAGAAAGGATTTTTATGCACTATAGTAAGAAGTGACTTTTGACAGGCAGCAAAAATTCTGTCATGGCAAGAAACGCCATAAGACTTTCATTATCGTGATGCTCGATGTACTTTCTCACGTATGATTCTATATTACTATGTCAGGGAAATTTTTTAAAAAGATGAGAGTGGTACCAAAAGAACGGATTTTTTATGCACTATACAATGAAGTGACTTTTGACAGACAGCAAAAATTCTGTCATGGCGAGAAACGCCATAAGACTTCCATTATCGTGCAGCTCGATGTATTTTCTCATGTATAATTCTATATTACTATGTCAGAGAATTTTTTTTAATAGATGAAAGTGGTACCAAAAGAAAGGATTTTTATGCACTATAGTAAGAAGTGACTTTTGACAGGCAGCAAAAATTCTGTCATGGCAAGAAACGCCATAAGACTTCCATTATCGTGATGCTCGATGTACTTTCTCACGTATGATTCTATATTACTATGTCAGGGAAATTTTTTAAAAAGATGAGAGTGGTACCAAAAGAAAGGATTTTTTATGCACTATAGAAAGAAGTAACTTTTGACAGGCAGTAAATATTCTGTCATGGCGAGAAACGCCATAAGACTTCCATTATCGTGCAGCTCGATGTATTTTCTCATGTATAATTCTATATTACTATGTCAGAGAATTTTTTTTAATAGATGAAAGTGGTACCAAAAGAAAGGATTTTTATGCACTATAGTAAGAAGTGACTTTTGACAGGCAGCAAAAATTCTGTCATGGCAAGAAACGCCATAAGACTTCCATTATCGTGATGCTCGATGTACTTTCTCACGTATGATTCTATATTACTATGTCAGGGAAATTTTTTAAAAAGATGAGAGTGGTACCAAAAGAAAGGATTTTTTATGCACTATAGAAAGAAGTAACTTTTGACAGGCAGTAAATATTCTGTCATGGCGAGAAACGCCATAAGACTTCCATTATCGTGCTGCTCGATGTATTTTCTCATGTATAATTCTATATTACTATGTCAGAGAAATTTTTTAAAAAGATGAGAGTGGTACCAAAAGAACGGATTTTTTATGCACTATACAATGAAATGACTCTTGTTAGGCAACAAAAATTCTTGTTGTTAATGTTAATTTCCAGGAAAATAAGTTTTTCATCGCTGCTGCGATTCGGTGGGTCGTTTGTTCCTCCACGATGTCTCTCATGCACTACAGCAGAGCTGAGTCGTGAGTAGTATAGTGGGGGAGAGCTTAATTCCCGCCCCGCGATATGTCACAGTCTTTTTTGTTACTACCCGTACTGTTAACGGGATCCCTCAAGCCCTCTGTAGCCAACATTACGGAACGAAAAACGAGAGAGAATTGTCCAGCGCTATTTTTCGACCGATTTCAATGTTTTTTGGCTTGTTGGAATTGTTAGGACTCGCACCGTGTCATAAATAAAGCCGTATTTTCCAAAAAACGTAAAAAAAATAAAATTGTTTAAAAATTTGCATTAATAATATTTAAACGCAAAACAAATTGAAAAATCGAGCTTCTTTATGACGAGGTGCCAAACCTAACGATTCCAACGAGCCCAAAAACATTGAAATCGGTTGAGAAATAGAGCCGTACCATTGTCCCGCGTTTTTGAGGTGGACGAAAACCAAAAATTTTTAGAAAGAAAGCTAGGCTTCCTCCCCTCTCGCGGCTCACGCTAACGTGTTCCCCCACTCCAGCATCGAAACTTACTGCAAAGCTTTCCTCATATTTACGCTATTCTCCTATCTGTAGCTATACATATATAAATACTGCTAAAATAATGTTGAGAACATTTCATCTTTCCAATATAATGAAATTGCTAAAAATGCAATTATCATTTTGAAATAAAATTGTAGAAAAGGAGATTTTGTAATGCTTGAAATATAGGGCATACGGCGAAACGCGGGACAATGGTAAAGTCGTATTTTTCAACATAATTTGATGAAACTAGTAATAATTAAAGCCATTCTTCATGTAGATTGTCCTAAAGAGCTCGCATTTTCGGTAAAGCTTATAGTTTTTCAGCTATGAACGATTGAAGTTGCACGGCGCACAAATACATATTTCCTCTCCCGCTTAGATCAGCTGTTGCGCACGTCCATCTTCAATCGTTCATAACTGGAAAACTATAAGCTTTATCGAAACTGCGAGCTCTTTAGGACAATCTACATGAAGAATGGCTTTAGTTATGACTAGTCTCATGAAATTCTATTGAGAAATACGCATGTACCATTGTCCCGCGTTTCGCCGTATGCCTTATATTTCAAGCATTACGAAATCTCCTTTTCTACAATTTTATTTCAAAATGATAATTGCATTTTTAGCAATTTCATTATATCGGCGAAATGAAATGTTCTCAACATTATTTTAGCGGTATTTATATGTGTATAGCTACAGATAGGGGAATAGCGTAAATATGAGGAAAGCTTTGCAGTAAGTTTCGATGCTGGAGTGGGGGAACACGTTAGCGTGAGCCGCGAGAGGGGAGGAAGCCTAGCTTTCTTTCTAAAAATTTTTGGTTTTCGTCCACCTCAAAAACGCGGGACAATGGTACGGCTCTATTTCTCAACCGATTTCAATGTTTTTGGGCTTGTTGGAATCGTTTGGTCTGGCACCTCGTCATAAAGAAGCCCGATTTTTCGATTTGTTTTGCGTTTAAATATTATTAATGCGATTTTTTAAACAATTTTATTTTTTTACGTTTTTTGGAAAATACGGCTTTATTTATGACACGGTGCAAGTCCTAACGACTCCAACAAGCCCAAAAACATTGAAATCGGTTGAAAAATAGCGCTGGACACTTCTCCTTCGTTTTTTGTTCCGTAATGTTGGCTACAGAGGGCTTGAGGGATCCCGTTAACGGGATCCCTCACGCGTGCTTTACCGACAGTACAAGTCAATAAACAATTAAGTTAATATAATTCAAATGCGAAGCAAATTGAACAATCGGGCATTTGTAGGATAATGTACCAGTCCTAACGAGTCAAACGAACTTAAAAACACTTAAATTAGTTGAAAAATAACGCTGTACCATTGTGCCGCGTTCTTGAAGAGAGGTTACTTTTGGTTATTTCCACTTCAAGAACCCGGGACAGTGGTACAGCGTTATTCTTCATCCGATTTGAGTTTTTTTAAGCTGGATTGACTGGTTAGAATTGGCACCTTGTCATAAAGAAGCCCGTTTTTGCAATTTGGTTCGCATTTGACTTTTATTAAACGAAATGTTTATTGACTTGTACTGTCGGTAAAGCACGCGTGAGGGATCCCGTTAATGTGCTATTACTGATGTAGCTGTGCATTTGTTTTTAAGTGTTGAGCCATTTTCCGTATTTCGACTGTCACAGTTGTTAGTCAGATTTCTTCCGAGAGTTTTCAACGTGCAAAAATAACTGTTTCTCACGAAATCTCTTTTCGTAGTATACATACAATATATAATTCTTTCCTATTATTTAATAAAAAAATGCTTATTACACCGGAAGGCATAACAAAAGCTATTTTATCTTTGTACTATACGGATTTTGAGGATAATATATTGGAAATACTATTAAAGGAATCATATACGAAAAAAGATTCAATGTGGGAAAAGATATTGAAAACTATGTTTTCTGAATATTCCGACAAAACCATTATTAAACATGTTTGTTCGTGTTATTATAATTTTAAACGCAATTTTTCTGTGATTCAAAAACTTGTGCAAAATAAGAGAAAGAAGGAATATACTAACCGAACCTACTTAAAACCAGAAATTCTTTCAACACATAAAAGTGAAAATATAACACATATTTGTTATAAGGAAGTCAGCCAACATTTCGATGATTCAGACGAAGAAAATATCATAGATGGAGAAAACGCTGAAGAAAAGTGCAATAAACAAACATTTATTATTCCCAGAGAATTTTGGAAAGCATTTTGGAATAATGGGGACAAACTAAAGGTAGGATGGACCGATGAATTTAATGAATATTTCCAAAGAGTTAGTGAGACGTGCGTGCTATCTTTCAAATATCATTTTTGTAAGAACATTTTAAAAAGAACAAAAATATTTTTCTATGCTACTGCTAGCTGTAAATTTACGGACTGTGCAAAATTTGTTTTTCGATATTTTAGTCCGATCAGTCCTCCATATAAGGACTGCGAAATTTCAGTAGCAACTATTGGTAGTATTAACCATAACATCGAAAAGGAAGCATGCCGTCAATTCATTAAACATAAAAAACGGAATATATTAAAATTTCTAATTAAATTCCTGTAAACCCCTAAAAAAGACATTATTGCTTTTAAAACCATCCTCAGAAAACTCATTAAGAGCTAATAATTTTAATAGCGCTCCTACCTTAAGCTTGTTACAAAAAATATCTAGTGAAAGTAAAAGCACAAATGATTTAGACAGGGACTGTATTACTTTCATTTTAAAATTGATTGATAAGTATAACGATACATGATCAGGACAAAATATAAGTGGCTATATACAAAACTACACCGTATATCCTTTCTCATGTATACTTTTTACGGAAAAGCAAATAAAGTACTTAATTTCATTATCCAAAACAGAAACTGTCTTTTGTTACCTTGACGCAACGGGCTCTATTATGGACCGCCCAACACAAACTGATAAACCAATTTATTATTATGCGTTAATAATTGCTCCTAGGTCCAGCACTCCTTTTCCCTCAGCGGAATATATTTCTTCTGTTCACAACATCCCTAATATTACACATTTCTTGTCCACGTTTAATTTTAATTTGAGAAAAATTTCTGGATTAAATAACAAAACCATCATTACCAAAATATAGACAGATTTCAGCTTAGCGCTTATTACTTCGATATTAAGAGCTTTTAATAATTTGTCTGTTTTAGAATATTTGAACTATACATATGATGTGTGTGTCAGTAAAAGAATAGATAAAGAAAATATTACTATATTGCACATTTGTTCATCGCATATGCTCAAAACTGTACAGAGAAAAGCACATACAGAGAAAAGCACGTACAGTTTTCACTCACACTGAGCATATCAATCTCACCATAAAAGCTATGTCGCAACTGATACATAGTTATACACTGGAGGAGGCATCAATAATTTTCAAAAATATCTGTTTGGTTCTCGGTATAGAGAGGAAAAATGAATATTTTGAAATCAGTTTAAATTCCTTATCAGATATAGCATCTGAAAATTCATTGGACTATGATATTGATCCGGAATTTTTAAATATATCACCCTGTGATAATGACAAAGAGGATAATAATAATGATACGCTTCGTGCGCAATCACCATTTTATAAAGAATTTTTTAAAACGTATGAAAATATTTTAGCTACAAAAGTTGGTGCAAACGAATCTAATCCGTATTACTCTCAACCATTTATAATATATCTTTTTTAAATTATATAATGCCGTTCTATTCTATGTGGTCAGCAATGCTAATTTTTGAATTAAATCTTTTACGTGATAGTAATGCACCCATAGAAAATTATTTCAAAATATTAAACGAGAACTTATTTAATAAAGAAAAAACAAATAATAGTACCTCGGTTTATACAGAGATCTGAAGAACTGTTAGAAGGGAGATTAAGGAATTTGAATTATAACCTAAAGACAACGCGTCAAAGAAAAAACTGTGCTAATATTTTAAATAAGTTATAAACTGTAGAAGAAATTTGGAAAAGAAAATCAACAAAGGAAGCTTCTAAAAACAGTTATTTTAAGTTACCTAAATATATTTCTTCTAAACAAATCGAAAATAAGGGAAATAAAGATAATATACAGAAAGAAGTAAATGAAGAAAGCAATTATAAGAAGAAAAGAAATGTATTGCATACTAAAGATGGTAATGATTCTGATTATAATGAGCAACAAATAATTTTAACTGAAAGTACGGAAGAAAAAATTCTGCAGACTTACATCAATCTTTTGGATAAAGACTTGAAATATCCCGAATATTTTCCAAATATTAACACAAATATAGCAGGAATAATCCTTGATCAAGTCTTTTACGACATTAACTGATAATAAATGGCTTGACGATACTATTATTAATAGTTTCTTTTTAATTATAAAATCCTATGCCCCTGAAAAAATTACAACAATAGAAACCTTTTTAACTGAGATGTTGTTGAAAGGAAGAATTAGTACAGGTTTCCAGAAATGGGCAATAGCAAACCTCAACACGTTTAAAGTATGGCTTGTCCCTGTATTTTTCAGAAGCCACTGGACATTATTAGTTATTAACTTTGCTGACAAAACATTTTTATATTTGGACTCACTACATAAAAAACCACCAACATCTTTAATCGACAAATATTGTTGGATTATTGATATTATAAAAAACGAAAAAGTAAACTGGCATGAATGGAAACTATTCACTCCTACATCTGGAAATTGTGGAGTACACGTTTGTGTGTGGTGGTCCATAGTTTCAACAGGATTGAATGTACTATTCAAGGACACAGATTTAAAGCAAGCAAGAAAGTCCATAGCAAAAATTATTTATGAAGCCAATATTTCTACAAGTTTAGAAACGGAAACAACCAATAATAGAAAAATATTTATTGAAGGTATCCTAAATGCTTAAAAAGAAAAACCGTATAAAATTTTAAGCTTAAAAAATTTACCAATTCCAACAATAGACTACTGCTCCAAACTCTTAACAAAACTTCCATAAAACTAGTTAATTTTACATTTAAATATGAATTTACATATAATTTTATTATTTATTTGACATCCTTTCTCAAACACTTCATCGTTCCATGTGTTTCCAGTATTTTCTTTAAACGTTAAGACATTTATTAAATTATCATTTTAGCTATTCAATACTCTGCAGAATGACATCTTAGGGAAGAGAAACCTTTAATCTATCCCGTAAAGTTTATTAGTGGATATACTTATCCCTTTTGGTGTTACACAGCATCAGGGGTAAGGGAGCCCCACATAACCTCCAGCCGACTTCTAACGTAGGCTAGCGGTATGCGCTAATGCATTTTTCCTTATGAAAGCAAGTAAAGTACTCGATAAAAAAAACTCATATGTCATAAACATATTTTATCTAAATAGAGCCAAATAAAATGCACCACTAACTGTACGGCAACAGAAACTCCTTCAAGGTACAATAATCCATAAAGCAAATTAATATGTACTATTGAAAAAGACTTCTCACACGTTTGAAGGATTACTATCAAACCAGGAAAATTGTTAGAAATATATAAGTGGAATGAAAAGAAAGGTTTTTCCAAACCCAGCCAAATGCATTGACTTTTGTAACGCAGCAAAAATTATTTTATGGCCAAAAACCCAAAAACATTTATTTTTGTATTGCCCTAAATGCTTCCAGACTTATGAATCCCTATTACTATGTGAGGGAAATTTATTAAAACGATCAGATTGATATAAAAAGAAAAGTTTTTACAAGTAGAATAAAATTCTTTGATATCTGTGAGGCAGTAAAAATCTTTCATGGTGAAAAACTCTATAACCTGCAAAATATCGTGGTTCTTCTCGATAGCAGGTTATACATCATAATGCAGTTTTCACTACGAAGGAATATTTGCTGCTTCACAAAAATCAATGCATTTTATTTTGCTTCAAAAGCACTAGATTTCATAGTATTCTCATCTTTTTAAAAAATTCCCCTGACATAGTAATATAGAATCATACGTGAGAAAGTACATCGAGCTGCACGATAATGGAAGTCTTATGGCGTTTCTCGCCATGACAGAATTTTTGCTGCCTGTCAAAAGTCACTTCATTGTATAGTGCATAAAAAATCCGTTCTTTTGGTACCACTCTCATCTTTTTAAAAAATTTCCCTGACATAGTAATATAGAATCATACGTGAGAAAGTACATCGAGCATCACGATAATGGAAGTCTTATGGCGTTTCTTGCCATGACAGAATTTTTGCTGCCTGTCAAAAGTCACTTCTTACTATAGTGCATAAAAATCCTTTCTTTTGGTACCACTTTCATCTATTAAAAAAAATTCCCTGACATAGTAATATAGAATTATACATGAGAAAGTACATCGAGCAGCACGATAATGGAAGTCTTATGGCGTTTCTCGCCATGACAGAATTTTTGCTGTCTGTCAAAAGTCACTTCATTGTATAGTGCATAAAAAATCCGTTCTTTTGGTACCACTCTCATCTTTTTAAAAAATTTCCCTGACATAGTAATATAGAATCATACGTGAGAAAGTACATCGAGCATCACGATAATGAAAGTCTTATGGCGTTTCTTGCCATGACAGAATTTTTGCTGCCTGTCAAAAGTCACTTCTTACTATAGTGCATAAAAATCCTTTCTTTTGGTACCACTTTCATCTATTAAAAAAAATTCTCTGACATAGTAATATAGAATTATACATGAGAAAATACATCGAGCTGCACGATAATGGAAGTCTTATGGCGTTTCTCGCCATGACAGAATATTTACTGCCTGTCAAAAGTTACTTCTTTCTATAGTACATAAAAAATCCTTTCTTTTGGTACCACTCTCATCTTTTTAAAAAAATTTCCCTGACATAGTAATATAGAATCATACGTGAGAAAGTACATCGAGCAGCACGATAATGGAAGTCTTATGGCATTTTTCGCCATGACGAAATTTTTCCTGCATCACGAATTTATGTTTATTGTTTAGTGCATAAAAAAACATTTCTTTTGATACCACTCTTATGTTTTTAAAAAATTTCCTGCGTATGAAAATTAGATATGTGTAAATAATATTAAAGTAATGTTTTTTTTTTAATAATGATATAAATTACTTTAATTAATAATTTTTTAATTGTAGCAATACTTGTTAAACGAAATTATAGCGTGTTCCGTTTGAAAATATATCTATTTCCCATTATTATTGGGATTTTGCGATAGCAGTGGTTCTCATCCTTCCGCCGTTTGGTCTGCTAGTTTTGGTCTACTAGCTTCAGCTTCATACTCGGTGGTATGTTTACAAGGTATAACAGTTAAAATAACGAAAAACAGTAGCTTTACTAGTTTGCATCAATTTTCTTAAAATAGCGTAACCTAACTATGGTATCGTCTAAAATATAAAACCGATTATAGTTAGATTTTTTGTAGAATATATTCAGTTTATAGCCATTCGAAAAAATGTATATATTCAATTTTTTATAGAAAAAATTTTCCTGCATTTTTTAAATTGTCCATTTTTTTAAGTAATCATACTTTCATAAAAAAAAACAATTTATTGAAAAAAAAAACATGTAAACTAATAAGTTGACCTTTCCTAAAATTACTCTTTTTAATTATTTTATAGCATTATTTGTGGATGAAATGTTGAAAAAATCGGTGATCCTTAACTTGCGTCTACCACTGGACATTAATAAAATAAAAATTAATGAGATAAAATTTACAAATGTTTAAGTACCTTGCTATCGTTTGACGGTCGATAGTTATCCTGGATGATGGGAGAATAACAGGATCCGTCATGAGAGTTGACATAATAGGATCAAGAAATTCTTCTGGAGCTCCATTTAATATTTCATCCTCTTCGCGTTTTTGATACGCAGCTTTCTCCACATTCTTGGCAAATTGATCCAATTCATTTAAAATTCCTACACCACCTATTCGAACTGAGAATATGCAAAAAATAAATGGATTAGCTTGACTTACATTTGTTACAAAAAGCATTGCAAACAAATTTCGATTTCCAAACTTTCTTACCAAGCACATTATCGGCCAACTTAAAAAGATCTGGAGAATATGATCTTCCATCCTGAGATACAGCAAGTGTGAATGATTCACTTTGACTAAGATTTATATAAATTTCGCAGATATTTAAAACCAGATTAGCTGGATTAAAATCATACTCTTTCTGATCTTTAACCTAAAAAGTATTCAACACACTTATTAATATAAATCATATTAAGGTAATATGGAGAGTCCATTAAGCTTCCTAGAATAAAGCAATATTTTGAAAATTAAATATTGTAGGAAAAAACCTCTAATGAACTTTTAAAAAATACGTGGAAAAATTTACACAATGGAATATTGGCCATTAGGTATAACCTTGGGTGGTGTTGAAGGTTACACGAAGGTCACCTTGAGTTTTTCAATGGAAACCATATTTTTTATTACATAAACTTGAAGTTTATCCCACGAGTTTTCCAAAACACTATATGAATTTATTCTTTCATCCAATTGCTCGTAAGATATTTCCATTTGAATGCGCAAATATGTGTGAGCTTGACTGCAGTAGTGTGCGTGACTGATATACGTAATACCCACGCAGAATCATTCATCTACCAATGCTATTAAATCGGTATGCAAAATATCTCATTTTAAACCATCTACTTAAATATCCAGAAAGTAAATTTTACTATAAAAATAATAAAATAAAACTGTCCACGACACAGAAGTTAGCCACAAGTTCCAACCACAAGTTGGAGAAAAATAAAAAATAAAGCAAATATAAAATAAGAAAAAATGTTATAATAATTATAAACCATTGGAAACATATGTCGCTACTATAATAAATATTTATTTAAATAAATAATAAAACAAAATTAAACGAGGAAGTCACAACACTACACTTACAAAAAAAAATTTAACATTTGCCAGTGAATTTTTCTAAATTTCTTCGATTAAGGAGCCTTGAAGAACATGAAATTCTGAGTAGAATAATGTTAGTTTTACGAAAGAGCAAGATCCCCTTAATGTTTTTTATAAAGAACATAGACAGAAATGCATCACAGCGAAACAACGTTTTTCAACGATATCTCTAAAATGTAGTATATCAGTGAATTTTTTTAATTAATCTCACCCATACAGTTAGAAAGGCAACAAAATTCTGAACAGAATAGTGCAAAATTCGTGAAGGAGCAAGAACCCCTTAATGTTTTTTTATAAACATTTTAGAGATATCGTTGAAAAACGTGGTTTCGCTGATGCATATCTCCTTAAAATGTTTATAAAAAAACATTAAGGGGTTCTTGCACCTTCACAAATTTTGCACTATTCTGTTCAGAATTTTGTTGCCTTTCTAACTGTATGGGTGAGATTAATTAAAAAAATTCACTGATATCATACATTTTAGAGATATCGTTGAAAAACGTGGTTTCGCTCGTGATGCATTTCTGTCTATGTTCTTTATAAAAAACATTAAGAGGATCTTGCTCTTTCGTAAAACTAACATTATTCTACCCAGAATTTCATGTTCTTCAAGGCTTCTTAATCGAAGAAATTTAGAAAAATTCACTGGCAAATGTTAAATTTTTTTTTATTATTTATTTAAATAAATGTTTATTATAGTAGCGACATATGTTTCCAATGGTTTATAATTACTATAACATTTTTTCTTATTTTATTTGCTTTATTTTTTATTTTTCTCCAACTTGTGGTTGGAACTTGTGGCTAACTTCAGTGTCATAAACTGTCCAACTAAATTTGTTTGTCTTTGAGGGGGATGCAAGATGGTACCCTTGGTTTGTTCTTCATACATCATTTGAACGCTACATGAATGCTCCCTTGATTTGTTAAAATGGAAACTCATATTTTTTATGGTATATTCTTGTTGCTTATCTCAAAGCTTTGCAAAACCCTGAACTAATATTCAATTTCACTTACTTGTTTAATTTAATTATGAAAACAGTTGTTGGCTTGACTGAAGCAGTATAAGTAATTGCTACACATACTCACGCATGTTCGCTCACTTATTATTTTAAATCGAAATATCTCGTAAACGACTAAATGAAATTGAACATTAGTATAGGGTTTTGGAAAAACCCTCAGATAAGCTACAAAAATATACCATAAAATATATAGATTTCTATTTAAAAAGAATCAAAGGGACATTCGTTTGACTTTTAAATGTCTCAAGGTTAAGCCTAGGATACCATATTGCGCCCCTCTCGTAGTCAAACAACTCGTTTGTTATTTTTTTTGGATAATAGGTTTTCAAGATATTTGAGCAAATGTGTTAAAATGGGTTACCTTATATATTGGAAGCGACTAGATAAAATAAAAAAATGAAAAAGGGGTTTTGAAAAACTCTTAAGTTAATACAAGATATGCAATAAAAAATAGGGGGGTCGATTTTAGAACTTAAAATTTCTTGTAACCTTCAACATTCCATGTAAGGCTAAACCCAGTACATCGTCTATAGATTTTTAACAGCACTTTTTAAAAATCCATTAGAGACTTTTTTCTAAAATCCACAGTTATTGAAACATTTGATTCTTTTGTGACTATTACCGAACCCGATATATTAGCACTTAAAGTTAATCTATGTAAAATACCTTCAGGTTTTTTTTGTTAGGTCCAACGAGTTGAATTAACAAATAATTTAACATAGACGCAATACGATCAACCATGGTCGAGTGACAAAATATAGTCTTAATCTCACTGGTGAGCATTTTTAATGTGCGTATTGTCTTTCTGCCTAAAATATTATCGAATCTAGCACTCATTCTGATATTATATAGAGCTTCGGTCTGCTGATCACGTTCGTGTGGAGGTAATTTATTCCATTCTCCATTTTCTCTAAAAAAAGAGCAAATTTTATTTATAAATTAAAAAATGTATTACTTTCATGAATTAATTAAGCATTCATTATCAAAGTACCTGGCCAATAACATCATTTTAAGTTGTGCCATATTAGAAAAAGCTTCATCCAGTAAAAATACAGCATCATTCATTAGTAAATTAATGAAACGTAGAAACAATGGCGGCTGTACAGCTTCCATATTACTTTCAGCTTCCTGCGCCAAAGTTCTGTTATAACGAATATATTTAATTAAAATTATTGTTTTTTTTTTATTATTATTAATATACTTACACAAAATTTTCTCGATATTCAGGTATCTTCCATAAGTAATCCATTACGACGTACATGGGTCGACGATAATTGAATTTTTGCTCAAATTGGACACTCTGACCAGTCATCTCGATGCATACAAAAACTTGAAGCAGATTTACGACTATCTTTGTGCGACAATGATTTATTTTATCAATGAAGTAATATTAAATATAGTAGAGACTAATTAATCTAGTTTAAATTTTACTAACTTTATGTCTACACGGATGGTAAATAAATAGCTGTTGTCTGTGAAATGTCCCTAAGTCTGGCAATCCAGGGCTATGATTTTCGTCAGTCGTTGGTAATAAAGCTTCTAAGCCTTCAGCCAAACGTGCTCGCAAATGAGGATTGTACAGTCGTTGCTGGGATTCCATAAGTACAATGATTTCTGTTAATATAGGATTCAGGAAACTTGAACCTTGCTCCTCAAAAGTATGAGGGCTTAAACGTCGTAAAAGGCATACAAAGCCAATAGTATTATCAACTACAAATTCAGGAATGCATCTAAAATATTAAATTAATCTTGAAATAAAATCTTGTGTGTTTCTATCATTACTCTTTTATATTACCTCCAAGTAGTCGGGGCTATTTCTGAAAGTGGGAATGTAATCATTTTTGCTTGTTTTGGTGCATAGTCCATTTGTTCTCTATCTTCATCCTTAATTACATTTGCATTAACCTGCATCAACCAAAAAGCTGTTGTTGCATGGAATTTTGTTAAAAGATTCAACAAAGATGGTGATAATAAACTGGCTCTTAATGATAAATACCTGTTATAAGAAATATGTGTTAAATACTATTATGCGAATAATATACAGGTTATTCCAGAATTGATGTCCAAACCAAGCACTTTTTGTATACAAAACTTGATTCTAAGAAAAACTTTTATACAATCTTTTAATATCGTTGATATTTTCCGAGTTATGTAACATAATATTTAAGCCAAGGTTGTGCATAAATCATTAAACAGCTCGGTAAGAATTAATAATATTAAACAAATGTTTTAAGAGTTCAATGCAGATGTGACGTTAATAATGAAAATAGTCTAATAACATTTTTTTATATTGCTAATGTTTTTTAAATTACATAAGAGCCTGTATAGATGAAAAATTGTTAGGTTGATATCCTAAAAAATTATGTATCCCAATAAATATGAATAATATGAAAAACAGTGTAGAATATATTTGTTGTGCATATGATAATATATACTATAGAAACTAATTGCTAATTTTCATATATTTGATGTTTATTAAGTTACATAACATATATATGTTTATGTTACGTGCACTGTAATGTGACTCAATAAGTATCAATAATGTTAAAAAATGTATTAGTTTTTTCTGCGTACTCTCCAATGTCCATCTGAAAGTATTAAAACCTTTTTTTGAATTTGTTAATATTTAACGAGTTAAATAATTAAGTTTCAAGCTATCGACTTAATGAATTTACACCCAAATGAGCTCTTATCTATGTAATTTAAAAAATATTAACAACATGCAAATAAATTAGACTGTTTCACTATTATTATTATCTTTAGAAACACTTATAAATTTGTAGAATATTATTAAAATTCATCGAGCTACATAACAATTTCTAAAAACACTTGGTCCAAACATATGTTTATATAATTCCGTAAATAATTACGTATTATCGGGATTTCTTATTCATACCGACATTAGAGAGAAAAATCTGACAACGCGTATCAGCAAAATGGTGCTATTTGACGACTGCTACAAATTCATTATACCTCTCAGTGATGTCGCGAATGGCTATTTCTAGTAAAACAAACACATTTTTGAAAAATTAAAAAAGACGATTTTGAAATTACTTTTATTCGTTTATTCGAAAATTTGACTAATTTACTAGAAAAAGCAGTTCGCGGTATCACTGAAATAGTATAATGAGTTTGAAGTCGGTCATCAAATAACGACATACCACTAATACGCGATTTGTTCTATAATGTGCGTATGAGGGATCTCGTTAAGAAATCGTATAATATTTTCTATTCGAATCGGGCTTTCTATGTAGAGTTCTCAGCATGGGCCATAACTTCTGGAAACACTTGTGCAAATTTATAAAAGTTTTAACTAGATCATTTTACTTTGTCATTTCCTCCTCCATCTTCTGTCTTATCATATCTAAAACTTCTGAACTACCACCAGTCCGAGCGTCATTGTAAACTCTTTGTATTCTCGCTAAACTCTGATTGGTCCTATAAAGTAATAATATAAAATAGTAAGAACCATTAAAAATAATTAAATTGGATACATTTTTATTCATGATATTATTACATACCGCAAGAATTTATCTAAAACTACTCGATATCCAAGGTCTAAGGCTCTATGGGTTAAAAAAAAGCATTCAGTAATAAAACCAAAAGACTTTGCTATAGGTCTTGTTTTGCCTTCTGAATTCGGTATTAAACATGTTACTGTAGTCATCCCTTTCAAATGTAACCCTCTAGCTCTACTTTCTTCCTCATCTTTTGCCTTAAAATAATTGTGTATTTTAGGAAATGTTTAACAAGTAAAATATAATTTAAATTCTGCAATTAAAACAAATTTACACCTCAGCAGCACAGTATGTAGGGTCAATTTTTGGTACTTTATCAAGGTTCGAATTTGAACCAACACAGAAAGGCTGACACAATCTCAGCAAAACATTTCCTAAATTTACCATGAAACCATCAGAAGTGCATAAAATAGTATTTAATTCATTGTCATTATGATAATTCCAAATTTGTCCTCTACTGGCATTTGTATGAAGGCAATTTCCTATCCATTCTAATGTTAAATGTCGTACCTCTGAGGAGCACTTTAATAGAGAGTGAAAAACTTTGTACAATGATTCAGTTAGATCATTTAACATTCTCCATATACTTCCCTCTATGCCTGTGTCATTGTGCTAAAAAAAGTAAAAGAATTTATTGCTTAGCATGGATAAATTACAGTATATTTTTTCAATGTGATAATTATTTACTTGTTGATGAGGTTTGTCAAAAAACTCAAACGGGCCAATGGCTGTTTTTGGTAAACAGCTTATTCTAAGCAATACTCCTAATAATGTTTCTCCATAAGCTTTTCCTTGTACTACTTTTGGTGTACTATGATAAATTATTAATTTTGCTAATGGCTCTATTGTTGAGAATAGTAATAAACAGGAGAACCAATTCTGGTTTAAAAAAAGTAAAGTGCTTCCCTCAGCCTCTTTATAGATAATATCAAGTATGGGATTAAATGATACTGAGATTACATCATCATTTGAATCTTCATTTGTAGCTTTGATTTCTGTTATTATACCATTGATAAAAGAATTTACTACACTTACTTCCTCGTTTACTATTATGTGATATAGCTGATTATACACCTATTAAAGAATGAATACATATTTAAAAGCAATTTAATATAAATATTAATTTAAATTCAACAATACTGATATTATCAAAACTACCTCTTGCCCTTGAAATAATTCTGGCTCTTGTAATGCTGTACTTATATTTCTTAATATAATTTGACATAAATTACTAATTGTATTTGATAAATTAACCTTTTCTCGATATTTCTGTAAATGACTATAGCTTTTGAATAGATATGGTACAATTTTCTTTTCTGTGGCATGAGAAACTTTGGGAGCAGTACTTTTGTTGAGGGTTAATTTTGATTCTGGATCAGGTAACATCAATCTTTCAAAAATAGCGTGTTCCACTGAATCTGTATCAATAAATACAAGATTGCTTGGCAGTTTACTGTCATTGTTCCATTTTAGTGTTATGCCAAATGCTTCTTCAAGAAGTTTAACTTCAATGTTATTTTCCAAAACTTCACTTGTTTCAAAATTAACAGAATTTTGATTATCACATATGCTATTTTCCGCAGCCTGTTTTATATGATTAACATTACTACTATCGTTGATGATTGGTTGATCTTGGGACGAAAATGATACAGCATCATTAATCGTTGTGAACAATCCGGCGAACGGATTACTATTTAAATTATCACACATTTTAATGTTATGTATAATCTTACAGCTACGAAAAGCATAATAAACCTGTAACAACAATCATTTAAAAATAAGGCATACGCAACGTAACTCAGTTAACCTATAAATTTCATTTCTGATAAGTAATTCGGAGAGAGAGCAAGAGCAATTGTAAAATATTTGACGAAATTCATATACCAACCTAACATCCAAATGATTAATAATGCAGCATGTAAGAATGGGTAGATCAGAAGTTTTATAAAATGATTAAAAATATTATTGAATTTTATTATGTATTGATAAATAAATTATACACTGAACACAAACACTTGTGTTATATTCTCACCAATCATTAATCTGCATTAATCAGCATTAATGCGTGTTAAGGTACGATTTCACTTGTCGCTCGTCGCTAGCGATAAATATAAGATGATATAGGGTGCGTTCCGTTTCATGCATGATGCGCAAAGCCAACAAATAGAGCATTCCGTTATTCTTCATGCGCACATGCTGCACGCATGGACTAACATAAATTTGACTATATTAAATGCAATGTCCCTATGCAGGAGCTGCATGGGGTGTCTCACCTAACAAGCTGAAGCATATCATGCATTTGTCATGCATAGTATTGTATAGCGAATTTTTTGTGCACCAAATTTGAATAAAAATCAGAACTCTCTCAAATATCACTCTCACATATATACTATATGCAGAGATGAAACGGGAGATTGCTCATGCGAGGTCCCGAAGCAATCCCTACCGGTAGGCGGCGCTGGTGTTGGCAAACGCGTGTCTCAGGTCCATCTAACCCGTAACGCCATCTATCGGAAGAGACCACGAAGCACGAGCGTTAAGCTTAGAATAGGGTAAAACATATATGCATTGTTGCCAGAAAGCGGAATAAAGAGAGAGCGGAGATATTTTCTCGGACCTCTCTGTCTTTCTCGCTGTTAGCTTCTAGCAGAAGAGTCGAGGCAAAATCTTTCCGTTTCGCTTTGCCGAAAATCTACCAATATTCGATGTCATTTATATTTGCAGGCCAATGCCTTTATACATGATTTTTTCAGCATATTTATTTATCAGCATTGACTTATTTAAATCAATAATAAATTAAGGAAATGCGTATTTGATATATAATAATTATTTTAACTATAATTTCATCGTTATATTTCGCCTATTTCCGTAAAATCTGCATTTCTTTAGTTTATTATTGATTATTGTAAGTCAATGGCAATTTAAAAAAATTTAATCTTAAAAAAAAAAGAAAAGTACCGATCAGGAATCGAACCCGGACCCACGAATCGCCACGCGATTACCTTACCTCTTAGACCACGAGGCTTCTTCAGTGCACCGTAAACAGATAGTCTTTTTAAGGGCTTGAAATCTTCTATTGAACCATATAAATAAACGAAGAACCGACATCTTTATTCATTATTATTCTATCATAATGGTACACAAATTAAAGAATAATTATATAATGTAGATTTTCAAAAGCTTTTCCAATAACCAAGAACGGAAACTGCGAGCGTTGATTATTTATCTTCGTTCTTGGCTATTGGAAAAGCTTTTGAAAACTATTCAAAATATAATTATTCCTTCATTTGTGTACCATTATGACAGAATAATAATGAATAAAGCTGTCGGTTGCTCGTTTATTTATATGGTTTAAAAGAAGATTTCAAGCCCTTAAAAAGACTATCTGTTTACGGTGCACTGAAGAAGCCTCGTGGTCTAGGCGGTAAGGTAATAGCGTGGCGATTCGTGGGTCCGGGTTCGATTCCTGATCGGTACTTTTCTTTTTTTTTTAAGATTAAATTTTTTTAAATTGCCATTGACTTACAATAATCAATAATAAACTAAAGAAATGCAGATTTTACGGAAATAGGCGAAATATAACGATGAAATTATAGTTAAAATAATTATTATATATCAAATACGCATTTCCTTAATTTATTATTGATTTAAATAAGTCAATGCTGATAAATAAATATGCTGAAAAAATCATGTATAAAGGCATTGGCCTGCAAATATAAATGACATCGAATATTGGTAGATTTTCGGCAAAGCGAAACGGAAAGATTTTGCCTCGACTCTTCTGCTAGAAGCTAACAGCGAGAAAGACAGAGAGGTCCGAGAAAATATCTCCGCTCTCTCTTTATTCCGCTTTCTGGCAACAATGCATATATGTTTTACCCTATTCTAAGCTTAACGCTCGTGCTTCGTGGTCTCTTCCGATAGATGGCGTTAGGGGTTAGATGGACCTGAGACACGCGTTTGCCAACACCAGCGCCGCCTACCGGTAGGGATTGCCTCGGGACCTCGCATGAGCAATCTCCCGTTTCATCTCTGCTATATGTTATTGATCGTGTTTCAAAATTCACTGGCAATACTACGGAATATCCTTCTGTCTTCTTTCAATGCTTCATTCTTGACAAAGATATAACGATATCCGCAGTACTGGCAGTGAATTCTGGAACACGGCCTGAAGGAAAATCCTTAAAACATAAAGTTTTTTATTTAAACTAGCTTATTTTTACATCTCAAGTGTTATGGCAAATAAAGAAATAATTCTTCCTGTTCTTTTTGGGGAAAAAGAAGATTTGTATAATTTAAACGTATCAAAAAATGAATATGACCAGATTATGAATGGAGGTAAATACATATACACTTATTTTATTAGACTTTATTAAAAAAAAATGACTATTGAAAATGGTACAATATATCCGATTAATCTCTTTTTTAAGTGACTGAATGGTTTTCTCTATTTTCTTCTTAGATCAAAACCTTCTTCATCAGATAGTTTTGAAAGAAAAAGAAAGGTTAAACGTTTATAATAAGGGATGTAGTAATATGAATGTCAATGAAGACAAGGAAGAAGATGTTGATGACCCAGAGAGTTTGGAATCATCTGCAAGCTGTGATAATAATAATAATGAAGATGTATATAAAAACACCGGAAATTTCTCATGGCCAGAAAAAGCTGTGTTGCTGTTTTTAGAGCTATATCGTGAAAGAGAAGAAGAGTTTATTTCAGGCATGAAACGTCACACCAAATTATGGCAAGAAATTGCATCTGAGATGCAAAAGTCAAATTATAATGTTTCTGGTATACAAGTTCAAAATAAAGTGTCAAGTTTAAAAAGGACATATAAGAAAACCAAAGATGCTAATGCAAAAAGTGGAAATAATAATAGTTGCTGGGCCTACTATGGAATAATGGATTCATTATTTGGTAATAAAGGCTGGATATCCCCTCCAGCAGTAGCAAGTAGCGAAGGACCAACTGAGCCTACCAACTTATCCAATTTACGATTAACAAGCCATGCTATATCGTTAGGTAGTTCGGATGGCCAGGATATTTCTTCTAAGCCAAAAAAAAGAAGAGTTGAAACTATATTAGAATCTTTTATATCAGATTTAAATAAAACTAAAAATGACACTAGAGAGGAAAAAAAGATAGAAAAACTTTAAAAGGAAGAAAAAAAGCAACAAAGGTGGGAAGAGAGAAAGCAAATGCATCAAGACACTATTGAAATTCAGAAATCTTTTATAAGTCTTCTAAGTAAACTTGTAGATAGACATTGCAATTAGTTTTGTAAGAACGGAAAAATTAAAATTATATTGTTTAATTGATTCCTAACACAAAGAACATTAGTTTATATTACCAATATATTACTATCATTAATATCCTAAGAGTTTAATAACGTATTACATTGATAATATGCATAATATACTTTCAATTTCGTTAAAACTATTTAAAATTTATATACTTTTTTTTTCTTACATATAAATATTATTTATTATTTTTGCATTGCTAAAAACATTTTAAGTATAGTAATATTTTGTGGTTTCTATTTAAACAATTAGTCAGTTTTCTTAATTTTATTAAAAAAATGTAATTACTTAATACATATGTGATATTACAAATAAATATTTAGTTTCTATTATATATTCTTAATTCATTCATTATCCTATTTCTTTTTATATTACCCAATTCAGCACCATTTCCTATTGTATCTGGTATAATATTTTCATAAGAAGCACATACAGCAATAGGAAAGTCATCATTTCTTTGCATACAGATATTATGAAGTACACAACAGGCAATTATAACCTGTGGTATCTTCTTAACATCGGTTAGCGGTAAACAATCCAATAAAATGCGAAATCGCACCTTGAGTAAGCCAAAGGCTCTCTCTATGGTCATTCTAGTGGAGGATAAAACAAAATTATAATTTTTTTGATGAGCTGTGAGATGGCCATTATCTCTGAATGGAACCATAACATTTGGATGTATGGCATATGCAGCATCTGCTATAATATGTGTATCTGACGGAAAATATTTACGTGGCTTTGCAATATATTCTGCAAGTGGGGAATTTCTAAATATTCTGGCATCATGAACCGAACCAACATGTCCTGCATAGCAATGAGTAAAAATAGATTTTGCATTACATACACAGCTTGCAACTGTATAGCATGAAATTGCTTTCTACACACATATGAAGCGCTATCTTCTTTTGGAGCTTTAATTCTAATAAATGAACCATCCAGAGATCCAATCACGTTTGGAAAACCTCTCAATTTTGAAAACTCTGTAACAGTATTATTAACTGAATCACCTTCTGGCCATTTAATAAATCTTGGTGCTATACAATGTAAGGCATATGTCACCCGCCTGACTGCTCTAAACGCAGTTGCTTTTCCAACTCCAAACTGAACGTGTATTGATCTGTACATAAAAATATACAATATGTAGCAATATAAATTAAAGCACATGATCTAGTATATAATACACTATTAAAAAGTAAGTGGCAATTAGCAAACCTATAAGAATCTGGAGTAGCCAAAAACCATAAGGTAATCAATAGCTGCTTCCCTGGGTGAATTTGTTTTCTTCCAGTTAGATTGGTTTGTGATAAACATGGCCCAATTAAATTTAAAATGATTTCATACGTTTCAGGAAACATCCTATAATAAAAATAATACTAATTTATAATATATAAATGTATGTTGAACTTTAAATTCGAAACTATTTGCAACTTTCCTAAAGTGTTGTTTGAAATTAACTCTTGAATAGCCTGGTACAACTCGTTCAACATAATCTGACAATATTTCACGTTGAATATTTTCCCCTCTTGTATTTCCTATCATAAGTATGCCATATAAAATAGATTCATCTATTTCTTCATCGATCGAAATATCGCTTTCATCACTACTGCTTGATTCGCTATTACTTAAAATTAATGAATTATCATTCATTAAAAAAGATGTTGCGAAAATAGTAACATAATTATCTTGTAAATCCATTATTTTAATAGCTCCAATGTTAAATAAAAATTGGTTACAGCGAGCTGATTTAAATGGAAACAAATTTTCAATCTTGCTTTCTTACCACATGCATGCATAGAATGCAGGAAGTTTGTTCCGTTATTAAACGTACATGACGAATACAAAAGAAACGGAACGGATCCTATAGTCCATGTCCTGCATTGGTTAATTATGCAGGTCATGCATGAAACGGAACGCACCCATATGCAATCCAAGATGGACACTAGCGACAGAATATGCAGTTTATCTCTCCTATGGGCTTGAGGGCTTGAGCAGAGAAGAAGACGTAGAGACGTACGTCAAAAAAATGACGTCATGAACGATACGAAGTTGGCTTTTTGACGTGGACGTAAAAGTAGTTAAGGCAGAGAAATCTGTAAACTGTAAGACGTAAGAGAAAGCAGCTAACCGCTACTTTTAGTTAATCTGGTTGTAGAGAAGCATGATTCGTTGACACGAATGGAAATTGGGTTAAAATATTTTTAATTTATTTAAAACTAAATAATTGCGAAGTACATTCGTGGTTTGTATCTTTTTTGTTAGACTACAAATTACTACATCAATTTTCTATTTTTATCAGTGATAATAGTTATTGAAATTTGCAAAATATTTTTAATAAAAATTAAACACCTTATTTAAAAAATGTTAAACGTTCAAAGCATCTGCATAAAAAATGACACTGATATGCTTACAGTTTTCAATTCATGTTTGCTGATGTATTTCTTATTAAAACGAAAAATAAGACAAAAGCGATGGAAAAATAGACGGTGGCTCGTTAGCCCAATTAATGAGTTACGTGACCTTTATGGAGACTACACCACATTGTTCCAAGAGTTGAAAAGAGATGATAATAAGTTTTACAGATATACTAGAATGACATTAAAGCAGTTTAATGAATTATTAAAAATGACAGCCCCCTTTTTAAAAAAGAAAAGTGGACGTGCTTTGCCTCCAGAGTTGAGGCTCATAATAGTATTAAGGTAAATATTGTATATGAAATACATTTATTTCAAACTTTTATTTCCAAATCAAAACAATATATGAGAATGAATTTTCAATTTAAACGTATTCTGATTTGAATGTCAATATAGGCAATGATATATAGAGAACCTTGTATGTAAAAACTTATTAATTTTATTCCAACAAATTAAGAGCTGTTGAAACCAATTAAATTTATTAATCAATATCAGTTGTAATACGTTTTATTATTGTAGATACCTCGCTACAGGAGACTCTCCATTAACAATTGCACTATCATTCAGAGTAGGTGAATCTACTGTAAGATCTCTTGTAAAAGAAGTGTGTTCTGTGTTAATAAAAGTATTAGAGCCCCTATATCTTGCATTACCTAACGAAGAGGATTGGAGACATATAGCAAATGGTTACTGGAACAGGTGGAACTTACCTAACTGCATTGGTGCAATAGATGGAAAGCACATAAGAATCCGATGCCCCCCTAATTCAGGAAGTCTTTATTTTAACTACAAGAAATACTATAGTATAGTACTGATGGCAATATCTGATCATGTGTACCGCTTTACTTTAGTGGATATTGGAGGTTATGGAGGTAATTTTATTATACTTATATATTTCTTATTTATGGCAGTGTATATCACATAAAATATTTTACATTTAAAGGAAATAGCGATGGTGGAATTTTTAATGAGAGTAATATTGGCATCAATCTTATCAATAATAATTTAAATTTACCACAAAATGAAATCAAGCTTCCCAATAGTAGCCTCAGAACAAGTACTTACTTTATAGCTGATGATGCCTTTAAACTTTCAAAAAGAATTATGAAGCCGTATTCAGGTACCAATTTATCGTATGACAAAAGAATATTCAACTACCGTATATCCAGAGCCAGGCTAACCGTAGAGAGTGCATTTGGAATATTATCAAACAAGTGGAGGATTTGTCATACAGTTATGAGTGTTCTCCCAGAAACAGCAGATATTATAGTGACTGCTTCAGTATGCCTGCATAATTTTATATTAAAAGAAGAAGAAAACAGTCAATATAAAAATTACAGCAGAGAAATTGTTTCTGATAATACTGTAAATACAGATAATATGGTAAAAATAGTATAAAAGTGTTTAACAGTATGTAATTCATATAAATTGTTAAGCAGCTGATAATTTCTATATTTTAGGATTTTACATGGATTAATATACCTAATTCGTCGCAAACAGAAAATGAAATCACAAATGGGGAAATTCAGAGACAAGTTTTAAGTAATTATTTTCTTAGTGAGGATGGAAAAGTTATGTGGCAACATGAGTATATTCAACGTGGGAAATATAGAGATGAATAATGCAAAATTGTAAGGTATAAATAATCATCAATGTTTGATTTTATATTATGAATATTAGATGACAATTTAGTCATGAATATAATGATATCAAAAATCCAGTAAAAAAGTTTAAACAATTATCTTTACAGAAACAAGTTTTCTTAATCGTGTTCCATTTTTATTCAGTTCACAAATACCAAATACAATTAATGATATAATTGAGACAAATTATATGGAAGCAAGTGACAATTCAGCACATATGGAAAATATTTCAAGGTTACAGTAAAGTCTTATCATTTATAAATGGATTTGCTAAAACATATACTGTGGATTGACATTGGAGCATTTAAAAAGTAAAATGTTGTTGAAGTACTAGTGGTAAGTGATGCTTTATTTAATATGATTTTAATTCAAATATTTTAAAATACTCCAATCTAGTTTTAGATGAAGAATGCAGAAACTTTAACAATGGAATAGCAAATAGGAAGTTCAGGACTAGGGTATATATAACCTGCCATTAATATTTTTATGAGATGATGTTGGTAACTCACAGACTACAATTTAATTAATAATTTACTTACGTTATGCATAAATGTTTATATTATTTCATCATATAAATTTACGTTATGCAAGTAGCCATTCAAAACCACAAAATATAAAGAGAATCAATTAACGCTGAAGAAGTCATTAATGAAAAAATACAAATTCATTTTGTATACTATTCTCATTTCCATTTGGTTTTTAATACATGTCGTTGCTATAATTAAAATTGATGTTTATTTTTAAAACGATATTAACATAATAACTAAATATATGCATTGATAAACATTTGTTTCTTATTTATACTATTTTGTTAATTATATTAGGTTATTTTATAATAAACAAGACACAGTTTCTGAAACTTCTACTATTTTCGTACATTTATTGAATAATCACGCAACAATTTGCAATTAAGTTTTAATATAATAATAATACTAGTATTGCATTACCTCACACTTTTTTGTTTAGTGTTAATATAAGTCTTTAATACAGCATATTTTAAAATTTTATATTAACTATACGTAAAAATAAAAAAAACATAACAAGCATTTAAATGTATTTAGTAATATAAATCAGTCAACTTAATTAGAGAAAGAATTACTTTTGTAATGGTGCATTCAGTGCCTCCATCAACATTTTTCGTCTGTAATATATATCTTCCTCTGGAATTGCCTTATAAGAAGAAATTAAGAATTCAATAAAAGCATCATCGGGCGATGATGACGTTTTTTTCTCTTCCATAAAATTACAAATTTTTGAACTCATTTGCAATATTGTAGCCTCTAACTCCCTTGTTTCATCAATCTTTCGTTTTTTTTCTTTAAAGGGAATAACGTTTTCTTTATCTTTCAATATATCTGAAAACTCATATGTATTTATGGACTCCGGCAACTGTGATCTTCCACTGGTACTCGGTTTGGGACAGTTTGTATAACTTCTGTAATAAGAGCAATTAGCAACTTTTTGATTCTTGTTAATTAAAAATATTTATTAATGATAAAAATAATCATACTTTCGCCTTTTAATAACGTCATCCAAAAATGACAATTGAGAAAAAAATGCAAACTTTGTTTGCTTCACTGCTCCACTTCCACTAGGACAGTTGTTAATTCTCTTTACATTAGTATATTGGTCTCTTAGGGAGGTACATCTCTTTTGACAGTATTGTGGCGTATACTTTTTGTCTGTAAATAAAGGATTAAAAATATCAAAATATTTATGTTTCTAATTGCAATACTATTTTTCAATGTGTTATTAATAATAGTAAATATATATTCACCATGATTAACTTCAATCATAATAGTAGAAATCTCAACCCAAGCATTATTTCTCATAATAGAATCTTTAAAATTAATATTACTCTTATCATACAAATATGGACGTTCTTTAAATAATTCTATCAATAGTTCATCGCCCTTTTTTTCATTAGTAAATATTTCTAGTTCGTCCTCTTCTTCTGCGTATAAAAGACTTTTTGTATATATTTGATGATCACACATCTTAAAATAATTGAAAAATGAAAGAAAATGATTGAATACTTTTAGAAAATAAAGGATTATTTCAATAAATTATTTTTGTATAAATT
Source organism: Prorops nasuta (assembly GCF_024137725.1). Taxonomy (NCBI): domain Eukaryota; kingdom Metazoa; phylum Arthropoda; class Insecta; order Hymenoptera; family Bethylidae; genus Prorops; species Prorops nasuta. The sequence goes on from NW_027116806.1 coordinate 3,223,123, forward strand.
TATAAAAATAATAAGTAATGAAGTAACTTTTAAACTTACCCTATTTAATATCACAATGCGGTATAATAATAATACTGAGAACAACGTAAAATAACGAAAGCACTTCGCTATTATTTAGTTTTAAATAAATTAAAAATATTTTAACCCAATTTCCATTCGTGTCAACGAATCATGCTTCTCTACAACCAGATTAACTAAAAGTAGCAGTTAGCTGCTTTCTCTTACGTCTTACAGTTTACAGATTTCTCTGCCTTAACTACTTTTACGTCCACGTCAAAAAGCCAACTTCGTGTCGTTCATGACGTCATTTTTTTGACGTACGTCTCTACGTCTTCTTCTCTGCTCAAGCCCTATGTTTTCACTCGCTCGTCGCTAGCAGCGACATATTCTGAGGCGGGTTCTGAATGTAGGAACGAAGGAAACGGGTAATCGCTAGCAGCAATCGCATAATGGTTTCTTAGGTGTAGTGACTGTGGTGTCGTGTTATGGTATATGACATTTGAATTTAATTTGCATATGTATAAAAAAATTGTGAATATTATAATAATAATCAAAAGTTATGAGGTATGCACATATATTGAATGAGGAATTAATAAAGGTTTCATATATATTTGAAATGAATGTTTTCTTAAATCCTTGTTATGAAAATAATTCCTTCATTTTCCTATATAGCATGAGAGGATGAAAATTATATAGTTCATATATCAGAAAATAATAATTTACATTAGTAAAGTTATGATTATCCCTAGTTTGATAATTTTATTAGTAAAATTAATTGTTGCTACATGTTACTCATAATAAAACTTAATTGAATTTATTTTGTAATAAAAATGTTACAATTTAAGATTCTGTTTTTAGTAAGAAATCTATACAGGGTAAGGAACTTAAACCGCCCCAAAACATTAGTAGAAAAAGATGCATATCTTTTTAATTATATAAGAGATATTCAATTTTTATATATGACCTTTGCGAAAGCAAATAACAAGAGAATTTGAGAAGGTCCTATGCACAAATTGAATATCTTTTATAATTAAAGAGATACTCGTCTTTTTGCATCTATATTCTAGGGCGGTATAACAGCTTCACTCTGTATATATGCCGTATTATTTTACAAGCAAAGCCTGTTTTTTGGGTTAATTATATTCAACGTTTCTTATATATTAATTACAATAATTATTCATTATATTATTTTTTAGCTTCATATGTATCGGCTTGCTATAAATGTGACAAATGTATTTTCAATTTGAATTTCCATCCATTTTTCAAATTTAAAATTCACACGATCCGCCTGTTCCATTCCGTTGAATACATACGAGCAGCGATACAGGCGATACGGGCGATACTAGCGATGTCGCTGAAAAGTTGGATAAATCCAACTTTATTTCAGTGTCGCTAGCGACAGAATTATAAGGATAAAGTATACCCTTTTCCCTTACATATTCTATCGCTAGCGACACCGAAGTAAAGTTGGATTTATCTAACTTGTCAGCGACATCGCTACTCGTATGTAAACAACGGAACGGAACGGGCGGAACTTTACCTCGACTCTCGTGTTATTAAAGCAGCAAATTTGAAATTGAGATATGGAGGGGGATGTAAGTTTAAAATACACTTGTCACATTTGGAGAAAGCCTATAAATATGAAGCTAAAAAACAATATAATATTAAGATTTAATATATGATGTAGCGTTAACACATTTAACAAATAAAATGATCAAAATATGGATAACTATAATTTTACTAATGTAAAATATTTCTTATAGATGATCTTATTAACCTGTGGAATTTGCCAACGATCGACAGCACAATGCAATGTTGCCTGGCATCCTTGCTTGGAGGGATATAATAAATTTTACACGGATGAGAACAGAGTTTTTTATCCTCTACTAGGTATATAAATATTAATATTAAATAATGGTTGTAGTTAAAAGGAATATGCGTAAACTTAGGATCACGGGATTTAATAAAATTTTAGATCTGTAAAGTATGCAGTTAAAATAGAAACAAATCAACAATAGAATAGGACCCAATTTTTAATAAACTAATTGTCCAGAAAAAATAGTCCAATTATTCCCAATATTTTATTACGGACATCCCGAAAGTTGTCGTAGCGCAAGCGGTAAAGTAATGGCTTGCTGGACCGATGGTCCTGGGTTCGAGCCCAATTATTACTTTTTTTTTTCATTTTTTTACTGCAATATGGGTAAACAACCTTATTAAATACAACGTATTACAAATTATTATAAAAAAATTTAAACGATTTTTGTAGATGAAGAGGAATCTGCAAATGCCACAATTTTGCAGCGAGTTGAAGGTAAATATGGAAAACAAAAATTTAATATAAACATTTTATATTTATAGAAGCCTCTATTAGATAATTATATAAATATCATTATTATTTATATAGATGAAAATGAAATGACCAGCATTACGGAAGATGGGTCTAGTAATTTATTACTTCCTTCCTGTAGCAATAATATTGGTAAAACTGCATTTTTAACTTAAATAAATAATAATATTTACCATATTTCAAATATTATTATGTTAAGAAAATATGTATACTAATTTTATATTTTTTATAACAGGGAATCAAATTAATAAGAGAAAGGCTCCTCAAACTGTAAACTATGATACGGAGGAAGCTATTATTTTAACGGTGCAAGAAAGGGAGCCATTGTGGAACTACAGGTTGCCACTGCAAATGAGAAGGCCCAGTATAATTAAAGATTTATGGGAAGAAGTGGCAAAAACAGTAGGAGGTAAGTGTTAATAAATTAAGGCAACTAAGAAATATAAAAAAATATGCTTTTATAGGAAATTTGACAGCAGAAGACTGTAAAAAAAAATTTAAAAACCTGCATGATGCCTATCGAAGGATGATCCAAGCCGAATCCCTTCCGTCTGGATCAGCAAGAATATCAGCTCAACGAAAATGGAAACATTATGAGTCCATGGAGTTTTTACGCGACTCATGCCTTGTTAAAAAGTAATAGTTGCATGACAAAATAAATATATAATAATATATTTAAATTAATACTAATATTTCTAGGGGAATAGCATCCAATATAAGAGATGACGTTTCAGAATGTTTTAATGAAGAAAACATTGACTCCCTTGAGCCACAATCAATTGGTAAATATGTATTTATATTGTTCAGTGATTTTAATAATTACTATTGTATTGTATACTGATCGACATGAATGGCATTCCTCGATGCATTTAGGAACCGCACTACACAGCTCCCACCACCAATTACTGAAGACGAAGGAGCGCGAATTAGGATACATATTTTATTAAACAACTTTTAATTTTATTATTCAAAGCTTTTATATTCCAAAATGTATGCTAACTGGTGCTTTTCTATCTCAAGATATCGATAATGAAGTGCCCTATAGCGCGGTTCCTAAAAGCATCTAGGTATGACATACATGCTCTGATCAGTTTATATTATTAAAATCTTGTAGTTTATAGCAACTACGATCTTACATAGTACCATTTCTGAATATTTCAGTGTACGTACTATAGTACGAGCAATGTTATAACTATATTCAATATTATATGTTTTTAAATATATATCTTTATATTGCAGATCATTCGAATAAACGCAAAAGGACTGACAGAGCTGCAAGTAATAGTACTATGTACCACCAGTGCATTAGAGCGTATTGCAGAATCACTGAGCAAGCCAGCGGATCCTGTCGTCTTACCACCCCTTCCTGAAAGAGACGAAATTGATTCCTTCCTGGGTGTAATAGGACATCGCTTAACGGGATCCCTCAAGCCCTCTGTAGCCAACATTACGGAATGAAAAACGAGGGAGAATTGTCCAGCGCTATTTTTCAACCGATTTCAATGTTTTTGGGCTTATTGGAATCGTTAGGACTCGCCTTTCGTCATAAATAAAGCCGTATTTTCTAAAAAATGTAAAAAAATAAAATTGTTTAAAAATTCGCATTAATAATATTTAAACGCAAAATAAATCGAAAAATCGGGCTTCTTTATGACGAGGTGCCAGACCTAACGATTCCAACAAGCCCAAAAAGATTGAAATCGGTTGAGAAATAGAGCCGTACCATTGTCCCGCGTTTCTGAGGTGGGCGAAAACCAAAAATTTGTAGGAAGGCAGCTAGGCTTCCGCCCCTCTCTTGGCTCACGCTAACGTGTTCCCCCACTCCAGCATCCAAACTTACTGCGAAGCTTTCCTCATATTTACGCTATTCCCCTATCTGTAGCTATACACATATAAATACCGTTAAAATAATGTTGAGAACATTTCATTTCGCCGATATAATGAAATTGCTAAAAATGCAATTATCATTTTGAAATAAAATTGTAGAAAAGGAGATTTCGTAATGCTTGAAATATAGGGCATACGGCGAAACGCGGGACAATGGTACAGTCGTATTTTTCAAAAGAATTTGATGAGACTAATAATAATTAAAGCCATTCTTCATGTAGATTGTCCTAAAGAGCTCGCATTTTAGATAAAGCTTATAGTTTTTCAGCTATGAACGATTGAAGTTGCACGGCGCACAAATACATATTTCTTCTCTCGCGTAGATCAGCTGTTGTGCACGTCCATCTTCAATCGTTCATAATTAGAAAACTATAAGCTTTATCGAAAATGTGAGCTCTTTAGGACAATCTACATGAAGAATGGTTTTAGTTATGACTAGTCTCATCAAATTCTATTGAGAAATACGCCTGTACCATTGTCCAGCGTTTTAACGTAATTTCTGGTCTTCAAGCGTCCTGACTCGTTCATGCTGCAATTTATTTCGAGCAAAGTAAAAATGCATCAACAAGTTGGGTGGCATCATTGAATAGAGCGTGAAAAGGGGAGACGCTTTTATATTTTCATAATTTTGCAACGCTTCTTTTGGTCATTACAACGTGAACTGTAAAAAGATGCATACTCGAAGTAAATAAAATTAGCTTCCCCTCTCCCCTCTGCAGCTTGTTGCCTCGTCCAGCGTATGTACACCAGCATAGTAGGCCTACTTACATACGGGTGCGACTGTGTTAGTGACTCGTGAGTGTACTGTAAACAAACACACATTGCGTTTACCATGTATGTATGTGCGTCTTATTTTCAATCGCGAAATTGCCCTTCTAAATTTATTGCATTGCACCTTCTACGACAAGCTTTATAAGATTAAGAAATACTCATAGCAGCATGTACATTATCGAGAACTTCTAATGTAATTTTTCAATGTGCAATCGTACTTTTATTTGTTCCGAAATAAATTGCAGAATGAACGAGTCAGGACGATTGAAGAGGTGAAATTACGGCAAAACGCGGGACAATGGTACAGGCGTATTTCTCAATAGAATTTGATGAGACTAGTCATAACTAAAGCCATTCTTCATGTAGATTGTCCTAAAGAGCTCGCATTTTCGATAAAGCTTATAGTTTTCTAATTATGAACGATTGAAGATGGACGTGCACAACAGCTGATCTACGCGAGAGAAGAAATATGTATTTGTGCGCCGTGCAACTTCAATCGTTCATAGCTGAAAAACTATAAGCTTTATCGAAAATGCGAGCTTTTTAGGACAATCTACATGAAGAATGGCTTTAATTATTATTAGTCTCATCAAATTCTTTTGAAAAATACGACTGTACCATTGTCCCGCGTTTCGCCGTATGCCCTATATTTCAAGCATTACGAAATCTCCTTTTCTACAATTTTATTTCAAAATGATAATTGCATTTTTAGCAATTTCATTATATCGGTGAAATGAAATGTTCTCAACATTATTTTAACGGTATTTATATGTGTATAGCTACAGATAGGGGAATAGCGTAAATATGAGGAAAGCTTCGCAGTAAGTTTGGATGCTGGAGTGGGGGAACACGTTAGCGTGAGCCACGAGAGGGGCGGAAGCCTAGCTGCCTTCCTACAAATTTTTGGTTTTCGTCCACCTCAGAAACGCGGGACAATGGTACGGCTCTATTTCTCAACCGATTTCAATGTTTTTGGGCTTGTTGGAATCGTTAGGTCTGGCACCTCGTCATAAAGAAGCCCGATTTTTCGATTTGTTTTGCGTTTAAATATTATTAATGCGAATTTTTAAACAATTTTATTTTTTTACGTTTTTTAGAAAATACGGCTTTATTTATGACGAAAGGCGAGTCCTAACGATTCCAATAAGCCCAAAAACATTGAAATCGGTTGAAAAATAGCGCTGGACAATTCTCCCTCGTTTTTCGTTCCGTAATGTTGGCTACAGAGGGCTTGAGGGATCCCGTTAAGGGAATTGCCTAGAAAAAAACAATTGCAATTAATGCAAAATATGCTGACAATGACACACGAAGCTATAATAGAACAATTAGAAGATTAGATTGGTAAAATACAGCTCTGCAATTAAATGTTTAATTATTAAGTGACTATAACGATAGTTAGTGTATATTATGTATTTGTTTATTTATTTTAAACTATATTGACTATAACAATTGTTATTATACATTATATATTTATTTATTTATTTATTTTTAACTATTGACTATAACAATCGTTATTATACATTATATATTTATTTATTTATTTTTAACTATTGACTATAACAATTAATCGTTATTATATACTTTAATATTGTTTTTGGAGTTACCATGTATAATAATTGCTTTAAGTACACATTGGTTAAAATAAATAACAGAATAATAAATAATATGGTCACAAAAATTTGTAAAATGTTTTTTTCTATGATTTGTCGAAGATAACATATCGTCTTTTACACTACATGCATAATTTATATTCTCTCTGTGTCGTCAAATTATAATATTAATATAGTCAATGTATTATATAAAAAATTAATAATGCTCAAATTGCCAAGGAACAGCACCCTCGCTATTAAAAAATTTACAAAATTCTTCTCGAATTATTATCGCATTTCGAGTGCTATTATTAGAGCCCAAAGAGGATACGTTTCGGAAAGCGCTATTATTAAAATATTCTGAAGTGTATGTATTATGCAAAGTATTTTCGTCATTTTCATCATTATCGTCATTAGTTCTTAAAAAATTGTGCAGACAAACTATAGCTTTCACAATAGAAATTGTTTTGTCAACCGTACAATTTATTGGCCTTTTTAAAATTCTCCACTGACTGACTAATATACCAAACGTGTTCTCAATAGTTCTCCTTGCTCTACTTAGTCTATAGTTAAATACTCGTCTGTCGTCATTTAATTCTGATTTACCAGGATATGGTCTTAATAAATAATTAGTCAGCTGAAAAGCTTCGTCACCTACTAAAACGTATGGCAAATATGCCCCAGCTGGACTAATTTGTTGCGGTGGTGGTACATTCAGCTACTTATTTGCAAATTTGGTACCTATCAAAGAGTCTCTAAAAACTCCGCCGTCACTGCGTCGACCATAGGCTCCTATATCTACGTAGGTGAATTTATAGTTTGCATCACATATGGCTAGAAGTACAATGCTGTGGGAGTGTTTATAATTAAAATATGACGACCCAGCTTTAGGAGGACACTGTAACAAAATAATTATTGAGTAATAAAATATATTTTTATACACATTTAAATCTTTTTTACCTGAATAACCACATGTTTGCCATCTATAGCTCCTATGCAGTGATTGAAGTTCCATTTTTTTTCAAATGTATTTGCTATTTTTAGCCAATCATCTGCAGTTCTAACCGATGGCATTACTGCTTCACATGTCATGCTCCAAATTGCTTCGCAAGTCTCCTTTACTATATTGCTAACAGTGGTTACTCCAACTGTTGAGAAACAAAGTTATCGTACGTCGATATGCTCACTGCTCATGTGTGAGCCGTGAGCCAAACATTGTATTAAGGCGCCGGAGCGCACTACTTGCGTAAACAGTATTGTACAGTAGTTGTAACTCCGTGATCGTTGCCCACGTAGCGTGTGTAACGAAGAAGCATTGCCAATAAAGCATACCAAAACTAAAGTTTATCTTTCTGTTAAGTCCTATCGTCTCTCTTTCCTTCCGATAATTATAACAGGTTATGGGCCCAGGCAAGCAGCCTGCGTAACACTGGATTATCGAGGTCAGAGAGAGAACGATAGAGAGAGAAAACGGTTATCTCGATTCTTTCCTCCTTTGTGGCCGACACGTGGTCGCCATCATAGTGTACCAGTAAACGCGTACGGGAAAATAATCGAACGGAAATGGCGGAATCAACTCTGATAAAGAACATCAAGAAGTTTGATGGCTCGAATTTTCAAGCGTGGAAATTTCGAATGAATTCGATGCTTATCGCGAACGCGATAAAAGACGTCGTAGCGGGCGAGCGAGTGATGCCGGCAAGCGCAGACTCTGCCGATGGCAAAAAGTGGGTGAAAGACAACGCGACGGCCATGTGCATAATTTCCTCGTCGATAGAGGATTCCCAGCTCGACTGTATGCTCGACTGCAATACAGCGAAGCAAATGTGGGACAAATTGGTGAGAATTCACGAGCAAAAATCAGCGTCAAACAAGATGCTCTTGCTACAAAAGTTCCACGGACATCACATGGAATCAAATGAGTCGGTTGTACAACACGTTTCCCGGGTACAAAACATGGCGTCTCAGCTGAAGGATCTAGGAGAAGCAATCTCGGACACGGCCATAATGGCGAAGGTTCTTGGCAGCCTACCGGTAAAGTATAACGCTCTCCAGACAGCGTGGGACAGTGTACCAGAAGAAAGGCAAACCCTTGATAATCTATTAGAACGGTTATTAAAGGAAGAAAGAAGACTCGAAGGTGACGATGACGTCACTCGAGCGTTAGCCGCTGTTAGTCTTGTCGGGAACAAAAAGAAAAAGTTCGCCGCAAATCAAAACAATAACAGTGAGAAACCCCGCGAGAGTAGAAATACGAGTGTCGAGTGTTTCTATTGTAAGAGGAAAGGACACCTTGCTCGCGATTGCCGGAAAAAGAAAAGGGACAGAGATCACACCGGTGAAAGTCCTCGCGAGTGTGCATTCGTCGCTTCGACAAGTGAACAAAAACAGCGACAAGTAAGGTCAGAGACAGTGCCGAGTGGTGAGGTCGTAGAACGGTTCATGACAATCGACACAAGCGATGTCTGGATTACAGACAGCGGTGCGTCCAGGCATATCACTTACCGACGAGACTGGTACAGTGAATTCGAGCCAAGCAGTGGCGAGTCCATATCGCTCGGGGACAATGGCGTGTGCCACGTAAACGGTAGCGGCACTGTGCTCATCGATAGACTTGTGAACGGAAAATGGTGTGAGGCTCGAATCGAAAACGTGCTCTACGTTCCGAAGATTCGAAAGAACCTGTTTTCAGTTGGCGTATGCACTGAAAAAGGTTTCGATGTCTTGTTCAAAAGAAAACTAGTGACAATTAACCGTGATGGTGAGGTTTTCGGTGTCGGTGTGCAACAAGACAATCAAATTTACCGAATGCTCTTCAGAGCAAGAAAACCAAGTAGTAAAAAAGAGGCAAATGTGTCAACTGTCAACTTGCGTGTCTGGCATGAACGAATGGGACACGTAAACAATAAAGTTTTGCGCGAAATGACGCAAAAGGGGCTAATTCGCGGTGTGAAATTAGCGGACATTGACAATTTCTTCTGTGAATCGTGTGCCTTCGGAAAAGCACACAGACTTCCGTTCAAAAGGAACGAGACTAGAAGAAACACAAAACCGGGAGAATACATACATTCGGACGTATGTGGACCATTCTCAACAGAGTCGATCGGTGGTGCAAGATTCTGCATAATCTTCAAGGACGATGCATCAGGATTTCGGTATGTGTACTTCATGAAACACAAATCTGATGTTTTCGAAATTTTCAAGAAATACGAAAAGCTGATCGACAACAAATTCGGCAAACCGATGAAGGTGCTACGTACGGACAATGGTCGAGAGTATTGCAACCGTGAAATGAAGCGATATCTCGAGGCTCGTGGAATCGAGCTGGTAACCACGGCACCTTACACTCCCCAACAGAACGGGAAAGCCGAGCGCGACAACAGAACGATCATCGAGAGTGCGCGCACAATGATAACGGCAAAGAAACTTCCTCTGTCACTATGGGCGGAAGCAGTCAGAACAGCAGTGACCGTGCTCAACCGAGTTCTGGCTACAGGTAAGGAGAAAACTCCATACGAGATCTGGTTTGGGAAAACACCAGATGTGTCCCATTTTCGAGTGTTCGGGTCGGATGCGTACATGCATATCGACAAACAATTTCGCAAGAAATTAGATCCGAAGGCCACAAAGTTGATCCTAGTTGGATACCAGAACGACTCGATGAACTACCGTCTGTACAATCCACAGAATAAGAAGATATCCGTGTCGAGAGACGTCACATTCAACGAGAGGTCGCAACTTGGGGCAGAAAAAGAGGAAGAACTCGAATTTAATCTTCGAGCGGACGAAAGTGAAGAAGTGGCAGAACCGCTCGAGCAGCAACCAGAGGAAGAGTACCAGGATGCTCAGGAAGAACCTGAAAGAAACGAACAAAGAGAAGATCCTCGAGAAGAAGATCGGCAGCAACCAGGAGATAACAGACAACTGCGGGACCGTGCAAACATCCGACGACCCATAAGGTATGAGGTCGACTTCGCCGAATATAATCCGCCAAACACATTTCAGGAGGCGATGAACAGTGCCGAGGCAGAAAACTGGGCCAAGGCGATTCAGGAAGAGTTCGACGCGCACGAGCAGAACAAGACTTGGTCGATCGTACCAAGAAAAACGGATCGAAAGCCCATAGACTCAAAATGGGTGTTCAAGGTTGTACGAGACACATCAGGCGACGTATACCGGTACAAAGCGAGACTCTGTGCACGAGGTTTTCAACAGAAAGAGGGACTTGACTACACGGAGACCTTCTCGCCAGTCGTGAGATATGACTCATTGAGAGTTCTATTGGCCATGGTGGCAGAACAGGACTTGGAGCTCACACAATTCGATGTGAGAACAGCCTTTCTTCACGGTGAGCTGAAGGAAGAGATCTACATGGAAATACCGGAGGGACTCAACACCAAGAAAGAAGAAAAACGTGATTTCGTGTGTAAATTAAACAAATCGTTGTACGGCTTGAAACAAGCACCCAGGTGCTGGAACGAAAAATTTCGCGAGTTCCTAGAAAAATATCAGTTTCGCGAAACGGAAGCCGACAAATGTATCTTTCGAGGACGGGTAGACGGTGTAGATGTATTTCTAGCACTTTTTGTAGATGACGGACTCATCGCAGCAAAAACAAGTGAAGCCCTCGAGTCAGTAATAAAATCGTTAGGAAAAGCGTTCGATATTACGATCGGGGATGGAAAATTATTTGTCGGGGTACAAATAGAACGAGATCGAACAAAGAAAACCATATTCTTGCATCAACAAGCGTACGTAAAGAAAATCCTTAATAAATTTAAGATGATCGATGCAAAAGCAGCAAGTGTTCCTGCCGACCCGCACGCGCGACTAGTTCCAAACGATCAAGACAATGAAAACCCAAGTAAAATACCGTTTCGAGAAGCAGTGGGTTCCTTAATGTTTCTTGCGGTTGTGACGCGGCCGGATATCGCGTATTCGGTGAGTTCAGTTAGTAAATTTCTTAGCAATCACAATGAGAGCCACTGGCAAGCGGCGAAACGAATTTTCCGGTACTTGGTCGGAACAACAAAAGTCGGAATAATGTACAAAAGCGGCGGGAGTAACTCGGAGTTACAGGGGTTCTCAGACTCAGATTTCGCAAGCGACGTGGAGACGCGTAGATCTACCACAGGGTATGCGTTTTGTCTATCAAACGGAGTCGTGACGTGGTCGTCTCAACGACAAAAGCTAGTCACACTAAGCACAACGGAAGCTGAGTACGTTGCGGCAGCCGCAGCTGCGAAAGAGGCCATTTGGCTGAGGAAACTGTTAAATGATCTCGGGTGTCTACCGGTAACTGCGACAGTTTTACAAATAGACAATCAAAGTGCAATCCGGTTAATCAAAAATCCGGAGTTCCACAAGCGAACCAAACATATAGACATTAAGCATCACTACGTTCGCGAGACTGTGGAAAGTGGGGAGATAGCGGTAGAATATGTTCCTACGGATCAGCAGCTAGCTGATATATTCACCAAAGCACTTCCAAAGAGACAGTTTCAGCATCTATGTAACGGTTTAGGCATAGGGTTCTCGACGCACTCAAACGGCGGGAGTGTTGAGAAACAAAGTTATCGTACGTCGATATGCTCACTGCTCATGTGTGAGCCGTGAGCCAAACATTGTATTAAGGCGCCGGAGCGCACTACTTGCGTAAACAGTATTGTACAGTAGTTGTAACTCCGTGATCGTTGCCCACGTAGCGTGTGTAACGAAGAAGCATTGCCAATAAAGCATACCAAAACTAAAGTTTATCTTTCTGTTAAGTCCTATCGTCTCTCTTTCCTTCCGATAATTATAACACCAACTAAATAATGATAGGATATACTATGCATTGAATCTCCAGTTGCTAAGAATCTGAAGAATTAAAACAAATGTTTAAAATAAACAAAGTAATATTGAAGAATAGTAGGAAAAAGAAAGCGTCATATATAATTAATAAGTTTATAATATATAGTGCGTCAAGTACACGGATCGGCATATATGTCGTTTCTTGATGCATTTAGGAACCACGCTAGAGGACCTCCCACTACCAATAACTCAATAGAGAGAAGCGCGAGTAAGCATACACATTTTGATTAAATATATTTAAAATTTTATTATTCAAAGTTTGTTTAATGTAAAATGTATGCTAACTTGCGATTTCCATCTTGAGTTACTAATGGTGAGATGTCTTAAAATGTGGTTCCTAAATGCATCAATCGAGGGACACTATATGTTCCGCTTATTGTACAATTTAACGTAGCTTATAATTTATAATTTTCAATAATTTTGTAATATAAGTACGTACACATATAAAGAGCAATTACCTAACTTTAATGTAAGCGATAAACGTTCTGCAGGTTGTATGGGATCTCTTCTTGAAGTGTCTTTTGCTATTATTGGAGCCACAATTCTTAAAAGATCCTCAATTTGAGTAGCACTCATGCGATAATAATTTTTAAAAATATCTGGACTAAATTTTGGTATTGTGGCATGATAAAATCCATACTTATTTCTCTCTTCAAAAATATTGTTCACCCAAAACCGTTTCTTTTTATATTTTTGTATTTTTTCTTCCTGCTTATTTATTATCATGCATATTGCAGCTGCTGCGGCCTTCCTACGTTTCATCTCTTCGTCACGCCTTTTATCAATGATATGCGTGCATTGATGGAGCCATTTAATATATTTGTCTTCGTAAGACATGTCCGTTGTCTTAATTTAAACTCTGTAAAGAATACAAGACACACACTAATATAAAATAAATATTTATACATAGATATAAACTTCGAATGCCAAGTTAATTTATTCCAGATGAAAATTTTGTAACAATCATATACTTTTCATCCACCATGCGATAAAGGAAAGTGAAGGGAATATTTTGGTTATGATTTAAGAAAAAACATATATTTCGAATGTATGATATCTTTATTAATTAGTCATTCAATATATATACATACCTTACAAGGTTTTAATTTTATTTTAATCAATTTCACAATTTTTTTTGAAATATATTCAAATTAAAATTCAATTGGAGTACACCACAACAATGACGCTACCCAAAAAACCACGAAGTGATGACAAGCGGACGCCAGATGCCAAATAACAACCACCCGTTTCCTTCGTTCCTACATTCAGAACCCGCTTCAGAATATGTCGCTGCTAGCGACGAGCGACAAGCGACAAGTGAAAACATAGGAGAGATAAACTGCATATTCTGTCGCTGGTGTCTAATGACCGCCACTAATGGCCTGCAAGATTTTTGTGATGCGTTTAGGAACCATACTTCCTCATGGATTTTTCCCCGCCTGGACTGAGCGACTGGAAAGAGTATAGGATGTGTATGATAGGCTATCCTTGTTTAAATGCCTTAAAGAGAAAGAGAGAGCCTTATACCGCGTTCAACGTGGTTTCTCCAGGCCTTCGTTTCTTATTTTCCTATCTCGGACGTCGCCATTGCTCTTCTCTCTCTAACTCATAGATTTCTATCTGCGTCTTTGTCTAAAATAATTCTACGCCACTGGGTGATTTTTTGGTGAGTCTATACCACTGGACCTATCTGTGAGTCTTGTGAGAGTGTGAAAAGTGCAGAAATGTCAGTTTGGCAGCGCGGATTTTTAATCAAACGAGTGTTAGTATAAATTGTTAAAGAGTTTTAATTTGTTGGAAAATGTTATCCAGTTATAGTGAAGTTATAAAATTTTTAATGACTTTTCTGGATTATCGAAAAAAACAGGTATAATAAATTTTTTATACTTTTAAAAACTTGCATTACGTATTAAGGAAATATATTAAGTTAATTCTTGTCAAAATTAACTTAATATATAAATGTATGAAACAAATAGATTCATGAATTTAAATAAGAAATACATAATAAAAAATATTATTATAATTTTTTAAATAAAATGCAGATCCTAGTGTATTTATTATCATGTATAGTTAATTGGTAAAATTACTGCTAATTATAATGTCTCTTTTTCCTAGGTGTAAAGGTTCTATGGAAGGTCCTACCAGGAGTAATGTGCATATGTCATACTGATTTCAACCAGAGGAATTAAGCAACGCTAAGGAATGGAACACAGATTCAGATCACGCAGCATGCTCTCCACATCTATAATAAGCCAACCTGTTTTCTTAGATAAGTAATATTACTGATAATCATATATAAAATGTATTCAAACATGATCCTTTGTGGTTTCTCTTATGTTTCGAAAGTCAAATGTTCTAATAAGGCTGATGAGCTGCATCCAATTGGTGAATAAAAATGAGGCCAGGCTATGTGTCAATTCTGCTGCTTCAAATTTGGAATCTCCATGCAGAAGCCAAATGGAAATATTAAAAAAAGATTTGTTATTCAGGTATTATTTAAAAATGATCTAAATGCATCAATATGGCTATTACTGGTAGTCATTTTTCAAACTTGTTTATATCTAAACTTATTTTCTTTGCTGATTTAGGTCCAGTAAATATTAATAGATTTGGCTGTCAGTATTTGGTCTCAATAACTGTCCTGCATTATAATAAATGGAGACTAGTAAAGCTGATCAACTGCATCCAAGTGTTGAATAAAAATGAGGCCAGGCTACGTGTAAATGCTGCTGCTTCGAATCTGGAATCTCCATGCAGAAGCCAAATGGAAATATTAAAAAAAGATTTGTTATTCAGGTATTATTTTACAATGATCTAAATGCATCAATATGGCTAATTTCATTTACAAATTTAAGTAAACTTATCCTCTTTATCTTACACTTTTCAATTTGAAATAAGTGATTGATATTCCCTGAATGGATAGTCTCTTTTAATTAATATTATTTGTAAAAACAATTTATTAATATACACTAATAAACTACGATTATTTATAATAAATAAAATTGAAATAATCTTTATACAATGCATTTTATTTTATTAAAATTACATATAGTTAATACCTTATAAAATAGTAATAATTTCATTTATCAATTAATAATATTTCAATAAACTAATACATTTTACCATAATCTACAAAGCTTTACTTCCCGAACACAATAAATACATTCATTTACTATGATTATAATTATTTTGAGCATGGATGCAAATACATATGCAAAGTAGAATTACCCATAGGAAAGTAAAAATATAGATTTATCTGTGGGATTCATGACAAATGACGACGTTTAAACATAAGAAGGACAAAAAGTAATAAGAAGCTAATTAAAATCGTCAGAAAAAGGTATATTGCTCTTGAACCTATTGCAATAAATCTTTTATAATTCACAGTATAATATATAAACGTAATCTAAATAAAGAAAAGAAAAATATTTTGAAAAATTAATTCATTATCCTGTACCCTACTTTTTATATATAAGATTTTCTTTCATCTCCATTTATAATCTAGGACAGTTATTCAAAGCAAATACTGATAGCCAAATCTATTAATATTTACTGTACCTAAAACAGCAAAGAAAATAAGTTTAGATATAAACAAGTTTGAAAAATGACTATCAGTAATAGCCATATTGATGCATTTAGATCATTGTTAAATAATACCTGAATAACAAATCTTTTCTTAATCTTTCCAATTTCGTTTCTGCATGGAGATTCCAGATTCGAAGCAGCAGCATTTACACATAGCCTGGCCTCATTTTTATTCACCACTTGGATGCAGTTCATCAACTTTACTAGTCTCCATTTATTATAATGCAGGACAGTTATTGAGACCAAATACTGACAGCCAAATCTATTAATATTTACTGGACCTAAATCAGCAAAGAAAATAAGTTTAGATATAAACAAGTTTGAAAAATGACTACCAGTAATAGCCATATTGATGCATTTAGATCATTTTTAAATAATACCTGAATAACAAATCTTTTTTTAATATTTCCATTTGGCTTCTGCATGGAGATTCCAAATTTGAAGCAGCAGAATTGACACATAGCCTGGCCTCATTTTTATTCACCAATTGGATGCAGCTCATCAGCCTTAATAGAACATTTGACCTGCGAAACATAAGGGAAACCACAAAGGATCATGTTTGAATACATTTTATATATGGTTATCAGTAATATTATTTATCTAAGAAAACAGGTTGGCTTATTATAGATGTGGAGAGCATGCTGCGTGATCTGAATCTGTGTTCCATTCCTTAGCGTTGCTTAATTCCTCTGGTTGAAATCAGTATGACGTATGCACTTTACTCCTGGTAGGACCTTCCATAGAACCTTTACACCTAGGAAAAAGAGACATTATAATTAGCAGTAATTTTACCAATTAACTATACATGATAATAAATACACTAGGATCTGCATTTTATTTAAAAATTTATAATAATATTTTTTATTATGTATTTCTTATTTAAATTCATGAATCTATTTGTTTCATACATTTATATATTAAGTTAATTTTGACAAGAATTAACTTAATATATTTCCTTAATACGTAATGTAAGTTTTTAAAAGTATAAAAAATTTATTATACCTGTTTTTTTCGATAATCCAGAAAAGTCATTAAAAATTTTATAACTTCACTATAACTGGTTAACATTTTCCAACAAATTAAAACTCTTTAACAATTTATACTAACACTCGTTTGATTAAAAATCCGCGCTGCCAAACTGACATTTCTGCACTTTTCACACTCTCACAAGACTCACAGATAGGTCCAGTGGTATAGACTCACCAAAAAATCACCCAGTGGCGTAGAATTATTTTAGACAAAGACGCAGATAGAAATCTATGAGTTAGAGAGAGAAGAGCAATGGCGACGTCCGAGATAGGAAAATAAGAAACGAAGGCCTGGAGAAACCACGTTGAACGCGGTATAAGGCTCTCTCTTTCTCTTTAAGGCATTTAAACAAGGATAGCCTATCATACACATCCTATACTCTTTCCAGTCGCTCAGTCCAGGCGGGGAAAAATCCATGAGGAAGTATGGTTCCTAAACGCATCAAAAAAATCTTGCAGGCCATTAGTGGCGGCAGAGATGAAACGGGAGATTGCTCATGCGAGGTCCCGAGGCAATCCCTACCGGTAGGCGGCGCTGGTGTTGGCAAACGCGTGTCTCAGGTCCATCTAACCCGTAACGCCATCTATCGGAAGAGACCACGAAGCACGAGCGTTAAGCTTAGAATAGGGTAAAACATATATGCATTGTTGCCAGAAAGCGGAATAAAGAGAGAGCGGAGATATTTTCTCGGACCTCTCTGTCTTTCTCGCTGTTAGCTTCTAGCAGAAGAGTCGAGGCAAAATCTTTCCGTTTCGCTTTGCCGAAAATCTACCAATATTCGATGTCATTTATATTTGCAGGCCAATGCCTTTATACATGATTTTTTCAGCATATTTATTTATCAGCATTGACTTATTTAAATCAATAATAAATTAAGGAAATGCGTATTTGATATATAATAATTATTTTAACTATAATTTCATCGTTATATTTCGCTTATTTCCGTAAAATCTGAATTTCTTTAGTTTATTATTGATTATTGTAAGTCAATGGCCATTAAAAAAAATTTAATCTTAAAAAAAAAAAGAAAAGTACCGTTCAGGAATCGAACCCGGACCCACAAATCGCCACGCTATTACCTTACCGCCTAGACCACGAGGCTTCTTCAGTGCACCGTAAACAGATAGTCTTTTTAAGGGCTTGAAATCTTCTTTTAAACCATATAAATAAACGAAGAACCGACATCTTTATTCATTATTATTCTATCATAATGGTACACAAATTAAAGAATAATTATATAATGTAGATTTTCAAAAGCTTTTCCAATAACCAAGAACGGAAACTGCGAGCGTTGATTATTTATCTTCGTTCTTGGCTATTGGAAAAGCTTTTGAAAACTATTCAAAATATAATTATTCCTTAATTTGTGTACCATTATGACAGAATAATAATGAATAAAGCTGTCGGTTGCTCGTTTATTTATATGGTTTAGAAGAAGATTTCAAGCCCTTAAAAAGACTATCTGTTTACGGTGCACTGAAGAAGCCTCGTGGTCTAGGCGGTAAGGTAATAGCGTGGCGATTTGTGGGTCCGGGTTCGATTCCTGAACGGTACTTTTCTTTTTTTTTTTAAGATTAAATTTTTTTTAATGGCCATTGACTTACAATAATCAATAATAAACTAAAGAAATTCAGATTTTACGGAAATAAGCGAAATATAACGATGAAATTATAGTTAAAATAATTATTATATATCAAATACGCATTTCCTTAATTTATTATTGATTTAAATAAGTCAATGCTGATAAATAAATATGCTGAAAAAATCATGTATAAAGGCATTGGCCTGCAAATATAAATGACATCGAATATTGGTAGATTTTCGGCAAAGCGAAACGGAAAGATTTTGCCTCGACTCTTCTGCTAGAAGCTAACAGCGAGAAAGACAGAGAGGTCCGAGAAAATATCTCCGCTCTCTCTTTATTCCGCTTTCTGGCAACAATGCATATATGTTTTACCCTATTCTAAGCTTAACGCTCGTGCTTCGTGGTCTCTTCCGATAGATGGCGTTACGGGTTAGATGGACCTGAGACACGCGTTTGCAAGGTTGCCAAGTGTAGTACTTTCGGCAGAGATGAAACGGGAGATTGCTCATGCGAGGTCCCGAGGCAATCCCTACCGGTAGGCGGCGCTGGTGTTGGCAAACGCGTGTCTCAGGTCCATCTAACCCGTAACGCCATCTATCGGAAGAGACCACGAAGCACGAGCGTTAAGCTTAGAATAGGGTAAAACATATATGCATTGTTGCCAGAAAGCGGAATAAAGAGAGAGCGGAGATATTTTCTCGGACCTCTCTGTCTTTCTCGCTGTTAGCTTCTAGCAGAAGAGTCGAGGCAAAATCTTTCCGTTTCGCTTTGCCGAAAATCTACCAATATTCGATGTCATTTATATTTGCAGGCCAATGCCTTTATACATGATTTTTTCAGCATATTTATTTATCAGCATTGACTTATTTAAATCAATAATAAATTAAGGAAATGCGTATTTGATATATAATAATTATTTTAACTATAATTTTATCGTTATATTTCGCTTATTTCCGTAAAATCTGAATTTCTTTAGTTTATTATTGATTATTGTAAGTCAATGGCCATTAAAAAAAATTTAATCTTAAAAAAAAAAGAAAAGTACCGTTCAGGAATCGAACCCGGACCCACAAATCGCCACGCTATTACCTTACTGCCTAGACCACGAGGCTTCTTCAGTGCACCGTAAACAGATAGTCTTTTTAAGGGCTTGAAATCTTCTTTTAAACCATATAAATAAACGAAGAACCGACATCTTTATTCATTATTATTCTATCATAATGGTACACAAATTAAAGAATAATTATATAATGTAGATTTTCAAAAGCTTTTCCAATAACCAAGAACGGAAACTGCGAGCGTTGATTATTTATCTTCGTTCTTGGCTATTGGAAAAGCTTTTGAAAACTATTCAAAATATAATTATTCCTTAATTTGTGTACCATTATGACAGAATAATAATGAATAAAGCTGTCGGTTGCTCGTTTATTTATATGGTTTAAAAGAAGATTTCAAGCACTTAAAAAGACTATCTGTTTACGGTGCACTGAAGAAGCCTCGTGGTCTAGGCGGTAAGGTAATAGCGTGGCGATTTGTGGGTCCGGGTTCGGTTCCTGAACGGTACTTTTCTTTTTTTTTTTAAGATTAAATTTTTTTAATGGCCATTGACTTACAATAATCAATAATAAACTAAAGAAATTCAGATTTTACGGAAATAAGCGAAATATAACGATGAAATTATAGTTAAAATAATTATTATATATCAAATACGCATTTCCTTAATTTATTATTGATTTAAATAAGTCAATGCTGATAAATAAATATGCTGAAAAAATCATGTATAAAGGCATTGGCCTGCAAATATAAATGACATCGAATATTGGTAGATTTTCGGCAAAGCGAAACGGAAAGATTTTGCCTCGACTCTTCTGCTAGAAGCTAACAGCGAGAAAGACAGAGAGGTCCGAGAAAATATCTCCGCTCTCTCTTTATTCCGCTTTCTGGCAACAATGCATATATGTTTTACCCTATTCTAAGCTTAACGCTCGTGCTTCGTGGTCTCTTCCGATAGATGGCGTTAGGGGTTAGATGGACCTGAGACACGCGTTTGCCAACACCAGCGCCGCCTACCGGTAGGGATTGCCTCGGGACCTCGCATGAGCAATCTCCCGTTTCATCTCTGCTTTCGGTACTACCGTAGTACCCAAAAGCGACATATCCTATAGCGTAGTACTATTTTGGGTACTACGCTATAGTCGCTGCTGATACTACTGGTCGGCGGAAATACGTCAGAGGGTAGAGACTGTAGAGGGACCGCAATATAGATATTTCTAATTGGTTGCTTACGATCGAGGATTAGATTTTCAATCCGGATTCAGCCAACCGCAGTCATGCAGTTCCTGGCGGGAATACGAAGAAATTCCCTAGGTTAATCCGAATTATATCCGAGCTGTTCGATGAATCTGAACCGGATTGAATTGAGTGGGATCAAGGATTGACGTTTAGTGAGAGTATTAATTACTAATCGAGAACGGTTAACAATTGTGTAAATTTGTAATCATTATCTGCAAAAAGTTGTCTGTGAGTTTTTGATAATTATTCTTTTTATAATCGCACCATTTTTAAAAGTTAATAAAAGAATAAAATATCTAACTTATCTTTCTTGGTTAGGTTTGATATCGTTATTAATAGAGATGCTTAATAAACATAATAAATCTGAATTAGAACGTTTTATTTCTGCGGATCACTGTGGACTTTACTGCTAAAGAACTATCATTACAAAATTAATAAAGATTATAGGCAACTGTGGTGAAAAAACTGTCATATGGTTAAACAATGAAATTATCATAAGTAGTGACATAAAATAACTGTATGACTATTCATATTATCAGTATGGATGAACCAGGTAATGAAGATTTTCTATTTAAAATATATAAGCAAAAGTAATATAAGAAAAATAATTATTTTAATTATCTTTTTGCTTTTTGCAGCTATTCAAAGATTTGCTTGGAGTACTGAAACAACGAAACTATTGATAGAAGCAGTTAGAGATAACATTAACAAGTTAGGAGAAAAAAAATGCTTTCAAAAAAGGATTTGGAACAAAGTATCAAATATTTTTTCTGCCAAAGGTTATTCCATAAGTGGCGAGCAATGTGCAATGAAATGGAAAAATTTGAAGCAAAGGTATAAACATGTAAAAAAGAATAATAATCAAACAGGACAAAACACAGATAATTGGGAGTATTATGACATAATGCATGAAATTCTTGATCCCATGCCTGAAATGAACCCTATATCAACAGCTTCAAGCACATCAGGTTTCCGAATGAATAAAAATATTGTTCGAATTGAAAGTAATCCTGAAATGGATAATGATGATCCTTCTTGCTTAAACATTAATGAAAATGCATGTAGATGTAATATAGATAAAAGAAATGTAAGACAGCGTTCTATTAATTCTTCAAAAGAATTATATACAAACTTACTTCAACAACGAGAAAGACACCATAAGGAAAATATCACCATTAAAAAAGAGTTTCTTGAATTATTAAAAAAATATCCCTGTACCACATTCAGGGAAGAATAATTTTAAATCTATTATTTTAGGCTAAAGGTTTATACTCTTATATAAATTAAATGATAGCATTTAATACATTAAGATACGTTTCTTGTTATCAAGTTTAAAAGTATGTATTTATTTAAGCACTTTAAAATATTCCTTGAACTCATACAATTGCTATGAATACTTTCCAAATTGTTTTATACATATAGTTTCAATATAAGAATTATTTTCTGTTCAAATAAATTAAGATATAAATAATTATCATTTACGAACAGGTTAATTATTACCTTAATTTATTAGATTAGCAATGATGTCTCTCTTCATATTTGCGTCCAGAATTACATCTTCATCACCATAGAAATCATTATTATCTTCTATTTCTTCGCTGACAGCAAAATCAATAGGATCATCTCCAACATCAATGCATATGTTATGCAAAATACAGCAAGTCATTATAACTAAAGGGATCATTTCAGTATTAAACATATAAATATTTCGTAATTTCCTGAATCTGCCTTTCAACATTCCGAATGTTCTTTCGATGACTATTCTTGTTGATGACAGTTTGGTATTGTAATTTATTTGCAATTCATTTAAATGCCCATTATCTCTATAAGGTACCAGCAAATAAGTTGATAATGGGTAAGCAGAGTCTCCTAATAAATGGCTATTTTCAGGAAAATATCTATTTTTTTCGGTTTCAATTAATCGTTTAATATCGCTCTCATTCCAAACACGAGCGTCATGAACGCTTCCACAAAAACCAGCAAACACATGTATAAATTTTAAATTAGCGTTGCATATGCCTTGAAGTATAATGGAATGAAAGCCTTTACGATTTATATAGCTATTTGGATGATAAGAAGGTGCACTGATTTTTATGTGACATCCATCAATTGCACCAATGACACCCGGAAAATTACTGATCGCTTGAAACTGCCTTTGATTATGCAATAATTCCTGTCTTTCTGGCCATTTAATATAATTTCCTACATGTTCTTCTAATACATAAGCTACATTAAAAACACATTCCCATACAGTGCTCTTGCTAAGACCAAATCTATCCGCAACAGATCTATAATTAATTATTTTTTTATTTAGATTACACTTAAATTGATTTTGTTTACTACTCAATAATTGCCAACCTATAAACTTCTTGATTGCCAAAAACCCATAAAGTTATGGCCAATTGTTTAGCAGGATCAACTTTAGGAGCATGATGTTTTCGTAATAATTCTCCTCCTATTTGTTGTAATAATATTTCAAAAGTTTCTCTTTTTAAACGGAAATGGGATTTGAAATCTGTGTAGCAAAATAAAAATGTTCATATATTAAAGGCATAAAAATTAATATATTTGAATAAAAATGTCATGATATTAAAACAAAGGCAGCTTGAAGTTTAAATATACCGGACAAAGAGTAATTGCAAGCAATGTATAAAAAGTAATTTTCAATTCTTATATGATCCTCCCTCCTCTGAATTGGAATCACTGCATCTTCTTCTTCGTCATCACCGAATATAATCGAAATAATGCTATTATTTAATGCCATATCTGTCAAATAAGTATATAATTTTAAACCAACGGTTAACCGATTGTGATTATTGACATTTATTTTGATTTGCCATTCAAAACAGTATAATCAGCACTACCAGCAGCTTATTATTACAACTTACTTTTTTCAAATAATTTTAGTTAATACAAATTGTAAACTCGCGGTTAGTGGATAATCTTATTAAAATAACTCAGATCTTCCACTTAATCAGATTAGTTTCATCGAAAAGCTCAGATATAATTCGGATTAACCTAGGGAATTTCTTCGTATTCCCGCCAGGAACTGCATGACTGCGGTTGGCTGAATCCGGATTGAAAATCTAATCCTCGTAATTTCAAAATACATAATGCATGGTCCGTGAGCCAAGACAAATGTTAGTATTATTGTATCGTACATACAATATACATACCGCAAGTTATAAAGTAATATAAAGAAATAAAGTGACAGTTTTAATCTTACTGACAGCTGATATACTGATGGTATAAGTGAATAAATAAAGTGACGAAATTTGTAAAATGTACAAAAAAATAATTTTTAAAAGTATATAAAGGACTGAACATTTTAGATAAGTATAACAATAAAGTTTATAATATAAAATGTAAGATATAAATATTTTGTGGTACTTTGTGGGATTTTATTTCAGATTAAATTATAGTAATGTGTTTACTATGTCACTGTGCTGAGGATGGAGCTGTGCGGATTTTCAAAATTAAAATAAAGGAATAGACTAAACATAATGTGGTTATTGTGTCATCGTTGAGATTCAAACTATGTTAATTGAGACGGATAATAAAATAAATGAGTGAATAAACTGGGTAAATACAATAATAAATAAAGAAGCTGACAAATTAGATATATAATATTAATGTAAGATATTTTATAGTACTTTCTGGGATTTTATTTCAGATTAAATTATAGTAATGTGTTTACTATGTCACTACTGAGGATGGAGCTATGTGGATTGAACATTAAAATGAAAGGAATAGATTCACCATATTATGGTTACTGTGTCATCGCTGAGGATCAAACTGTGTTAATTGAGATGAATATTAAAATAAACAAGTCAACACATTGGGTAAATACGATACAAATAAAGAAGCTGACAGATTACATTTGTAATTTCAAATGTAAGATTTTATATAGTACTTTTTGGGATTTTGTTTCAGATTAAATTATTGTAAAGTTTTTACTATGTCAATGCTGAGAATGGAGCTATGTGGATTGAACATTAAAACAAAAAGAATAGATTCACCATAATGTTATTTCTGTGTCATCGCTGATGAGGATCAAACTGTGTTAATTGAGACAGATATTAAAATAAATGAGTCAGCAATTTAGGTAAATGCAATAATAAATAAAGAAAATGACAGAATAGATATATAATATAAAATGTAAGATGTTTTATAGTACTTTGTGGGATTTTGTTTCAGATTAAATTATAGTAATGTACGTGTGTTTACTGTATCACTGCTGAGGATGAAGCTATGTGGATCGAACATTAAAAAAAAAGAATAGATTCACTATAATGTGGTTACTGTGTCATCGCTGAGGATCAAACTGTGATAATTGAGATGAATATTAAAATAAAAAAGCTGACAGATTAGATATATAATATAACATGTTAGATATTTTACAGTACTTTGTGGGATTTTATTTAAAGTTAATATATGTAAAATAAAATTTTTGTTTTCTTTTTACAATTGTATCTATATTAATTACTATATGTTGCAATCTCTTAAAATTAAGCCTCTGCTTTTATTAGCAAACTAATAGTTCCACACGGCAGTGATGCCAGAATCAAGCTTTTAGCAACAAAAATGAAGATAAGCGCTAGCCAGCAGCAGTATAGAAAATTTAAAGGGAAGCGGTACAAACACAACTATGCCTGGAGAGCATAGGTGTGATTTGGACTTCAGGCAACATTGGCGTCAGAAGAAGAGCGACTACCGCTAACCGTGACATTTTTACGTGTCATCCGAGTGAAGTGGTGCTGCGTTTACCTAAAAACTCAAAGCAAATAAAAATGCTTTTCCTAAATTGATTTTTAATATTGATAAAATGGTCAAATGTAGCCATTAATTAATTAGATTTGGTAATAAATACAGAAAATGCGTTTTATTATAACAAATGAGTTGAGGTAAAATAAACTCAATGTTTTTATATTAATCTGTTAACAAATGCATTTTTTTATTTATTATTGAGTCCAATAAATTAATGGTTATTAAAAAAAAAATTCCTTGTAATGAAAAAAAAAATGAAAAAATTTTAAACTTCACCAAGACTCGAACACGAGCCCACCGCATGACAAACGGCAACCTTACCGCCTGCGCTACAGCGCTCACTTGATGTACTAAGAGCAAAACAGCCTTTTAAAAACTGACTACAATTCTTTCACTAACTCGTCATAAACGATCAAGAATTAGCTGCGATAATAAATACATTTATCTCCACAGCATTATTGCACTAAATTTATTATGTTTCTAATTTGAAGCATACATTTTACATGAAGATACGATACTTTAAGGGTGTTCATGCAATACTCTAAATACAAAACTATTCATATGCTCGTTTATCATAGTTATTCAACTACATATAACAAATATTATAATATTACTTAATTTATTTATGATAGTTGAGCATATGAATAGTTTTGTATATAGAGTACTGAATGGTTACCCTTAAATTATCATATCTTCATGCAAAATGTATGCTTCAAATTAAAAACAATAAATTTAGTACAATAATGCTATGTAGATAAATGTATTTATTATTACAGCTAATTCTTGATCGTTTATGACGAGTTAGTGAAAGAATTGTAGTCAGTCTTTAAAAGGCTGTTTTGCTCTTGGTACATCAGGTGAGCGATGTAGCGCAGGCGGTAAGGTTGCCGTTTGTCATGCGGTGGGCTCGTGTTCGAGTCTTGGTGAAGTTTAAAATTTTTTCATTTTTTTTTCATTACAAGGAATTTTTTTTTTAATAACCATTAATTTATTGGACTCAATAATAAATAAAAAAATGCATTTGTTAACAGATTAATATAAAAACATTGAGTTTATTTTACCTCAAATCATTTGTTATAATTAACCGCATTTGTTGTATTTATTACCAAATCTAATTAATTAATGGCTACATTTGACCATTTTATCAAAATTAAAAATCAATTTAGGAAAAGCATTTTTATTTTATTTATTCACTTATACCATAAGTACATCAGCTGTCAGATAGATCAAAGCTGTCACTACTCCTTATTTCTTTATTACACTTTATTTTTCCGTATAATAAACATTTGTCTTCGTTCACGCCGTTCACGGTGACAGGCTGTGAATATAATATATATAATTTTTGATATATTACGTTCTGCATTTAAGATGGCTACTGACGTATTTCCGCTGGCAGTATACTTTGTGCAGTCTGCATTCCTTATATCAAAATTCACTTACTATAGAGCGTAGTACTATTCAAGATGGCGGACTTGGCAACCTTGCGCGTTTGCCAACACCAGCGCCGCCTACCGGTAGGGATTGCCTCGGGACCTCGCATGAGCAATCTCCCGTTTCATCTCTGGTGGCGGTCATTGTCTATCTTGGAATGCATATACTATACCATCTTATGTTTGTCGCTAGCGACGAGCGACAAGTGAAATCGTACCTTTAATGCGGCGTATGTACGGCGCCGTACGGAATTACAGAATTGTCGGAATCTCGGAGGACTGAAATACTGATGGACTGAACTGTGCTGGGATTGGCTGGGATTCTGTGGCTGTGTTCGTTTTTGTACTGCCAGTATCGGCAGTAGATATATAGGACCAGAGATGAAACGGGAGATTGCTCATGCCGTGTCCCGAAGCAATCCTTGCCGGTAGGCGGCGCTTCGATCCCATTGTTTAGCTTCCTGCAGCTTCCAGATGATTATGCCCTCGCGCCATCTATCGAAACTGATGCGAAACAACACGGCAGAGCTTCGAATAGGGTAAAACAGGTCTACATTAGATAATTTTATAATTTAAGAAAATATTTTTATTTTAGCGTAGAAAGATACACGAAAATAGCATTAATTTGTTAACAAACGAAATTAATAAAAGTATTATACATATACCCTACATTATTATTACAATATCCTTCTTAAATTTAAATATATGACTTCCAGATGATTTGTTTGATATATATATATATATATCAAACAAATCATCTGGAAGTCATATATTTAAATTTAAGAAGGATATTGTAATAATAATGTAGGGTATATGTATAATACTTTTATTAATTTCGTTTGTTAACAAATTAATGCTATTTTCGTGTATCTTTCTACGCTAAAATAAAAATATTTTCTTAAATTATAAAATTATCTAATGTAGACCTGTTTTACCCTATTCGAAGCTCTGCCGTGTTGTTTCGCATCAGTTTCGATAGATGGCGCGAGGGGATAATCATCTGGAAGCTGCAGGAAGCTAAACGATGGGATCGAAGCGCCGCCTACCGGCAAGGATTGCTTCGGGACACGGCATGAGCAATCTCCCGTTTCATCTCTGATAGGACCAGTGGGAAATTGAATCGTGTGTGGTTCGGCTAGTTTCACCCTGTAATTTAACATGGAAAATGATATACTACACTATAGGGTGCATTCCAAATTACGCATGAAGCGCATAGAATGTACAGTTTATGTCACATTTATTATAGAATTTAAGTGCTTACTGCCCGCATATGCGTGACTCGGAAGTCGGAACGCACCCATAGTTAAAAGCACACACGATTCAATTTCCCACTGTGGATTATAGGGATGGGCGATGTTAGAAAAAAGTATCGATGTTTAATAAATCGACTTTTGAATAAATCGATTTAAATCTATGTTTAAAATTTTATATTTTTCTGAATTATATATTGAATTATTATTATAAAACACTTAGGATAAACAGATAAAAATAAAATAAATAAATAATTATTCATTAATTTTATTTACCATTATCATCGCGTGAACAAAACAAATATATTATTTTCATATAATATAGTATATGGATAAATACTATATAGTAATAATATCTGAATTACATTTGTTTTCCATTTCTATTCTGTGGAAATAATTAAATACAAAAATACTTACAAGTTATTGATGTAATCATTATTACAAATTAATATATACCTAGCCAGGCTCTGTACTGCTACATAGTCGATTTTCAAAAAAATATAATGGCCAAGTCAATGTATAGTTAACGAATTTAAAAATCACTTATTTATAATTTATGTAACGTGTATTATACATTTTGCTGCTAGGAGCCATTACGCTCCGCTTCACAAAACATCGAAGAGAAGGTATCTAAAAATCGATATAAAGTCGATTAATCGATCTTTCTAAATCCGATTAATCGACTTTACATCGATTTTTAGATACCTTCTCTTCGATGTTTTGTGAAGCGGAGCGTAATGGCTCCTAGCAGCAAAATGTATAATACACGTTACATAAATTATAAATAAGTGATTTTTAAATTCGTTAACTATACATTGACTTGGCCATTATATTTTTTTGAAAATCGACTATGTAGCAGTACAGAGCCTGGCTAGGTATATATTAATTTGTAATAATGATTACATCAATAACTTGTAAGTATTTTTGTATTTAATTATTTCCACAGAATAGAAATGGAAAACAAATGTATTTCAGATATTATTACTATATAGTATTTATACATATACTATATTATATGAAAATAATATATTTGTTTTGTTCACGCGATGATAATGGTAAATAAAATTAATGAATAATTATTTATTTATTTTATTTTTATCTGATTATCCTAAGTATTGTATAATAATAATTCAATATATAATTGAGAAAAATATAAAATTTTAAACATAGATTTAAATCGATTTATTCAAAAGTCGATTTAGTTAACATCGATACTTTTTTCTAACATCGCCCATCCCTAATCCTATAACTTGAATAAAACTCTTTGTGCTCTCAGTGCTGCCAACCTTGTAGACGAAAAGTTCCTCTAAAGGGTGGTAAAGTGACTAACACTAAAGTGTCGCCGTCACCCTTTTTCAGGTTTATTTTTTGGGAATGCTTCTTTTCCGTTACTGCAAGCGACAACTATCGGTAGTTAGCGATACCGACAATCATCGCTGGGAAGTTACAGGGTGCGTTCGTTTTTGTGCTGGCAGTACTGGCAGTACTACGTCATCACAGTGTATTGCAATTAACGTTCCTTTTTTTAATAAGCGTGCTGCATTGCGTACTGCATACTGTATTTTCGAATGGTTGACAGCAGTTTAGTGCCAGTTACCGTGGGGTGGGAAATAGCAGCTTATCACATCGAGTATTTACGTGAGCTATCAGAAAGGAAGAAGGGGAGAGGTCTATAGTAATTCGGATTGATCATTAGAATAGATCTTTTTTTTTACTTTGCTTGAAAAAAAAACTGATAACATTTTTTGTATTCAGTGTGGTTAAAGTAATACTGAAAAAGTCTGAAAAATTTGGGAAATTAATAAGTTAACGGGATCCCTCACGCCTACTTTATCGACAGTTCAAGTCAATAAACAATTAGTTTAATAAAATTCAAATGCAAAGCGTATTGAACAATCGTGGGTTTGTAGGACAATGTGCCAGTCCTAACGAGTCAAAGGAACTTAAAAACACTCAAATTAGTTGAAAAATAACCCTGTACCATTGTGCCACGTTCTTGAAGAGAGGTTACGTTTGGTTATTTCCACTTCAAGAACGCGGGACAGTGGTACAGCGTTATTCTTCATTCGATTTGAGTTTTTTTAAGCTCGATTGACTCGTTATAATTGGCACCTTGTCATAAAGAAGCCCGTTTTTGCAATTTGCTTCGCATTTGACTTTTATTAAACGAATTGTTTATTGACTTGTACTGTCGGTAAAGCACACGTGATGGATCCCGTTAACTGAATATCTTGAATACTGATATTCTGATCGATTGGAAAAGACTTTACATTTGTTTAATGAAAATAGTTTGAAATAAACTGTATTCCACACCATCTTGCGAATAAATTTGTAAGCACAGTTTTTTTAAAATGCATGGTATTCTTGCGGTAACCGGACATTTGGCCTAAAAATTTTTTGGTCAGGCGCATCCACTCTACATAGTCACGTGAAAATGGCTAAAGTTCGCGCAGCCTATTAGCACCTCTAGCGGAGGATATTTTAATTAATATTCACAATCCGGCAACGTTGATATAAACTGTCAGATTGCATGTTATTGTTGTTTGGCGATAACAATAAATGTCAGGTCAGTAATAATTATTTAATTGAATTACAATTTTCTTAATGCAAAGGAAAACGATGCTTTGTGTAAAATATTTGTTGCAGGTTGCTGGTAAATTTTTCATTATTCTTTTAAATATATATATAGGAAAAGGAGGCACACGTAGAGCCACATTCAGATGAATTATTATTGTGCAATTGACATATTAAATATTAAAGTGATATCCCTTTTCGCTTAAAAAGATCTAGGAATTCAAAAATGCAATTGTAACAACTGCGGGCAAATACAAATGAACTATTTTGCCTTATATGTGTCCTTAACATTAACTATCTTAAAATTATATGAAGTAGATATGTTCAGCAGTACAAGCTGATATGCATTAAGGTAAACAACTTCGCATATTATTCAATATCCCTAGCATTTTACACAATATAATTATTACATGTAGTGTTTCCAATTTAGGTATTGTAAATGCAAGTAGTGATAAGCTAGTGGTAGAGTAAGAACCGTTGAGAGACTGCGAAGAAGCTGGATACTGTGATAAAAAGGCTTGAGTTCACAGAATAATTTTATCTTCAATCAATAGTTACTATGTGCATAATAAGCTTTTCAAATCCTGAATAGAGCGCACTGTTGAAATCATTGTTTAATCTAAGTCAAAAACTGCTTCTCATCATAGTAAGATCTTTGCCTAAATATTATGTTATATATCACTTCTTTAAATCAACAAATATAATATTTTATTTGCAGAATCATTGCAATGGTCACCTAATTAGGGGGACACTAACAAGATTGTTATCTTGAACGTATGTCAATAGCAGACTTGAAGGAACCCATAGATTTATTGAGTGCTGTGCCGTTGATTCCTGAAGCATGTGGACTGATGCTCATTATTAGTAGTCAGACATTTTCATTAAGACTACCTTAATGCAAATGACTCGTCATGAAGCAAGAAACAATTACAGAAAGGCCTAACTCGTCAATTATAAGGAAAGATTAATAAGTCCATCACTGATTCTTTCGATAAAGCTGAAACAGCTCTGTTGTAAGTAAATTATCACAACTTTATACAATAATTTTACCAATAATTTTCACTAAAAATTGCATATACTTATAGATCACCTTTAAAATGCAAAGTCGACTAAAATGACATTTATGAAGAGATACTCTCCAGTACTTGGTTTATGATGCTGTAGGTTTAATTTTGTATTTAACATATATTGTTTATGATCATTAAATTTTATTAGTATTAAACATTTACAAATACCTGGCAAGAGAATATTTTCTACAATATTTTTAAGCTACAAGTGACCGTCTGTATTCCTTAAATTATTGTACTGGAAAGTGTGTGCATACACAGGATGGCCGGCTAAATGTGTAGAAAAATACAAAAATGGATTAGTTTACAATTTGTCAGGAAGATTTGTCTGTTAAATTTTAAATCTAATCTCGCCTGAAGAATTTATTAAATTATTTAATTAAAGAAAAGCACATTTTTAATATATTTTTATTATTCATATAAATTTCTTGCAAACTCAACGGTTAATATATATATTTATTACCAACAATTTAAGTAAACTAAGCATTCAAAATCAATATTTTATATTGCAGTTATTGCTTCAGTAAATATCTCCTGTATGAAGTTGAAAATTAATTTAATTGGCTTCATCCTGTTAAAAAACAATTATACACACTTACTAAATATACCATATTAATAAATGGTTATGATGCATGTATATATATATATATATAAATTATATTAGTGAAATATATTATTTTTAAAATAAAATTTACCATTAGAATATATTCAATCTTTGTCATTAATTTGTTATTTGCATTAGCTGAGGAATTTAAAAATTCAAAAATGATTTTTCTTTCATTTTTGTTATTAATATTTTTAAATGATCTTTGCCACAAATTGTTTATAGAATCCTCATACTGCTTTGCTTTTTTTCTTTGGTGTTTAGTGTTAATTTTATTTATATTTTCAATTATATATAAGGATATGAGTTGTGTCAATTTATCTATAAACATAAAAAATATTATATACATAAATATATTGAAATAAAATTGCTTGTGTGTGTGAATTAGAAAAACTAGCCATTTAGCATATATATATATATATATTATATATTTACCTAAAAACTTGAAAATATCTGGATGTGGTCCAAACATTTCTTTGAGGCTCCTATGATATCTTTCAATAAAATTATTCGTTTGCTCTTCTCTATTAAAAACTGATAGTATATCAGCATCTACTTTATTTATCCAATAATTTTCTATATATTTTATAAATCTTTCAAATATTTCAAATAAATCATATTTCTTTATTTGTCCAATAATTATTTGAAGTCCTTCGGCCATTAAAAACGATGGAAGAAGCGGCAAATTATATATGTGCCTCATTATTAATAAAATTCGCGTTCTTTCCAAATTTGGTGATTTTGAATATTTAGTAAAAATTAAAAATTTCTTTGCTTTTTTTTGAATATTCTGAAAATTAAAAAAATTTAAATTATATTATATATTTAAGAAATTAATCCATAACTACTTTCATTATCTTTCGGTATAGTGTATAATTTTTATAGAGGTGTAGTTTCATGAGAAAAATATTGCAAAATATTATTATTTTATTTATAAGTATGATAGCTCGACTTTAGAAACGGCTCCTATTTTGATTTTTTATTATTCCTGATGTGTAAGATTAAAC
Source organism: Prorops nasuta (assembly GCF_024137725.1). Classification (NCBI taxonomy): domain Eukaryota; kingdom Metazoa; phylum Arthropoda; class Insecta; order Hymenoptera; family Bethylidae; genus Prorops; species Prorops nasuta. The sequence continues at coordinate 3,256,763 of NW_027116806.1, forward strand.
AAAAATTAAATATAGGTATTACTTTCTTCTTCGTGTCAAAGTTTAAAAAATGGTAACATCGCAGAAAGTTTAAATATTAATAGAAAAAAATCCTGCACTTTTCATTTTTGTAATATTAGATAAAAATATATATCATCATTTTCGTAGAATTGCAACGCAAGTCGAAAACAATTTTTTTCGAGCATTTGGTGAAGAAAGGATATTTTATGCTTAATTGAATAGGAAATTTTTAAGTGCTTTTCTTTATACGAAGTTTTAGCTCTTTTATAGCTAACATTGGTTGCGTTCCAAATGCTAAGCTCTAAGGTAGCGCTATATCATGATTGGTCAGTAGAATCAGTTTGACCAATTATGACACATATTTTGCCTAGCGCTACCATAGAGCTAAAGATTTCAAACACATCGATTATTCTACTCTTCAGAATGTAATGCCCTTTTTCTTTCGAGTAGTATATAAACTATTTAAAATAATAAACTGTAATAAAAGTTAAATTATACATACATGTATATAGTGGAAGTAGCAACCAACAATTTGTGCAGAAGGAAAATGATATTTTAGTGAATTTTGAAGTGCTTTCTCGAAGTCCACGTGAATTGTATTTGGAGACAAATGTACTATCTTCAGCTTAATAAAACTGAACATTTTATTGTATAAATTGCCTGTTTTTTTGTTAGCTATTGCCCACAAGAATGGAATCGCCTGTAATAAAAAATATATGTCAACGAAAGTATTAAAATATACATATATGCATATGTACTGTGGTAAAAATTAAATCAAGAACTAAAAATTGTTACCTTTCCATTATGATTGGCCATTAACCCTTTGCGGCACACATTTTTTACATAATCGGTTTCTCGTAAAAATTGGTATACAATAGTTTTCGGGGTCGCTGATTACGAATCTGATGTCAGAATTTAGAAATTCAAAATGGCGGATCCAAGATGGTGGACAAAAATTTCAATTATTACCGTATTTCAAAAAGAATTGGTATACAATAGTTTTCGGGGTCGCTGATTACGAATCTGATGTCAGAATTTAGAAATTCAAAATGGCGGATCCAAGATGGTGGACAAAAATTTCAATTATTACCGTATTTCAAAAAGAATTGGTATACAATAGTTTTCGGGGTCGCTGATTACGAATCTGATGTCAGAATTTAGAAATTCAAAATGGCGGATCCAAGATGGTGGACAAAAATTTAGATTATTACCGTATTTCAAAAAGAATTGGTATACAATAGTTTTCGGGGTCGCTGATTACGAATCTGATGTCAGAATTTAGAAATTCAAAATGGCGGATCCAAGATGGTGGACAAAAATTTAGATTATTACCGTATTTCAAAAAGAATTGGTATACAATAGTTTTCGGGGTCGCTTATTACGAATCTGATGTCAGAATGTTAGAAATTCAAAATTGCCGATCAGATTTGACGGACAAAATTTTTAAATAATATCAAATTCCAGTAAAAACTAATGTACAGAGATTTTTTAGATCGATAATTCATTCCAAAGTTTAGATATGTAGCTATCGGAGTTAGTAATTTCGAATTTTTAGTGGTGCCCATATGCTTGTAATAACGATTTTATTTCTACAGAAGTGTAGCGGTGAACTTGGACGTATGAGACAGATATTTTGGGTGGCTTATATTCTTTTCTGGGTTTTGAGTAGCTAATCCAATGGATCCTCGATAATTCGTGATTGAAAATAGTTTTTACCTCATTTTTTCTCAAAACAATCATTTCCAAGTATATAGGTACTGTGTAAATGATATATAAGTATATAAGAATACTCAGTGCAATATGTTGAATTATTGATTGAAGATTTAGTATTACTATATTATAAGTAGTTGCTTTCTCCACGTACCTATGCAAGTAAATTACACATGCTGAATCATATACTATTATTATTCAGTTACCGCGTATTACCGAGGGTATTATTTTCATTGTATTGTTTTCAGAATTTCATAATTATGATTTCTTGTTGATACAAATTTTATGTCTATTTTTATCTTTTGTGTCTCAATATAACTGTTACGGGATGGTTTAAATACTTTTCATTTTTTATTATACATTTATAATTTGGGGTATCTAAATTTGGTATCACTTTTTAAAATTCATTGATGATATTTTGATGTGCACAGCCCTTTGGTGGTGTTATTATTCTTCTTCCTTCAATCCTAAAGTTAATAAATTATTGCTTATTATCTGTCTTTTGAAATGGAAATTACTGATATTCCTAGTGATGGGGAGTCTATAGATGGACTTGCTGACTCAGATATTGATGAGAATGAGTATAATCTGATTGATGTAGAAAATGAGTATGTAGAAGAGGATGAAAGTGAGAATGATTTAGATGAAGATGAACAAGAATATTCTGGCAATGAAACATGGACGAAAAAAGGAAAAGAGAGAACAGGCGGACCATTCACAGCTGATTTTGGACCAAATATCCCTGATAATGTAAAATCTCCATTGGAAATTTTTTCATGTCTTGTTTCAGAAGATATTTTAGATATTATAGTTCAACAAACAAATATTTATATACAAAACAATAAACCTAATGCGACATTGATAACGAAAGATGAATTACGTATTTTTATAGGAATCAATATTATGATGGGAATAAAAAAACTACCTTCATATCGTGATTACTGGTCATCTGATCCAAAATTGAATGATTCATTTATGCAATCATTGATGCCTGTTGTTCGTTTTGGATTTATTTTAGGTAATTTACATATCTCTGATAATCGGACAGAACCTAAGAAAGGTAAACCGAACTACGATAAATTATATAAGTTGAGGCCATTACTAAATAGTCTTGAAAAAAATTTCAAAACATATTGGAAACCAAGTAAATATCAGTCAATCGATGAGTCTATGATAAAATTCAAAGGTCGTAGTAGCCTAAAACAATATTTACCAGCTAAGCCGATAAAACGTGGATATAAATGTTGGATTCGAGCAGATGAATCTAGTTTCGTTTGTGAATTTCAAGTCTATACCGGTAAAACGGAAAGTTGTGAAAAACAGTTAGGAGCACGCGTTGTCAAGGATCTGACCCGTGAACTTGTTGGCAAGAATCATCACGTCTATTTTGATAATTTTTTTACTGCTGTTGACTTATTGATTTCACTAAAGAAAGATAACATATTCGCTTGTGGAACGGTACGGTCTAATCGAGCTGGACTACCAAAATCTGTAATATCTGACAAAGAAATGGAACGTGGACAATATGATTTTCGAACATCCAAGACTGGTATTAGTTGGATAAAGTGGATGGATAAAAAAGGTGTACACTTTCTATCAAATTACCATGATCCATCTGAAGTCACAACTGTAAATCGAAGGCAAAGAGATGGCACTTTAGTAAAAGTAGATTGTCCTGTTATATGCTCTGATTACAATAAATACATGGGTTTCGTTGATAGCGCAGACCGCTTGATATCCACATACAAAATTGATCGAAAATCTAAAAAATGGTGGCACAGAATATTTTGGTATTTCATTGATGTGGCGGTTGTAAATTCATTTATCATATATAAAAAAATAAATACCGATAAGTCTGTGACTTTGAAAAAGTTTCGACTACATTTAGTAGATGGATTAGTTTCTAGAACCGTTCCAACTAAAAAAGGAAGGAAGCGACAGCCTTCAATTATCGGTTCTCAAAAACCACAAGTATCTATTGAAAAAAGGCGTTTTCAATCAGCTCATATGCCTATACATATTGAAAATAAGAGACGATGTACACATTGCAGTTCAAAAACAAATAATACACGGACTCATTGGATGTGTAATTTGTGCAATGTACCTTTATGTCTACAATCGGACAGAAATTGCTTCTTGATCTATCATTCGTGAATAAGTACAAAAAAATTAATATGAAAAAGTTGTGAGAAATTGTTTGAAAATGATGTTGAAAATAAAAACAATAATATTTATATAAATATAAAAAACATTATAAAAATAAAAATTATAAAAATAAAAAAAAATACTGAAAAAAGTAAAAAAAAAAAATGGAAAAAATGGAGATGATAACCGCCACGTCCTCGTTCGTATCTCTGGGTTAGGCTAAGAGCGGATTTCTTTATTTATTTTACTATACTGAATTTCTGATTATTCCAAATCACTTTTCACAAATATCTGAGTTCAGATTCGTAATCAGCGACCCCGAAAATTGTTGTATACCAATTTTTTTTGAAATACGGAAATAATCTAAATTTTTGTCCACCATCTTGAATCCGCCATTTTGAATTTCTACATTCTGACATCAGATTCGTAATCAGGGACCCCGAAAACTATTGTATACCAATTCTTTTTGAAATACGGTAATAATCTAAATTTTTGTCCACCATCTTGGATCCGCCATTTTGAATTTCTAAATTCTGACATCAGATTCGTAATCAGCGACCCCGAAAACTATTGTATACCAATTCTTTTTGAAATACGGTAATAATCTAAATTTTTGTCCACCATCTTGAATCCGCCATTTTGAATTTCTAAATTCTGACATCAGATTCGTAATCAGCGACCCCGAAAACTATTGTATACCAATTCTTTTTGAAATACGGTAATAATTGAAATTTTTGTCCACCATCTTGGATCCGCCATTTTGAATTTCTAAATTTTGACATCAGATTCGTAATCAGCGACCCCGAAAACCCCTGTATCATTTTTTCCTTACGAATATAGCTACCCATTTCTTCAATAATGATTTTTTTTAAAAAAAAAAGGATCTTTTTTTAATTTATTGATTATTACAAATAAATTAACAAACAAATTTATACCTTTTTTGCATAGATTTTAATTGTGTAACATCTCACGATCATAAAAAAACAAAAAGCATTGGTTTAATTGAATTTAAACTACATCAAAATTGTAAAAAACTGTTTTTAAAAAGGTGGCACCGTACCGTGCCACTGTGCCGCAAAGGGTTAAAGTAATAATTTGATAAAGTCCTTTTATCCTCGGTGTGGTTTCAAAAGTACCGTCTATATAAATTGTTAAAAAATGTCCAATTTGTTGGATGAGTCTTTTATCAAATAAAAAGACGAGAACAATATCACCTTCCTCGTATTGTAAAATTGATAACTTATGTATTTCATCACCAATCTTAAATCGTAAAAATTTTCTAAACTGACTGGTTTTAAGAACTTGTTCTAAGCCATGTAATTTAATTTTTACAGTTGGATATTGTTGTCCCTTCCATCTTCTGATAGATTTGTCAAGTTTTCTAAAAGAAATTACCTTGGCTGCTGCAGGGCTTCTACGTTAAGTGAGAGGAATGTACGCATGTGAAAAGAAAATTGTTGTAACGTAGGTTTGAAATCGGGCAAATTTATAGATACGAACTGTAAAGCACAGTGATTATAAATATCTCTTGTTTTTGTCGATGGCATTATTTTTGCAGAGTGTGCAAATTTTTTCACTTGTACTTTAAAAGTTTTTGAAATTTTTTTATTTTCATCAACCACATGATTGTGTGCTTTGCTGACAGTGAATTGGTCCGCGCATCCCATTCTTTTGACAATTTTTGCCCTACCTGGGCATATATTTTTCAAGCTACATCTAAAATATCTATTAAAAATATAATAAATATATAATTTACAAAACTGTTTGCAAATAAAAATTACTTGAATAGTTGTTAGGATATTTATACATATTACTTACATTATGGTAGCACCATTCTTTTGAGTATAACATCTTACCTTGTGATAAGAATATTCGTCTGGAAAATTGTCTGCGTTTTCAAGAGACATTTTGTGGCTAAATATTCTATGTGCACCTTCTGAATGTTGAATGAAGACTGGGAACTATGCCTTTGGTATATTATTAAACTTATTGTAGATATTGTTTACATTTTGGTTTTTCTCATCTTAACCGCTTCAGAGAACAAGTGCTGCACGACTTGTTTGATGATACCGCCAAAGCTTTAAAAAAATGCCGATAAAGCTTCTTGGCGTAGTTAAATAGACACTGTATGACATTTATGCTAAAGGCTTATACTAAATTTTGTTAATGTTTTCATTAATTTTTGCATTATTCCAATTAACATCATCTTAGAATTGACCTTTTTCAGAAAAGGAAGACTGATTTTACAAATTAACATCATTTGTAGTAATGATATAATTACATATTATATTTTATAACAAATATGATTTCTTTTGAAAATAATATTAAAAAATGTGTAATATTCCTACAGTAATCTTTGAAATACATTAAGAAATAGATTTGATTTAACCCATACAAATCATACCACAAAAGAAAAACGTACGATAATAGGAAATAGAACTATTTAAAAATATATAGAAATAAATTCATTTACTATTTTAGTATAACGTGGAATTTACATTTTGTAAAGAAGTAATGTTAAATATTAATAGAAGTTAAAGTAGGAAGATTTTGTAACAAAGACGAAAAAATTATTTATGCATCGTTTAAAATTCCTTTTTGTTTTTTCAAATCTATAGTATTTGGAAAAATAGAAACGTTAAATATCCCGCTTGCAAACTTGATCATTTTTGCAGCAATTTATAAATGAAAAGCTCTGAAAATTCATAAACTAATTTCCAATTGGCGTAAGAAATATTTTCAAGGAAATAAACCTAGTGGGGCTTGCGAACCAGGTTTATCATGCATAATTACTTATATTCAAGGAAATTATATAAAAATTACTTTTAGTTTGACTTTTATTTCCTTCTCCAATCCATGATCAAAAGTGATTATATTATTTAAATAACCAAATTATAAATATGTAGGAGGGAGGGGGGGGATTCACTTTCACCAAAACATGACATAGTTGCTCTTTAAATTTATATACAACATTCCTATACAATTCTCTATATATAAATTATTTATTTAAAAAATGGATTTACAATAAACAAAGTATACACGCGCTGTTTCCTTTCTCAGTGAAATAAAGTAGACATGAGGATATATATATACATATATACATAGTCTACAAAATAATATTCGATTTAAGACACACTGAAATATTTATATCTATCCTCATTTTGAATAAGTTCATTCAATATTTCACGGATAGTATTATTAAATTGTAATAATACGATGTTGGCTTTTAAAATTTAAAAAATGCCTATAACTATATAAAAAATAAATATAACTCCTTACAGTAATACAAGTCAGTATTTCATTATAAGTATAAAACCGGAAAGGCAAGTTATATTGCTCTGAAAGCATCTGTGTAAGTATCGCAAAAAGTAGTTCAACCAAATATAAATCAGCCATTTATATCAAGCAATAGAGAGACTATAAAATTCATTTCTTCAAACATTAAAAAAAAAATACTTTCAATAAAGTCATGTGAAATGAAATAATTTAAGCTTACAACATATATATAACAGTAAACAATTTCTGTACTTACAAAAAAGCAATTGTATACTTTAAAATATTACTAATATATAATGACTGATTTTAACTGTATATAATCTACTGCTATCATCAGTAGCGTCATACAGGAGATATTTACTGAAGCAATAACTGCAATATAAAATATTGATTTTGAATGCTTAGTTACTTAAATTGTTGGTAATAAATATATATATTAACCGTTAAGTTTGCAAGAAATTTATATGAATAATAAAAATATATTAAAAATGTGCTTTTCTTTAATTAAATAATTTAATAAATTCTTCAGGCGAGATTAGATTTAAAATTTAACAGACAAATCTTCCTGACAAATTGTAAACTAATCCATTTTTGTATTTTTCTACACATTTAGCCGGCCATCCTGTGTATGCACACACTTTCCAGTACAATAATTTAAGGAATACAGACGGTCACTTGTAGCTTAAAAATATTGTAGAAAATATTCTCTTGCCAGGTATTTGTAAATGTTTAATACTAATAAAATTTAATGATCATAAACAATATATGTTAAATACAAAATTAAACCTACAGCATCATAAACCAAGTACTGGAGAGTATCTCTTCATAAATGTCATTTTAGTCGACTTTGCATTTTAAAGGTGATCTATAAGTATATGCAATTTTTAGTGCAAATTATTGGTAAAATTATTGTATAAAGTTGTGATAATTTACTTACAACAGAGCTGTTTCAGCTTTATCGAAAGAATCAGTGATGGACTTATTAATCTTTCCTTATAATTGACGAGTTAGGCCTTTCTGTAATTGTTTCTTGCTTCATGACGAGTCATTTGCATTAAGGTAGTCTTAATGAAAATGTCTGACTACTAATAATGAGCATCAGTCCACATGCTTCAGGAATTAACGGCACAGCACTCAATAAATCTATGGGTTCCTTCAAGTCTGCTATTGACATACATTCAAGATAACAATCTTGTTAGTGTCCCCCTAATTAGGTGACCATTGCAATGATTCTGCAAATAAAATATTATATTTGTTGATTTAAAGAAGTGATATATAACATAATATTTAGGCAAAGATCTTACTATGATGAGAAGCAGTTTTTGACTTAGATTAAACAATGATTTCAACAGTGCGCTCTATTCAGGATTTGAAAAGCTTATTATGCACATAGTAACTATTGATTGAAGATAAAATTATTCTGTGAACTCAAGCCTTTTTATCACAGTATCCAGCTTCTTCGCAGTCTCTCAACGGTTCTTACTCTACCACTAGCTTATCACTACTTGCATTTACAATACCTAAATTGGAAACACTACATGTAATAATTATATTGTGTAAAATGCTAGGGATATTGAATAATATGCGAAGTTGTTTACCTTAATGCATATCAGCTTGTACTGCTGAACATATCTACTTCATATAATTTTAAGATAGTTAATGTTAAGGACACATATAAGGCAAAATAGTTCATTTGTATTTGCCCGCAGTTGTTACAATTGCATTTTTGAATTCCTAGATCTTTTTAAGCGAAAAGGGATATCACTTTAATATTTAATATGTCAATTGCACAATAATAATTCATCTGAATGTGGCTCTACGTGTGCCTCCTTTTCCTATATATATATTTAAAAGAATAATGAAAAATTTACCAGCAACCTGCAACAAATATTTTACACAAAGCATCGTTTTCCTTTGCATTAAGAAAATTGTAATTCAATTAAATAATTATTACTGACCTGACATTTATTGTTATCGCCAAACAACAATAACATGCAATCTGACAGTTTATATCAACGTTGCCGGATTGTGAATATTAATTAAAATATCCTCCGCTAGAGGTGCTAATAGGCTGCGCGAACTTTAGCCATTTTCACGTGACTATGTAGAGTGGATGCGCCTGACCAAAAAATTTTTAGGCCAAATGTCCGGTTACCATTCTTGCCTAGATGGTATATAGGTAATCCATGGTAACCCATATCATTTAGCTTTTGGACAATTATCATACGTATTTTATTTATAACTTCGTATATTAATTGGTTATTTGAAGAGGTGTCAGTAGTATGTACACAGTGGGAAATTGAATCGTGTATGGTTCGGCTAGTTTCACTCTGTAATTTAACATGGAAAATGATATACTACACTATAGTTAAAAGCACTGTATGTGTATACGTGATCGAACAAAATCAACTTAACCGCCATATGTCCATGCTCTATTTGCGTAAAATTATAGAATTTAATTAATCAAACTGTTCTAGTAAATTATTAGATGTATAAAAACCATATGAATATTTGTCCAATCAAAACCATTTTAGCTTAAGAGATTGTAAATTAAATAAGTTAACTTATACCAATTTTTCGCATTTTGATTTATAACTTTTTAAATAAAATTTTTAGATATTTTTTTGAGTAATATAAAAAATAAAAAACATATTTTTCAGTCAACAGAAGTCGAGATATAATTATTTACCCTTCTTTCATCCCACCGTCGTTCATATTAATGAAAAAAAGTAGTCAAAAGCAAATTTTACTTATATATCCCCCCTAAGCTCATACCCTAAGACTTCAAAATTTGCGAAATTTATTTTCTTAAGTAGACCGTCGTTAAACAAAAAATAAAGAAACGTAAACTTAAGTATTTTTATACATATATTGTTATTTATTAAGTTACAATTGATGATTATTCATAAATAAATGGTCACTTTGCATAATAACAATAGTTTAATACAGTCTTAATCACAACGTGCAGTTTACAATTTTATAATAACTTTTCAACAAATTAATTTAACGTTATAGACAACACGTCCGCTCGTTACAATTCATAACTTAATACAATCTTCATACTATTAAAATAACAACTCAGTTACCTTAGTAACATAAAACAAATTTGCAAAGAAAGAGACCATGAAATTGTCCCCTCTACTTCTAAATTCACATTAATGTTATTGCTAAGAGCATTTAGATTAAATTTATAAAGGAGGAAAAAACAAGAGAACACTATACTATGATCAATACATTTTTTCCAATATCATCTATTGAGCTCCATTTATGCCATTTCGTTCGATAACCCGTGACGTGCCACGGCCCGCCTTTCGGCTTTCCCGTGCAACGTGGGACCCTCATATACCATGGAGCTAGCTCCCTATCGGGGTCAATGCAGCCTAAGAATGACTAGATCATTCTTATCAGGGGGGTTTGAAGCCACAGAATTCCTTACCGGCAATTCCGTACTCTACGGACTACTTTGGCATCGCTCTTCACTTAATAATCTACAACGATATTGCATGATAGTTTTCTCTTATCACTTCCTATATCATATGCCATCTGACCGTTAACATATATATTTGAGCATTTTAACCTGAATTTAACTGGAGTAGCCTACAACTAGAAATCAAAATGAGCGGCAACATACACATTAATAAGAAGGTCTGCGTTGATGGCATTTATTTGCGTGTATTGCCGTGTATGTAATGCCCTTTACTCGTGTTTTGGCTGGTGTCGTCTGCTGTACTGCAGCTACACTACCTTTTCAGGCACAGTATTCGCAGTAGGAAGTGACATAAAAAGTTATAAAAACATTGAAGTTTTCAAATGTTGAATATCTGCGACTAAGCGGTTCTCATTGGCTGCAGTACCCGCAGTAGGAAATGACATCAAAATCATTACGTCATAAAAACTTCACAGTACCGTAAAAGCGCACTGCAATGTATAAACGAACGTTACCTGTTATACTGCCGATGTTTCCGTTTCTGACTCCAACCAGACATTAAACCGCTAGATGTCTATAGTGGTTTAGAGGGCAAAAAAGAGCGCGAAAAAGAAACGCGGATGTATCGATGGTACCGATCGTGCCGATGTCATTATACAGTCATAACCTAACTACAGTAAATGATATATATCAAGATAATTCGTTAATAGTCTGCTGTTTTTTTATGGAATGACAATGACGATTCATTGCATTGTGCGTGGGTGCAAACAACGTATGGAAGGGAATAAACCCAGTGAAGGAAAAGTCCACTTTTTTTCTGTACCGAGTGATCTACAACTGAGAGAAAAATGGCAAAATGCAATTCATCGAAAAGATCTTACATTAAATAGTAGGCACAGAATATGTGAAAAACATTTTGAAGAAGATGACATACTGCGAAGTAAAAAATTCATAAGTTTGGATGGAACTGTAGTTCAAGAGGTAAATATGAATAGTTGTTCGCTATATATAAATAAAATATAATGATTTTTTATTTGAAATTGTATGTTCATATAGAGATGTAAGGATTAATTTTAATTATTGGGTTGAATTTACTTTTTGATTTTAGATTCCTTATAAAAGGTTACAGTTAAAGCCAAATACTGTACCAAAATTATGTATTCAAATGGAATGCTCCCAATATACAAAGTCTACAATAATAGATGAAGAATCACATACTGTAAGCAGTACAATTAGTTACATACGTAATTCTAATAAGAAAATAATATAAACTTTTGTTGTTTATTCTACATTGACTTCTTTATTTAAATTTATATAATTGTAATAATCAATAGGCACAGCAAGTTTCACAATTTTGTGATTTACAAAGTAAAAGCATAGAATATGCAGAAAGTACACATAACTTTAGTGATATACAAAGTGTCCAATTATTGGAAACAGTGGAAGTAATGGAAGCATTACCTACGATTGCTAAGATTAAACAGGGTTTAAGTCAAACTTACATTGAAACCAGTGATGTTGACTTGTAAGTATAATGAAATTAAATTAAAAATCACACTGAAATATAATATAGAAGTAGTTCTATAGGATTTATAAGTTTACTTAATTATTTATGCTTGTTTACTGCTTTTACTTAGAAATTAAGATGAAATTGCTTCTTAACAGGTGATGCACGAAAATTCAATGATAAATTACTTTCTTTTTTCTAAATTTTATTTTTTGAAATCCTATTTATTTATTATATATGGTTTCAACCTTTTAATTTCCCGCATACTCCACAATTTTTCGTCTTCTTATTTCTTCATACAATTTTTAATTTCTTTGAGATTATCTTTGTATCCTCGTGTTGTGTGATCTTATAATAAATTCTCTTTCTGGTAACTTTCTATTTTTAACGTAGAATTTATTAATTGTTATATTATTTACCACTAATCACTAAAAGTTTGATTATCTTAATATTTCAGATTAAAACAACTGGAACAATCATCAAATAAATGTAAAGACACCGAAGATAATACCTGTACTTTCAATCAAATCTTAACTTGTGAAATAAGGCTACCAGCTTCTTGGTTTAAGCAAATATACGAAGACATTAAATGTGTTATATTTTTCAAAACAACGTACAAACAATCAAACGGAATGTTCAAAGTCTTTCAATCCAAAAAAATATTTGTACTTCCAAACTTAGAATTGCAACTACTAATTAATGGTGTATCATTAAATATTATAGATTATGTTGATGAAAAATTTGTTAAGAATTTACAAATGTTAGAAAACACCATTTTAAGTATCAATGCACTAAACATATGTTGTGGAGTAAAACTGCCAGAAAATTTGAAAAACATTGATAGCGCTATTATCAGTATCATCGATGAAACAATTAGACATAAAAAGTGCACATTGTTAAATAAATCTGTACAATGCATGTTTTGCAGTACAGTAAAAAAGCTATTAAGACGAAAAATACAACGAAATAAAAAATCTTGTAAAAACAAGGTAATAGAAAATGCCACACAAATGAAGATAAGAAGAAATAGTAAATTGCAAAAGCAAATATCATATTGCAGAAAAAGAATGACGCATCTTCGGCCAAGAAATAAAACATTATCTAAATCAATAGCAGAATGTTACAAAAAAATATCACAAATTGATGAAAAGGCTATACTTGATACTTTAAAAAATTCTAATGTTTCTACTTTCCAGCAAAACGCTGTTTTAGAAATGTTAAAATCATCAAAGTGCAAGCTCTCTAATGGGCATCGGTATTCAGAAGATTGGATGATGTTATGCGTGATACTACATATGCGTTCTCCATCCAATTATAATTGTTTATGAAATAATAATATTTTACCTTTACCTTGCATAAATACAATTAAGAGGTAACTATTAATATTTAATTTTTTCCATCTATATTTTTAAAAATTCTGATATAGTAAAATCTTTATTATGTATTATTTTAAGAAAGCTTTCCAATATAAATACCAAATGTGGATTTGATACTGATTTTTTCCAAGTTTTTGAAAATTTTTTAAAAAATAAGCCGGAGCAAGATAAACATGGCTACTTGCTATTTGACGAAATGTCTATAAGGGAGAGTATTGCAGTTAATTCAAAAACTCTCACTTATGTTGGCTTAATTGATTTTGGTGACGACAAACCCAAAGGAGGCGAACCCCATTCATTAAATCAACAAGCTAACCACGGCTTAGTTTTTATGTTTCAATCAGCATCAGGATTATTTACACAACCAATTGGCGTATTTGCAGCTAGAGGTCCTACAGATGGTATAACTCTCGTAAAATTAATTGTGAAGTCAATAATCCTGCTTGAAAAAGCTGGCGCAAAAGTTCACGGTGTCATCAGTGACGGAGCTGCCACAAATCGAAAATTTTGGTCGGAAATGGGAGTGAGTGGAAAAAAAAATAATTTAAAAACTCATTTTCAACACCCTGTGGATACAACCAGAAAAGTTTTCGTTTTTTCTGATACTCCTCACTTAATAAAAACTATTAGGAATAGATTATTCAATAATGGAATGCTGCAGGTTAACATTTATTGAATATTATTCATTGCTTATTCACAAATATTATCATTTGTACGTATATAATTGTCTAATATTATTTATTTTTAGATAAATCCTCAGAAACCCTTTATTCAATGGAACCATTTTCGTCTAGTATACGAAAAAGATCAGACAGTTTCTACCAAAGTCCGATTGTGTCCCAGAATCACCATCAACCATATTAACTTAAACAATTCTGCTAAAATGAGGGTTCGCCTAGCAGTGCAGGTATGAATTTTCATCTTAACGTGTATTTATTTCCTAAATAGCGATCATATTTTAGGTATTAAGTAGCAGTATGGCCAAAGCTCTAGAATTTTATGCCCACTTTTTGCCAGAACTAAAAGATGCTACTGAAACTATTGAATTTTGTCAGTGGATGAATGACCTTTTCGATGTCTTGAATCGAAAACCTCCATATATAGGTATACAGCCACATGACAACGATTTTATGGTAGGTTAAATTAATGCTAAGAGAAAGTTTATGGATTTAAATCACGATTCACATTTTACAGTACATACAGTCATCTTTAACAAAATTAGATGAGTGGGAAGAACATGTTGAGAATGGTAGTTTATCAGAGACTTTATTCCTTACTAAACAAACAGCAGAAGGTTTAAGAACAACTTTACGTTCGACTTTAGACTTAATAAATTATTTATCCAGTATCGGTTTTAATGGTATATTAACTGGGAAAATCAATCAGGATGCTCTTGAGGTCTGCCTTTAACTATTTAATAGAAAATAAGAATAGGAAATATATAATGCTTATAAAATCCGGTAATTATACATTAATCTTGCTTGATTTATTTAGCGATTTTTTGGGTCAGTAAGACAAGCGAACGGGTGTAATGATCATCCTACCGCTCCTACATTCCTGCAGACGTATAAAATCCTTTCCTTGTACACAATATTAAAACCTCCCAAAGCTGGAAATTGTATTATTGAAAATGATGTCCACTCCAAATCTATCCTAACTATGGCTGAATTAAAAGACATTTTTAGGGATGCGTACAGCAATAATAATAACTACAATCAACAATTAAAAGAGAAAATGCAGTTATTTGTAAAGTCTGAAGACTGGGAAGTGGAGAATAATATTCCTGATCACGACTATTCTCTTTTTCACTTAAATGATTCTTTATTTCAATGTTGGGTTGATCATATTTGTAATAATTTAAAGAAAAATATTAAATGTTCTACTTGTCAACATTCTCTTGACAACAATATAGGTTTCCAAAATTTTATTAAAGAATTAGACAAAATTCTTGATAAGCATATTAATTCAGATTTTGTTTATGAAAACAGGATGGAAGATATTTTTTGAATAGAGGGTTATTAATCTTTCCATGTGATATGCATGCGCATGAAATTTTATTTAATATTATAAACATTTTTATTAGGATGCGAATGCAGAAAAATGTGGCTACACTTAATCAAAACCGTTTAAAAGAAAACCAGCTAAAAAAGAAGCATTTCAAATTCTATAAAACTTAATATGTATTTCCATATATTATGCAATTCTGTTTTTGTTAATTATTGTTAATAAACCTTTTGCATGTACTGAAGCGTTAACTTTACATATTTTTGTAACATGTCATTATAATGATATGAAATATACATACAAAAGAACAGAGTTCCACGAATACTAAAAATTGTTATCATTATTCGAGTACTTCTTTCGATTGTCACGGGTGGCGCTAGTAAATAGGAGGGAATCATAATAATAAAATGGTGTCAGTAATGACACGAAATAATAAAGGAGTTGGATAGGGCTGGTAAAAACTTAAATTTGTGGGGACCGTCCTCGTATACAGGGTCTTTTCCTAACAGCGGAGCATAGGAGATTCGTGTTAGTTGACTATAGCACTCGGAATGATGGAATCTGAGAGAGCTGATTGGTCAATATTGCGTAGTACCAACATATAATAGGCCATTACCAATAGTTGGATACGAAAAATGAGATTCATCTGCCATTTTGGTGTGGAGAAATGTTTACATGCTAATCGTAGCAGAAAGATGTGTAAAATGGAAAAATGTCAAATGTTGTCGTTACTAAAGTAAAAATTGAATACTTTGAAGGACAATGAAGAATATTCATACTTTCCATTAATTATTTTCAATTTTTACTTTAGTAACCTTACCATTTGACATTTCTCCATTTTTACACCTCTTTCTGCTAGGATTAGCATTTAAACATTTCTCCACACCAATATGGCGGATGAATCTCATTTTTTGTACCCAACTATTGGTAACGGCCTATTATCTGTTGGTACTACGTAATATTGACCAATCAGCGCTCTCAGATTCCATCTTTCCGAGTGCTATAGTCAACTAACACGAATCTCCTATGCTCCGCTGTTAGGAAAAGACCCTGTATACCTTCAGACTTATTGAAGCTATGGGGACCGTCCTTACTTTTACCAGATGTACCGCTAAATACCATTTTACACAAGATTTGGTCCCCGTATATACCTGATTAGCATATATATATATATATATATATATATATATATCAAACAAATCATCTGGAAGACATATATTTAAATTTAAGAAGGATATTGTAATAATAATGTAGGGTATATGTATAATAATTTTATTAATTTCGTATGTTAACAAATTAATGCTATTTTCGTGTATCTTTCTACGCTAAAATAAAAATATTTTCTTAAATTATAAAATTATCTAATGTAGATCTGTTTTACCCTATTCGAAGCTCTGCCGTGTTGTTTCGCATCAGTTTCGATAGATGGCGCGAGGGCATAATCATCTGGGCCGGTATTCATAGTCGTTGCTTATATTTAAGTCTGACTTAAAGTATCGATTGTCCTTTTTCACCTAACAGTAATAGAAAAAGATAACCTATGCTTAAGTCGGTCTTAAATATAAGTAACGACTATGAATACCGGCCCTGGAAGCTAAACGATGGGATCGAAGCGCCGCCTACCGGCAAGGATTGCTTCGGGACACGGCTAGTGATGGCGATATTGGACGTTTATTTTCAGGGATTAGATCCAGATCTCGGATGAAACTTACCGCAGTGTCGCAACTTACGAAAAAAAAACTAGATGACCCTAGACTAATCCGGATCTAGTGAGGAGGCTTTCGCGAGAGTGAATCCGGATCCAGATTTAAGTAGAGTAATTAGGGCCTATTCAGATGTGGAAATTTTAGCTGTCATTAGTGGCATTATTCTAATGAACAAAAGGTAAATATTAAATTTCCAATTTGTTTTGCTAAAGATAAAGAAAGAAGTATAATAATCATTAATAATTTTCACTTTTTATATAATATATTAATTTTCTTACATAATTTCTCTTAATAACATATTATTTACAGATTAAACAATGGATTATATGAATTTATGGAATATTTTATTTGAAAATAAGGAGGAGGAAGATAATAATACATCATCTTCCTCCTCATTATTTTTAAATAAAATATTCCATAAATTCATATAATCCATTGTTTAATCTGTAAATAATATGTTATTAAGAGAAATTATGTAAGAAAATTAATATATTATATAAAAAGTGAAAATTATTAATGATTATTATACTTCTTTCTTTATCTTTAGCAAAACAAATTGGAAATTTAATATTTACCTTTTGTTGATTAGAATAATGCCACTAATGACAGCTAAAATTTCCACACCTGAATAGGCCCTAATTACTTTACTTAAATCTGGATCCGGATTCACTCTCGCGAAAGCCTCCTCACTAGATCCGGATTACTCTAGGGTGATATAGTATTTTTTTTTCGTAAGTTGCGACACTGCGGTAAGTCTGATCCGAGATCTGAATCAAATCCCTGAAAATAAACGTCCATTGTATCGATATTTGTCGGTCGGTATCGATATTTTCATGACGATACCATCGATTTTTGTATCGATACTTTACTCTTCGATATAGGACAGTATCGATACAAATGCTCCAATATCAAAACTATCGATACATATGTACATCAGAGCGTTGTTGAAATAATCGGATTTTGGATTCGAATTGTACTAGCTGCAGTGATACAACTGACATGAAACGTATAACAAAAAATCCCTATATTCTTATCCTAAACTTTTCTCGTTAACCACAATTCGATTTCGAATGGAGATTGAGAAGTTGATGGAAGGTTTAGGCTTGCTCGTAGCTAAAGACTAACTAGATTGGTTTATCATGCTTTTAAATTAATTTAATGGATGATGAGAAATAATGGAAATTCATTCAAGGTAATATGATTATATATTTTTAATGGAAATATGCGCTGCAATATAATTAAATAAGTATAATAAAAACTAAATAAAATTAATAATCATAAAAATGATAAGATTTAAACAAGGGAAGTAAAATATAAGTTCAAATTATTTGATAAATTAAAATATTATTGCTATAATATTTAACCATGAGAAATAAATTATATTTTTATTAATTTCATTTAGTTATAATTATACTTATAGTTAATTATATTATTTTACATATTTCTTACTTTTTTAAAAATTGTTTATCATTTTACCTTCAGTAAATTTCTACTATTTCTCTCTTTGGTTCGAATTTAAAAACACAATAAACCATTTTAGCTATTTTATAGAGCCACGTATAAGCCTAAGCCTCCATCAACTTTTCAATCTCAATCCAAGATCCTTATGTGATAATTGCGGCATGTGGCATGAGCAATCTCCCGTTTCATCTCTGCTTTATATATTGTGTAATATGTCTTAAGTGTCCCATTTTTTCAGTAATTTTAATATCTCGAATTATTTGTGAAGAAATATTTAGTTTAATATATATTATTAACAGTTACAATTTTTATTGTATATTCTTACCATAATTTCAGTTAACTTGAAGAAACTGATAAAATTATCAATATTAGAATTTGATCAACCAGAAATATCACCTAATATTTTATCAAATGACAAATCGTACCAATTGTGGCTTAACAATGCTTATGAAAGCAACATTAAAGATAATATTGATTTTCTAAACCTGACATTATACAAAAATAAAAATTTTATGAACAAAATTAAAGCTTTGTATCTTCTAATAAGTAAGCACCCATAGAGCACCTAGTGACTTAAAGACATCCTTTAGATGTCCTCTAGTCATTTGGATGACTAAAAGATGTCTATAAGACAACTTTTAGTCAAGTGTGCTGTATGGGCATAGTTGAAATTACAATATTTAATAATATTATGAAAATTATTCTTTTATAACTATATTATCTGAATTATACAATTAGATCGAGATGAGTTCATTCAGAAGAATGCTCCAATTTCTAAACTTTGCAAAGACATAAAAGTAGAAGCAGGAGGAATCATTACCTTATGAATTGCTTAAGAGAGAAAGAGAAGTGTTATCCCATCCTATTCTATATCCAACTTTGTTTAGCCTTATCAATTATTATTAAAATTCTTGCATGAAAATGATTCATTTTCTTTCCTGCCTTTTTTCGTCCTTCAACTTGCTTTTGTATACATATATTTATGCCCAAATCTTTCCCCTAGTCTTCACCCATTATGTAAGTCATATCTAGTTTGGACTTGGCCCAAAAATAAATCTTATTTATATTATAGATGTTTTGGATGTCTGCTAAATGATTTTCTACTATGAAAAAATCAAGTTCACTTATTCTAATGTAATTTAAATATTATATACCATATTCAGGAATAATTAAATGATTTTGAATAAAATAAAAATAAGAAATTAATAATTAAGGTAGGTAGCACGTGACATAGATTCTTGCATCTTATATCACAAAGATGATTACTTTTCCTTACACAATCGTTTTGTACTTAATTTCTTCTTTACATCTGTGCTTTCCTACATATATCACCCAACAGCCTTGGGAAGCTCATCCTTTCTTTGCATATCAGTAATGTACTCTTGTTGTTCTGTTTTTTCATCCCTTCCTTACATATTCCATTGATATTTAGTTTAATTTATAAATCATTTCCTCAACCTTCGTCTATAAAGTAATAAGCAATTTGTACAGATTTTCCTTGCCTGAAAATAAAGTCATATTTGTTAGAGATGCTTCGAAACCTGTTTAGTAATTTTATACAATTAAAAAATATATTTTCATTAGTTCCTCTGCAGTGATACGCAAATATTACCTACTATTTTCAAAAATAACTTAATATTATTAAATAAAACAATCATAAAATATTATAAAAAGCAGCATTTATATACATATCATGTCTTTTATATTGCTTACATCTTACAGCATGATAGTGTGTTGAGAGGTTCCCCAATGTATTGTTCGTGCTTCAGTCCTTTACGCTTTAGGTTTCTAGTGCAATATTCAATTATTGTAGAGAACTAATCCTTCTGAATTTTATCACTCTGAGTTAACATACTTTCTGACTTATATCTGTAATAAGTATCACCAACAAAGTATTTCATCCTTATTGTATTTATTATTAGCGCATTTATTTAACAAAATACTTATCTGACATATTTTCCATTTGTTTTTGTGAAATGTACTATATAAAATACATTTAGTATTTTTCATCTTATACTCTTCTGTGCAATATATTTAACCTTTCCATTTCAATGTTTTGATTGCCTTTTTGAACAGACTGTACCGAGCTGTCAAAATGTTGCCATATTCATGTAATTATCTAGAGAGGTGCACGTGTTTCTGAAAAATTTTTGGCAAAATGGACCCCTACCATATCGACAGCTGTCGTAAGGGGTTTGACCCACTTAAGGCAAAAAACACTCACAATATTATAGTTGATGTGATATATATTATTTATTATGAGCATTGTGAGTTTTTGGTGGAATGCGTCCAAGGAATAAAAGCAAAGGTTTATTAAAGTTATTCGTCGGATAAATTTTATATTAGTACCGTTGAACCTCTAGCGACATCTATCTCGGTCGTTGTTAAGTTATAACGATATTATTAGTTTTCCTTTCAATAGAAAACTCAGTGAAATATCAATTCTCAGCTAAATGATTCGGTTTAGTACAATTTATATTAACTTCAATTGTTCTTAACTCCGTCGCTTAACTAAGATTGAACTGAGAGTTTTCTTAAAAATGAAAGGTACGTTTATTCGGTAGGATTCGGTAGGTTACCGACAGTACCGACATTACAGGCGACAATGGGTAGTATAGAAAATGGCCAAATGATAATATGACCAAATGATATTTTCGCCAAAAAACGCTAACTTCACATTGGTCAAAAGTCGGTATTGCAGATTACCGACCGAATCGTATAAATTTTTAAATTTGAGGAGCTGGCAACGCTGTACTGGATGTAGGGGATGTAGCTGTCATACGTGCACGTGTCAGGCGAGGTGAAGTAGGAATCAGAGAGGTGAAGGGATTTCTCGGGAGTTTGTCCGTCCGTAGCTGTCAAATAGCGCGATTAACCCTCAATTTTGGATCGTAAACAAAAATAATATTTTCGGAAAACGATTGCGGAAAAGAAGGAAGGATTTTAATACATAACAGAGAAGACAAAATATATCAGATGAGTATAAATTAATAACAAAAAATTAAAATTATTGTGAATTTATAAGGAAATATACTTTGTGGTTATTTTATTTCTGTTACAGGCTAAATCCTATTCTTCATGAGTTTAAATCGCAGGAAAGAAATACTTAAAGACCAATGAATGAAAAAGGACTGATTTATAAAGCATTTCTGTGTGGCCCAGTCATTTCTATAATTGTGACATAATATTGTAATAGTTAATGTGTAAGCGATTACTGTGTATACAAAGAAATTTTATTACAAAATAATAATAATGTATGATAATGTTTTTATTCCTATTATTATAAATTAAAGCTAGTTCAATTAAAATGTATTATTTTAATTTCTTCCTTAACCATACACAAATTCTATACGTACATTGTAATTACATATTCTTGTAGAATGTATCTTTAAGCTACCCTCACAAAATTGTAACTATTTTAAATCTACATGTCATAACTATTTGCTTCAATGATTTTTATTATTCAATGTGAAACAAATTGTGTAGAGGTGCTGCTAATTTCTTATTGATCAGTCACATGCTTCTACATCTCGTATGACACTTATTTGCCTTGATTCTTCCTTCATCTAGTTTTCAACACATTATACCAATAATTCTCTAGATATTTTCAAATATGCTCAGATATGCTTATTCTACTGTCTAATTGTTTCTATAATAATTAGGATGATTGATAAACTATTGCTGTATTAAATTTAAAGAATGGACACTGGACTTATTGTACTTAAATATGTTTGGCATCTCATCCACATGATATCTTTTCCTTCCATTCGAGAGGATATTGTCGACCAATATGTTTATGTATACTGCTGAGATCATCTTGTTTTCAACTTCAAATTATATTTTCCAGCTACATATTTGGGTATCCATTCCCAATATGCAATACTTATTTTATTATTCCTATTTGTTCATGAAACTTATCTTTCCTAAAACCTTAATTTATCCAGTCGCCATGTGTATATCCTCTCATTTTCAGATGATTGACACATCTTTCTATTAAACCTTGACAACATTATAATAAGAGTAAGGAAATAAGAGTATTCTATATTCAAAATGTATATTCAAACACGTTGCTGGAAAACTACTTGAAGCTAAAAAATAAGATGAACTCAGTATTATATACATAACTTTTAAGGAATTTTATCTATCTAAGTATTATGAGAACATATCTCACAGAAGAGAGACCCAATTTAAATAGCATCATTGAAATGCCCATTTTCCAAATTTAATAAAACAATGGTTTAACAATCATTTCAATATTTACAAAATTAATTACAAATCAGCATAATCATCTTATCTCCGTGTATTTAAAAATGATAATAAAATTATTGTTATATGCGATAGACTAGAAGAAAATAGTGCAAAGGAGGCATATAAATATCATACAAGGTAATATGTCGAAGGATGTGACAGACTCATAAGAAATTTGCAGAACCTCTACGCAATTTGTCTCACATTGAATAATAAAAATCATTGAAGCAAATAGTTATGACATGTAGATTTAAAATAGTTACAATTTTGTTAAGGTAGCTTAAAGATACATTCTACAAGAATATGTAATTACAATGTACGTATAGAATTTGTGTATGGTTAAGGAAGAAATTAAAATAATAAATTTTAATTGAACTAGCTTTAATTTATAATAATAGAAATAAAAATATTATCATACATTATTATTATTTTGTAATAAAATTTCTTTGTATACACAGTAATCGCTTACACATTCACTATTACAACATTATGTCACAATTATAGAAATGACTGGGCCACACAGAAATGCTTTATAAATCAGTCCTTTTTCATTCATTGGTCTTTAAGTATTTCTTTCCTGCGATTTAAACTCATGAAGAATAGGATTTAGCCTGTAACAGAAATAAAATAACCACAAAGTATATTTCCTTATAAATTCACAATAATTTTCATTTTTTGTTATTAATTTATACTCATCTGATATATTTGGTCTTCTCTGTTATGTATTAAAATCCTTCCTTCTTTTCCGCAATCGTTTTCCGAAAATATTATTTTTGTTTACGATCCAAAATTGAGGGTTAATCGCGCTATTTGACAGCTACGGACGGACAAACTCCCGAGAAATCCCTTTACCTCTCTGATTCTTACTTCACCTCGCCTAACACGTGCACATATGACAGCTACATCCCCTACATCCAGTACAGCGTTGCCAGCTCCTCAAATTTAAAAATTTATACGATTCGGTCGGTAATCTGCAATACCGACTTTTGAACAATGTGAAGTTAGCGTTTTTTGGCGAAAATATCATTTGGTCATATTATCATTTGGCCATTTTCTATACTACCGACAATGAGTTACACAATCGCACTTATCGATTTCTGTCGGTAACTGGACTTAACGATACCGAAAGTTGTCGCTAAGAGATACAGAATCCCACTACTGAGTTCTTTCTAAAAATATAAATGCTTTATAATACATAAAGGTTTTAATAAAAAATTAATTTTTATTGCACAAAAAGTAAATACTAAAACTACGCTCAAAGAATTCTTCGTGCAAAATGGGAAATGCTGACATTTTTAATAACATTTCGAATAAGGAGACTAACAATATAATTACTTAAGAATGATCGATGGTACATATAATACTGCCAACATTAATTTTGGAAATGGTTAATTTCTCAAGAAAACACAGTAAAAATATTAAAATTACAGTGTGATAAGAAACAAAAAGCCTTAATTATTTGATATGGATTGACTGTAGAGAGTTTGATGCGAGAAAAATTCCTCTCCTTTTAAAGAATTGGTGAATTTTGCACGCCATCTCCTCGCCAATGATTCCCTTGCAAACTTGTGTGAAAGCACCACTATAAAAGCTATCCATTGATTCATATATCTTGGTAGAGCTTGAGAATTCTTGTAATCCTCTTGTAATCCTCTGCAAATCCAGTTTTATAAAACCAAATCTATAACACACATAGAGCAAAGAATCAACTTCTTCATAAATGAAATAAAATTAAAATATGCAAGGAGATAATAACACAAAGTATCGCACAACGTTTACATTGACATGTTAAAATTATTGTTTGATGAGAAGCAAGAAGCCTTATCTGACATGGATGAATTGTAGAGAATTTGATGCGAGAAAAATTCCTCTCGTTTTGAAGAATTGGTGAATTTTGCACGCCATCTCTCGCCAATGATTCCATGCAAACTTGTGTGAAAGCACCACTCCAAAAGCTATCCATTGATTAATATATCTCGGTAGAGCTTGAGAATTCTTGTATTCCTCTGCAAATTCAGTTTTATAAAAGCAAATCTGTAACACACATAGAGCAAAGAATCAACTTCTTTAGATTAAATAAGTGTTATTTTAATATTTAAAATGAAATACTTATCTGATTTCTGATTTGACATTTATCATAACCCTTTCCGCAAAGCATTTTGACATTGGGTAAATACAAATATTTTTAAATCATTAAAAGCGACATGAAATTGCCTCTTTCCCATGGAGCTTCTTCAATTTTATTGTGCGCTTGCGCGAATAGCATCCCGCATCAGTCATATTCATAGAAGAGGTAGAAAGCTCCTCTTAAAAAATTTTGTAGGACCTTGGGCCGGGTACCGTTTCCGTTACATGAGCTGTATGAGTTTAGCCCGGCTAGCCCCAAGCCGGGCTTGGTGAACCTCACCCTAAGAAAACGGATCACGGATCTCCAGCAATTCTCAGTAATACCAACCGCTCGCCAATGAAAACTTTTGTACTGCTGCCAACTTTATATTTATTTCTAGCAGCTGGCCAGTAATTTCTGAACACGCCCGAGGTAAAAATGTTAAAAAAAAACAAAATGTCGATCAACAGGTGATGCGCGTGAATTCTAAATTCAAATTCTTATAAGTCCTATTATAATTTTAAAAATTCATTTTAACAGAAATACAGTAATATTTTAATTGATATTGAACATTGTTAAAATTAATAATTCATTATCAAGCGATAAACAATTTTTAAAAGAATTTTGGTTAGATCTAAATATAATTTCGTTTTTAGTTTGAATGTTAAAATAAGATAATTTTATAATTCGATTTTCTGGAAAAAAAAACATTTATGTGATACGGATCAGCGAATTTCATGTCGATTTACACTAGCATCTAGGTTTTACTCATTTAATTTCTATTATATTTAATATGTAGCAGCTTCAAAATAAGAGTCTAAAAATTTTTATATTTATAAATAGTAAATGATTTATTTATTTTTGATTTTGACGTTTGAAATCAGTACAAATAATCACAAGTAACATATATGAGAATGATACATTATATGTATATATGCCGGTTATGTGTCGCCTGCTGTAATGCAAGTATTCTTAGATCCGTTCCTTTGTACATTTTAGGCAGTATACTCGCAGTATTAAAGTAAAAACGGAACGCTATTTGCAGTATACTGTAATGACGTCAATATTAGCAGAGATGTATTGTACTGGCAGTAATAACGGAACGCAGTCATATATAAATTGAATAATATATATTGGTCACTTAAATAAATTGATAGAACGTATAATTTACATATAAAATGATGAAATGTCCACTATTATGGATTAAACTCAATCTTAAATTAAACACTGTTTGCAATGTTTTGAATATTAAAATCTTTTACTATATATATTGTCTTCACTTATTGTATTAATTTTAAATCGAACGTGTTATTTACAATAGAATACATTTTCTATCAATTTATTTGAGTGACTAATATAGCTTCTGTAATTTATATAAACAAATATTTGCAATTATCTTCGAAAACGGCATCAACTGCACTGTCAATTTAACTCGATTCCCATAAAAACGCTACACTTACCCCTATTTTCCTATTAGGAGTAGGAGTAGAATAGCGTATGTACAGCTCTCATTAGACCGTGCACACCAACACAATGATAGCGAAGTGTCAATGTATAACTGTATACGTATAAATAAATTACACTCAAAAACTGCGAAAATTGACCGATAGTTTGCGCTAATAGTATGCATATACACCAATATACATTCTTATCTCACTGTCATTGTGCTAGTGTGCACGGTCTCTATTCACTTTTTGATTCGATCTCAGACACAGAATTACTAGATGTAGTGAATAGGGAATTCTAGTGAAAGCTCCGTTGGAGCGAGAGAGTTTAATTCCGAACTCAATTTATGAGAATACGCCCGTTTTTAATAGGTCTGTTCTTTTTCGCTGTATTACTGCACTAGTGCAATAAATTAGAGCGAGAAAACATATGTTTGTCTTAATTCAACTAATTGCACCAGTTCGATAGTGCAGTGAAAAAGAACAAACTCAATGTTCAAACATATCATATCTCGATAGTTAATCGGTCGACTTCGCCCTAAATAAATGATAAGCTGAAATTCGAGCTTAAGCCTACGGCACACTATGCTGGATTTCGTGCTAGAATGCTTGCTAGATTTGTGAAGACCAATGAGATTATTATATTTAATTCACAACTGAATCATCATTGGTCTTCACAATTCTAGCAAGCATTCTAGCACGAAATCCAGCATAGTGTGCCGTAGGCTTTAGTTTCATTTGGTTTCGTTTGTGATTTCAGGTCTAGGTAGTTTCTTTATAAAAAGAACCATTAGTCTACATTTTTAATAAAGTTTTCAAGTAAAAAATTAATACAAACTCTTCTCTTAAATAATTACAGAAATCTACCAAAAATTATCTCAAATAACTTACTTAATTTTATGAAATAACTTAAAATTTATTATATTATATATAAATATACACACTAAATACCTTACTTTATACACTATTTACATGGGTTAATGTTTTTGTCAGTTCATTAAAGTCTGTTATAAACCAAGGTGCATGTGACCTTACGCTTTCTCTTGTGATGTTGCCTCCAAAACCTGCAACGAATTAGTTATTGAAAAGAAAATCGAGGAAACAAACAATATTATAACTAATACTATTTAATACAAACCAATAAATGCATCTGCTGGAGGTGCAGCTTCCAGATCTGTAGCACCATCTCCAATATGAACGACAGTTTTAAATCCATATTTTTCTTTCAGACTTCTAATCACTTCTCCTTTACCACCAGTTTTAGAAGTTGGTTCATTTTCATCAAATCCAGCGTACTCTCCTACATCAAAGTAAGTCAATAAATTTTATAATAATACATAATAAGTAAAATATAATATAGATACCTGTGTAATAAAATTTTAATCTATTAGCATAAATGTTTTCAGGTTTTATATTAAGTTGCCTTGCAACTGGTTCAATTAAACAGCGAAAACCACCAGAAACAAGAAATACTTGCTTCTTACGTGCTTGCAATGTTTGAATCAAAGTTCTGCAAATTTGAGAGAAAATTTCTTTCAATTATATAAAACTCTTTAAATTTAGGTTAATTAAATATTGTGAGGAAAATTACTTGATGCCTGGAGTTATTTTTGGAGGATGATTTTGTATAAATTCCTTAATCTGAGACACTGTGGGTCTAATGATGTTTAACCTGACACTTAAGGACTGTTGAAAAGTCATACTTCCTTGCATCGCTTGCTTGGTTCTGAAATCATTTTTCTTTTGTAACAACATGCTTTGAGTGTTTATGGTGATACAGTAAGCATTTAAACATGAATATTGGCCAAAAACAATAAAATACAATATACAATGGAAAGCAGTTTACTCACAATGCTGAGACCTGGTCACCTTTACCACAGAATTTTGCAAGTTCATCGATGCCTTCCTCTGTAATTACAGTGGAATCCACATCAAGAGTGACTGCTTCAGCAGATCTCCAAAAAATCCTTACTTCATCCAAATTGGCCATTTTTCTCTCAAGATCCTGTCAAGACCGAAAAAGTTGAAGTATCACAAAAACAAAAGACTAGGTAAATATCTTTGCTGAATTTGGGCACTTGTTAACTATCATAAATTGGAGAGTAGCGAATGGTTGGCGGATTGAATGACGGATAGCATTATACAGAGTCGATGAGCAAGTAACTGTTTAAATCTAGTTAAGCCGTGGTGGAGGACCCCACCGAACCCGAGATAACTGCAAAATGCTGATACGGCTTGAGGCAAATGTTTCGTCACGATCAACTACGAACGGTCACGTGTTTTTACAATGAACAAGCTCCGCTCAAAACACTTGTTATGTATTTCCTTTGCTAATTACGTGATATTAAGCCATATGTTTTTCGTATGTACGATAAACCTCCGATTTCAAAATATTCTATAGTTTTTCAAAGATGTACAGTAACGTATAATCGCCTTTCTCGGACTTCTCGCACGCTGTTAATTTCGGCTACGTGTGGTTTATACTATTCGGTTCAAACTAATTTATGGTACAACAAACTAATATATATTTAGTTATATACCTGTGCTATGAAATGCGTCGAATAAAAGAGGTTTATCGTACAGACAATCGCAGCTCTCTATCGCCCTTTTGTAAAAATTAAAGTAACGATTAAAAAAAAACTTTATATGTTTTCTCTTTAGCCTATAAGCAGCATTTATATACGTATTTAGAATTTCTCACATTCATCTATTCAATTGAATTTTCAGACGAGCACACATATCTCTATAACAAAAACTTCATTTACAGACTTTTATCGCTTTTCCTTATTCGCAAGAACAACTTCATTGCGCAAATATTTTCTATTCCAGGCTTCGATGCATTGTCTACTAATACAGGCGCAAGTATCAAACTTTCGAAAATATGTTTTTGTTTACAAGCCAGTCAGTTATCGCTGAAAGATTTAAAGATCGTCCTCTAATTTCAGATCGTACCAGCAGCAGACTTTTTTTTAATCCATGTGTAAACGTATTGTGCGAGATTCTGCCCTGCTATCGGATTTAAATTTATTGATAAAATAATCTCTCTCAAGCCTCTTGTAAAAAGACTTCACGCGAGTTATTCAAGTGTTTTCCTAGATTGATAAAAAATAAGATGATTTAACTTGATCAAGTATTTTGCTAATGATTTACGGAATTAATGAAGATAAGCAAGTCATATCAAATTTTCCTAGCAATCCGTGCAAATTAAAATGGTTCACTAAGCTCTTTCAATTACATTTTCCTAGAGGTTATGAGACGCGAACGAATCGTGCGGTAAGAATACTTTAGGATTGACGGATGGATTGTCTACATCAGTAATCATTAACAGAACTTGAATTATTTTTTTTTCTTTGTTTGTTACATTTGATTTGACGGTTTCAGGAAGAAGATTTCAATTTAATTGGGAATAAGTTAATTGGTGGGCCATTTCAACCAAGTCCACTTCGTACTTTCTCTGCTGTTTTCTATTCGCTCTGTGCCTTCAACACTAATATAATGAAGTGAGAATGTGTATAACTGTATACGTAAACGAAAAATTTCCACCAAAAAATGACAAAATTTACCGATAGGTAGCGCTGGTAATATTCACATGTACTTATATACATTCTCTTTTTTATATTAGTGTTTGAATGCAACGAAGCGATTACTACATGATATTTGAAATGCCCATGAATGAATCTGACACGGTATATAATCCCCCATTTGGCTACAAGCAGTACCTCGAGCTCAAGTTTAAGCTGATGTAATACATGTTAGGGTCATGACAAATAGAAAAATTAAAGCAAGACTTAAGCAGTAAGATGAAAACGGACCATTCACCGTTCAGAATTTCGGCAATGGCCAAGCTGTGATTGGCCCAGTTTTATCTTAAGGCTTAAGCTGTTCAGCGTGTCGTGACTTTTACAGTTTTCAAAGTGGGTCTGAACTCTAATTGGCGGTGTATGAAAACCGGTGGTAGACGCTACTGAATGGACAAAATTTTGACCCCTAAAAGGCTCTCGACGATTTGTACATAGCTTGATTTTCATTGAATTTGCTAGCAACAGTAGAAAAATAAATCCTATTAACTGCTAAAATACCGCGAACGTTAATTTTTCGTTAGCAGAATCGATGAAAGCCAAAGTAATCTGGGAGATGCTAATCGTAATGGCCTTGAAGACCATTGAAATCGAAAAGCCAGCAAGACCAACACAAGACTAACATGCTTGAAGCACAAAATATGTTATACCAAGTTAACTTGAAACGTTAACAATAACGACGTTATTATTTTGATAATGACAATCAAAAGAGAATTAGAAATTATTAGAGTTGATACTTCGTAACTGGTAAAAGCTCATTTTTCCGCATTATCAATGGTTCGAGGAAAAAATAGGTCAATTTGCATTATAAACGCCTGGTAAAATCCGGTATTTCATCTCTACGATACCGCCTACATAGAATATGAAATATTCCGGTAGCACGCGCCTAGATAATTTTATAAATCCAGACGAAAAAGTCATATAAGTAATGACGTTATTTTGCAACTGTTCGATGCACGTCAAATCGCGATATGTTATTGTGACACAAATGATTATCGTACAACAGGTCATCGTACCCGTAAAACCGCATTACCCAATACTAGATAATTAATGTACAAAACACTTTTTATTCAATGAGTGAAAGGATTGACGTCAACCGGAAAGTTTTTTTCGTACGTCTTCCTAATATGGATAAATGGACGCGGTGCAGTCTTTTTTCACCATTTCAGGAATCATGGTCTCCATTGATAGATCGTTCGAGAAAGATCAGGGTAATCCGGAAAAATGCTGCCTTTCATCGCGTCAGAGTCAAATATGCGTACGCGTGCAAACACAAACTCTATTTCATTATATTTATAAATTCTTATCAGTCATCGTTCAACGAAATACATGCAATGCCTGTTATTTCAGATATCGCGCGCTAATTCAATAAACCTGAAGTATAGCTATATAAGTGGTCGTCGTAACTGTAAAATTACTCTACCAAGTTCAGCATAATAATTCCTTTATTCAACGATTATTTCTATACGACACAGGATACACGTACGTTTTGTATAAAAATGAATGAAAAACCCTTAATCCAATAAGCTGTATCTCATATAAAAAGTATCATAAAATTCTCCTACATAATTCATTTGAAATTACTAAATATAAATTAGCAAATTATCGAGATAAGAGCGAATGTCAAATCGGGAATCTACGAGATAACGCTGGATGAGCTCATTTGTGACACATTGCTGACGAGACACGCGTAGAGAATTTCAAATAATACAGAGTATATACTGTATGATAGGAGGGGATGTACCAGGAAGAGGCAGATGGCAGAAATGTGGTGATAAAATAAAACAAAGAAAACAAGAATTTTGGTAAAAAATTATTCGACGAGTAAGAAAGAGAACGGTAGAGTAAACGATCGAATTTCTATATTTGTCTTACACGGGTGTTGCTTATGGAGGGAAATTTCGCCTAACCATGCATATTATGTATCTAAATGTCGGAAAAATCTGAAGAAGTTTGGCAGGTAAAGATTCGGTTTTACGTTGATCTAGGTAACAGAGAAGATAAGATTGAACGAATATTTAAGCAGTGGTTAATAATGTTAATTGCTAAGAAATGTGAAAGAAAATTAATTGCGGATGACATACCTATAGAAGCGAGTGAGTAAGCGTGTAACTCGGCGACGAAATGAGACCGAAGGGAAATTGATTTTGCTTTCGCTGGCAAATCATTTCTAGTGACAGGGGAGAGGTTATATGAATAACGGTAATCACTCTAGGGGCGTAGAGAGAGAGAGAGAGAGAGAGAGAGAAATATTGTGTATGCGTGAGTCTAGGGTCTACGTGGGTCTACGCGCGGCACGCTAGAGCACGCTACCCACGCTACTACCTAACGGAACGGGACAAGAATAGAGAGGGGAGGTAGAAAAGCCAGGTAGCGTAGCATAAGTAAGCAACGAGTCAAGTGCTGCGCCCTGGGCACAGAATTGGGCGGTTATCGAGAACGTTGCGTTAGTCGAGATATTAGCAGAGCCAAACGTAGTCGATAAGATAGAAAAGGTTCGTTCCTGGCGTTCTCGTTTGCGTGACGCGCCGCGCGCCCGGGACAGTTGGAGTTGGCGCAGTCGGTTTCCGCAGGGAGGCGAATGAAAACTTTGGCCGTTCTGCAGCTGAGAGAGTGAGAAACCATCCATGGGAAATCATGGGACGTCAGTCGTCAGTGGCAGTGCGCCGTCAACCGTCCATCGTCACCATTCAAAAAACGTTCATCACGTTCGCTCTACAAAGTCAACAATTGTCCGCGTGAACTTGAATAAAAACAATCTATAAGAAAAAAAAATCCTTTCAAAATCCCATCTCGCAATTCCCCCTACCACTCTCCTAGTGCGCCGTCGGCTGTTGTTTAAATAACGTTTGACGCATACAAACAATTATCATCCGCGTGCATTTGAAAATAAAACAAAATATCCGTTCTCGCTAAAGAAATAATCTTTCAGAGTCTCGTGCAATTTTTGTCAGTGCGTCGTCTCAAACGTCATCCAAATTAGCATTCGTCGTATAAACGATTATAATCCGCGCGCGTGTACAATCAAATTCTATATTAACATAACAATTGTCAACATTTCTTGCGATTTTTTTTCTCCAAAAACTGCATCGTCAACGGTCAGCCAAGTAACGTTAGCTGCATACTAAACTACCGTCCATGTGCGTTTGACAATGATACTCCATAATAACGATATTCCTCCAGTTTTTCTCTCATCGATGAGACTTCATTTTTTACATCGCACTACTCTATCGAAGATTTTGAACGAGTAATTCAGAGTGCACCTTGACCTCAGTAACCTGTGTGAAATTCGTGGAGATGAGAAAATAAAAATTGTATATTAAAAAAAAGCACTAAGTTTTTCTCTGAATTCTGTGCGTAAACAGTATATATAACATTCTTGTTTATACAAAACACGATGGTCCTTTTAGAATCGCTAGTGACTCTACCAGTGCACCTTTAATCGTCACCTAAGCAAGCGTAAGGTTCACGTCAGACTTATTAAGTTAGACACGTGGACTATTTTTCCAACTGAAACTGTTCGATAAAAAAATCTTTGTGTGTGTATCGAAGGAACCCCACTAGAGACTTCTCGCTCGCAATTTTAACTCAACCGTATTGGAATGCTACTCGGTGGAAGATGAAATTCAGATGTTGTCAAAAACTATTTACCGACGTTTAACATGTGAATTATTTTGACGAAATAGCTAGAACTCGATCGTGATGCGGAGCTACTTGAGTTTCTGTTGGATTTTCGTAGTTTCGGCGTGTTTCGGACAAGAGGACGCCTGTCCTAAAGATTTAGTTATGTTGTTGGACGCAAACGAAAAGGTCGAATTGAAAAATGGGAGTATGCTTTACAAGAACGTGTGGTATCCGCCTGGACTTCACTGGCAGAACGAGTTAGGTGGTAAATCGATATGTAATTGTGGCGTTGATCCACCTTGCGTAAGAAGATGCTGCCAGGAGGGTGAGTTGCTCAAGATCGTTAAGGACGACACTGACAAGGTCAGCTGTATTTCCAAAGCAGTCTCCATGCAACTTCGTCTGAAGGAAGAACAACTCTCACCGGAAATTCGTTCACCGGGCACTCTCGAAAAAAATTTTATTTTCCTCAGGAGCAATGCCTGCTTCAGCAATATGCGTTATCGATTGGAGCCTGAAAGTTTCCCAGAGGATAAGTTTATTCTGCAATCGAACGGCACTTTGTTGATACAAAATTTCACGACCATCCTACCACAGTGGTTGTATTGTATGGATTGGCAGGAAACTTTCGACCAGGTTGTCATCGCTGTTTGCTTAGAGCCTCAGCTGGAAAGTCCTGATCCTGAAAACATGAAGCCGATCGGAATGATCGTCTCTATACCTTTTCTGCTAGCAACTTTTCTAGTCTATGCCATCATACCGGAATTACGCAATCTTTACGGCAAAACTTTCATGTGTTACATCCTCTGTCTGATTATCGCTTATTGCATAATTGCCATCGCCTACTTCCGCTACTTTCCGTCACTTGCCTGTACCATCATCGGTAAGTTTTCAACGTTTTTCTCATTGCCCCCCCCCCCCCCCCCCCCCCACTCCCCACCTCATAACGCTCGATACCTTCTACTCTGCAGCTTTTTTATCCTTGCATATCGCGAACTCATTTATTATTCACGAATTCACCCTCGTTACAGCACCTTTTACCCAAACCAAGCTTAAAAGTACATTAGGTTTTTTAATTCCTAGTGTTCACTGAAACATTCTTCTAGAATCTCTTTTTTATAATAGTCGTACAAAAAACTGACTTATCTTCATTCTGCATAAAACAACGCGTTTCTATAATATTTCTCTGTATTTCTTTTGCATTGTTCCATGGTAGCAAGGGGGCTCGAAGCAGTATATGAGGAGATGTAGAATTCGATGATCGAAAGATTTCACACGGTGAACATATGCAGGGTGTGCAATAATTTTTGGCCGACTGGAAAGCTGTTTAGATATTGCAATTTGCAAAAGTGATTATTCGCATATTTTTTTAAGATTGTTGATATTTACATCACTACTTAACAATATATTTAAACTAAGTTTTCACACATATATTGTTCGCAGCTCGATAAATAATTATAATATTAAATAACTGTATTGAACTTTTATGTATATGTAATAATAATTATAAAAAACATTGAATGACTCTTTTTGATTTAGCTATTATTTTTCAAATTACATAAAAATTCGTCTATAACTGAATTCGTTAAGGTCGATAGCCTACAAAATTAATTATGTAGCTCGTTAAATATTATCAATATCAATAATACTGTAGAGTAACTTAATTATTATAGATATGATAATAGCCAATAAAACCTTGATAAATGTCAATGATAGGAAAAAAAAAATTTGTATTGCCTATTACTACATTTAAAAAAAGAAAATTGCTCTATACCATTTTTAATATTGTTAATATTTACCAAGTTACATAATACTAAATGCAGTTTAATGATCTAACAACTCAGTCGTAGAATGATTTCTATGTCATTTTATAAATATTAGCAATATGAAAAATAGTTACTACACAGTTTTATCATTTTATTATAATATCTATAACAAAAGCATACTATATTTTAATTTTATTATTTATTGAGTTGCATAACAATTTATGTACTCTTAGCTTCAAAATATTATTTCGTAACTCGTAAATATAAATAATTTAAAAAAAATGCACAAGAGTTATTTTATTACAAATCACCTTATTTAAATAGCTTTCCGATTGTGTTTGTGGCTATAAATAATCATATATCCTCTAAGTATATATTTGTATAAATATAATGACGAAGGTTTTTGTTCTTAAAATGTACTATTATACGCAGAGCAATTTTGGTGGTGTGTGTAACGATATAAGTTCATTCTAACTGCTCAAACAACGCATCTAAAAATAACCTCTACTTGACCAGACTCCCCTTATAAAGAGAAGCTTTTATAGTTTTTAGATCCGAAGAATCCTGACTTGACTATTGTTTTCTTCTTTCTATTATTTCCAGTGGTTATATAAACTACCGAAAGAGAGTATCATTTATTAAAGCGGTTGGAGTTGACCGATACATATCATTGAGAAAAATGTCTTAAAGTGAAGTAAGTGATAAGTTTTCTTGATTGCAATTTGGTATTAAAATTTGTAAACAAATTAAACACACGTATTTAAGCATCTCCCATACACTCTAGGAAATGTATTTGGTCCAAAAGAAAAAACAAATCTTAAAAGGTCTGACTTAGCTGGTGGACAAGAATTTTCCACGTTGCGTGGCTTCGCTAGTCTAGCACTAAATCCCGAGTAATAAACCGATGGCAATAAACCGCCCGAAATTTAAGAGAATCCTTATATACCTGTACTCCAAGAATCAATATAAAAATCTAATTTTTATATTATTAATCAAACATTATTAAAATTATTATCAATACATTGCTTGTATAATATTTTTAAGATGAAAATGAGCCCAAACGCGAAGCTAATCGGACTATTATTTTTGTATTAGCCTCGTGTTTAGGCTCATTATTCTCCTAAAAATACAAGCAATATATTGATAATAGTTTTAAAAATGTTTAATTAATGATATAAAAATGAGAATTTTTGATTAATCATTGGAGTAAAGGTATATAAGGGTTCTTACATTTCGGCCGGTTTATTGCCATCGGTTTATTACTTGGAATTCGGTGCTAGACTAACTAAGCTACGCGACGTGGAAAATTCTCGTTCACCAGTGAAGTAAGGACCTTTTAAATTTTGTTTATGTTTCGAACCGAATATATTTCCAGAGTGTACGTGCTACCAAATACAAAGTTGACATAGAGAATAGATAATCTTGTTTTCAATAAAATAATAAAGCTGCTATTTTACGACTCCTCTTACGCAATAATTTTCAAATCTTCAAATATCAATTAGGTTGTTGTAAAGGAGCAAAATATCAAGTTTTCATACAGTCTTCTGCTGTAAAATGGCTAAATTCATTACTCGTTGGAGATACTCGCCGGTTGGGGTTACTTGTTTGTCACCTATATATACAATTTTTTCCCCGTTATTAATATTTAGCGAGCTATACAAACATTTATGTAGACACCTGATTTAACCATATTGTTATGTAACATGGTAAATATTGAAATTATTTAAACAAGAGAGATTGTATAAGGGTTATCTTTTCGAAATTGGTCCTTCTATCTAGGATTGTCGCGTTGGCAATATAGGGGAGAGTTGCCAAAATCGTACCACCTAAGAATTTTTTTATATATCTAATATATAATACACATTTTTATTAAAATTATTGTACGTTATTATACTTTAATCTTTCTAAAATACCTTTAACACTAGATTGCCTGAAGAAGTCATTTTGACTGCTTTTTAATTTCTGTTAGAGAAAAATATGTATATAATAATAGAATTTCTTAGGATTTTAAGACTTTATACAAGCTTATGTATAAAAAGTCTTAACATTCTAAGAAATTCTATTATTATAAACACTTTTTTTCTAACTGAAATTAAAAAGCAGTCAAAATGACTTTACTTCTTCAGGCAATCTAGTGTTAAATACATATTTTACGTATAAAATAATATTAAAAGAGGTAAGTGGATAATTTAAAAAGACATTATGAAAGTACGATTTTGGATACTAGTCTCCTAAATCGTACTGCTGTGTTTCCAAAATCATACTTACCTTAGCAATACATTTTATATTGAAAATATGATATTTAATATATTTTTATTATAGTGAAACAGAAATTATTAAAGTAAATTGCTTCTAAATCTAGAAGACGTTGGACAAGCATTTCTTCAACTTCAACAGGCAATGTTTGTAAGGCACCATTTGCTCCTGCGTCTAAAGACCATATTTTCTTTTTTCCATGCTTAAAGAAAATTTAAAAAATTCCAATAAATTAAAACTTTAATGAAATTTTAGTTTATGCCTTAAATTGTACCGGTACGATTTAAGAGTTTCACTTTTCACTAGCGGTACGATTTAGGAAATTAAACGAACTGACAAAAATGTTATTTATCTAACTTAAAAGATTGTATACATTATATTTTAAACTTACTACATTACAGTACATTGAATATATTTTAAAGAAAATACAAAATTGATTAATAAATTATATTATTTAATTGAGATTTGCTTCAAAATAATTGGTAAAAATTTATATCATACTTCCTTGAAAATTTCCGGCTTCTATAACTTAGCGATAAATCAACTGACATAAGACAAGTTGTGTCCTGCATTATCGACTACACGCACGTTTAATGTTTTCACCTCTGTAACTTTGTAATATTGAGTGGTTAACCAAAAAATGAGCTGGTACGACTTAGGTGACCAGTACGATATTGGCAACTCTCCTCTACATATAATTCGATACTCCCTATAGTATATGAAACATCACACACACACACACACACACACAACAATAGCTGGTACAAAATAGTAATATAAGATTTGGAAAAATAGTTACATTTTTATGGCATACTGCTGTGTAATTCGCCTCGGAGTATGGAGGTAAGAAAACTCATGTTTCTCCGTAAGTTTTAAAGGTGTGTGTCAATTTTTATCACAGAATTTATTCTAAAGCACACTATATTTGCAGTCTGAAAGATTAGTAATAAAAAATTGATATTTTTTATAGTTTTAGAGATTAACAAATTTTTGTTGAGCTTTTACGAGTGCAAGGAAAGAAATTTTCTGTAATATTTACTGCGCTAAATTGAGTAACTCAAGCACGTCTATTAATTTTATATGAAACTTTATTCAACAAGATCATAAATACTAAGGATCTTCATGTGATTGTTAATTTTTTTCACAAAGAAAATATATAAGAATTACGTCAGTATAGTTGCATGCTACATTAAAGGAAATTTGTACTCAGAACGGAAATATTGACGAATCTATGAATTGTAGCCATTATTTATTACATATAACATAATTAATACAGAAGAAACCTGATTTCTTTAGGGAAATGATGTACCTATATCTATATATTTTCCGTGCAGTCTCTGTAATAATTTAAAGAACTTTCGCAAAACATTGATCCAGTGACACTAGACTATGGTTGTGAAACTGCCCCTGCCACCATCGCTTTGATCATTTTCAGAACGCTTCTTAACTTTTCAGTTCAAGCACATTTTTTATAAATATTTTGAAGGATAGAATTGAGAGACTCCATGTGGAAATAATTTTATTAATCGCCAATTAATCTCTTAAATTTCAATTTAAAGAGAAGAACTTCAAATTTATTTACATAATACCAGCGATAAACGTCTTAGCACACAAAAGAAATTAAACAGGAAGACAAGCATTGAGAAAGCTATAACCAGTTACAATGAGTAATATCAGTGGGGTTACCAAAACTGTTCACTATGTTTGATTAGATTTTTTAACGTTAAACTTGCTACTTTAGCAGTTTTCTATATCGAAGTCTTAAGTTGAATAATTTTAATTATCTTCAAGTCATATAAGTCAATTATAATCCTATTATTATTTAAAAGAAAACATGTTTCTTATACACGAATAAGTTTTTCCTGATGATAGTATTTTTTACGGCATTTCATTTCATAAAGTTATTGGCGGCTACGATGTTTCTGGGATTAAATTGAAAATGTACTATGTCAATAATGAAAATTCCTTTGTTTTCCACAATTTGTACAAAATTATTATTATGTCCCCGCGCTACGGTAGAGCATGATAAGTTTTCTTATTTTTAACAATAAACTTCTCTAGAATTTAGTGTGTATATATCGAATGCGTGGTTAATCTAAATATTTTTATATCGCGTTCAACTTATAAGAGAATTGTTGCTTTTCTAAATAACTTAACGTTTTTATTGATGAAACATGTAATAATATACAAATTTTAAATTTCGATCACCCTAATATTCAGATTATCCCAAGAAGCTTGAGTATATCTAAAATGCCTCTCTTACTCTTAATGATAAAAATAAATAATATTGGACAAACACGGTTCGAGGGGGTGCTCACGTAAATTCAAAAGTTTGCTCAAGGTCACTGTGTTTTTATAGATCTTAAAGTGATTGATGTTTTGTTATAAAGAATCGCACATTTATATTGCATATTCTTGCAGTTAATCCGAAGAATTTTTAAAACTCCTGGTTTAATTTTTTCATTTCACTCAGTTTTCTACAAAATATTTCGATTTGAAATTATATATAGTAGTAGGATTTACTGAAATACTGACTACCGTACGTGACTGCTACGTGTACACGCGCATAGTCGTTCACCCCCCCCCCCCCTCCCTATCTATACTTTCAAATCGAAATATTTCATAAATAAGTGAATGAGATAAAACAATCAATAAACAATTTCAAAGTTATTAAAATTAACTACGAAAGTAGAGAATAAAATGGGCTGTTCCATTAAACCATTAAAACAAAACTCTATGTCAAAATGACCTATATAAATATTACGTCCTTATATCGTAACCCCTTAAAAATATGAATTTTATACTTATAACATACTTTATATTGGTAATTAAGATTTTCCACCCGGAGATGCTACCGATACGTTAGGCGAAATGCCCTCGCGCGCGGTTTAAGCTTTAATATTTTTACTTTGATAAAAATGGTACATTCGGTTGTTCAACTAAACATACTTTCTAAAATATTGACTATTTTCATTAAGTTTACCTACAAGTTTATTTAGTAAAAATGTTTGATCAAATATGTTAAATATTACAAGAGTTTACGATATTTTCCTGAAATCCCACATGTTTCCAAATTGTAAAATAATTTCCGTTTATATGCATTTAACTCTTTCGGGACGCGTGCCGATGTAAATTATCAAGTTACTTGAAACAAAGAGGTGCTGCATTCGGTATCGAATTCAAACGAAATATGTTAGTTGGTCTACAAAGTAACATTGCTGTTAAAATTCGTACGGTAGCAGTTTGAGCTAAGGGCCATTGATGACGCAAAAATATGGTGTTGGCCGAAATATGACAAATGAAAAACATATATACTTAAGGAGGCTAAAGCAACTTTTCCAAAAGTTTTAAAAATTCTTTAAAAAAAATCTATAGTATTCCTTATATATTTAACTTTCCAGAACCAACGAAAAAAAATTAGGTAACCGATCAATTTATTGAGAAAAAAATATTGCAAAAATATAATTTTTGCCTTAGCGTTATGCTACTATCGATCTTCATATTAATTCTACCCGCATTTACTGAGCTCTAAAATATAAACAATTAAAAAAAAAACAAGGAGATTATTGTTTGATTTACGTAGACTAATATATCATTAAGAAAATTGTACCTTGCCGACTAAACAAACTTGTAATCAAAGTTAAAATTTTCTAATCCTAGTTGAATGTCCGTCAACAAATGTTTGCAAAGTAGAAAAATTTCCTTTACTTTACTTTTACTCAATAAAATATTTAGTATTTATCATTATTAAAGTAAAAAACGCTGTATAAGTACAATTGATAAAATTTAAATGGTAAAATTTAATAAGCACCATTAGAGCCCCCATTTGGTACGCTACTCAACGCTGAAGCCACCTTAAATATACGGCGCGCGTTCTGAATGAGTTAAAAACGGTTCTGCCACAATTTTCAATAGTTAAATAATATTTATGAATTTTTTCAGTCCGGTAACAAGCATTCTCTTTCCCGTGATTTTAAAAGAAATGAAGAGTTTGAGTCTCCTTACGTTCTAAAAATAAGATGTACCCTTTAGAAGTTAAAAAACACGAATGACCTTGAAATTTAAAATTTAATGATTTTGTGCAATTCTCTTTGAGTTGCTAGGAGAGCATCATTAAACTGTAAATTTGTCCTGTATATTTTTATTTATTACTAATGTAAACAAAGATATTTTAAATGGTCATGCTGACTGTGGTACATTATATATATGGATAAGGTTCCCTTTTATAACCCCGGACACGTTAGACATACTGAAATAAAGACTGTTATTATTGAAAATAGTTTTATAGGAGCAATGAAATTATTATATATTTATTAAAATTATAAATACCCCTATTGAATTTCATTAGAATTCGCTTGAAAGAGAATGATGTGCGGGAAAAGAAGACGGGATGGCAAGCCTATATATGGAGGCTGGTACCAATATAAGAAATTTTAAATACTGGTTGAAAGGACAGTTATTTAAAAAATAGCATTCATTTTAATATTTTCTTATGTGCCTCTTTAGCATTGGCGATTGCAATAGGCTTAAAGCATAATACGACGAGAAGCTAGAACTGAACGTGTCTAATGTTTGCTCTGCGTTCGTTAAAACGCGTTAGCATATTATAATACGCATTCCTTTCTACGTGCATAATCTGTGTGTATGTAAAAATAACTTAATTCTCGCAAAACCTATCACAGGAAAAGTATGCTGATAGTGTTCAGATTTTTTCCTACAATTCGTTGAACGAACAAAATTCTTCTTTTCCACGGCTTTAATAAATGTAATAATTAAATTTCAGATGTGTTTTCCAAATATAGAGCGTTTTCGTTAATTTATTGAATTGAAATAAACTATTAAATTGTATTATAAGACATTTTTTAATTTAATCGTTTCAGTTCATTGATGTTTGATAAATAGTTTATATTAATCACAAGAAATTAAAAAAAAAACACATTTCTTAAAAAGTACTATATTTACATGAAGATCAGCAGTTTAGTAATAAACTACAATTTTATTATTTATCCCCCATCAAACAATTGATGTGAGAACCAATGCGTGATTCGCTTTCTATTAAGTACTTATGAATAAATAGTAACGAACCCTTTTATGAGAGCGATAAATAAAAAAAACTTAATAGTTTTTTATATCATTAAGAAGAATCCCACCAAAAAACATACACGTGTAAGAAATAGATAGCAAGTAATTAAAATAATCCTTACTAAAAAAAGGGTTGAAATGGAATTTGATAATTTCGATAAGTAATAGACTGGATCAATATAACAAATATTTAAAATATATAAAAATAAATTAAATGCAGTTACACATTCTTCACTAAATAAATATTTCAATTTTCATTTAAAAGAAAAAGAAATCATTACAAAAAACTGCTTGACGGGCAGCTGCTTCATTAGATCGAATAAAATATCGAAATATTAATTTATAAGAAATAATATTTTATTGGTATATTAACGATATTTTAATATATTAATAGCGTATAAATAGATCACGGGCCTGGGGCAAATTGTTTTTCGTAATGTTTTCTTTTTCTTTGAAATGAAATTTGAAATATTTATTTATTGAAGAATGTGTAATTGCATTTTATTTATTTCTCTATATTTTAAATATTTGTTATATCGATCAAGTTTATTACTTGTCGAATTTATCAAATTCCATTTCAACCCTTTTTGTTATTAAGGATTATTTTAAATACTTGCCATCTGTTCCTTACATGCACGTATGTGTTTTTGGCGGGATCACAAAACTTTTTTTAATGGTTAAAATATCTTAGGCCAGACTTATACTGTACGTGGAGTGGCACGCCACGCACCATGTAATTCCGGCCTTAAGAAATTCTCTTTTACCATAAAATACTGTTGACACACACACACATATAGAATCCTACAAACACGTATATACATAACCCTGCCACCAGATACTGCGTGTTTATTGGCCTGCTAGGTGACGTCAAACTATATCACGGAAGAGTATGGAGTGCGCTGAAGATGCCGTTGATAGGCTTTCAACGTGAAAGAATGAGACTTCCGATCGAAACAACAATTTTCAGTCGGAAAAAGAAGAAACGCTGAAAGTAGCTAATCGTATTTGCTCAATCTTGATATCTTAGCATTGAGTGGACCGATTTAAACGCTTGTAGTCTCATTCGAAAACTTAGACTCCATTAGTATACAATGAAACTTTTATTAAATTTTTAATTAAATCAGTCGCTTTCAAAATATTTGCGCCGGATCTAAAAATCAGATGTAGTATATGTAGTCAAACTTTGCGTAAAAGAAGGTAGGGTCTCGGATTTTTAAATTACTTGCCATCGAGACACTACCGTGTTTCTTGATATTACGAAAACTTGTTAGTGTAAAGCACTCAATTAAAAGTTGGGGAAAAATTCCAGTGATTATTGCAAACGATTGAGTTTTGTGGTCACCACGTGTGATAAAGTGAGCAAAAAAAAAGTTTATTTTTGATAGCGTCATGTGAGAAGAAATCTCGCTGATGTATTAAATGAGGAAAGGGAGAGAGAGAGAGAGAGAGAGAGAGAGAGACTGGAAATTATACACTCACACACATGAATATGTATTTAAATTTGAGTGCATTAGGTGTGTACGTAGTTAGCATATTTCGGCTTCATCAGTACGTTTGCATTTTAGTCCATAATAAATTAATCCCACGCGGGGGGAGGGGGGGGGGGGCGAAATTAAAAACAAACAAAAAAACTAAAAGCAGGCATTACAGATTTTTGTGTATGTTACTATCCGTCAGCGGGTTGACATATGCAGTGTCTAATTCAGTACAAAACATGACGTGTCATAGACGTCATTTGAGAGAAAGACGTCAAAATGAAATTACATTACGCATACGGGAATAAAAGGAAAGCTTCGTTGTCACTTTGCTCTATTAAGCAATTTTACTCTCCCATCCTCTTCCACCCTTCTCATTACCTTAGCTGGCACCCAAGTTACACGCAAAAACCATTTGTGCCCATATGAATTAGCATAGAATTACTCTAATAGGAGAACAACACATTTTTTATTGAAAAATAAAAAAATATCATGTTACACTATTAATAATCAGGTATAGGG
The DNA here is from genome assembly GCF_024137725.1 of Prorops nasuta. NCBI lineage: Eukaryota > Metazoa > Arthropoda > Insecta > Hymenoptera > Bethylidae > Prorops > Prorops nasuta. The sequence goes on from NW_027116806.1 coordinate 3,301,478, forward strand.
TAGATGAAATAAAAACGAACACGCGAGCGTCGAATATTCGACTAAAGAAATATGCGCAGATAAATATATTGACTGCGGTTTAGTTTGCACTTTAGGTAAGGCAGGAAGACTAAATTTTACTGAAATACTATCCAGAAGCGAATATCCCCATAGAGTAGCGATATTTACCTGATATACTATGCAAATAGCACGTTTTTATAGTCCATATATTTCTAAGAGATGCAGATAGCATTTATTCCGGAACCTCATTGAGATACAAAAATACTTCTGAATAAAGTTGTTTCTCATTCGCCTGACCTGTATCCAGAAACAGATTTATCCGCAAAAATTCTGTATAGGCTCGGTTACGACTCTCAGTTACTCGCATCAAATGAAAAGAAATTTTCTTGTTATTTAACTTTGTATGCCACGTTAGGGGATTGACTCATTTTATGGATCTGGGTCGCGTGCAGGAAAACACTTATATTAGTTGCTCTAAAATATGTATATACAGGGTGTCCGTTTAACTATGGTAGTATCAAGCAATGCAAATAGAGAATGAGATTCTAAGAAAAATAGCTTAAATATTTGTTTCCTACTTTCTTTAGTTTTTAAGAGCAATAGTGTAGATAAAGTGATGATTCGTCCCGTTTATGGGTTCATTTTTTAGTTATACTACTCAGGAACCTGAACTGTCTTGTTTTAAAAATTAGGGAGAAATATGAACAAAAACAACAGATGGTATTTGCACGTTAGAGCCTAAAACAATGAAAATATTGAACAAAAAGAAATAGATAGTATATTATGCTATTTAAAGTAATACAAGTAAATAATCATGTTAATTATGAATAATAAACGGGCTCCCCATAAAACCCTTATGGAAAATTGTGTCGAGGGATTCCGATGAAATTTTCAGTAAAGGCCGTATTTGTAGTCCCAATTAATAATTGCCATTCGTGAAACTTCATTTGAATAATCGATTTCTTTCTGGAGTTTTGCAAAGTGGAAATATACACAGGGTTCGTCAAAAGTCCTAGTCTCCTTAAATAGCTAAGAAATTATTCATTAAAAAAAATATATATATATAAAGAATTTCTGAAAAGCATTTTTAGAAAACTGTAAAATGGTATATTTGGTTTGCACTTTTGTGGTATTTTGAAGGTCACCTGAAGGTTACTTTAAGTTTTTTTAGCTTTTGGATACACTAGTTTTTTCGTGAAAATCTGTACTCCGAGTTTTTCGGAGTCTCTGATTAAATATCCGATATGAAATCTGTAAAATTCAAAATGTCGGATCTAATATAGTGAACAAAAAAATTAATGAGATTCAGTTGAAGCATATTATTCTGAGGTTTTTAGGATCGTTGACTATATATTCCATTTGAAAATAGAAATTTTCAAAACGACAGTACAATATAGTGTGGATAATATATAGAATTAGTTCAATTGAATATAATTTACTTTTATTAATTAGTTAACTATTATAAATGTCGCATTTTTAAACTAATGTGGCATATTCTTGAAACTATCTATGTGTGTGTGTGTGTGTGACACTAGATCTTGTATGTGAAAATCTCTATTTCTGTTACATATCTTAATGACTTCGCATACGAGATCTAGTGTCATAAAATTTCAAGAATAAGCCCACAGATTCGTGATCAACAATCTCGAAAACCAATAAATAACAAGCTTTAACTTAATCTCATTGATTTTTAATCCTTCATCTACAAACCTGGGTCTTTTGTGATTAAAGTAAAACGAGTAAATTACTACAATCCTCAAGAGAGTTTGCTTTATTTGTTTCATGAAATCTATATGGCAAAATAAATTTTTAAATAATTTTATGATTGCTATACAATAAAGAAATTATGAAATATTTGCTTAAAATTTTCATGATTGTTCTTATTTTATTAATAGGGTGAAAAAAAATAGACAGTGCAGGAATGACCTAGGTTTACAGACTGGTGGCATCGAAAAAATGTTTGCAGACAATGGGTTAATTATTCTTCATCCGTATTGGATCTACCGTATTTAGAATTATACAATTTTTATTTCGAATTTTAACCAGCAACTCCAGAAATCCCAGAGTATAAATTTGTATGTGAAAGTTAGTGCATAGAAGGGTTAAGAAACTTAAAGTAACATTCGGGTGACCTTTAGAACCCCACTCAAGTTTAAATTAAATACACCATCTTATAATTTTTAAAAATGCTTTTCAAACGTTCTTTACAGATATTTTTCTAAAATGCATATAGAGTTTCCGAGATATTCAACCGAACCGAGACTTTTTCCGAACCCTGTACATTCCCACATTTCAAGGTTCTAGAGGAAAATATGTTTAAGACGTGTTACATGTAGTTATTTTGCAAAATAAACTTATTTCATAATTTTTGGTTCAGAATTTTCTCACTCTTCAATAGCTTACAAATAGAGTACATATTAAACCACACAATGTTAAATAAGTATATATAAATTTTATTATAAAAAACAAGTCATTTTTATGATATCAGAAAGTGATGATCTGGGTGGCCTTTGGTGAAAGGTTATTTATGATGAGTATGATTTCTCAGTATTAAATTATCTGCAGAAGAAAATTTAAAGCAATTTCGAAAGTAGAATATTTTCTTCGGGCCCTGATTAAAGGATTTTCAAAAATGATAACTAGAAAAAAAATACAGGACTCTTAAAAATAATAACAGACTTATTATGAAAAAAAATGTATTTTCAGGTAAGAAAAGAAAATATTAAAGTACTAAAAAATCCTTCGACCAGGGCCTCTATTTTTATCTCTACAAAGTATAGATAAAATTGAAAGCTATCCATTAAGTTGTTTCCTGGTAATCTTGCTCACTGTTTTGAAAAATTATATCTTAAAAAAATCGCATTTACCGTTTTCAGTTACAGTTTTGTTATTACTATTTTTTTTTCTATTTAAACAGTATCATCTACTCCAACCCCATAAAGGGTACCTTCCATTGAAATTGTTGCTTCTAAATTTGTTTATAATCAAAAGAATTAAAGACTGATGAGCTGGCGCGAGGCACATGGCTACCTGCTCCATACAGGTAAAGAGTAGAAACCGTTCTGTGCTATATAAATCAACCTAGGAAACGGTTAATTTTAAAAGAAAAAATATGAAACTTTGTGGAAATGTACTTAAGAGCTAATACTTTTAGGAAACGTGAAAATTGAAAAATCGATTTTGTCAAAATTTTTTACTATACCTAACCCTTTAGACGAAGTTTCGCCTAAGGTAATTTGAATAAAGACTCCAAATTGGATTATTTTCCAAAATTTCATCGAAATATACCTAATGTTATTCTCCATGGTTGCCTTCCAGTTAGTCTGAAAATCGACACAGTCAGACAATCAAATACTAATGGTACATTGTGGGTGCGTTCACGGAGACGCTATTTAGCGCTATTTGTGCTACTGCGCAGAAAAAATTGCCTATTATATGTATGTGCGCAGTAGCGTTGATAGCGTCTCCGTGAACGCACCCTGTATGTCACACAAACTATGTATTTGTATCTGATTGTGTTGATTTTCAGATTAACTGGAAAGCAACCCATAATAATTGTACGGCGTCCTTTCTTCATTGGAATTTACTTGAATTGCTGAAAGATTCTATGAGCAATGTACCTAGCCTATAAACGCTAATATTCCATAAATAAAAAATGATAAACAAACACACAGATTCACCTACTTGAGTCTCTAGCAGTTGACGTCTGACCAAGTTCTAAGCGCGAGCACTATAAAAATTAACATCACAAATATTCTCAACTTTATCGATAGGAAAACTTGAAACTTTTGCATTTTTCATTAATTAAATTTCTAATTCCTGTTACTGAATATTGCAATTTTTTATGTTGAAAATGGGTCAAAATCCAATAGTCCGAGAGCTCGTGATGATTTTGTTGTCTAACTATAATATAGCTGAAATTAAATTTGCTAAATATTTGGATGGAGTGAGAAAGTTTCGTGCAATCTTGAGGTCCGGAGATGGATCACATAGATATTATGACATTGCAAACATGTGTGTTTACATAGTACCTTTGTCTAATTATACTATAGTTGAAACTAGTTTTATTATATTGTTTTAATATTAATATTAATATTAAAAAAACTTTTTTTACGCTTCTTAATAGGCTCAAACCATTTCTTACAGTTGAATTAAAGTTGCAAAATTTGATAAATATTTTGTTTAAAAATATTACGTTTGAAACTAATATTTTATTCATATTTAATATTTATAGAGTTTTCAAAAAAATTGATTTCAAACGTAACACTTTTAAACATAATAGTTACCAAATTCTGCAACGTAACTCACCTGTAAATAATAGTTTGAGCCTTCTAACAAGCGTAAGAAGTTTCTTAATATTAATATTAATATAAAAACTGTATAATAAAACTGGTTTCAACTTTAATATAATTAAACAAATTGCATTTTTTAAATAAATCACTTCTTAATGGATGTGTCACTCAAAAGGTATAAGAAATCCCACAAAAAACAAACTTCGCTTGTAAAAAAAAGACGGTAAGTACATAAGTCGTATCTAGCATGATTAAAATATAGTAATATAAAATATTTTATTTAAAAAAAATAGTGAAATCCAAATGTTAGGCAAGTATAAATTTTTACCATGGCAAAAATTAAAATTTGGAAAAAAGTAAATAGTAATACAAAAATTACTTGCCGGGCCCGTTGTATGCAATCGTATTAAATAGCAACATTTTTAACTTACGAGAAGCAACGCTTATATAGCAAGATAGTGACATACACATGGATATTACGGGCCCGGCAAGTAATTTTTGTATTACTATTTACTTTTTTCCAAATTTCAATTTTTGCCATCATAAAAATTTATACTTGCCTAACATTTGGATTTCACTATTTTTTTTAATTAAAATATTTTATATTACTATATTTTAATCATGCTAGATACGACTTATGTACTTGCCGTCCTTTTTTTACAAGCGAAGCTTGTTTTTTGTGGGATCTTAGAACGATGTGTAAGAATATAGGAATTAAAACTAAGAATTGTTTTAACTAATTCAATCTAACAAAAACATTTTCCAATATTCTCATCATTCCATAATATAAAGCTCCGATTCGAGATATTTATTTGTTAATCTATTAAATAAAATACAAAATATTACAATGATGAGTTCTTATCATAATTACACTTTTAGAGGCATTTAACATAGGATTCAATGACTGTTTGAATTATATTTTCAACATCTTATACCCAAAATCACCTTTAAGCCTTTAGCTTTCAAAAATTTGTTTCTAAATTTACCTTTAAATCCACCTTTTCCTTAGGTGTTACTCTCACTATCACCTTTGTATTATGGCTCTTTCCCTGGTAAACCAGTGACATTTATATATTATTTCATTAATATAAACTGTAAAATATATACCAGTTAATGCAATAGAAGCCTATGTTTTTTAGGTATACTGCTTTCAGTTTCCTGAAGTTTCACACTGCATGCTCTATTACATGTGAAATATTGAAATCATGAGTTCCTTTCATATTTACACATCTACATGATTTTATTATAATTTTCATCAACGATGGGATTTCTAATTCCAAAGTTGTATGCCCAAAATCACCTGCCAAGCACTTCAGTCTCAAGGATTTTCTTATAAATTAACATATTTATCCATCATTTTATTAACTGTTACTTTCAACATCAACTTTGATTTATGGCACTTTCTCCAGCATACTAGTGCCATTTATATTTTATATACATTAATATAACCTTGGAAATACACCAATTAATGAAATGGAAAACTCATCTCTTCTTAGAGGTACATCTTTCAGTTTCCTAAATTTATTCATTCTACGCCCCATCACATGTAAATGATTGAAATAATGAATTATTATCATTTTTACACATCTATATGATTTTATTATAATATTCATTAACTATTTGATTTATATTTCTAAGACTTTATGTCTGAAATCACCTACATGCCCTTCACTTTCAAGAATTTGCTTAGGAATTGATTCCTTTTTTTACCTTTTTCTTAACTGTTACTCCCAATATCAACTATGAATCAGGGTTCTTTTTCAAGCAAACTATATAGTGCCATTTGTATTATCTTTTCATTAATATAAACTAGAAAATATACAAATTAATGCAATGGAAGCCTCTCTTTTCTGGATATACTGCTTTCAATGTCGCAAAATTTTTCACTGTATATTCTATTGCATGGAAAATATTAAAATGATGACTTCTTGTCATGGTCTCATTTCTAGATGATCTTATCATTATATTTATTATTTAATTGACTTATGTATTCCAAAGAGTTTATTATGCCAAGAATCACCTGCAAGCTTTTCAATATTAAAAATTGGCTTCCAAATTTTGTAATTTCTCCACCTTTTCCTTAGGTTTAACTCTCAACATTAACTTTTCATTATGGCTCTTTCTATGGTAAACTGGTATCATTTCTGACTTCTTCTATTAAATATTACAGCTCAAGCCTGCACAATGACACAATAAATACGTTATTGTAATTCAATCTGAAATAAAATCTCACTAAGTACCAAAAAATGTATTACATATTATATTATAAAATTTAATGTTATTTTTATAAAAAATTACATTTGAATAATTATTTTGGAGATAATAATAATTTCCTTCTATTCTGATTAGGGAAGCGTAGATAAATATTTGATTTTAATACTTTTTTATATTATAATTGAATATTAAATAACGATTAGAAAAATTCATCTAATTTTCTTTAATCGTAGTAATAAGAAAGTTTTATTATCTCCTGGAAAATTGTTTGTATATATAATAAGCAGAAACTGTTATTGTCTTATGGAAAATTATTCTTATATATATGTTATATAACCTATCGGGCAGTTGAAATCAATATGAGTTTAAAGAAAAGAAAAAGTTAAACATGAATTTTGTCAATGATTTCCATACCTGGATGTTTAGCATATGTTTATCAAATATCTTAACAATTTCTTTTAATTAATATGCTCCTGATAATCACTGATACACATAAATGTTGAAAGTAGACTTCTCCTTGGCTCAGTGTTGAAAATATGTAAATATTAATCTTATTTCATCTAGTCAGCTCTACTATCCTCAGCAATGAAAATAGTAATGTTCTATCTCAATTTATCTGAAAAAGAAATTTCACAAAGTATATTAACATCTAGTATTGTAAAATATAATGTTATACTTATCTAATATTTGTCGACACCTTATGTCATTAGTATTCGAATTCTTTTGTCATTTTGAAAATTTAACACATTCACTAACATAGCAATGATTAACCTCACATTACAGTTGACAGTTAACAGTAGTCGCCGGATTAATTATATCGATTACATCGATTTTATTTGATAGTTCACAACACTGGTTTTGTCGTTGAGTTTAACCGGTTGACAACGCTGAGAAAAAATGACGTCATTTTCCTCTTAACGGCCAACTTCAGCCCGAGACATACATTTTGACTGGAGAAGATGACGAAGGAGAAGAATCTTAATTTTCGATATATGTATAGCTAAATGAGTATGATATCTCTGGATTGCGTGAATCGATTTTGATATTCATGGGCTCAAATGAAAGCTTGTTCAAAACTATTTTAAGAAAAGCTTTACTTGAATCATAACAGTGTATCATTCACGGAGAAAAATCGATTTAAAAATTGAGACGGCCAAACTTGCTGTATAAGATACAGTAGTGCCTCGACGGCGGTATAGATACGTCTATACCTATTTTTATGTACTTGCCGTCGAGACACTACCGTGTCTCTTGATACCTTTTCGACATCACACAGTTAACACTCATAATATAAAAATATATCAACCATAATATAGTTAGATATTTTGAAAGATTACGAACTCTAGGACTATTATATAAGTATGAATATTCTTCGTTATATTATTATTTAGTTTGAACTGTTTATATAGTATACAGGGTGTTCAAAACTTCTTTGTACCCTTAGTTATCTCGAAAGCTAAGCGTGTCAGGAAAGAATGTCATATAAATGTTTATTTTTAAAATTCTAATCAATAAACATATTAGTTTAACCTTGAGAGGTACGTCGAAGGATACATCAAGGTCATCTTTAGTTTTTTAAATGAAATACCCAATTTTGTATAGCATGTACTTATAACTGATCTGAAGAGCTTTCCAAATCACTATACACATACATTATTTTATTCAGTAATTAACTAAATATTTCGAGTTGAAATTACATGTAGGTGAACGACTGTGTGAGAAAACGCGTAGCGATAACGCGCACACTCTCTCTCTCTCTCTACTTAAGAAAACCCATACCTACATGTAATTTCAACTAAAAATATCTAGTGAATTAATGGCTGAAATAATGTATTGATATTAGTGTTTTGGAAAGCTCTTGAGATAAGCTACAAGCACATGCTATGAAAAATTAGGTTTCATTTAAAAAACTAAAGATGATCTTTGTGTATCCTTCAGTGTACTTTCCAAGGTCAGCCTAATACATTTATTAATTAGAGTTTTCAAAATAATAAAAATAAGCATTTATCACATATTTTCCTAACACGCTTATTTTTGAGATAACTAGGGGTACAAAAAGCTTTTGAACGCCGTGTAAAATATACATATAGGTTGTAACAACAGGAATTATGCTTTTAATTTTAACCATATATTCTTGAGCATAAACTAAGCCGAAAAATCCTGTACTATTTGTTCCACAAAAGCATCATTGCCGAGGTAAATCAATTTTAAACTGATAAATCAGGGCTTTGATTCAATGGAAAAATTATTTTACTTTCATTTTCGTTGATACTTCTCTTTCAATAAACAAAAGAAGCTAGTACTTCACCGTTTCGTATTACCACACACACACATGTGAAACTATACCAATTATAAATATTACCTCCTGACGTCCTGAATTCGTAATCCTGATGCTGCATAAAATCTATTTTCCGCGTATTTTAAAAGGATCCTTGAAAGCTCCTCTTAAGTTGAAAATTCTGGACAACGATACGGCGTTATTTGTAGATTAATTTTGAAGATGTTTTATCTTTTCCATGACGCGACGTATAAACTGCTCAATCGAATAAAGTAGTCAAAAAATAATTATTCTATTAAAAAAATTATTATAAGAGAATTTGTTTTTTTCGGTTTTTGAAAATTTTACTCCTTTATCAGACAGAGCAATTTGATGCATCATTACAAGATCAAAATGACTCAAAAATAGATTTTCAAATAAGGCCATAGTCTTCTCTGGAAATTTCTACCTAAGTGGAAAGCTTGAGGGATCCCTTTAAAAATAAGTCTTTTCTCATTTTATGAAAGGACAAAACACAAGATTAAGAAATTCTTTTTTCATGCCGTATATAGATTGTGCATAGTTTTTGTCTAATACTTTTTGCATAGTGTCTGCCTAAGTGGCCTTGCCCCAGTAAAAGTAGCCAATTGATAGATCAGGTACTAGTTTATAGTGACTAGTAGGTGATATGGTCACCAAAATGAAATATTTACCAATTCACTAAGGAAATCGTAATAAAATTAAGAGGAAAACATAACTATTTACTAACTTATCTTGAATCTTTTCGTACCTAAGAGCGTGCAAAAACTATGAATAATAATCTACGGTATAAAGAAAAAATTGTTCTTAATTTTGTGGATTGTCCTTTGCATAAAATGAAAAAAGGCCTATTTATTCTTGAATAGATTCTTCAAGCTTTCCATTTAGGTTAATATTTCCAGACAAAACTATAGCCTTACTTGAAAATCTATTTTTGAGTTATATTTGCTCTTTTAATGATGCAGCAAACTACTCTATCTGATAAAATAGTAAGATTTTCAAAAACAGGAAAAAATAAAATTTCTTATAATCTTTTTTTTAATATAATTCTTATTTTTGGACTATCTTAGAGCAGTTTATATGTAGCTTCACTGAAAAGGCAAAACGGCTTCAAAATTAATCTAAAAATAACACCGTATTCTGTTCCAGAATTTTCAATTTAATAGAGACTTTCGAGGATCTTTTTAAAAATAGGCAAAACAAAAATTTTATACAGAGCCTGGATCAGAAATGTGGGCGTTAGGAGGTAATTTTTATAATTGGTTTAGTTTGAAATGTGTGTGTGTGGCATTGCGGAATGTTGAAGTACGAGCTTCTATTGTTTATCTAAAGGGAAGTTTCAACGAAAGTGAGAATAGAGTAAGTTTCCCGTTGAATCGAAACCCTGATTTATCTGTTTTAAATTGACTTTTTTTTAGCAATGATGCTTGTACGAATGTTGTAGTATAGGGCTTTTCTACTTAGTTTATGCTCAAGAATATGTGGTTAATATTAAAAGCATCATTGCTGATACACACCATGTATATTTGTCGAACATTTAGATTTCACTAATTTGTTTAATTAGGGGGTATTTTATTTTACTATATTATTTATACGCTAGACGATTTATGTACTTGCCGCCTTTTTTGTAGACGAAGCTTGTTTTTTATAATATGAATAACAGAGTATGAGATCTCTGCATTGCGTGAACCTGTTTTGACGTTCAAGGTCTCATTTGAAAGCTTCGTTAAAACCTATTTAAGAGAGAAGCTTCGCTTAAATCATGATAATGCATCATTTACGGATAAAATCGGTTTGAAAATTGGGTAGACCAATTTTGCTGTACAAATTACACGGTAGCGCGCGGCGGTTTGTACTTGTCACCGAGACTCTACCGTCTCTCTTGATTACTGAATCTTATTCATTTACTAATGCATAAATATTAATATCAATTATGCTACGTCGCCCCGTCCTCTAGATCAATAGGTAGTAACGTTAGTTGCTAGGTCCGCATCACAGAATTCAAAGCTCGCGTTCTGTAGTCTCGAAACTCATCCAGAGGGCCTCCCGGTACCCCTTCTCTATGGACTTCCCCCGTTACGCCATTACGTTTTTCTGTGAGGTCCAGTACAGATGCACATGGTGAAGTTGAAAGATGAGTACAGATTCATTTTATTTATGTGAAAGGAAAAGGCATAAAAATGCTCGATCAAAATCAAAGGAAAGGTCTACATTAATAAGAGAAGATCGATCTAGTTCGAAAAGACAACATACAGGCACAAGAGAACGTCGATCGCGTACTACGAGAGATCGCCATTTACGTTCAAAGACAAATCAGTCGCATAGGAAAAGTCGTTCAAGTTCGAGCAGTTATAAACCTTCGAGGGATTACTTATTACACAAAATAAAAAGGTTAGAGGAACAATTTAATAAAAATATGCCTAGAAAAAGAAGTTACAGAGATTACTCTAGGGGGAAATCTGAAAAAGAAAATGGCGAGCGCTACGCGAGACGAGCGTCACATTTTAATCAGTCCCCAGATTATAATATGAGACGAAACAACTCAGGTTGCAATTCCGGAAAAGGAAGCGGTGAGCGTTGTCTGAGAGACTCGTCACGTTTCAACCGATCACCAATAAGTTCAGGTGAAAGTATAATTTCCGAATCTTATATACGATCGGATATAGAGAACAGAGAACATAACCTAAAAGGATCGTCATGTTCTAGCCAAAGTTCAGCAGATTCAAGAAAATCTATGAACAGAGAGGTAGAGACATTTTGTGTTTTAACTGAAACTACTTTAGAATTATTAGGTGAAGATCCAGCAAAAGACAACCAACTTGGGCCAGATATTCATGTCGCTGTGGCTGAGCGTTGGCAGAATATTTTACAAAACGGGTTATCAAAGGATCATAAAAAAGATTTACTAGGAAAGTACCCCTCTATTGGTAACTGCCAGTATACTAAAGCTCCTAAGCTTAACCTAGAAGTAAAATCAGCATTGTCACCCTTAGCAATCAAGAAAGATAATTATCAATGCATTGCTCAAGGACAACTAGGAATTGGTATCAACGCAATTGGTGCAGCGTTGAATGAATTATTATCAGCCGAAAAGAGTCCAGAGCTTATTATAGACTCTTCAAAAATTATTGAAAGATTAGCAGATGCAGGGAGGATATTAGCTGATTTACATTTTGGGATGACAAAAACAAGAAAATCTTTTATCCTTCCAGGATTAAATATTTTAGTTAAGAGTGCAGCAGATGAGAGCATAAGCGACAAATGGTTATTTGGGGAGAACTTTGCTGAGAAGTTAAAAGCAGCAAAATCCATTGAAAGATCTTCAAAGGATATATCCAAAAGAAAGGAAAATACGTTCAAAAGTCATGAGGTAAGAATGGAAAATCGGGGATATCATCTTTACAGGTCAAGACAGAATAAACATTATAGACAATCAAATAATTTAAACTGGAATCGTTCCTCAATGAGTTACAGGGGGGTTCATGGGAAGGGACGAAAGACATCCGAACCCCGAATCAAGGTGAAGACTCCACGGAAATAAGAAGCGAGGTAAGCACAACTGGAAGATTAAAGGAATATTTGTCTAAGTGGAAGGAATTAACAAATGACCAATTTATTTTACAATCAATTAAGGGTTATGAGATTCCTTTCAATTCCAAATCACATTATGAGGGAGCAATGTTTGAACCAAGGTTCTCAAATCTAGAGCAGTCAGCTTGTAAAGTTGAAATTCAAAACCTGTTAAACAGAAAAGCAATTTCTAAATGTAAACCATGTAAAGGTCAATTTATCTCACCATATTTTCTCGTACCAAAACCAAACGGGGAATGGAGATTTATATTAAACTTGAAAAAACTAAATTCCTTTATATTAGCCCCTCACTTTAAGATGGAGGATCGTAAGACAGTGATGCATTTAATATAAAAAAAAATTTTATGGCATCTATTGATCTTAAAGATGCATATTTTTTTGGTACCAATAGCGAAAGAACATAAAAAATTTCTTAGATTTATATTTAGAGGAATTTTGTATGAATTTAATTGCTTACCGTTTGGCTTATGTACAGCCCCTTTTGTTTTCACGAAAATGGTCAAACCTTTAGCTAACAAGTTGAGGATTGAAGGAATTCCTATCAGTTTGGTACTTAGATGACATCCTCCTTTTCGGTAATTCAATTGAGGAATGCAATAAAAACATTTCTGCAACTAGAAGAGTATTAGAAGATGTGGGAATGATTTTGAACTTGAAAAAATGTAATTTAAATCCAACTAAAGAATTGAAGTTTTTAGGTTTTATATTCAATTCTAAGAAGTTTTCTATTGAATTGGCAAAGGAAAAAAGGTCATAAATATTTATGTTAGTATTAAAGTTTAAAAATACTCATATGTGCAAAATAAGAATGTTTGCAGAATTTATTGGAATTCTAGTAGCAGCTTGTCCAGCGTTCAAGTATGGTATGTTATATGTTAAAAGGCTGGAAAAAGAAAAGTTTTTAGCGCTGGAAGAATCAAATGGTGATTATGAGGCTAATATGTTCATATCCAAGAAAATTTTACCAGATTTAGAATGGTGGTCAAAGAATTGCTTGACTAAAATCAATCCAATAAGAGAAGACACATTTCAGGTAGTAATTTTTTCGGATGCTTCTCTATGCGGCTGGGGAGCTGTATGTAATAAAGAAAAAACCCATGGATTTTGGAATAACAGTCAAAAGAAAGAACACATTAATTTCCTTGAATTGCAGGCTGCTTTTTATGGTTTGAAATGCTTCGCGGGTAATAGTAGGAGCTGCCAAATATTATTAAGAATAGACAATACGACAGCATTATCTTATATTAATCGTATGGATAGCGTACAATTCCCAAAATTATCAGAATTAACCAGAAACATATGGCAATGGTGCGAAGACAGAGATATATGGATATTTGCTTAATATATAAGTTCGAAGGAAAACAAAATAGCAGATGCAGAATCAAGAATAGACCAGGGAGAAACTAAGTGGGAATTAGCAAATGATGCTTATGACCAAAGTGTAAGTACATTATGAGTGCCTGAAATTGATCTCTTTGCGTCCTTCCTAAATAATAAATGTAAAAGATTTGTTTCATGGCACAAAGATCCAGAAGCTTGGAACGTGGACGCATTTACGATCCCGTGGACTGAATTTTTGTTTTACGCTTTTCCTCCATTTACTATGATATTAAGAGTCTTAAGAAAACTAATCACGGATAAGGCTGAAGGAATATTAGTGGTACCGTGCTGGCCAACCCAGCCCTGGTATCCATTATTTCAGAAACTTTTAATACACAAACCAATATATTTTTATCCGCGAAATAACTTATTATTTGATTTTAACAGGAGGTTACATCCGCTACGACGACACTTTCCCTGGTTGCAAGGAGGTTATCAGCCAGGCATTTAACGGGATCCCTCAAGCCCTCTGTAGCCAACTTTACGCAACGAAAAACGAGAGAGAATTGTCCAGCGCTATTTTTCAACCGATTTCAATGTTTTTGGGCTTGTTGGAATCGTTAGGTCTGGCACCTCGTCATAAAGAAGCCCGAATTTTCAATTTGTTTTGCGTTTAAATATTATTAATGCGAATTTTTAAACAATTATATTTTTTTACGTTTTTTTGGAAAAAAACAGCTTTATTTATGACAAATGGCGAGTCCTAACGATTCCAACAAGCCCAAAAACATTGAAATCGGTTGAAAAATAGCACTGGACAATTCTCCCTCGTTTTTCGTTCCGTAATGTTGGCTACAGAGAGCTTGAGGGATCCCGTTAAGTTCAGTGGATTACCAAAGGAATCAATTCCAGTGATGTTAGCTTCATTATCGGAAGGCACAATAAAACAATATAATAAGCCCTTAAAATTATGGTGGGAATTTTGTAAACAAAAGAATATAAGTCCTTTTGACATATCGCCATCAAGGACTTTGGAATTTTTAACGGAAACTATACCAATTACGAAGACTTATGGCACGCTAAATTCATACAGATCAGCAATAGCTCTGATTACAGGAGAGGTAATTGGTCATGACTCTAGCATTAAACGATTTTTAAGGGAATTGCCTGTCTTAGACCACAAAAAGCTAAATACGAAGAGATTTGGGATCCCGAATGTGTACTGGAGTATTTAAAGACGTTATGACCTCATGAAAGTCTTTCCATGGAATTGATAACTAAAAAGCTAGTAGCGTTATTAGCTCTAGCCACGGCTCAAAGGGTTCAAACACTTTCAAAGATAAGGACCAATAATATCATTATAACAAGATCTGAAATAAGAATAAAAATAACAGACAGGATTAAAATGTCAGGACCTGGCAAAAGTCAACCATTATTACAGTTACCATTTTTTAAGGAAGATCCACAGTTATGCGTAGCTTCGTTATTAATACTATATTTAGAGAAAACAAAAGACTTAAGGCCAGAGGGAAAAAATAATCTGTTAATAACCTATAAGAAACCGTGGAGACCAGCGTCAACGCAAACAGTAAGTCGTTGGATAAAAGATGTGTTGGAAAAAAGCGGAGTGGATGTGAACATTTTTTCTTTGCATAGTACAAAACATGCTGCTACTTCAGCAGAATTCCGTAAAGGGTTTAATACAGATATTATTCGAAGAGCGGCAGGTTGGACTCATAAGTCAAGGGTATTTGCCAGATTTTATAATAGACCCTTGCAAGATTCTAGATGTGTAGCACAAGCGGTGGTAAGCAGTAACCAATAGCTACATGGTACGTTGATTTGATAACCACAAAAAACAAGCTTCGCTTGTAAAAAAAGGCGGCAAAGTACATTAATCGTTTAGCATGAATAATATAATAAAATAAAATATTCGAATTAAAAAAATGAGTGAAATCCAAATGTTAGGTAAGTATATATTTTTACTGTAGCAAAAGTTAAAATTTCTAAAAAATAATAGTAATACAACAAAGTTACTTGCCAGGTCCGTTGTATGCAATGGCATTAAATAGCCACATTTTGAAATTATGAGAAGCAACGCTTGTGTTGTAAGATAGCCACTTAGGTATGAACTTTATGGGCCCGGCAAGTAACTTTGTTGTATTACTATTATTTTTTAGAAATTTTAACTTTTGCTACAGTAAAAATATATACTTGCCTAACATTTGGATTTCACTCATTTTTTTAATTCGAATATTTTATTTTATTATATTATTCATGCTAGACGATTAATGTACTTGCCGCCTTTTTTTACAAGCGAAGCTTTTTTTTGTAGGATCTTATAGCGTTTTGTAAAAATGTAGAAAATAAAAGTAAATAATTGTTTTAATTAATACAAGCTAAAGAAACATTTTCCAATGTCCATATTGTTGCAAAATGTAAAATTTTCATTCAGACATTAACTTAGTAATCTATCAAATAAAATACAAAATAATGCAATCATGAATTTGTATCATAATTACACTTTTGGAGAGTTTCCTCATAATATTCACTGACTATATTTGAATTATATTTCCAAGATTTTATGCCCAAAATAACCTACAAGCTTTTCTTATAAAATGCTAATTAATACAAATTTAATGCATTTTGAAAAGAAATTAAAATACAAGGCCCTAAATTCACATCATGATGTGAAGTTAGTAATTTTTTTATATATTTTGAAGGGAAAATGGACCTTAAGGCTTTAAATATTCATAACATTGATGAAAATTTAGTTACTTTTTGACATTTTTGCAGGGCCTAGTCTTACGCATAAAATTTGCATTCTACCAGATTTCATACAGAAATTAGAGTATTTTATTGTTGTTTTAAATTTGGTATACTTCAATACAGAATTTAATAATTGCACAAGCTAGATAAGAAATGAAAGAAATACACTACGTATTATGTCCATAGAAATTTATAGCCTAATATCTAGTAGATTTTTGCTAGTTATTAAATATTTTATTTAATATACTTTCTGAAATCTGTTGAACTTATTAAATATTATTCGTTAAAATTTTTTAAAGTCAACTCAAAGATGCTTTTATTGTTACGTTATACACCATACATAATGCCAAAGCCATTTTTATTACTTTTTATCCAACTTGATGGTTAGATGTGTTTAAGATGGTGTACAGTATGTGATATTTGCAAATATCCTATTAATTTCGCAACCATTTAATTTAATTTTGGTAATAGATGAACAGCTATTTCTACAGTTTATATTTTTTAATCTTAAATATTTTACTAGCTGTACTATTTTTCTTGGCTTATGCGATATTGCTGACACTATTATATATAATTATCATCTTTTGGAAATTATATGTAGATTTAACTGTGCTTATTAATAGACTACAGTTCTTTTGCAAAAGACTTCTTTTCATGAAAATACAGACTCTTCTATTTATTTTATAGAATCAGGAATGCTAGATTATTATTTATTAATAACATATTCATACTATTTTTCTGAAAGAACATATACCAAAATTATACAATATTTTGGAGACGATAAGAATTTCTTTTTACTTTAATTAGAGAGGCGTAGAGGTAAATATTTGGTTTACATATTCTTTTATATTATCATTGAATATTAAATAAAACGTTAAACAAATATTCATCTACTTTTCTCTAATCGTATATAGTAATAAGAAAGTTTTATTGTCTCCAGGAAAATTGTTCAAATGTAGGATATAATCTTTTGGACATTTGGTATCTATATCTGTTTAAAAAAGAGAAAAATTGAAACATGCATTTTGTTATTGATTTTAATGCCTTAAAGTATAGCATATATGATTTTCAAATACTTTAACAATTTCTACCTTTTAATATAATCCTGATACTGATTGATACACATTAATATTTAAGGTAAACTTTTCATTAGCAAAGTTATGAATACAAATCTCAGGTTATCCAGTCAGTTCTATCCTCCGCAATGAAAAAGAGGCTGTTTTATTTTTATTTAATCTGAAAAAGAAACTTCACAAAGTACCACAAAGCTTATTGCATTCTATATTGTACAATAGAATGTTATACTTATCTAATTATTGGTTCCTCTTATTATAATTAACTGGAAGTTTTTGTGGATTTGCTAAATTGACACTTTTAACCACAAACTAGCCTCACTGCGTCAGGTTAATTAGATACACACACAGTTGACAATACGTCAGATCAAAATTCTAGCGAGACATTACTAAATACAACCTCATTATCATTAAAGAGAGCAAATCTGTCTAAGTCAAAAATTAGTTGGCAGCGCAGTAGTAGAAAAATGTCGTCAAAGCGACTAACTTCAGGGCGAAGACATCCGCCGAGGATTGAATGAGATAAAGAAGAATCGTAATATTTCGGTATATATATATATATATATATATATATATATATATGGACTAGATTAAATGGAAAGAGAGGGCAGGTAAAAAGTGATTAAAATGTTCTAATTACAACACAGGTATTTTGAAAAAGAATTCAATATCCATAAATGTCTACACTTTAAATTTTGTAAACATGCTGGTTTATACAGCCAAACTCAGTTCTTTTGAAGAAAGTTAAAATGCAGTGAAGGAAGTGGTTTTATAATTGTAAGTATTGAAACTGACCTATTTTTTATACGTTTAGATACAGTTAACATGTCATTTGTTTTATTTAATTAGAAAATTTATAGTATAGTAATGGCATAAATTATAAATTTTAAGCGTAATTAATTGTTGAAAAAGTTTAAAGCTGCTGCAGTAAGGAATAAGAGAGGATAAATGATAAAAATATTCTCTAGCGTCGTTTAATTAGTAATTAAAATTACCAACTCTCAACTCCGGGATAACGGTAAAGACATGTACGTATTAATATGAGAAAAACATATTTGCATAGCGAATTTTGCTAACGCTTCACTGTGTTTGCTATTTTTATTCCGGTTATGAAATAAACCGTCGCTATAAAGGCATACGATTGAAGCGAATCAACGATTTCAACTTTGCTGGTGGTATACATTTCATCAATCCTCCCTCTTATCAATAAAGCGAAAAAAACGTAACTCTGAATCACATATACCAATGCTTACAATATGCTATCGACAGATGATACGAGTATTCGATTAGCCGTATCATGAAGAAAGAACCGATTCTATATCCGGATAAAAGCTCCCGTTCTCGAATCGTAAACTCTTCGTAGGATTTCTCTATTCATATTAAACCGAATATTTTCTCTGTGTTTTTTTCTATTGTATAGCAAAAAAGTGTGCGAACATTTAAGATAATTAATTTAAAAATGGATTATTCTCCTACTTCCAATATAATTCGAATATAATTAAAATTTATATTAATAATCGTTTTATAATACGTTTCATTTAATTACAATAAAACTATGTTTCGTCTAATCTTTTTCTTTATCTGTTTGAACTTCTGGTAGATGCAAGATTGGCTCTCAATAGTATTATATTTAGCCTTCAATGTAACGTAGGTTAAAAGGCTCGAAAAAAAATAATAATTATAGAAATCAGGCCATCTTTAGTAGATCGATCATAATGAAGTCGTGTATTTACAAACTAGCTGTATTTTAGGCTTGCCGCTTTTGTAAATGTTATATATTTATTGTAACATAGGGAAAAAGAATAGTCTCTAGTGTGACCCTTACTTGAAAATGTTACAAGCACAATACTGTTACATAATAAAAGAAAGCCATATCAGCCGGAAACACAATCCACAAAAGCAAAATTGAAATTTCTACTGAAAATTATTAAATATTTTAAGTAATACGTATCCCTACATTTTTAAGAACTTGTTTTTAGAGGAAAAGAGTTACTAACATTCTAATAATTTTTCATTTTTTCAATTAAATGTTTACTGATGATACAGCTTTCTTCTATTTAACGACAGAATACTGCTAGAGAGCTGATGTTCCATGAGCCTGTAATGGTGCAGTATTGGCAATAAGCACTGTGCCAGGAATAGATTTAGGCTGCAATAATAATACTGAACAATAGTAGGTAATGATGGTATTGATCCAGTGCATGACCCTAGCACACTATTGATTAAAATGTTTACTTTAATATATACAGGGGAGTTAGTTTTCTATATAGTTGATTGTCATTATAATTAATTAAAATACAGAAAACTAAATCAACATCATAATATTATGGACCTTTTGAAACAGTGTCATCGTTGCAATGAACTTAGTGCCTCGGTCTCGTATCATCTAGACCGCGAGACTTAAATAGTCTCGGTCTTGATCTGGTAAATTTTAAGTTTCATAGGTCTCGATCTCGATTTGGTTCTCGGTATTGTCACGAGACTCTCGAATCTCGAACTCAAAAGCTTGAGCTGCGCGTCAACACTGAAGCATTACTTGACCTTCGTAAAAAAAATAATCTTTTACTAAAATTACCGTAAATTATAGTATTCACAAAACAGGTAGTTAATTCTGGTTGATTTTATTTGAAAAGTTATAATTAAATTTTACCATAAAACAAAAAAACAAACACAAAAATTCTGGTATTTAATGGAAAATATAATTATAAAGCTGTAAATAGCTGAACAATAATTGTTGACGATCTATCTCTTCTTCGTCTACCGATGTTTTTGATGTTTAGCTTCAAACTTTGTCGGCTCTATCGTAGTTGTGCGGTGTTGTTTTTTTATCGGCCCTGCAATAGAGGATCTTCCAAGTACAGTACTGTCTTAACCCTTCTTTGCATGATGATGTAAATTTCCATCATATTGTTTTTTACATAATACATATTTTTATTTACACCAAGATTTTTAAAAATATTTTTCCTTTAATCTAGAGCATTAATTACATCACCCTGATTTAAAAAAAAGAAAAAATCATGCAAAGAAGGGTTAATTACATCACCCTGATTTAAAAAAAAAGAAAAAATCATGCAAAGAAGGGTTAAGTTAACCCGCTAATAGGTACATTGTTTTTTTTACGTATAGATAGGCGCGTGGAGTGCTACGGACACCCCGTTTGTTTTTCTTTACTCGACGTAAAAATTTTACGAATTAAGATTTATTTTTCAATAAATGTTATCTATGCAATGTTCCCTTTGGTATACAACAGCGCAGTTGCATTTCTTTAAGTTATCTCTATTGATTAAACGCTAATACTTGTAACTGACTGCACAATTTTTTCGCTAAGTTATCGATCAATTTCTATTTTTGGGGTACTCTGGACACCCTGCGCATCCATTTACGGGTTAAGAGTTCCAAAAATTGATCGAAATAAACTAAGTATATAAAAACACGATGGAATACAAAATTAAGTTAGTCTATGACAGATCATCGATGTAAACGGATCACAAATAATCAATTGACAGTTAAAACGTTTAACAAAATAGTTTAACTAACAACACGATTAAAAAACCCGCATTACAGTGATTTTCAGCGTGATTACAGTGATTGTAGGATAAACTAAAGACAGAGCAAATTTACAATCGTACAATCTATAGTGCAGGCTATTACGAAATTGTTAACATAAGTGCCTAACCAAAATCTGTGAAATTATAAAATGTCGAAGCGAAAAAATACTTCGAGTTCCAATAAAGAAAATGATAATGAAGACATCGATTTTGATAGCGAAACCGGTGTATCTAAAAGGCAAAAGGAATAACTTGCTTTAATATCGTCAGCATCAGATATTTGTGAAACTACTGTTCGTAATACCCCTTACAATAAATATTATACTTTCAAAAAAATATACAACAATAAAATGGGTATGTATGAAATTTATGCACGAGAAAAGAAAATTAAAAATACAATAATGAAAGGCTATAACAGGAGTGGTTTAAGAAGACATCTTTAGTCTTGTCATAAGAAAATATTTTAGACGAAATTCGGTAAAATTCGGTAGGCCGCTAATAAAAGGACAAAAGTCCATTGAGGCTGCATTTTTAAAGGCTAGTATTTTTTTATAATTGTCATAGTATATTTCCAACGTTTTGTTTTTAATTATTTTATATATGTATTTTTAAAACTGAAAATGAAATAAACAGGGAGGATAATGAAGAATTAAGTAAATCTAGCTTCGATAAAATGGTGGTAAAATGGTTATACGCAAAATATTTGCCATTTAGCTTCTTTGAGGATATCCACACCCAACTATTATTTAAAGCGCTGAATAAACAGTTAATTGAACCCAAAAAGATGCCCTAAGGAATAAAGTCTTATCCGAACTTGAAGAAATGAAAGAGAGAGAAAATTTGGGAAAGGTATTACGAAACAATTTAGCAAAAACATCGTTCACTGTTGATGGGTGGATGTCTGTTGCAAATAAATCTTTTTATAGGATAATGTATTATGAGACTGTTTTGTCATTTGGTATTTAAAATGAAATTGAAGACATAACATTAGATAATGTTTCGGATAATACCAAATTTATTGAAAAGCTAACAATTTTATTGGCTAAGTATGGTATTCATTTCGATCCGAATACGTAACATTTTCAATGTTTTGTTCACATCTTAATCATAAGGGTCCAAGATAAGTTTCAATTTTTAAAAATTTCCAACTCTGATGGTATATCAAATGCTGCTCAAATTATATCCGGTGATTCCAACAATTCTCATCACGACGATAACATGGATACAGACGAAAGAAAAATTTTATAGTTAAACTTAAAAGATTATTTGTAAAAATAAAAAAATCAGAACAATCACAAATTAAATTAAGATATTGTTGTGAAACAA
Source organism: Prorops nasuta (assembly GCF_024137725.1). Classification (NCBI taxonomy): domain Eukaryota; kingdom Metazoa; phylum Arthropoda; class Insecta; order Hymenoptera; family Bethylidae; genus Prorops; species Prorops nasuta. The sequence goes on from NW_027116806.1 coordinate 3,323,907, forward strand.
CGAGTATCAAATTTCTATCACCATCTGTTGACTTTTCCACCCAATGGAATACCATATTTGATATGTTAAGTACTGGATTGCACTTAAAAATTGCTTTGAAAGTCTTATGTGAAAATAACGATGTTTTCCCCAATTTAATGCTAACGGAACAAGAGTGGACTTTATTAGCTAAAGTCAGCAAATATTTAAAAGCTTTTAAGGCAGTATCTACTGAACTGGGCGGTGATAAATATGCCACATTACCAATTATTATTATACCCTTCAATATGTTGCTGAACGAAATTCAGAAACAAATGTTTGAGCTTGATCTTAAATAAGACAGAAATAACATCGATGAAGCTTTATTGCACTCATTTCGCTGTGGCAAGGACAAGTTGTTGAATCATTATTACAAAACTTATTAGCCATATTGTGCATCTTTAGTTATTGATCCCAAGCATAAAGCAAAATCGTTCGATTTAACCAACTGGGGGTAAGAAATGAAAAATTCTTCTCTAAATATGTTTACAATATTTTTTAAATCTTACTGCGATAATGATAATTTGACTTTGAAAAGTTCTAATTCCGATACTAAAAATATGAGTGATAATGCGCGGTGATTTTTATAAAGCAGATAATAAATACTATAAAAAGAGCGAGACAAAAACATGGAAGGCGGAATTTGATGCTTACAAAAATACTCCAAGAGTTGTCAGAGACGTCAACATATTGCTTTGGTGGAAATTAAATGCAGATACTTATCCAATTATGGCAAAAGCAGCCGAAGATATTCTAAATGTTTAAAAACACGAGTACATACTATTCGCCATCGCAACACTCACTAGGTGGCGCATCGAATCGTTATAAAAATGGCCGCTTAAAAAGGAAAACATTAGAGAAAAAGAGATAGTGCAAGTTAGAAAAAATAGAATAAATATAATTATTAGGTCACCATTAATGGAATTACTTTTGCAATATGTTCGACACACTTAATATTAATTTCTGTGAAAAATTTTTTCAATGTTTTCCTTTCTAAGTCAGTTCTGAATTCACCACCAGTTGGCGCTGACCTTTGCGTGCGACAGCGAATACGTACGCGTGGCCTAAGGTGTGTGGACGCGGCTTGAATCCCCCGATGACATAGCCAGTTGGCCTCGTGCTCGAGCCACACGCAACTGCCACCAGTTGGCGTTCGCAAAGGAATCTACTGAGCCGAGCGGTACTCCACGCGCCACCGGTCGATTCTTCGACCAACTACGACGCTTACGTCACGCGGATGAGTACCCTTCATACTTTCGGTCTTATTCTCGATATTCGTATCAATACTGGCTTCACCTGTATGAATGCAAAAGTGACTAGAAAGTTATTTTTGCATTTAAATAAAATTTTGACAGCTCCGAAATATTTTCATCATCACGAGGTAATTCTATGCTAATGAAATTTTGTACTAAAGAAGTTAGAATCTCTTTATTATCGTTTAAAATTGAATAATCAATTTCTCGTATGAAGAAGTTCTTTATTTTATTTGCTGCCCAAAGAAGAAATGCTATTTAGTCAACAGTATCTTTTTAACTATAACCATTATAATTTACAAGTAAGTAATTATTGAATTGACCCTTTTTTTCCATAATTTGGTATTCAACAATTTTTGTTCCGTCTGTAAGGTTGAAGGTCTTTTTTAGGAATCGCCCTCCTTTAAAAAAATCAATGTAAAATGTGTGCAAATGGTTAGTGCTATCATACCCTGTTTTTCCATTTAATGAAAAAATGTGGTGGGCATATAGCACCACCGCAGCGAACACATAATCGCCTTGCAACCCCTTAAAAAATTATAGAAAAATTGAGAGGCGATTTATAATAACTTTTTAAATGCCTCTCTGTAAAAACGGTCTCGGTTGTGTACTACTGTCTGCTTACGTATGACTTACAGAGTACTTTAAACAATGTGGAGCATTATGTTATTAAGATTTTTTTACAGCTCTCAGAGTCCCACTGATTATCTTGCGTAATATATTTTCTCCAGAGGGCAAATTGTGTTATTGGAGTTGAGAAGAGCGAATGATTTGGCCACGATTCCTTTAATTTCTCCATCGTCGTTTCTGCAAGATTATCTAAGAACCCTGAAATGTTGGCTTCGTTTGCTTCTTTGGCTTTATTGATCACTTGTAGTAATAATAAGCCATGTTTCTCGATCATCATTTCTCATACCGGTATCTGCGTATTTACTTACAAAAATTAACCCTAGCCGGGTCTCCGCATTGAATTTCAATGCTGAATATACGTACATTTGAAAAACCTGTACAGAAATTTCAAAAACTTAATTAAAGAATTATTATGCAAATAAGTACAACAAATATCAAAAGACACTATAGAGTTGCGACAAAAGGAATAATGCACGTAGAAAAACATTATATATGAGCGATTTCACCAATTCGGGAACTCGTTTACTGACGCACGTCCCAGATTTTGTTGCTATTCTCAGATCTTGTACTCTTTATCGAAAAATGATTCTCTAATTTTTTTCAGAATTTTTTATCCATTATTTTCGACGTGATTATATTGGAAAGTTTTTAATTTTAAGTACGTCCTAATTTTTAATTTATTTTTTATACTTTTTCAAATGACTTAATAGATTTTTTTCTCATATGATTTCCATATAAAAAAATCTCACCTTTCCAGTGGAATAATTGTTCTTCTAGTAACATCACTTTATACCGAAGAAATTAGCGTTTAAAGTATAAAAATAAATTTTTCAGGCAATGCATACTTTTTTTTTTATGGTATATTTTTCGTAAAGTTGAGAAAATTTCACATGGAACCTGTAACTTTCAAAATGGGATTCCTATTAAAACTCGTTGAACCGATAATAATAAAAAAAAAATAAATAATAAATAGTTTACCGCAAGTATTATGGACTATCTCGATTCTTAGGGACTTTTTTCCAATTATGATACTAGAGCCTGTAATATTTACTCGAAATGACTTAATTTTATTACTGTAGGTGGCGGTGTCTTTGCGTAAAAGTCGGGATTACGTAGGAGTACTAACCTAAATTTTTTGTTCCCCAACCCTAAATATACTCTTGTTTTGAAAGTTTAAAGTTTAAAATTTGTAGGTTTGAAGTTGATTTAAAACTAAAAAATAATAAATAGAGTGGAAAAAATATTGGATGAGCTATTACTACAAATAAAAATTTAACTTGGTACTCCTACGTAATCCCGACTTTTACGTAAAGACAATGCCACTTACAGTTTAATAAAATGAAGTCATTTCGAGTAAATATTATAGGCTCTAGTATCAAACTTGGAATAAAAGTCCTTAAGAATCGAGATAGTCCATAATACTTGCGGTAAATTATTTATTATTTCTTTCTTTTTAGTATTATCGGTTCAACGAGTTTTAATAGGAATCCCATTTTGAAAGTTACAGGTTCCATGTGAAACTTTCTCAATTTTACGAAAGAAATACTAACAAAAAAAATTTGCATTGCCTGAAAAATTGAATTTTATACTTTAAACGCTAATTTCTTCGGTATAAAGTGATGTTACTAGAAGAACAATTATTCCACTGGAAAGGTGAGATTTTTTTATATGGAAATCATGTGAGAAAAAAATCTATTAAGTCATTTGAAAAAGTATAAAAAATAAATTAAAAATTAGGACGTACTTAAAATTAAAACCTTTCCAATATAATCACGTCGTAAATAATGGATAAAAAATTCTGAAAAAAATTAGAGAATCATTTTTCGATAAAGAGTACAAGTTCTGAGAATAGCAACAAAATCTGGGACGTGCGTTGGTAAACCAGTTCCCGAACTAGTGGAATCGCTCCTTTTAAAGGGCCATCCTCGAGACACCATTCTCTTTTGCAACACCTCAGTACGGAGTATAATCAAAATTTAAATTAAAAATTAAATTACCTGCTCGCTATCCGGTTATTACATCATTAGCTCCTTTCTGATTAAATCAAATGTGAAGTGTAAAGAACCTTCGTCAGGGTCAAACATATCAACAATTTTCTTTGATTTTGAGAAGGAGCATGGAATAGTATATAAATGTCTAAGGTAAACAAAAAAGTTGTTACTCTTAACGGGATTCCTCACGCGTGCTTTACCGACAGTACAAGTCAATAAACAATTCGTTTAATAAAATTCAAATGCGAAGCAAATTGAAAAAACAGGCTTCTTTATGACAAGGTGCCAATTCTAACGAGTCAATCGAGTTTAACAAAACTCAAATCGGATAAAGAATAACGCTGTACCACTGTCCCGCGTTCTTGAAGTCGAAATAACCAAAAGTAACCTCTCTTCAAGAACGCGGCACAATTGTACAGCGTTATTTTTCAACTAATTTGAGTGTTTTTAAGTTCGTTTGACTCGTTAGGACTGGCACATTGTCCTACAAACGCCCGATTGTTCAATTTGCTTCGCATTTGAATTTTATTAAACTAATTGTTTATTGACTTTAACTGTCGATAAAGAAGGCGTGAGGGATCCCGTTAAGGCAATCCGCTAGCTAATCAAAAAGAATCTTATTCATAAAATAATATTCATTTTCAATTTCATCGAAAAACATACGGGTAAAATGAGATGGCAAGTAATTAAAATAATCCTTAATAACAAGAAGGGTTGAAATGGAATTTGATAAATTCGACAAATAATAGACTTGATCGATATAACAAATATTTAAAATAAAGAAAAATAAATGAAATGCAATTACACATTCTTCAGTAAATATTTAAAATTTCATTTAAGAGAAAAAAATAATTACGAAAAACCACTTGTTATGCCTGTGGTTATTTATATATTATATATTATGATATCATTAACCCTTTCCACTCCAAGGCTGTTTTTGTTTTTATTCCTCAGTGTCGAGTGACACTCGACATTGGAGTGGAAAGGGTTAATGATATCATAATATATAATATATAAATAACCACAGGCATAACAAGTGGTTTTTCGTAATTATTTTTTTCTCTTAAATGAAATTTTAAATATTTACTGAAGAATGTGTAATTGCATTTCATTTATTTTTCTTTATTTTAAATATTTGTTATATCGATCAAGTCTATTATTTGTCGAATTTATCAAATTCCATTTCAACCCTTCTTGTTATTAAGGATTATTTTAATTACTTGCCATCTCATTTTACCCGTATGTTTTTCGATGAAATTGAAAATGAATATTATTTTATGAATAAGATTCTTTTTGATTAGCTAGCGGATTGCCTTAACGGGATCCCTCACGCCTTCTTTATCGACAGTTAAAGTCAATAAACAATTAGTTTAATAAAATTCAAATGCGAAGCAAATTGAACAATCGGGCGTTTGTAGGACAATGTGCCAGTCCTAACGAGTCAAACGAACTTAAAAACACTCAAATTAGTTGAAAAATAACGCTGTACCATTGTGCCGCGTTCTTGAAGAGAGGTTACTTTTGGTTATTTCCACTTCAAGAACGCGGGACAGTGGTACAGCGTTATTCTTCATTCGATTTGAATTTTTTTAATCTCGATTGACTCGTTAGAATTGGCACCTTGTCATAAAGAAGCCCGTTTTTGCAATTTGCTTCGCATTTGACTTTTATTAAACGAATTTTTTATTGACTTGTACTGTCGGTGAAGCTCGCGTGAGGGATCCCGTTAAGGACATATAACCAATAGAAGGTTTACTAAACAGTTGTACCATTAGGAAGTTTCTAAGTAAAGAATTATAATCCTTAATAATTTTTTAATCAAAAGTTAGACAAAACCGTTTATAACAATTGTATTCTTTAAATCATTCACTGTATATGAATTTATCGATTTGGCATAAGTTAACCGAAAACTTTGTATAATGGTTAATAAGGTATAACTAATGTTTCATTAAGGGGACATTACTTTTTCTCGGCCCAACATTTCAGTCAATTTTAATGACCTGATAAATTAATAAACAAACATTTTTTGGATTCGTATTTCTTCTGACGTACATTTCATACATTCAAATACTAGAAACAGTAATGAAATCATTTAGGAAAATATTTTTAACATGGATTTCTACAGACTCGTTGAGATTGGTTTGAAAATCGACGTCGGTTTGCGTGCACGATTGCGGTCTATTGGAAAGACTAAACTAAAAGAAGTAAATGTTGTTAAATAAAGCATAAGTATGGCTATAGTACAAACTACGATCATTTTTATTTGTAAAACTTTAAAAACTGGCAGACCTTATGTTTCATTATTTTAGAAAATAGCATTATTTTTCTTAAGGAAACTGTTAAAAAAGGGGAGAGGAAAATTATCCAATCTTATTTATTTTTGTTTGTTCTGAAGCTATTGATATGTGGAAAAATATATTAAAATTTCAAAGTAATTGATTAAATACTATTTGAGTTGTAATGCACGCCGATTGCAAAAATGCTATTTGACATACGGGTTTAAGGATTTTACAATCAAATTTTCTCATATAAAACCTACTTACAAATTGCAAGCAATCAGCTGTTCAGATACCGTACAATAAACATCATTGGTCGATTTCCTTTGTATTGTAATTTATACTACACATTCATCAAGTAAAAAAAAGTTTATTTCAAACGTTAAGATATTGTGTGTGTACTGCGGAGTCGAATTGAATAGGCCGACACTTAACGATATAAACATCTATAAATTCATAAATATTCCAAGTTTTGCTATGAACTTTTCAGGACATAATCTTTAAACTTGAAACATTCCAGTAAGATACTTTTTAAACAATCGGTTTTTTTACCCTATAAAAAGTTTAATGCCCCCTTAATTGATATTGTTTGATAGTCGCAGATATACAATCGAAAATAAACAAAAATGATAGCCGTAAATATATTATTCTATCAAAAAAAGTGCCATAACTACTTCCTTATTTAAAAAAATAATGTAGTAGGAGATTACTAATTGTTAAAAGAATATTATTTTATGTACAGGACGGAGTACTTAAAGGTGCAATATCATGGTGCGTGGATTAACTAATCTTGTGCTTTGTGGACAGTGAATGGAACACGGATCTAATGAATAGATTATGAATCACATTCATCACAACGCGATTCTCTTAGTTTTGCATTGCGCACACGACTTATCAATCCATATGCCGTAAGATTTCACGTTTAAACGCCTTATTCTGTATATTTGTATGATACGTATGTTTTTTTTTTTAAAGCGTTCAATCGCCTCAAAATATACATCATTTAAAATATAATGCTGCAGATCGAGCTGAATAAAATATAATTTTATATAAAATTCCAATAGCTCTTAAATTACTTCAAATTCAATTTGGAAAATTAAAATTACTATTTGTTCTAATCGTTAATTTTTATTTCCCACCTTATAAATGGAGTTGATATTTTATCAAAAATAGTATCTGAAAGCGAAAGAATTAGTCCCGATAAGGTATATCTTTTTTTTCTACTGTAAAAATATTTTATTAACTCACTTTAGTCCTTTGCTGCTGCATATTTTCAGTATTAATTTGTAACACGATATTTATAATAAAAATTCTCTTTTAAGATATTTGTTTTTTAATTAATTTTTATTTTATTTAATAATCATAATTGAGCTAAAAGAATTTTTTAATATAAATTAATGAAAATTCATAAAAATTTATGGAATGATATAAAACCGGAATCTAGGATATATATATATAAGATCGGCGGATTTTGCATATTTAAGTTATTGGATAATAACCCTAACGAGATGATCAGGCTATTGCTAAAAATAATTATTGAACCTGAAAAACTGAAAAACTATTCAACAAGTGGAAATGGAGAGAAGGAAGAGATACCCAAAGAAATTTTGGATGCCATCGATTGTAAATATTTTATCTTCTTAATATTTTTTATACGAGAGAGAATAAGGGCTTCTTAATCTCCATAAATCAATTTTCTTTCAGGGTATGTTAGGAAAAATGCATCATTATAATTGAAGCGAAACAAATTTACACGTGTTGTAAATTTATGTTGCTTTGCACTTTGAAACTCAACAAAGGGGGGATGACTGAAGACTAATATTAAACTCGTTTAGCTCTCGGTGTTTTTTGGGAGTTTATATTTAATCATATTTATATTTTTATTAATTGTTTAGCATACTCCAAATTTAACAAACTAAATGTATATTTTGAAAAATAAATTATATTGAGTAACAATTAATGATTATTAATTTATTTAAATATTATAATTATAACGTGAAAAAATTGTAGTTTTAATTAATTGACTAAAAATAATGTAGCGCAAGGCAAATATTTTAATTTAATATATAAATTATAGTCTCACATAAATATATTTAAAAAAAAGTATTCCGGATGTCATCAGGAAGACAGCTTGGATTCTAGCTTTATCAAGACGCCTCCGTGTCTTTTTTTAAACGCTTTTAAATGTATATCTCACCCTATTTAGGAAACTTTTTTTTTACGCGGGTAACGAAGCCGGACTGTGAGAACAAAGCTCGATTTATATTATACAACGCCGGACCAACACGGCATAGCACGACACGTTAGTTGAAGGAGTATAGGAAATATGTTTAGACATGTGTTCAACTAGTGTACAGTGCTGTGCCATCCTAGTCGGATGCCCTATAGTATAGATCCAGTCTAATTGCCTATACAAATGTACTATATCATATTTGGACATTGCGTTGCTGGTCCGTGAGATGCCGTTGATCTTACATGCGTATAGTGAAGAATTCACCTTAACGAATTGTAGCACTGATATTCGCAAGTAGAGCCCTTTAAAAATCAGTGTTTTTGTCGAATATTGAAACCACAGAGCGACAGTTGAATGGCCAAGTTTATAGACTAGCTAAACTACAACCGGCCATATCCACCGGTCACGTGAGTGTTGTAGCACAGTCTCTAGCGGTCGCAATCCTTCCCGGGTATCGGCAAATTTAATTTGCACAAATTTTGCACATATGCTACAATAAGTAAATTCGGGAAGTTAAATGAATACGTTTGAAGGAAATACAATATATATTCAAACTAACACTAAGTAATTGCTAAATAAGTACTAGGAGATGTACCCTTTTACCATTTTTTCTGTATGTGATGTCTGCTACAATTTTCGACTTTGTCCTTTTCTTCTATGGCAAAGTATAAGGTCCCTAGATTTGCAGTGCAGAAACATCTTACAGACTGTCAAGAGATCCGTAACAGTACGCTTGATTAAGAATTGACTAAAAGTTGACCTTTTTCATTTAGTTCTGCGTCAATTTTGCTATTATTTATATGAATATGATATAATATATGAAAATGTTAAATGTTACTGAGATTGCTATGAGATGCTATGCCGACAAGGAGTTATTATTGAAATTTTTAGTTTATAATGTGTAATACAATATTATACCAGCTTACAGCCATTATATCTAACGTCCTTATTAGGTAAATGAAATTACTTTTTGCACTTAATTTGAATTCCTTTTTGAAGCAATAACTAACACTATATTATCTATAGCAATTCCTGTACTTCATAAACAGGATGTCCTAATAATTCTTATTTCAATCACAGAAATTAATTATAACTTGTATCAAATCATTAAGATTAAGCTTCTTAGACTTTACTTTCATAATTTTTTGTAGTTACGCAAAACTGGGTTTGATGGTGTCAAGAAGCTACAACTTACGTTACCTTCACCAATAGCTAATTATTGAAGACACTGCTAAACTGCAAGAAAATAGTGCTAAATAATCCATGAAAGGAGCTGAAGATTTAGATGACTATATCGGATATGAGGCTTTCGAAGCCCCAGGATTTTCTGCTAAGGTTTGAAAATATATCTATTCCATTTTACATTCTTACTATGAGTAATTTTTTTTTTTTTTTTTTTTAATAGAGCTGAATTTGGTATGGGGAATGTGTGTGTGTATGTGTGCGTCTGATTAAAGATTGGGAAATATAACTGACAATTTTATTCACTTGTGTATCTTTCAATATTTAACACAGTGAAGCCTGAAGACCATTATTTCTTACTTTATAAACTAGTTTTAAACAAACTGCAGATAATTGAATACTCAACTGAAATGATTAACGCATTTAATGAATCAGCATTACATATTGCCGCGCAAGCAATTTTGCTTTGACAGCATCTTGTACGACAAAGTCATCAGAAGGCGTCACATATACAAGGTGTCCAACAGCATAAAGGTTGCCATCATTTTTCAGGTACGTCCGATACTATAAGAACATAATATTTACGAGTAAAGTTGTTGGACATCGAAGGGGACATAAAGTGGTGATATTAATTTGAGCTTCAAACGTCATTTAACGACTACATGAAAGTTATCTTAGATTGTGGGTGTGTGTGTGTGTGTGTGTGTGTGTGTGAATGGGAAAAACCCTATATATTATTTTATAATTTTCTAGCTAACTTCAAGTACTTTCAAAAACTGTCTTATTATTTTCTCATTTCATCCTGCTGTTTACGAGATACATCAAATTGAAAATATATGTAAGTGAGCGACTATGAGTCTGTATGTATGGCGTTTACGTACACTATTTTAGTTAAACCCTTTACTGTATGCAGTTTCAAAACAAAGTATCTCGTCAACGACTGTATAAAATGGAAATGCGACAAAAGAATTTTGAAGAGGTCTTGAGGTCAGTTGCAAAAATATGTAATAATATATGGAATGTTCTATTTCAAATACTTAAGTTGACCTTCATGTAGCTGTCAAATAACGTTTTAAGGCCAAGCTAATATCACCATTTTATATCCTTCCCAAAGTCAAAAAGTTTTATTTGAATAGTTTTTTTCTAAAGTATTAGAAGTGCCTAATAATTCGTGGCAACTATTAACTAAAGCCCTTGTATACTGAAATGTATATGTTAGATTGAGAAAATCGCGTAAGTAATATAATTCCTGTAGTTAGCGTATACATAATAGGTTTAAAACTGCACCTTCATTTAACGAAATAATTATTTAAGGATACTATGATGTTATTCCAATATACTAATTGCAGCTATTTTTATTGGCATAAAAATGAACTCTTGTATATTAAATTTCTTGCTATTGTGTGAAGGGAACAAATTTAGAAAAGAATGAAATTTTTCATTCATGGATAAATCAGAAGACCACGAAGAAAATGAAAATAATGTCAACAACTCTAAAAATTAACTGAGAAAAATGACGTTGAGTTAAGAGTTAAAAATAATGAATAATAATGTGACCAACAAAATATTAACTTATTTAGAGGTAAGTTTATTTTTAGTTTCTTTTTTATACTTCTTGTTTACTTTTAATAAAAAATGTCTCTGTATTTTATAAACGTTGAGTGTTTTGCATTATTCCTTATAGTATATTTAAGCATTGAGAAAAAGTCAATAAAAATCTAATTTAGGTATCAAACAAAATGTATATGAGATATTACGACGTGGGTTTTGTAAAATTATCATAGAAAAAGTATAAGGATTGAGCTGCAATCTTGGGAAAAAGTACGTCAAACATTTCTTTAATCTGTCCAAACAAAATCAATAATGGTTCCACCTTTAATTAAAGAAACAATACACATTTATAGAATTCAAAACTGAAATACGAATCAAGAAAGCTTTGTTGAGAAATAAACGTTTCTAATATAAAGATATTACAATTACTACTTTATTCAAGCAACAGTTTATAGCAATCAATATAAGAAATTAATTGCTATAAAAATGGAATAAATTCTTATAATAAAATATAGTAAATAAATAAGTAGAAATTGTTAATAATACAAATTAAGAGTAAAATAAATTTCATAAGTGGTAAAAACATAAGAAGAAAGTAAAACGAAACTTAGAAAAATATTTATTTACAAGTTAGCATTTTAACAACAGATCATTGTATTAAATATTTTTTAGGAATAAAGTAGGCGAGAGTGGAATAAAATGATCTCTTGATATAGTAAGGGCCTACCCACTCTAGGATTTAAAATAAAAACGATTTACTTTGTTGCTTTAAATAATGCGTGAAAGTCATAAAAATAATATAGTAAATTATTAAGTTCCGTTATAATCTCCGAACATCTGAATTTTTCTGCAATCGGCCGTGGCCAGATTGAGCCCACATTATGATATTAATGGCAAATAGGTCAAGTTTTGTATAATTTGTACTTTTGTGAATATAAATCAGGTTTTCTCGATAATGTTTTTGAAGTAGCGAAACTGATTTATGGAGAATAAAGACGTCATAAATATTTTACTCGTTGCTTTGGTAATTATATACAAAATAGTAAGACTATATAGGTTTAATTAGAATGTGTGGCTTTGGTATTAGAAATTATTTAAAGTGGCAAATTAATGGAAGTTGAGATCGATATTTCTATTTGCTTATATAATGATATCCTTGCCATCGATTATGTATATTATTGATGCTGCAGGTACGAAAAACGATTACAGTAGCCAAAATTTTAGTCAGTAGTCTGATGTATTATATATGCATCAAGTCTGCGGAAATATCCCTATCCCAGGGGGTAAAAAGACACAGATTACCTTATAAATCCACAGTAAGGGAGCAGAATAGTATAACCCACAAAAAACAAGCTTCGCTTGTAAAAAAAGGACGGCAAGTACATAAGTCGTATCTAGCATGATTATTATATAGTAATATAAAATATTTTAATTAAAAAAATAATGAAATCCAAATGTTAGGCAAGTCTAAATTTAATTACCATGGCGAAAATTGAAATTTGGAAAAAAGTAAATAGTAATACAAAAATTAAATGCCGGGCCCGTTGTATGCAATCGTATTAAATAGCCACATTTTTAACTTACGAGAAGCAACGCTTATATTGCAAGATAGCGACTTACACATGAATATTACGGGCCCGGCAAGTAATTTTTGTATTACTATTTACTTTTTTCCAAATTTCAATTTTCGCCATGGTAAAAATTTTGACTTGCCTAACACTTGGATTTCATTATTTTTTTTAATTAAAATATTTTATATTACTATATATTAATCATGCTAGATACGACTTATGTACTTGCCGTCCTTTATTTATAAGCGAAGCTTGTTTTTTGTGGGATCTTATAACGTTTTGTAAGAATATAGGGATTAAAACTAAACAATTATTTTAACTAATTCAATCTAACAAAACATTTTGCAATGTTCTCATCGCTTCATAATATAAAGCTTCAATTCAAAATATTAATTTATTAGTCTATTAAATAAAATACAAAATATTACAATAATGAATTCTTATCATAATTACATATTTTAAGGGTTTTAACATAGTATTCAATGACTGTTTGAATTATAATTCCAACATTTTATATCCAAAATCAACTTAGAGCATTTCGCTTTCAAAATTTGCTTCTAATTTTACCCCTATCCACCTTTTTCTTAGGTGTCATTCTCACTATCAACTTTGCATTATGGCTCTTTCTCTGGCAAGCTATTGCCATTTATAGGTATATTCTTTTGATTAATATAAAATGGAAAATATATACCAGGTAATGCAATAGAAGCCTATATTTTTTAGGTATACTGCTTTCAGTTTCTTGAAGTTACACACTGTATGCTCTATTACATGTGAAATATTGAAATCATGAATTCCTTTCATATTTACATATCTACGTGATTTTATTATAATTTTCATCAACTATATGAGCTCTACATCCAAAATTGTATGCCCAAAATTACCTGCAAGCCCTTCACTCTCAAGGTTTTTCTTATGAATTGATTCATTAATTTTCCATCATTTTCATAGCTGTCACTTTCAATATCAACTTTGCATTATGGCACTTTCTCCAGCCGACTAGTGCCATTTATATTTTATTTGTATTAATATAAACTAAGAAATACACCAATTCCTGCATTGGATGCCTCTCTTCTTTAGATATATAATTTTCAACTTCCTAAATTTATTCACTGTATGCCCCATCATATGTAAAATATTGCAATCATGAATTATTTTCATATGTACAGATCTATATGATTTTGATATAATTTTCATCAACTATGTGATTTCTAATTCCAAAATTGTATACCCAAAATCACCTGCAAGCCCTTCACTCTCAAGGATTTTCTTATAAATTAACTAATATTTATCCATCATTTTCTTGGCTGTTACTCTCAACATCAACTTTGAATTATGTCACTTTCTTCAGCCTACTAGTGCCATTTATATTTTATTTTTATTAATATAACCTGGAAAATACACCAATTAATACAATGTAAGTCTCTCTTCTTAGATGTACAGCTTTCAATTTTCTATATTTATTCACTGTATACTCTATCACATGTAAATGATTGAAATCATGAATTATTTTCATATTTAAACATCTACATGATTTTATTATAATTTTTATTAACTATAAGATTTATATTTCTAAAATTGTATACCCAAAATCACCTACAAGCCCTTCACTTTCAAGGATTTGCTTATAAATTCATTCCTTTTTCTTAATTGTTACTCCCAATATCAACTATATTAATCAGGGCTCTTTTTCAAGCAAACTAGTGCCATTTGTATTTTCTTTTCATTACTATAAACTAGAAAATACATAAATTAATGCAATGAAATCCTCTCTTTTGTGGATATACTGCTTTCAGTTTCGCAAAATTATTCACTGTTTATTCTATCGCATGGAAAATATTAAAATGATGACTTCTTTTCATTGTTTTACTTCTATATAGATGATGTTATCATTATATTTATTATTTCATTGACTTATATATTTCAAAGAGTTTATGCCCAAAACCACCTGCTAACCTTTCGCTATCAAGAATTGGCCTACAAATTTGTTAATTTCTCCACCTTTTCCTTAGATTTAACTATCAACATTAACTTTGCATTATGGCTCTTTCTATGGCAAACTGATATTATTTCTGACTTTTTTCTAGTTAATATTACAGCTCAAGCCTGCACAATGCGACACAATAAATACGTTATTATAATTCAATCTGAAATAAAATCTTATTAAGTACCAAAACAAATTGTACATATTATATCATAAAATTCAATGTTATAATTATAAGAAATTAAATTTGGATAATTTTTTTGGAGATAACAATAATTTCTTGCTACTCTGATTAGAGAAGCATAGATAAATATTTGGTTTTAATACTTTTTTGATATTATAATTGAATATTAAATAATGATTAGCTAATATTTATCTACTTTTCTTTAATCGTAGTAATAAGAAAGTTTTATTGTCTCCTGGATAATTGTTTGTATTCAGCGCGTTTTTCTAACGGCGGCATATAGGTGATTCGTGTTAGTTGACTATAGCGCTGAAGATGATGGTTTCTGAGAGCGCTGATTGGTCAATATCATGTAGTGCCAGCATGAAATGGTCCGTTACTAATAGATGAATACGAAAAATGAGACCCTTCCTCCATTTTTGAGTGGAGAAGTTTTTACATGCTAGTTGTAACCGAAAGAGGTGTGAAATGGAAAAATTTCAAATAGTGAGGTTACTAAAGTAAAAATGGAAAATAATGAATGGAAAGTTCGAATATTCTTACTTTCCATTCATTATTTTCCATTTTTACTTTAGTAACCTTACTGTTTGACATTTTTCTATTTTACACCTCTTTTTGCTACAACTAGCATGTAAACACTTCTCCACTCCAAAATGGCGGATAGGTCTCATTTTTCTGATTCATCTAATGGTAACGGACCATTTCATGCTGGCACTACATGATATTGACCAATCAGCGCTCTCAGATACCATCATCCTGAGCGCTATAGTCAACTAACACGAATCTTATATATGCCGACGTTAGAAAAACGCCCTGTATATGATATAACCTATCGGACAATTAAATTCCACTTCAGTTTAAAGAAAGAAGAAGTTAAATATGCATTTTGTTAATGATTTCAATACCTTGAAGTTTAGCGTATGGTTTTCAAATACTTTAACAAATTCTTGCAATTAATGTGCTCTTGATAATCACTGATACACATAAATGTTGAAAGTATACTTCTTGGCACAGCGTTGAAAATATTAAAATATTAATCTTACTTCATCCTGTCAACTTTATCCTCAACAATGAAAATAGAAATGTTCTATCGCAATTTATCTGAAAAAGAAATTTCACAAAGTACTATAAAGTATATACTAACATCCAGTATTGTAAAATATAATGTTATACTTATCTAATAATTGTCGACTTTTTATGTCATTATTATTCGAATTTATTTTTCATTTTAAAAATTAAACACATTCATTAACATAATAAAGAACATTCTTACTGCATTAAATATACATAACCTTACATTACTATTGACTGTTAACAAGTCGCGGGATTAGCTATATCGATTACATCGATTTATTTACCAGTTCAAAACTATAGTTTCGTCGTTGAGTATAGTTCGTTGGAAGCGATGAGAAAATTAAGTCACTTTCCTTAGCGGCCAACATCAACCCGAGACGAGACATACATTCTGGCTGGAGAAGAAGATGACGGAAAGAAATGAAATTTTTCGTTATATATATAGCTAACAGAATATGAGATTTCTCGATTGCGTGGACCGATTTTGATGTTCATGGGCTCAAATGAAAGCTTGTTGCAAACCATTTCAAGAAAAGCTTTACTTAAATCATGGCAATGTATCATTCACGGAGAAAAATCAATTTAAAATTTGAGACAGCCAAACTTAGTGTATAAGATACAGTAGTGCCTCGACGGCGGTATAGACAAGTCTATACCTACTTTTATGTACTTGCCGTCGAGACACTACCGTGTCCCTTGATTTAATTTCGGAATACCAAATGCATATTGCAAATATCGCTAAATAAAGGTTACATCAAATTTTGTGCGATTTTTTTAGTATTCACAAAACTTTAAACGCATTATTCCTGAAACTACGCTTTTAAAACTCTATGCAATTGGATCTGAAACGAATCTTTACCTATCATTTTAAAATTTTTACCATGCTTTAATAAATAGAATATATACAGAGAAGTATATACGTAGGGTTTTTTACTTCTGTACACTTGGTTATTAACACTAGATTGCCTGAAATGTTTTGACTGCTTTTTAATTTCAGTTATAAAAAAAAGTAAGTTTATAATCACACAAAAAACAATCTTCGCTTGTAAAACAAGGCGGCAAGTACGTAATTCGTCTAACGTAAATAATATAGTAAAATAAAACATTTGATTTAAAATAATTAGTGAAATCCAAATGTTAGGCAAATATTTATTTTTACTATGGAAAAAGTTAAAATTTCGAAAGAATATTAGTAACACAAAAAAGTTACTTTCTGGGCCCATAATGTTCATACCTAAGTCGCTATCTTACAATATAAGCGTTGCTTCTCGTAATTTTGAAATGTGGCTACTTAATGACATTGCATAAAACGGGCTTCTGGCAAGTAACTTTTACATTAATATATATATATATATATATTTTTTTCGAAATTGTAACTTTTGCGACAATGAAAGTATATACTTGTTTAACATTTAGATTTCACTCATTTTTTTAATTGGAATATTATATTTTACTATATTATTTACGCTGGACGATTTATGAACTTACCGCATTTTTTACAGGCAAAACTTGTTTTATTGTGGATATTAAAATCTCTTACTATACAGTATGTATCAGCAGTGATGCTTTTAATTTTAACCACATATTCTTGAATTTAAACTAAGACGAAAAGTAATGTACCATTAATACCGTAGAAGCATCATTGCTGATATGACTTAATTTTAAATCGATATATTAGGGCTTCGATTTAACGGAAAAATTACTTTACTCTCACTTTCGTTGACAGTTCTATTTCGAAAAACAAATGTAGCTCGTACTTCAACGTTCCGCATTGCCATATGCACACATTTGAAACTATACCAATTATAAAAATTACCTCCTATAACGTCCTACATTCCTTTGATCCAGGTCCTGTATGGCCTGTATGAAATTTATTTTCTGTATATTTTTAAAAGAATTCTTGAAAGCACCCATTTAGTAGAAAATTCTGCATAACGATACGGCGTTATTTGTGAATTAATTTTGAAATCATTTTATCTTTACGGTAACGCGACATATGAACTGCTCGAAGGTATTCAAAACGTAGCATACTTAGAAAAGATTTTATAAGAAATTGTATTTTATTTCTGCTTTTGGAAATCTTACAGTTTTATCAGATGGAGCAGTTTGCTGCATCATTGGAAGGGGAAAATTACTTAAAAATAGATTTCAAGTAAGGCCATAGTCTTCTCTAAAAATTTCGATTCAAATGAAGAGTTTGAAAGGTCCATTTACGAATAAAAAAGCCTTTTTTCATTTTATGAAAGGACAATCGGCAAAATTAAAAATAATTTCTTCTTTATGCCATAGATTATCCATAGTTTTTGCTTTGTTGCCTAGTATTTTTTTCATAGTGTCTGCCTAAATAGAATTACCAGTAAAACTAGCCAATTGATGGACAGACCTGATTCTAGTTTATAGTTACTAGAAGCTGATATGGTCACTAAAATGAAATATTTTACAATTCTCTAAGTAAATCGTAATAAACTGAAGAGAAAACCATAAGTATTTACTAACATATCTGAAATCTACTCGTATCTAAGAGCGTGCAAGAACTATGAATAATAAACTACAGCATTAACAAAAAATTATTCTTAATTTTGCAGCTTGTCCTTTCATAAAATGAAAAAAGGCTTATTTATTCTAAAATGGATCCTTCATACTCTCCATTTATTAGGTCCAAATTTCGAGACAAGACTATGGCTTTGCTTGAAAACCAATTTTCGAGTCATTTTGCTCTTCCAATGATATAGCAAACGTCTCTATCCGAAAAAACAGTAAGCTTCTCAACAAATTTCTTATAATCACTTTTTTAATATAATACTTATTTTTTGACTACCTTAGAACAGTTCATACATCGCATTACCGAAAAGATGAAACGATATCAAAATTAATCAGAAAATAATGCCGTAACGTTACGCAAAATTTTCAGTTTAATATGTGCTTTGGAGGATCCTTTTAAAGATAGACAGAAAATAAATTTTTTTCAGCACCAGGATCAGGAATGTAAGAAGTAAACAGGTAATGTTTGTAATTTGTATAGTTACACATGTGGGCGTGTGGCAATATGGAACGGTGAAGTACGAACATCTTTTGTTTTTCGAAAGGAAACTCAACGAGAGTGAGAGTGAAGTAATTTTTCCGTTTTGAATCAAAACCCTGATTTATCAGCTTAAAATTGATTTATCTCAGGAATAATGCTTTTACGTATGTTATAATATAGGACTTCTCTTCTTAGTTAAGCATCAAGAATATTTAATTAAAATTAGAAACATCATTGTTGTTGCACCCTGTATACCTTTACATTTACAAAAACATTTTGGTGTATTTAATTTTTTTTTCCGCTGATGAGATTCGAACCTGCGATCGAGGGCAATTTCATCCTCATGCTCAATTTTCCAACATTTAAGGTGGTTCGTATGCGACTCTCTAGTAAAATAGAGTTGTAGGTAGTTACAAAATTGAAAGTAGTACTTTATTTATTCTGGTTATGATAGAAAATTAATTTATAAAAACTAAATAATTTAAGTGTTATTTTTATTCATTTTTATTAATCTTTTTGAAACAATTATATTAAAAAAAGTACGTATATGACTTAAGTAGTTGCCACATTTCCATGCAGATTATAGACTAGCACGAGATTTAAAATTTTTCACGAGTAATAATAGGAGATTATTATCGGTAATATACACATTTTCGGTGATTAAAAAATTGCTTATAATTTAAAAGATATTACTACAGTTTCTTATTGCTTTGTGCAGTCATTGCAATACGGGACATCATAAATTTCTTCAAAATATGTTGATCGCACATTAGGCTACACGTTAAAAGTGCGAAATTCAAATAATTATTTCTTACTTACATCATCGGTAACACATCATACCAGATTTTAGTAGATTATTCCTCTATGCCTAAATAATGTTTCTTTAAAATTTTAAATAATTCTGATGAAATTTAATTGGCGCTCGAACCACCTTAATTCACTCTGCTAATCTGTGACTTGATTCATTGGCTATTATTTGAATGAGTTTAACGGAAAGGCGTATTCCGACATTACAGAGCGCCTCCACCTGAAATGTTAGTTTTCAAAAAACAACGGTATTTCAAAATAGATTTCAATTTTTACTACAGCTTTTGAGTCCCCGGAAAAGCATCTTTTGAATGAAATAAAGCATTTCTTGATTAAAATTAAAGAAAAAAGTCGAAACTAGAAAACTGATATATTTTTAAAATAAAGACGAAGTTGCGAAAATGGACTTCTTTATTCAAATGAATTTCCATCAAAGATTATAAAAAGTCCAAAAACACTTCGATTCATTTTGAAATAAGGCCATACTTTGAGAATTAGTAATTTCTATAAAATTCCATATCGTAACGATGAGGCTGAACATAAAAAGTTATTCAATTTTCTAAAAACTAGATGGCACTAGTGAGATGCCATAGGTTGCCCATAGGTGCAATGAAGAGGGAGAGAGAAAGTAATAACAATACAGGGTCTTTTCCTAACGGCGGGACATAGGAGATTTCGTGTTATTTGACTATAGTACTTTTTATTATAGTAAAATTACTATTTTCCGTTTAATTTAAGTATTAATCGAAGTCACCAAGATTAATTAAGTAAAATGATATTTATAATAAATAATAGAAGCAACTAAACTAAAGTAACCATTAAAACTTAACTATCTACGCTTTTATTAATTATATTAATGTATAGTAAGTGCTTCAATGCTATAGTCAAATAACACAATCCTATGTCCCGCCTTTAGGAAAAGACCCTGTATAATTGAATGTTTTATTGTTTCTCTCTCTCTCCCTCTCCTTCTTCATTGCACCTATGGGCAACCTATGGCATCTCACCAGCGCCATCTAGTTTTCAAAAAGTAGAATAACTTTTTATGTTCAGTCTCATTGTTACGATATGGAACTTTATAAAAATTACTAATTCTCCAATTTTAGCCTTATTTAAGAATGAATTGAAGTGTTGTTTGACTTTCTACAATCGTTGAAGGAAACTCATTTGAATAAAGAATCTCGTTTTCGCAATTAGGTCTTTATTTTTATAACATAACAATAATTTTGTTTCGAATATTTTTTTTCCTATTTTAATCAAGAAATTCTTTTTTCTATTCAAAAGATGCTTCTCCGAGGACTCAAAAGCTTGTGACGCTACTGTCTATCCTAGAGGATAGCGTAGAGAGGGAGGGAGGAGTGATCCCTTACCGATCGCGTTCGCATCCCAATAGGCGGCTTCCTACAAGACCCGGGCGCCTTCGATGTAATATTGATAATACCTGAATATTTATTTGTACAGAGAGGGTTCTAAGCCTCGTACGCGAATTTAGGGGATGAGGTGCTAAAAATATCAATCCTTCAATTCCAGTTAAACTCTCTTTATTTTAACTGGCGTAATTAGTATAATACAATGCTCTTGTTACACGGTTTAATTATGACAACGCGAAGTCCTGAATATGGGCGCGGCCTAAGTCGTACGAATGCGACTGAAGCCCCGATGACGTATTAGTCAGAGATGTTAACTTGTGGGAAGTCGGTATCCCCACCACGCCGCCACTCGCTAGCACGCACACTGCCAGCGGTACATCGGTGAGCCAACCCCACTACTGTCGCCGCTCGCTGGTCACGCACACAGCTACATCGATACGTGCGTGTCTTGGCTTTCGCCGTTGAAGTTCGGTTAGCTCCGGTGAGATATGAGTACGAAAGGGATGAATATATTTTTCTCGGACCTCTCTTTCGCTCTCTATTTCTCCCAAGTTTAGCCAACGAGCCGCGCCAAACTTCTTTTCCACGGTATCGGCCGGCTCGATGCAATGGGAAAATAAATTTACTTTTTGACAATTATAATTCATAAAAATTTTTAAATGTTATTACAATTTAACAATTATTCTGAAAATGGTAAAAAATTATTATGCAAAAAAAAAATAAAAGTAACAAATAAATAATATTGTCCGTGAGAGTAATTGAAAGAAAAAATCCTTGTTATATTGCACAAAATTATCACTGAAATGTGACATTTAAAATTCATCAAATAAAAAAAAAATTATACGAAAATACATTAAAGATTGATTAATATGAAAAAATTGTTAAAAATTAGGTAAAAACTCAACCATTCTCTTACAATATCACTGCACCGATAGCAATTCGGATTTGTAAATATGACCAAATTCATTAATATGTACTATAAAATGTAAAAATCTGACCTAATTTCTATGATGAAAGCCTAATAACAGAAAATGTGAGGCTTCTCGGAAATTTCTTCGGTTATTTTCCAGTATGGAACACCTAAGCGAACTGAAATATCCTAAAATATATGCAAAAATAATAATAGGAAATAAAAATAGGACTTATAATATATCACAATGTGAAATAATGTGAAGAAATAGCTCAAACCCACTATTTTCAAACTTTTTTTATGCAAAATTTGAGTGTAGAAGGTAGTTCCGCTTTGAAACTTTTGCAAATTCATATATAATTGTTGATAACTAAATAATTATTGCTCCAGAATGTACTTAAAATAAAAGTTTATTGAAATTGAGTATTACGCTATGATATTGATAAATCTGACTTTATCTCTGCATTGAGAAGCAAATAACTCAATTTCTCATGCTTTTCGGATGTTTCTTCGGCTATAATCTGGTATAATATGTCCGAATGAACACAAATAGATGCTATTAATTATCAACAAATTATGTGGGAATCAAAATTGGGGATTCTAAGCTATGCTACAAAATAATGACCAGAAATGGCTAAAATTGTCCAATTTCAAATTGATTTTCTACAAAATTGGAGTATCGTTGGCGCTTTCGGTTTGAATTTTTTGCAATTTCAGTTATGTCCGAAGAATCATCCGAGAAATACGAGAAATTCAGTTATTTGCCTCTGAATATTTGCATAAAGTCAGATTTTTCAATATCATAGGGTAAAATGCAATTTCAATAAACTCACCATTTTAGAGCTTTCAGAATTTCGGGCAACTTCAGCTTTAGAAGAAGAGCGACTACCGCTAACCAACACATTTTTATATGTCATCCGTGTAAAGTGATGTAGCGTTTACCAAAAACTCTAAGCAAATCAAAATCCTTTTCCTCATTTAGTTTTTAATTTTTATAAAATGCTTATATGTAGCCATTAATTAATAAGATTTGGTAATAAATACATAAAATGCGTTCATATTATATCAAATAATAAGTTGAGGTACAATAAACTCAATGTTTTTATATTCATTTGCTAACATATATATTTTTTTTATTATTATTGAGTCCAATAAGTTAATGGTTATTAAAAAAAAATTCCTTGTAATGAAAAGAAATGAAAAAATTTTAAGCTTCGCCAAGACTCGAACCCGAGCCTGCCGCGTGACAAACGGCAGCCTTACCATCTTCGCTACAGTGCTCATTTGGTGTAGCAAAAGTGAAACAGCCTTTTAAAGACTGGCTACAATTCTTTCATTAACTCGTCATAAACGATCAAGAATCAGCTGTAATAATAAATACATTTTTTTCCACAGCATTAATACACTAAATTTATTATGGTTTTAATTTGAAGCACACACATTTTGCATGAAGATACGATACTTTAAGGGTATCCATGCAGTAAGTACTCTAAATACAAAACTATTCATATGCTCCATTATTATAGATTTATTAAGTAATATTTTAATATATGTTACGTGTAACCGAATAATTTATGATTCTTGAGCATATGAATATATAGTTTAGTATCTAGAGTACTGCATGGATACCCTTGAAGTATCGTATCTTCATGCAAAATGTGTGTGCTTCATATTAAAACCATAATAAATTTAGTGTAATAATGCTGTGGAAATAAATGTATTTATTATTACAGCTGATTCTTGATCGTTTATGACGAGTTAATGAAAGAATTGTAGTCGATCTTTAAAAGGCTTTTTTGCTTTTGGTACACCAATTGAGCGCTGTAGCGCAGACGGTTAGGTTTCCGTTTTGTCACGCGACGGGCTCAGGTTCGAGTCTTGACGGAGTTAAAAATTTTTTTTTTCATTGTAAGAGATTTTTATTTAATAGTCATTAATTTATTGGACTCAATAATAAATAAAAAATGCATTTGTTGCAGGTTAATATAAAAACATTGAGTTTATTATACCTCAATTCACATTATTTGTTATAATAAGAACGAATTTTTTGTATTTATTACCAAATCTAATTAATTAATGGCTACATATAAGCATCTTATAAAAATTAAAACCTAATTTAGGAAAAGGATTTTGATTTCCATCGAGTTTTTGGGTAAACGCAGCATCACTTCAACGGATGACACGTGAAAATGTGTTAGTTAGCGGTAGTCGCTCTTGCTGTAAAGCCGAAGTCTTCGGAAGTCCAAATCACACCTATGCTGACAAGGCATAGCTGTGTGTGTATCCCTTTCCCTCAAATTTTCGATAGTGCGACTGACTAACGGCTAACTTCATTTTGGTATCGAATAGCTGGAATCTGGCATCCCTGATAGGATGGACCAATGCTCCACATGACCTAAAACGCTACCATAGATCATCCCTACCTATTTTTTTTACATTTTAGACAAATGTCATTTTCTGCCTTCTTAAATAAGCTTCTTTTATTTTTTATTGTTTTATTGCTGACGAGTTTGTTCGAAGTATAAAGAAAGTAGTAAATCTAATGACTAACATTGATCAAAGACGGTTAATATCGATCAACGTGATCGAAATTACCCGCGTATGCGCGAAAATGATCAAGCTCATTTATAATCATCAATATAAAAATTGTCTATTTTAATGAAAAATGTAAAACTTACCTTAAATCACGACGTAGCTTAATCTATGGCAATAATTTCATAATAAACTCATTTGCCACACACAAGTGCACACCTCATACAATGAAGTATAACTCTTATAAGAAAATCGTACATAAATATGTTTTCGTTAGGAAAGCCCGACTTTTCGACAAAGTCATCCAAAACCTTTATTACTATAAAGCTTCTGCCTTATTAATTCACAGTCTATCAGGATTATCATATAGCGCAATTCTATTTTGTAAAATTAAGTGATCAATATTAACCGCTTGATCGATATTCGACTACTTTCCCCTATATCTATTTTAATATAAATTAGCTATAATGAAAGAAAATGAATATGGAAGTAAATACAATATATTTGTTTTTAATAACCTTACCCTTTAAAAATAAAAAGTATGTATCTATAGTAAGATATATTTATTACAGAAATTAATTTGATAAATGTAAAGGAAAAGGTTTTAAAATAAAAATATTTTATGCTATATTTAGATGTTTTCATTTATTAGAATTTACGTTTTTATAGTAAAAAATATGAATATTTCAATAAATTTATTTTCTTATTTAAACCAAAGGTAAATATACCTTTGCCTAACAACTATGGAGTTTAAGAATATGTTCTTGAAACAGTGAAAGATGTCTTGTTTACGATATATAATTATTTGAAGTGAATAATTATGAATTAAATTAAAACGAGAAATTTGAGGGAATCATATAATTTTGTTGTAAACATTTCTATGTCATTTTCATTAATTTATATTATTTAAGACTGACATTTAATTTATTCATTTATTAATAACCTGAAAAATTAAATATCTTTAATGGGAGATTCCCTATAGCCAAGCTCAATGCAATTGTCTCGAAACTAGCTCAGTAAGCAATCCTATGGAATATACCTTCTAGAGATACCACGTTAAAAAAAAATGCCTCCAAAACTCTACTTCCATGGTGGTGTGGAAAAGAGATTATTCTTTAAAGCACTTTTCACAAATACATTGAAAACATCAGGAGCTTAATGTTTCAACATAAAACATAGTGAAGATGTGAATTTCATTCATTGAGCAAAACAAGTAGTTAAAATAATAAACTTTGATGCCCTCTATCTATGGTTCTATTTGACGAAAATAATATTTTAACTAGCTAGAATTACAGCTAATTAAATGCCCTATAAAAAATATTTGAACTTATTTTCGGTTAAAATAGCAGGATTCAAAATATTAAATTAAATAAGTTAAAATTACAACATTTGTATCCTTCTCTGCTGAATAACTTTTTAACCGATTCCGCTACAAAAAATATTGTTGGATAATAGTTGTAGCGAATATTTTTCTGAGTAAAATAAAAAAATTTTATTCTACGACGTATGGGAGTCGAAATATTTTTGGTTACCCCTTTTTAACCCCACCCCCCCCCCCCTCCCCCGCTGTAAGCACACCCCTCATGAGTTCAAATTTAGTAAATTTTCACTCCTTACGATTTACCGCTTTAAAAAAAAAAATAAAACTTAATTTAAAAATTTTTTATAATTATTTTTATTAATTTGATTGGACTACTCGCCGAGCTGGTTGAAAAGGATTTTTCCTTGACTCGCAGGCTAAACGAAGGTAAGGTTGAGAGCGAGTGAGAGGTCCGAGAAAACTATACCCCTCTCTCTCGCTCTCACTGGTTACCGAAGGTGAACGAAGTGAAGCGGTGGAAGCCGAAACACGCACACATCGAGGTAATGGTGTGTGCCTCACCGATAGACGACGCTACCTGTGAGGCTGTGAGAAGCTGGTAGTCATGGTGGGAGGTAGTTTCGTAAGCATTCTGGCATCACTGCTCCTATCCCCGCCCAGGAGTTCTCCGAGAAGTCCTGGTGCCGGAGTTCTCCGCACCGTCCGAACACCGTCCCGCCGTACTAACGTCATCTACAGGAGTTCTCCGGACCACCGGCATTTATTTTCAGGTTACGGCATAAGCCGCCATCTTGCCGTCTAGAGAGGGCCCCTCCGTGTGGCCGTAGACTGCCGCGCCGCCTACCGTAGCCCCGCCGTGAGACTAGCAACCGATGCGCCACCCCCGGGCGTATATATAAAACCCGGACCGTAGTATAAGTGCACACCTGCAGCGGCAGACCACACACACACACGAATAGGCTAAGTAATTGTATAAGCTTTGTAATATACCGTGTACATATTTCTTAGTATATAATAAACTACATATATAACCGAACATGGAGCTTGTCAATATTATTTTAATCCCTCTCAGTCAAACAGAACCGGAGGGCTTACGGCGACTAAAACTCGCTAGAAAAACTCGTCGCAACGCATAGATCGTTGAGGAGTTTGTGGAATTGAATACATGAACAAGAGGACCAACAGTTGGTGAGATATGACACTTCCTATTGAACACAAATTCAATGTATAATTTGAGAACAATTTTTAATACAAAGTTTATACTTTCACGATCATTCTCAAACATTATTTTTTTTTATTTCTTTCTTTTTTTTATAGAAAGAGTATATTCTGAGGACAGTTTTCTAACTATACACTAATGTATAAAAATTAGGACCGTCCCATAAACTGCACAGGATCAAGAGACACTTTAGTGTCTCGACAACAAGTACATACAGAGTGCCCTAAAAGTTTGGACACCCTTAATTATTAAAAACAATCGCAAAAGTATATACTTTGTATTAAAAATTGTTCTTAAATTATACACCAAAATTGTGTCTGATACGAAGTGTCCTATTTGACCAACCGTCGGTCGTATTATTAATGGCTTCGATTCTACAAATCTCCTTAACTGAATTATGCGTATTCTGATCTATGTCCGATTAGATCCGTATCGAATCCAAATTGTGATTACTTTGACTAACAGTATATCTAATAGAATTTATGTTCAAACCCACCTGTGTTCGATCTTATCGACTTTGTGTTTGATCATTCATGTGTCCAATCCGACTCTTGTCGAATCTGACCTTTGCTCGATACGAGCTATGTCCAAATCGACCTGTGTCTAATATGGCACCTGTCATACCCGACCTCTCTTCAATTTGACTTGTGTCTAACTCAACCTGTGTCCGATTCGATATTTGTCCAATTCGACTTGTGTCCAATCTGACCTGTATCCAATCCGACCTCTGTCCAATTCAGTTTGTGTTCAATCCTATATGTGTCCGATCCAATTTGTGTCTGATCCGACCCGCCTCCGATTCAAACTGTGCGCAATCAGGTTTCACTCGAAATAAGAGAGATAAATTTGTAAATGAAAAATAGTCCAGGCGAATTTCCTAAGAATGAGCATCAAACTAGATGTAAGAGGTAAATGGCTAAAAAAAATTATAATCGGTCAGGAAAGGTGTAAGGAATAAGATGCTATGATGCTCGCGCGCAGAAACGTGTGCTTCTTTGGTTAAAAACAAAAATGTGAAAAAAAAACGCGAAAAAGCTGCGTTTTTCTCCTAACATTTGCGTTTAACCCAAAAACTAACGGTTTTTCGTGAAAATTTTACTCAGAATAATTTATTCGCCATAAAATTTACTATAAAGTTCACATTGTATGATTTTTTTAATTGCAATATTACTCCTGCAAATAAAAAAAAACATTATGTAAAACTGAGTTTTGCCACCTAATAGTTTTCAATGGTTGTAATTGTTCAATCTTAATGATATTTTACAAAAAGTTACTTTAACCTATTAGCAATAAGTGTGCAAACCCCTACGCTTATACACGCAGTAGTTTTTGCATAATTGAAAAGTTGATTCAAAATTCGTCAAAACTTTGAATGATTGCACAGACTAATGCAGCCATTCAAGATCATCCCCGAATTTTTTATACAATAAAGGGAATTTAGATAACAATATTCTGTAAGAATTTGTTTATAATTGTTATTTTTGCGGCAAACAGGATTTTTTAAAGAAAATTTGAATTTTTTTAATTGTTAATTAAGCCTGCCAGCAAGCGAATTATCAATATATTCAAAATTTGAAGACACCTAAAGAAAGCGCTTGAAAAACGCATGTTTGTAAAAGAAATCATCAAAATATATTTTACAGATTTTTTGTAACAATGCCTCAAAGTCTTAATTGGTTTACAGTGGTAATATACCATGTAGAAACATTTTTAAAAGTGCAATTGGTAGGGCATATCATATAGTATTACAGTGCCAATTGCTGTTTAAATAAATTATGAGCTTCTTTAAAAATTTTATAATTAAAGTCGTACCGACCGACCAAAAAGTGTAGCGTGCTCGGCCAAGCGCAGTGGTGGGGATAACAGATGACAGTGAAGCTAAACTCGACTGCGCGACTTCAAAATGAAGGCGCGCAACAAAAATGAAATATCTCGGCTTCTAGGCAAGTTAAAGTGATGATTTTTTTTAATTTTACACTGCGGAAAGAAAGAACGCATTGGCGGACTCAATTTTTATATATCTCCAAACATTCTGGCGATACGAGATGCATTACACATTCAACAATTTTGTACATGGCTAATGTTTAATTAAAGCTAATCTATACAAAATATTATAACAATTTTCCCTTCAATTTATTGATTAATATCATCAGGAATTTATTGGACCTTCTCAAAATTTCCAAGAGTGCTATAAAAACCCAACGACAGAACTTTTAACTTCACACATAATAGAGATCGGAGCCGACCATGTTAGGTAAATGGAAGAATATGAAAAATGTATTTATTGCTTTATGGAAGAAATAGGACTTTTCGAAACGATTGTTAGAGTTACATGTCATATGCATATATTTATTATACATTGAGGAAGAACCATGTAAAAGAACCCGTAATATTTAATTAGTATGTCACTAATATCAATAATAATTTTATTATAAATATTTGCATATGATATGTAACTCTAACAATCATTTCGAAAACTCCTATTTCTTCCATAAAGCAATAAATACATTTTTCATATTTTTCCATTTACCTAACATGGTCGGCTCCGATCTCTATTATGTGTGAAGCTAAAAGTTCTGTCGTTGGGTTTTTATAGCACTCTTGGAAATTTTGAGAAGGTCCAATAAATTCCTGATGATATTAATCAATAAATTGAAGGGAAAATTGTTATAATATTTTGTATAGATTTGCTTTAATTAAATATTAGCCATGTACAAAATTGTTGAATGTGTAATGCATCTCGTATCGCCAGAATGTTTGGAGATAGATAAAAATTGAGTCCGCCAATGCGTTCTTTCTTTCCGCAGTATAAAATTAAAAAAAAAATCATCACTTTAACTTGCCTAGAAGCCGAGATATTTCATTCTTGTTGCGCGCCTTCATTTTGAAGTCGCGCAGTCGAGTGTAGCTCCACTGTCATCTGTTATCCCCACCACTGCGCTTGGCCGAGCACGCTACACTTTTCGGTCGGTCGGTACGACTTTAATTATAAAATTTTTAAAGAAGTTCATAATTTATTTAAACAGCATTTGGCATTGTAATACTATATGATATGCCTTACCGATTGCACTTTTAAAAATGTTTCTACATGGTATATTACCGCTGTAAACCAATTAAGACTTTGAGGCATTGTTACAAAAAATCTGTAAAATATATTTTGATGATTTCTTTTACAAACATGCGTTTTTCAAGCGCTTTCTTTAGGTGTCTTCAAATTTTGAATATATTGATAATTCGCTTGCTGGCAGGCTTAATTAACAATTAAAAAAATTCAAATTTTCTTTAAAAAATCCTGGTTGCCGCAAAAATAACAATTATGAACAAATTCTTACAGAATATTGTTATTTAAATTCCCTTTATTGTATAAAAAATTCGGGGATGATCTTGAATGGCTGCATTAGTCTGTGCAATCATTAAAAGTTTTGACGAATTTTTAATTAACTTTTCAATTATGCAAAAACTACTGCGTGTATAAGCGTAGGGGTTTGCACACTTATTGCTAATAGGTTAAAGTAACTTTTTGTAAAATATCATTAAGATTGAACAATTACAACCATTGAAAACTATTAGGTGGCAAAACTCAGTTTTACATAATGTTTTTTTTTATTTGCAGGAGTAATATTGCAATTAAAGAAATCATACAATGTGAACTTTCTAGTAAATTTTATGGCGAATAAATTATTCTGAGTAAAATTTTCACGAAAAACCGTTAGTTTTTGGGTTAAACGCAATGTTAGGAGAAAAACGCAGCTTTTTCGCGTTTTTTTTTTCACATTTTTGTTTTTAACCAAAGAAGCACACATTTCTGCGCGCGAGCATCATAGCATCTTATTCCTTACACCTTTCCCGACCGATTATAATTTTTTTTAACCCTCTACCTCTTGCATCCAGTCAAAATGTTAATTTGCCTGGACTAAAACGAAACCTTAACATTAAGGGAATGATGGAAGGATTTGAGGATCATTGATAGGCGAAATCTAAGTTTAGACACTTTTAATGGTAGGTAGGTTCTTCGAATTTCTAGGAGAGGGCATTGTCATAATAGGTTATCGAGATGCTGACACGGAGAGCCGGAGTTGTAAAAAGGATCTATAGTAACAAATATTCTGGCTAAAGAGAAGTCTCCGCGATAATAGTTAGATCTAATGCGGCAAACTAAAGTGATGAAATCAATTAAGAGTTTATTTTTACGGAACCATGATTTAACATTGGACGAGCAATAAAGCTAAAAATTAGTTTTCCTTCATATCTGCTTTATTTGATGATAATTTTCTAAATATTTTGCTTATATTTTGATTTAAAAACTCGAGAAGTGTCGGAAGCTGAAAGATGAAAATGCGAATTAGTCTGTAATTTGGCAGCATTTTCAGCAAAAGCATCAACAAATTCAGTACTAGTGATACCACAGTGAGAGGGTGTTCACACACACACACATCATAGTTTAATATGTTTAAACCTTTTACCAAGGGCTACAATCACAATTAAAGAACCGTAGATCAGACGAGTAAGACAATTCGAAACTGGACAAACAGAAAGTAATGAAGCGAATTCAGTACTAATATTAACTGTAACTGCATTGCCAACAAGGTCAAGATTTGTCCATTTTAAATCTAAAATAGATTCTTTAATTAGTTATTCGATTATTACAATTCTCAGAGATATTTTCGGTATTTAAGCGATAAGTCCAAAGATAGGTTGAAGTTATTACAAGATCTTAGTAGGCAACAGGAATAAGATGACATAAATTTATTTCTAAGGAGTATTGGCTTGTAACTTAAACATTTTTTGTTTCATTTAATTAATGAAGTAAAATGGGAGATTTTAACTTTTGTTAATTATATTGAATTACGGCAAACTCAAAAGATTTCATATTTTAATAAAATAATAGGTGCACGGGACTAATGCGGCTTACGAAGAGGTCAGCCATCGTAACATAATGCAATATATTTTGATTTATAAAATATATTATCGTGTACCGTAATTTTAATATCTATTAAATATATTATTTAATACTTACTTTAAACTACAGACGGCCGAGGTGGCACCATATGCTGTCATCAGTATAAACACTTCAAAAGTAAATAAAACAGTTCAATTTTGTTAATATGATCAAGGATTATATTTATATGAACAATATATGTATATTACCAACACAAACAAGATAGGAAAAAGTCTGGAAATTTTTCTACGTTTGCAGAGGAACAGGGTTATGTGAAATATTTTAAGCATAAGAATAATAAGGAAATTCCAAAGGAATTGATTTTCACCTCTATCAAATGATCTTAAGCTTAAAATTTGTAAAATATATTGTAAGACGAATTTTTTTGTCGATAGACCTATTTTTCAGTACTTGAGTTATTTCTCGGTCATATGAACATTTAAAACCTTTTGAGTGTGATAATCATGATCATGAACCCTAAACCCACAAACGAACTAGTTCACCCGAAATAAAAAAAAATATATAATTACCTTCCACGGCCTGCCTGGCACCATATGGTATTCCATGCTGATTCATACATATTTATTGAATTTTGGATCGGACTTATGGCAAAATATGAATCGGTAATATACAGGTTTTGATTATAATTATGCTGGCCGCGCTTGCAGGTTAATGTAAAACTGCCGATTTTTTTTTTAGTGAAATTGTATGTTGGACACAATTGTTAGAGAGCTATCTTCAGTCTTTTTTTACCAAATCCAGTATGGACTGAAAATAAATTTAGTTTAATTGAAAGAATATTCAAAATACGAAGTCTACGTCTAAATGTTTTTGATTAAATAAGAGAAAAGAACTTTTGCTTTTTCTAATTTCGTACAAATTATCCTGACATTTTTTAGCCAATAAAAGCAACTGCAATACTGCAATTTCATTATCTTCCTTCTCTTCAAAAGATCTGATTAAAATTATGTCCATCATATTTACAGTAAAAAGAGCCTTTGTGGAGTTAACCAAGCATCATAAGTCTTTATCGACTTCTGACTGAAGTGATATCGTTTTTTATGATTATCTAAGGCAGAGAATAGTAATTTTGCTCTTAATTAATGGTTAAAGTATGATTATTTGTTAAAGCTTTCAATTCCGCCGCTGATCGCTACGACTGGACATCGCGACTGAACGTTACACATAGAGGTTGCAATAATATTTCATCTTGACTGGTTCTGTCAATCAATGTACAATGTACTGCGCATTCGACTTCAGGCACGTTTACAGCCTTCAAGGTCGACTCTATCTCCTATCCCCCCTCCCTTTACAGAGCCTCA
Organism: Prorops nasuta; assembly: GCF_024137725.1. Taxonomy (NCBI): domain Eukaryota; kingdom Metazoa; phylum Arthropoda; class Insecta; order Hymenoptera; family Bethylidae; genus Prorops; species Prorops nasuta. The sequence goes on from NW_027116806.1 coordinate 3,357,296, forward strand.
TAAAGACCGTCTTGCAGTAGTACTTCCCGAGGCCGCTTCTCCTTATCTAAGGTCACCTAGGTTGCTCAGCATGGCCTTGCCTTACTTCTTAGGGCAACCTGGACCTTTCTTTATGGAGCGCCGGTCTTTTCATCTGGACATCTGCCAGGCAACGTGATTGGTCACAGATGTTATCTATAATGTACTCGTAAACCCATCACATGAATTGGTAATGTAGAAATTCGTAGTAACCACTATTTGGTAACTTCAATCTCCTTTATTGCGGTATCTCATTTACACAACGAGGATCTTCATTACATTGCTTCGCTTAGCCCTGTGTAACACAAATGTTGAATACTTATATGCTGAACTACTGAAAACTCCTTTGTTTACGATATTTCTCGCTGTGATCAACTGTCCCCCTAAAATTGCTATTAGTAAAGTTATTGATGAGGTACTCTATAATACATCCTACAACTATAATCAGAACATCATCTTAGGAGATCTAATTACTAACTTATTCGTAAACTCGGAGAACAGTTTATATGTAACTATAACTAATCATCTTGCTTCTCTGCACATCGTCCCTTTTTGCCCAGAGTGAGCAACTTATCTGGTAATATTCTCTGAAAGATAGAAAAGGGGAAGGTTGATCCTAAAAATAAAAGGCAGTTATGTAATTTAACTAAAAGAAGTTTATTTAAAAAACACGTTGCATAACTAAACAAAAAACAAAAAGCTTTAACAAAACATGATATTTCCCCTAGGCCGCAAAAAAATTTGTATAAATAAAAGTTGCGTAAAAATATTGCACAGTAGAGTCAAAAAGAACGGTAGAAAAATGTTCAAGGAGAGCTCTTAACCCACGAAAGTAGTACCGAGATACTAAAACGCTATCCTAACCACAAGAAGCCGAAGCTGAGTGCACCAGGAAGGAAATGCCGTACCTGAGATTGTGAGGCCACGACACGCGAGAGAAAAAGAAGAATACTTTAATAGTGCCACAAGAGTATTTTGAGGATTGGCGTAGAGTGCACCAGGATTCCTGGCTGTGTCGCAGATGGTTGTGTGGATGATGGCTGTAGCTTGCCCGGATTGCTGGGGCTACATCTGGGTAAGACAAAAGAGTAAGGTACTGGACCTTTGTTTTGAGCAGCAACAGCACGGTGGTAGTGACGTTGGGCATATAAGTACCTCGCGGGTAAAATTTTTTGATCGAGATTGCCCCGCTTGTTAGCTACCTAGCGGTGACGAGTTGAAAGCGGAAGCGAAGGAGAGAGACGGAGAATGCGCCGGAGCGAGACGGCCCGAGATTTCCAGACCGCTCGCACCGGCACACCTCCGATCTCCAGCACTCATTCATCACTGCAAATTCTATTACATAGATTGATGTTTACATTGTAGATAAGGAGGGCAAGGTTAAATCCTGTACACAGGAGATAATTTGTTACTTATTTGTTCACTACTTGATAAGTGTCAACTACTATATAAAATCCAATTTGGTAAAGCGTTCTGAAGTAATCGGTGATACACCATATGAGAAATTAGCAGCACCTATTGCAGCAAATATTCTCTAGCAGAAAAACTTCTATGATACTTTAGGTCTAGAGCTACTTGATGTTATTGTTGATAAAATTTACATATCTACTCAGCAGTTACAAGTGTGTGAATAGATTTGCTCTTTCTTTTACTAAAACGCCATGTTGTGCATCTGTACCTTGGGTGACTGTCGACATTCGATAAGCGATTCATAATAGGAGCAAACTTCGTTTAGCCTACGACGTTACTCTTCCATTAAACAATGTTATCAAACTATTCGCGCAGACTATCGTTTTACGCAATAGAGTTAAGTAAGTATACTGTTTAGTAAAATCGAGATTTATGTAGTTATTGAAGTAACTTTTGTTTTTTGAAATAAGTATTAGCTTATATTTCATTAATTTCTTTATATAATGTAACAAAAATTAACATGAAGTGTGCTTTATTTAGAAAAAATGAAAACCATATTTCTCGGTTAAATATGAATATGTTCGGATAATAATGAATACCTGGTAAGATGATTATTAACATGTGAGGTAAGAGCTAAGCACAAATGTGGCAAATTAATCCTTGCGAACTAAATTCGTCTGTAGTTCTTTAATGCGACTAAAACTGTCAAATATTGTAACTGAGTCAGTCTTCGGTAGGTAGATTATTTTATTTTGTGTACACTATGAGTAATAATATTTTTGTTTGTTATTTAAGATATCTTGAACTATGTGCATCACCAACTTAGATTCAAGCTTTCCTTGTTTTTATAACACGTTCCGTGGAATGTGGGGCGTAACGACCCCCGCTGCACTTTCCAATAAGGCAATTTATAATTCTGATTAAAAGACAAGGAATTCTGAACAATTTTGTTGTAGAGTTAAATATAAACAACCTCACATCATGTATACAGTGTTTAATGTTGGGTGGGGCGTATACGCCCTACTTGGCGTGGTAATTGTTTATATTTCAACTATCTTATGTCAGTTCTGTCAAACAGGAGACATTTGATCGTTTAGTTATTTATTCGTCCGCTGTTGAAGCAATAATTGCTGTTTGAATTAAAGCTGGTGTTTATTCAGTTCACAGTATATTTGCTTATAAAGTAAAATCAAATAGAGGATACATAACAAACAGTAAGTATATACTTATTTGTGTGCTACAGACGTATAACTATATAATTTTTACCCCTTATGAATAGAAATGGAATTGTCCAATGAACAATTTTCAAGAGAGAACTCTGACATTCTACTGTTAGAAGCTATAACAAAACGCCGTAGGATTACATGTAAAAGTTCTAATAATTTTTCAACAGATAGCTCAAGCGACATAATACTTTTTCATCATCTTCCTGTGGGTCGCAATATAATTTTATCAAGCAGTGAAGATGAAGTAGATGAAGTAGATGAAATAAATATTATTAATAATAATACAAATGCTTCTACCACGGACTGTGGGCTAATCCTACTGGAAACAAACCACAGCTTACGCCTTCCGAAGGTGCACATGGTTTTAATATGTTAAATTTAAATTATCAAAATGTAAGAGATTTATTTCTTGCTACTGGATGATAGAATCCTCGAAATAATAGTGGAAGAAACCAATCGATATGCGGAAAAGATGTTAGTTGACAAAAACGTCATCGCGGTTAGACAAATGCAATCCGATAGATAAAATGGAAATAAAAGGACTTTTTGGGCTTATCATATAGATGGGCATAATAAAACTTCCTGAAGTTCATTTACATTGGTCCAAAAATGCAGCTTGTGCTCAAAGTCCCCTTTCTTAGGTGCTACTAAGGAATCGTTTTTGAGCTTTTGTTACGAATATTACATTTCTAAGATAACGAGAATGAAAATCTTAACGACTGTTTGTACAAATTTCAAGTCATAATTGACATGCTAAATGAAAATTTTAAGAAGTACTATGATCGAGGCGAAATTATTTGTGTAGATGAATCATTACCTCCCTTTCGAGGTCGCATTGTCTTCGAGCAATACATAAAGCAAAAACGGCACAAATACAGTGAACAAATATTTAAATTATGTTCAGCGCCGGGATACACGATCGATTTTCAAATTTATTGTGGAAAAAACAGACACGGGGAAAACGATGCCTACAAATGTAGTTTTGTCATTACGTAAAAACATATTTGAAAGGGTCATTCACTGTGTACCGATAATTGGTACATAAGTGTCGACTTGGCTAGGCAATTAATTGCAAGAAACACTGATTTCTTTGGAAGAATACGGTCGAATCGCCGTGGCATTCCAAAAGATTTGGTCACAACAAAATTAAGCATAACGAATATATTGCAAAAGAAAGTTTGGATGGTATATAGTACTAAAATGGAAAGACAAACGCGACGTCCTTTTATTATCTATAAAGCATTCTGCGAAACTGTCGTTGTACGGAAAAGGCGGTATGAGAGCAAAAATTATGATATATTACAATGAAGGAAAATCTTACATAGATGTTTCCGATCAAATGTCGTCATACTGCAGTCCTTTACACGCGCAAATCCGTAAAATGGTATAAAAAAATTGTGTTTTAACATTTTTTTAATAGTTCTGTCATAAATGCGTAGATAATCCATATTAGTCTTACAAACAATAAAATATCAAGTGTTGAATTTAGAAAATAATTAGCTACCAAATGATATCCTACGAAGGTAATAATTTTTTACCCAAATTACCAAAAGGAGTTCGTCATGAAATTAAAAAAAGGAGGGCGAATTTAAATTATTTAAAAAGCGTTGCAAAATTTGCCATGAAAGTAATGTTAAAAAGTTTAACTAGAAATCGGTAAAAAATGTACTAAAAAAGTTGTAACATTTGGTGATAGTTGTCCAGACAAGCCTCTTTATGTCTGCCATGTTTCAACAAGGTTCATCGTAATTTGTCTTTATAATTGTACATAGATTTATAAGTAATAATGTTAAACATATTTGTGAAGTAAAAATGTTTTATTTTTGATGCATTTTTTTTACTTTATTAAAATGGTTATGTAGGATCTTGCAACTCGTCTGGTAGAGGAAACGTTCGACCTTGTGTTTCTTAACATAATTCCTAAAAAATTAAATTTATTGTTTCGTTCTGTAATGCATCTTCTTCCTGCTAATTATAGCTCTGTAGTACTAAAAAAAATGAAAGGTATACGCCTAAAACGACTTTTTTTTAATCTTTAACGTGTAGGTCGTATATGCTCCACGCGGTCTGAATGGAAAATCTTCAAAAATTGCCGTGGCACGGAACGTGTTAATATTCTTCTTCGATTTTAACACTACTTTTTGCGTCTCTGTCAATTTTACTTTTACGGGTGGTTCTATAAAAATTGGGCAACTTTGAATCTTTAAATAATTTCAATATTATTTAATTGAATTTGAATATTTTTAAATTAGAAGTTGCAAAACATATTAAATAAGCTATTCTATATTAGGACAGTAATTTTTTTAAATAATTTAAAAACTATTTAAAATTGTATGAAAATCTCGGGTCACTTTTAATCCGATGTAAACCAGCCTTTTCCTCGTGTCTTTTCTTATCCAGTAGCTTATTTCTGCTTAAATTTGATTGTTTCAGTTGGCGGCATAGTATCTTAATCTGTAAATAATGAAACCAGCATTCAAAATCTGTTTTTTCTTTAAAGAAAAGAATAAAAGTATAATTATAAGTCCTATGGTGCATACGTCAGTTCTGTGGTTTGTTTGAAGACCTAGAACTGATGTCTAGGAGTTGATGATTTGAGTAGAAATTTAATTTCATTCACAAATTTGAAACGTTCTAGCTATGTTTTTATAATAGTTTCAAGTATAAACAAAACACATTTAATAACGCGTAAATTACAATGGAATCTGCGAAATTTTAAAAATTATCACTTACTACGGTACTGAAATTTTAATAGGCCTACCTTATATGCATAATCATTGGAGACGCTAAATGAAAGAAGATGTTGCCATGGCAGCTAGGTAACGTTTGGAATCTGCAGGTGTTTTATTCTACTCATTTGAATGAGTAAGAATATTATCTGCTTATTATTATATTTCGTGAAATTAAATATATTATTCAGACACAAGGAATTGATATTCCAAAGTGAGGACATTACTTCAATGCAATTTTTACAAAGTATTAATTGGTTTTTATGATATAATTTTAGGTCGAATAATTATTAATATTTTATAGGTTTTATACAGGGTGTTTCAGTTAAAGTGACCCAGCGCGAAACCATGCTAGAAGCGAGTAGGTGGGGAGTACATAGGTGACTAGTGAAAGGAGGGGATAGCGCTGAGGCAAGCCTAGCCTGTGATCAGAGTTGCCAAGTGTAGTACTTTCGGTACTACCGTAGGGCGTAGTACCAAAAAGCGACATATCCTATAGCGTAGTACTATTTTAGGTTCTACGCTATAGTCGCTGCTGATACTACTGGTCGGCGGAAATACGTCAGAGGGTAGAGACTGTAGAGGGGTCGCAATATAGATATTTCTAATTACTATATGAGAAATGGCAGCACATAATATGTCAAAATACATAATGCATGGTCCGTGAGCCAAGACAAATGTTAGTATTATTGTATCATACCACAATGAAGTATTGTAAAGAAATAAAGAGTAAGTGACAGTTTTAATCTTACTGACGCTGATATACTGATGGTGTAAGTGAATAAATAAAGTGACGAAATTTGTAAAGTGTACATAAAAATAATTTTTCAAAGTATATAAAGGATTTAACATTTTAGATAAGTATAACAATAAATTTTATAATATAAAATGTAAGATATATATATTTTGTGGTACTTTGTGGGATTTTATTTCAGATTAAATTATAGTAATGTGTTTACTATGTCACTGTGCTGAGGATGGAGCTGTGTGGATCTTCAAAATTAAAATAAAGAAATGGACTAAACATAATGTGGTTATAGTGTCATTGTTGAGATTCAAACTATGTTAAAATTGAGACGAATAATAAAATAAACGAGTCAAAAAACTTGGTAAATACAATAATAAATAAAGAAGCTGACAAATTAGATATATAATATAAAATGTAAGATATTTTATAGTACTTTCTGGGATTTTATTTCAGATTAAATTATAGTAATGTGTTTACTATGTCACTACTGAGAATGGAGCTATGTGGATTGAACATTAAAACAAAAAGAATAGATTCACCATAATGTTGTTTCTGTGTCATCGTTGATGAGGATCAAACTGTGTTAATTGAGACAGATATTAAAATAAACGAGTCAGCAATTTGGGTAAATACAATAATAAATAAAGAAAATGACAGAATAGATATATAATATAAAATGTAAGACGTTTTATAGTACTTTGTGGGATTTTGTTTCAAATTAAATTATAGTAATGTGTGTTTACTGTGTCACTGCTGAGGATGAAGCTATGTGGATCGAACATTAAAAAAAAAGAATAGATTCACCATAATGTGGTTACTGTGTCATCGCTGAGGATCAAACTGTGATAATTGAGATGAATATTAAAATAAAGAAGCTCTGACAGATTAGATATATAATATAACATGTAAGATATTTTACAGTACTTTGTGGGATTTTATTTAAAATTAATATATGTAAAATAAAATTTTTGTTTTCTTTTTACAATTGTAACTATATTAATTACTATATGTTGCAATCTCTTAAAATTAAGCCTCTGCTTTTATTAGCAAACTAATAGTTCCACACGATAGTGATGCCAGAATCAAGCTTTTAGTAACAAAAATGAAGATAAGCGCTAGCTAGCAGCAGTATAGAAAATTTGAAGGGAAGCGGTACAAACACAGCTATGCCTGGTCAGCATAGGTTTGATTTGGACTTCAGGCAACATTGGCTTTAGAAGAAGAGCGACTACCGCTAATCGTGACATTTTTACGTGTCATCCGTGTGAAGTGGTGCTGCGTTTACCTAAAAACTCAAAACAAATAAAAATGCTTTTCCTAAATTGATTTTTAATTTTTATAAAATGGTCAAAGGTAGCCATTAATTAATTAGATTTGGTAATAAATACAGAAAATGCGTTTTATTATAACAAATGATTTGAGGTAAAATAAACTCAATGTTTTTATATTAATCTGTTAACAAATGTATTTTTCTATTTATTATTGAGTCCAATAAATTAATGGTTATTAAAAAAAAAATTCCTTGTAATGAAAAAAAAATTTTAAACCTCACCAAGACTCGAACCCGAGCCCACCGCATGACAAACGGCAACCTTACCGCCTGCGCTACAGCGCTCACTTGATGTACCAGGAGCAAAACAGCCTTTTAAAGACTGACTACAATTCTTTCATTAATTCGTCATAATGATCAAGAATTAGCTGTAATAATAAATACATCTAGCTACACAGCATTATTGTACTAAATTTATTGTTTTTAATTTGAAGCATACATTTGGCATGAAGATATGATAATTTAAGGGTAACCATTCAGTACTCTAAATACATTAAACCTTTCATATGCTCATCTATCATAAATTATACCATTACACGTGTAACATATATTATAATATTATTGAATTAATTTATGACATTGGAGCATATGAACAGCTTAATGTATTTAGAGTACTGAATGGTTACCCTTAAATTATCATATCTTCATGCCAAATGTATGCTTCAAATTAAAAACAATAAATTTAGTACAATAATGCTGTGTAGCTAGATGTATTTATTATTACAGCTAAATCTTGATCATTATGACGAATTAATGAAAGAATTGTAGTCAGTCTTTAAAAGGCTGTTTTGCTCCTGGTACATCAAGTGAGCGCTGTAGCGCAGGCGGTAAGGTTGCCGTTTGTCATGCGGTGGGCTCGGGTTCGAGTCTTGGTGAGGTTTAAAATTTTTTTTTCATTACAAGGAATTTTTTTTTTAATAACCATTAATTTATTGGACTCAATAATAAATAGAAAAATACATTTGTTAACAGATTAATATAAAAACATTGAGTTTATTTTACCTCAAATCATTTTTTATAATAAAACGCATTTTCTGTATTTATTACCAAATCTAATTAATTAATGGCTACATTTGACCATTTTATAAAAATTAAAAATCAATTGAGGAAAAGCATTTTTATTTTATTTATTCACTTATACCATAAGTACCTCAGCTATCAGATAGATCAAAGCTGTCACTACTCCTTATTTCTTTATTACACTTTATTTTTCCGTATACTAACATTTGTCTTCGTTCACGCCGTTCACGGTGACAGGCTGTGAATATAATATATATAATTTTTGATATATTACGTTCTGCATTTAAGATGGCGACTGACGTATTTCCGCTGGCAGTATACTTTGTGCAGTCTGCATTCCTTATATCAAAATTCACTTACTATAGAGCGTAGTACTATTCAAGATGGCGGACTTGGCAAAGCTGCCTGTGATGGACAGCCGTCGACTTTCAGACGCCTCCCCCTCCACTTTACACCAAACACAGGCAAGTGTTTGGACTTAAGACACCCTTTGAGGGGGGGGGGGGGAGCATCGAGCGACTATCTACCGTAAGGTGTTGCGGAAATGATAGCTTCTTTATAAAGGACATAGAGGTAAAGAGGAATAAAGAGACGTACCTAGTACGCGTACCGCAGACGCTCGATGCCCCCGCCCTCCCAAGGGAGTCTTAAGTCCAAACACCTGCCTGGGTTTGTTGTGAAGTGGAGAGGTAGGCGTCTGAAAGTCAACGGCTGTCCATCACAGACTACGCTTGCTTCAGCGCTATCCCCTCCCTCCGCTAGTCACCCATGTGCTCCCCACCTACTCGCTTCTAGCATGGTTTCGCGCTGGGTCACTTTAAGTGAAACACCCTGTAGAAATAAAAAACTAGGTATTAAAACGGTTATAAATTATGTAATAGAACATTTGATGAGTGAATTTTGAGATATCTTCATGTCATGGTACTGATGATTTCTAATTTAATTTCATTATTTTTTAACATTATAATCAAAATAGGTCATCCAAATTGAACGCCCTATCGAGGAGAAGGTTGCTCTTCACTAAAACGAACACACAAAATATTGAATGCATTAATGAGATGCATTATTTATCAAGTAGCAACATTCAGTTACCCAACTTTTGTAGAACTACTCTTACCTATTACTTCATGAATGTTTTCTATCGGAATATCTATTAAAATATAAGAATGCTTATTATTTCTACCTCTTCTGTTTCCTTTTGTTACACTATCAGAATTTAAGATGGCCATTATGCCCATTAATGATATAGAGGTTTTTAATAGCTTTGCGTCTAACTTAAACGAATTTAAAATATTTTGTTCAATAATACAAGAATCTATAAAGATATCCATAAGTGTCTTAAATGGTAAAACTAATTCTTCTGTCGAGTTAACTATAACATTTTAAATATTTTTCATTCTGTTATTAATAACAGCACTGTCCTGAACAGCTATATTGGTATTATTAATATCAGAGAGAGTAGTTAATAATATCCCACAAAAAACAGACTTCGCCTGTAAAAAAAAGACGGCAAGTACATAAATCGTGCAGCGTAAATAATATAGTGAAATAATATTTACTATTAAAAAAATGAGTGAAATCCAAATGTTAGGTAGGTATATATTTTTATTGTGGCAATAGTTAAAATTTTGAAAAAAAATAGTAACATAAAAAAGTTACTCGCCGGACCCGTTATACGCAATGGCATAAAATAGTTACATTTTAAAATTATGAGAAGTAACGCTTGTATTGTAAGGAAGCGACTTACATATGAACATTACGGGCCTGGCAAGTAATTTTTTTGTGTTACTATTTTTTTCAAAATTTCAACTTTTGCCACAATAAAAATATATACCTGCCTAACATTTGGATTTCATTCATTTTTTTAATTGTAAATATTATTTTACTCTATTATTTACGCTGGAGGATTTATGTACTTGCCGTCTTTTTTTTACAGGCGAAGTGTTTTTTGTGGGATTTCATAACGTTTTGTAAGAATATAATAGTTGAAAGAAAATATTATTATTTTAATTGCTACGCAATATAAGAGAAGTTTCAAAATTTCCGATCATTTCAAATAGCAGCACTTATCTAATCAAAGCATTAATTTAATAATGTGGCCTTTTAGTAGGCATTTCTTTTGTTTTCGAATATAAAGGAGCTTTCCAAACTCCGTATATAATTCCATAGAGAACTATTCGTATAATCAAAATATTAATTTAATAACGTCGTCTCTTAATATGCATTTAGAAATATGTTTACTATTATTTTGTGTAAATAAAAAATTAATCAAATTCACCAAGCTTCATTTTGAAAACTTTAAGTATTACTATTATAAATGTTTTAATATACTGTATAATACTTGATTAGGTAAACGTATTATCAACAGACAGGGTTCTTAATTATTTATGAACAAGGGTAACAAATCGATTGATATTATTATTTCTAATGAGAAACTTATATTATCTATTAATGGTCTTTCAATACACTACTTATCATTATTTAATAAATCTTAAAGGGAGAAGGAACTGCAAGGACCTGAAATTGCATATTAGTGATAAAAATTTGGTCAATTTGTGATCTTTTAGGAAGGTTTGGTTTTAAAAAGAAAATTTGAATTCTTGTAGTTTTTCTAGAAAAGTCATGCCATTTCATGATAGTCTGAGGTTTACTACACAGGAACATAACTAATAGAAATCCCCAAAAGCCATTAGATGATGGTGAATTAGTTTCAAATTTTCAATATTAATAACATTTTCAGATTTGGTATTATACGATAAGGAACAAGAAGAATCTTTTAAACTGTCTCCTATATTATGGAAATTTCTTAATCTTTACATAAACTAAATGATAAGCACTTTACACATTTTGAAGGGCAAATGGCCTGCAAGGCTCTGAATGTACTTGTAACGAAGTTCCCCATTACGTATACGAGATACAGAATAAAAAATATAAAAGCTACCGAACAGTGGATATTATTAATCCCTACGTTACCGACTCGTGAGATAGGCTCACGAGTGGATTATAGCTAACGTCAAGGATAGACCCCGTTGACATGCAGAGGCCCGGATGAAAAGACCGGCGCTCCAGGAAACGATGTTCGGGTTGTCCTGAGAAGTAAGGCAGGGCCGTGCCAAACCATCCAGGCCACCTGAGATAAGGAGAAACGGCCTTGGGGAGTCCTAAAAAGAATGACCGTGTCTATAAGTCCCCACGAGGAGGAGAGATTGAACATTGAGTCTGGCTTGAACGCAGGTTATGCGCTCAAAGTAGACTGCGCGAATGTCGTGCGCAGACTGCCATAACAGGCAGTCGGAACGCGACCATGGGACTGTGCTGATGTGTCCGTGCGTGCTGGTGAGCGCGTGACGCGGCACTCAGCAGCCATGGGTCCGTTCGCGTACGTGAGGCGTGTGCTATAGGCCAGCCTGCACGTACGTCATGACTGGATACCGGCCAATGCATAGTGGGTTGTGCAGGGGCTTAGTTAGCCCGCTGGAATGTGTCCCGGTGCCCTCCGTAATCCCATAGGCTCGCGCTATGGCTGGACGGGCCGCGAACATTGCCTCCGCGGTGGTCCGCTCCTAGCAAACTCTATGCTTGGCAATGATAGCGCATGTTCCCGTACTCTTCACCACCACCTGTGTGTGGGTGATGAGGGATAAATGTATGCCCCTCAGCAGATAGGTCTGCGAGGCTCGGACTTCCGCAAGGAACCCTCCCCTCTCTCCACGACTTAGCATATTGAGCGACCCTGGCTACCGCTACCGTCCAAATGCATGGCCGCAGAGCCGTATAATATGCATAGAGAATGGAGTCGAAAGACTCAAAGGATAACATAGGGTTGTTGGCCACCCAACTGACCAACTGGCGCCCTGATACCGATAATTAAGGGTGGGCGAAGATAATGGGAAAACCCGTAGTGTGAGTGGCCCCTCACACTGACGGGAATAACGTTACAGTGTACATATTATTGATAAAACTTTAGTTAATATCCTAAATTTTGGAAAGTCTGGTCTTATACACATAAAATTTGTTCTATACCCTTTTTTGTGAAAAGTTAGAGCATTTCATTATCTATTTTGTTTTGCTGCACTTGATTAATAGATTTAAAAACTGCAAAGCTGGATAATAAACAATAGAAATAGAGTTTGATTTTTCTCTAGAGACTTTTGGCCTAATATCCAGCAGGTTTTTTAAGATATTAAATATTGTATTCAATATGTTCTTTGACAACCGTTGAACTTATTATACATTATTCGTCAAGCATTTGTATTTACAACTCGAAGATGTTTCTGCAGTTAACCCATTTAACATGTATAGTCAAAAAGATATGTTTATTGCCTTTTAGCCAAACTAATGGTTAAATGTTTTAAGATGGTGTGTGTGGAATGTGATCTTTGCAAAAACATGTCAATTTCTAAACCATCAAATTTCATTTTAATAACAGATAAAACCCTATTTTTGCAATCTAAATTTCTTATATTTAAACATCTTATTACCTCTGCAGTTTGATTTCCTCAGCTAATGCGATTGCTGACACTATTATTTTTATTAATTGTTATCAATTAAACCAGGTGTTCGCTTGACTTATTAACAACAGACTATAGTTCATTCGCAAAACATTTATTTTCACATAAAAATACATATTGTGCGAAACAGTGCCTCAAGTTGGCTCCGAACCTGTGGTCAGAAAGGAAGGCCTTATTCTAAAATAAAGTATTCAAAGCCAGGTTATGTGGTAAAAGAGTTTTTATTTAATAAATAAAATATATACAAAAGTTTACAATATTTTTACAAAAGAACCGCTAAGTTAAAAATGATCGACTTCCTAGGGAATTTGTCGTCGTCAAATTCTAGGGAATTTCGGTAGACGAAGTTTCCCAAGAACCCCAGAGACTAGAATTCCCTAGAAAGGAGCGCGGACTTATAAGCTCCCGCACTGGACAATTTCCCTAGGGTATTCCCTAGTAAAATCCCCAGCCCTGGGAGGAAGCGAAGTTGGAGAAGTGGTTTTAGGGAAGGGGAAGTCCCCTTGCCCTTCGGCCGCCTTCTCCAAGAGCTCTAGTGGCTCCGAGCCACCCCAACCCCTAGGGTGAATTCTACCCCTCCCACTACCCGACTCGTCGAGAGCCCTGGACTTGGGGGTCGGAACACTGGGTCCGAGGTAGTCCTCGGAGGCAGTGTGGAGGGGAAGGAGAGGGTTGAACTTCTCCCGGGCAGTCCCCGGAGAAATCTCCCTTAAGGAGGGAGGAATGTGCCGCAGAGGGGTAGTCCCCTCTTGGTAGGCAGTGGGTGGTGGGTGATACTTACCAAAGTATCCCAAAATTTGCCCAAGTGGAGGCGCTGCCGAGAAGGCGAACAAAAGCTGCTGCGGTGCCGTTGAGGCGAAAAAAAAAGCTGCTTCGTTGCTGCGGTTGCTGCTGCTACACAGCTGTCGAGCAAGGCGAGGGTGCGATGGGTCCTTATCAAGGACCCATCTATATAATTACGCGACACTAATCTTGCCAGCGAGAGAGCTGCCGCGGGCGCTGGCCACCTAGTGGCCAAGCGCGCAAGTAGTGTCGCTTCGCGGCCGCGACGCGCCAGGGCCAGAAGACGCGCAAGCGCGCCGCGGAGAGAGAGACAGATAGAGCGACTAGACGCTGTCGGTCTAGCCGTCTATTGTGAGCGCAATAGAGATGGGAGATATAACAGAGAAATGCGGAATCTACTTCGCAACATTTTCTGTTCCTCCCAATCTCGAACAATATCGTTCTATTTATTTTATAAGATCACAAGTGATTAGCTATTATTTATTAACAGAATATTGACACTAATTTTCTAAAAGGTCATATCCCAAATTAGGAAAATTTTTCAGGAGAATAATAATTTTCTTTTACTCTGATTAGGGACATGTAGATTAACATTTGTTTTTGATATTCTTTTAATATTATAATTTAATATCGAAGAATGATTGGCAAATATTAATCTAATATTCTCCTATCCTAGTAATAGAAATGTTTTATTGTCATCTGAAAAACTGTCCGAAAGGAGGATACAGTCTTTTGAAGATTTGGTATTGATAAGAGTTTCAAGATAAGCAGAAATTAAACATCCATGTTATTAATAATTTGAATGCCTCTAAGTGTAGCATATGATTTTCAATTACCTCATCGGTATCTATGAATTAATATATTCCTGATAATGACTGATTTACATTAATATGTTAAAAGTAAACTTCTCACATTGGCAATGTTGTAAACATTAATCTCAGTTAATCTGGTCAGCTTTGTCCTCAGCAATGAAAATAGAAATGTTTTACTTTAATTGAATCTGAAAAAGAAATTTCATAAAGTACCACAAAGTATATAACCTCCTGTATTATAAAATATTATATTTTACTTAACTAATAATGGATGACTCTTGCTGTCATTATTTATTGAATTTATTTGTGATTTTGAAAAGTTAATATATTCATTATCACCACACAATGAATAACCTCACTGCATTAAATACCACAAATACACAAAAGCACAAAACTTCACATTACATTACTCAGTATTCGTCGGATTAGTTATATCGATTATATTGATTTGATTTGACAGTTTACATCGCGAACTATACTCTATGGCTATGCATGGCCGGTTTTGACGTTAATATTAGCAAGTAACTTTAGGGCGAGACAGACATTTCTCGGGGAATAAAATGCTACAGACATTCAAGGGGAATAAAATGCTATAGACATTTCTAGTAAATTTGATCATTTTTTCACAGAAACGAAATCAGAGAATATGATAAATCAAGCTTGCATTAACGGATTTTGATGTTTATGGTCTTATTTTAAAGCTTTTGTAAAATGTTTTAAAGTAAAATAATTCTCAATTCATGACATGTATAAATTCATATAGATAAAGTAGTTTGAAAATAATTTTGAGGTTAGGGCGGCTAAACTTGCTGTATAAGATAAGGTAGTGCCTCAACAGCATATATATATATGCACTTGCCGTCGAGACTACCATGTCTCTTGATAATCATTATCTTTTGATTAACTTATTAAATATCTATTATTTTGTGTGTTATTAGTACGTGGCGCTTATAATATATTTCAAACTCATTAGGATTTAATAAATAAATACGAGCAGCTTTAAAGCCACTTATAGCTTTATCAAGATCATTAATAGTTGTGACGTTTATCGTCACCAAAAGGGGTAAATTCGAAGACATAAAGTCTATTGTCTCGAGGAACCGTACTAGCACCGCACTATGGCAAGACAAAAATATAACCCGATAATAAACTAATCCCTGTCTTATCTTAATCCGAGTCCAACCGTCTGGTGTAGAGAGTCTAGTAGCGGTCGCAGCCAGAAAGAAAGGAAAGAGAGATCTCTAATATCGTACAGAAGGAGAAGGCTGCCGATAATCATCCGCTAGAATTGATAACGGCTCTCGAAAGTCTGAAGTCGTCATCCTCTTCGCTCCAGTAGTATAAAGCTGGAAGCCTGATAAACGAGAAGAATCACCTAATTGCCTGGCAAACGTCAAAACCATCATTTGACAATCATGTAGGCACAACAAAGCATTGACTGTCGTCGTCCGGCTCATCTCGTCAACAGCGAATCAAGAGATCGGGAGAAGAAGTTGGTGGCGCAATCTTGTGACGCCATGGCCGAATTACAACGCTGAGTCCATCTCACTCAGAGTTGAGATATAGTGCGCCGCTCAGCTGCCTATCGCGCAAATAAGACTCAAGATATTCAGCTAGATTTTAGTTGATTAATGTTGTCAGCCATATGTAAAATATTGTTTATTATTAACGAGCAATTTGTTAATAAGTTTTGTCATAGATGTAGCCAGGTTTGCCCCAGAAATGGGTCCGCAAAGTAATGTGGGCTGTGGGGGTTATAGGTGATTACCAATCAGACGTGATCGATGACGACCGATTGACATGATCTGATTAACAGGAGTCTGATAAGGGGGGAGATCAAGAAAGGGGCAAAGAGTTGAGCTGAGAACAGGAAGCTTCTCCTTCTCTTTCTCCCGAGACCGTTCTCTGGGGATCACCTATTATGGACTGGAGGCATTTTTGAGGGCTATATTGGTAGTGAGTGCCATAATTAGACTACCGAGTTCTAATTAGTTGCCGTTACAGGCATGAAAGTCTTTAATTATCGATTAGACGATTGACGTGTGATTACGATGAGAGGATTATTGCTAATTAGTGATAGCTGCTGTTAACAGCTGAAAATTGAAGTATGGAATCTCCTTCGCTGAGATTAGGCGTCCGAGTCGCCATTGTTAACAACTATCTGATATTGTTCTTAAATTGTGAGTAGTGCTGTCGATCACGGCCTGGTGCTGTCAACCCGCTTTCTCCAAATTATTAGTGATTAGTTTGTACCCATTGGAAGATGCGTTCTTAACCGGGTAGACTGAATTTATTGTCGTAATGCCTCGAATGAGTGAGGTGAAATATTGTATTGTACTAAATAACAAATTGATTAAGTTGTTGTGGAGAAAACGTTGATGCTGTCGTTGAGCATGTTTTATTTGTAAAACTAGACTTTGGTTGTCGGAAAATCTCGATGCTGCCACCCAGCATACTTTATTCAGCAGTAGAGGACCGGCAGTTTTCCGTATAAACTTATCAATTTTTTAACTGAAATTCACTCAAATATATAGCCTACGTGACTAATATAAACGGCAAGTTTGTTACTCTGGCCACATATGTGGCCACACCGGTCTTCTATAGGTTAAGGAAATCAGATATTTTGATTGTCACAAGACATTGTTACTGTCGTTCAGCATATTATATATGTAAAATGGGATAATTTGGTTATTGGAAAACCTTAATTTGCTGTCGTGAAATTAACTTTAGTTCTGCTGTCGTTTATACGATATTCGTTATACGGCCATGATAAGAGTAATATTTTAATTGTATTTGATCTGTATCGAGCCATCCCTATAAATGATTCCATTTTTGCCCGTTGTAAACTCGAATGGAGAGATCTGTGTTGAAATACCCGTTTTTAATTGAATATGCGTAGAGTCTGATATATTGTTACTAACTTCAATGAGAAACCTGAATAATTTAGTTATATTCTTTACCGAATTTTAGAAAATCAATAGTTTCCGGTCATTGCAGCCATTTTTGATTAATAATCCGACTTGATGCGTATTGCGTACATAATGTTTTGTTTAACTATTGTGTGTATTAATTTTGTTTAGTTTTAAGAACAGCAATTATATGTTTGTCTTATCCAAATCCTCTACTTGTGCCTATTGAAAACGGAATTGAGCTACCATTCGAATTTGTACTTGGTTTTGGCGAATTTAGTTTAAATTATGATTTTGATCTTAGTCGCATTTGCGAGTTTTTTAGAATATTTTAAAGAATTTGGTTGTGTCGTGTTGTGGTTATAACGTTGGTTGTGTTGAGTTTTGATAATCGAATGATCCCTATGTAGTTTGGATCCATATTTCCTTTACTTTTGGATGTTCCTTGGTGTGTTGAAAGTTTTGGTTGTCTTATCATGCTTATGGGGCCAAATCGTATTTTAGTGCAGTCGCTGCCAAGATTAATCGAATTTAGTGTTGCATTTTGGTTGAGATTTGGTATGTTTTGGGGATTATAGAATTTACTGAGAACTTTTAGTGCACATGATGCCAAGAGTAGCTTCTTCATGCTGGAGTAGACAAATCATTTCAGTGCGGGAGTCGCCAAGTGATCCCAAATATGTTCGAGTAAATTATAGTCCGTGAGGAGATTTTCGTGCGCATGGTGCTAAGTGAAGCTTTTAAGTGCTGGAGTAGCCTAATAATTTTCGTGCGGTTGTCGCCAAATGAACCCGACCACTGTTGAATGAGTTAGTTTGAGTATTCAGCGGTTTTTTCTAGTGCTTAGTAGCTAAATTTAGTCTTTTCGTGCTGTATCAGCCAAATTATATTAATGTGGGTGTCGCCAAGTCTGGTGGAATGATTTCGAGTTATAGAGTGTTTGAGCTCTTGCATTTGCGTTTGAGCTGAGTTTTTCCTCTTCTTTTTTTATGATCTCGATTTGACAAACATTAATTTTGCTGCCATTACTTTGAATTTAGTTATGCTGTCGTATGAACTGTTTAGTTTTGGATTTCGCTTTTCTGCGTTTTGCGCATCTTGAGTTGTTTTGAGATTTCAAGTGGTTGAAAAACCTGGTGCCAAACATATAATTCAGTTTAGTCGTTTGTGAAATAATAACGTTAGAGTTAAGTTTGCCAAACCAATGTTACGTGAATTATTTTGTGTGCTATCGTAAAGACACTATTTATTTTGGATTTTAGTCTAGTTATTGGATTTTGTAAATTATCCTTATTATTTACAGTTAATGCTTATTTTTGTGTTCAGATTTTGCAACGTAAAGTAACCTTTTCTGAAATAAACCTTTTAGTTTTCAGAGATTTCAGATTTAGAATTTAGAAATTTTGCCTTTTAGAGTTTTGCGGCTTTTGTTCTACTTAACATTTCTCAGTTAACCGGATTCCTCATGCCTGCTATTCTGACAGTACAAGTCAATAAACAATTAGTTTTATAAAATTCAAATGCGGAGCAACTTGAAGAATCGGACATTTTTAGGACAAAGTGCCAGTCCTAACGAGTCAAACGAACTTAAAAATACTCAAATCGAATGAAAATTAGCTTTGTACCATTGTCCCGCGTTCTTGAAGAGAGGTCACCTTTGGTTATTTCCCCTTGAAAAACGCGGGGAAGTGGTACAGCGTTATTCTTCATCCGATTTAAATGTTTTTAACCTTTAAAGATCGGCTTTTTTTAGTTCAAAAATGATATCACAAATATGGACAATTCATTCATATGTAGGCCCAACATATGTCCAATTGAACTCTTCCCTCCTTTAATGGCCACTAAAGTGGCCAGGCCGGCCGGGAAAGCTTTGGCCAATAAATTGATTTACAAACAAAAATTAATTATCTTTTAAAAAGCAAAAATATCATTTTTGGGGAATTTTGATATCGGTGATTACGAATATCCATTGCAAAATAAAAAATTTTTACATTCAAGATGGCTTACTAGTACATATCGTAGTGTCTACTTGATAGATTTGAATGCTTCCCTTTTAAGTTACCCAGAGCTAACGGCGAGGACGTCGGAAGTTTTGTAGCTCCATTTTTATCTGATTTGTATATTTTTGCATTATTATTTATGTGACATCTTTTTATTTGTTGTGTAATTATTTGTAATTATAATTCAAATAAATTATTTTTCTAAAAGTTTCTTAGGATATTACTGATGATTTCTTAAGAGCAATTCTGATGACAACTCATATTCAATGATATTAAAAACGATATCTACAAGCTTTTTATAAATTTTAATGATTCTATATTAACATTTCGAAATAGTAGAAAAGCAGCCTCTAAAGTGGCCACGCCGGTCCTGTAAAGGTTAAGAACGTTAACTATCACATTACTACTTCCAGCATAAATACACTAATAATTCCCGATTACTAATATTCCTGTTGGTAGGAGATTGCATTGCAACAGTGCAAGTAGGGTTTATTTTCGACTGAAAAGAAACGGCAACGAAACTCTGCATAACTTTTATATCGCAGTCTGACCTCTAGAATCTGAAAAAATTGGATAAAACTGTACGAATGTATGAAACTTACCGTGTGTTCTCACTAACTCGTATGCGTTGGTTCATTTGTTGTGATCAACACATAGAAACTCACAACAAAGCACTCTGAGATTATACACCCGTAGTGTCTTGCTCAAATATATCGGCTTCTAGAGAACAAATTATGATATAATAATTACGCACAGTTTCAATGATTTATGAAGAAGGAGAGTAGAGTCATATATTCTTCAGAAATCTCTCTTTTCAGCTAAAAATAAATCGTAATAGCACTGTAGCGCTGCTATTGCATTCTAGTAGGCATATTATATAGTAAGCAAGATTTCTTAATGTATTTAGGCTATAAGTAGTAGACAGAAGACGAACTTTCTTAACATAGCGAAATAATTAATACGTTTGTCGTTATGTAATATACTGATATATGGTCAAATCGGTAAAACAGATTGGATACTGTCTTTCGTTTAGCTGAATTGGTTTTAGCTTAAGGTAGTAATCTAGTTGTTTGGGTCGAAAAAAACTTTTTTTTTCATATTTCAATAGTGTACCAACATGAGAATGTGGTGTATAAATTTTAAACCGATAATCAAAATATTAACAAAGATATAACATATATTCGAGAACGCCGCATAATTGAACGCTGTAAGTTGCGCGACAGCTGCTAACGGTTATTCCTCACTATTATGACTCATTACCTTTATATTTCCTTGAAGCTTCGTATATCTTTTGATATACGAAAGAATATAACCAGATATACCCGCGTTTGACACGAATGAAGAAACCTAAAGCTTGTTGCACGCACCGGGGACCGACGATTAGTGTGAGGATGAAAGTTCTGTTAGCCAAACTTTAAACACGTTTTTCTCGAAACCACGTTTTCTCGGTCGGCCCGAGGCATAACAGATTTTCTATTGAACCGATCGGGCTGAAATTTTTACAGGTTGCTCTACACACCTGTAATTCTGGTCGGAACTAGAATCATTTTTTTTCATCCATTATTTTTCAAGTTACAGCCCAATTTACACTAAAAAAATTGTACCTTTTTTGCGAAGTCCGCCATTTTTTTTATTTTTCAACCAAATTAATTTTTTCTAGTTCCGGACAGAATGACAATCCTACTGAACAATAATCCGTTGCATTTATTTGTTTCCGATTACCCAAACTGGAGATACCTTAGGGGCCAGCAACACGTTTTTTTCACCTACTTTGAACCCATATAATTTAAATAAAATA
This sequence comes from Prorops nasuta, assembly GCF_024137725.1. Lineage (NCBI taxonomy): Eukaryota > Metazoa > Arthropoda > Insecta > Hymenoptera > Bethylidae > Prorops > Prorops nasuta. The sequence goes on from NW_027116806.1 coordinate 3,378,590, forward strand.
TTGTAAAAATTAAAAGAAAAATATTTTTGTATAATTGAATATAGTATTAATAACATAAAATGTTCAGATTTTTTGCATTTCATTTAGGTAGTTTAAAAAATTCCCGAAGAATACCTTGCAAAACCGGTCGATTTACTAGACTATTACCTTAAAATATTCGACAATTTTCTTAATATCAGCTTGTTTTTGGTCTCAAATTACTCATTACACTCTTGCCCACAGCCCTAAAGACTACTTTTTCAGAAAATATAGTGGTTTGTTTTCAGGGTAAAATTTAATTCTTGATATTTTTTAATTTTCATATGTTTGGAAAACGGGTTTCTTATCGTTATAGAATGGATATCAACGAATAAGTTTAGACTTTACAAAAATGTTAATATTTCTAAAATTTTAGAAGATAATTCGAAGTTAAAATATTCGATTTCGATGGATCCCCTTAAATACGAATGATAATTTTGCTATCCAGAAATCTCTCTACCGCGGTAGCCATCTGGCGGTCAAGTGCCGCGCAAGCACTGGGCTAGCGCACCACACCAGGACCCAGTGGAGAGCTCGTAAACGCTCCGAAGCGAGATAAGTAGCGAGTGAGGAAGAAACAGTGAGCACTGACGCTGGTGGACCCTCGCTTTCTGCTCCCAAAAATCTCAAATAAATATAATCTAAAAGAATGAAAAATTTATGTTATTTTTACAAAGTAACTGAGATGTTTTCTTTACATAGAAAGTTCTATCTTTATTTGGTTTAATGTCGATTAGGACGTTTTAATTCTTAAATATTATTGAAATAAAACTTCGCATGGACTTATTAATATCAGAACCTACTTTTAATTAACAGGACTATACGTTTGGCCTAAATACAGGATTTTATTTCAACTATAGCAAGTTAAAATTTAACTGAGTGGATTCAGCGTTAAAATTACTGAATATTAGGTAATGTTTGGGTCCTACCACAAGGATCGAATATTTTTTTATTTGTTTTATTTAATATTGATATCTTGTGTGTCTTTAAAATTATAAAAAGCGCCTAAAAAGTTTAAACACATGAATAAAAGTTCCCCTTTGTTAAACTCGTCGAGTTGATAAAAACAGATTTTGTTTCGACAAGTGGGCTAAGCGTAGGTAAGATTGAGACCAATTTAAATGAGCCGCGCTTATCCCTCTAATCATGGGTATCTATATGTACATGGGTCCCAAAACATAGGAGTGAGAGAGCTCGCCGTGACCGTGGCCACCTATCGACCTCGGCTGGAGGTAGGACAGAGCAGAGAGCGGGAGCGAGTCAGCCTGAGAGGCCCAGACCGCTCGCACCGAGACTCCAATCTCCAACATCAATACTTGATGTATTGCGTCGATTGAAAATTAATGCAGCTTTCAAGTCTTGAATGTTATTCTCTAGGTTTTACAGGATACTGCGTTTCATTCATGGTATCTCGCTTTGAATTTCATTTAATTTCTTCTCTACAACGAAAAAATAGTTCTGCTCATCACTACCAGTTTCTGAAATAAAAACTAGAATTATTGTTCATATAATAAAATTTTATAATTAATACAATTATTTATTCTACATGGTTTACAACTTAAAATGACACAGCTCATCAACGTAACATTCTGTTAATTTTTGCTACTATATAGAAGATATCAATTTTTTCTATAAGAACTTTTTCAAACGTCTTATCCAAAAAATTTATATCTCCTATAATTGCAGAAATAAGCAGAATCTTACCCAATGGTATACCCTGTATAATTAATCATATTTTGCTAAAAATACTGTGATTATAAAGACATTTAATACAATACTTGCTTTCATTACTTTTAGCAGGTGTTAACTGTATTTCTCTACTGTCATTTGACATCATGGAGTTTTCTGTGTCATATGCGAACGTCTCGTCAGGTAATTTTGATTCTATTGATGAACTTCGTTTTCTTTTTTTCGGCTTCACTCGAGATTTCATCGAGGTGTTAGCTACATCTGAAAATTTAGTAAAATATGAAGTAATATCAGAAAGAATATATTTAAGTTTAAATAATAATCATAGATATTATAAAATTATATAATACCTACTTTCGTTCATTGGCATTTTTGTTGTTAAAGTTTTGTCGCACATAGCTTTTGATAGCGTAGTATTTGAGCGAGATACACCCCTTTTTTCATTATTGGTGCTATCTGTCTGCTGTAAGCTTCGCACGAGCAAGACGTCTTTTTCCTTGGGCTATATTACCTACATTAAAGAAATTTGAAATATAAGTTTTATATTTAATTTAATAAACTAAAGATAGTGTATCAATACACTATTAGCTATACAGGGTGATAAATTTAGCATAAGGGCATAGATGTAATGTTCTAACTTCTAGTGTATATCCATTCTGAAGATTCGTCTACATTTGAACGTATCGCAAAAACGTTGTGTTGAGTTCAAGTGTATACGTTCAGATCTGTCAATTTTTTGGTTCTAACCTTTGTAAAATCCTATAATCGCATAAAGAGGTCAGATGTTCATAAAATTGACATCTGCTAGAATTATGAATATAGAAATACTTTTTTAATCCTAGCTCTGAAGCGTGATAAGTGTCTCATCCTGCATTTCTTAATTTAATAAATATATTATTAAATCAGAAAATAATCTAATTATGATTTTCGCTAAATATATAGTCATTTTATATTATTTTGTATAACAATACCTGCTGACGAAATTATAACAGCATTAAATGACTCCCAAAAATCTTCTATATCTTTCTTCATCTTTTCAAGCATCTTATTAATTTTATAGAATTGGTGATTTGGCGAATATCTGCATGATTTATTTCCTTTCTTCATCCATTTTCTTGGTATCAGGTCAATCAAACATTTACCTTTTTTCGACTTTCCGCTTATAAATGTTATAATAAAATATACACTGTTGTTCATTCTTGATAAGAAAATAACGTTTTCACTCTCTTCACTAATGTACTCGTTATTACCACTGAGTATGAATAATTGGCATATTCAAAAAAGAAATTGTCATTTGTTTCTCTTCTTTCGTCTTAATCGCTTTTCGTGTTTTGTTATTGCTTTTTACTGTTGCGATCCACTTTCTACCGCCACTACTTATGTAAAAGTGTTACAGCATAATCAATACTATGACACTTAATTAAGATGGATTTTTGATCCAGTTCCAATGCAGAATTGATTTGCAAATCTTCTTAAAAATTATTAATTTTATAAACATCAATATCGCTTGAGTTGGTGGGAAATTCAAAAACATCTTCTTTGTCAATTTCTGGATACCCCAGTACAAACATACTGTTTACATCTATTGTTGCACATTTTTTGAAAGAATTTTATTAATTTTAAAAATTCGGTTATTTTTCAGCTGCTTTATGTTGTTTGGATGAGATGCTTTTATTATTGCATTGTTAACTTTGATTGATTCTACATTCAGAAATTCTTCACCCTTGTATAATATTATGTCACTACTTATTTTACCAACTTTTTGGTATAGTTTCTGACTTTATAATCAGTAGCTGACTCCAGCTCTTTCAGTCTATTGACCATTTGCGTTAATAGTTTCTTAGGCGATTTAACTAATGCTTTGAATATTGAGATAAATCTTTCTCCCCAAACGCAGAAATATCACTGAGAGGTTTTTTATAATATTCTACATCACTAGTGATATGAATTTAATTGTGTATACTTAAGATTCGTGATTGATTTCCATATAAATTTGGTAATAATTCGAAAAAGTTTGTCAATAATTTCCTGGCATAAGCGGTATGCGAATAGATTAACTTTGAATCATGCAGAATACGGCTTGCTGTAGCTAAAAGTAAAAAATGTCTATAATATTGTGAAGGTAATATGGTTTTCAAAATTATTGGCTCACAGTAAAGCAGGAAAAATTTAAATTGTGTTGCTTTCCATTGCAACACAGAGTTCACACCAAAGACTTTCCTCTGAAATTCGCTTGGGACGCTTGGAGTTACCGCATCTATTAAGGGGAATCTGTATATCAACATTACACAGCGAAATCTTGCGCCAAACGAAACGGCCTCATTTCTTAACCGATTTTAAAGTTTATGCACCTTTTTGGAAACGCCAGAAAATTATCTAGCGATCTTCGTTGGCCAATTTTTTAAATTTCACTTTTTTTTAGTTTTTCATTTTTTTAAAAATCTGCCAACGAAGATCGCTAGATAATATTCTGGTGTTTTCAAAAAGGTTTATAAACGTTAAAATCGGTTAAGAAATGAGGCCGTGTCGTTTGGTTGCAAGATTTCGCTCTGTAATGTCGATATACAGATTCCCCTTAAGCTTTTTAAACGTCAAACATCATTTCGTCTCAGACATGATTTATTTTTTTCGCTTGTCCACTTCAATAATAAGAACATCATAACACATTGATTCAACAAATTCATTGAGTCAAGTACTACATCATTAATTGGATCAAAATTGAGGATTTGTAAGAGTGGTGATTCTGAACTATATAAATGATGGTGTATATTATTTTTCGACCTAAAAGATTCTTTAGTGCGAGGCCTACGTGTCATTTCTTGATACACTCGGTTAATACACGGAGAAGTTCCAGCGCTAATTACTTTTACCTCGCATCGTTCACAAGCATAAAATGCACCAGCTCCTATACACTGTTTAATGTATGAGCGTGCTGGAGAATCTGCAATTACTCCAGAAATCTTTATACTATACTTTTTTTCGCATACGAAGTATCCATTTCTAATAAGTTCATTGATCTCAAGAATCAAATCTTTTAAATATAACTCCACTGATCGGGGATTCGAATCTCCGCTATATAAAGCTACAACGAATGGTTATATTATGAAATCCTCGTGAACTAATTTCCCTAATGTTGGCCAAATTTGAATTGATGAGCTATTAAAAATTGTCAGGTCATCAATATACAAGAGAATTGATATTGCACTGTCTGTGTAAACATCAGGCTTTATCAATTTGGCTATGCTGTTCTTTATGCCTAGATAAACGTACTGACCTTCACAATTTTTATTGGTCAGCATAGGCGTTAATGGAGTGCAATGTTTCATTTTTAACAGACCCTGAGAAGTTTTCGGTACATCAAGTCCTTCACTTCGCAATAAAATTAATAAATCGCTTATTATGTTTAGCCATAGAGTTTGCAAATGCTTTAACGCCCATTCACATAAGCGATCTTGAAAAGTTTCTTGCGAAGGATTTTTAGTTTCAGGGCTTTGAAATGTATTTATGTTCACATCAATTTCTTCTAGCATATCACAGTCAAAGATATAATGATCACTATCATTATATTCTGGATGTTCTTGCAACCTACTTATATTAGGCATTGGTCTATTCGTTTCAATTGTATTACTCACATTTTCACTTTCACTTTCATCCTTTTTTAATTGATAATGCTTTTTTACACGATAATACGACATATTTATAGGTTAAATATCTTAAAAACTTCGTTTTCAAAATAAAGAAGTTAACTTCTCTTTATGGGTTTGGAAGCTAGGGTGGGGAGATTAAATGTGTATGTCTACAATATTACATAACTGGCTAAGAATACATGTTATAACGAGACGTTTGCTCCGCCGGTACTCCATATGCGATACCGCGTAGTGGGGGGAGTTTACAGTGCAATGAAGTGCCAATATCGCGGCCTACACTGTACAGCGTATGGAATATAGCTGGCTCGGAGTATACCTCACTATCTTGTAACGTGGCAGATTCCGAGGGAATCTGACACGTTAAGAATTTTGAATTTAACGCTTAATGCGTGAGTTTTCGGGCCGCATAAGCTTGCGCGCCGATCGCAGCTCTCCCGCAAACATGCATTAAAGCTCTCAGTTGCCTGCGAGATCCTAGAAGGAGCAAGAGCTAGCTGAGACGCTTTGCCTATACCAGCACCGAAAGAATAAGTCGACCAGGAGAGAAGACAGAGAAGACGATCGTCTGGGAGATCGTAACTGGAATCCGATCTAGTATAGAATTTTTGGGAAGCCAGTTCCCAGAGTCGACGGAGAAATAGGAAACGAGCGTGCGTCCTGGCCAGGAAAGTACATGATTTCTTGCTTATAAAAAGGGATTATAAGGTATGCGAATTAAGTTAATCTCGCGATGCGGTCTCCGCGCGGCCTAATGTGTGCCACTGCTTAGAGGAGACACGTATAAATTAAGAAGTGCGGCAACTAGAGAGGAAAGAATTGAAATGTTGGCTAGCAACAGAGTTCGGCACTCGGGAAACTCTGAGAGAATAGAATCGGTAAGCCGGGAAGAAAGTGCATAGAGGTTAGAAGGCCATTCGAGTAGCCCACAGCGGGTCTGGCGCCCAGAAAATTGTAAGAAATGGAATTAGAATACACCCGAATGAGTCGAAAAGCACTGAGTAGCAGCGCCGTATAAAGAATATTTGTAATTTTCGCGATACGATGGCCTACTGTATATTTCCCGTACAGTCAATCGGGAGAGGCTCTGGCGATAGAAGCCAGTGTAAATAGTTTATCTGTGAACCTTGTATAATAAGCACCAAAAAGCTTAATATAGTAGTTGTGAATTTTTGTTGGAAATTTCGAATATGCTTATTTATTGAAGAAAAACCTCTCCCAGAAATCGGGCGGTTAACCTTACTAGACCGGCCGCTCAGAGCGCTACCATCGCCGTCTCCGGGCCTCGGACGGGTATATAAGGCCGAGCCGGAGCCGAGCAGAGGAGTCCGTCCCGTATCGGCCGTATCCAAGAGCTCTCCGGATACAAGTCCTATCCCCGGCTACGCAGGAGTTCTCCGCGTACTTCTATTCCCGCTCAGGAGTTCTCCGCACCGTCCACCGCCCCGCCGTACTAACACCGTGTCCAGGAGTTCTCCGGACCGCTGGCATTCTCTTTCCCGGTTATGGCATAATCCGCCATCTTGTAATCTATCGAGGGCCCCTCCGTGAGGTCGTAGACCGCCGTGCCACCTACTGCCGTATTTCCGTAGTCCCGCCGTGAGGCTACCGACCGACGCGCCAGCTCGCGGGCGCTTATATACACACAACACAAACACAAATAGGTTAAGTAGTTGTATACTCTTTGTAATATACCGTGTACATATTTCTTAGTATAATAAAATGTTTTATACCCGAATATAGAGCTTGTCAATATTGTTTTGATCCCTCTCAGTCAAAAAGAACCGGACGGTTTGTAGCGACTAAACCTCGTTAGGAAAACACGTCGCAATGTTAGTTCTGTTACATGTGTATTAGTCATAAAAACGAAGATTTAAATGATCTTTAGCGATTATTTAAGACTCTTGTTTCTGATACTGAGCATATTATTTCAAATTGGTTCAACAATGGCCATCAATACTGGATGAATATTGGGGCGCCAGGTGTTAGCCGATCTAAGGCCACCCAATATAGTTCAAGTACTAGGCCAAGGGTGAATCGCAATCTCAGTGGACTATCGGCGTGCGGACATTGAACCAAGTCTTGGTTTAAAGTTGTGTTTCCAAGGTACGATAACACAAAATTGGCTCTAGCTTTGGTCCAGTATTGGTGTTCCAAAATTCGGCTCACCAGTACTGGACTGAGTTGTGGTCCTATTGTAACGCCTGGCAGACCCTACCCGGGTACAGACTTGTATTATTTGACTATAGCACATGGGCTCTTACTGTACGTTGCCCATTTAAAAAATGTGTTAAAAATTAATTATTATACCTAGTTTAATTCAATTATACTCTTTCATAGCTTTTTATAAAGATTATTTTAATTCTTTTGATCTTGCATACTACGTTTAATACTTACTTTAAATAAAATATAATAATTTTACTATAGTCAAATAACACAAAATCTATATTATTTGCCACCGTTAGAAAATCATCCTGTATACAGGCAATTGTAAACGTTTTTTCTTGCATTTAACTTCAATTCGTAATCGAAGAAAAAGCGTCATTATTGTATTATATTTATCGTGACAAGACTTTAATTTATTATATTTAATAGTTTTCGTTGGAGGTTGGAGATGGGTCGGGGTGACCGGTCGGGAACTCTCGGGCCGTCTCGCTCCAGCGCACTCTCCATATATTTCTTTCCTCCCTACTTCTACTCGTCGCTACCAGGTTATCGCCGCGCGGAGCCAAACTTGCTCCTAAGAAGCTCCCCGCATAATTATTTATGTGCGCTAGCCGCGCCAACGATTGCTGCTCAATCCAAGGCTCAGTGCCTTAAATTTTAGTTTACCCTGGTAACGCCCGCGGTCCGGGCGAGCCTATAGCTAATCTCCACACCCCCTGAGATTCCGTCAGGACTCCTGGTGCGGTATCCCATGACAACTAGGGAATCTCTTATGGAATCCAAAAGAGATTTCTTCCTTTTTTCTCGTGTGTTGTGGCCTGGGACTCTCAGGTGCGGCATTCGTATCCAAGGGTGTCCTGAACTTCTGCTCTTTTTGCGGTTAGGATAAGCATTTGGTACTAAGGTACGCATGTTTGTGGGTTGCGGAGCTCATTGAGTTTTTTCCCAGTTCTTAACTACTTTTTTAACACGCTGTCATTTCTATAGCATCCATTGAGGCACTCCCATTTCTTTAAAAGCCTTGTCGTTTGTTCTTGTACAATTCCTTTTGTGGCCTTCGGACATTTTTAGATTTTACTTTGTTAAAACTTTAGTGTTATTGTTTTGATTTTAAAATAAATTACATTGTTTAATTTTATATATCGCCTTTCATTTAGAATAAACCGTTCCTTCTATTACACATTTTTCAGGGGAATCATACCGAATCAATTTATCTCACAGTTTTCATTTTTTCATAACAAAACATTGTTTGAAATAGGAGAGAGCGGAGAGTCGAGGGGACCGCCAGTGTCAGTACTAGCTCTCGCTCCCTCTTTCTATCTCTATCAACTACGCTTTTTGCCGGGACCTAGTTCGGTGCGCAAGTACAAGGCTTGTGTATTCTGCCGCTGGGTGGTAACCACGGCGGAAAGCTTCTCGCTAGCACTTTAGTTAGTGCTTATTTATATCAGTATGTGCTATCATGTCTATTCAAGGCACTTTTACAAGTCGACATAAAAGCACAATTCCTGCCCTTTTTGTCTGTAGGCATAAGACCTACACCATAGATGAGTATTACCTCGATCTATCGCCAATCCGTGTGGACTACCCAACTGGCACCATCACTCCTTCAGAGTAGGATTTTAAAGGCTTCCCTGAAAGTGTTTTAACTCTCCTACCTTTTCTGTAGTTTGTCCTAAGAGCTCGCTAAGAACGTACCTTCCTCCCCAGGGGGCTAGGACCCAAGCTCGAAACTCTCTAGTGGGTAAGGTTAGCAGCAGCAGTAGCGAAGAGATAGGGTGGTTCTGGGTATCCAAATATCCGCGAACAGGGTTGGCCAGGACTGGTGACCAGAGATGGTAACTCGAGGGAAAACCCTAGCCCCCCACCATGCCTACCAGAATATCAATACAAAGGGATAGGCATGTGGGAGGTTAGGGATTTCCCTCGAGTTACCATCTCCGCTGGTAACTTCTTCTGCCTTTTGGGTCTTCCCTTTGCGGTAGGTGTGGGCTTCTTGACCCTTTAACGCCCAAATGTACACATTTTGTACATTATATTCAGCAGTATATGGAAATAAAAAATATAAGGAAAAAAATCTTTGGGTATCATTTCGTATGTATTTTGAACTGCTTTTTCTAATAATGTACCGCAAATAACTCACAAATGCTTTGCAAAAAAGATAAGAGCCTTTTTCTCCCAAATTAAAACGAAAAATCAACTCTTTTTCATACTACATCATTTGTTTTCACGCGTAGAAGCTTTAAGATAGTCATTGAGAAGTATAAAAATTATGATAAGGGTTTTCAAGCTTTCAGATGAAATTTTTTCTCCGCCTAAAAAATTCAAGATAGCGCATCAAATATGACGCCGAAAGCGGCAGATAATGTTTTCCAAAATTATTACCGTATTAAAATTATTAAAAAACTCATATGTATTATGAAACATGTAAATATTAAAATAATATGTGATGATAAAATCACGTCACTTAGCCGACAAAAAAAAAACAACTTTCAATAATGTAATTTTATAGTGGAATAGGGGAAAGCTCAAAATCTGAATCATTTATAGTGACTTCGCAGGTTCAAGCATGTCGCCCCATATCAAAAATATACAATATTATTCGTACTGTATAGTCTTCCAATATATGATGTAATATTCACGTGTTTCATAATACATATAATGAGGTTTTGAATAATTTTAATACGATAATTAATACAGAAATAATTCATTTTTAACGCTTTCGATGTCGTATTTCATCCACCATATTGAATTTTTTAGGGGAAGAAAAATTTAATATGAAAATTTGAATACCCTTGCCACAATTTTTATACCTCTCAGTGCCTACCTTAAAGCTTTTACGTGTGAAAACAAATGACGCAGTGCAGAAAAGGTGATTTTTCGCGTTTTTTGGCATAAAGAGGATCATATTTTTTTTGCAAAGCATTTCCAAGTAATTTGCGGTACATGGTTGGACAGATTAGCTCAAAATACATACGAAGTGATACCCCAGGAATGTTTTCCCCTTCGATTTCCTACTTCTATATACCACTGAAAAGTATGTACAAAATGTGCATATTTGGTCGTTAAAGGGTTAAGGACTTTTGGTGAAGATTTCAACAGCGAATTTTCCAAAGTCATCTAATATTCACCAAGTTTCTTCTGGATCGCAATTAAGTTGGCATCTATTGCTTTCTCCAAGTCTTCCCGTCGCGATCTCTTATGTCACGCCTAGCGATTTTAGGTACGGGTTGCACGTGGTGAACTTGTTAGAATCCCGGGTATTCTTGCTTTTAGCTGTTACGCTTCCGGCACTGCGGTTCATTATCGTTTGTGTAAATTTTCTAATATAGTTTTACTGATTTTTTAATCAATTGTTAATTTTATTCAATTTTTACACCTGACTTTATTCAAGAACAGACTTTTCACATTTTTCTCTCAGCAGTTCCAAAACTTGACATTCAGCAATAACTATTCGTACAAAAGTAATTAACCCACAATTAATATTTTTTTTATTAAGGAATATATCTTCGAATTATAGTTATCATCTCATAAAAAAATGAATATTTCATAATTAACAAAAAACAAAGTTTTATCCCTAAAACGTTTGACAAATAACAATTTTTCATATTTTGTTTTTGCATCATATTTTTTCATCCAGTAGAATCTAAGCACTACTGTGTAGACCTTATTTAGCTTTGAAATTCTGGACATAATGTAACCTACTAAATTATACAAAGTATTTTTCACAAAATTGTTAAAAAAAAGTAATTATACTTTGTACTTCTGAGGGAATCACCGGGATTCCATCAATTTGATATTATTTTTTAAAACTATTTCAAACGTAAATCTACCTGCAAGAGAAAATAGCAATGAAATCAACTTCATCCTTATAGTTTGTATAACGTAAATTCTGTAGGTATTGGGAAACTGTTAAAATTTTTAAACTGTTCTTAAATTGTAAAGAATTTAGAATGGACTGTTCCTTTCTAATATTATAAAAGAAATTCTCTACATAATCTTAAATAAATCTTCCTCCTAATAAATACAGAAATCTCCTTTCGTTTTTTATATACTTTGCTGCATCAACGAAACATTGTTTTGTTATGATAATTCCTGTCTGTACAGACTTAAACTTTTTTTCAGTCTTAATTCTTATGTTATTAAATAATTAAATTATTGATTTCGTAAAATGTATCTTTTCGTCAAATATATTTATTAAGATTGTATCATTCGGCTTTTTTCCTAAAGCTAATAAATGGAGTGCGAAATATAATTGTGGTAAATCAGTTAGTAACACATTCATAAAATAAAACTATTTTGTATTGTAATTAGTTTTTTCTTTCTCGTCACTTAGGAATTTTAAAGCACTGCTAACAACTCATTTTACCAAACTTGTTGCTCTATGAACTCTCATTTTATTTACACTTGTTGTTTGTTAGAATGTTGTCATTTAATTTTGGTGCCAACTTAAGAGCAAAGTGGATACAGACATTACAGAGTGGTTCCACCTAAAATCTTATTTTTTAAAGTATAACGGTATTTCAAAATTACTTTCAATTTTTGCAACAGCTTTTGAGATCTCGAATAAATATCTTTTAAATAAAATAAAATAGTTTATTTATTAAAAAAGAAAAAAATATCCTAAACAAAAATTTTAATATTTTACAAATGAAGAGATGAAATTTCAAAAACGGGTTATTTTATTCAAGAAAGTCTACTTCCGTGAATGTATAAAGTCGAAAAACACTTCAATTCATTCTGAAATAAGGTTGAACTTTGAAAATTAGTAATTGCTTTAAAATTCCACGCCGTAACGGTGAGACACAGAACCTAAAATATTCTTTTATTTCCTAACGAATAGATAGCGCTAGAGAAAATTCTATAGGTGAAACGGAGAGAGACAGAAAGAAAGAAGGAGGCATTCAAACAATTTTATCTTCACCAATTTACTAACAGCAATTTACACAGCCACATAAGTTCTACATACACACATAGGAATTAGATATTGACAATAAAAATGTAAAATATTTGAAGCTATCGTTCTACGTAGAAGAAAAGAAATTTAGTCGCACTGACCTAGTATTGCTTTAAAAAGTCAGAAGATATTCTAAAAGAAGTAAAATTTCCCGTAAAATTTAATGAAATAACCTAAAATTCAATTCATTGTTCAATTTAGTTTGTATAAATCATTGAAGTTGGTAGCGCGTGGTATTGAAATGAATTTTACTGCTTTTATAGAATTTCTTGGTTATTTTCATAAAAAATGCATGAACAAATTGGCAAATATAGACTGAATAAATGTTTTTACTCTAACGCGTCCAAAGTTTTTTTTCGGTCGGTGAATTTACCAAAATTGTTATAAAGAAAAGCATGTTTTTATAGGTTGAGCCATATCAACGCAGAGCAATATCAATTTCAACAATTTCTACAGACTAAACGAAAAAACCAACCAAGAGACACGGTAGTGTCTCGACGATAAGTACATATAAAAGTAGATAATGGCATGTCTATACCGCCGAGCTCTACCGTGTTACTTATACGGTAAGTTTGGCTGTCCCAATTTTCAAACCGATTTATTTCCATGAATGATCAATTATCATAATTTAAGGAGAGATATACACTTAGATGGTCCAAAAAAATTAATTTTTTTTTCATCTTCTTTAAGCTTGAGTTCTCTAGAATATCTCATGAAAACGGCAAGTTAAAATTTCTAAAAATAAGCCAGTTACAGCTGAGAAAGTGAAACTGATTTTTCGCTCCAAACCGGCAGACAGGTAGTGGCAAGGGACCCTTCGACCCTTCATGTTTCTTTTGTATGAAGAACAGGTATCCCTTTATGGGGTATCCTTAAACATCCTTCCAAGTATGAAGGAACATACCATATTACCGTTATTCACCGCCAGAAATAGCTTGCAGAAATAGAACTCATTGTCAGTTGACAAATTTAATGATTTAATCATTCCAAAATTTTCAAAAGCGTTTTTCTTAGAACTACATTTTTCAAATTGGTACCAGAAATTTCTTGAAAACTAATGAACCGATTGCCTTGAAATTTTGTGTAGTTATTCTATACACAATTATCCAGTCTTTGTCATAGGATTTTTTTTTTCCGTAATTTAGTTTTTGTTTTATAGGCGAAATAATAACTAATTTTTGGTCCGAAAATCACTACTTTTGTTTAAACATCTGCTATTTTGTCATAAATCAATATTTTCAAAATCGGCTATGACAAGGACTAGATTATAGTATCTAATTTAATAATCGTTTTCGATTATTTTTGTCAGGTAATTTTTGAAGAAAGGCCAACTGGTACCGCATGCGTGGATTTTTTTACGAAGCTACAAGGATCGTTGTATTACATTGGATTTACTTGAAATTTTTAAATAAAAAAATTGAACACATAATTGAATGTATATGCTTTTAGATAGTTGAAAACCCAATCCAAAATTTCAAATAGTTTTCCTCAAAAAAATTCATAAAAATGACCTTTTTTCCGGCTTCTAGGTGTATGTCTCCCCTTAAGTAAAGCTTTTCTTAAAATAGTTTTGAACAACCTTTCAATTGAGCACATAAACATTAAAATCGGTTCACGCAATGCAGGGATCTCATACTCTGTTAGCTATATATTAGCCGAAATTTAAATTCTTCTCCCTTTTCCTCCTCTTTTCCCGAGTTCTCTATGTGTCAGGCTGAAGTTGGCCGTTCAGCTAAATTGTATGTCTCGGGCTGAAGTTGGCCGCTATATTGAATACCGGCATAAACATAAATTTTGATCGATTTCGATAGAATTGTCAATAACGTCGAAATAAAAATTACTCTGTTGGGATAAAAATAGTATGATATAAATAAAACTGCAGATAATTAAACAAACTAAGGGGATAAACACATGAAGGAGTCAGCAAGAGAATCAGATAAGTAACACTATATTGTAAAATATATTAAAATTTAATATTTTGTGGTACTTTGTGGGATTTTATGTTTTCAGGTTATGATTTTTGAAATTTCACCTCATTTTAATAAGACACTTGTTTCATATAAGGAAAGTTGGAAAACAGCTTTTTGGCTATAAAGTTGTGCAATAGACGGAGAAGCTTAAAATTTTCAAAAAGGATTTCCATGGTATCGATACTAAAATATTGATATTTGTAAAGTCAACTATCCGGATAAATTCTAGATTTAAAAGTAAGGAATGCAAATGATGATACAGACAGCAGCAGTTAATTAAAATATTCAAAAAATTGATATTTAAAATTGAAGCCTGGAAAAAGAAAGGCCTGCTAGTGAGTACAAAGTAAAATGCTTTGAAATATACGACCAATAATTAATGAATGTGATGATGAAAATTCTTTAAAATGATATATTAATCATAATAAGTCATCAGCTTAGTATTTTGCAAATGACAGATGTACAATGGATAAAGATATGAAATTGTGCGTGACAGCAGAATATCTAATAAGCAGAGGCTTTAATGATATTCTCTGTGGTATTTTCTGATTGAGAATGTCCAGAGGAAGATAAAAATTATTTTGGTTTGGCACTGGATATGCCAGAATTCAATGGTGATGTTGAGATATGGAGTTAATAAAAATATGAAAAAAGTAATAAATTTAATGCCACATTCTAACAAATGAAGGTCTTGTAACTCAGTTTGGACTAAAAATCTATGAAATATGAGTTTAATATTTAACAATTGTTATGACTAAAACATTTAAAAGCTTATAATTATGAAAATGCCATTAATTTATCATTTTTCATTTTACAGGCATATGGTGAGTGAATATAGTAAATTGATAGCAGAATATCTAAGAAGCAGAGGCTTCAATGATATTCTCTGTAGTATTTTATGATAATTAACTGTATTAATATATATATATATATATATATATGATTCTTAATATTTTACACATGCTTGTAGGATTTTTGCATTATAAAATTGTACAACTTATAACTGATTATTCACTAATGTATAATATAATGTGAGGATACCTCTTATTAAGTATATTCAGTACATTTATCAACAATTATCAATGTAATTTATTAGGTATAAATTAATCATGGTAGAAATAATGCTGCTAATACTACAGAAATTGTATAATTTAAATAAAAAGTGACCATCAATTTATGCTTTTAGTGTCATTAAAATTTTCGTATCTACATTAATGTATATTCTTTGCATTTATAAATAAATGTAAGAAGATTTATAGAAGAAAAATAATAAATTGATATAAATATTATATTATTTCGATTGTTTATTTTAGCTATGTTCTCGCTCTCTTACACAAAAATATATTTATGTAATTTATTATTCTTTTTAAACAATGTAAGCAGCAGATTTAGGATGAGTTCTCTACGAAGCTCAATTAAAATAATTTTAATACAAGTGATGCAATTTCTGTGATGAGAACTATTCTACTTTAAACCTGGAATATACAGTTCTTGTCAAATTAACAGTTGTCAGATTAATTATAATTAATTTAATAAAATTTAGGATCGTATTCACAGACGTACAAACCACGATGCGAATCGAACCTCTAATACTACAGTTTACGTAACACGGACTTTTTCTTAAACACCAGCATATAAAATTGTGCTATTTGACTATAGAACGCAGGCATTTAATGCACATTGTTCATCTCAAAACAAATCTTAATACATTCATTTCTAATGCCTATTTTAGTTGAGATACTTTCATGGTTCCTTGTAAATATTAATTTGTTTCATCTGTTCTTGCTTACTATATTTTTAATAGTTAATTTAAATGAAATATGATAATTTTGCTATAGTTAAAAACATGGAAACTTTTGTATTCCGTCATTAGAGAAAAACCCTGCAGATAATAAATATCTCATGCAATATCAATGGGTGTATTCAGCTCAGACAAGAGTGGTGCAACTGTCATAAGCAATTCTCTTTAAATACCTACTACTATTGGATAAAATTGTGGGATTTAAATGTAACAGCCAATAATGTACATCGTTTCCTCAATAGTTGTCTGGGATGAATGCATCCAATGGTTACGTACAGCAAACCCAACAGTTGAGTGAGCGACTAAAAATTTCATTATTTGACTGGCCTCAAGTGAAATTTTGACCAATCAGATGGTAGAAACACTAATCGTACACTCAATTTTTGAATCCGCTAAACTTAACCAATGATTGCAATTAATCAGACAACAATTAAATAAACGATCATTGATTTTATCATCGATTGGCTAAAGCTTCGGTTAAAGCTACCCTACAGTCAATCAAATCAAAGAGTCCTTGATTTTTCTGATAAATAGCTGCAATGAATGCACACAAGGATTAGTGTTTTATTTATTCAAATTTGATAAAGCGCTCAAATTTAAGAAATACCCGAAACATTGGAATGAATTAGCCCCGGTAACAAAATTGGTTCAAATGACGTAAAAATAATTGTATTTCTGGTCATAATGATGTCACGTCGACCAATTTTGATGCCGGGAGGGTTTTTAGGGAATTTATTTTCTACATTGATTTATTGATTAAATCATTGCAAACATCACATCCACTCACCACTGTAGCCTTACAAATCAAATCGAATGATGGCATCGAACGATCACTATTAGCTTCAAGGAGAAGCTGTGATTAAATTTAAACGATTATTTTTATAAATATATTAATAAAATGATTAATTAATACATATTTTCTCTTCATAAATACAGGAACTGCTGGAAAATATGTTATTAGATGGTATGTAATACATTAAATTAAACTTCTAAATCTATTATAGAAAAAGCATGCAAATAATCGTTTAAAATTATATAATTTTATGTTTTAGATGAGCGACCAGCATTAAATCTGCCAGGCGTACCTGGCCCATCGGGTGGAAGGGCAAAACACAGCAAATGTACCCATTCTGCCTCCCACCCAGCCGATGGGCCACCACTCGTCACCGTAACAACCTTTAGAGGCTGCACCGAGAAGAATTGAAGGTTAGTATGACATAATTGTGTACATAAATGAATCTAAGTAGTTTAAAAAAATCGATACTATTGAATAATTATATTTCAACACGCGATCTTCCACTACCACCGCAAGAAGACCGCTAGCAACAGCCACCTGCCCTGGAAGTAGGCGAGGAAGGGCGTGTGCGTGGCAATAATCGTGTCTTAAATTAACAAATGTAATTCGAAAAAAAATAGCCTTCATTTTTTTTCAAATGGACGCCTCCACCAATGGTCTCGTAGAGTAAGTCGTGAAAGGAGAAAATATGTATAATGATATTGTCAACCTGCTCTACAGAAAATGTCCCGCGGAGAGATCTTAGGAAATGGTGTACAACGGGGCAATTATCGTGGACGTTGCCGGGGCCAAGACCATTGACAAGTTGATAAATACTTAAATAAATACTATAATAAATAGAAACTTTACTTTAAACTTAAATACTTTAATAAATAATATACTTTACATGATGAAACGTAAGCATTACCCTATACCGGCATAACCCTATATTTTGATCGATTTCTTTCGAACTGTCAACAATGTCAGAATCAAAATTATTCGGTTGAGATGAAAATAGTGTGATATAATTAAAACTGCACATAATTAAACTACAATAAACAGACCGTCTGTAAAAAAAAAGACTGCAAGTACATAAATCGTCCATCGTAAACAATATAGTGAAATCAAATATTCCAATTAAAAAAATTAGTGAAATCCAAATATTAAGTAAGTATTTATTTTTACTGTGACAAAAGTTAAAATTTCGAAAAGAAATAGTAACACAAACAAGTTACTTATCGAGGGCCCATAATGTTGATACGTAAATCACTATCTTACAATAAAAGCGTTGGTTCTCAAAGAGTCCTCATTTCGAGCTGAGGCGCCTTACGTAAAACACCCCGGGCCCCCGGCAAGAAACTTGTTTGTGTTACTATTTCTTTTCCGAAATTTTAACTTTTGCTACAGTAAAAATAAATACTTGCCTAACATTTGGATTTTACTAATTTTTTTTATTTGGAATATTTTATATCACTATATTGTTTACGATGGACGATTTATGTAATTGCCGTCTTTTTTTTACAGGCGAAGTCTGTTTTTTGTGGTTAAATTTTCACTTATTTTTTATTTAATTCTAAAGAAATTAGTGCTTCTTCTAGAATATATTCTGATTTATCAACGAAACATTAAGCCTATGCGATGAGAGTTATGTTTTTTGGAGCTAACGTAGCGTACATTATACTATATGGCGGAGCTTTGTTCGTACTAGCTTAATATTGATTCAGAAAATCTGAGATGAAGCATTAATTTCTGTAAAACTGAATAAAATAAGCCAAAATTCGATCAGTTCTATTGTCTACTCTGCAGAAATCGTTGAACTTAGTACTGCGCTGTGTTGAGACGGCCCTACCTATAAAAACATGCTTTCTTCCATAACAATTCGGGTACATCCCTCAATGGAAGAAAAATCTTAAACGCACTCTAGAATATACATATTTATTCTCTCTTAGTAAGCATTTGCCAATCTGTCCGTGCATTTTCATAGACTGTTGGAGATCGGAGGTGTGTTGGTGTGAGCGGTCCGGGATTCTGGGGCCACCTCGCTCCAACGCACTCTTCGTCTTCATTCCAGACTCCCCACTTTAATACAACGCCGCCAGATAGCCGCCTCGTCGAGCATTTCTCGCTAGTCAAATGTTACTCGAAATGTATTTAAGGGCCGTTTCAAACAACTCGTAGTAAGCTAACAACCTGTTAAGTAGGGATACTGACCACTGATAGATAAAAGCAATACCATAATAATTATTATTTAGTTTGATACCACTGAATTTTGAATACATTTGTTTTTGTGAAATATCTTGTGTCAAACTTAAATCTGTCAAGTGTTAACTCTATATTTTATGTTTTGAAGGAAATGGATCTGCAATTGACAGTTTTTCAGTGACTGATAAATAATGGAGTTGACAATGATAACGATGATGGTAATACTGAAAATATGGTTGCCAATGGAAGAAATGTGAGGCTTTCAATCAAGATATTACGGCTAAGAATAAATTGGTTTGATTTATGCAATGTTATAAAATTTCAAAGCAGGTTTGTTTTTGTAAATCAAACGTATTATACATACTAGAACGAATTGAAGGACCTTTAAGGCTTCTAACTGAAAAGTATTATATAAATTCATTCAAATAATTAATGTGTTTACTCTATTTCATACTAATTTAAAAATATTTTTAGAAATAACGCTATACCATCTATAGTCCAATTACTTGTTGCAACACGAATCTATGCAACAGGTTATTTTTTAATCATAGGAGATGATTTTTATGGTATTAGTAAAGTGTATGCTCATACCATTGCTCATATAGTATCTCCGTTGATTGTATCCTTAGGCATTGAATTCATTAATTCCCTTCGGCAAAATAAGAATTTAAAAGGACAGCCGGATTAAATTTTCAGTAGGCTGGATTTCCTAGAGCTATTGGTGCAATTGTTTGTATTCATATTAGAATACAATAGTATGGTAATAATATTATATTAATTTAAGCAATTTTCAAATATATAAATATGTACGTACCGTACGTATAATGCATTATTATTTTATATTTGCTCTACTTTATAATAGGTAGAGGTAATGCAGAATTATATAGAAATAGAAAGGGGGTTTATTCAATCAATGTACAAGTAATTGTGAACAGTGAATTATAAATACTTTACATAATTGCGCGCTGGCCCGGATCTGTGCATGATGCGACTATTTTTAATAATTCACGAATCGAAGCAAGATTTGAGTCAGGAGTTTGGTAATTATGTGTTACTTGGTAATTCTGGTTATCCAAATCTATTGTACATGATGACTCAATTACATAATTCTCAAACACCGTCAGAAGTTCTATATAACGAAGCCCAAATAAAATCACATTGCATGGTGGAAAGGTGTTTTGGCACTTAGGGGAGACAGTTTGCTATTTTAACAAAAGGATCACGATTTCTCAAGCTGGATACAATTTTTTGTGTTATAATGTGTACAGCAGTTTTATATAAAATAATGAAGCGAAGTAACAGAATAATTTGCAGGTATAATACTGAAAATATTGAAGGAGATCATATTGATACCTTACATGACAATGAAAGAAAGTGGCTAATTGATAATTACTTTTAATATTTGATCTAAGTAAAAAATTTATATAAATAGCCAATTGAATTCTTTTGTAAACAAATTTTATAAAAAAAACCTTTATAAATTCCGTAATCTGTTAAACGCATTAAATATTAATTAACACTACTTGCATTATACTGGCCCTCAAAGGATAATAACTTTAAAATATATAATTATTTAACAAAAATGTATTATCTTATTGCGCAATTACAAGCTACTTGCTTTACTCTAAGCTTTAAAATAGGCATTAAATGACAGTGATAATAAAAAGACAAAATAAGGGTAATGTAAGTAACACAAACCAATTACTCTTACAAAAATACCAATATAGTATCTTCTTGCATTAATAATATTATTTATAATTATACAGGGTGTATTGGCAATGATGCTTTTAATTTGAACAACATATTCTTCATTCTAAACTAAGTCTAAAAGTCCTATACTATGACATCCGTAAAAGCATCATTGCTGAGATAATTCAATTTAAAACCGATAAATCAGGGCTTTGATTAAATGGAAAAATTTCTTTACTCTTACTTTCGTTGAGAGTTCCCCTTCAAAAAACAAAAGAAGATTATACTTCTCCATCGTTTCGTATTGTCGACCACGAACATACACACACGCACGCAACTACGCTAATTATTAATATTACATCTTAATGACTTACATTCCTGATCCTGGTGCTGATGAAATTCATTTTCTGCCTTTTTTAAAAGGATCCTCGACAGCATCCATTTACATAGTTAAAAAGTCAGAAGAATAATACAGCGATATTTGTAGAATAATTTTCAAGTCGTTTTATCTTTCGATGACGCGACATATGAACTGCTCTAAGGTAGTCTAAAAATAAGTTTTGTATTAAAAAAGTGATTATAAGAAATCGTATTTTTTTCTGTTATTGAAAAAATCTTAATGTTTTATCAGATAGGGCAGTTTGCTGTGTGCATCATTAGAAGAGCAAAATGCCTCCAAAATAGATTTTCAAGTAAGGCCATAGTATTCTCTGGAAATTTCAAATAAAGTGGAGAGCTTGAGGGATCTCATTAGGAATAAATAAGCCTTTTTTTATTTTATGAAAGGACAAGACATAAAATTAAGAATAATTTTTTGTTAATGCCTTGGACTGTCCATATTTTTTGTGTAGTACTTTTTGCATAGTGACTGGCTAAATGAACTCGCCAGAAAATCTAATCAACTACTAAATCAAATTCTAGTTTATACTGACTAGAAGTTTATAAGGTCACCAAAATGAAATATTTTACAATTCACCATCCAAATTGTAATAACATGAAGAGGAAAGCATTAGTATTTACAAACTTATTTGAAACCTTCTCCTACTTAACAGGGTGCAAAGACTATGATTGTTAATTTACAGCACATAGTAATAAAATATTATTCTTAATTTTGTAGTTTGTCCTTTTATAAAGTGATAAATGACTTATTTATTCTTCAAGGTATCTCTTAATCTCTCCACTTAGGTAAAAATTTCCAGAATAGACTATGACTTTACTTGAAAACCAATTATCGAGTTATTTTGCTCTTCCAACGATGCAGCAAACTGCTCTATCTAATAAAACAGTAAAGTTTTCAAAAACAGGAAAAAATACACACAATTTCTCTTATAATCGCTTTTTTAATATAATACTTATTTTTTGACTACACTTAGAGCAGTTCATATGTTGCCTCACCAAAAAGATAAAATGACTTCAAAATTAATCTACAAATAACGCCGTATCATTACCAAGAATTTTCAACTTAATAGGTGCTTTCGAAGATCTTTTTAAAAATAGGCAGAAAATAAATTTCATCAGCACAAGGATCAGGAATGTAAGATGTCAAGAAGTAATGTTTATAATTGGTATAGTTTCACTTGTGTGCGTGTGGCAGTACGGAGCGTTGAAGTACGAGCTTCATTTGATTATCGAAAGGGAAGTGGCAATGAATGTGAGAGTAAAGTCATTTTTGCATTAGATCGGAGGCCCAATTTATGGGTTTCAAATTGATTTATCTCAGCAATAATGCTTTTACGGATGTCATGATACATGACTTTTCGACTTAGATTATTCTCAAGAATATGTGGTTAAAATTTAAAGCATCATTGCTGATATACCCTGCATATGCCAATTCTGGGGGTTAACTGTAAACAAAAGTTCTGGCTAATATGACAGAAGTTATATGTTAGCTAAGCAGAAAAGTAATCAGACTGCTAAGCAAAGGTTGGCTTGTTTACATTCAATTCAACGGGGGCAATTTTTTTGTAATTTTTAATGCGATAAATGTGAATATCTAAGATCCGTATTAGTATTTAAAATTATAAAAAGTGCTCGGATTTATTATACAATTCGATCTTTTCACCCCTGCTTCCATGCATAAATAACTATTAGTATCTTTTGTATGATTCAAGATTGGCAGATATGCATACGTCAAGCTTAGATTGGTCATATAAATCTTTTTTGTTTAGACACTCATAGGCATGAATACCGGATTAACATAGTTTAGATCTATATCTCTTGCTTGGCGTAAAGCTGATGTCCGTACAAAAATTTTGATTAATTAATCATTGGTAATTATCATGGACCATAATTATTAAGTCTTTATTCCATTTTTAACTCAAGCTAACTTTCTGATGCTGGTAAACAAATTTGGACCAAGCTTAATTGATCCGGTATAAATAATTGTTTTGCCAATTATTGGTATACATATCGATCCAATATTATTTTCATTTATATTTCATACTTGGCCCAAGTTAATGTCCTTATAAAAGCTTCGTTAGCCTATCATTGGGTTTAATGTTGGACCTATTTTGGTTAAATTTTTATTTGACGCTTACCCCAAGCTAACTTTCCGATGTTCGGCAAAGAAGTTTGGGGCCAAGCTTGAACCGATAGTCTGCTATTATTCGAGTATCGAAAATTTTTACTGGAATACTATATGTTGTTTATAAAAATCAATAAGCGTAACAATTAAATTAATCCAAAACAGAGGTAAGAAGTCATTTATTTTGATAACTGTAAAAATGATCAATTTCTGTAGAACCATTCCAAAGTAATACCCTATATGTATTTCAAGGAATTTTAAGTAACAATTTAAATTTTTTATCATTTTGAGAAGATTTATGAGTTCTTAGATTTACGCTCTCTAAATTCTAAGTTTGTATAGTACAGTCTATAAACCACGGCCGCCTAATTATCGTAATTTTTGAAATTGTGGAAAAAAGGATTGATTATGCGAAAAAATCTTTTACAGTCTTTTAGTATTAATAATGTGTTTACCAAGTTACATAATAATATATTTAGCTCACCAGTCTAAGTAAATTATTAAACAGCTTGAGATAGATATTAAAAGGATTTATAAGATTTTTTATAATAATGATAATAATCATAAAAAAAGTTGAATAAGATTTTCAAATTTTGCCAATATTCTTATATAGTTACACAATGTTGGTCTAGATGTGAATTAAGATGATGTCTATAAAACTAATTATTTGCCCAGTTAAATATAAAGAATATAAAAAAGAGTGTAGAATACGTTTTTGTAGGTATGTGTTAAGAGGCAATACAAAATTTTAATTAATACTTCGTGTTACGATATTTATTGAGTTACTTAGCACAATGTAGGTGTCTTAAACATATCGTTATTTAACTGGATAGATATTAATATTTAAAAAAAATTATAATCGTTTTTTACTATATATTATTATAGCTATTAGAAATTACTTGCAGACTATTTTTAATATTATGTATATTTAACGAGTTACATAATATTTTTGTAAACTATCAACCTAACGAAAATAAGTCTACACAGATTTTAATGTAATTTGAAAAATATTAGCAAAAAGAAAATAGTTATTAGAATTTTGTATAATTATTTTCATATTTACAAATAACTGTTATAAGCTTCTTTAATATTATTGTTATTTATTGAGCTGCATTGCAATAATGGTCTGTCAGATAAAATTACCCCGCGTCTGAAAGCACCAAAGTCGTAAGGGCGATCTATATATATTTTATTGGTAGAAGATAAAAAGAAAGGGATGATCAAATGACTCGCCATATTTCTCTTTCGCTAACTAATGAATTCAGTGTGGGGGGTAGTAGTAAGAAGGAGTAACACCCCAAAGGTTATTTAAGGCTCCCTCTTATTCTATCTTTCACCAATAACATGCTTATTATTTGTCTTATCGCGATTTTTACACTTACAGATGATAGGTCATATTATCTGAAGGACCCTGTGAACTCTTAGCCGAAACATGATGTTATGAAAATTGGTAAATGTTGGCATTATCACACACACACAGCATTACAGAGTCCGAGAAATTTACGGGGAGAGACTCATGTAAAACGTGGTTTTTCAAAAATTTTATTACAAAGAAACGAGAATATTGATTAATTCGCGGCATTGTGCAGGTTAATGCTAAGATTAGAAGATACTAGAAATAATTTGTTCACTAATAAAATAATAAAAAAATGATGGCGCTTTAACTCCCAAACTTAGGTCGTTCAATTTACGTCGTGTAATGTATACGTTTTGTACTTGAATGAAATCGAAAAATCTTGGAGTTTTATGAAAAGTACATATTTCCGTACGGCATATACCTAAATTTAGCAAAAAATACCAAAAATTGAAAAATTGGGGTTCTATTTAAATTAAAGCTCGTTTTTCTTTATAAACAAGTGGTTAAAAAATATATTTATAATCGTTTTTTTAATGAAGCTCGAGATATATGCTGATGCTAACATGTTAATAAATATTTGTGCACAATTTCAAGTAAATCGGCCAAATATTTTTGAGTTACATTCCACGGACTGGAAAATTTCACGTTTTGAAAAAAATGCATTTAAAGTTTTCAAACTTAAAAGGTTTTGTGTAGTAACATTTCTATGGTTTTCATTCTTATTGGAGTTTAATCTGCTTGCTTCATATACATTGTGTATATATATAGGGTGTAACGAAACGACCGCCTTTTCTCGTAACTGGAGGTTCGGGGTGACCATCCAAATGCACGTGTAAAATTTTGTTCGAATCGTTCAAGGGGTTTAAAAGTTATTTCCATTTAAAACTCACCCTTTTTCGGTCCTTTTCGAACGTCTTTAACTGCATAATAATATGGAGAAAGTGAAAAAACAGTTGACGAACACCCCACTAGAATGTAAAAATTATCGATCGCGCGCGATAATACATTTGCTATTTATTTCATTAATCTGGCTATTAGATTAATTTTAAAAATAGCAAACTCCTTTTCATTACAATTCCAAATCAATTCAATACAAGTATCATTGACTGAATTGATGGACAGAGGGAGAAGATAGAATGAAAAGGAAAGTATCAAAAGCTAAGATGTCACGCGACCGCACTGATAATTTAATAGGAAACACATCAAGGCATTTTCTTTCTACAAACGAAGGTAAAAAGAATGATTTAAAATCAATTCATTGATGACAGAAAAAATGAAACTTACCCATTATTGTTCTCCAAGTTCCTTTACACCGAAGTTTTTGAAAAAGCTTCAATTTGGCTTCTCGATGATTTCCAGAATACACACTATCATTGATTTTGCATTTAAGAACTCGCGAATTTAAGTAAATTAGGTGTTATCCTACGTTTCTTCAAAACACCGGTTAATTTGACACTTTTTGAACTGTTTGAAGTAGGCTGAAAAGAGAGACACAGAGAGATAGAATAATCAATAATTCGTTTCGACCACTCTTAATCACCCTACTTCAAACAGTTCAAAAGTGTCAAATTCACCAGTGTTTTGAAGAAACGTAGGTTAATACCTAATTTGTTCAAATTCACAAGTGTTTAAATGCAAAATCAGTGATAGTGTGCTTTCTGGAAATCATCGAGGAGCCAGTTTGAAGCTTTATCAAAAACTTCGATTTAAAGGAACTTGCAGAACATTTAATGAGTGAGTTTAGTTTTCTCCTTCATCAATGTATTGATTTTGAATCATTCCCTTTAGTTTCGTTAGTAGAAAGAGAATGCCCTCATGCATTGTCTATTAAGTTATCATTGCGTTCGCGCGATATCTTAGCTTTTGATACTTTCCTTTACATTGCGTCAACTCGCTCTTTCCATCAAATCAGTCAATGATGTTTGTACTGAATTGAATTGCAATTGTAATGTAAAGGATTTTGTTATTTTTAAAATTAATCTAATAGCCAGATTAAAGAAATAAATAGCAAAAGTATTATCGCACGCGATCGATAATTTTTACATTCTAGCTGGGTGCTCATCAATTGTTTTACACTTTCTCCACTTTCCATTATGCAGTTAAAGTCGTTCGAAAAGGACTGAAAAAGGGTGATTTTTAAATAGAAAGAACTTTTAAACCTCTTGAACGATTCGAACGAAAATTTACACGTGCACTCCGTTTGTCACCCTGAACCTCCAATTACGAGAAAAGGCGGTCGTTTCGTTACACCCTGTATATATATATATGTATATGAGCGATTCCACCAATTCCGGAATTGGTTTACCGACGTACATCCCAGATTTTGTTGATATTCTCAGATCTTGTACCCTTTATAGAAATATGATTCTCTAATTTTTTTCAGAATTTTGTATCCATTATTTACGACGTGATTATATTGGAAAGTTTTTAATTTTAAGCACGTCCTAATTTTTAATTTAATTTTTATACTTTTTTAAATGACTTATTAAATTTTTTTCTCACATGATTTCCATGTAAAAAAATCTCACCTTTCCAGTGGAATAATTGTTCTTCTAGTAACATCACTTTATACCGAAGAAATTAGCGTTTAAAGTATAAAAATCAATTTTTCAGGCAATACATAATTTTTTTTTGTAGTATTTTTTTCGTAATGTTGAGAAAATTTCACATGGAACCTGTAACTTTCAAAATGGAATTCCTATTAAAACTTGTTGAACCCATGATAATAAAAAAAAATAAATAATAAATAGTTTACGGCAATTATTATGGACTATCTCGACTTTTAGGGACATTTTTTTCAAGTATGATACTAGAGTCTGTAATATTTATTCGAAATGACTTAATTTTATTACTGTAAGTGGCGGTGTCTTTGCGTAAAAGTTGGGATTACGTAGGAGTACCAAGTTAAATTTTTAATTGCAGTAATAGCTCCCCCAATGTGTTTTTTTCCACTCTATATATAATTTTTATTTTTAAATCAACTTCAAGCCTACAAATTTTAAACTTTAAGCTTTAAACTTTCAAAACAAGAGTATATTTAGGGTTGAAGAACACAAAATTTAGGTTGTTACTCCTAAGTAATCCCGACTTTTACGTAAAGACACCGCCACTTACAGTAATAAAATTAAGTCATTTCGAGTAAATATTACAGGCTCTAGTATCATACGTGGAAAAAAAGTCCCTAAGAATCGAGATAGTCCATAATACTTGCGGTAAACTATTTATTATTTTTTCTTTATTATTATCGGTGCAACGAGTTTTAATAGGAATCCCATTTTGAAGGTTACATGTTTCATGTGAAATTTTCTCAACTTTACGAAAGAAATACTAACAAAAAAAATTTGCATTGCCTGAAAAATTGATTTTTATACTTTAAACGCTAATTTCTTCGGTATAAAGTGATGTTACTAGAAGAGCAATTATTCCACTGGAAAGGTGAGATTTTTTTACACGGAAATCATGTGAGAAAAAAATTTATTAAGTCATTTGAAAAAGTATAAAAAATAAATTAAAAATTAGAACTTGCTTAAAATTAAAAACTTTCCAATATAATCACGTCGTAAATAATGGATAAAAAATTCTGAAAAAAAATTAGAGAATCATATTTCGATAAAGAGTACAAGTTCTAAGAATAGCAAACAAAATCTGGGATGTGCGTCGGTAAACCAGTTCCCGAATTGGTGGAATCGCTCATATATATATATAGAATTTTATATTCACAAATAGCAAATGATATATAAACTTTAATAGGCCAAAAAAATCATAAGACAAAACTCCGTACTCGGTTACTTATTTCAGCTCTTATACGCAATTGAAGAGTATAGCTTCGATAGCTATATAAAGACTTAAATTATTTTTGTGGGTTAGAAATTTTGGAGATTCATTCTTCAGATATTGTGGAAGTCTTTTTACAATAAAAAAATACAAGAAAAACATTTTTTACCTGAGTCCCTCCCCTTAAGTTGACTATTGTCCGTCAACATAAGTACAGTACACATGGGTTTTTTGGAACTACGAAGTGAAGAGGGGAAGGAATTACTATTTATTGTATATAGATTTCACGATTTTATTAAAATCCAATAAATATTTTCAAAATATCAATGTATGTTTTTCCAAGTATAAGCAATAAAATTTTGAATGAATCAAATTGATTCGTTCCGGCAATCTAGTATTAAAAACTTGTACAAGAGTTTTCTTCTTCCTATCGGCCATCCCATCAATAGTGTATGGTAGACCTGGGTAAATGGTGAAATTGGAGAAGGAGCGCTTCCAGCATGCTCAGAGTTTGCTCGAAGCTACATTCGACATTCTCCACTTAAAAACTAAAATTGATAGAGATTAACAGTAATCAACACAAATATATAGTTTGTGTGACACGCAATGTACCAATTTGTCCAATTTTATGAAAATCTGTTGATCTGCATCAGTAAATGAAAAACGCCCACAATGTTGTAGCTTTTAGTAGCTCCTGCATAGCACTCAAAGCTACTCCGAAGCCCCGCCCTAGTCTATGGTTTCCGGATTACCAGTCATTGAGCGACTATTGTGTAAATTATAATATAGTGTATTGTTAGTTTGTTACTCAACCTGAGAGAATATACTTTAACTATTAATTTCATTGAAATAATTACTTTCTAAGATTCTTATTGCATCTTAATTGCCTATGTTACAGCTACGTTCCTTACAAAAAGCTATTAAGGCAAGAATAGTCCACTTCTTAATATTATTTCGGAAATTAGACACTGGTAAAAGAAATGAAAACTCACATATTTTTTTTCATTTCAAACTGTATTATAGTAGTATTCATTTAATCTTGGAAGTTTGCGCGAAACTGATATGAAGCTCAAACCGATTTAGATAAGCAGACGTCCATATTTTTTAATGCATATTCTTATACCTAAAATCAAGAGCTTTCCAAAACTCCTTATAAATTTACCATTTTATCCAGTCATTCACTAAATATTTCGAGTTGATATTGTATTTCAGCGTGTTTGATTGAAGTAGTGTACATAAACGATACGCAGTTGCTCTCTCATCTACTGATTGTTTCTAAACGAAATATCTAGTAAAGAAATGGATAAAAGTGATAAATTCATTTAGTGTTTTGAAACGTTCTCGAGGTCAGCTACACAATATCCAATAAACATTAGGAGACTCTATTTCAGAAAATTAATTGAACCTTTATATAACATTTGTAAGACCTATAAAAGCCAAGTTAATGTTACTATAATCCAATTTGAGAATAACAAAAAACACTTTCTTTTTCTTTGTTAAAAGTGCATATTCTCCAAAAGAATTGAGGCGAGGGAACTTTATTAGTACCCAGTACATTTCAAGACCAAAGTTAGTTTAAAAATTACATTTATATCAGTAAGTGTACTTTATATTTGAAAAAATTAGGTCAGTTTCCAATTTTAATGTATTTGAATAAAGAATAGGTGAGTACTACAATTTAGTCAGTAAAATTGTTATCTTTAAATGAATAATTCTTTGTATTAAAATGGAACTTTCCATCTCACGTGTAACGAAAACAACCAACAATAACTATTTATAATCAGATATTTATTTGGTGTTGAATATATTCCTGATTTGTTTGCATGTGTGACTAATTTATATTATTTTTTCAGATAATACTAGCAAAGAATATTTTCTCTATGATTAGGGGAAAGTACGCTTAAGTCTCAAAATTTTATTTTTCGATAAACATTCACTTTGAAATATTAGTATTATATAATTATGTTCTATATATTTCAACTATATTACTGTAAATTCAAAATAGAATGTAAATGAATTTTTTATCAATCCTTAACACAGAGAGACAATTATAAGGAAATATCCATTAAGAGATAAAATTTTAGGATCATTATTGAATTCATCTCTAAAAACACACATAATTATAATATAATATTTTTTTATTTTATATGTTAGTTTATATTAAACACAGATTATGAGAAAAATTTGTTATTAATTTTTAATAATGAACAATTCTATTGCATTATCTAATTTGTTGGAATAGACAAGTTAAATAAAAATATTGTAGTAGTATACTCTTCCTCTATTCCCTCTGTAAACTCAATTCTATTTATTCGACAAGCAGAAATAATGCGATATGCGTGCGAGAAGCTATAGCGTTACGAAAAAAATTTTTATGCGCTGGCGCACTAAACTTGACGCTATTCGCCGTTTGACCACTACTTGATACCGTCACGATATTTACGAGAAACCATACAGGTTTTTAGTATCGTGCTGACTATATTAGAAACATCACTCGTCCCCTCATTGTACTTGTAACTTTAAAGCACAGATAAATTATATAATAATCTATTCAACATTTATATTAATTTTTTCTAATACGCGGATAAATTTTATAACAGAATATTATCCTTAGAATTTTTACTTTTTATTTGTTTATAAATAATGTTTCATTTTACATTTAATTGTAATTAAAACTATCGAAGTTTAATGTTTTTTCATGTCATCATTCAGCCGAATAGTTCCTTTACAGAAACTAACAGTAAGTCTGATTCAAGCTTATACGAAAGTTCAAAATAATTGTCAATTATTTTTTAACCATTTATTAACAGGCGGTATCAAATTCTTTCTTTGATGCTAATAGCACACCCATATGTGGTATGTGGATACTAAAAGCAAAAAATATAAAACAGAACAAGGAACATTGTATGCGAACTAAATGTTTCGATTTTTTTTTACAAAACCGTTTCTTGACCATCCATCCTCTACCGTTAATCCATGTTGAATTGAAAACGTTAAAACTTGGCTATTTCAATCCATTGGATGTATTTAAAGTGACGAAATCGTGAAAGAGCTAAAGTATAAATTGTTGATTTTTTTCGATTTTTGGTCGTGTGGTTTTTCTTTGTGTTAAGTTGTGCCACATCAGAACTTTTAACAACAAACTGTAAGAATTAAAAATTTTCTACAAATAATTTGTCATTTGTAAGAACATACTTCTAGTTAGCAGTTTAATTTGTGGCAATTATTGACGAATTTTGAAAAAATTTGCTTGTTGATTCAAAACTATTCAAGGTTGCATCAGGGATCAAGTTATTTTAAGAACCATCGAGTAGAATGCCAGTTTACGGAATTCAAAAGTGATCATTAGATGCTACTAATCGATTCGATATGGTTTTCTTCTTAACGTAGGCGTTTAATTTTATATTAATAATATATTGAAACGTAAACATTTGAATTACTATTAACAACATTTTTAACGATAATCTATAAAGAGATTACTATTTCGGGATCTATAAGTGATTATTAGAAGCTATTTGTCAATTACAGTCCTTGCATATGAAATCGTTTAATTTGTAATTAACAATATTCCGAAGTACCGGCTATAAATAGTAGTATTTATCGGAATCCCAAAATAATCGTTAAATTATGCTGATTAATTTGATACCTTTTCTTGCTGATAGAATCATTAAATTTCTTATTAACAATGTTTTTGGTAATTGGTGTTGATTTTCAATAAACAGAAGCAATTATTGTGATGATTCACGATTAACAGCTGGTTTAAGTAATAATTAAAAGTGCAACTTTTTTTATTATGCAAATGAGATTTTATTAACATTATTAAATAGAATAATATGAATTTTCGTAAACAGTCAATAGTTTCTGAACGAGGTTAGTCGAAAGTATATCTTCTTACTTACAGTAATGTTTATCATGTTATTATTTTAAAATCCTCTTAAAGCTTGAAATAGAATACTTGTCATCGGAATTTAGCATTGGTTTCAATATTATTGCAACAGATTGGTGGACTTGGAAATGCTAAAGTAACCGTTTAGATATTGATCGATTCGGATTAAGATAAGGACTTATAGACGATGACGTTCCATATATTTCTTAATGTTGTTATTATATACCTTATCTTTTCAACTGTCAAATACTAAAAATGGCATGCTTCATGTTCAATTCACCCTACAGATTATGAGAATTATAATAACTACACCGGTACTCTCTTTATTTAATCCTCAATGAACCTGCGTAGGTAAAAGTTTCAATCTTATCTGGAAATTTTGTCCATTGACGTAAACTATCGGCACATAAATTTAACACCGGCGAAACGCTAGCACTGATAACTAATCCTACTCGAATCTAGCAAAATAAACAAGAGCAATTTGTATGAGAAGAATTCTGCACTATCTGGTAAATAATTTTAATAATGTAGTATCGTGTTACTGGAGAGTTGTAAAGATGTGAAAACTCTATAAGTATCAATATATAGAACCTTTGGTGAGTGTCAAAACGTCCATTCAATCTTGGTGATTTTCCGTAAGTAAACGAAAGTTTAAAATCTAATTTAAAATTTGTATTCATCGACGTAAATGTTATCCATAGAAAAATCCTGCTTGCACCGAACATAAAGTTAAATTTTATAAAAATTATGTAGAAAAAAAATCAAAATATACAGAAAATAATAAAAAAAAGCTAAGAACACGTTTATATATCGAAAAGACTTGCACGCACGGGTAAACTATTTATAAGAAAATGTTATTATATAAAACTCTCGATAATCGTAAGTTGGTGAAAAGCCTGTGATGATTAAAAATTACAT
Source organism: Prorops nasuta (assembly GCF_024137725.1). Classification (NCBI taxonomy): domain Eukaryota; kingdom Metazoa; phylum Arthropoda; class Insecta; order Hymenoptera; family Bethylidae; genus Prorops; species Prorops nasuta. Next base: position 3,411,960 of record NW_027116806.1, read on the forward strand.
ATAATCACAATATAATTGTTGGTGAGTGTCAGAAAGAGGAAATGACTTTTATGAAAGGATTAAGTCTTATAATTTGTTTGTTCGCTACGATATTTTCATCGAAGCCCATTCATTTTACCAAACCGTGTTCGAAAAATTTGGCATTGACATTGGACGATGCTGAAAAACTAGATAATGGCTCCCTATCGTACAATGGCTTGGTGTATCCGCCTAATTATTACTGGAAGGAGGACGAAACTGTTTATGGCTGTCCATGCAATTTGACCAAGTGCGTGAGAAGATGTTGTGAGGCTGGCAAAGTGTTAAACGAATCAGCATGTATCGAAATGGAAAATTATCATGGTCTGCCAACCATGATAAGACCATTGGATGAGCAACTGGCACCAGAATTACGATGGATAACCAAAATCGAAGACTCCTTCTATACTATCGACAATATGTATTGTCCAGGAAACTTCAGGTACCATAATTTTAATTTTCTTGTGTTGATTAAAATTCTGATAAAATTCACTTCTAAAACTGTGATATAATCTTGACAGAAGATAAATTCTATAGTATTATAAGAATAATAATTATATACTACAAAGATTTATGATGAATATAGGAATAATAAAATTAATTTTCGTTGATCCATGATATCAGGTATCTTTTAGACCCGAAGAATTACGATCAGGAAAAATATGTTTTGCAAGAAAGCGGAGTACTTAAAGTCCAATGGCAACGCCTCAATTTGGATCAATTAGATTATTGTCTGGTTTGGTCATTGGAGATGAAAGGACCTGGCGTTGTTATTTGTTCCGCCACTGAAATGTCAGAAGAGTTCGAGGGATCGACCATTTATAAAATTGGAATTGGAATTTCCATATTTTCTTTCCTGCTGACCATATTGGTTTACTCCATCGTACCCGATTTGAGAAACCTTCACGGCTTGATCTTGATGAGCCACTTGGTTTCACTCATGGTCGCATATTCCTTCCTGCTTGTCATTCAACTGGGCTACACCGAACCCATTCACTTTTGCGTCGCTATAGGTATAAACTTTTCTCTCTCATGTAAAAGTTTTCTCAAATGCCGACATATACAGGGTGTTTACTCAAGAACAACATATAATAGGTTTTCATGTTATTTTATATTGACACACATTCAGTATTACGGGAAAGTTGGAATATTTATACATCAAGGCATTATGATTCAATATAAAAATATTTTAATATTATCCATTGCATTTTTGAAATCGATTTGATAGAGGTAAATAAATCGACTTATAAGCAAGCTTCACACGTTCTCGCGCATAGACTAATGTCGAATAATGTACACTGAAAAAAGGAAAATAATAAGAACCTCCCATAAGGTTACGCAATTGTCAATGGCATGAATATAATAGGCAATAGTATAAATGGCATTTGATTTAAATTGCAAGAAAGCAGAATTCTTACGATAACCTTCTTAAATCAATGCAACGAGGAGTTTAGCTAAGCCACATTTTCTTTTTAAATTAATATAACAATATTTGAATTAATAAACAAATATTTTTATTTAAATAAAATATAAATATTGATTTAATTCCACATGTTTTCATTAGAACTAAGTTTTTACAGAATTTCCAGAGATACTAACCCACGCCTGTATGAAATCTATAAAATTTTAATGCTAAACTCGCAACACGGCCAGAAGGCTAAACGATTCAAGAATCGATTTGGTTACGTCCATATTGCAGTGAAGTTGAGCCAACTTAGAAACATTATAATTTTTTTCAGTGTATATTATAATAAATTTTTATTCAAGTTATTATAATAACTTGTAAGTGGTTACTTACTCTCCTCTATCATTTTCAATTCAAATTTAGTATTAATTGTAGTGATACCAGGTTTATTCGAGAAAGGTTCTATTTACGGCGAAATAAAAAATATTAAATTAAAAAGCGTTTAAAATTTAATGTTTTAAGATTTTATGAAATCGAATAATATTTATTGTAGGTTTTCTAAGTTTTATGGTCAATTAACATGTTTCTATGCATATTACCATTAGAAAAACACCCTGTATGTATAGGAATTCTCATGATATATAAGCATGTAAAACTTTCTGTCTCTCTCTCTCTCTCTCTTTTACTTATACTTTTTTAATACTATTAACGTTTTCTAATTATTATCCAAACTTATATTAAAGCTGTGTTTGCATTATTATTAAATAGTTTGGTAAATATTACTAATTGTAACCATTTGATACCAACATTTTCCCGTTAAAGGAAATTAATTGAAATTTATAATTTGAGCGCTTTTGTGACGTCATTGATCATGAATTTGATGTTTTTTCGAAAATCATAATGGCATATCCATGCATTATAGCGGATGAAAATTCAAATATTAATCGGATTCGTTTGCATTATTTTAAAAGTGGTTTTTTAGTAGAAGCTGATGCTAAAACTGATACCAAATTCATAATCAACACCTTTAAAAACCCTAGAGCAACAAATTTCCAATACTTACTTCACAAATCATCGTCAATAATGAATTTTTGTAAAAATTCGTCGATTTTTTAAGTTTTATGATTTATTAAATCTATATATTTTATATTCACAGATATATATTATCTTAACAATTTCGCTATGTTCCTTTACTTCTTCAGAAAAATAATAAAGTAAAGAATTCAGCCTAAATGCTTGAACTTCACGTTTTATAACGAAAGTATAAGGAAATCTAAGTAGTAAGGAGGGTTACCACCGAACAGCATAAGGTTAAAAAATTATATAAGAATCAGTTCTAAATATGATAATAAGTTTCAAAAAATTTAATAAATATTTTTCTTGTTGCTAATATTTTTCAAGTTACATCAAAATCTTTGTATACTTAATTCCATAAAGTAGATAACCTATAAAAATATTATGTAACTCGTTAAATATTAAAAATAATCTGGAGAAATTTATTATAGATATTACAATAAGTAATAAAAAATTCTCATCAATTTTTTTTATAATATTAATATATATCGAGTTACATGCCGATATGTTTAAGCTATATATACATTGTCAGGTAACTCACTAAATTTAATAACACAAGAAACAATTATAATTAAAGGTTTTTATTAACTCTTACAACATACATATTTATAAAAATCTATTCTACATTATTTATAATATTATTCATGTTTAATTGACTATATAATAAAATGCGAAGGCTATCGATTTAACGAATTCACACCTAGACGGATTCTTATATAATTTAAAAGTTATTGGTAATATGATAAGCATTATTAGAGACTTTTTTTTCATCTTTACTATCATATACAGAGTGTAACGGCAATGATGCTAGTAATTTTAACCACATATTCTTAACGATAAACTAAGTCAAAAATTCATGTACCATTATTTCGGTAAAAGTATCATTGCTGAAATAAATCAATTTTAAACCGATTAAATCAGGGCTTTAATTCAACGGAAAAATGACATTACTGTCACTTTCGTTCACTCCTCCTTCTCTATAATCAAACGAAACTCGTACTTCTTCGCCATTCCATATTGCCATACACGCACATACATTCAACTACACCGATTATTAACCCATTAACGTCCAAAATGTCAAAATTTCTTGCACGTTTTCAAAGTGATTTTTTCCTATGTAATTGGCGTTGAAAAAATTCTTGAACCACATATTCTGATGTAAAATTGCATGCTCTTTCAGAATCCGTTGCCAGAATCATGATAAAACTCACAGGAAAAGAGATATGCTCGATTGACACATAAAAAACACTTAAATTTTCGAAAAAAAAAATTTTTAGGATTTTTTTTCGAAGTGTTACGGTGAAGATATCACCTTGCGACCGTGATCAAAGGTGATCATGGGAGTTGAAGTTTAACAGGGAATTTTTTTGTTGACCTTGAACCATCCCTTCGTTACAAAATGGCGGAAAAAACGAATTTTTTTTTTTCAATCTTCATCAACTTTTTTCTCGAAATCTATGGTCTTTAGAAAAAAATTCATAAAAAAAAAATGCCTTAGAATCGCTCGAGGAACATCCTAAAATTTTTTCAGAATTTTTGGAGACATTTTTGAAAATTCCATTTCACAAGTTTCCCGGAAAATCAAAAATTGTCTCAAAAAATTCTGAAAAAATTTGAGAATGTTCCTCGAGCGATTCTAAGGCATTTTTGTTTTTATGAATTTTTTTCTAAAGACCATAGATTTCGAGAAAAAAGTTGATGAAGATTGAAAAAGAAAATTCGTTTTTTCCGCCATTTTGTAAAGAAGCGATGGTTCAAGGTCAACAAAAAAATTCCCTGTTAAACTTCAACTCCCATGATCACCTTTGATCACGGTCGCAAGGTGATATCTTCACCGTAACACTTCGAAAAAAAATCCTAAAAATTTTTTTTTTCGAAAATTTAGGTGTTTTTTATGTTTCAATCGAGCATATCTCTTTTCCTGTGAGTTTTATCATGATTCTGGCAACGGATTCTGAAAGAGCATGCAATTTTACATCAGAATATGTGGTTCAAGAATTTTTTCAACGCCAATTACATAGGAAAAAATCACTTTGAAAACGTGCAAGAAATTTTGACATTTTGGACGTTAATGGGTTAATATTACCTCCTAATGAAATATATTCTTGATCCAGGTGCTGTATGAAATTTATTTTCTGTATATCTTTAGATTAATTCTCGAAAGTGCCTAATAAATTGAAAATTCTGGTCAAAGATACGGCGTTATTTGTAGATTTATTTTGAAGCCGTTTTATATTTTCGATGATGCATCGTATGAACTACTCTATCTATTAAAGTCCCAGATAGCAACGTCTGAAACCTCAGGTTTAATCACGACGTGATATGTATATATTACCGCATAATGCTTTATTTTTGTGATCTGATTATGTTAAAACGTAACATGTTAATATTAATGGTCTATAATGTCAATATGATCCTGAGCTCACATCGTGACATTTACTGACGTATCGTGAGGACATGATATGTTTTACATTTCACGTCATATTGTAAGAAAAAAATGAGATCATGTAATGATAATAATATGAAGATTGCTGTCGACACACCATGAGTGAATTATGAGTACATTGAATGTAATTGTGGTAATACATTTAATTTTTTCAAATAACGAGTATTCAAGAAGCAAGCTATATATCGCTATCAGCGCTACAGCACGTACATTTTTTTTTAATTAATGTGACCGATAAAATTACAGCCTATCGAAATATATAGACAAATTGAACTTTGCTACTAACTAATGTCAGGCAGTGTAATGGACAAGGTATCAGTCTCATTATTCCAACGACCAGCGTTCAAGACCCACCAGGGAAAACGATTTTTCATCAGCAAAAGTACGGTAAAATTATTTGGACATCAAAAATGAAAGTAAATTTGATTAAATGCAGAGCGAAAATGTTGCAACGCCGGCGTTAAAAATTGAAGAATTATCCTACATCGGAATTCCACATTTTCTATCATTTAATGATACTTCATGACGTGAGTGCAATCTGAGGTACAAATGAGTCCTCATCTGTGTCTATTTTTGTCATCACGGAATACTGCATTCTGAGAACAATATGACAACATTACGACAGGATTTTGCTATCTGGGTAGTTAAAAAATAAGTATTATATTAAAATAGCGAATAGAAAATATTTTATTCTTTCGGTTTTTGAAAATCATAGTGCTTTATCAGGTAGATCAGTTTTCTGCATTATTGGAAGAGCAAAATGGCTCGCAAATAGATTTCTATGTAAGGCTATAGTCATGTTTGGAAATTTCAACCTAAGTGAAGAGTTTGAGGGATTCCTTTAAGAATAAATAAGCCTTCTTCCATTCTTTGAAAGGATAAGTCAAAAATAAACAATAATTATTTCTTTATACCATAGATTGTTCATAGTTATTGCCTAGTACCTTTTACATAGTGCCTGCCTGAATAGATTTACTACTAAAACTAGTAATTGCTAAGCCAGATTCTTGTGCATAGTGACTAGAAAACGGCATGATTCTAATTAAATATTTACTAATTCGCAACGAAAATTTTAATAAAAGGAAGAGGAAAGCATAAATTTTTACTAACTTATCTGGAATCTTCTTGTACCAAAGAACATGCAAAAACTATGAATAATCATCCACGACATAAAGAAAAAATTATTTTTAATTTTTTTGCTTCTTGTTTCATAAAAATCTACAAAAAACAGACTTCACCTATAAAAAAAGACGACAAGTACATAAATCGTCGAGCGTAAATAGTGTAGTATAATAAAATATTTCAAATAAAAAATGAGTAAAATCTAAATGTTAGGCAGGTATATATTCTTACCGTCGCAAAAGTTAAAATTTCAAAAAGATATTAATAACACAAACAACTTACTTGCCAGATGCCCGTTTTATGCAATGCCATTAAACAGCCACATTTTGAAATTATGAGAAGTAAGGGTTGTATTGTATGATAGCGATTTACGTATGAAGATTACGAGCCCGCCAAGTAACTTGTGTGTGTTACTATTTCTTTTTCGAAATTCTAACTTTTGCTATATACGGTAAAAATATATACTTGTCTAATATTTGGATTTCACTTATTTGTTTAATTGAAATATTATATTTTACTATACTATTTACACTGGACGATTTATGTACTTGCCGTCTTTTTTTACAGGCGAAGTTTGATTTTTGTGGGATCTTATAACGTTTTGTAAGAAAATAGAGAGGAATTGAAAGTAAACAATTGTTTTAATTAATTCAATTTAACAAAACGTTTCTCAATATTCTCGTCTTTTTATAATGTAAAAATTTAATTCAAGAAATTAATTTATTAATCTATTAAATAAAATGCAAAATATTACAATGATGAATTCTTATGATAATTACACTTTTAGACATTTTCATCATAGTATTCACTGATTATTTGAATTACATTTCCACCATTTTATGCCAAAAATCACCTTAAAACCTTTCGCTTTCAAAAATTTGTTTCTAAATTTACCTCTTTATGCACCTTTTTCTTAGGTGTTACTCTCAAAATAAACTTTGCATTATCGTTCTTTCCCTGGCAAATTAGTATTATTTCTAGCTTCCTTTCATTATTATAAATTATTAAATATGCCAAGTAATGCAATAGAAGCCTTTTTTTTATGTATACACAACTTTTAGTTTTATAAATCTACCCAACGTATGCCTGTTACATACCAAATTTTAAAGTTCATACCATAATTGCACTTTTAGACGCTTTTCTCATAATATTCTCTATTTAAATTATTTAGAAATTTAAATTTTGTAGGAAATGCTAATAATTTATTATATTTAAGATTAAAGAAAAGTAGGTCAATATTAGATTTGGTTGTGTTATAGTATAATTAAATATTGAAAAGCAATAAATATATATATTTCTGCTTTTCTCTAATTGTAGCAATAAGATGTTTTTATCGTCCAACACAAGAAATTTTCTAAATGTAATATATATTTTTTTAGAAATGTACTATTTATATCAATTTTAAGAAAAAAATAACACAAACGCTTCAGTAAGTATATGAATACTAGGGTGGGTTGAAAAATTAATTTTGTCTCAGATCAAAATGGAATACCACGGAAAAGTTGCTTTGTTTGTTTAGTAATATGCCTGCAAAATATGAGCTCGTCGGTTTTTATCTTCTGTTCTGTCCAGCAGTTTGAAATTTTCGATATTTTGTGTAATATTTCTAAAAATTCCTTAAAATAATTGATAAGTTCAATATAGATTTTTTGAAATATACTTGAATCTTAACCACGATTATACAACCATAATGCTTCTTTATTAATTTGCATTTGTTGTTAAGCATTATCTCAATTAAGTTCTTAAACAAAATCATTACCACATACTATATTAAAAATACGCTTATACTTATAGGAATTTACGTTGCTGATTAACATATGCATAGAGATAAGATAAGTAATAGTAATTTAGTAGTTAACGCTTTTATACATATTTTTCGCCACATACAAACATTTGATTAATATTGTGGAAGCTCTTTATTTAAAAATCCGGTAGATTCAATTAAAATTAAAAAAAAATACAAACAGGAGATCAAATTAAATCTTTTCGCGCTATTTAGTATTATTAGATGAGCGTTGGGTTTTCGACACTAACAAGCAAATACGCTTCTCATTCTTGAAATAACTGCCAGTGCATGATACTTAAAATTTTATTCTTAATTAAAAGCTTCTACAAAGTTAGAATAATTTCTTAAACAGAGAAAAATAAAATAGCGCTTTCTAATATATTTTATGGCAACTTTAGGAAACATAAAGAATTTTCGTAATTATTACAAGACGAATATAGTAAATTTTACTAAACATTTTTAATTTTTCCTATAATTATTGTGCATGGTACTACTGTATATCAGTTATTACTAAAGTCCTTGATGTGTCCTAAAGCTACTAAAAAATATATTAGAAAGTGCTATTTTATTTTTCTCTGTTTAAGGAATTATTTTAACTTTGTAGAAGCTTTTAATTAAGAATAAAATTTTAAGTATCATCGACTGGCAGTTATTTCAAGAATGAGAAGCGTATTTGCTTGTTAGTGTCGAAAACCCAACGCTCATCTAATAATACTAAATAGCGCGACAAGATTTAATTTGATCTCCTGTTTGTATTTTCTCTTTAATTTTAATTGAAACTACCGGATTTTTAAATAAAGAGCTTCCACAATATTAATCAAATGTTTGCATGTGGGGAAAAATATGTATAAGAGCGTTAACTACTAAATTACTATTACTTATCTTATCACTATGCATTTTATTAATCAGCAACGAAAATTCCTATAAGTATAAATGTATTTTTAATATAATATGTTGTAATGATTTTGTTTAAGAACTTAATTGAAATAATGCTTAACAACAAATGCAAATTAATAAAGAAGCATTATAGCTGTATAATCGTGGTTAAGATTCAATTATATTTGAAAAAATCTATATTGAGCTTATCAATTATTTTAAGGAATTTTTAAAAATATTACACAAAATATCGAAAATTTAAAACTGCTGGACAGAACAGAAGATAAAGTCCGACATAGCTCACATTTTGCAGGCATATTACTAAACAAACAAAGCAATTTTTCCGTGGTATTCCATTTTTATCTGAGACAAAATTAATTTTTCGACCAACCCTAATGAATACATTAAAATATTTCGTATAATTTTCAATTACCTTAGCAATTTCAATTACTTAATATTCCTTTGATCATAGCCATGTACTTAAATATCGAACGTAGACTGCCCGTTGTGAATATTGTTCGTTCGTACTATAATCTTAATTAATCCAGTCAAAGAGCTCGATCCTCAACAATGCCGAAATAAATATTTTATTGTAATTTAATTTTTGTAAAAGAAATACGATAAAGTACCACAAAGTACACTTCATCCTGTATTGTAAAATGTAATATTAAAGTTATCTAATTGTTGACTCCTCCTGTCACTATTAATTAAATTTTTTTCTGAATTTCGAAAATTGTCACATGCGAGGTAGGACTGTTATTTGGGGGAACAAAAACAAGACGACCGACTTCTCTCAGCAAGGTTTATTCGTTGCTCTCTATACAAGTGTCAGACCCCAACTGCCGCCTTTTGTCTCCTCTTCCTAGCGGCCGTCGCTATTTCCCGCGAAATTTAAAATCTTGGCCCTTACAACTCGGCCTCCCTGACTTAGTCCGTCCCGGACTAGCTCAATCTGCCCCATATAAAAACCCCCCCTTTTTCCCACATTTCCAATACGACTCGTCTTATTACCTTAGTCCTACATAAGTATATACAGAATTCGTCGTAGTATGGTTTTAACATTTCTTTAGGCATACGCGGGAACATTTACATTCTTTATGATAATAATCCTAAATACAACTATTTACATTTTGCCTTAAGACTAACGTAATAACAACGCTCTCTTTTCCGGTATTTCTTCCTTATGAATGCAAGTAGCGATACTCTTCACCCATCCTATCTCTAGGCCCCTTCGCCACTGGTTTCGTTGCTGGAAGGGCACCAAGGGCGCATATTAGCTGCTTCCCATACTCCAACATATGGCCTCTGACTAACCTGGTGATCTTCGAGATCCCCAATCACATAACGATCGTTCCTTAATACGCGGAGGACTCGATACGGACCTTTCATATACGGCAGTAGTTTCCGCGATGCACCCAATGTATTGTCAAAGTTCCGAATCATTATGTAATCATCCACAGCGTATTTTCGTGCCTCTCGATGTTTTTGGTTAAAGTACGCTTTATTGTAGTCCTGGGACTTTTTAATTCGTCTCTCCGCCTTTGCACGAAGGTCATCGAGATCAGGAATCATGTCGGTCTTGTTTTTGTCCAAGTAATCCTTGATCGAGGCAGGAATCCTCCCTCTTTGGTTGAATCCCCTCAGCAATCGCCACGGGGTCTCACCGGTAGATTTGTTGATCGAGTTATTCAATGCGAGCTCCACCTCATCTAGTACCTCATACCAATGACGACCAACCGAGTTGTCCACTAGTTTTCCTAGCATTGGTTTCAATATGCGGTTCACGCGCTCTACCTGCCCATTCGCTCTGGGTGATCCAGTCGCTATTAAAATATGCCTGACCTTTTGGGCTTTTAAAAACTTGGAAAACTCATCCAACGTGAAGCAACCACCTCGATCGGACACAACACACCTCGGCCTATCAAAATCCCGGAAGAACGACTTCAGGCTTTTAATGGCCTCTTTACTGTTGGTGATTCTTGTGGCATATAACTTTGTAAGTTTACTGAACGAATCAATAACAACTAAAATGTGCTGTTTCAGTTTACAACTTTGATCATGTGGCGAATAATGATCGATGTGAATCGTAAAGAACGGTATGTTACCCTTGGGTATATTATGTGATAGTCCTTCAGGCTTTCCGGCACGCGGATTGAAGGCGATGCATTTTAGGCAATCCCTGATATAGTCTTTCACCCTTCCTTTCATATCTGAGAACCAGTAGGTCGCCCTTATCGCTCCGTAGGTTTTATCGACGGATAGGTGTCCCATTTCAACATGGCATTTTCGTATTACATGGGCTACCATATTCCTAGACACATAGAACAATAGGTCTTCTCCCAATTTGCGATACACTAGCCCGTCTCTCATCTCGTACGCATGGTGCTCCTGTTTTTCGAGCGAGGTACGCAATTCGTTTATAGTAGGGTCTCGGCCTTGACTAATCAATAAGTTCAACTCAAAGGGGTTGTCTTTCACAACTAAGATCGTATTTGCACGGCTTGGGGCGTCTACATGGACCATCTTCGTCCCAGGTCGATGTTCAACTATAAATTCTTATTCCTGGAGCTCCAAGACCCATCGAGCTATCCGCGGATTTATATCCTTTTTTTCCATGGTCATCTTCAGCGCACTACAATCGGTGATGATCTTAAATGGGATTCCCTGAAGATACAGGTGGAAGCGCCGCAAGGCATAGATTACTGCAAGCGTTTCCAACTCAAAATTATAGTACCGGCTCTCTACCTCCGACGCACGCTTAGAAAAATAGAAAACGTGGTGAAATTTGCGATCCTTTTTACACTGTACCAATATGGCTCCAAACCCATAGGAACTTGCGTCGCAGTGCAGCTCCGTCTCATGGCTAGGATAATAGATCCCGAGGATAGGGGAACTGGTCAGCCGCATCTTCAAGTTCTCGAAAGCCCTCAATTCCTCCTCTCCAAATTTGAACTCCGCATCTTTCTTCAATAGGTCCGTCAGTGGTTTGGCCATAACCGAAAAGCCTTGGATAAACTTTCGGAAGTAAGAACACATCCCCATAAATCGTCGTACTCCGCGGACATCTCTCGGGATCGGAAACCTGACGACAGCCTTGATACCCTCCTCCGTAGGTCGTATTCCTTGGTACGTAACGTGATATCCTAAGTATTAAATCCCGGTATACAGAAATTTGCATTTGTCTAACCTCAAGGTCACACCATTAGCCCGAAGTACCGGAAAGAGACGGCACAAAATCTGCAAATGTTCATCCACCGTTTCTGTTGCAATAAAAAAATCATCCAAGTAAACTATCACTTCTCCTGTTTTAATAAATTCCTTCAAGACTCGATTGATCCAGCGTTGAAAGGCCGACGGTGCCCCCTTCAATCCGAATGGCATTTTGACGAACTCGAACTGTCCGTGTGGCGTAACAAAGGAGGTATGTTTGATAGATTTTGGGTGTACGTTTAAGTGGTGGAATCCATCCTTCAAATCTAAGGTCGTAAAATATTGTTTTTCGTTAAGTATGCTGAGTTGATCCTCTATAAGAGGTAAGGGGTAATTATCTCGCCTGGTAATTTTGTTCAGCCGACGATAATCCACGCAAAGCCTTATCTCTCCGTTCTTTTACCTAACCAGAACAACTGGCGATGCATATTCGGACTCGCTTTCACGTATAATCCCTTTTCTTAACCATTCGTCCAATATGTCGCGTACTTTTTGCTTTTCAACATGTGATAACCTGCGTGGTTGAAAGTGGAATGGTTCTTCACTGTTTAGACACAATTTAATTTCTCCTTTCACTTCTAGCTCCTTGGGTAATTCTACAGCTAAATATTTACATTCGAAAAGTTCTTTAAGCCTACGCTGTGTCTCAAACGGGATCGCTGGGTTAACGTCTAAATTTTCGCTCGCACTTATTGAGTGTGGCACGTCTACATTCAAAATTTCGTTAAATTGTTTTCCCTCAGTGCTAACGCAACTAATTTCTCTCAATCCTAATTTGAGCTTTGTGAGAGTATCTCTCCCTAAAACGGCTGCTGACGTCATCGTGTGATCGGGCACGACTAGTAATTTGCAGTTACACGGCGGTTTCCCTTTTAATCCAACATCCACAATTACTTTCCCCAATACAGTTAATGCGCTACGATTTAGACCGTAAAACATTTCGTTATACTCGTCCCGCATCATCAATATATTCGCTGGGTACACGTTGAAGCTTATTCATACTGCACGGGCTTCCGCTATCCAATAATGTGTCTAAATGCATGGTTATCGGCTCTGTACCATCGTTACGTAGCTCATACCTGATTGTCTTAAAATACTCATCGTCAATGCCCGAATCAGCGTTCACACTGCGAACCTGTCCCTCCTTTTCCGGGCAATCCTTTATTAGATGTCCTACCTTACCGCATCGAAAGCACGATCGTTTATCCCTAAGCAGGTATGGGCAATAAAATTTCGTATGTCCTTCCTTCTTACAGTAGTGGCAGGTTCTTTTCCTCGGGCCTGGGCCTTCACGCTCTCCTGATTGAATTTCTGACGATTTGCTTAGTTGTTTCCGTGGTTGGTTGTGATCAGTCGTAGTTCTGCGTGATTCCCAACGGGTGTTGCTCAGTCCCTGGTTTCTAGGCTCTTCTTTTGTTTGACGCAGTACTATCTTCTCGAACGACTTTATCAAACTCTCCTTCATTATAAAATTCTGCATACGCGATTAAATCTGTAATACCGCATCTGGAATGCCTTCGATTAGGTAGTCTATCCATTCTTGCTCGGGTACTTCTACTGGGTTCCCTAACGTTATTTTATCATTGTAGTACTCGACGAAGCTTTCAGAGTTTTTCCATTTGCGCGATTCAAAACTACGTTTTAACGCCAGTCTTTGGGGGCATCGATCATACATCAAACGCATCCATGCCAGCAAGTTGTCTGAAGATAACTCCAAATGTTCCGGCCTGGACTGAAACCAACCTTGAGCTGTTCCTTTTAATTTCAATCCCATTAAAACTCTCATTACGTTTTCTTCTAACTTATAGGTGCTTTTAAGAAGTAGGAGTTGTTTTTCCCACTTCCAATATGTATCTTCAAGATCCTGGAAGTCGTTAATTAAATCCACTAGCATCTTTACATTGATTCCCGCCGAAATTTGTGTCTCTCTCCTAGGGGCATCTCGTTGGGCATCATTGCCTTGCAGCAAGGTTAACTTCCGACGAATCAGTTCTAGTTCTCGTCTAAGAAGCTCCTTCTCCTTTTCAGCAATGTGAAGCTGTCGCTGTAAAAGGTAGGCCTCCCCCGCCCACTCTTCTCCTACTTCCCCTCTTCCAATTGGATCTCTGAACAGCGAGAAGAGTGACAATATTCTCTCCATTCGCCTTCTGGAGCCGCTTCTTGTAATCGGGCTATTAGAGCATTCTTATTCCCCGATACGGAAAGATTCATCGACCCCAATGCTTTTTTTAGCTGAACTAGTGTATATTCCTTAGCGTCTTTTAATACCATCTTTATTCCTTCTTTACGGATCTGCTTATTCACACAAAATTCTCATAGAGTTATTTTGACTAGCATAGATTCAAATTCCCGATGTTAGCAGTACACAAAGTCATTACTAGAACTAGCGAATGTTTGTTTGGGTCACTCAGAAGGTCGATCACTCTCACACTTCCTAGCTGCTTACAATGGAAATTTGAATTGTACCTGTTCTCGACCATTTCCCTTAACACAAATTATTTTAATAATTCCGCATTCGCTCGACTATAAAAATCGGAATTTCGCGTCTGAATATCGTGATCTCATCAGACACATATCCGAAACCAAGACCGTTGCACTCTTGCTCGCGATGTGCCTATGAGTATGACCGCAACGGTTATTTCACACTACCAATTTCGATTTTCAGTCTAGCTCAAATTCTTCTTCACTTCTGTAGGCGTTTCACAGATTCTATGCATTCCACTTCTGATATTGTGAGGTAGAACTGTTATTTGGGGGAAAAAAACAAGACGACTGACTTCTCTCAGCAAGGTTTATTCGTTGCTCTCTATACAAGTGTCAGGCCCCAACTGCCGCCTTTTGTCTCCTCCTCCTAGCGTCCGTCGATATTTCCCGCGAAATTTAAAATCTTGGCCCTTACACACGTTCATAATAGGGGAATAACATTATCACAATAAATATAACCTTACTATAAATACTGCAACCGACAAAATTTTGACAATCTAAAATTAGGTTGATAGTAGTGATAAATTTTGAGAGAGCCGAAAAGAAGATTTGTAGAAGTAGGAAAATGACGTCACTGAAGCGGCCAACTTTAGCCCAAGGTATACATTCTGGCTGGAGAAGGAGAAGATGTCAAAGGAGGAGAATCTTAATTTGGCATATATATAGATAACTAGTTATGATATCTCTGGATTGCACGAACCGATTTAGATGTTTATTGGCTCAAATGAAAACTTGTTCAATAGCATTTAAAGAAAAGCTTTACCTAAATCATGACAATGGTTTATTCATGGAGATAAATCAGTTATAAAATAGGGACGGCCAAACTAGCTGTATAAGAGAAGTAGTGCCTGGACGGCGGTATAAACTTGTCTTTATCTACTTTTATATGTACTTGTTGTCGAGATACTACCGTGTCTATTGATTAAAAAATGCTTATTTATTCTTAAAGGGATCCCTCAAGTTCTCCATTTAGGTTAAAATTTCCAGAGAAGACTCTGGCCTTACTTAGCAATCTATTTTTGAGTCATTTTGCTCTTCCAATGATGCAGCAAGCTGTTCCATCGGATAAAACTGAAAAACATTAAATTTCTTATAATCGATTTTTCAATATTGTAACTTGACAAATCTAGACGGGATTTTTGCCATGTTAAGAATTCTGAATTTTCGCGCCTAGCGGACGATTGGTCATATGTGAGAGCTTTCGCGCAGACCCCAGTGCTACTGCAAGCACGCGGTGAGGCCCAGACATGCCTAGAAAACCGGCATAAGCGACAGACGTAGGTGCGAAGTCTGTCGAGAGAACCGCGTAAAGGGACAGACGTGTGTCGTGTTGCCTGCGAGATCCTAGAAGGAGCATCAACTAGCGAATACGCTTTGCCTGTACCAGCGCCGGAAGAAGAATTCGACCAGGAGAGAAAGCAGAGAAGACGACTGCCTGGGAGATCGTAACTGGAGTGCGATCCAGTATAGAATTTTGGAAGCCAATACCTGCGTCGACGGAGAAGTAAGAAATGTGCGTGCGTCCTGGCCAGGAAAGAATATGATTGCTTGCTTAGAAATGAGGATTATAAGATATGCGAATTGACCTAATATCGTGATGCGGTCTCCGACCAAATTTGTGCCACTGCGTGGAGGAGACACGTAGAAAGTGAGAAAGCGGCAACTAGAAAGAAAGGAAGAAAGAATTGTAGTGTTGGCTAGCAACAGAGTTCGGCACTCGGGCGACTCTGACTGAGAAGATAGAATCGGTAAGCCGGTAAAACAGAAAGAAAAGTGCTTCGGTAGAAGAGAAGGCCATTCGGGTGGCCCACAGCGGGTCTGGCGCCCAGAAAATTGTAAGAAATAGAATTAGAATAAACCCGAATGAGTCAAAAAGCACTTAGTAAAAACGCCGTATAAAGAATATATGTAAGTTTCGCGACGATGGTCTACTGTATATTTCCTGTACAGGCGGTCGGGGGAGGCCCTGGCGATAGAAGCCAGTGTAAATAGTTTTTTTGTGTGAACCTTGTATAATAAGCACCAAAGAGTTCAATATAGTAGTTGTGAATTTTTAGTTGGAAATTTTAAGTGTGCTTATTTATTTGAAGAAAAACCTCTCCCAGAAATCGCGCGTTATAATATAATATTTATTCTTTGACTATCTTATTAACTAGATCATTTCATACGTCGCATCACCGAAAATATAAAAAGGATTCAAAATTAGTCCACAAATAACGCCGTATTTTTTCCCAGAATTTTCAACTTAATAGGCGCTTTCGAAGATCATTTTAAAAATAGACAGAAAATAAATGTCGTACAGTGCCTGAATCAGAAATGTAGAAAGTTAGGAGGGAATGTTTATAATTGGTATATAGTTTCACATGTGTGCGTTTGGCAATATTGAACGGTGGAGAAGTATGAGTTTCTTTTGTTCACAGAAAAGAAAGTGTAAAGTAAGATGACAACAATGTCATTTTTTCGTTTAATCAAAGCTCCGATTTATCGATTTAAAATTGATTTTTTTCAGCAATTGTGCTTTTACCAAAATATGGTATATGACTTTTCGACTTATAGTTTATCCTCAAGAATATGTAGTTAAAATTACTAGTATCATTGCTGTGTTAAACCTATGTGAATTTATGCACACTCTTGACTTAAACATATTGTCATGTAACTCGAAATAGCAAAATGATCCCTGTAAGAAAAAATCAATCGCAGTGGCGTTATTATTGAGATTAACATATTACAAATTTTATGTAAGAAAAATCACATATCAGTTTATATTTATGCGTGGTTGCCAAATTCAAATTGTTAACGATATTTTATAGTAATCAATTTAAAGTTAATATTATAGAAGGATAATTTCACCCCACAGGTGAGGCTAAAATGATCCTATGCTGAATAATTCTAATTATAATTTTATAATATAAATGCGATAGCCTGAAGAAATAATAGTTTTAATAAATAGGTAAAAAAATAAATTCATGCTGAAAATCTCTTTTTATCTGAAAAATATGTATTGTTTATATATAATCGTTTAAATCGTGAAAAGAGTGAAAAAAATACAATAAGTATAATTTTCTTCATAACTTCAATTTTTAAACCGTTTAGCGTATATAACCAGTGAAGCCAATCTGGGTCTAAACCTACTCCCCCTCCTACTCGGATCTTCGAGTTCATATAAACGTATAGGCTTGGATGTCGAAGTGAGGGGACCGTGCAGACCTAGACTGGCTTCACTGTATATGACACGCATTTGTCGACATCATTGTGGCTCCTGTTTGAATCTTGGTCTACTTCTTTCTGGTGAAGCCATTACAAAATCGGTTTGCCCTAAATGTATTGCGCATCTTTCATTGAATCTTAAAATTTTAAAAAGTCGAATTTGTTTTAACTTTAAAAGGAAATAAAAATGTAAGCTTAGTACAAGAAGTATCCAACTAATCAATTAGATAAGTATCCTCATATTTTTTTCCTATATCATTCAAACATTGCTTATGCTACATCAAACAAAAATGAAACATACAAACGTCGCTAAAAAAGTATTAAGCATTAAAAATAGACATTTGTATATATTATATTATGTATTTAAAAACTTATATTTTTATATTCACACACATTTCAAAATCAATGGTATGAACAGTTTTCATTAAACCTTGCAAAGATCGTTTTCCCTCGAGGAATCATTTTACCCCGTCCACCCATAAAAGTTAGTGAGTGATTTTTTCTTAGAATCGGTTCTTCTAACCACTGTTCAAATGTAAGAAGTCATTTATATTACACCCTGTATTAATTATGCAACAAATCTAAAACAATCTTTACTACCCTCTTAACTTTCGGATAATTAAATCCCACAAAAAACATGCTTTGCTTGTAAAAAAGGGTGCCAAGTACATAAATTGTTTAGCTTAAATAATATAGTAAAATAAAATATTCCAATTAAAAAAATTAGTGAAATCCAAATGTTAGGCAAGTATTTATTTTTACTGTGGTAAAAATTAAATTTAAAAAAAATGGTAACACAAAAAAGTAACTTGCTGAGCCCGTTGTATGCAGTGGCATGAAATAGCCACATTTGGAAATTACAAAAAGCAGCGTTTGTATTGTAAGATAGCCACTTAGGGATGAACATTATGGGCCCAGTAAGTAACTTTTTTGTTACTTTTTTTTTCCGAAATTTTAACACTGTTACAACAGTAAAAACAAATATTTACCTAAATTTGGATTTTACTCATTTTTTTAATTAGAATATTTTTTTTAGTATATTATTCACACTAGACGATTGATGTACTTACCGCATTTTTTTGCAAGCGAAGCTTGTTTTTTGTGGGATCTTATAGTTCTGTAAGAATATAGAAATTATAGGTAAATAAGTCATATAATTAATTCAATCATAATATATATTTTCCAATGTCTTCATCGTTCCAGAATGTGAAACTTCACGTCAAGACATATTAATTTAATAATGTATTAAGTAAAATATTACAACGATTAATTCTTATCATGTAATTACAATTTTAGAGGGTCTTATCACCAATATTCACTGAATATTTGAATTATATTTTCACCATTTTATGCACAAATTTAATTTAAAGCCCTTCACTTTCAAAAATTTGTTTTTATATTTAGCCCTTTTTCCATCTGTTTCTTAGATGTTTTTTTCAACATTAACTTTGCATTATGGTCCTTTCTTTGGTAAACTAGTATCATTTCTAGCTTCCTTTGATTGATATAAACTAGAAATATACTTATTATTGCAATAGAAGCTTCTGTTATTAGGTATGCCACTTTAATTTTCATAAATTTATCCATCGTATGCCTGCTACATATAAAATTTTAAAGCTCTTACCATAATTGCTCTTTTAGAGGCCTTTCTCATAATATTCATTAGCAATTTTAGTTATTTGGAAGTTTCAATTTTTTAGGAGACGATACCCATACAGCACCTAGTGGCTTAAAGACATCTTTAAGGTGTCTTTTAAGTCAATTGGATGACTAAAAGATGTCTATAAAACAACTTTTAGTCAAGTGTGCTGTATGGGTATTAACCTGTTACGACTAAGATTAGGGAAATGTAGGTCAGTATTTGTTTTTAATGTCCTTTTATATTACAATTAAACATTCAAAAGTAATTAATGTATATTTATCTACTTTTCTTTAATTGTAGCAATAAGGGTTTCATCTTCCAATGAGAAATTTTTCAAATGTGTTATATGCCGGGCAAAGGTTTAAGACCACTTGAGAAATTTGGTTGAAAATCATTCACTTCCTTAAACGTACATAACTTCGTAATGAGGAAAGATACAATAAAATTCAAAAACCCGTTGGAAAGCTGATAAAATTTTACATAAAGTGTAATTAGCTCAATGCACGGAAAACGTGTAGTTATCGAATTACAATTAAATAAAAATGCTACTAAATTTTAAATTTTTAATTTTTCATTACGTCAATTCAACTTTTTGTAGCACTTGCAATAATTATGGTAATTCTGTGAAACTTTGGTGACATAAAGTTCAAAGCTTCAGCTTTAATTTGAGTTATCAAACGTCACGATATTCATTGTATTTCCTTATTTTCATATCTTTTTTCTGAGTAATGTCGAGAAAAATTTTTGACCAAAAAACAGCTGCCCAAGCATTTGAAACAATTTCAGATTGAAGAATCCGTCGGTATTAAATGACCTATTCTACTTGTTTCATATTGCACTTTTATTCAATTAACATAAAATACCATTAATGTTTAAATTAAATCAACAAAAGTAGAGTAATGATTAACCAAATCTATTTTATTAATTCTAAGATTTACATTTATCATATTTCTTTTAACTGCATAAAAGTGCAATATGAAACAAGTAGAATAGGTCGTTTAACGGGATCCCTCAAACCCTCTGTAGCCAACATTACGGAACGAAAAGCGAGGGAGAATTGTCCAGCGCTATTTTCCAACCGATTTCAATGATTTTGGGCTTGTTGGAATCGTTAGGACTCGCACCTTGTCATAAAAAAGCCTTATTTTCCAAAAAATGAAAAAAATCAAATTGTTTAAAAATTCGCATTAATAATATTTAATCGCAAAACAAATCGAAAAAACGGTCTTCTTTATGACGAGGTGCCAGACCTAACGATTCCAACAAGCCCAAAAACATTGAAATCGTTTGAGAAATAGTAGCGTACCATTGTCCCGCGTTTCTGAGGTGGACGAAAACCAAAAATTTTTAGGAAGGAAGCTAGCCTTCCGCCCCTTTCGCGGCTGATGCTAACGTGTTCGCCCACTCCAGCATCGAAACTTACTGCGAAGCTTTCCTCATATTTACGCTATTCGTATTCCCCTATCTGTAGCTATACACATATAAATACCGCTAAAATAATGTTGAGAACATTTCATTTCGCCGATATAATGAAATTGTTAAAAATGCAATTATCATTTTGAAATAAAATTGTAGAAAAGGAGATTTCGTAATGCTTGAAATATAAGGCATACGGTGAAAAGCGGGACAATAGTACAGTCGTATTTTTCAACAGAATTTGATGACACTAGTAATAATTAAAACCATTCTTCATGTAGATTGTCCTAAAGAGCTCGCATTTTCAATAAAGCTAATAGTTTTTCAGCTATGAACGATTGAAGTTGCACGGCGCACTAATACTTATTTCTTCTCTCGCGTAGATTAGCTGTTGCGCATGTCTATCTTCAATCGTTCATGACTGGAAAACTATAAGCTTCGTCGAAAAAGCGACCTCTTTAGGACAATCTACATGAAGAATGGCTTTAATTATTACTAGTCTCATCAAATTCTGTTGAAAAATACGACTGTACTATTGTCCCGCGTTTCGCCGTATGCCTTATATTTCAATCATTACGAAATCTCCTTTTCTACAATTTTATTTCAAAATGATAATTGCATTTTTAGCAATTTCATTATATCGGCGAAATGAAATGTTCTCAACATTATTTTAGCGGTATTTATATGTGTATAGCTACAGATAGGGGAATACGAATAGCGTAAATATGAGGAAAGCTTCGCAATAAGTTTCGATGCTGGAGTGGGGGAACACGTTAGCGTGAGCCGCGAGAGGGGTGAAAGCCTAGCTTCCTTCCTAAAAATTTTTGGTTTTCGTCCACCTCAGAAACGCGGGACAATAGTACGGCTCTATTTCTCAACCGATTTCAATGTTTTTGGGCTTGTTGGAATCGTTAGGTCTGGCACCTCGTCATAAAGAAGCCCGATTTTTCGATTTGTTTTGCGATTAAATATTATTAATGCGAATTTTTAAACAATTTGATTTTTTTTCATTTTTTGGAAAATAATGCCTTTTTATGACAAGGTGCGATTCCTAACGGTTCCAACAAGCCCAAAATCATTAAAATCGGTCGAAAAATAACGCTGGACAATTCTCCATCGTTTTTCGTTCCGTAATGTTGGCTACAGAGGGCTTGAGGGATCCCGTTAATACCGACGGATTCTTTAATCTGAAATTGTTTCAAATGCTTGGGCATCTGTTTTTTTGGTCAAAAATTTTTCTCGACATTACTCAGAAAAAAGTTATGAAAATAAGCAAATACAATGAATATCGTGACGTTTGATGGCTCAAATTAAAGCTGAATCTTTGAACTTTATGTCACCAAAGTTTCACAGCATTACCATAATTATTGCAAGTGCTACAAAAAGTTGAATTGACGTAACGAAAAATAAAAAATTTTAAATTTAGCAGCATTTATATTTAATTGCAATTTGATAACTACTCGTTTTCCGTGCATTGAGCTAATTCCACTATATGTAGAATTTTATCAGCATTCCAACGGTTTTTTTTTAATATTATTGTATCTTTCCTCATTACGAAGTTATACACGTTTAAAGAAGTGACTGATTTTCAACCAAATTTCTCAAGTGGTCTTAAACTTTTGACCGGCAGTGTATATCCTTTTACAAAATTAGTATGGATATCAATTTTAAGAAAAGATATAACACATACACATCAGTAATGGTTTGAATACATTAAAAAATTGTGCATAAGTTTCAATTACCTGAGCAATTTCTATTATTTGATGTCCCCTTTATCATGAGATGTGTACTTGAATTTTGAACGTAGACCTCCCATTGTCAATGTTTTCTTATCAATCTCAATTAATCCAGTCAGAGAGCTTAATCTTCAACCATGCCAAAATAAATATTTCATTGTAATTTGTGTGTGTGCGTGTGTGTGGATCTGTACAAGATATCCTACATAGGACCACAAAGTATACTTCAACCTGTATTGTAAAATGTAATATTATACTTATCTAATCGTTGACTCCTTTTGTCACTATTAATTGAATTCTTTTATGAATTTAAAAAATTGTCATATTCATAATGGGTAAACAACAATATCACAATAAATATGACCTTACTATAAACACTGCAACAGACTAAATTTGGACAGCCATAAATGCATTTCACAGTCATGACAAATTTTGAGAGCTAAAAAGTAGACTGGATTAGTGGGAAAATGACGACACTGAAACGGCCAACTTCAACCCGAGACATACATTCTAGCTGAAGAACAAGAAGGAATAGAAGATTATGAAGGAGAAGAATCTAATTTGGCATATAAATAGCTAATAGAGTGTCAGATCTGTCAATTCCATGAACCAATTTTGATATTCATGGGCTCAAATGAGAGTTTCTTCAAAACCATTTTATGAAAAGCTTTACCTCAATCATGAGAAGGGATCATTCATAGAGATAAATCGGTTTAAAATTTGGGAAGGCCAAACTTGCTGTATAAGAGAGTGTAGTGCCTCGACGGCGGTATAGACATGTCTTTATCTACTTTTATATGTACAATGTGGGAAATTGAATCGTCGGCTTCGTGCTTTAGTGTGGTATGGGAGCTTAGCAGAGAATTGTGACATGATTTTTGGCTTATGCGGGGAAGGCAAATTTTTAACCGAAATCAGCACAAAGGCACACAGACTTTATTTATAAAGAGCGCCAGGCTCATGAACCTGTACATGAACCAGTCTGAGGCTTGCCGGCTTGAGAATTCTCAAGGAGGAGGCATGCTGGGAAATTATAGTGATTTCTCAAGGAAAGAATTACACATTTAAAGAAAATTAAAATAAGATGGTATATTTTACAACTGCTCTGTCTATCATTTCACTAGCAAAAATCAAGATAATTACATAAATATACATGGGATTTCTCCCCAAATCTAATGTTATCTTATAAAGACAAGAGCCATGAATTAATAACTATCCACAAGAAAATATATATATATATATATAAGAAAAATCAATGTTATATAATATTGAGGATGTATGGTAATCAGATGACCTTCAGTCCATATATGAATAAGTATAACTGGACGGAAGACTCTCTCTCAATTTTTCCAACGCTAGCCCTTCAAGAACCTAATTACTTGCTGTACTATTCCTGCAGAAAATATAAAAGGCACAAGCAAAAAGGTAACACCAGATCAAGCAAGGCTTAGCCAAGTCCATCAATATCTATATCACTACCAGAAAAGTTAAGTGACTAGGGTTATCTAATGGAGTCGCTTACACTCCCTTTTCAATGTGCTTATGCACCAAATCCATTAACAATATTTCATCCAGAATATAATTTTAACACCTAGTCTGAAGGGACTTTATGGTAACAAACTATGTACAAGTGTATAAGTAAAGAAAAGAAAAAAAATATATATATATGTGGCATAGAGCCTAAATCCTGTTACCGAACAGGCTGATACGTCTCAGCTGAATTATTTACAACAAGAGAGGTTTTTCTTCTATATATAAAAATATTGGAATAAGCTAAGGCAAGAGAATTGACTTTAATCTGACTCTTATAACTAGAGTCGGAGTGATAGTGTTATCTATTAGACCTACTATGCCCTGCTCACACTGGAGCCACTATTTAATTTACAAAGAAATAATAATAGTGAGACGTTGGGTTCTTTCTGGGGCCACACGCTAACCTCCATGCAATGAGAAGAATCAAGCAATACTTAAGTACAGCATGCATAGCATTATCAATTTGGTAGGTTAGGATGGACAGTGTCGGGACTGCAGCCAGGGTAATTCTCTCATAAGTAGAAAAATCCTCCCACGATCCGTCCTTCCTTCCAGTAGTGTCCAGTTCAGTCTTGCTTCCACTTACATGGGCAAATTTCCCTTTCGAGCCAAAGTCTCTTTTTCTCTCCCAGGAGACGTCTTGCCGTTCGGAGAGGTGATTATGGTGTGTCCGCCTAAATTTTTGCGCTCGTCAAGGCGAGTGTGGCAACTGTGCACGCGTGCACTGCGTTGTCATCCGGGATCGAAAGCAAACTCATTTACGCGCGGCATTTTAAATCAGAAATAAATTATATATCAAGGCAAAAGAATTTGCCATGTTACAGAATGTACGGAGTGAAGTTAGTCAAAAAGTAACTGAATCAATTTTCTGGAGTGTACTTGTCGTCGAGACACTACCGTGTCTTTTGATCCTAAATTTGATACCCCAGAAACCCGCAAATGCTGAATTCCATGTAATATAACGAATATCTGAAAGTAATTTCGACGTGGTAAACGGGTGACTTAGCAAGATTGCTACTTTTGTATTAAAGTTTGTATAACTTAATTTTTAAAAATCGTAGAAATATTTGAAAATAGATTTTAAAGATAAGGTATAGTATTAAGCGAGGCAATAGTGGAAATTTAAAAAAGGAGAATTAGTTTTCTAACAAAAATCATGAAAATGGTGAATATAGTTACTTTTTGACCATTTAAGCGATGCAACGACACTTTGCCAACCGGAGTAATAACTTCGATTTATGAAATTGGCAGCACTTAATGCATAAAGCATTTTATTTAAGATGCGATCTCATAGCAAATTTTATGTACCAATAATGCGTAAACTGTATGTGTGTGTGTGTGTGTATTACAATTAACTGTGAAATTCTGTAAATGAGAATTGGAGCAGCAAAGCATAATGTTAAATAAATAAGAAATTAAATGTGAAATAAAAATAAAAATGGAATTAAAAGATTAATAAAATATTAACTTTTTAATTCAATTACTAATGATATATTCAATAGTCATATATGAAATTAAACTACATGAAAAAATAAAAATCAGATAAGTAAATATTTTATTTTATGATTTCCATTGCATAAAAAACTAATATATAGAAAATTAATTAAAAGATAGGACGTACTTAAAATTAAAAACTTTCCAATATAATCACGTCGTAAATAATGGATAAAAAATTCTGAAAAAAATTAGAGAATCATTTTTCGATAAAGAGTACAAGATCTGAGAATATAAAAAAATCTGGAATGTGCGTCGGTTTAACCAGTTCCCGAATTGGTGGAATTGCTCATATTTATAATTACAGCTTATAATTTGTACATGACTGAATAGATCATTAAATCTAAAATGAATATCTGTTGTGACGAGGCATTGTACTCATCACAGAAAAATTCGAATATTGTTTGTTACACACTAGTCACGGTAAAGGGGAGGGTGAGGCGCCACCTGCCTGTACTCGCAATAATTGCTCGTATTACGCTAAATCGCGGGTCGATAGCTGATCTATTCGCGCATGCGCCGATCTGATCATCTTGCGTGCTGTGGTCGCCTGAGACATACCAAATTTGGGTCCCGTCTGGTTAAGACGTGTGTGCAATCTTTATTTTGTTTTTCCTAATGTTTTAATTTGTTTCCCGTTGCATATACGGTAAGGGTATTGCCCTGTAGTAAATTTCCTATTTTTATGAATTGGTGAGTGAATACAACTTGGTAGTAAAGAGGAAGTATAGCTAAAATGCAGTGGACAACCTAGTAGTGGACTTCTTGCATGGACGCATGCAGCAGCATCCCTCCATTGTCATTCGCAAGTAGCTTTTGCTCCCAGGTAAACTTGGTTTTCTCTTGAGAAGAAGCCAAGGCTCCTTACTACCTAATCTGTTGTCTTATCTCGAGTTTTATCCGACGTAATACGAGTCAGTTTCTTGTTTATGATTAAATAATTATTGCGTGTATTACTTTTTCGGGAACGGTTTTAGGAGCAATAGGTTAATGTTTAACGGGTCGCGAATCGCGTAGAGATCCTCTATATTCTAGGAATACGTTGTAGGACGGGGTGTAATCCCTCGTCGGAGAATAGCGATCCAGAGCCTTCTCGAAGTTTTCCCGACGCGAGCCCGTTTGAATCTCCTTGTCCTAGCCGCTTCCCCGTTATTTTAAGTAAAATTTACAAAGCGTCTTGGTCCACGCATGAGACGAGTGTCCAGCCGGCCAATCGCGGAGGTATACTCAGAGAATTTCCAGCGAACTGGCGCCCAGAAATAATATCCTCGGAACAACAAAATTAATTAAATTCAGAAAATGCAAAATAGAATTTATGTATAGCATCATTTTTGTTCGCGGAAATAAAGTTGTGATTTTTATATATTCAAAATTGTAACGAGACTTTATTTAATATTTCCTGGCCATAAAACCTCCGTGTGTCTTGTCGTCCGTTTCTGGTCCCTGCCCTCCCCTGGCAAACCAAGGCCGAATAGAGTTTCCTAAATATTCTTTTTAGGTAATCCCTGGAGTGAAAACACTATTCGAGGCCGAGCCGCGAAATGAGACGTTACACTGTTAAGTATTAAGAATACATTATAATAACGGTTTTTGTAATTTTAGTGTCCTTATTTGAAGACTCATTATAATGTATAATGAAACAATTAAATATATGTGACAATTTTGCAGCAGACTATATAAACCAACAATGCCTAAAGGGAAATATAAAGAGTTCTACCTTTAAAAATTTTTAAGTACTGAATAAAGAGTGATAAAAAAGAATTGAATATTGATGCAGAATTTACGAAATGGTCAAATAACGAAGAAAATATAAAAACTACATCTTTATTTAATTTATTCATGACTGTAAATGTGATCTCCATCATTTTCCAGGTATTTATTACTTATACCTATTCAAGTTTCCATTATTTTCTCAGATGATTATATGTATACACTACCGTTCATAAGAATTTGCCCATCATCAATTTTTGACTAAGGTGACCATATTGATGAAGCCAAAATTTGAATTTTTTAATTTCTTTATTGCAAAATTCATATTAAAATCACTAACATTTATGTAAAAATATTTAAACTTGTGATTAGATTTTATTTGTTTAAAAATAAGCATATTTTTGTAGGTGGGCAAATACTTATGAACGGTAGTGTACATGTCAATAAAATTTACTGCAATATTTGGGATCTCAGTAACTTTATCCTTCTGTTTTCTTTTACCCATGTTGACTAAACTATTTAAAATTCCACAAGGCGAATGTATAGTTACAGAAGTATCACATTACTGTTTCCACTGTTTACAAATAAAATTATAACTCCTGTAATTATTTTTTTGCCTCCTATTTATAATTAAAATTAATACTGCTATTCTTTCTAAATTTTTATATATGCTTCATAAAAATGATACTAGAACAAAGTGGTATTGTTATTGAACAATTAAAGAATGAAATATTGAAGCTACAGAAGAGAAAAAAAGAAACAATATTTTTGATGAAGAACAAGACTTGCAGATTTTAGCTTTAATGGAGAAATTTATTAACATTAATGAATTATTAATAAAAGAAAAACTGTTAATTTTAAATAGTTTAGTTAGCATAGGTAAAAAAACCGAAGGCTATAATTACTAAGAATCCAAACAATCCAGTAATTTATTTTGATAGGTATATAATTATGTGAAAAAATAATTGAAAATTGAATAGATATAACTAATAAATACCTGGAAAATGATGGAGAGATCACATTTACAGTCACGAATGAAGAAGATAAAAAAATTAAATAACGAGCTAGTTATTGTATTTTTTTAGTTGTTTCACCTTTTAGTAAATTCTTTGTCAATATACATTTCTTTTTATTTACTATTTATTCATTACTTAACAATTGTTAAAGGTGGAATTATGTATATTTCCTATTAGGCGTTGTTAGTTTATATAGTCTGCAATAAAATTATGATATATGTTTAATTGTTTCGTTACACATCAGTAATAACTCTCCAAACAAAGAGGCTAAAATTGCAAGAGCCGTTGGTATAAAGTATTCTTAAAACTTAACAGATATTATTCATTTTAAATTTAATGATCAATTCAGTCATGTGCAAATTATAAGCTGTAGTTATAAATATACAAGTAAATACAGAATTGAAGGTAGAAACATATAAAATCTGATACGTGTG
This sequence comes from Prorops nasuta, assembly GCF_024137725.1. Classification (NCBI taxonomy): domain Eukaryota; kingdom Metazoa; phylum Arthropoda; class Insecta; order Hymenoptera; family Bethylidae; genus Prorops; species Prorops nasuta. The sequence goes on from NW_027116806.1 coordinate 3,440,569, forward strand.
AGAATATAAATGTTGGACTCACTTATGCATTAAACTGAATAAATTATATTATATGTTTTTCGCATTAACTTGAATAGATTATAACTATTCATTTACACATAGTAATGACATTCCTACTTACTTAATGTGTATTTAGCATATTAATTTTTACATTGACAGGGCTTATGTTACATAATTTCTTCTTAAACTGTCAACCTTTTCCATCTGTGCATCAACTGACGAAGGGATTACTGCAGTTTACTATATAATACACCACACCACACCACTGTGAATAATATAATAAATTCTTAAAGAATGTTTGCTTATACTTGTTTTTTATGCAGTAGAAATCATAATATAAAATATTTACTTATCTGATTATTATTTTTTCATGTAGTTTAATTTCATGTATGACTATCGAATATATCATTTGTAAATAAATTAAAAAATTCATTTTTTTATTTTAATCTACTAATTCCTTTTTTATTTTTAACTTACATTTAATATCTTATTTATTTCACATTATGCTTTGCTGCTCCAATTCTCATTTGCGGTATCTCACAGTTAATTGTACACACACACACATATGCAGCTTTTGCATTATTGGTACATAAAATTTGCTATGTGATCGCATCTTTAACGGGAATCCGTATGCCGACATTAAAGGGAAAAAATTATTTCGCATGCAGCGTTCTCATATGTTGACGGATTGTAAAGTTATTGCATGTTTTCAGAAATGTAAGAGCATTATCTACTAAAGTACGTTGGGAAAACTACCAAAAAATGAAAAAAAATTTTTTTTTTTTAAATAAATATATTAACATTATTGAAACAACAAATAAATCGCAAAATCACCCAACATATTGTACTAGATAATGCTCTTACATTTCTGAAAACTCGAAAGAATTTTACAATCTGTCAACAAATGAGGACGCTGCATGCGAAATAGTTTATGCCCTGTAACATCGGTATACGGATTCCCGTTAATAAAACCCACAAAAAACAAGAGCTTCGCTTGTAAAGAAAGGACGGCAAGTACACAAGTCGTATCTAGCATAATTAATATAGTAATATAAAATATTTTAATTAAAAAAAATAGTGAAATCCAAATGCTAGGCAAGTATAAATTATTGTTACCATGATGAAAGTTAAAATTTGGAAAAAGGAAACTAGTAACACAAAAATTACTTGCCAGTGGCGCGTTGTATGCAATCGTATTAAAGAGCCACATTTTTAACTTATGAGAAGCAACGCTTAAATTGCAAGATAGCGACTTACACATGAATATTTGGGCCCGGCAAGTAATTTTTGCATTACTATTTACTTTTTTCCAAATTTCAATGTTCGCCATGGTAAAAATTTATACTTGCCTAACATTTGGATTTCACTATTTTTTTTTAATTAAAATATTTTGTATTACTATATATTAATCATGCTAGATACGACTTATGTACTTGCTCTCCTTTTTTTACAAGCGAAACTTGTTTTTTGTGGAATCGACATTACATAGCGAATTTCCTCCCACACATAGATGCATCATTTCTTAAATAATTTTGGTGTATAGGTACCTTTTTGAAAACACCAGAAGGACATCTAAGGACTCACGTTAATCGATTTTTCTAATTTTTCTCCTTTAAAATATTTTTCAGTTTTTTATTTTTTTACAAATTAACCAAAATGAGTTGCTAGATCTTCTTCTGGCGTTTTTATAAAGATACCTATACATAAAAATCGGTTAAGATATGATTGAGCTACATGCTGCAAGAATTTCGCTATGTAATGTGGATGTACGAAATCCCCTTAAATACGCCCACTGGTCCTTCTACATATTATTTTGCGTTAAAATGTGCTTTTAAGGTGCTTTTCAACTATTGATGACGTATTCAAATAGTTTTTAAAGTGTAGAGACTTCTCTGCGAGGGTCAGTATGTTTCTAACGACAAACGATGCAGCATGTGATCGGCATTTTATCCTGTTTTAGTGCATATTTGGTAACATTTACTTCATTTTTTGCAACGATTTTGTCAGGTTATATCCCAGTCAATAATCTCACTGGGTTATATTGTCCTATCTCTATTTACTCCCGAAATGTGAACTTTCAATTTTTCAAAAATATTTTACCACATTTATTGTTAAAAATCTATATTTGCCCTAAATAATATAAAAATACTAAAAAAATTGGGTTCTAAAGGGTTAACAGTACCAAAAGACTCTAGGGGTAACGGTATGACATGTGCCATGTTCCAATTCTATGCTCCTATACTACTTCCTATACTATGTTCTGTGTGCTATTGCCTAACACTATTCTCTGATACTATTTCCAAACCCAGAACCAATACTACTTCCTATACTATGAGAAGATAAATAAAAAACTACAAAACAATGTAGCAAATACATTTTACTTTTATAGTTATGTACCGCAACGTTCACAAATTTATTTTAGTGTATTTAATTTTTTTTCCGGTGATGGAACTTGAACCTACTATGGATGGCAGACTCACGTTAGCTATTTGACGTTTAGTCAACTCGGCTACCTAATCACTTGCTTTATATATATTGACTCTGTTTATTTATCTTAATTATACAACATATTTTTAGATTGTTCTTAAACTAGCTCAAATAATAGCCAATGAAGCAAGTCACAGATTAGCAGAGTGAATTAAACGTAAGACAATTGAGCGCGCATGCGCGTAAGATTGCCATCGTTCTTAAGTTCGAGTCTCAGCGCTGAAAAAAAAAAATAAATATAAGCTCTAAAATAAATTTGTGACTATATGACAAATAAATACAAAATATATTGATTATAATGTTTTTTACTTTTTTAATAATCTTCTCGTAGTGTGGGTTCCGGTTATGGCAACAGTATCGGAGAATGGCCTGGAAAATGATATAGTATCTAGTATAGGAAATAGTATAGGAATATAGGATTGGAACGTTGTACATGCCATGTCGTTACTTCCAGAGTCATTTGGTACTCTGTTAAGGAGGCTCCTGCGCCTAATGTCTCGAACTCGGACATATCATATTTTAAAGATTAGAACACGCTGAATCTAACGGTGCCCTTATTTGTACCGCTTATCGGTCAGAAACTCAAGATATTAGAGCTCAAAGTTGGCAATTTTAGCATGGACTCTTATGGCAGACAAAGTTGAATCAATTAATTACGAATGAAATCTTAGTTGTCCAGTAATTTCATTATAGCAGTTTTGTAGAAAAAAATCTTCTCTTTCAAATGACATTAACGAAAATATCAGTTATCGAACTAAAAAAAGAGATATTAGCGAAAGTTTGAATGAATTCGGGGTATTTCCGGCAGCTGTAGGGAAGTCAGCTGAGCGCCATCTTGGGTACGACGTTCGGGGTGAGCGCGCGCAATTTGAAATTCTAATTTCAAACAAAAACTTTCAATAAAGAATTAATCGTCACAATTGTATTTTTATTTTTATTAATTATGTTAAAGGATAAATAAAATACTCTGGAAATTATAGTTTTTTGCTATAGTAATATATATAGATATAGATATATACCATATATCGGCACGCATGCGCGGAAGGCGAATCTGTCCTCGCATAATTTTATTTCGCTGCCGAATCCAAAATAGTATTCGTATTAATATTTATTGAATTGTTAATGATTATATTATTAAAACTTTGCTGCATTTAAATACATTATAAATATATTTAAGATTTTTAAGTATAAATATATGCATAAAAGTTATCATTAAATTTTCGATTCAATTTGACTAGCATGGTAGACGCAGGAGCCTCCTTAAATAGGTTTGGATATAGATTATATTACGATATTATATTTGAAGTTATTAGAGTGTAACTTGTTTGTCACAAAATATTAATCACTCTTCTTATTAATCCGCCAAAAGGCATGTGTTTTTTTACGTAGATAGGCGCATAGGGTGCCACGGGCTCCTTATTTGTTTTTCGTTACTTGTCGTAAAATATGTACGAGTTTAAATTTATTTTTCAATAAATATCATCTATGCTATATTCCCTTTGGTATACAATAGCAGTTGCATTTCTTTAAGTTATTTCTATTAATTAAACGCTAATACTTATAAGTAACTGCATACATTTTTCGCTAAGTTATCGATAGATTTCTATTCTTGGGGTGCTCTGGACATCCTGCGTGCTTATTGATGGGTTAAGGTAAGTAAATATGGAACACGTTTCGTGTTTTATTGATTAGGATATGTTTCTAAAGCTTCAGTAAAATCCCATACAGTATACTTGATTAAAAACCGTTTTAAATGTAAACATCTTTTAGTCATCCAACTGATTAAACGATGGCTAAAAGATGTATTTCCGTTATTTAGTGCAGTATGAGATGTTTCTGTAAAACCGCAACAACACAAGATTTATTTTTTTTATTAACCTCTCTAGCCTGTGTATGACATCTATAGTGGCATGAAATTGTTGTAGCACCAGTGTGCATAATATCTATATACAAACATTAATGAAAAAAATAAAAAACCATTGCTGTCAATGCAAAAGTGTATTTTTATGTTTTTTAGGTCACTGAATGTAAATTTGACATAAGAATATGAAAATTCAAAATGGCATTCAAGATAAAGATAAAAATGTCAGAATGAGTAAAAAGAGCATGTAAAATGTTGAAGTAAGAAAATTTCATCAAGAGACACTGTAGTGTCTCGATGGCAAGTAATGTAAACAGTGACACAAATCTCTTTACGTGAAGATTGATCACCCTAACATCAATAATATCTTTCAATCGATTTTTATATTCAAATTGGCTTAGATTTTTTAAATTTCATTATGCATTACAAGATATTCATCTGTCCGTCGGACTTCCTAATTTTAATGTCAAATTTAGATCTAGCGACTCATAGAACCCCTTATTACAATATCGCAAATAAAATTTTTAATTTTGTTCTTCAACACAAAAATGGAATGTCTATTAATTTTTGTCGACACACATACACAGTCAAGTGGTTAAAATTTACACACTATATGTAGACCGATAAAAATCCAAAAGAATAAACAATTATATAAGTATAACAGCATGCTTAAAATACAGTAAAATTTTACATAAAACTTTGGTTGCATTTTGAACAATACTGTTTTTACCATATTTTAGAAGATATAATTTGTCTTGCAATGTAAATCTATAATGGATATACATACAGGGTGTAACGAAACGACCGCCTTTTCTCGTAACTGGAGGTTCGGGGTGACAAACTGAGTGTACGTGTAAAATTTCGTTCGAATCGTTCAAGAGGTTTAAAAGTTATTTCTATTTAAAAATCACCCTTTTTCAGTCCTTTTCGAACGACTTTAACTGCATAATGGAAAGTGGAGAAAGTGAAAAACAATTGATGAGCACCCAGCTAGAATGTAAAAATTATCGATCGCGTGCGTTAATACTTTTGCTATTTATTTCTTTAATCTGGCTATTAGATTAATTTTAAAAATAACAAAATCCTTTACATTACAATTTCAATTCAATTCAGTACAAGCATCATTGACTGATTTGATGGAAAGAGCGAGTTGACGCAATGTAAAGGAAAGTATCAAAAGCTAAGATATCGCGCGAGCGCAATGATAACTTAATAGACAATGCATGAGGGCATTCTCTTTCTACTAACGAAGCTAAAGGGAATGATTCAAAATCAATACATTGATGAAGGAGAAAACTAAACTCACCCATTAAATATTCTGCAAGTTCCTTTAAATCGAAGTTTTTGAAAAAGCTTCAAACTGGCTCCTCGATGATTTCCAGAAAGCACACTATCACTGATTTTGCATTTAAACACTTGTGAATTTAAACAAATTAGGTATTAACCTACGTTTCTTCAAAACACTGGTGAATTTGACACTTTTGAACTGTTTGAAGTAGGGTGATTAAGAGTGGTCGAAACGAATTATTGATTATTCTATCTCTCTGTGTCTCTCTTTTCAGCCTACTTCAAACAGTTCAAAAAGTGTCAAATTAACCGGTGTTTTGAAGAAACGTAGGTTAACACCTAATTTGCTTAAATTCGCGAGTTCTTAAATGCAAAATCAATGATAGTGTACATTCTGGAAATCATTGAGAAGCCAGTTTGAAGCTTTTTCAAAAACTTCGGTGTAAAGGAACTTGGAGAACGTTAAATGGGTAAGTTTAATTTTTTCTGTCATCAATGAATTGATTTTAAATCATTCTTTTTACCTTCGTTTGTAGAAAGAAAATGCCTTGATGTGTTTCCTATTAAATTATCAGTGCAGTCGCGTGACATCTTAGCTTTTGATACTTTCCTTTTCATTCTATCTTCTCCCTCTTTCCATCAATTCAGTCAATGATACTTGTATTGAATTGATTTGGAATTGTAATGAAAAGGATTTTGCTATTTTTAAAATTAATCTAATAGCCAAATTAATTAAATAAATAGCAAATGTATTATCGCGCGAGATCGATAATTTTTACATTCTAGTGGGGTGTTCGTCAATTGTTTTTTCACTTTCTCCACTTTATTATGCACAGTTAAAGTCGTTCGAAAAGGACAGAAAAAGGGTGAATTTTAAATGGAAATAACTTTTAAACCCCTTGAACGATTCGAACAAAATTTTACACGTGCATTTGGATGGTCACCCCGAACCTCCAGTTACGAGAAAAGGCGGTCGTTTCGTTACACCCTGTATACTCAAATTTTTATCGAGATTTATCCAATAGATCTTGTAACGAAGTTCCCCGTTACGTATACGAGATACCGAATAAAAAGTATAAAAGCTGCCGAACAGTGGATATTATTAATCCCTACGTTACCGATTGGTGAGATAGGCTCACAAGTGGATTATAGCTAACGTCAAGGATAGACCCCGTTGACAGGCAGAGGCCCGGATGAAAAGACCGGCGCTCCAGTAAACGATGTCCAGGTTGCCCTGAGAAGTAAGGCAGGGCCATGCCAAACAACCCAGGCAACCTGAGATAAGGAGAAGCGGCCTCGGGGAGTCCTAAAAAGAATGACCGTGTCCATAAGTCCCTACGAGGAGGGGAGATAGAACATCGAGTCTGGCTTGAACGCTGATTACGCGCTTCAAGCAGGCTGCGCGAATGTCGTGCGCAGACTGCCATAGCAGGAAGTCGGAACGCGACCTTAGGACTGTGCTCATGTGTCCGTGCGTGCTGGTGAGCGCGTGACACGGCACTCAGACAGCCATGGGTCCGTTCGCGCGTACGTGAGGCGTGTGCTATAGGCCAGCCTGCACGTACGTCACGACAGGATACCGGCCAATGCATAGTGGGTTGTGCAGGAGCGTAGTTAGCCCGTTGGAATGTGACCCGGTGCCCTCCGTAATTCCATAGGCTGCGTTATGGCTGGACGGGCCGCGAACATTGCCTCTGTGATGGTCCGCTCCTGGCAAACTCTATGCTTGGCAATGATAGCGCATGTTCCCGCACTCCTCACCACCACCTGAGTGTGGGTGGTGAGGGATAAATGTATGCCCCTCAGCAGATAGGTCTGCGAGGCTCGGACTTCCGCAAGGAACCCTCCCCTCTCTTCACGACCTAGCATACTGAGCGACCCTGGCTACCGCTACCGTCCAAATGCATAGCCGCAGGTCCGTATAAGATGCATAGAAAATGGAGTCGAAAGACTCAAATGATAACGTAGGGTTGTTGGCCACCCAACTGACCAACTGGCGCCCTGATACCGATAAATAAGGACGGGCGAAGGTAATGAGAAAACCCGTAGTGTGAGTGGACCCTCACACTGACGGGAATAACGTTACAATCTTGATTTTTTTCCGAAAGTTATATAAGAATGACTTAAATCAGCGCCCTATTTGAATTTACGTCCATAGGCTTTAACTTCAAAACGGCTTCGAATGTCATTTTAAGATTTTACTAGTATTATTTTAACATGTTTTACTAAATATAATTGAAAATGAAAACAAGAACCGACTAAATTTTTATATACACTTGTATTTCTAATCTGCATTTATACAGGGTTAGTCAATTCGTATTGAGAGGCGGGAGCTCTCTTGAAGCCTTGTAGAGGGGGTTAAGTGTGTAATCGGTCTTGAAAAGAAAGATGAAGGATGACTGATCGGAGAGGGGGGGGGGGGGGCACAATGTTACTGGCTGTGTTCCGTTATTGACTGCAAGTATTGGAAATATATATTTAATATCACTCAAGCTACAGATTTTCGGTACTCACAGTCATTAACGTAACATGGCCACTTACGTCGCTTCTCTGTCAATCCATGTAGTCTCTTTTTGTGAAACGGGAATTCGTAAAATTCATGGCTGATCGCTACTTCTTGCTCACTTCTGGTAGCCTCTCTCTCTAGCAACTAATGAAATTTTGTCAATGCACCTTTTATAAAGAGTGACTATCAGGATTGACAGAGAAGCAACGAGAGTAGCGTTGCGCTCTCTTTCCAATCATTAACGGTTTCTCTTTCTCTCCGCGGCCAATCACGCATTTAATCCCAAAAATATGGGGCTTCAAGAGAACTCCTACGTCTTTATACAAATTAATTAACTAATCTAATGTATATGTATATTCAACACGTTCGTTGCCAGCGCCACCCCGGGCTGTGCCACCTAAATTTTTCTTAGAAATAAATCGGATAACATGTTTGGATTTGTCTGTAATAAAATTGGATATAACACCAGAATTGCTTGTTTATCTGTATTTCATTGAACGCATTAGCGCATCACAAACAGTGAAAAATGAACTCCGATTTCAAACCATTCCCTTTATTCATTTTCTTCTGAACATTTGTTCATACCAAACGTGTAATATTGTGTATTTTGTGTGTGTTAATTGAAAACTTGAATGTCAGTTTACTGAACTTACTGAAAATTTAATATAATATCTGCTTATATTTTCAATTTATTTAATTGAAATAGAAAAATGTATTATTTTATTCGTGGTGACTATATACTTACCTGTATAACGTGGCGTATTTGAACTGGTAAATCTCAACCTAGTTCGCTTGTGTTGCACATTTCTCTCTATTATCAATCAATTCACTCAAATCTGCCACTCTTTAAATGTATACTTTTTACCTGAATCATATTTTATCCAGGTTTCATATTAATCAAACTTTATCAATTTTATAAATAGACTCATATATTTACCATTGCTAATACTCAATTGCTTAATTCCTGAATTTATTTCAACGAATCAAGAGCGAAGCTAATAGTTTTCTATTATATGGTTGGCAGAAAAAAAATATTTGGAGAACATAAAAGAAATTGATGATGATGAAATTAATTTAGGCAACTCGAACGAGTGTCAGTATTTATCGTCGGTATAGGGGCAGACCTGATCACAACGATGTTTAATCAGTTTAAGTGCTATTAATTTAGAAAGTCGGTTTGAACCATCTGTTTTATTTTTTTGCTGTTTCATTTAAAACCTAGTAGATATACGACGATAGGTAAGATAAAACATTGGGTTTAATGCAGCACATAATTAGCATGACTTAAATCTCAAACAAATTGAAGAAGGAATTAATCGAATTTATCGAATTATCAAAACCACAAGTTCCGTTTAAAGAAAACAATATTTCTGTTATAAGATCGATTTATACTCACTTGTGCGTTTTCATGTATATTTTTTACATAAAAATATCGACAGTATGAAATTATATCTGCATATATCGATTCATGAATATTAAAGTTTTAATATCTGCTCTCTATATGACAAGTGGAAACATTAAAATTAGGGCAAGTTTTATACAATATTCGTAGTTACTTGGTTAACATTATACAACAATATTGTTCGAATTATGTAAACGATAACGAAATAAAATTTTTTGATATTTTAAGTTGCACTCTTTCGGTGAAGATCAATCAATATTATAACAAGTGTAATAATGAGACGCCACACTTTTTTGAACTAATTAGAGTTAAAAATTTCTAATAATAACGTATCTCTAAAATCAGATCATATTACTCAAGAAAAATTATTCAATTGGGCCAAGCTTGAATTCAACATTGAACCCATGTTGCAGTTGATATAGGCAATATGCAAGAGATATTACAAATAAATAGAGACAATTAGTTTTACGCTTACTCGTTATGTACTTATACAAACGTACATAAATCTAAATTTATCACACATTTGCAACAACTTTTGTTATTACTACTGACATTGCACATCTTTATGTAACCACTCTCCCATTTTAGGCGAGGAAGAGTACCTGTTTTATATTTGCATACCTACAAATATTATACAGATATGTGTGAGTATGCCTAATAATAATAATCACGCAACTCTTTTAAGGGTTGCTCAATATACTAGCTGATTTAAATGCGCAAAGCCAGAAAACTTCAGCAGGAGAGCTATTTCCGAGAACAAAATCTTATAAAATATTTTAATATTGGTAATATTCTTCGAGTAACATGAAAATATTTTTGGCTAAGAATCTACATAAATTGTTATGCAGCTCGAAAAAATGTTAATATCATAAAAAACATTTTTATAAGAGTTTCTCGAATACATATTATAATAATGATAGAAAAAGTTTAACAGCTATGTTTCACATATTGCCAATATTTGTCAAGTTACATTAAAATCCGTTTAGGAGTAAATTCGTTATGTCAATAGTCTATAACATTATTGCATAACACTTCTTAAAAATGAACAGTATTAAAACTTGTATCTATAGTAAATTTTTATGGATATGGTAATAGGTGCTAAAAAAGGAAAGAGCTCCAATCTTTCTCTTCTCACTGATATAATTATCGAGTTGCGTAACAATATATTAAGGAAATGAACACTGTTATACGGCCCTCGAAAGATATCAACAATGCGTCGAGAATTCTTTAAAGTTATATTTTATCGTTTATTTCCATTTTGTTAAAAAACTATTAACGTTTTTTATCATTATTATAAAATCTAATAAAAACTCTCTTCAATTTTTTTTCTTCATATTAGTAATATTTATCGAGTTGCTTAACAATTTATATAGATCCTGGGCCTACAAATTTTTATATGCAACTCGGAAAATATTGACAATATTAAGAAATTGTAAAAGACTGCTTCTATATAAGAATTGGCCCTTTTAACCATATGGATTTTGACTAGGCACGCTTACGCTTAAATAGGTCACCCTCTGTGTGTGGTCTTTATACAAACTACATTAAATTCGAGTACCAACGACAATATGTACATATACGATGTTATTTAGGAAAGCATACAATAACTAACGATTGAAGCTTGGTTCAAAATTGGCCAGGAAATACATCAAATATTAAATTTGTCAATCTTTAATCGAGGCTAGACCAAAGTTTTATTGCAGGAGTTGGATATTAATTGTGATAGAACAAGCATACACACACACAAATAGGAACATATCAAATTTTAAATTTGAAAAATGATTTGTTTTGCACTCGATCTAACGTTGAGATAATCATAGATGAAAACTTGGAAAAAGAAATTTTGAAGTTTGGGTTAAAAGGTAATAATAAATAACTATTATTTTTTATAAAATAAATTAATTTATCAGGCTTGTGTGTGAAAAGAGAATGCACCAAGAGTCTGTTCGACAAAAGATTTGGTTATCCGAATCATTGGTAACATATGAAAGCTCGATATTATAATTTTACTTATTTTATCATTTTCGGTCGAAGAATTTTCGTCGATATAATTGCTAATGAATCATTACATAAGCTTGCTTAATGTTAAACATTATAGGTAATCACTCGAGTGTCCTTGCTGGATGCATTCGTCTAATTCTATTTATGGAGTTTTTGTACGGCCAGTGATAAAAACGTTAAAGATCACGAAAGCGAAGATATTATATCCCCGTTAATTAATGAGTATGTACGCGTGCGCGACAGCCCATATCCTTTTTCACAAAACAAAAGGCTGCCCCAGACTTCCGCGACGCCGAACCGATAAAGAGCGTGGAGGGTGTAGATAAAATTTTCTTTCTCACAAATCTGCCTCTTTCTCTCTACGGAGAAACCTCGAACCAAAGCAGTGGATCAGTGAAACAGTTGCGTGCGCGACACAAGCGAAAATGTTCTTTCTAACTCTCGTCGTCATTCCGCGAATTATATTGCAGCGCGTCGTTCGATCCGACGCAAATTTCCCTATCGACCACAGAAATCAATCAACAGCCAGTTACGATTTCAATAACCGCCAAATCAACACCCTCGCTGCTGTTTTACCTGCCGAATCTGCTCTCTGGGACAGAAAGGTTGCGGTCGATAAAAATCAGGATTCGCAAGGTTTTTTTGGAAAAACTCCAGCGAAGGAGGAAGATTACAAAGATACAGGAGTAATGGATGAAATGGTTGGAAAGGATCGCGTGGATTTTCGGATAAAATATACAACGGATGAGAGGGATTATGGGGATACGAGTGGAAGAATAAAACTGGCTACAATGTGTACGGATGGATCTCTAAATAAGAATTCTCAAAATAAGCCTACAGCTAGGGATTTAGAAATTAGCATTAGTAAAAGCAATGTCCAATTTAATTCCAACTTAAATCGTGTTGAGAGGAAGACAAGAAAAGATTTATATTTTAATAGGAAACAATATTTTTTCAATAAAAATTCTCGTGAAAAACTACTATATCGAATGAAGAATTTCTTTTTTCGGAATATTTCAAAGAATTCTAATGAAAATCCCAGGAACGATCGGAATTGGTTGGAAATATCTGAAAATTCTACCTTTTCCGGTCAACATATTCCTAATGAAAGTGTTTCGAGAGATTCCTGCTTTAGGAATTCGTCCAATTCGAGCAAAAAATTTATTAACGTAAATTGGTTTGAGAAACGTACGTTTGGAAAGATAGATGTCCCGACTAAAAATAAATCTTGCGTAGTTTCATGTTCGCTTCGCTTTATCAAACGTTTTGCCAAAAATCAGAGGAATATCCAGGATATTTTTCACCCTAGCCAACAATTTTCATCAAACGACCCATTGACCAAAGAAACCATAGAATTTGTATCAAATAACAGTGATGAAACTCCACCTACTCGATCGAACAAGGTTTTCGTTAAACTTTCGTCAGTATCAGATTCCGAAAGATTGGTGAAAAATTCAACGAAAAACGGGAACCAGCGAGTAATCTCGAGAAATTCGGGTCGATCGGAGCAAAATGAAGCTTGTATCCTTGAAAAGGACTCGACAAATTCTCCTGATGGTTCGTACGAGAGCAGTAAGAATGTTCCCGTGGAGATAAAAAATTCGGAAATTACAAAACTTACAATTACTAATGACAAGAAACTTGGGAAACCAGCTCTTTCGTTTTGTTGTCCGAAAAATTTTTATTTAAAGCAGAGAAGCTGTAGCGCGAATGAAAATTCAACCTTGATATTTCCTAAATTGCCAAAAATTTACTCGACGGACCTCGAAGAGACAAATGCAACGATTGACGAGGTTTTTCGATCCATAAGTTGGAATTTTTGCAAGGACGGTCTGAGGGTACCGCTTAATCCCAGAATGTACGAGGACGAGAAATTTCTTGTTTTGCGAAACGGTACCATTTATCTACCTTTCCAACCTTTCAAACTTCTGAACTTTGAGAATTACTGCTTGGCAGCGTTAATGGGCCACGAGGAGTTCCACCTTATGTACTGCGATATTTCGAATATGATAGTAAAGGACCACAACACTCGGATAGCAGGGGCAATTTATTCTTATGGCATGATGACGTCAGTGCCCTTTTTACTGGCCACCCTCTTCGTCTACATATGCATACCCGTATTAAGGAATATTCATGGGAAAACTCTCTCCGCTTACATCGCCAGCTTGAGCATGGCTTATTCATTTCTGATCTCTGTTCAAGTCACGCCGAAACGATTCGTCTCCGATGCACTCTGCGCCACTCTAGGTATTCTCCTCTAATTGTTCTAATTTTCTTTTATCTCGATAGAAGCATGAAAACAAAAAAATTTCGTTTATTTCATTGTGCAAATGTCAACGTTTTACGAATCATATCGATAGTTATTTCGAGCGATAATTTTACGGTTGTATAAAAATACTAAGGTAACATGTAAATAATTTATCTTATCACATTTCTAACAAACGATTAATTAAAACAATATCCTACCATTTTCAGTCCTTATGTTAAGATTTTAGTCCTCTAGCCTTACATGACTATTCAACTTGATGAACTATTTACGAAAAATTGGAAGATTCTAAAAGGACTAGCAGAATCATTTAGGTAAATCTACTGATGATATTGATCTTTTTATCTTTACCGCGCGCTCTATAGTCCTTGACTAGCTGCGCTGATCCAATAGTTCTATTATATTTTTTTAAATTGATAATAGCTTTAAAGAAAAATACATATAGGAAGATGTTTTCTTAAAGGAGAGAGAGATATATTGATCAAATTTTACAAAAATATGGATTAATAATATGAAAACGACGAAAATTTGAATAAGAAATTATTTCGTAATTCTCAATAATATTTTTTAATAAATCGATTGCCTTTCCTAATTTAATTTTACTTTCATTCAGAATGAAGCAAATAATTGAAGTATGTAACTGTGTGTTTTAATTCGAATCAATCCAATTCCTACGATTTGGCAGCTATGATAAGAAAGTGACATATGTTAAACTGAGCCCACCTGATATACCTTGTGTTTCGCTCACATAAAGACAAAAAATTATTTGATAAATCTGGAAGAATAATTTTCACTTTAATAAAAGTTTATATTTTATTTTTAATAAAATTTATTTAGAGGATTTTTAGAACTATTCCTCTTGCAATTAGTTAGTCCATTTAGAATGATATCATTCATGATATTGATTAACAGCGGTTACGAAGTACATTTTATCGTCCTGATAATTTTGTTAATCAAGAGGCACGATAGTGTCTTGACAACAAATACATATACACAGGGTGTATCAGTAGTAATACGTATAGTTGGAATCGCGTATTTTTGAAGATAAATTGAGACGAAAAGTCCTGTAGCATTTTCTCCACAAAAGCATCGTTGTTGAGCTAATTCATTTTCAAACCGATAAATCAGGGCTTTGATTTAACAGAAGCATTACTTTACTTTCATCATCGTTGACGCTTCCCTTTCCAATAACAAATGAAGCTCGTACTTCTCACCGTTCTGTCCGCCATACACGCACATGTAAAACTATGCCGATTATAAATATTACCTTCTGACGTTTCACATGCCTGATCCTGGCAATGTATAAAATCTATTTTCTGAGTATTTTTAACAAGATCCTCAAAAGCGTATATTAATCTGAAAATTTTTGGATAACGATACGGTGTTATTTGTAAATGAATTTTGAAGTCCTTTATATTTTCGGTGACGTGACGTATGAACTGCTGTAAGGTAGTCACAAAATAAGTATTATATTAAAATAGCGATGATAAGAAATTTTATTTTTATCTGCTTTTGACAATCTTACTCTTTTATTACAAAGAACAGTTTGCTGTGTACATCAATAGAGGAACAAAATGACTCGAAAATTGGTTTTCAAGTAAAACCACAGTCTTCTCTGGAAGTTTTGACCTACGTGGAGAGCTTATGAGATCCCTTTAAAAATACCTAAGCCTTCTCTCATTTTAATATAAAAAGACAAGTCGGAAAATAAAGAATAATTTATTGTTAATGCCGTAGGTTATTATTCATAGTCTTTGAACGCTCTTAGGTACGAGAAGATTCCGGATAAGTTAGTAATTACTTATTTTCTCCTCTTCATTTTATTACGATTTGTTTCGTTAATTGGTAAATATTTTAGTGACCATATCACATTCTAGTCACAATAAACTATAGAATCCGGTCTAGAAATTGGCTAGTTTTACTGGTAAGTTCATTTAGGCAGACTATGTAAAAAGTAGTAGGCGAAAACTATGGACAATTAACAGCGTAAAGAACAAGTTATTCTTAATTTTGTGGCTTGTCTTTTCATAAAATGAAAAAAGGCTTATTCATTCTTATAAAAATCGCTCAAGCTCGCCAAGCTCTCCACTTACGTCGATATTTCTATAGAAGACTATGGCCTCACTTGAAAATCTATTTTCCAGTCATTTCGCTTTTTCAATGGTACACAAAAAACTGCTCTATCTAATGAAACAGTAAGATTTTCAGAAACCGAAAAAAATACAATTACTTATAATCGCTTTTTTAATAAAGTATCTATTTTTTTACTGTCTTAGAGCAGTTCGTTTGTCACGTCACCGAAAAGGAAAAACGGTATCATATAATTAATCTACAAATAACTCCGTATCGTTACCCAGAATGTTCAACTTAATAGGCACTTTCGAGAATACTTTTAAAAATAGACAAAACAAAAATTCATACAACGCCTGTGGATCAGGAATTTAGGATGTCAGGAGGTAATATTTATAATTGGTATAGTTTCACATGTGTGCATGTGACAACAATACGGAACGGTGAAGTGCAAACTCTTTTTGTTTATCGAAAGGGAGTGTCAACGTAAGTGAGATTAAAGTAATTTTTCCGTTGAATCGAAGCTCTGAGTTATCGGTTCAAAATAGATTTATCTCAGCAATGATGTTTTTACAGATGTAATGGTACATGAATTTTAAGTTTAGTTTATGCTCAAGAATATGCAGTTAAAAATAAAAACATCATTGCTAATATATACTGTATATTTTTAATTATACTTGAAAATATATACAAAAAACTCTTGCAAATCCATTTTTTATCCAATACATTCATTTTAAGTAAAAAAAGTAGTAAACTTAAGATTAATTTTTTTAGTCTCAGAGATGGGGTTCCCCTTAAATATGTTTTAAAAAGGCTATTTAATGAAATCACACGAACATGAAATATGTTTCAGGCAATCGCGTGTTTCATTTACGCCTCCTATTTCCTGATTTTGTGACATTCTTCTCTTCTTCTCCAGATGTCTATATAGCGTGGGCTAAAGTTGGTCCTACACACACACAAAGAGTTTAACGTAGCTTAGTAGCCGTATACGCAGATATAGCTAATACGAAAAGTAAGCATCACATGTATATATGTATGTTATTGTAGTAATGGAAGACGTAATAATAATTTTGTCTCGAAAGTCGGAGTGTTTTTCGTCGTTGTTCGCTGCATGATAAAACCTTGACTGGCGCAGGTTATTAAACTAAATCGATATAAATGATCTGACGTTTATCGTGTGTATTATTTATATCTAAAGTAGTGAAATTATATATATATATATATATATATTAGGGTGTCCGTTAAAAAGCCATTATTTTTGTTTGTTTGTTAACTATATCTAACTTAGTGTAGAATCAGATAAAAATGAGGTTTGCAAGAGTCTAGCCGATTTAGGTAGTAAAAACTCGTGCAACCGTAGGATTGAAGTTAAAAACGGAATTTCGCATAGAAAAATGATATTTTGTGACTATTTTGCATGTCATTTCTTCATTCTTCAAACATTGCACACGATGATGTAGCTTTAGTTAGTTTAAAGGTCTCTGAATATGGATCCATTCTGAAATTTATTTTTTGACTTATTACAACCTTTATTACTCGTGTTAATATTTCTTAAAATAACGATTTGCAAAAAAAAAATCATTACAGCCGTATCTTAAATAATTTCTCCCTCTTTGCCTCGGTATCCCCGCCCCTCTTCATTCTGACATTTCTGAATATGATAAGATTATATAAATATTTTTTTGAATTTTTTGTAACATGCGTTTCATGGGTTAATGCTGTTAAAAAACATTGATTTATCATGACAAATCCTTTTATTCCTTTATCTTCTAGAGTCTCTATCAGTTTCTCTCTTTTTCTTTCTATTACTTCGAAATGATTAGTTTTAAATTAAAAGTAGAGGGTTTAACCTCTACTTTAAGAATATATTGAATGAATTTTTAATTTCTCAAAATTTAAATATTTTTGTCAATGAACTCTTATGTATATTTAGATAGAATTTTTGGTAATATTAATGTATCTTCTTGTATAATATATTAATATTACCAAAAATTCTATCTAAATATACATAAGAGTTCATTGACAAAAATATTTAAATTTTGAGAAATTAAAAATTCATTCAATATATTCTTAAAGTAGAGGTTAAACCCTCTACTTTTAATTTAAAACTAATCATTTCGAAGTAATAGAAAGAAAAAGAGAGAAACTGATAGAGACTCTAGAAGATAAAGGAATAAAAGGATTTGTCATGATAAATCAATGTTTTTTAAAAGCATTAACCCATGAAACGCATGTTACAAAAAATTCAAAAAAATATTTAGACAATCTTATCATATTCAGAAATTTCAGAACGAAGAGGGGCGGGGATACCGATGCAAAGAGCGAAAAATTATTTAAGATACGGCTGTAATGATTTTTTTTGCAAATCGTTATTTTAAGAAATATTAACACGAGTAATAAAGGTTGTAATAAGTCAAAAAATAAATTTCACTATGGATCCATATTCAGAGACCTTTAAACTAACTAAAGCTACATCATCGTGTGCAATGTTTGAAGAATGAAGAAATGACATGCAAAATAGTCACAAAATATCATTTTTCTATGCGAAATTCCGTTTTTAACTTCAATCCTACGGTGGCACGAGTTTTTACTACCTAAATCGGCTAGACTCTTGCAAACCTCATTTTTATCTGATTCTACACCAAGTTAGATATAGTTAGCAAACAAACAAAAATAATGCCTTTTTATCGGACACCCTAATATATATATAATGGTGTAATTGTGTGTGTATGTGTGCGTGTAAGTTTGTAAATTTCCCACACTAGTACACAAGAAAACAGTAAGGCTGTATATCATGCTGAGATTGTGATTTTACCAATTTTCAATATTTATAAATAATAAGTTCAATTTAAACAACAAAAAGAGAAGGCAGAATTATATAAGTATAATAATTATTTGTACAATACTAGATCACACACAAGTATACTTTTGGTAATTTGAGGGATTTCTTTTAAAAATTAAGTTAAACTAAAATCTTGTTTGTTGATTGCTAGGAATTGTACTGACTGGATGAAATGCCATTGATATTAAGGTAGTTGTTTCGCTGGATTCAGACTGAAATAGCCAGACATTTTAAATTTAAAATACACAAAATCCTACTTTATAATTTAATTAATAATGATGAAATATCAAATAATAGGTGGACCATAATATAGAAGAAAAGTTTGTACTTTTATAATTGCATATAATGCCATTTTATTAACTATCATCTTTTGATTCTTTTTTTTTTATAAAAAATTTTTATTATTCGCTTGATTTTAATTTTTGAGGTGCTATATTAATTATGAAATTAAACTCCGCAACTTCACCGAATTAATTTTTTAATTTATATACAGAAACAATAATATTTTTTCTCATATTATTAAGAACCTTTTTATTAAAAAAAAGAGACTTCCATGCGCGTTAATCATTATTTTAAAAAGCCAACTCGGTGAAGTTGCAGAGTATAATTTCATAATTATATGGCACCTCAAAAATTAAATTTGAGCGAAAAATAAAAATTTTTTATCAAAAAAATCAAGTAAAAAAAATAATTAAAAGATGATAGTTAATAAAATGGCATTATAGACGCAAATATAAAAGTACAAACTTGTCTTCTACATTATGTTCCACCTAGTATTTGATATTTCATCATTATTAATTAAAATATAGAGTAGGATTTTATTAATTTTGAATTTCAAATATGTGTGACTAGTACAATCTGAATCCAACGAGACAACTACCTTATGAAAATTACCAACGCTAGGTCTGAGTTCATCCATAACAAACGTGTAAATTATTATCAGAACAATATTAATTAATAAAAAGTACTAAGGTAATTAAAAATTATATGTTTTTTAGGACATTCATATCTTTAACAAAATGTATCTTTTATCTCTTCACTTCTTAAAACTGTAATCGATACTAACTTTCTAATGGATATATCATACATTTAAAAAATTTGTCATAAGATGATAATTTTTTATTGCTACAATTACAAAAAGTAGATAAATATTTATTAATTGTGTTTTTCAATATAAAAATTTATAAAATAAAAGATATTAACAAAAATGCTGATCTACATTTTTCTAATATACGAGTAAAAAGAAGTTATTATGCTCTCTTGAAAAATTGTCTAAATGTGTGATATAATCTTTTAAAGGATTAGTATTAATTTTCTGTTATCAAATAATAACATAATATTCGTGATTTTATCAAATGCATAGAAGAGTCTGTATATAATGAAAATAAATCTTGTGCAAACTCCCTGCAACCTATTATAATAAGCAGGATTAGCTCTGGGTTTAATTTGTAACAATTATTAAAGATAACAATGTCAACAGTCACATCAGCTGAGGAAATTATGTAGTATAGCTAGCAAGACATTAAAAATTAAAAATTTTAGAATGTAGAAATAGCTTTTAATCTCTTACCAAATTGAAATTTGCCGGTTTCAAAATTAACAAGATATTTGCAATGTTCCTATACCGTACACAATCTTAAAAATATTTAACAATTAAGTTTTTCAGCCAAGCCAATAGATAATAACCAGATGTATTTACGATTGTGTGCTATATGGATTAACTTTAAAACTATTTTTGAGATGATGTTAAAATATCTTGACGAATAATGTGTAATGGACTTAACGGTTGTAAGAAGCCATGTGACATATTATATTTAATACCTCAAAAAAATATTTTAATTATTAAGCCATAAAACTTTGTAGGTAAAATATTTGCTATATATTTTAGTTTCTAGTGAAGCTTACAGTTATTACATTCTGTATTTCAGTGTAACACACTTAAAACCACAATGAAATGCCACAATCTTTTCACAGAAACTACCAGAATGCTAATTTCGTGAGTAAAATTAGACCCTCATAAATGTCAAGAATTGACTAAATATCCATAAATACCATTCAAATTCAGTACCTTGCAGCTCATTCTCCCTTCATAATTTATCAAACAATATTCACATTGTTTATATAAGGCTAAAACTAGCAGCCAAACAAAAGCATAATAGCTAACTATTGAATCGGATTGTATACTTCAAAAAATTGATTTGGTTATATTTCAGCTATAGCTTCAGACTGTTACCTGACTACCTATACTACCCTATAGCTCGAAATTTTGAAGTTAGTACATTTTGGATTACTATAGTAAAAAGGTTAAATTTGAAAGATGGCATTTAGCTAGTTTGGAAAACTATTGTCAAAGTCGTTTAAATACGATTCGAAAGAACAAAATATTACAAATGAATGGTGAAAAATCTAAAGTAGTCGAATGCTAGCTATCAAATTTAACCAATTTACTGTAGGTTGCCGAAATGTATTAACTGAAAAATTTCGCGTTATAGAATAGTATAGGTAGTCAGATCATAGTCTGAAGCTAGCTGAAATGTAACCGAATCAATTTCCCGGAGTGTATACTTTGTAAATCTTAGAAAATATTTAATATCTCTAGGATTATTAAAGATAGAGAGTTGGACTTTTAAAGAAAAGTTTATAAAGCTGTACTCATCCAGAATATTAAAGCTAAAATAAGGATTAATACTCTAAGAATTGTTAAAAAAATGTATAATGTAAATTTGTTGAGATATGTGGAAAAAGGCAAACTCAAAGGAATTTAAGATGAAGTTAGGCATAGATGTTCGAATTAAAGGCCCTTGCAAGAATATGCAAGAAAAAGTGCGGGGCAATGCTTCAGAAATTGTTTAAACAATTAATGCCCGTAAAATTGAAAAATGCATAGAAGCCAAACGAAAAGGAATTTTGAGGTGATATTTGGTATAGATGATCTAATTAAAAGCCTTTATAAGAATATCTGCGCCAAATTTCATCTTAAAATTTCTTTGCGTTTGCTTTCTATGCATTTTTCAACTTTACGGGCCTTAATTGTTTAAACAATTTCTGAAACGTTACCCCGCACTTTTTCTTGAATAATCGTATAAAAGGTTTTAATTGCAACATTTGTGTCAAATTTTATCTTAAATTCCTTTGCTTTTGCCTTTTTGCACATTTCTTAACAGATTTACATTATACATTTTTTTATCAATTCTTAGAGTATTAATCCTTAGTTTTGCTTCAATATTCTGAAGCAATACAACTTTATAAAGGTTTCTTTAAAATTTTAACTCTCTCTCTCTCTCTATCTTTAATAATCGCAAAGATATTAATTATTTTCTAAGATTTAGAGTGTACACAGTCCGATTCAAAAGTTAGCTGTTATGCTTTGGTTTGGCTGCTAGTTGCAGCCTTATATAGTTTATGTATAGCCCAATCCCACAAAAAACAAGTTGCCCCTGCGAAAAATGTCGACAATTACATACAAATCCCATTATATATAGTAGGTTAGTAGTAGATAACATTATTGAATCTTTCATTTATGAAAAAATAAAAATACTATTAACGCAATTTTCTTACAAGTAAAATCTGCGACACGCGTACTAGAATTACAACAATTTCTAATTATAAAAGATAGTGAAATTAATATTGTAGGCAAGTATTATTAATCGTAGCAGAAGATACTAATATATTAATTCCGAATATATCTAAAATCATAATAGTGTAATTTTTACCTTCGATTATATTCATCTCGAAATGATGTTTACAAAGTTGAAATCATTCGAATAAACATGTAGAAATAAATTTGTCAAATAACTTTTAAAGATAATATTATTTAAATTATAATCACAAACACAACAGCTCAGGTTACCTTCCGTTATATTTATCTAGAATAACTGTTTTATTTAAAATATTACTTGAACGTAAAGACAAAATGATGTTTTGGTTTTGAAAATTCATATTTTTATTCTAAAAGAATAATTAAGTTTTTACTCATTAACGAACATGTAAAAAATAAGTCTGTTAACCCTTTAACCCTTAAACACCAAAACTTAAAATTATACAAAGAGCATTAAGAGTATTCTTATATCTACGTTGATTTGGTTATAAAATATTTATGTGATAGGGAATTATAAAATAGACCTTCTTATGACTATTTAAAGAAAAATGAAGAATCACATCCCAGTGATGAAATATCTACGACACTTTGAATTCAGTATGGTTGCCTAGTATGGATACAAATTTAAGTAGGTGTCACACAAACACATATGACATTTTATGAGTAAAAGCATGATAGTGTAAGTATAACCTACGTTCCTACCTCGATTTATCTTCTAATTTTTTTATAATATAAAGTCAGATTAAAGCATGCAGGTAATGTTTTTGGCATAATTTTGTTCGGTATTATAAGAGAACATGAATAACCAGTTAAGATGATTTAATAATTTATAACATAAGTATAATAAATAAACAATATTGAAGAAACGACAGTTGAGAAAAAATCGTTATTGATGACGTTTTTTGAGGTAATCACTTGAATCTTGATATAATTTAGTTTTCAATGTCGCTACTTAAGAATGTGATATAATATTTTTTTAATTTTAAAAATTTAACGTTGGGTGCAGGATCAGTGACTCTACCCGTAAGTAACCAATTTCAACTAGTTCCGATTAACAAAAAAATATATGTATATTTCAAAGGATTAATGACCTTACACAGAATATAACTATTACTAATGGCATATAAAAATGTAAGTTATTATTTAGAATTATTAAATTCTTTAAAAAAATAACCGTAATAATAATAAATGAAACAAATTATTTAGGATATAAGAAATGTATTAATTATTTAAATTCTTGATGTTTATTTATTTCTTACAAAGTTAATAGTAACAAGAAAGGAAAGAGAGAGTATAACAATTATTTCTTAGTTTAAATACCCTATTAGGCGTGAAACACTTTACATGTTTACTGAAAATCTCTAATATTTAAAATAACAACGTATTTGAAAAAAAAAAAACAAATTTGATATCATTATACAGGTTACTTCGTTTAAGACGCCCCAGATCATAGATACAAAAAGACGCGTATCTTTTTAACTATAAGAAATATTAAATTTTATCATATGACCTTTTGAAACAAATAATTAAAGGTTTCAAAAAGATCCTATGCAAAAGTAGAATATTTCTTATAGTTAAGGAGATACGCGTCTTTTTATGCCTATGCTCTAGAGCGTCTTACGTGAAACTATTAATATAATTAATCATTAAAGCCATTTATAACTATAATAATTAAGTTATTTTTTAACACTATATTACATTAAGTAATATATATATATAACTAATGTAATATAATAAAAATAAACATTACTTTGTTAACCTGTTAACCGGGGAATTCCTGTTCAAATTATGCAACTGTACCGGGCGCGTATGGTTTCGCTAGGACATGTCAATACGTCATGCCCGGAGACCGTCATTTCATATTTCTATATTTTTATTTATACATAAAATAAATGAAAAACTATGAAATATATATCGTTTATTAATATTTTATTGTTTACGCCTGACGCATTTATGCGTCTTGCCCGGTTAAAAGGTTGATACATATGTAATAATCATATTTAGAATTTTAGATTATTTTATAACCAAAATATTTAAAAGAAAAATGATTAGTCCGAGATTTATAAATTCCCTGTATTAAATAAATATAATAATACTTTGAATATTCGTGAAATATTTTTTTTCAATGAATCACTAAAATTGCATAAAATATAAAAA
Source organism: Prorops nasuta (assembly GCF_024137725.1). Classification (NCBI taxonomy): domain Eukaryota; kingdom Metazoa; phylum Arthropoda; class Insecta; order Hymenoptera; family Bethylidae; genus Prorops; species Prorops nasuta. Next base: position 3,465,049 of record NW_027116806.1, read on the forward strand.
ATCGGTTATAATATTCATAAATAAGAAAAGATCTATCGTATGAATGTTATTAAGTATTAACGAGTAATCCAATAGAAGCATGAATGTTTGTTTTTTGATCTAATAAAATTCATCAAATATTGAATGTTAATAATGACATTTGTTATCTTAATATGCATTTTTTGCATTTTACGTAAATTTTCCAGTGACATTACAATTTATTGTTGCCAATAAATCTTTCCCATATTCCCTATAATTAGGTGCAAAATAAATAAAGCTATTTATGGACCGAGATTCAATCGAAAAATTTAATTAAAAATTTATCGAACCCATCAATAAGTCGTTTTATCATCTAATCGTGTAGAGTCCTATAGGTTACGATATTTTCATCACTAATAATCCCACTTACCATTAGAAACTCTAAGAAGATAATCCTTGTAGCATAATTGCTTATAGGAAGAGATATCACTACAGGTTTTCATGGAATGTTTGATTCAAAGGTATATGAATTTCTTGAAAGATTCGTGCGTTGTGAACCGTGACCTTTGTTAATGGGTTCTTTTTCGAGACTTTTTAAATTATTATGGAAATATACGTGGAAATCAAACAAGTTCGCGAAGATTTAGAGAGAGAGAGAGAGAGAGAGAGACGTAAATATTTTGTAGACCTTACAGTATAGAAGAGCTAAGGAAGGCTAAAGATAGATAGAGGAATAAAATGAGAGAAACAAGAGGAAAAGTATAAAGAAATATGGAAGAGTGTGTAGTAGGGGGATAGTAAGAGAGATGGAAGAGAAAAAAGAGTGTTATCGCGAACCTGTTTTTATGGATACCCATCTTGGCTGGAAGGAGAATCGTGGCATTCGTTGCGTGTAGCTTGTGCGCGAAAGGTGACGTAGTTGTTTGCCGGCGATTTGCCAACTACACAAATCTGTTTAATGGCTATCAGTAGTTCTTTCCTTTATCTCGGTGTAACCCTCCAGATTTTCCATGTAACGCTTTCAAAGAATCAACAAAAAACATGTTTAACCACCAAACATTTGTAAGCCGACAAAATTTTCACGACATCGTGTTCTGTGTTGTGTGTATATGTGGGAGTTGACAAGGCTGTTATTTACCTGGAATTCATCATAAAAAAGAATATCTATTCATATTTTCAACATTTAATGCTTTCACAACTAAAGAAATTTTGCAAACCACCAAATGTGTGCTCTTACTTCTACAAAATTTTGTGATAAAATCTTATTTGTGTGTAATAGTGGTCAAAACATTAACCGCGGAATTACCAATTGCACTATTTAATATTTTTATTCATAATCATCGCTTTATTCCATAAGTTATCTTGAATTGCAACGTGTTTAATCCTTAAATAATAAAAAACTCATTGAATACCACAAAGTATTCGTAAAACAACTGGTTCTTCAGTAAATCGTGATATGTGTTTACCTGAGACACGATTCAGCCGAAGATTGGATATTACACAACTATCAATTAGTTGTCATATTGGTCAACGATAAATGCCGCTTTTTTGATTTTATAAATATTTACATTATTTATATAATAGTATTAAACATAGAAATTAGTATATTCGCTCAATTTGGTCGTTAAATTCTTACAAAGCGAAAAGCTATTTAAATGTTCCGACATTATCGAAACCGATATTTCCGAAAATGTATTGCTCAGGGAGAACAACACTAGTAATTTTTATCGTTTTCCACTAATAGGCAATATTTCACTTTTTTCTACCAAGCTCAGTAACAAAACTGTCTAAAAATACATATCCGTGGAAGTTGAAAAAATATAATTATTATCTGAAAAGCTAATTCGCCAGATCTTAAAGTACGTTAACGATTGATTGTCTCCACTAATCACTAACATTTATTTATTTTTAATAATCATCAAGAATGTTAACTGCTCTAACGAGTGCAGTTACAAAATTGTTGAAAGATACATTTTGATTCAAACGGGAAACATTGATTAAGGTCTTGAAAGTGGACAACCCAATACTGCTGATACACCACAGTGAGCCAATATTTGTTGTTCCTGTTAATCATCGAGATTTTCAACTTTCCTAGTGAGTCTAGTTAAAAAAACTGTTAAAAATGCACGTGGATCGAGATTTGAAACAGTGATTTTTATCCGAAGAGTGAATTGGCCATTGGTTTATTTTGATATACGTGAACGTTTGTTTGTCTCCACTAATTGTCAAGATGTTAAACATTTTTGTCACGAATGCAGTAAAAAATACTTGGAAAAATTACGTTTGGGCGAATAGTGTAGAAACACTGACTGAGATCTGAAAATATAAATCGCAATTTTTTTGTAGTAACATATACGTTCTAGGCATCGTTTCTTCTCACTAATCATCAGGATCGTCAAGATCGTCAAGATTCTTGAAAGTTTTGTTGGTAATACCAACTGGAATAAGAAATTACAGTGCAGATTTTAGTGATAACGAGACCTCGCTTGGTTTTTCCCTCGGTAAGAGATTTCCCAGTTATCCTTGAAGTCAATCAGTTTGATTCTCATTAATTAAACTAGGGGCTGAATTGTGAAATATTGCAAATCCTGCGAATATATCGAGTGGCTGATTGTGCGATGTTAAAGTAGTGTCAAAACTAAGGATGATTTCAAAGGGCGAGCACAGATATAGTAAACAGTTTCCTTTCAGTGTCTTCTTGTTTCATCGCAAACTTATAATCATTGATATGCACGCTATACGGTAGACTCACTGTGCTACGTCACTCACTTCCAATGAGCAAGAAAAATCTTGGAATTTCCCATCTTCTCAACTGAACTGAAAGATAATTTTATAACAGTGTCATAAACTTTCCTGCCGTTTTATCCTGGTTATAGAAACTCTTGTGAACCAATCATCTTTTTCAATCCTCGTAGGAAGTTTCACATCAAAGCATGATGAGATTGCTGCAAGATTTGTCAAGATTTCATGAATCTCGAGTGAAGTTATCTAAAGAGACTCATCTGGACATTATAATTGGAGTGCAATTACGACGTATCGCATGATTAATGGAAAGCACGATCAGTTGTGCTGTGCTATTCGTATTATATTGAGGATAAGTGGATTATGCCGGTGTGTTTTTGTGTGAAAGAATCGAGAAACTGAAAGAGATAATTAGACCATAGGATATACATATATAATTTACCAATGAAGATAATCCGTGTTCGTGGATAATCGTACAATGAAAAAGTCCTGGGTGATTCATAATTGGAATTACCATTGGCACGATAGTATCTGAATTTACTCAATGCACTGTAATTGCATTCGCTAGGTGTGATTCTGTTGTTTTAATAGCTAAATCGATATTACTGGACGCGATGGTAAACGAAACAGCAGAAAGACACTCCACTGTCGAGACCGGACTATACCAAGTTCGAGCAAATTGTAATCTATTTTGAAAAATCCTGAACGTCATAAATGCCAATCGAATCATGCTTTATTACAACAACACCTATTCTATTTCTAATAAAGAAGAATCAAAGGATTTTATTTCGAACATTTTTTAATCACCCTTCAATTGCGTTTTATTATCGACAAACTTATCTTAAAAAAATATACCTTGGATCGATAAGAGTGAGCGAGACAAAGAAAAAGTTTTTATATTCCTTCCTCGCTTGTTATTACAACAGGTTTTTATAGAAAAACACGCGAGGCTATACATTAATTATAAACGTTTATTGCATCGTCCAACTTCTTGTGATTTTAACATCGATCTTAAATTTATTCTGTAAAAAGAAAGTGCATGATGAACAGTCTTCTCGATATATCTTTCCATTTTACGTAATTCAAAACTTCCCACTGGAGTTGCACACGCATAAAGAATATAAACGATTATTTAACGGGAAACTCTGTTGACTTTCACGAGGGAAATGTGCATTTTGCACTATTATTTCCCACTTTATTCGTCGATCTCTCTTGTGTTCGGTAATATAGGAGGAATTAATACATCAAATTATGCCACGCAACACTCGTGCATATCATTCAATCATATAGTATAACATACCATATAATCTATTTATGTGATTCGTGAGACAGGAAGAAGTTTGAACCGGGGACGGTATATATATATCGTAGTTTCCGGAAAGCGTCACGTGATAATGAGTGCGGTCAGTGCGCCTGTGGCAAAACCAAAATCCTTCTTTGATAATCCAGTCAGTCGTGAAACATTAACGAAAATGTTGATATACTGTAAAGTCTGGTCGATTTTCTACTGCTTCTGCTTCGTTGCAGTTAGTGTCATTGGCTCGAAATTATCTTCGGAAACCAGCGAGGAGAACGGACGGCAACTTTACGTAGATACTCCATTCGAGGCAAACACGAGTAACGGGAAATGGGCCACCCTCCGGAGAGACTTGGACTATACCGGTGTTATTCGTGCGATCAGCTTCAAGGAAATCCACGGAGCGACGACTTTAAATCGAACCAGTTCAAACGAGAATTCTCCGAAAGGAAATTTCGAGAAAGACCTTTCGTCAGAAGCAAATGTTGAAAAGAGAATTTTTAGAAACAAACTTTACCGGTGGCTTTCGGCCCGTAGAACGGATATTAATTTGACGATAGCGAAGGATCCATTTTCGCTTGGTAATTCGACGCAGGATTTGATGGAAGAAAATTTTAAAGCAGAAGCAGCTCCCGAAAGGAAACATTTTAGAAACAGATTGCATAGGTCATTGTACGATTTGTCTTCGGCTTATCGAACGAACATCAATTTAACGATATTGCATGATCCAATTTCCGTTGGAAATTCCACGACAGGAGCAGCAAACCTTGAAAGAAAAATTTTAAGAAATAGATTTTACCAGTTCTCGAACGATTCGTCTTTGACCTTTCGAACGGAGATAAATCCTACGATCGCAGATGAATCAATTATCAATGACAGTTTTAAGACAGAAATAAGTGCTAAAAATGAAGTGTCTGAAGAGAAACAAATTTACAGTTCCTTGAACGATCCGTTTCTAGTTTATCAAACAGAGATCAATTCAACAATCGAGGAGGATAGAATTTCCATTGAAACTTCCGTGCAGGATTCGCTTATTCTCCCACCAAAGGAATCCTGTCTGGCCAAAGGATGCATTCCGTTGTGCTGTCCCCCGAACCATAAAGTCACTCAAGATCGATGTATTCCTTCCAATGAAATCTGGCAGTTTCCACCGGTCCATTCAACAAATTTCACTCTCACCAATTTAACAGTCCACAGCGATTATTTCCAATTTTTTACGTGGAATCCCTGCCAGGGAGAGCAACGTTACGATCTAAATCCTGATGAGTTTCCGGATGATAAATTTTTCTTGTTGGAAAATGGATCTGTTTTTCAAACTAGCTTCAAGTATATGGTGGATTACAGCAGGTATTGTTTTGGTGCTGTTGGCAATAATTCCCGTAAATACCACGTCATCATGTGTTTCGACGACGAGATACCTCCGGGTGTCGTAGTTCCAGAGGATGACAACCTAATCATCAAATTCGACTTCCCAATTGGAATGATAATCTCCGTTCCGTTCCTTCTCGTCACTTTTCTAGTTTACACGCTCATTCCCGATCTCAGGAATATGCATGGAAATACCTTGAGATGTTACATAGGACCCCTTATCGTTGCCTACATCTCATTAGCCGTACTTCAAATAACTCCGCCGGCTCAAATGTCTGACATTGCTTGCCTCTTCATAGGTATTTTCTCTTTTAATTTTTAATACTATCTAGTTTTTATGTAAAAATTGCCCGGTGAATTCGAGCTAAACCGATAAAGATATATAGTGTCAATTGTTTTAAGAATAGAATACACTTGTGCAAATTTGTCTTAATTAGCTCTAAACTACTAGAAGTTACCGAGAATTAAAAAATTTTCATCAAAAGACTTACAATTGATCGAATTATCTGATGACATCTTACTGGTCAGAATTGTTTGGATAATCCAAGAACTAACAAATTCTTTCAAAAGAAGCCATTTTTAACCTTGAATAGTTTTTTATTTCAAAGAGAATGGTTAAGTAAAAAACCCCCCGCCCCCCCCCCCCCCAAAAAAAACACAGTTTCTACATTACTTAATACAATAAATGGATGCTTTGGGAATGATTTTTCAAGGCTACAAATCATTTTCTAAAGTTTAGAGTATTATATATAGCTTATGATTAAGATAACTGCCGCTATATTATTCCCGCGTAGTTCAAATTTTTAAGAGTAATTTTTTCAAAACATAAATTTTGAATAGTGTGCAATCTTGCATATATATAATTTACAAACAATCAAAGGAAAATTTTACACATATTTTCTATAACTCATTGACTTTTGTAAAAACTTAATAGTTTAGTAGGCAATGTAAAATACTATTAATTCTGTACATTCGTTTAGTAATAGTAAGTGTTATATTTTTGCAAAAGTAGATAACTTTGGGTACTTTGTAAGTAAACTTAGGTTCTTGAAAAGCGGGTAAATATGCTTAAGGGGAATCTGTATATCGACATTACAGAGCGAAATCTTGCGCCAAACGAAACGGCCTTATTTCTTAACCGATTTTAACGTTTATACACCTTTTTGAAAACGCCAGAAAATTATCTAGGGATCTTCGTTGGCAGATTTTTCATACAATGAAAAACAAAAAAAAATTATAAAAAAAGTGAAATTTAAAAAATCCGCCAACGAAGATCGCTAGATAATCTTCTGGCGTTTCCAAAAAGGTGAATAAACGTTAAAATCGGTTAAGAAATAAGGCCGTTTCGTTTGGCGCAAGATTTCGCTCTGTAATGTCGATATACAGATTCCACTTAATATATACAAACTCTTCCTATTTAAGATTTTTTATAAATATAGGGACGATAAGGACGTTGCACAATAAATTTAAAGAGGTAACTTTAAACTGCTACTGTGTCGCAATTTTGAAATATATCATTGTAAAGAATGCTCTAATTTTAATTAATTCCTGAATATTTAAGCACGCTTATACGGGCATTCAAATTCATGCTTTCCTTCATCTCGTAGTGTGATATTATTGATTATTTAGATGGAATTCAAGTTTAAACCACCGGTAGTTCAGGTTGCCAAATGAAGACAATGCTTGTGAATCATCGGTGGTTTGTGTCAAGTTAAACAAGTCAACAAATTTATAATTAATTTAAAAAATATATTTGCTTCAACATAACAATATTGTTAAATAGGAATCATTTAGTTGATCCTCCACCCTTAAAAGGGCTACATAGAAAACTATACATATAAGAATTGTTTCATTGACTAATTAACTCTGAATGAATGTATAAGTTTATTATGAGTTGTCCGGACACTTTGTATGTATCCCAAGTAGCCAGTTAACTATAGCCAATCCTATAAATTTGGATACTATAAGTAACTACAAAAAAACCATAGCACAAATTTAACTATAACCATGATCAGGTGCTAGAAAATTTGTTCGCAATTTTTGTAGGGCGTTGGTAAGGGAAACTAGCAAGAGCCCTGTTAGGCTTATGAAGCTCTCACTTGCCAGACACTAAATACCTGAATTAGACAGCCGATGATTAGTTTTTCCTATTAATTTTTACAATTCTTTTAAACAGTTTATAGACATCACAAAAAACAAGCTTCGTTTGTAAAAATAAGATGACAAGTACATAAGTCGTATCTAGCATAATTAATATAGTAATATAAAATATTTTAATTAAAAAAAATAGTGAAATCCAAATGCTAGACAAGTATAAATTATTGTTACCATGATGAAAGTTAAAATTTGGAAACAAAAAAATAGTAACACAAAAATTACTTGCAGGGCCCGCAATATTCATATGTAAGTCGCTATCTTGCAATATAAGCGTTGCTTCTCATAAGTTAAAAATTTGGCTATTTAATACGATTGCATACAACGGGCCACTAGCAAGAAATTTTTGTGTTACTACTTTCCTTTTTCCAAATTTAACCTTCATCATGGTAACAATAATTTATACTTGCCTAGCATTTTGATTTCACTATTTATTTTAATTAAAATATTTTATACTACTATATTAATTATGCTAGATACGACTTATGTACTTATCGTCCTTTTTCTACAAGCGAAGCTTGTTTTTTGTGGGATCTTATAACGTTTTGTAAGAATGTAGAAAATAAAAGTAAATAATTGTTATAATTAATACAAGCTAAAGAAACATTTTCCAATGTCCATATTGTTGCAAAATGTAAAATTTTAATTCAGACATTAACTTAGTAATCTATCAAATAAAATACAAAATAATGCAATGATGAATTTGTATCATAATTACACTTTTGGAGAGTTCCCTCATAATATTCACTGACCATATTTGAATTATATTTCCAAGATTTTATGCCCAAAATAACCTGCAAGTTTTTCTTATAAAATGCTAATTAATACAAATTGAATGCATTTTGAAAAAAAATTAAAATACAAGGCTCTAAATTCACATCATGATGTGAATTTAGTAATCTTTTTATATATTTTGAAGGGAAAATGGACCTTAAGGCTTTAAATGTTCATAACATTGATGAAAATTTAGTTATTTTTTGACATTTTTGCAGGGTCTGGTCTTAAGCATAAAATTTGCATTCTACCAGATTTCATACAGAAATTAGAGTATTTTATTGTCGTTTTAAATTTGGTATACTTCAATACAGAATTTAATAATTGCACAAGCTAGATAAGAAATGAAAGAAGTACACTACGCATTATGTCCATAGAAATTTATAGCCTAATATCTAGTTGATTTTTGCTAGTTATTAAATATTTTAATTAGTATATTTTCTGACATCTGTTGAACTTATTACATATTATTCGTTAAAATTTTTTAAAGTCAACTCAAAGATGCTTTTATTGTTACCTTATATACCATACATAATGCTAAAGCCATTTTTACTACTATTTATCCAACTTGATGGTTATATGTTTTTAAGATGGTGTACAGTATGTGATATTTGCAAATATCCTATTAATTTCGCAACCATTTAATATAATTTTGGTAATAGATGAACAGTTATTTCTACAGTTTATATTTTTTAATCTTAAATATTTTACTAGCTGTACTGTTTAATTTTCTTGGCTTATGCGATATTGCTGACACTATTATGTATAATTATCATCTTTTGAAAATTATCCGTACAGTTAACTGTGCTTATTAATAGACTACAGTTCTTTTGCAGAAGACTTCTTTTCATGAAAATACAGACTCTACTATTTATTTTATAAAATCAGGAATGCTAGATTATTATTTATTAATAACATATTCATACTATTTTTCTGAAAGAACATATACCAAATTTATACAATATTTTAGAGACGATAATAATTTCTTTTTACTTTAATTAGAGAGGCGTAGAGGTAAATATTTGGTTTAAATATTCTTTTATATTATCATTGAATATTAAATAAAACGTTAAGCAAATATTCATCTACTTTTCTCTAATCGTATATAGTAATAAGAAAGTTTTATTGTCTCCAGGAAAATTGTTCAAATGTAGGATATAATTTTTGGACATTTGGTATCCATGTCAATTAAAAAAAAGAAAAATTGAAACTTGCATTTTGTTATTGATTCTAATGCCTCAAAGTATAGCATATATGATTTTCAAATAACTTAACAATTTCTATCTATTAATATAATCCTGATACTGATTGATGCACATTAATATTTAACGTAAACTTTTCATTAGCAAAGTTATGAATATAAATCTCAGGTATACCAGTCAGTTCTATCATCCGCAATGAAAAAGGGGCTATTTTATTTTCATTTAATCTAAAAAAGAAACTTCACAAAGTACCGCAAAGCTTATTGCATTCTATATTGTAAAATAGAATGTTATACTTATCTACTTATTGGTTCCTCTTATTATAATTATTTGGAAGTTTTTGTGGATTTGCTAAATTGACACTTTTAATCACAAACTAGCCTCACTGCGTCAGGTTAATTAGATACACATACAGTTGACAATACGTCACATCAAAATTCGAGCGAGACAATACTAAATACAGCCTCATTATCATTAAAGAGAGCAAAACTGTCTAAGTCAAAAATTTGTTGGCAGCGCAGTAGTAGAAAAATGACGTCAAAGCGACTAACTTCAGGGCGAAGACATTCGCCGAGGATTGAAGGAGAAAAAGAATAGTCGTAATATTTCGGTATATATATAGACAACTGAGTACGAGATCTCCGGATTGCGTGTACCGTTTTGAATGTCCAAGGTCTCATTCGAAAGCTCTTTGAAAACCTTATTCAGATATGCTATGGTTAAATCGTGACAATGCGTAATTCACAGAGATAAGTCGATTTAAAAATTGGGACGGCTAAACTTACTGTGTAAGTTACACGATAGCGCTCGACTATATACATGTGTACTTGCCATCGAGACACTACCGTGTCTCTTGATTTCTTTCCTGCGATTTAAACTCATGAAGAATAGGATTTAGCCTGTAACAGAAATGAAATAACCACAAAGTATATTTCCTTATAAATTCACAATAATTTTCATTTTTTGTTATTAATTTATACTCATCTGATATATTTTGTCTTCTCTGTTATGTATTAAAATCCTTCCTTCTTTTCCGTAATCGTTTTCCGAAAATATTATTTTTGTTTAAGATCCAAAATTAAGGGTTAACCGCGCCATTTGACAGCTAAGGACAGACTCCCTAGAAATCCCTTCGCCCCTCTGATTTCTACTTCCCCACGCCTGACGCAAGATTTCTGCACCCAACTGTATGTTGCTATCTTACTAAACAAGCACTGCTAGTCGTAATTTCAAAATGTGGCTTTTTAACGTTATTGCACACAACGGGCTTCGGCAAGTAACTTTTTGTGTTACAATTTTTTTTTTTTTTTCGAAATTTTATCTTTTGTCACCATAAACATATATACTTGCTTATAAAATGGATTTCACTAATTTTTTTAATTGAAATATTTTTTTTACTATATTATTTATACGCTAGATGATTTATGTACTTGCTGCATATTTTTACAAGCGATGCTTGTTTTTTGTGGGATTTCATATTTTTTGAATTTCTATATGTAATCACAATGCACAGTAATCGCTGGATTAACCATATCGATCATACCGATTTTATTTGACAGTTCTCGTCGAGCTGCATACATGCAGACTTTGTCATTCGTTGTTCGGGCAACCCAGCGCTTTCTAAACGCTAACTAAAATATAAGATACGATTGGTCTTTTTAGGTATTTTGCTGCAACGCTGAGTGACCATGAACACAGTTATTAAGGGGATCCATCGAGGTCGAATTTTTTAACTTTCAATTATTTTTTAAATTTTTAGAAATATTAACATTTTTGCAAGGATTAAACTTATCTGTTGAGATCCATTCTATAATGGTAAGAAGCCCGTTTTCCAAAAATATGAAAAATAAAAAATAAAAAGAATTAAATTTTACTCTGTGTAACACATCACCATATTTATTGAAAAAGTAAGCCTTTACGGCTATGGGCCAGAGTGCAATGAGTAATTTAAGATCAAGAACAAGCTGGTATTGCTAAAATTGTCGAAGATTTTTGGATAAAAAGCCAATTCAGCTGAACGAAAAACACTATCGAATCTGTTTTACCGACTCGAACGTATATCAGTATATTAGATAATGATAGGTTTATTATCTATTTCGCTATTTTAAGAACGTTTGTCATCTCCATACTACTCCCAGCTTAAATAGACTAATAAATCCTGCTTACTAATATTCCTACTGGTAGAAGAGTTATTGTAACATTGCAATTACAGTTTATTTTCGGCTGAAAAGAAACGATTTTGAAAAATCTATCCTTCTACCCTACTCCCTCATAAATCAACGAAAACACTGCATAATTTTTTATAACAGTCTAACATCTAGAAACTAAAAAAATTGAATAAATCTGAAAGAATGTATGAATCTTGGTATGCTTTCTCGCTAGCTGGCATGTATTGGTTCATTCGTTTTGACCAAGGCATAAAACTCGCAATTAAGCACGCTGAGATTAGTACAACCGTATTGTCTTCTTCAAATATCTCAGCTTTTAAAGGCCAAATAATGATAAAATAATTATGCACAGTTTCATTGATTCATGAGGAAGGAAGATAGAGTCATATGTTCTTCATAACCCGAGTCAAAATCTAAGATCTACTATAAACCTAAACGATTCTATCAAAAGGATAATTTAGAATTATACCAGAAGCTATTTTGTATACAAACCAAATTCTACAAAAGTCTGAAAAGTGTCGGAAAGTGAACAACCCGAGTGAAAATCTAAGATCTGCTATAAACCTAAACGATTCTACCAAAAGGATAATTTAGAATTATATTAGAAGCTATTTTGTATACAAACCAAATCCTACAAAAGTCTGAAAAGTGTCGGAAAGTTAACAATTCAGCAGTATTTAGAATTAAATAAGATTCCTAAAATCCTGCACAATCCTTTTTAAGTCTTCCGGTAGACTTGATAGTGGAGAATCTAGGATTTAGATTCTTTATACGCTAGGCTTTTATAAAACTTTAGATTAATTAAATATTAAGCCTATATAACTCTGTATTTTATTATATTTTAAAGTGTACACTGCAAATCTTAAGTGTATTGTTTTCATGCACACATAAAGGCATTCATTTCTTGTAATCATTTCCGATTTACTTCAAGGGGTGTTATTTCTATAATACACTATGAAACGTATAGTTTTACATGTTTTAAAACAAAAAATACTTTCTAACATTAAAGCGAAACCTATACAGTTATATTTACACTATATCAAATTGTACCTCTCTTTTATGCTTTAAATTATTTCAATTTATACGTGTAGATTAATGTACAATGTACATTGCATTGGCATGAAAGGTTTTATAATTTTACAACATATATATATATATATATATATATATATATATATATATATGTATTTATTTGATTTTTATATGTATATATACAGGGTGTAACGAAACGACCGCCTTTTCTCGTAACTGGAGGTTCGGGGTGACAAACTGAGTGCACGTGTAAAATTTTGTTCGAATCGTTCAAGAGGTTTAAAAGTTCTTTCTATTTAAAAATCACCCTTTTTCAGTCCTTTTCGAACGACTTTAACTGCTTAATGGAAAGTGAAGAAAGTGAAAAACAATTGATGGGCACTCAGCTAGAATGTAAAAATTATCGATCGCGTGCGATAATACTTTTGCTATTTATTTCTTTAATCTGGCTATTAGATTAATTTTAAAAATAACAAAATCCTTTACATTACAATTCCAATTCAATTCAGTACAAGCATCATTGACTGATTTGATGGAAAGAACAAGTTGACGCAATGTAAAGGAAAGTATCAAAAGCTAAGATATCGCGCGAGCGCAATGATAACTTAATAGACAATGCATGAGGGCATTCTCTTTCTACTAACGAAGCTAAAGGGAATGATTCAAAATCAATACATTGATGAAGGAGAAAACTAAACTCACCCATTAAATGTTCTGCAAGTTCCTTTAAATCGAAGTTTTTGAAAAAGCTTCAAACTAGCTCCTCGATGATTTCCAGAAAGCACACTATCACTGATTTTGCATTTAAACACTTGTGAATTTAAACAAATTAGGTATTAACCTACGTTTCTTCAAAACACTGGTGAATTTGACACTTTTGAACTGCTTGAAGTAGGGTGATTAAGAGTGGTTGAAACGAATTATTGATTATTCTATCTCTCTGTGTCTCTCTTTTCAGCCTACTTCAAACAGTTCAAAAAGTGTCAAATTAACCGGTGTTTTGAAGAAATGTAGGTTAGCACCTAATTTGCTTAAATTCGCGAGTTCTTAAATGCAAAATCAATGATAGTGTGCATTCTGGAAATCATCGAGAAGCCAGTTTGAAGCTTTTTCAAAAACTTCGGTGTAAAGGAACTTGGAGAACAATAATGGGTAAGTTTAATTTTTTCTATCATCAATGAATTGATTTTAAATCATTCTTTTTACCTTCGTTTGTAGAAAGAAAATGCCTTGATGTGATTCCTATTAAATTATCAGTGCGGTCGCGTGACATCTTAGCTTTTGATACTTTCCTTTTCATTCTATCTTCTCCCTCTTTCCATCAATTCAGTCAATGATACTTGTATTGAATTGATTTGGAATTGTAATGAAAAGGATTTTGCTATTTTTAAAATTAATCTAATAGCCAGATTAATGAAATAAATAGCAAATGTATTATCGCGCGCGATCGATAATTTTTACATTCTAGTGGGGTGTTCGTCAATTGTTTTTTCACTTTCTCCACTTTATTATGCAGTTAAAGTCGTTCGAAAAGGACCGAAAAAGGGTGAGTTTTAAATGGAAATAACTTTTAAACCCCTTGAACGATTCGAACAAAATTTTACACGTGCATTTGGATGGTCACCCCGAACCTTCAGTTACGAGAAAAGGCGGTCGTTTCGTTACACCCTATATAGTCATAACGTACTTTTGAACTGAACTATTTAATTTTTCCTGGTGAAAAAATCTTATCATCCTTGACGGGATACGGACCTTGGACCCTGTGAATACTAATCCAGCATTTAACCCACTCGGCTATTTGCTACTTAATAAAGTATAGGCTTAAAATTGAACTTTTAAGGGTCCCACGCGTAAAAACGGACAGATTTCAGAGTGTCAGAATATAACTATGACAACATGTTTTTTAATTTAAATGTTTATTGCAATTGTTAACGGTGTTACAAATTTCTAGCAATCTATTTTTCTTATATTTTTAAAAAATGTGTTTATCCCTTCGGAAATGTTATTTAATCCTTAAAATAAATCTAAATCAGTAATTGGTTGCTTCATTTATTGCATGTATATATATCACGACATAACATGTAAACTTTTAAGCGTTAAGAGGGCTTTAAAAGAATAGCAATTTGTTTAATCTTAAGAAATGCTGAAAAAGTCTATTGGAAGATTTTATAATGTCTAAAAAGAATCAAATAAGATTTTTAAGGATCGAAGATTTGACTACATTAAAAGTCTTCTAAGACCTTACTAGAGGATTGTTTAGGTTTAGTTAGAATTAAAATAGGATTTTTAAGGATTGAAATGGTATTGTAGAAGTAAAAAGAATTATTTCAGAACTCTTTAGGGTTTTTTAAAACTGAGGGAGACTTAAAATTTTGACTCGGGTGACCATGTCAGATGCTCTTTAAAAGATCTCTATTTAACAATTACTTCAAATTTGAAATTTACATTGTACTATATTATACTAGAGACTAAAAACTTTGGAATAATACAGCAAAAAATATATCATTTTTATTTTAATTGCAAACAGGTTGACCCACGTAGGTACCCATGATGATAGTTTCCAAATCCTAAAGCTTAATCAAGATCTCCTTACCAAGACTAATTTACAATTAAAGTAATCATTACTATTAATCATTTTTAGATAGGAAAGCTTAGTACAGTTAATATACTATCTTATTAAAATTTGTCTCCTATATGTGTTTCACTGCATAAGGAAAACCCGAAGTACATTGAAGTCAAACGAATCTTAACCGCAGACTAGTCACTTTTTGACTAAACAGTTTTATTAATAAACCACATTCCTATTGCTGAACATTCATATTCTTTAAGGAAAAAATATTTAAATTTTACTGCGAATGTAGCTCAACATGATTAATTTCAATTATTTCTGTACACAAACGGATGATTAATCGTTGCTTTCCTTGTTCCAGCTTTCATTATACACTTTTCGTTCCTGTCGAGTTTCTTTTGGCTGAACGTTATGTGCTTTGACATTTGGTGGACTTTTGGGTGAGTTTTGCAGCAATATGTAATATTTTTGTGAACGAATTTTTGATACTATACAAATGTACATAAGAGTTATACAAATAAGCAATGTGTGTTTCCTCTAAGATAATACCAGCTTGATAAATATAGATAGAAAAGGAAATTTTAAGAAAAAATAAATTCTTAGAACATTTTCAGGTTTAGGCAAGTGCTTAAAAGCTGACGCAAAGGATTACAAATTTATTATAATTCGGGGAATTCTATTACACCCTAGTTTTACAAAGTTTTAATAATACAGCAGAGTCATTGGATTGCTCGATCAAAGGAAATCAGCGAACCATCGAATTTGTAATCTTTCATAACTTTTATAATAATGATTAAATTTAAATATTATTTGAGGCTTTATTTTCTTAAAATTTCTTTCTTTATTTAGATCTTTAACTTCGGCATTCTTAAACCAGACAATCCTTATACAAAGCGAGTCATTTTAATGCCTCAACCCTATTAACTATTGGTTTGAGTTCAAAAGGTTATTTAATGATTGCAAGCAGGTTAGATTAAGTTTTTTTAATGAAATACCATATATATTATTACATGTTGTTACAGCTTATCTTAGAAGCTTTTGAAAATGTTATATTGTTTTACGACTTCATCCTATCAATCACTGGATGTTTTAATTCGAAACTATAAGTAGCTGAGCCACTAAGCGCTCATACGTATGCATAACGCTTAGCATACTATTTCAATAAAGTCATATCTAGATACAATTTCAAACTGAAATATCTAGCATACGATTAGATCAAAAGATAACTCAATATAGAATTTTGGAAAGCTCTTGAAATCACTTGTATAAATATGTACTAGTTTGTAAAGTCTTTCAATTAGAAAAAATAAGATAACTTTCGTGTAACGTTCAAATAACCTTCCAAGGTCGAACCAATGACATAATATTTTCGTTCCCTCGAGGCAATAATTCTGTTGTTTTAAACATTTCTTTTATAAAACTAAAAACAAAACAGTTATTAGAACTGGGACATTAAAACGATTCATCGTGTATATAAGTAGGTTGCAACATAGTCATTGCACTTCATTTAAGGTAGGTACATTGAAGTTGTTCCAATAACAATCCTGAAGTGCAATAAAGACGACCTACATTTTCCGAAATTATAGTAATCTAAAAATTAGCGTGTACGCGTCAGATTTTGGCAGCGCCTCAGGAACAGCTGATGTCCAATTTTAGCCGAACTGGACGCGGAGTTGCCTGCGGCCAATAACGTCATGCAATGACGTAACATATCCTCGAGTTGTTGAACGACTCGCCAGGAATTAGCGCACTATTTGTTTTAATATTTGCGTGCTTCCTTGAGCAGAATATACGGAGGATGTGGGAATACTCATGAACCTGTTTTCAGAGAATATTCTATCTCAGAAACTTTTTCCGTAAATAAGTGCTTATTGAATTACTGTGAGATTTTTAATTTAGTTAATGCTTGACATGAAATGATGTCGACAATATATTGTCACAAAGCGAACGATAACCATAGAGAAAATGCACAAAAAGCACTGCCAATAACAAACGATAAATATAGTACAGTATTTAACAATAAAAGCTAATCTATACACTTAACGGGATCCCTCACGCCTGCTTTACCGATACTACAAGTCGATAAACAATTAGTTTACTAAAATTCAAATGCGAAGAAAATTAAACAACCGGGCGTCTTTAAGACAAAGTGCCAGTCCTAACGAATTAAACGAGCTTCAAAACACTCGAATTGGATGCGAAATAATGCTGCATCACAGTCCCGCGTTCTTGAAGTGGAAATAACCAGAAGTGACCTCTCTTTAAAGAAGGCGGGATAATGGTATAGAGTTATTTCTCATCCGATTTGAGTGTTTTTAAGCTCGTTTGATTCGTTAGGACTGGCCCTTTGTCCTAAAGACGCCCGTTTGTTCAATTTGCTTCGCGTTTTAATTTTTTCAAATTAATTGTTTACTGACTTTTTCTATCGGTAAAGCAGGCGTGAGGGATCCCGTTAAGATATTAAGAATATTGTCTATATAATTGCTGTCATCCATAGTTACTGGTATTTTTCAAAAAACAGAGAAAGACTCTTTTCCAATTAAAAAAATGTTGAAAATCGTATTCTGTTTTACGTTTTGTCGCCTATTGTGTGTCGACGTCTCGATATAAACAGAAAAATAATGTTTTCACTCGATAATTCTGCTCTAAAACCAGCAAGTAATCTTTTAGCATTAACGGAGGAGATTCATGTAAAAATGATTTTTTTTTTCATTTTTTTTATTGTCAAAAAAAATTTTTTAATATCTGAAAAGAGTATTTCCATAGATTTAACCCTAAAAACAAATTTAAGAGTCTTCATAAAACTATCGAACCTATTATACTCTCGATACGCGTGTAGGAGTTGAAACAGGTAAACGAGTACGTAGTTTTGTATTATGGTTTCTTTGGCCTAATAAGATTTATACATGATTTGCTGTTTGAATAATATTCGATACATATATGTATATGAGGCAAGCAGATTTAGCATTAATGGGGATGAAATCTATGAAAATGTTAATAAATCGAACGTTTTAAAACCGAAAACTTTAAACGCATTTTTTTAAAACGTTAAATTTTCCGCGCCCTGGAATGTAACTGAAAAAGAATTTAGCCGATTTAATTGAAATTTTACTTAGATATTTGTTACATTATTATCCTTAGCATATACTTCGAGCTTTATTAAAAAAACGAACATAAATATATTTTGCAACCACTTGTTTATAAAAAAAACGACCTTTCCTCTGAAAACAACTTCAATATTTAATTTTTTGGTATTTTTTCTTAGATTTAGGTAACTTGCTCTATGCGGAAACGTATTTTAAATAAAACTTTCAGTTTTTTCGATTTTAGTCAGCTACAAAGACCTATACATTCCACAGCGCAAATAGAACGACCCAAGTTTAAGCGGTTATAGCGCCGTTTCTTTTATTAATAAAAAAGTTATTTCTAGTATCTTTTAACTTTAACGTTAACGTGCAATTTACTGCGAATCAATAAACACTTTCGTTTTCTTGTAAAACCTTTAAAAAACAACGTTTTACTCACACACACACACACATGTGATTCTTTCCCTCTAAATTAAATTGATTTTTCTCCTATACGTGGTTCTTTTTTGTGATAAACCTATTTGGACAATCATTGGTAGTATAATAGTTTTCGGGGTCATTGTTTACATTTCTATGATTGAAATAAAATTTCTAAATTGCTCATATAATATGGTAAACAATTTATTTAATTTAATGTTTTTTTTACTAGTTTGCGTAAGAGCAAGCAGAAGCTTACCAGTTTTGAAAGCAGAACTAAAAACTAACACTAAAAGAAGGTTAGATAAATTGTCCACCATAATTTGAGACAGCTTTATTGGTATATTATCTACTCTGCGTGTTCTACTATAAAATATAAAATAATTCAAATGTTCCAATATTTAATTTATTTCTTTTTAGAAAAACTTTCGTTTCGAAAATTATTAAAAAATGTATTATAATACTATATATGTAGATAGAGCACGTAAAAAAGTAATCAGACCTGTAAGTTATCGCGATGAAACAAAACCGATCTATATCTCGGATAAATAAATTTATGGCATTACCTGCTTATAAAAGTATTAGCATTGACAACGAATACAATTTTACATAACACTTTTATATAACTTAAATACTTGAGTGTCTAAATAGTACATAATGAGCATTCCAAATGTCAAAGTTGATTAAAAATGTGAATACATTTAAATGGAAAGAAGTATAGTAGGACTTAGTATATGTTCCACTGGCCCAGAAAGCGTTAAACTATAGGAATGAACTTCAATATTTTCCACAGCATACACGAGATTCCCATTCATTACAAAGAGAAAATGTCTAAATTTCATACTGTTAACCCTTTGACTACCAGAGCCTCAAAAGAAAAACTGCCAACATTATCTGTACTTCTTATAATTTAAATATGATGCCAATTCTCATTTGTTTTTTCAGATAGAATTTTCTAAGTGGAATTAGCAATTTTACAAGCCGACACATATAAGTGACATCGTGCTCAGAGATAAAGAAATCAGGTCGCCACATATGTGACGCTGGTAGCAAAAGGGTTAATGGGAATTCGTATGTCGACATTACAAGGCGAAATGCAGATTTTCAAATCTCAGCCGTACTTTTGACGTATTTTAGTATTATTAGAAGGGTTTGAAACATTACGTTCTTATCTTTGCATTGCCATTGACCAATTTTTGAAAAGACGGAAAAACAAAAATTATCTCTTTTATTTCCCTTTGTTTTCCAAAAGCAAGAATATTTTCGAAAATTTGGCTGCAAGAATCTTAAAGATCAAAACGTGACGTTCCTGAAACTTTCTTCTATAACATTACTATTCATCCTGAAA
Organism: Prorops nasuta; assembly: GCF_024137725.1. NCBI lineage: Eukaryota > Metazoa > Arthropoda > Insecta > Hymenoptera > Bethylidae > Prorops > Prorops nasuta. The sequence goes on from NW_027116806.1 coordinate 3,485,164, forward strand.
TACGGCCGCCATTTGAAAACCTGTAATTTCATAAATATGGTAATATCCGAAGAATACCGGTTATAAACAAATGAGTAGTAAGAGATACTCGTCTGCTGGCTACTGAACCAAACTCCCCCACCCCTTCTCCTCACAACATTTTACATTCATAAACACTTCTTAATCTATTGAAGCCGAAGTCGGTCGACTTTAGACTGTTATTGTAGCTGAATTTCAGACATTTAAGGAAGTAGTAACTGGGTCTTAGGTGTGATTCCTTTTGTTTTTGGGTGTGCTGAATTAGAATCCCGGCTCAAAATTCATAAATTTTGAACATCGAATTAAATATGGCCATCTTTTTGCAAAAAAAGATAAATAAATTTGTCATTTTCGAAGTTTACGATTTTTTTGACGCATAAAACGTATAAATATGTGGAGATATGATCAACTATTGATGCACAAATTCCTTGATGATTAACGGTGACTTTTTACGTACATACTTTATTTACCGAAATGGCGGAAAAAAGCAAAATAGTCAATAAGAATGCATTTTTTCTTCATTAAAGTTTTCCTTAAGTGGTTAGACCAATGTAGAAGTTGAAAATGAAACGCGTTTTTTGACATTTTATTTTTTATGGAAGGAAAGAAAATATAAAAAAAACTAAGTACATATGTTATTAGGTATAAATTGAAATATAGTATAAACAATTTTCATTGAAAAATATTGCAAAATAGTGGCACCAGAGCTATTCTTCTGAAGTATTGACTTTTTCCACGGCACGCAGCATAACTTCAACAATTTTCAATATTTTCTTTGGAAATTTTAATCACATCTTTAAAATAACATTTTGAAGAGACATACGTGGGGAAATTTCGATTGGTTAATTCGAACACATTTTATAAACAAGTAATTACCATTTATTTGAGTAAAAAATTGAAAGTTTTCCTTTAACTAAACGCCAATCATGCAAAAATGAATATTATTAAAATTCCCTATGTGCTTCTCTTCGAAATGTTGTTTTCAAGATGTGATTAAAATTTCGAAAGAAAATATTGAAAATTGTTGAAGTTAATGTTGCGTGCCGTGGAAAAAGTCAATACTTCAGAAGAATAACTCTGGTTCCACTATTTTGCAATATTTTTCAATGTAAATTTTTTATACTATATTTCAATTTATACCTAATAACACACATATGAACTTAATCTTTGTTTAATTTTCTTTTCTTCCACAAAAAGTCAAATGTCAAAGAACGCGTTTCATTTTCAACTTCTACAGTGGTCTAATCCCTTAAGAACTAAAGGCTTAAATAGAAATTGTTCAAGAATAAAAATGTCTTAGACTTGATTGAAAAATTCTCCTAAATTTTTAAAGATATTTTTTAGACATTTTTCGAATATTTAAATTGTACTATTTGTAAAAATATCAAAAATTATTTCCAAAGAAACTGAAAAAATTCGAGAGAATCTTTCAATCAATTCTATGATATTTTTATTCGTAGAATTGATTGAAAGATCCTCTCGAGTTTTTTTCAGTATTGTTAAAGATAATTTTTGATATTTTGAAAAATTGCAAAATTAGAATATTCAAAAAATGTCTCCGAAAAATCTTAAAAAAATTAAAAATATTCCCCAGTAAATTCTAAGACATTTTTGTTCCCGAATAATTTTTATTTAAGCCCTTAGTTAGTTCTTATGGAAAAAATTGATGAAGGAAAAATTCAATTTTTTTACTTTCTTGCATTTTACCGGTCATTTTGGCAAATAAAGTATGTACGTAAAAATTCACCGTTAACCTTTAAAAGACGGGTGTGGTACCGAAAGGGACCACTAAGAAAAATAAAATTATTGGTATTCTTTTGGAGCTAGTTAATGCAAAAAATATTTTCCTATGTCTTTACCAAAGATTGATTGTTATTCCAGGACTTTTTTACAATTTTTCTCATTCATAGCACCTCAAAAGCCGAAAAATACAACATTCCTGCTTATAATAGGATAGGTAAGAATTTTGTCATTGAAATGATTTTTTTGTATTTCCAGAGCCCATCCACGATATTTTTACTATTTTTCTCGTGTACAGTGAAAAAATTACAATACTAACACTTAAAAATCATTATCTTTAATTTTATGCTTCGATCTTTCCTTACGGACGGGTCTGGTACCTTTAGGGACAACCTGTTTGGTAGCAGACTTATTCGGACTTGCGTACTCGATATATATAAGCAATTCCACCAATTCAGGAACAGGTTTACCGACGCACATCCCAGATTTTTTTGATATTCTAAGATCTTGTACTCTTTATCGAAAAATAATTCTCTATTTTTTTCAGAATTTCTTATCCATTATTTACGACGTGGTTATATAGGAAAGTTTTTCATTTTAAGTACGTCCTACCTTTAAATTTATTTTCTATACTTTTTTAAATGATTTAATAATTTTTTTTCACACATGGTTTCCATGTAAAAAAATCTCACCTTTCCAGTGGAATAATTGTTCTTCTAGTAACATCACTTTATATCGAAGAAATTAGCGTTTAAAGTATAAAAATCAATTTTTCAGGAAATGCGTATTTTTTCGTAAAGTTGAGAAAATTTCACATGCAACCTGTAACTTTCATAATGGAATTTCTATTAAAACTCGTCGAATCGATAATAATAAAAAAAAAGAAATAATAAATAGTTTACCGCAAGTATTATGGACTATCTCGAATCTTAGGGACGTTTTTTCCAAGTATGACACTAGAGCCTGTGATATATTTATTCGAAATGACTTAATTTTAGTACTGTATGTGCCAGTGTCTTTGCGTAAAAGTCGAGATTACGTAGGAGTACCAACCTAAATTTATTGTTCCCCAACCCTAAAAATACTCTTGTTTTGAAAGTTTAAAGTTTAAAATTTGTTGATTTGAAGTTGATTTAATAATAAAAAATGATATACACAGTAGAAAAAACACATTGGGGGAGCTATTACTGCAATTAAAAAAATTTAATCTGGTACTCCGACGTAATCCCGATTTTTACGCAAAGACACCGGCACTTACAGTAATAAAATGAACTCATTTCGAATAAATATTACAGGCTCTAGTGTCGTACTTGGAAAAAAAGTCCATAAGAATCGAGATAGTCCATAATACTTGCGGTAAATTATTGATTATTTCTCTTTTTTATTATTATTATCGATTCGACGAGTTTTAATAGGAATTGCATTTTGAAAGTTACAGGTTTCATGTGCAATTTTCTCAACTTTACAAAAAAATACTAAAATAAATACGCATTTTCTGAAAAATTGATTGTTATACTTTAAACGCTAATTTCTTCGGTATAAAGTGATGTTACTAGAAGAACAATTGTTCCACTGGAAAGGTGAGATTTTTTTACATGGAAATGATGTGTGAAAAAAATTTATTAAGTTATTTGAAAAAGTATAGAAAATAAATTAAAAGATAGGACGTACTTAAAATCATAAACTTTCCGATATAACCACGTCGTAAATAATGGATAAAAAATTCTGAAGAAAAATAGAGAATCATTTTTCGATAAAGAGTACAAGATCTGAGAATATCAAAAAAATCTGGGATGTGCGTCGGTAAACCAGTTCCCGAATTGGTGGAATTGCTCATATCTTAAATACACGTTTGAAGGAGTTCGATTTGAATGGAAATTTTCCCGTCTGCTAAAATTAAGCATCAGGAAATTTGTGCACCGATGGTTGATCAAATCTCCATATAATTATACGTTTTATGCGTGAAAAAAATCGTAAACTTCGAAAATAACAAAATTATTTTCATTTTTTTTGCAAAAAACCCGCCATATTTAATTTTATGGTCAAAATTTATAGATTTTAAGTCCGGATTCTGATTCAGCACAGCAAAAATTAAATCACATCTTAGACCCAGTTACTATTTCGTTAAACATCTGAAATTCAGCCACAAAAACGTAGTTTAAAATCAGCTGTCTTCGGCCTTAATGGGTCAAAACGTATTCTAAGAATAGCTCATTATGATCATTTTATGCTTCTGTTTATATCACGCCGATTATTAAATAATGAAGAAGTAATACTAGCTCATATTCAAGATGCTAAAACTCTGCTTCGCAAATTTTTTAGTCTCTTGCCTTCATTATATGGCAATGATTCACAAACATTAAATATGCACAATCTCATTCATGTTGCTGATAACGTAGAATATTCTGGTTTGCCCTTGAATGAAATATCTCCCTTTTGGGGTAAAAATTTTATTGGCATTTTTAAGAAATTCGTCAAACCTCTCATCAAACCACTGGTAAAGATTGCAAACAGGTTAAGTGAAATTCAAATTAACGGACGATCATTAATGATAAAAAAAAAAGACGAAATTCAGTACACATTAGAAAAAGGGCTTCAAATTATAATACACAATATAATGAAAAATTAATTACTGTAACTAGTGTAAAGATGAAAGGGTTTACATTTAAACCCGAATACACATACCCAAACAATTTTGCTGTGTTAAAAAATAGAAAGATTTTGAGGATAAATAACATATGCGTAAAGTACGAATGTACTGGAAAGAGCTGCAAATTGGAAGAGATGTATTTTTTTGTGGGGTCAGGAAGAAGAGGCACATGAATCTATGTGGTATTATCCTATTCCATCTGCAGACCTAGGAATTGTATTAATAAGCAATTTTATAATGTGAATTCTATAATAGTATGTGCCAAAATGATAATAAATAAGTGCGTTTTATTAAATGATTGTAATGAGTAACAAATTGCTATCCCTCTACAGTATCAATAAAAATTATTTACTTAATTTTCAATTAAATTTATATTATTATAACCTATTGTCTTTCTATTTTATTTTCCTGTACTAAGATTTATATATATATATCTCAAGTAAAGAATAGATTTTATTAAAGTTACTTTACAGAGAGGGATTAGTTTAAAAAATTAAGGGAATGGATTCATAAAAATATTATAAAAAATTGGTTACCTTATATCTGATGATAAATATAACAATTTTTCATTGTTAATGGTATCAAATACTGAGACTAGATTATCATTCGATCTTCTCACCATCATTGGACCAGTTTAGGCAGCTGATATCGGGACGGTATTGACAACCACACATGGACCAGAATTAGTAACCATGTATCGGCCAAACTTTAATGTCAATGCTTGAACGAGTTTATCATCCAAGCATTTCGCATGATCGGCCTAAACAAATCTATAATATAGGGCCAAGACTTGTTAAACGGCCGCCAGTCATAGACTATAAGCATGACCCCAAGATAAACTCTTATATGGGTACTTATTTAATCATTTTAAATATCATTCCGTATTCTACTACCTAATAACTATTAAAATGCGAACTTGAAAGAAAATAAAAATCATCATAGACTTTCTCTGAATATGATATATATAGATTTTCTAATCAATAATATCCACGAGTTTTTTAATTTTTTGTATTCGCTCTGTGCATTTAACACTATTATAATAAAGTGAGAATGTACAACTGTATACGTATATGAAAAATTTCCAACAAAAATGACAAAATTTGCCGATAGGTAGCGCTGGTAATATTCACATGCACTATTATACACATTCACTTTATAATATTAGTGTTTGAATGCACGCGAGCGAATACTAATCTTAAAATAAATATCTCATTGCAAGCTGTGAAAAACGTTTTCGTCTTTCGGTTTAGTAATTATTAATAAAAGCAAACTTTCACTTCTTAAGAAGGTGCGATAGTATTTTAGTTGCTTCGAGTTTTGTTAACCGTCTACTGTTATTAAAGGGTTCTAATACTTTTCAAAATATCCAGTGATTAATAATTATTCCACAGTCATTTTTAAATAAAGAAATTAACAATAAATTATATATTTAACAGACAGTAGTATCGAAAGATGGAGATTTTATTTTATAGAAAAATTATTATGACGGAGCAACAAGACGTCTTCGTGTACATTCAATCATCTTGCAAGAAAGAAAAAAAGAGAAGGAGAGAGAGAGACCTTTCATAGAACATGCAAGAACAGTAAAAAATTGATGAGTTCGGAGTCGCACTCTAGTACGTATATTATTTTTATTCGTAAACTCATCGGTTAATATGACTGCGTTTTTGTATGCGCCAGTGTATGACCCAGTTATTATTTATTACTAGAATTTATTGAATGATTAATAAAGTATTTTGACGCGTGAATAATAATTCCATTAATTGCGTTTTGTGATTTTATTTACTTCTATGATTTTACGTAAGATATAGTAAGTTCAGAATATACCCTACGTATACTAGTCAGTTTTCTGTAATAATTATTTCTTTTTAGTTTAATTAATTACTGCATTTTCCTTCAATAAGGTTTTCCTAATTTTTTCCATTCGTCTATTGTAGCATGTTTAAAATTTGTATAAATTAAATCTGCTGAATCCAGGTGATGCGTCCGTTCGCTATAACTCAAAGCTATACTACGTCACTTGCATGACATTACAAACGGGAATCTTCTCCGACTCGGTTTAATTGTTGTCAAACTGTAACGCGAAAACGCTCATTTTTAAGTTGCTGTATGCAATTTCGCTGCTAGCGTACCCATTCTTTATCCTATTCGCTGCCAAGCCTAAATTAGATTAATTTATTCCTATCATCATTTATATTTTAAGTGTTATTGTTTACCAAACTTTTATTACTTCTTTGTAACAGCATATATTTTACCATTCATAAACATTTACACGCATAGAATCAAAGATGAGTATACTGATCCTTGGCAGCGAATAGGTTAAGGTCTTAGGCCACTTTGACATCCAAATTATTGAAAAAAGGATAGTAAGATAAATAAACCAACTTAGAAAGACAGTTATATGGTGCTGGAATAGCAGATTAGTGGTAAATATCAATTTTCTTCATTTATCCAAGATATATCCTTGCGTACAACTTTGAATGCATTTGTCTCAAAAAATATAATTTTTAAAAGTATCTAGCAGCATAACTTAAACAATACTGAACCGATCGACCTGAAATTTTCATAATATCTTTAAACCTGTATTATCTAAAGAAGTACGTATGGTTTCTATATGATTCATGAAATTTTTTCTAAGTTATTAAATATATTATATGCAGTTATTAACGAAAAATCTAGATTTTTTGTTTGAATGATCACCATTTTTGCAAATATGAACATTTTCCTATGTTCATGTGTACTTTTGTAGTAAATCTTATGAGATTATAAGAATATGTTTCAATTTGGCACAGAAATTACTGACGATAACTGCTAGCCATGAATTGTTTAAAAAATGGCGCATCGTGCACTGAAAGACTACACTAAAAAATTCAAATTAATTTCAATGAAAGCATCTTGAAACTTGATTTCATTGTATAATAATTTAATATATGCTATTTTAAAAATTATTAAATATCACATTAATTTTGACATTTCAAAGTCGCCTAACATGTTAAACTTCTAGACTGTCTTGGGAACACCCCCAGGAGTATACTTCTTTATGGAAGTACGATTATTATATTACATCGTGTATAGAGAAAACGATTGCTTCAATTCATTCCAGACTGTGTACATAAACAATCACTTATACACCCCCCCCCCCCCACCCTCAACAAATTTCAATTTTTCGCATTTATCTTTTAGATTCTAAATAGAATGCGCCTTCGAAAAGGTCCGATATGAAAAACTCATTTTTTGTAGTTACTGAGATAAATTATTTTTTATTTTTACATTTTGGGATAAATTAAAATAAACAACCTGTAGAGTGTACGATTTAGGAGTACCAAGTTGGAAACCCTAGAAGGAAGGGTTATTTTTAGAAGCAAAGTAGTATAGAATTTCTTAAAATTGTCAATATCTTCGGAGTCACATAATACGTTTAAGCTAAGAATTTTTATAAATTGTTATAACACATGGTAAATAGTTACAATGCGAAGTGTTAAAGAGATTTTTATTTTTATAATAATGTTAAAAGAGTTGATTAACTTTTTTTGCATATTCTTAAAATTGTTCAAAATATACAATGTTTAGGTGTAAATTTGTCAGATCAATATCCTGCAAAACTAATTCCATAACTCGTTAAATATGAACAATCTTAAAAATAATATTGAAAATCTTTATATAGATATGTTAATAGATACTATAAAACTGATTAATTTTACTGGTATTATATTGATATTTACCGAGGTTCATAACAATGTATTTAGCCTGAATACATTGTAACTAAACTTAATAATTATCAATAGCGAGACAAAATTTCATTATACAGTTATTTATTATCTGTTACTTTATTCATGTTAAAAGTTATTTGACACAAAGTTCAATATTGTTCATATTTAATAAGTTATGCAACTATTTTAAAAACTATCAAATTAACAATTTTACACCTAAACCTATTTTAATGTAACTTGAAACAGATTGGCAATATTAAAAAATTGTATAAGATCTTTCTTTTCAGAACTAATCCGTCCATCTAGGCTTTCGGCTTAGCATGGATATAGCGTTTAATACACTGTAGGATATTAATCATCGTTAAGTGTGGCCGGATCGACGAAAATTAAATTTCGCCCAGTCTATTTTCAGGCTTATTTATCACCGACCATTACTTTGGCTAACTTGAAATTTGATAATTGGTAAACACGAGAGGAATTGATTGTGACGTAACACAAATTAATATCTAGATCGTGACTGTATGTATACATTCTCTATACTATTACTGCTTTTCATTTCATTTTCATAATACCTTTTCCTTTTCCCTACTTAAAGACGATATTTATGATGTCAACAATCTGTTGTTGAACGTTTAATAATTTAATAATCGTCTATGCCTTTCCTTTGATCATACTCATTACTTTCTCTACTACTCGATTCAAGAAATAGTTTTGGTAATCTTTATAGAAGAAAGAGTGGACAAATAAAATTAGGATTACTTGAATAAACCATTTACTTCGACGTGACAGCTACGAGACTCTTAATGAAAGAAGGAAAAGGTTTTATGCTTTGGCACTAATTAAATTATAAGCCATAATAATCTACAGCTAATATCAGTTAATACTACGATTACTAAATGAACATACTTTTAACATTTCCACTTTTCCAGTAACTTCGAATATTGAAGCTATAAATATAAGAAAACAATTAATGAAGGAAACGATTAGCTTAATTTGATCTCAATTTTTTCCCACAGATAATTAAAACGATCTCTCGATAAAGGTTTCGTTAAAATATCAGTTTCTTAATTTTCTGTAGGAAAATTTTCTAACTTATAAATATTTCTTATTGATAATCATCACGTATGAAGTTATTCCACAAAAATCAAGATTTGCCCGTAAAAAAGGCGGTAAGTAGGGGAGAGTTGCCAATATCGTACTGGTCACCTAAATCGTACCAGCTCATTTTTTGGTTAACCACTCAATATTACGAAGTGACAGAGGTGAAATTATTAAACGTGCGTGTAGTCGATAATACAGGACACAACCTTTCTTATGTCAGTTGATTTAGCGCTAAGTTATAGAAGCCGGAAATTTTCAAGGAAGTATGATATAAATTTTTACTAATTATTTTGAATCAAATCTCAATTAAATAATATAATTTATTAATCAATTTTGTATTTTCTTTAAAATATATTCAATGTACTGTAATGTAGTAAGTTTAAAATATAATATATACAATCTTTAAAGTTAGATAAATAACATTTTTGTCAGTTCGTTTAATTTTGTAAATCGTACCGGTACAATTTAACACATAAATTAAAATTTCATTTAAGTTTTAATATATTGGAATTTTAAAAATTTTCTTTAAGCATAGAAAAAAGAAAATATGGTCTTTGGACGCAGGAGCAAATGGTGCCTTACAAACATTGCCTCTTGAAGTTGAAGAAATGCTTGTCTAACATCTTCTAGATTTAGAAGCAGTTTACTTTCATAGTTTCTGTTTCACTATAATAAAAATATATTAAAGATCATATTTTCAAAATAAAATGTATTGCTACTAAGGTAAGTATGATTTTGGAAACACAACAGTACGATTTAGGAGGTTAGTATCCAAAATCGTACTTTCATAATGTCTTTTTAAATTATCCACATACCTCTTTTAATATTATTTTATACATAAAATATGTATTTAAAGGTATTTTAGAAAGATTAAAGTATAATAACGTACAATAATTTTAATAAAAATGTGTATTATATATTAGATATAGAAAAAAGTTCTTAGGTGGTACGATTTTGGCACAACTCTCCCCTACATAAATTGTCTACCGTAAATAATATAGTAAAAGAAAATATACCAATTAAAAAAATTAATGAAATCAAAGTTTTAGGAAAGTATTTTTTTACTGTGACAAAAGTTAAAATTTCGAAAATAAAACGTAACACAAAAAAGTTACTTGCCAGGACCGTAATGTTCATACGTAAATCGCTATCTTAGAATGTAAGCATTGCTTCTTGTAATTTCAAAATATGGCTATTTAATACCATTTCATACAACAGGCTCCCGGCAGGTAATTTTTTTGTATTACTATTTTTTTTTTCGAAATTTTAACTTCAGCCATTATAAAAATATATACATGCCTAAAGTTTGAATTTCATTAATTTCTTTAATTGCAATATTTTATTTTACTATATTATTTATGGTAGATGATTTATGTACTTGCCGCCCTTTTTTACAGGCAAAGCTTGTTTTTTGTGGGATTTAATATTTACTTGAAGTTTTTATTTTTGGTTTTGCTAATAACATGTATCTATATTTGAATCTTTCGGGTGTGAAAGAATATCACGAATATCATGGATGAAGAATGAAACAAGTTTTGTTTTAATGCTTCGAATTTACTTAAATCAATTAAAATAGATTTATAAGTCCTATGTATTTTATACGAGAAATCTATGAGCACTCCCACAGTAATAGAAATTAATATTATCCATCTTTCGATACTCATACAACTGAGATAAATAAATATATGTAATTTCGTGAAACTTCGTTATAAGTTTACTAGTATAGATTATATAACGCTACAATAAGACACGATCGATATCCCTTAACTCTTTGCACCATAGTGGGACATATATGTAGCCCATGTGTTTCCGCGCAGTTTTTAAATATTTTAAACATTTTCTGCACGTTAAATATAGATGTTTTGATTTTTGTACAGCCCCTAGTATATGTGGAAATGTAGAAAAGTAATAGGAATCTATAAATTTTCATTTAGATAATTGAAATAAATAAACAAATGTTCAGAAATCTGTGCTGTTTGTGGAAAAATAGTATTTTCTATTAAACTGGTATTAATGTCGGAGTGCCATTATCAATATTTATTTAGAATACCCAAAGATATATTTTAGCATTTTTTCAGATTTTTTGGCAGGCTTGATTATTTATTATGGCGCAATAATCTTTGAAAAATATGATAAATGTAATATTATCTAGTATAGATCCAAAAATGTTTTATTGTTTATAAATAAAATATTGTCCAATATTAATTAAAAATTCGTGCTCCAAAGGTAGAATTTTTAATTTTTCTAAATGCGAAAAACCCAAGGTAGGTATAGTTTCAATTGAATACGATTGATTTAAAATTATGTTATTTACAATATTGGATGAGCTATTTTGAATTTTAGAATTTTTATTTTGAATTCATAATTATCCACCCTCTAAAACCTCCGTATACAGATTGTGAGAAGGATATACCCAGCAGAAAAATTCGTGCTTCGAAAGGTTAATTCAGTATGGTTTTAAATCGACTAAGCTATCAAGTGATAAAACGAAAAATAAAAGAAAAAATCTGGAAACTAAGAATTTTAACAAATGGATCTAATTCCCAGCGAGACTAAATTAAGGAAAGGACAAATCTTTCAATGTTCTATATAATTTGACTATAATATCACCTTGTATAAGATTGCATGTACATGTTCAACTAAGCGATAGTATAGAATAATTAAAACTATGATGGAGTACTAAGAGTTCATCTTGGAAATACTCTGGCTCAGAGTATTCTGTAACTTTAACGAAAATTTTCGGTGTCGCTACGGATCGAAAATGATATATATATGTATATATATATATTAGGGTGGTCTAATTTTTTTTTAGTGGCAACCCTGAAATATCTTTTTTTTTATGAAAAAGAAAACTTTTCCCTCAACGTGACCGAAATCGAAGGTGATTTAGAGGTCGCTCAAAGCATTTTTCACATTTAATTTAAAACAAGATGTTTTAAATCCTGTTTTAAATTCCTTTAGGAAGTATATTGTTATACTTTGATTTTAAACGATTATATTATAGTATATTGGTGATTGGATGAAAAGCTGAGGAGCGGGCTGTCTGGAATAGTTGATCGTCCCGCTCCCACGCGCTTGCTTCATCTCCGTCTTAGTACTAACAAAACAAATTATTAACTAAATTACAAATAAAAATCTTTGGTAAATCGGTATTTATTTTTATTTTTAAAATTCATAGATCTTTCTTCAGAAGGTTTTTAATTATGTAAGCGTTTGAAATCAAGGTACAATAACACTATAATTAAAGAAATCATAAATCATTATTTAAATGTTTTTTTTTAAATTAAATGTGAAAATTGATTTGAGCGACCTCTAAATCACCTCCCATTTCGGTCACGATGGTGGAAGAGTTTTCTTTTTTCATACAGAAAAATATTTCGGGGTGGCCACTAAAAAAAAATTTTTTTAGACCACTCTAATATATATATATATATATATATACATACACATATACACTCTGGGAAATTGAATCGTTCCGAAACGTCAACAGAAATTAAATAGGCCTAAGTTAGCTGGTGGACAATTCTTTTCAATATCGCGCGGCTTACCTGCTATTGTACCGAGCCCCAAGCAATAAACTGAGGGTAATAAACCGACCGAAAATGACGAATCCTTATATACCTGTACTCAAATTGGCAATCAAAAATTCTAATTTTAATATTATTAATTAAACATGTTTTAAATTATTATCAATACATTGCTTTTATTTTTAAGATGAGAATAAGCCCAAACACGAGATTAATCGGACGATTATTTCTGTATTAGATGTATCCTATAGTTCTTATTTTATTAAATTCTAATGATACTTTATTTTATTTTGTATTTCTTTTATTTAGTTAATTAAAATAAATGAAAAATAGCAGAAATAAATCATTAAAAATTATCAGCGTTAATACGATGTCTAAAAAAATAAGAATTTTTCATCCTTTGTAAATTTCCCAGCTTAATATGTTTCAAAGCGATAAGCGAAAAACATCACCTTCTTTATTAATAACTGCTTTCGGCTACTTTCCAACGCTTTAAACGTAAACAAATTTTGATCAGGTGCTAATATGATTGTTGTTGATATTCTTGAATGTAAACACAAATAGAGCAGCTTACCTTATTTACAATACCATTTAACTGTTGTATAATATAGCCATGACATAGATCATACATATGAAATAATATGTATTGATCCGGTTTGCTAAAATTTGATTGTTTACATCTCATGGAGAAACAAGACAATAATATTACCAGCTGTCAGTCGTACGTTAACTTATATAGAATTCAGACATATAATAAAGTGAAATTATATATATATATATATATATATATATATATATATATATATATATACAAAATGAATGATAACGAACTATTGTGGATGAAAAAAGGAATGGTTATTGGTATGTTTTTATGTGGTGTAAACAACAGAGTGATATCAGAACAGACGGAAATGAGTAAAAGGTTAGTGTCAAAATGGATAAATAGATATAAAGAAAATGGATTAGACGGACTGAGAGACAAACGCAAAGACAATTTTCGATTGAGCAAAACAACAGCGGAACAAGACGCAGCGATAGTATCAGCAGTGGATTTACAACCGTTTGAGCCATCAGCTAGAGTTTTAGATACAGTGGATAATTTAAACATTTGTGCAAGAACTGTAAGAAATAAGTTGCACAAAGTTGGAATACACTGTCATCGTCCAGCGAAAAAAATTAAATTAACACCCCAGTACAGAGAAAAAAGAATTTCATTTGCAACTAATTATTTAAGAGTGGCACCAACATTTTGGGACAATGTTGTATGGACTGACGAAAAAGTTTTTGTGTCAACGATGGATGGCAGAATGCACGTGTGGCGTCCAGACGACCAAAGATTTGACAACAAATACACATTACAGAGAGACAAAACCAGCAGAATCTCTATTGCCATTTGGGGCTGAATGACGAAAGATGGAGTAGGAGAATTACATGAAATTGAAACGAAAATGAATTCAGAAGTTTACTGTAACGTTTTGGAAACTGTCATGCTTCCTACATTGAGAGCAGTTTATCCTGAAGAAGATGTTCTAAAAATTAAATTCGTACAAGATAATTCCAGCGTTCATAGTTCGAACATGACAAAAGAATGGTTCGCCGAACATCCGGAAGTAGAGCTAATTGACTGGCCAGCTAAGTCACCTGATTTGAATGTCATTCAAAAAATATTTGGGGCATAATGACAAAGCGGTGGAGGCCTGAGCAAGAAAGATCGACGGCAGCATTAAGAAACCACGTTTTACAAACATGGGACGATTTGAGAAACGATCCATCGATTTGTAAAAACTTGGTCGACTCGCTCTCTCGACGTCTTAATGCTGTCATAAATAGCAATGGATACTCTATTGGCTATTAAGGTAAGTTGTTTCATTTTATAATAAAATTATACAATTTCAAATTTGTAGAGCTTAACCTTTTTCTTCGATTGTGTTCATTTTAATTTAGCGATGTTTCTTGCTTGGACCTTGCCGTATTGTCATCATGGCCTATCTATTTTCAATACTTTCAAACGGGTTGACGCTGCCAGTTCATTGGATCTGCTTTCGGGAGTTTGCGAAATCATTCTTTTGGAGTTCGACCATCTTGCAAGAATTTAAAATTTGGGGCATCATCTTCAGGAAATTCTGCGTTCACTGTGGAAGCATGAGTTTCCTGCCTGTTGCAGTAAACTTTTGAATTTATTTTTATTTCAATTTTATGGACATTCTCTAAATTCCATCTTTTGTTATATTCTGCTGTTTCTGTCTTTCGGTAATATTCGTCGCAATACATATGCATTCTGTTATCCATCATTGAAACAAAATCTTTTTCTGTCAGCGCATACAACATTTTCCCAAAATTATGTTGCGGTCTTAATTATTTAGTTGCAAACGACATTCTTTTTTCTCTGTGTTTTTGATTAGATTAATTTTTTATTAGATGATGGCAGAGTATTTTAGCGATGTGCAACTTATTTCTTACAGATCTTGAACAAAAATTGTAATAATCCACTGTATTTAAAACTCTAGCTGATGAATCAAATAGTTGTATATCCACTGCTGCACAACAATTTTAATATTATAGCTCACTAATTTTAAACTATGACAAGGCCTCTATACAGCCGTTATATATATAATGTATTTATTTTAATTTTTGACCATATTGAACTTATTTATTTATTTATTTATATATTTATTTAATGTAAGTTCAATATACTTTTATTATATGACAAGGTCCCTATACAGCTGATAAAGGAGAGATATATTTTTTTAATCTATGACGAAATTGAACTTATTTATGAATATTTATTTATTTATTGTAAGTTCAATACTTTTAATATATGATAAGGCCCTTATACAGCTGTTATAAAAATAATGTTTTTCTTTTACATTTGCTGGCGATATGGTCAACAAATTTTATTATGTTAATATATATGTATGCTTGAAAAGATTAATTATAATTCTTAATATTTATTTATTTATTAACGAAAAATTAAGTGTGTAATAAAAATATTATTAAAAGATAAATAAATATTTCTTTCATGTAAATATACAATTAAAAGATGTGTAAATACTTTAAATTCCTATCTAAATTGCTCAAAAAAAAGTTTAATTAGAATTTAATAAAATAAGAACTACAGGATACATCTAATACAAAAATAATCGTCCGATTAGTCTCGTGTTTGGGCTTATTCTCATCTTAAAAATAAAAGCAATGCATTGATAAAAATTTAAAAAATTTTTAATTAATAATATTAAAATTAGAATTTTTGATTGCCAATTTGAATACAGGTATATAAGGATTCGTCATTTTCGGTCGGTTTATTACCCCCAGTTTATTGCTTGGGTCTCGGTGCAATAGCAGGTAAGTCGCGCGACGTCGAAAAATCTTGTCCATCAGCTAGCTTAGGCCTATTTAATTTCTGTTGACGTTTCGGAACGATTCAATTTCCCAGAGTGTACGTTTATCATTACACGTACCGATATTTATCGTTAACTTCTCCTAAGGATACTGCAATTTGTCGGTAAGAGTTAAAGAATTGCCCTACCGAGATAAAAAAAAGCTTTATTTAACTCTTGTATTAACCCATTAATACCCATGGCAAACCCATAAGCCAGAACACTTTGGAAGCAATTTAAAGCAAGGCATTAGCCCTAATTATTCAAGGATATGGCAAAATTCACTGTTTTGAAAATCTAACAGCGAAAATGAATTCTACGTCGCAATTTGCAAAAGAAATGTTTGATAATTCCATGATTATGCAACATATTAACTGATAACAGCGTTATAAACAATTAATGTGGTGGGCCAACTGCATGCATATAGACACCCCGATATCTAAGTTTTCTTTATAACCCAAAATTGAACATATTTTCTATTAATTATGCGAACATATGAAATTCATAATTTTTTAACTGATTCTGAGAAATCGGTATCGATATGCATGCAGTTGATCCATTACAATAATTATTTATAACGCTATTATCAGTTAACATACTGCATAATCATGAACTAACACACTTTCCTTTTGTAATTTTTGACTTAGAATCCATTCCCGCCGTCAGATTAAAAAAATGTGAAATTCGCTTAATTTGTTCAACCAATGATTGTTTAAATAAATTACGAAATTCGGAATTTTGCCATATTCTTGTGTAATTAGGGCTAACGTTTTATTTTAAATTGCTTCTGAAGTGCTCGAACTTATAGGTTGGTCATAGGCATTTTTTCAGTTTGAAAACTCGTTATTTTCGTAAAACCTAATATTTTTCATAATTTTCAAAATCTGCATTTAATTAAAAACAAAAGGAATTTTGTATAATTTTTTGTACTACGCATGCTTTCATTATTTTTCTAAAGTAAAATTGTTGTTTTTTTTTAATAAGTTGGTTATTTGTTTAAAAAAATATATTACATATTAACAATTTACGACCGAAAGTGGTCGATATATCGATCAGAGTAAAGGTAGTGACTTTACGGATCATTTTCGTTGTAGATAGTCAAATTTTACAAAAATAAGAGTTGATTTTAATGAACAATTTTCCGTCTTTAAAAGGTTAAAGGTTAAAGAGTGTGTTCACTATTACTATTCACTATACATAAAAATAGTGACTTCTATGAATATTATGTAATTAATTTGATGTGTGTGTGTATGTTTCATTAATTACCGATAGATCCATATATATACATCCCATACAATCCATATTTTTTTTTTTGATAGGAAATTAACTGGAGCGACTGATTCTTACTAAGATCGATTCTATTATATCCGTGTTCGTATGTGATTGTGTTTCTTCCAATATATATAGCGTAACTGTTGTCAATAAATTGAATTCATTCTCTGCGAAGGACATTCGGGCCTTTCTTAGGAGCTAAGATGTTTTCTTAAGAATTGTCTAGATACTGCAAATATTTAACCGTGAAGGAAAACTATATTGTTCGAATTTTCAAGAGAGCAATCGGAGAATTACAAAAAATTTTCTTCTTCGCTTTTATACAACTCGAATAATTAATTAAAAATAACTGATATTTTTTACTAACATCGAACATAACTGTTAACAAACATGTTGTTCGATCTTTGCATGGCAACAAATCGACAAAAAATCTGAAGTTGTTCAATAAAATTTATGCTTAGCAACTTCTAGAAAAATCGATAGAATTTGTGCTTTGTTTAAATTAGAGAGAGTCAATTTTTTTTAGGGTGTTGCTGAGATCGAGCATTCTCATTCTCATTCTCATGGTAACTATACTACAAGTCAGACGTATCGGAGTGAATATTGTAAAGGCCCGAGCCTAGACGGAGTTATCATAAGATACGGAATGAATATTGTAAGGCCCGAGCTAAACGATCAAATCGAAGTGGAGATAAAAATTATAATGTAGCCCGGCTGTTTAACGAATTCATGGGCCCAGCCCTAAATGAAATAGTAGCCATGCTACTAAGAATAATGTTAGGCCCGGCCAAAAGCAAAGAATGAAGGAATAGATAGCCCGGCTATCTAGAGTGTAGTGACATAAAAAGACATTGTAGTTGAATTGTATCGAAGTAGAAGACATTGTAGTTGAACTGTGTAATTTCTGTTTGTCTTTTCAAAATAGAAAGAGTTTTTTATGCCTTCGGGCATTTTCCCTTAATGTGTAGTTGTTTGTTTCCGAACAATCAAGGAATTTATCTATGCGAAGTAATTCCTCAAATCTGAATGAAGGTTTAAACACATGTCCTGTAAATGAATCTTGTGGGCAATTAGATACTACGATGTTTTCTAAAAAATCGCCTACCTGAGGTGTAAAGAGACTGTAGCAGTATCGTAATGCAGGTGCAGTATAGTGTTGAGTTCTATCCGCCGAAAAATGTTGCATGTCGCAAAAAAGAAAAATTGTTATGTAGTTTTCGAATTAAAAACCTTTAAGAATCAGCAATTTTTGGTTCATATTTTAATGTCTAATGCAAAACTACTACTTTGCTGTAACGTCACGTCACTGGCATATCGAAACTTCGATCAGCTTGGGACTCTACAGTTTTTTTTCGGTTTATTGCTGCTATTTTACTATTTTTGTCATGCAATGCAAGAAAACTACATTAGCGATAAACAATTACCCCAGAAAAACTAAACTTAAGTTACTATTAAGAGTTATTACATTTCCAGTAGTACGTCTCCTGAATTTTTAGAATCTGGTTCATAGAGAGTACAAGTGTTATTAACAATATAATAAATTGTAATCACAATTAATATTTTTATTTTTTCAAATAAATGTTTACTGATCATATGGTTATTTATAGTGCACAACAGGACTATTGCCAAACCATATTCTTATGTAATACTTTTTTATATTAGTCAGTTTTTGTGCTCTGATTCATGTAAAAACAAATTAATTAAAGGGGACGTCCAGTGTAACCATATGAAAGTGAGATGATTACGAGGAATATTTAAATTGAAGATTAATATATCAACTGTTTTTAAATTTTAATGATATATTTATATACATTTAAAGATTTTACAGTACATTTTGTATTTGAAAATTATTGGTTTATAACGAATTACGTGTTATCTCCCGCATCCACAGAAAAAAATTTTTCCACTGCTGCAATGACGGTCATTTTCAGGATGCTTAATAATTAATGAAGAGAACTCTCTATTAAAATAGAAAAAAGGTCTGTTCGTTTTAGCAGAAAGTCGATACACTTTTTGCACTTTGTGCAGTTTTTACGGTGACAACTTATACAATGGATGAAGACAGAAATATGAAAAGTGTAGAAAGTGTAAGAAGTACAGCTAATACAAACAAATCTAATATCATTTACGTACCATATGAAACATTGGTTAAACAAATATTTACCTTCAATAAAGTGGCTAAATATTGAAAAAAACAAACAAATTTCGTCTAATACCGTGGCTTTTATAATAGGAGAGTGCCTTGTATCTTGGGGCAGTTTTCTTAAATTGATATAACTTATAGTAAATAGTTTAATAAGACTACTCTATGTATTTATTTTATACATCGACTACCTGCCTTTCAAATTTAATTAACAAAATTTGCATGTTTGTTTAATTAAATGCTATTTTCATTTAAGGGAGGAAATGCATGTAAAAAATCTTTATTTTAGCACTTTTTTTCATTAGTATGATAGGAAAATTTATTTTGAATATGATTATAAAACTCTTAAAATGATTTTAGATTTATTTCTGTATTATTCCTGAGTTAAAAGTGAGAGTTCAAAGCGCATACATTTTTAAGGCATAATCTTTAAGGGCATTTTACTTAAAATACTGTTTTTTTACGCCGTGCACGATAACTCAAAAACTACTAAACCAATTTCGTTGAAACATTGAAGGATATTCCATTAACTAATACTCCTTAACGGGATCCCTCACGCATGCTTTACCGACAGTACAAGTCAATAAACAATTAGTTTAATAAAATTCAAATGCGAAGCAAATTGCAAAAACGGGCTTCTTTATGACAAGGTGCCAATTCTAACGAGTCAATCGAGCTTAAAAAAACTCAAATCGGTTGAAGAATAATGCTGTATCACTGTCCCGCGTTCTTGAAGTGGAAATAACCAAAAGTAACCTCTCTTCAAGAACACGGCACAATGGTACAGCGTTATTTTTCAACTAATTTGAGTGTTTTTAAGTTCGTTTGACTCGTTAGGACTGGCACATTATCCTACAAACGCCCGATTGTTCAATTTGCTTCGCATTTGAATTTTATTAAACTAATTGTTTATTAACTTGAACTGTCGATAAAGTAGGCGTGAGGGATCCCGTTAATAAGCACAGTTAACTCTACGTATAATTTTCAAAAGATTATAATTATATATAATAGTGTCAGCAATATCGCATAAGCCAAGAAAATTAAATAGTACAGCTAGTAAAATATTAAAGATTAAAAAATATAAACTGTAGAAATAGCTGTTCATCTATTACCAAAATTAAATTAAATGGTTGCGAAATTAATAAGATATTTGCACATATCACATACTGTACACCATCTTAAACACATCTAACCATCAAGTTGGATAAAAAGTAATAAAAATGTCTTTTGCATTATGTATGGTGTATAACGTAACAATAAAGCATCTTTGAGTTGACTTTAAAAAAATTTAACGAATAATATGTAATAAGTTCAACAGATTTCAGAAAGTATATTAAATAAAATATTTAATAACTAGCAAAAATCAACTAGATATTAGGCTATAAATTTCTATGGACATAATACGTAGTGTATTTCTTTCATTTTCTTATCTAGCTTGTGCAATTATTAAATTCTGTATTGAAGTATACCAAATTTAAAACGACAATAAAATACTCAGATTTCTGTATGAAATCTGGTAGAATGCCAATTTTATGCGTAAGACCAGACCCTGCAAAAATGTCAAAAAATAACTAAATTTTCATCAATGTTATGAACATTTAAAGCCTTAAAGTCCATTTTCCCTTCAAAATATATAAAAAAATTACTAAATTCACATCATGATGTGAATTTAGAGCCTTGTATTGTAATTTTTTTTCAAAATGCATTCAATTTGTATTAATTAGCATTTTATAAGAAAAACTTACAGGTTATTTTGGGCATAAAATCTTGGAAATATAATTCAAATATGGTCAGTGAATATTATGAGGGAACTCTCGAAAAGTGTAATTATGATACAAATTCATCATTGCATTATTTTGTATTTTATTTGATAGATTACTAAGTTAATGTCTGAATTAAAATTTTACATTTTGCAACAATATGGACATTGGAAAATGTTTCTTTAGCTTGTATTAAATAAAACAATTATTTACTTTTATTTTCTACATTCTTACAAAACATTATAAGATCCCACAAAAAACAAAAGCTTCGCTTGTAAAAAAAGGCGGCAAGTACATCAATCGTCTAGCATGAATAATATAATAAAATAAAATATTCGAATTAAAAAAATGAGTGAAATCCAATGTTAGGCAAGTATATATTTTTACTGTAGCAAAAGTTAAAATTTCTAAAAAATAATAGTAATACAACAAAGTTACTTGCCGGGCCCATAAAGTTCATACCTAAGTGGCTATCTTACAACACAAGCGTTGCTTCTCATAATTTCAAAATGTGGCTATTTAATGCCATTGCATACAACGGGCCTGGCAAGTAACTTTGTTGTATTACTATTATTTTTTAGAAATTTTAACTTTTACTACAGTAAAAATATATACTTGCCTAACATTTCGATTTCAATCATTTTTTTAATTCGAATATTTTATTTTATTTATTACTCATGCTAGACGATTAATGTACTTGCCGCCTTTTTTTACAAGCGAAGCTTGTTTTTTGTGTTTACAATTCACAAAAGTAATTTTTTAGCATAATTCTAACAATTACCTGCAACTATATTGTCACCGAAGCACGTAGGTTTTATGATATTTTCCCCAGTTTCCCAATATTTTTTGACGGTACAGCTAAATCCAAGTTTATGCACGGTAGTTATCATATAAACCTCTTTCTTGTCCATCCATTTCAAAATAAGCCACACATCATTGTGAACAACTTCTACTTGACCTTTGTTCAATTTGGCATTCAATTTCGGTACGCTTTTCCGAATTTTTCAAAGTGTACCACATATTCCTGTATCCTTATCATGTAAGAATTCAGCTAATTGAGGAGATGAATACCGATTATCAATATATATTACATGGCCTTTGTGAAAATACCCCTCAAGGAAATGAGCTACTATATCTCCTGGAATCCCCAAACCAAATTTTTTTAAATCAGTAGTAGAACCTATGTAGACTATGAAATCAATTAGAAATCCAGATTTGCAATCAACAAGTTCAAACTTTGATTCCAAAGCGGTTCCTTTTCAAAGGAAGATATTGCTTGATCATTAGTCGTCCTTTCCACAACACTAAGCTTTCGTCAATGCATAAATTCTTCCCCGGAGATATAGTACGTGAAAATTTGACTCGAAGGTCATCGATTACAGGTTTCACATTTTTCAATTGATGATTTCCCAATTCGTCGTTATTTGCGAAATGCAAAAAGCGCAGGATTTGTAAATACCTATTTCGACACATTACAGTGTTGAAAATTGGAATTGATAATAAAGGATCTGTACTCCAATAGTTTTCCAATTTACTCTTTCGAACATGACCTATATTGATCGTAAGAGCTAAGAAAACTCGCAGCTCATTGACCGTCACTGGTTCCTAAGCCTTCATATTCAAACGATAAGGTTCAGGTTTTGTTCCTGATATAAATTCGTTTGAGATTTGATCATTTCGAAGAGAGAATGGTCAAAAAAGAACTCAATATAATCGAGAGGTAGGTTGCAACATCTGACAGAATCATGAACCTGAAATGAGCCGGTGAAATCCTTT
Source organism: Prorops nasuta (assembly GCF_024137725.1). Lineage (NCBI taxonomy): Eukaryota > Metazoa > Arthropoda > Insecta > Hymenoptera > Bethylidae > Prorops > Prorops nasuta. The sequence goes on from NW_027116806.1 coordinate 3,508,238, forward strand.
ATTGAAGGATAAAAGAATCTATCATATTTGATATCAGAAGAGTATGTACCCGTATCATAATCATCACCATTTATCTCTATTATAGCCTGCTCACATCACCAGAAAAAACTGGCTCTGATTCGTTACTAGACCAAATTATGGTTTCTTTGGTGTTAGCCATTATTTTTAGGAATAAACATATAAAATAAATTAGTACTAAGCTAATAGTAGCCGATAGCTGATATAAAATATTTAGATAAAAGATCTAAACGTAAAGCATAAAGCAAGTAGAGATGATTTTGGAGCATAAGTAGTATTAGCGCAGAAGACTTATTACCAGCGAGAAGAGTTATGCAACAATGCCTATCTGTTAGCCAAATATGAAATTACTTCAGAGGGATACTAACTGAATGTCCCAGGAACCCCACACATGCAAGTAAAAATTTTTCATGACCGTCTTATATAAGAACTTTCCGGCGCTCCAAAGGTTAAACCTCTGATCGCGTTTTTGTTTTCAAAATTGATTAAAAAAAATGGTTTTTTTTTATGGTAAATACCAAAATAAATACCTTGGCTACCTACCTTTTATCGTATTTCAAGTAAATACTGAGGTTTTTATTATAATTTGCAACACCAACTAGATAAATGTCAACAACTAAATCACAAAAATAAAACACATCGCTTCGACAACAAATAGCAGTACGAGTATTTAGCCTTCAAGCGAGATTCTGAGAAACAATATCAATCTACAAAAGCAATAATCGCGGGATAACAACGTCAAAAAACCTAAAAAATGCGAGCACGTTCATATGGCGGGATACGTAAAATTAAACTAGTAGATACTGCACCCGGAAATCACGGGGAGCCCGGTCAGAGGGTTAATAGTACTTCCTAATTTCTTATATTCCTCATCCTCGTGCTAATGAAATTTATTTTCTGCCTAATTTTAAAAGGGTCCTCAACAGCATCCATTTAGTTAAAAAGTCGGGAGAATAATACGGTTTTATTCATAGATTAATTTTTAAGTCGTTTTATCTTTTTGGTGACGCGACATATGAACTGTTCTAAGGTAGTCAATAAATAAGTATTATATTAAAAAAGCTTTTATAAGAAATTATATTTTTTTCTGTTTTTGGAAATCCCACTGTTTGATCAGATACAGCAGTTTTCTGCATCATTGAAAAGGCAAGATGACTCGAAAATAGATTTTCAAGTGAAGCCATAGCCTTCTCTGGAAATTTCGACTTAAGTGGAGAACTTGAAAGCTCCCTTTACTAATAAATAAACCTTTTTTCATTTTATGAAAGGGCAATCCACAAAATTAAGAATAATTTTTTGTGTTAATGCTATAGATTATTATTCATAGTCTTTGCACGCCCTTAGATACGAGAATATTTCAGATAAGTTAGTAAATACTTATGCATTTCTCTTTTCCAGTTTATTACGATTTGCTTGGTGAATGGTAAAATATTTCATTTTGGTGACCATATCACTTTCTAGTCACTATACACTAGAATTTGGTCTAGCAATTGACTAGGTTTACTGACGAGTCCATTTGAGCAGACACTATGCAAAAATATAAAATATATGGACAATCCACGGCATAACAAAAATTATTCTTAATTTTGTGGCTTGCCACATTATAAAATGAAAAAAGGCTTAATTATTTTTAAAGGGATCCCTGAACCATTCCGCTTAGACCAAAATTTCCAAAGGAGACTAAGGCCTTACTTCAAAATCTATTTCCCATTCATTCTGATTTTCTAATGATGCACATAGAAAACTGCTCTATATGATAAAACAGTAATATTTTCAAAAACAGAAAAAAATACGATTTCTTATAAGTCCTTTTTTAATATAATATTTATTTTTAGACTACTTTAGACCAGTTCATATGTTGCGTCACCGAAATGATAAAACGACTTGAAAATTAATCTACGAATAACGCCGTATCGTTACCCATAGTTTTCAACTAAATGGGTGCTGTCGAGGATCCTTTTAAAACTAGGTAGAAAATAAATTTTATTAGCACTAGGATCAGGAATGTAAGAAATTAGAAGGTACTATTAATAATCGGCGTAGTTACGTGGGTGTGTGTATGTGCGTGTACGGCAATAGGGATTTAGTGGAGAGGTACAAACTTCTTTTGTTTTTTGAAGGGGAACTGTTAACGAAAGTGAAAGTAAAGTAACTATTTCGTTGAATCAAAGACCTGATTTATCGGTTTAAAATTGATTTATCTCAGCAATGGTGCTTTTACGGATGTCATACTATAGGACTTTTTGACTTAGTTTAGACTCAAGAATATGTGGTTAAAATTAAAAGCATCATTGCTGATACACCCTGTATTTCTATCAGATCCACAGAATTTATGAGAAAATTCTTAACATTTCGAAATTTCCAAGAACCATCATAGAATAATAAATTTAAGTTAAATAATTAATTAAAATACTGAGATATTTTTTATTGAGATCCGGGGAATTATTCCCAAGGTACAACAACGAAAGTAACAGATAAAGGCATTTAATGCACAAGCGAAACCACTCCCAGAACTCTTGTATGATCGTATGAAACATTGGTTTCATGCGTGCAATATTTTATTTTAACTCTACACGGAATCGTCCGGAAATATTCATACGATATTTATTATGATAAAACATAGCTGAGTACAGCTGTTATATTATCATCAAGACGGAGATGTTTGTAAAATAGGATAATCTTTTTAATATCGTTGAAACGTGTAATTCATCCGAAGAAGTCTGGGTGCTTGAAAAAAACAGTGAGAAAGAAACAGTCTAATTTCCCTAGTGAATATAAAAGAGCACGAAGGTGCTGGTCACTAGGGGGTTGCGGTATCGCCAGTTTCGCAGGCGAAACAAAAGAAATAGCGTGACAAAAGTGCATGACGCATCAAGTCCCAACATTTTCCTTTATCTTCTACAAAAAGGTGGAACTACAGCTGTTGTGGTAAACTAGGGGTAGATGGATAGAGAATGTATTGGGGAGTTTTTTAATGGGAAGAACTAGAAAAAGGTAATTTAATATTATACAAAAACATTACCCCTCCTGAGTACAAAAGAGCACACACACTCACAGATAAGAAAGATAATATAAATAAAGTTCCCTCTAAATAAACAAAGTAGTCCTTTGTTTGCAAAATGAAGGCAACGCCAGACCAAAAAAAATTAAATAATGAACGATGACAAAATTTAATAAAATATAATTAAACAGTAATGTGACCATTAGTGAAGTATCTTTAAAAGTAAATAGTTCAGATATAAAAGGATTTAAGATGATTGTTTATTTTTCAAGAGATAGCGATTTAAATCATTTTTAAAATTAAATAAAAAGTTTAATTTCTTCAATTTCTTTAGTAGTGAGTAACAAGAGTGAGCTCCTGTTACAATTAAGGAACGACTCCCGAAAAGCAAAAGTATGTGGCAGGCAGAGCCATTAAGCGTATATCTACCTTGCAAATTCTAAAAGACGGAAAACAGCACACGAGAGCCAATAACATTAGACCCAGGTGTATGAATCACACCTATAATAAAATTAATTTATTGCAAGAAAAATGTCTGTTTCGAGTCTTTAGCAAAATAGCAGACATCATATAGTACAAAAATATATTCAGATTTCTTCGTGACAATAAAATTTAATCTCACAAACAGGCATGAAATACATACTGTACTTTTATATTCTTTACTTCACACACTTTAGAATAATGGAAGAAACGTAAAACTAATTAGCGTATAACTAACCAACAGATATCAGTGATCATCTCTCTCTCTCTCTCTCTCTCTCTCTTAACGATATAATTATTTAAATATCGAATGTAAAATTTATTCTTTACTTACCTTTTCCTTTTGTCTCAATGTATTTGTAATTCTATATTTGTAAAATTCCACCAGATGCATTACTAAAGTAAAACGATGCATAAAAATGTATGGGTGTAACAGCAACGATGTTTTTAATTTTTATCACATATTCTTGGGGCTAAACTAAGTAGAAAAGTCCTATACTAGAAGGTTCGGAAAAGCATCATTGTTGAGATAAATCAATTTTAAACCGATTAATCAGGGCTTTAATCCAACGGAAAAATTACTTTACTCTTACTTTCGTTGACAGTTCCCCTTCAAAAAACAAAAGAAGTTGGCACTTCTTCGTCGTTCCGTATTATCGTACATGCATACACACACTCACGCAACTACGCCGATTAAAATATTACCTCCTAATGTCTTGCATTCCTGATTCTGGTGCTAATGAAATCTATTTTCTGTCTATTTTTAAAAGGATCCTCGATAGTACTCATTTAATTGAAAAATCTGAAAAATAATACGGCGTTATTCGTAGATTAATATTCAAGTCGTTTTATCTTTTCGACGATGCGACATATGGACTGTTCTAAGGTAGTCAAAAATTAAGTATTATATTATAAAAGCTATTGTAAGAAACTGTATTTTTTTTATATTTTTGAAAATCTCACTATTTTATCAGATAGAGCAGTTTGCTGCATCATTGGAAGATCAAATTGACTTGAAAATAGATTTTCAAGTGAGGCCATAGTCTTCTCTCGAAATTTTGACCTAAGTGAAGAGCTTGAGAGATTCCTTCCAGAATAAATAAGCCTTCTTCCATTCTTCGAAAAGACATGCCAAAAAATTAAGAATGTTTTCTTTATGCCGTAAATTATCCATAGCTTTTGCCTAGTACTTTTTGCATAGTTCCTATATACCTGAATAGATTTTGACCCGTAACATTAGTCAATTGCTAGATCTAATTGTAGTTTATAGTGCCTAGAGGATGGCATGATCATAAATGAAATATTTACTAATTCATCAAAGTAATTGTAATAAAAGGAAGAGGAAAGTACATAAGTATTTATCAACTTATCTGGAACCGTCTTGTACCTATCAGCATGCAAAAGCTACGAATAATAATCTACGGCATTAACAAAAAATTATTCTTAATTTTGTGTCTTGTCCTTCTATAAAATAAAAAAAGGCCTATTTATTCTTAAAGAGATACTTCAGGCTCTCAGTTTAGGCCGAAATTTCAAGCCAAGACTATGGCATTACTTGTATGAAAACCGATTTTCAAGTCATTTAACTTTTTCAATAACGCAGCAATCCCCTCTATGTCATACGACAGTAAAATTCTCAAAGAGCAAACAAAGACTTTCTTTAAATCGCTTTTTTATAATATAATACTTATTTTCTGACTATCTTATTAGATAGAGCATTTCATACGGCGCATTACTGGAAAGATGAAACAGCTTCAAAATTAATGTACAAATAACGCCGTATCATTGTTTATAATTTTCAACTTAGTAGGTGCTTTTAAGGATCTCTTTAAAATAGACAGAAAATAAATTTCATGCAACACTAAGATCAGGAATATAAGATATTAGGAGATAATATTAATAATCGGCGTAGTTGCATGCATGTGTGTGTGTGTGCTCATACGGCAATACGGAACGATGGAGAAGTACGAACTTCTTTTTTTTGAAGGGGAACTGTCAACGTAAGTGAAAGTAAAGTAATTTTTCCGTTGAATTAAAGCCCTGATTTATCGGTTTAACATTAGTTTATCTCATCAATGATGCTTTTCTGGACCTTGTAGTATAGGACTTTTCGATTTAGTTTAGACTCAAGAATATGTAGTTAAATTTAAAAACATCATTGCTGTTACACCTTGTATATGTATGTACATATGTACATGCCATCAGGACACTACCTTGTCTCTTGATAGTGAGATATATTCCCCCAAAAAATATTTAAGTTTAATCAAAAAACGGTAAGTAATTAAGATAATCTTTAGCTACAAAAAGGATTGAAATGGAATTAGATAAATTCGACAAGTAATTGATTTGACCAGTATAACAATTGTTTAAAAATAGAAAAATAAATAGAGTAATTACACTTTATTTAATAAAGATTTATTTCAAATTTTATTTAAAAGAAAAAGAAATCATTAATAAAAGCAATTTTCCGGTCCTGCGGTTTATTTATATAATACATATATTACAATGTCGTCACCATGCCATTAAAATGTTATTTCTTGTAAATTAATATTTCGATATTTTATTCATTCTTATAAAGCATTTGCCTGGCAAGTAATAGTATTCAGTACAGATTTCTGTTTTTTAAAGGGTTAGACCACTGTAGAAGTTGAAAATGAAACGCGTTCTTTGACATTTTATTTTCTATGGAAGGAAGAAAAATAAAATAATACTAAGTACATATGTTATTTGGTATAAATTGAAATATAATATAAAAAATTTTCATTGAAAAATGTTGCAAAATAGTGGCACTAGAGCTATTTTTCTGAAATATTGACTTTTTCCACGGTACGCAGTATAACTTCAACAATTTTCAATATTTTCTTTCGAAATTTTAACCACATCTTTAAAACAACATTTCAAAGAGAAATACATAGGAAAATTTCGATTGGTCAATTCAAACAATTTTTATAAACAAATAATTGTCATATATTTGGGTTAAAAATTGAAACTGTTCCTTTAAATAAACGCCAATGATACAAGAATTAATATTATTAATATTCCCTACGTACTTCTCTTCAAAATGTTGTTTTAAAGATGTGATTTAAGTTTCAAGAGATAATATTGAAAATTGTTGAAGTTATGCTACGTACCGTGGAAACAGTCAATAGTTTAGAAGAATAATTTTAGTGCCACTATTTTGCAACATTTTTCAATGAAAATTTTGTATACTATATTTCAATTTATACCTAATAACATATGTACTTAGTATTTTTTGATTTTCTTTCCTTCCATAAAAAATAAAATGTCAAAGATCGCGTTTCATTTTCAACTTCTACAGTGGTCTAACCCCTTAAATGAAGTTTGAAATTTACCTTTATTGAAGAATATGTAATTACACGTTATTTATGTTTCCATTTCTTAAATATTTGTTATACTGATTAGGTCACAATTATTTGTACTATTTATCTAATTTCGCTTCAAACCTTGTTATTAAGGATTATTTTAATTACTTGATATCTTTTCCTTACACGTAAGTATTTCTTAGGGGGAGCTCAACACTTTTTATAATGATTAAAATATCTTAGAAAATTCTCTTTAACTATAAAATACTGCTAACACACACACACACCCATATATAAAATGCTATAAACACGTATTTACACACCCTGCTATCGGACTGTGTATTTATTGGCTGGCTAAGTGACGTCTAAGTGTATCGGAAGAATGGGGAAAAGGATAGAAGATGCCGTATATAAACTTCCAATATGAAAGGAGGAGAATTTTGGTCGGGTAGAGAAGAAATGCTGAAAGTAACTGATCGAAATTGCATTATGTTGATATCTCAGCACTGAGTGAACCGATTTGGACGTTTGTATTCACATTCGAAAGTTTAGTCTCCAATTATGTAATAAAACTTTCATTACATTTTTAATTAAATAAATCGCATTCAAAATATATTCATCGGAACAAAACATTAGATATAGTATGGCCAAATTTCAAGTAAAAGAAAAAAAGTAGTGTCTCGGCTTTTAAAATTATTACTTACCATCGAGACACTACTGTGTCTCTTGATCTACTCTACTCTAGTCATATAACTTCTAAATATGATATAAACAAAATCCTGCTTTAAAATTAAATAAACTATGCTGAAATATCAAATAATGGTTAAATCAAAATATAGGATAAAATGCTTCACTTTTATATTTATATCAATGACTATTTTATCTCCTGTATTATGTTATTCTTTTCTCTGTGGGCTTAATTTTTTTTAAATAAATTTTTATTTATCGTTCGGCTTTATTTATTGAGGAGCCATTTTAATCTTTAAAGTGTACTGTACCAAACCCAACCCATCTTGATTTTGTAAATTTATTTATAAATACAAATTAGACATTAATTTTTCTAGTTTAATTGTCATGTATTTATTCAGAAAAAAACTAAGTTGATAATTTGGTAGAAAATATTTTAAAGATTAAAAAAACTTCTCTCTCTCTCTTAAAAAATACAAATTTCTTTTAAATCAAATTAAGTGCAGAGAGAAGCTTGACTAAATACAAGAGGTAAGATGGCTTCCGATTGTGAATATAAAAGTGAATATAAAAGTGAAACATTTTATCTTATATTGTGGTTCAACGATTACTCTATGTTTCAGCATAGTTTAATTAATTATGATATAGTATTTTGTTGATATATATCATACCACAAAAAACAGACTTCGCCTGTAAAAAAAAGACGGCAAGTACATAAATCATCCAGCGTAAAGAATATAGTGAAATAATATTTACAATTAAAAAAACTAGTGAAATCCAAATGTTAGGCAAGTATATATTTTTATCATGACAAAAGTTGAAATTTTGAAAATAAATAGTAACACAAAAAAGTTATTTGCCGAGCCCGTAATGTTCATACCTATGTCGCTATCTGACAATACAAGCATTGCTTCTCATAATTTCAGAATGTGGCTATATTATGCCATTGCTTACAACAGGCCCGGCAAGTAATTTTTTTGTCTTACTATTTATTTTCAAAATTTCAACTTTTGTCATGATAAAAATATATACTTGCCTAACATTTGGATTTCACAAATTTTTTTAATTGTAAATATTATTTCACTATATTCTTCACGCTGGATAATTTATGTACTTGCCGCCTTTTTTTTACAGGCGAAGTCTGTTTTTTGTGGGATTTCATAACGTTTTTTAAGAATATAATAGTTAAAATACCTCTAAATCCACCTTTTTCTTAGGTGTTACTCTCACTATCAACTTTGCATTATGGCTCTCTCTCTCTCTCTCTCTCTCTCTCTCTCTCTCTCTCTCTCTCTGCTAAACTTGTGCCATTAATATATTCATTTGATTAATATAAACTGTAAAATATATACCAGTTAATGCAATAGAAACCTCTGTTTTTTAAGTATACTGCTTTTAGTTTCCTAAATTTATACACCGTATGCTCTATTATATATGAAATAATGAAATCATGAATTCTTTCCATATTCACACATCTACATGATTTTATTATAATTTTCATTAACTTTTTGATTTATATTTCTAATATTTTATGTCCAAAATGACCTGCAAGCCCTTCATTCTCAAGGATTTGCTTAGAAATTCATCCCTTTTTCTACCATTTTCTTAACTGGTACTCACAATATCAACTTTGAATTATGGCTTCTTTTCAAACAACGTAGTGACATTCATATTTTCCTCTCATTAATATTAACTAGGGAATACACCAATTAATACTATAGAATCCTCTCCTCTTTTTTAGATGTACAGCTTTCAATTTCCTAATTACATTTACTGTAAGCCTCATCACATGTAGAATATTGCAATCATGAATTCTTTTCATATTTACACATCTACATGATTTTATTATAATTTTCATCAACTGTGGTTTTTAATACCAAAATCGAAAGCCTAAAATCACCTGTAAGCCCTTCGCATTCAAGGATTTTCTTATAAACAAACTCATTTTTCCACCATATTCTTAGCTGTTATTCTCAACATCAACATTGCATTATGGCACTTTTTCGAGCAGAATAGTGCCATTTATATTTTCTTTTGATTAATATAAACTAGAAAATATACCAATTAATGCAATGGAAGCCTCTTGTTTTAGGTATATAGCTTTCAGATTCCCAAATTTATTCACCGTATGTTCTATGACAGAAAATATTAAAATAATAACTTCTTTTCATTGTTTCATTTCTAGATGATGTTATCATTATATTTAATATTTAATTGACATATATTTCAAAGAGTTTATGCCCAAAATCACCTGCAAGTCTTTCACTATCAAGAATTGGTTTCCAAATTTTTTAATTCCTCCACCTTTTCCTTAAATTCAACTTTCAACATTAACTTAGCATTATGGCTCCTTCTATAGCAAACTGGTATCATTACTGAATTCTTCTATTTAATATTGCAGCTAAAGCCTGCACAATGACACAATAAACATGTTATTGTAATTAAATCTGAAATAGAATATCAGTAAGTACCAAAATATATATTACATATTATAAAATTCAATGTTATTCTTATAAAAAATTAAATTTGAATAATTTTTTGGAGATAATAATTTTTTTCTATTCTGATTAGGGAAGTGTAGATAAATATTTGGTTTTAATACTTTTTTATATTATAATTGAATATTAAATAACGATTCGAAAATATTCATCTACTTTTCTTTAATCGTAGTAATAAGAAAGTTTTATTATCTCCTGGAAAATTGTTTTTATATATGATATAACCTATCGGAGAGTTAAATTCCACATCAATTTAAATAAAAAAAGTTAAAAAAGCATTTTGTTAATGATTTCAATATCTGGAAGTATAGCATATGATTTTCAAATACCTTAACATTTTCTTGCAATTTATATGTTCCTAATAATCACCAATGCACATAAATGTTGAAAGTATACTTCTCCTTGGCACAGTGTTGAAAATATGTAAGTATTAATCTTACTTTATCCAGTCAGCTCTATCCTCAATAATGAAAATAGAAATGTTCTATTTTAATTTATCTGAAAAAGAAATTTCACAAAGTACCACAAAGTATACTAACATCCTGTATTGTAAAATATAATGTTATACTTATCTAATATTGGTCGATTCCTTATGTCATTATTATACGAATTTATTTGTCATTTTAAAAATTAAACACATTCACTAACATAACAATGAATAACCTCACTGCATTAAATATACATAACCTTACATTACAATTAACAGTTTACAAGTCGTCGGATTAGTTATATCGATTACATCGATTTTATTTGATAGTTCACAACCATGGTTTTCTCGTTGAGTTTAATTTGTTGGCAGCACTGACAAAACATGACGTCATTTTCCTCTTAGCGGCTAACTTTAGCCCGAGACATACATTTTGACTGGTAGCGGCCAACTTCAGCCCGAAACATACACTCTAGCTGCAAAGGAAGGAGATTAGACGGAGAAGAATCTCAATTTTCATGCAATATATATATAGCTAACAGAGTATGAGATCTCTGGATTGCGTGAACCGATTTTGATGTTCGTGGGCTCAAATGAAAACTTGTTAAAAACCATTTTAAGGAGAGCTTTACTTAAATCATGACAATTGATCATTCATTGAAATAAATTGGTTTAAAAATTGAGATGGCCAAACTTACTGTATAAGTTACGCGGTATTGCTCGGCGGCATAGTCATGTCATTATCTACTTTTATATATACTTGCCGTCGAGACACTACCGTATCTCTTGATTTATAAAATACGTTTGATTTAATATAGGAGATATATATTACCAACCTACCATAATTTAAATTTGTGTACTACTTGCTCTAAACGGAATTGATTATTTATATACAGAGTGTAACAGGGACCCTAGGACAAACTTTAGGAGGAGTTAGGATATGAAAGAATAAACATTTTTTGTTAATATATACCTGGGGTCCCATTGTTTTCGTTGCGAAGATTTGAACCGTCGATTTTCAGGGGGACTGTCCAAATGACCCAAAAGGGGTTGTCGGGTAACGCGCTTTTCCCTGCCGTTGCTCACTGCGGCATTTATTTTACCGAAGTATTGTACGATCTTCTTTCCATCATTTTGGTCTAGTGATCTTTCCTAAATAATGCACTAAACATGAAAATAGCGCATTAAAGACTTTAATGTGAAACTAATTTTTTCTTTCACTGCACTGAATCACTTAACTCGTGAAATGTTTATAATAAATGTTCAATATGTTCGCCGCGACTCGAGACACAACTTACACATAGTTTAATCATGTTAAAAGTTTAATTTCATATTAAAGTCTTTAATGCGCTATTTTCATGTTTAGTGCATTATTTAGTAAATATCACTAGCCCAAAATGAAGAAAGGAAGATCATACGATCCCTCGATAAAATAAATTCCTTGATGGCCTACGACGGGGAAATACGTTACCTGTCCACCCCTATGAGTCAGCTGGACAGTTCCTCTGAAAATCGATGGTTCAAATCTTCGAAACGAAAGCAATAGAATTCCAAGTATATTAACAAAAAATATTTATTTTTTCATCCCCCCTAACTCCTCCTAAAGTTTGTCCCAGGGTCCGTGTTACGCCTTGTATACCATCGTAAAGCAAATGAAAGCCCCTATCATAAATAAAAATTTCTTTTCTGGCACCTCCAAGAAAGTCAGAGACAATCAAGTTTAAATATTTAATATTGATGCCAAGAGTTGTATTCTGCACCAAAAATGTTTACATCTAATTTATATCTCAGGGAATTGTAAAAATCTTTCGAATAAAAGTGATTTTATATGAAAGTATTGATCTCTTTCAGTTCAAAGAATATTCAAGGAAAACTATAAAACTGATATTTTGGCACAACTCTCTATAAGTATGTGTGTGTGCGTGTGAGATAGAAGCTTATAATTCTGTAATACATTATTTTTTATGAGTAAAATAGTTAAATGTTAAGTTAACAAGTGATTCCATGAATGGGGATTTTTCACGCGTTCTTATCTCGCCATATTCTTTTACATACAAATATATACGGGTCTCCATAATATAACTGCATTTATGGCTTAATTCCTTCTTGAATATCAACATTCAGTTGTTTAGTTGTTAGCGACTATACGTTGAGCTAATTTAGTTATAATTGTTAGTTGTTAAATCCAATTTATTTTTACAAAATACTAGTTTTCATTAAGAATTACCACTATGCCACCTGAACACAGAAGAGGAAAATTTTAGCATTCTTAGGTAGAAAAAGGTAGATAATTAATTAATCAACGAAGTTCAATCGTGATTCTACTACTAAAGCGAAGCTTTGACCTCAGCACGTGATCTTTAAATAAATTGTGCTCTAAATGTTTTCCATAAACTTAATTATTTTAAGATGTACCAGATACAAACATATAAATATATGTAGTACTATTTTAATATATACTATATACTATTATATATATAGCACGCATATAAGATAGCATTAATTAATAATAAAGTGTGAAATGCCAAGTATTACAACAATAAACTTGAATCTTTTACAAGCTTGCAAGCCGCGAAGCTAGCAGTACAAAATCAAGGGTGAGTGGGCGGGGAAAATATAATTATAATTTACTAAAACTGGCTGTTCATGTTATGGAACAAGATACAAATTTCTGTTCTTTTTTTGTTCTTTTTAGCCTCTTGGATCATATTTCTTTAAATCTTTGAACCGCCCCTCTTCAGTCTCCCTAGTAGCATTGTTAGATCATTCTTCGCTATCCGTAAAATTAAATTTAGAAATTTTGTCCTCTAACTGTCACCTTTTTTATATCATCTCTCCCAACATCTTAGCTGTAATATTGAACAAAAATAGCCACCTTTCCAAACATGTCAATGGTCAAATTTATATCAGTCGTAATTCTGTTGTTCCGTAAAGGATGATAAATAAATCACAGCATGTAAAATTATTAGAAAGAACGAGAGAGCCAGAGAACGATGCTTGTCAGATCTGAGTTTTTGCATGCTGCGCATGATTTTCTTGAGATCTTAAAAAAAGAATGATAAATAAATAGGAGCGACCTTTGGTAGGCATGCTGTGCACGTCTAGAGGTGATAAATATTTTTTAGAGGAGAAACCACGAGAAAGAATTAAAGGATTGTTGTAATCCAAAGAGATAAAGTTCGATTGTTAAAGATTGTTGGTTCACTGTAGTGTGATATATTGTTTCTCTTTTATTGCAGAGGATTTCGATCTCTTCAGGGTACCATGAAGCAAAGGGAACGAAAGAAATTCACTCTATACTCGATCTATGCTTGGGGATGTGCTACCATTCTTACTGGGATTTGCATCATAATGGATTTCCTTCCCAATGTTCCAGATCACTTTATTCGCCCTCAATTTGGTATACAATCCTGCTGGTTTACTAGTAAGTCTTTATTTTAGATAAAAACATACACTTTTTATTTATCATCATTTTAACAAATAATTATCACGATCTGAGAGTATGGCAAGAACTAATAAATAAATACAAGAAATCACACACCGTTTCCGCAGTATATTATTTTTTGCATAGGGTGAAATTATTGATTATTTTAGTGTGAGATTGATCACTTGGAACATATATTTATTAATATTATATTATTATACAGGATGTTTTGATTAACTGTAGCCAATTCGGAAAGTTTAGATATGGTCTGGAATTCGAAAAAAAAAGTTCCTACAACTTTTCTGCTAGCACCCTTGATTAAAAAGTTATTAATAATTAAAGTTTCTCGATTGCAATAACCATTGCCTTTGGTTAGGAGGAGGACGATTCTATTGGTCGCATTACTAGTCTATAAGCTCGGCAATTCCATACATAATAATACTAACACAAACACACGGGCACATCGACTAGAGCATGTGGTAGGTAGCACTAGTAGCCGAAAGTCAAGCGGGGCTGTCTCGAGTGAGTGCTATAAAAACTATGAAAATATAAACACGCTGGACAAAATTTGTAAACTAAGATTGAAACTTTTGCAATTTTCATTTAATAAGTTTATCATTTCTATCTCTGAATTGTACATATTTTTATGATGAAAATGAGTCCAAACACGACATAATTACGTCGATATTGGAATATAATATACAATTGTAATTAATTAATAATATCGCTAAAAACAATCCTAATTATGTCATGTTTGGACTTATTTTGATCGTAAAAATATGTACAAATAAAAATTATAAATTATAAGCTTATTAATTAACCATTGTGAAAGTTTCAATCTTAACTTAAAAACTTTTGTCAAGCGTGTTTATGTTTTATCCCTTTGCATTCCCCTGTTTTCATACACGGAATAATATGCCCCAAGAGAAAGGGGGCAGCGGAGTGCAAATAGATAATTGCTTCTATAGCACTCACTTGAGACTCAGTCATATGACTTTCAGCTGCTACCATAGGCTCAAGTTAGTGCTTCAATGTATTTGTGTTGGTATTACCATGCATGAAATCTTAGCCCTTATAAGCCAGTAATGCGCGCGACCAATAGAATCTTCCTCCTAATCTAAAGTCAATTGCAATCGCGAAACTTTAATTGCTAATAACTTTCTAATTATAGGTGCTAGCATAAAAGTTGTAGTTTTTTGCTACAGTTCCATCCCCAATATTTAAATTTTTCGAATTGGCTATGGTATACTGCACGCCTTCTATATTTATACTATTGACATATATTCGATATGTAGCATAACACTACATACACTATCTTCTTTGAAATATTTAAACCCTAAAATTTGAATAACTTATTATATTTTTACGTAAGTAATCTCACTTTGAATAACTGTAAAAATTAGTTTTAAATTAAAACTTTTGAGAAAATATCAGAGATTTATAGAATATTGCCACATACAACGCGAGAATGCTATATTGTGTCTGTGTAGTAAACAACATTGATAAAAATGAAATATGCTTGCGGAGGATAGGAGGGGGGGGGGGGGGTGGTGGTTTATTCTGGCAACTTACTGGATTCTATGATTAATATCTTAAGAGTGATCTCCCTTAAACTTTGTGTTACTTGCAGATATATTTCATTCCCTTATTTTTAATAAAAGAATAGAAAGTACGAAGAAGTACAAGCACATTATATACATGCACAACGGATGAATAATCATAACTACATGAAGCTAATGCACAAATAATTCAGTCAGCAGCTTCCTCCTTAGATTACCAATTCTACATCAGATTAATTAAAATTGAGAAAGATAATATTTATAATGCTTTCCTTACAAATAAATGATTCGAACAAATGATTATTATCATAACCAGATAGACTCCATAATTCGTCGAAAAAAATCCATAGAAAAGAGTTTCTATAATGAAATAAACCATTGAGAAAATAGATCCAACTAATCGATTGGCTGAAAGTAACTTGTCATTAAACATTAATGAGTCTATTAACAGCTAGGATTTAGTCTCTACTAGGCGAAATACTTGGGCCTCTCTCTTAATTTTCTTTCACTCTCAAGGATTAAGCCTATATTAAATTAATAGAACTTAAATAGAGGAGACCGGGGCTAAGTCAGCCCTCCTTTTTGTTGACAATTTTCACTATAATATAACTGAGGAGTTAGACCACTCTAGGTTTCTTAAAGGAAAACACGATTATCTTTATTATTATTGCTTTAAAAGTTGCGTAGGTCATAGAAACCACATATTATATTTGTAACATCTGCTGAATTTCCTAAATAACTGTATTTGGAATTTTACTCCATTCATTCGTGGTCAGATCGAACCGCTCTTGTGGTATTTATGGGAAAAAGACAAAGTTATGTACAATTTGTAAGTTTTTAAACATTTAAGCCTGGCCTCCGTGAGAATATTTTTTAAGTTGCAGAACTAACTTGCAATAATTAAAGAAGTAACAATTTTTTTACTCGTTGCCTTGGCAGCTATATGCAAAATAGTAAAAAAAGTATCGGTCTCACTGTACGAGCGAAGGATTAGAAATTATTTATTTGAAGGGGCAAATCAGCAGGGGTTGAAACAAATGTTACTCTCTGCTTGTATAATGATGATCTTGCCATTATATACATATATTTTTCATGTCGTAAGAATGAGAAAGGATTCTAAGCAGCTATAATACTTCCCGAGTAGAAATTTGTTGGGGCACGCCGGATTTTACTTTGGGCCAGATCAGGCTGCAACCTGGCGTGCCGTAAGACGAAAGTCCTGAATTGGGCTCGATCTGGCCCGAATGGTTATCGCCAGATCAGGATTGCCGCAATGGGAACCGATGTGGTCCTGAAGATTTTATCCTATCGCGGGTTTATTATGGAATTCCTGGTTTGGCGCGAGTCTGCATTGGAGTATTACTCCCTATAGTTTGACTTACCAGATTAGCGACTATTCTGGGCCAAAAGTGCGCATATAGCCCTTCATAGTTGAATCTGGCTCTCCTGATTGGCGCCTGGTCTGGGCCGAATCAGAAAGTCAAATCAGGCAAGCCCTGATAGTGCCAAATCTGCGTCTGACCAGTTAATCGGGGCGCAGTCGTGTTAAGATTTTCTATTATGGCCCAAGTCCGCATAGCCCTATCATGGCCAAATCTGGCTCTCCTGACTAGCGCCTGATCTGAGCCGAGTAAAAAAGTCAAATCAGGCTAGCCCTAATAGTACCAAATCTGCGTCTGACCAGTTAATCTGGACGTAGCCGTGTTAAAAAATTTCTGGATTAATTGATCTGGAAAGTTCTAGAAGTTAATCGTATATCTGCCACATATTTTGTTTATTCGTCATTCGTTTTTCCACAGTCATGAGTGATAAACGTATAAACTGCAAACGTTTGGCTTCGCGATTACGTGTTCAATGTTTTCGGGAACGTAAAAAACTAAAACGCGATTTGACGGTAGAATCAACATCTTCCAATAATTCCTTATATTTCGATTCTGGCGAACGTGCAAATGCTCCAAATTTTGTACACCTAAATGAAAATGTTTCGAGCCTGCCAAATTCCAACGAAAGTAACCATTCAATTCGTGAAAGTGATAGTGCAGACTCTCTTTTATATCAGTCTAATCAAGATAACGAAGAATTAAATAAAAATAACGAAGATGATACTGATGTAGATAGAAATGAAGATGAACACACAGATGAAGATGAAGATGAAGACACGAATGAAGATGACATAGAAAAACTACAAAACTGGGCTGCTTCGTCTAATATTCCGCACCAAAAATTAGACAAACTTTTGTGCATTTTAAGAAGAGAAGCATTTCCGCAATGACCAAAAAGCGCTAAAACTTTTTTGGGGATAAACAAAGGGCATTACAAAATAGAGGCTTTTGATGATTGCTCAGAGTTCGTTTATTTTGGAATATCTCATAATTTGAAGAATTTTGTACAAAGCTCCTACCACCAAAATAATAAAATAGAGTTACTATTTAATATTGATGGCATCCCAATATTCAAATCTTCATCAAAACAATTTTGGCCAATTTTATGCTGCATATACCACATAAATCAAGTATAATTACCATTTCCTGTAGCAATTTATGCTGGGCATAGAAAACCAGCTGATGTGGAAAAATATTTGGAGAAATTTATTCAAGAATTAAATACATTGATCACAGAAGGGATAGTAATAAAAAATAAAACTTACAATGTTTTATTAAAAGCATTCATTTGTGACAGACCTGCACGTTCCTTTTTAAAGTGCGTTAAAAACCATGGAAGATTTTATGCATGTGAAAGGTCTAACGTCCAAGGAAATCGAGTTTCAGGTCGAACTGTTTACTTGGATAGTAACTGTTCTATGAGAACTTATAAAACATTTTTTGATCAAATCAATTTACAACATCATACAGGGGTATCTACATTACTTCAAATAAAAAATATAAATATGATTAATCATTTCGTCCTAGATTTTATGCACTTGGCATGTTTAGGCGTTATGAAGAAGCTTTTGGTAGACTATTGTCTTGGCAGCAAATCATTGGCAATAATGAGATACCAAAATAAATCAAAACTCTCAGAAAGACTGCTATACATTCGAGATCAAATACCTTGTGAATTCCAGCGCACCACAAGAGATCTTACAGAAATTCAAAAATGGAAAGCTACAGAGTTTCGTTTCTTTTTACTGTATTGTGGACCTGTAGTTTTAAAAGATTGTCTTGAAGAAAATTATTTAAAAAATTTTCTATTACTTCATGTTGCTTGTAGGATCTTATCATTCAGCTGTGTGGCAACAGAATACAAAAACCAAGCCAAATTGTTGTTAACCAATTTTTTTAAAGACTTGCATAATTTTATATGGCAAAGAAGGTGCGGTTTTAAACATTCACTCGCACTACATTTACCTGAAGATTGTCAGTACTTAAATGCATATTCAAGTAATTTTACTGCTTTCCCATTTGAAAGTGCTTTAGGTAAAACCAAAAAACTATTAAGAAGTGGAAAAAAACCTCTGGCCCAGATTTGTCGTAGGCTAAATGAAGCTTTTTGGACAGGGAACAATAAATTAAAACCCACCTTCAAGTTTCATCAAAAGCATAATAAAAAAACTGTAAAAGTTATTTATAAAGGTTTCACTATAAGCACAAAAGAGCCTAATAACACTGTGTTATTGAAAAATAATGAAAATTTTCAAATAAAATCAATTACTCCATCTAATAATAATCCAAAGAAAAAAGAAATTATAATCAGTCATTATATCTTGAAAAAAGAAGAGACATTAATTAATATATACGTGCAGCGCCGAATTTTTAAACATGTGGAAGGTATTAGGAAATAATAAGAAGATAAAAAATTATTCTTTGGATTTTATTCAGGTGAAAATGGTCAAACTACAGCTTACAAAAAACAACCAAATTAAAACATATGTAATGCCATTATTGCATTGTTGAAAGTAAGCTAATTAGATTCATTTTTTCTGAATAAGACGAAAAATAACATTTTTTATTAAAGCAGAAAACGTCTAAGGAATATTAAAGAGATGATTTAGTGTGTGTGTGTGTGTTTCTTAAAGAGATAGTATGATTGTTTTTTTTCTGTTGGATACAGAATTAAATTATAAACATTTGAAAAATGTATTAGCTTCACTCCGCTTCATCATTTGTTCATGAGTTTCGTGAGAGTGAACATTACGATTTTTTTTACTAATATTTAGTATCGGCAATACAAAATGGAGCATAAATATGCATTAATAGTGTTCTCAGGATATGAAATAAATGAAAAAAAAAGTATAGACATAGTGTCATTATTCTGGATAACGACGGAAAATAAGACTTCTTACTGCAAATTTTCGCAGGAAATCAATAAGAGCAACAGAAAATTATTAAGAGATCTAGTTAAACACTTGAAAAGTCCATTGCCAGAATGGAATAAATATAAAATTGATATCAGAAGCTATGCATGTGTAAGTTATAATCATATTTCTTATTGCAGCAGTGCATTTTCTTTGTTTTTGATAAATTTCTTTTTAATGTATCACTGAACGAAACATTTTTGTAATGTGGTTTATTTTGTAGGCACTTACGAAGCAGCTGAAATAAAACTCCACAAGTTGACTAAAAAGCCTTATGTATTCAGTAGCACAGATTATGAAAATCCAAACCGTGAAAAGCAAAATAAAAATGTTAAATAAAGCAGCAACTATGAAACCAATTTGAAGGATGATGTTGCAAAGATTTTCCAAGAAAGTGTATTCAATCCTGAGGACTCTTATACTGGTAAATTTTATTTATGTCCATATTACTTTTCTTTCATTTGAAGCAAAAATAGCACATAATGTATTTTTCTGCTTAATTATAGTTCCAATAAAACATACATTAAGCTCAAATAATGATAGTTTGAGTGATGACGACCATTATGCATCAAGTTCAGCTTCACTGTCACCACTAATCAAAAAGATGAAAACTTCAAATCAAGATAAACCTAGAGAGGACTATGGTGGAAAAATTGGTATGAAAATTCAAACATATTAGTACCTATAATATTAAATTAAATACCTTGTTCAATACTACAGTATTTTCTATGCTGATTTTTAAATAAAATCAAATTTAGCAAGCTTACCTTATATATAAACATTATCATCATTTTTCAGATGGCCTAGAAAAATTAATAAATAAGCGGTTTGACCAATTAGTAGCTCAAGTGGGAACTGCTGTTAAAGAAATCATCAATTTGCAGCAAACGCTAGCCACAATACAAAATACTACAGTAATTAACAAATTTCAATTATCAAAAACCAAGAATGACGTACCAATTCCTTTTTACACATTGGAAGACTTTTTGGAGTATGATAGTAAAATTAAAGCTGATGAATCTTTTGAAAATGATTGTGTAAGTGGCTCTATTATTGTAAAACTCATTGATTTAAGAATGTATGATGTACAATAATTAAATTTCTATTTGCTTCAGGCGGCCATAATGTGGCCATTAATTGAACCAAGTCAAAAGCTCACAAGAACCTTGACTACCATTCTCTCCAGATTTCTCACAAGAGACGTAGTTATCAATTTTACGGCTATAAAGAAAATGAAAGGCAAATTAATATTCCGGGTTACAAATTTCTGCAAAATCCTATATGGTAACTGTTGATTTCATTTAAAGTAGAATATTGGAAAAATTAGGAACGACTAACTACTTATATTTCTTTGTTCCTACGTTATGTAAACTTTTATGTGTGGGAAACTTGATTATACTTACAGTTATAAATTACTTTTTAGATATCATGCAGAAGGTGTGCAATGGATCTTCAAATATATCTCCAGTACGAGAAAAGAATTTTTATGAAGCATTAGGAGCAGTAATAAGTAACGCAAAAGATTGGGAAGGCCACAGAAAATCGAGAGGAACTACTAAAGAAGCTTCATAGTTTTGCTTGATTTTGTTTATTGCTTTGATATACATTTAGTATTTTCAATAAATTATTTAATTAACTAGCAACACTATCACATAATTTTTGTATAAACTGATTTTATAGACAAAACCTCTAATAAAACAAATTTGAAAAGTTATACCTTTCTAATCTCACATTTTTATCCATTAAAAATAAATGTATTCTGTTAAATTTTGCAGGTCGAATCACAGGTCACTTTCCTTAACTAAACTTTGTGCATATACGGTGAAGCGCTGGCAATGTGTATTTAATATGTAAAATACACCTAAAAGTGGAGAAACTAACTGATGAATAATGCTGATAGTATTCACAAACACTGCCACATAATTTCACATTTTACAGTAACTGCATAATTGGTGCATCTCCTTACAATTACACAAGAAACAAGCTATTGTTCCTTTCAGATTTATTAAGAGAAAGTTTTATACGTCATTTAAAATTTGTCCTTCGCTGTTTTCATCTATAGGGAACGTGCGGCAGACATAAACGTTGTTAAGTACGGTCAGTACGGTCCCTATTATAGTTTATTTCGAAATCAGCTGTCAGAGTATATATTCATATCCGCGACAATTTAATTCTATACTCATAAAATGAAAAAAGTATCGTACATTCAAAAATTCTGGAAATTAATTTTTATAATTAATATTATGATGTTGATACAACAGTATAAATAGTGCTACTGTACCATTATTTCTTCATATATCACATGAACGGTAATTTAGCATCGATTAGCTTTAGTTAAATCTTTAAACGGTCTCTTTTCTAATACAATTTATGGCATAAATATAAGTTGCATTTTGCTATTCTTTACATTAGTTTACGTTTGGAATATTAAGAATTAATAATAAAACAATTCATTAAACCTCATTAGGGTACAACTAAACATTCAAAAATAACACAGTATAACAGTTCTAGGATAGCCGAGTGGATAAAGTTGCTGGTTACTGCGGTGAAATTTGACTGTTCCAGGTTCGAGTCCCCGTCACGTAGAAATATAAATAAATTAATTTCCAGATTTTCTTTGATTAATAATAATATTGATTGATTATTAATGATAATATATTTATTTGCAAGTAATATATATGTGGTGTATCTATGTGAAATAATAATTAAAAAATTTTCCTTTTTTACTTTTTTGAACCCATTTGCCTGGTCAGGGCCAGCCTGGATTTTTCAAATCAGCACCAAATCATTTTGGCCTAACTAAGGCCAGGTTTGCAGCTCAAACTCGCATCAAATCCGTTTTGCCCGACTAGGGCCATTTACGCCGAGGCATTACATGCCCAATCCGGGCCGGATTCGATTTTTTGACTAGGGCCAGATTTGCAGTTCTAACTCGCACCAAATCCGTCTTGCCTGACTGGTCCCATTTCCGCCGAGGCGTTATATCCCCAGTCGGGGCCAGATCCGATTTTCTGACTAGGGCCGAATTAGAAACATGGAATGCCAGACGGAATGCTAGACTCGGCCCTGACTGGAGCCCCAACAAATTTCTACTCGGTGGCAAGCTAATGCACAATGCATCTCGTTTGCGGAAATATCGCTGTCTCAGAGAGCAAAATGGACAAAAATTAACATATAAATGCTCAGTAAGCAAGCAAAGGAGGATAATATCAATTCGGAATGTCAAATGTATATACACTATATATAAATATCGCTAATTAAAGGTTAGATAAAATTTTGTGAGATTTATTAATATTCAAAACTTATTTAAACGTATTTTTCCTGAAACCACGCTTTTAAAACTGGACGGAAATAAATGTGAAATAAATTTTTACCAATCGTTTTGAAATTTGTACCAGGCTTTAACAACTAGAGTATCTACATAAATATATAGGGTTTTTTCTATTTGCGTGATTTTTATGTTATTATCAATGACTTTAAGATTTTTGTCTGAAATTTTTCCAATGATTTTTAAAATTCGCACCAAATTCTTAAAAATCAATATTTTCAAAATGCCCTATATGTAAGGTAGATGTACCACTTACAGACTATGTCCCAGTGTTTGGCTATTGATTGAATTTTAATGTCTATTAAGGATTTATTTACTTAAAGAAGCATTTTTTGATCGAATTTATGTTTATTCAACATTCAGCTGTATGTGTAACAAATTATTTAATTAAAATTTTGCTGCGACTCTTTTCAATAATTGTTACAATTTCCGAACAGGAATACGTAACAAAGTTTAACAGAATTTGTAACTTTTATAACTATGAAAAGATCTACAATCATTAAGAAAATAGTTGTTGTTATATAAAATCAATCAATAAAAACGAATGATTTGTAAAAATATAAGAGTATTTACAAAACTTAACAAAAGTGCATATTTGTCTTTAAAAATTTATTTTCTTTAAAAATTAACAAGGCCATGTACTGTTACGTAACTGTCTTTACCGCCTAAAAACTAAACATTAGTCCAATTATTGGGCATGTCGCCATTTTGAACATGCTCGCCGGGTGTACCAGTATCAAATAATTTGGTTTAATACATTATTTACCTTGAAAAACCTTAGTTTTTGTCTCTTCTAATTTTGCAAGTACTTATGTCAATTATGTATAATTACTGGAGCAATTTTTTATTAAGTTTTTCTATATCCCTTGTTTTTAAAATCCTAATTGCATACATAACTTATAATTTTTAGCTTAACCATTGAAAATCCTACATTACTACTTCCATGGGAAAAATTAAGAGAAATATTAAAAGTAAAACACCATATGTAAAAAAATATAGTCAAAATGATGTTTATTCTGCTTTGGCTGCAATAAAAAGTGGGATCAGTACGTATAAAGCAGCAGCTTCTTTCAATGTGCCAAGAAGCACTCTTTATGCTAAAGAAAAAGAAATAATTCCTGTTGAGTGCTCTAGAGGTCCTAACACTTATTTATCTTTGGAAGAAGAAAAAATTATAGTTGAATGGATATTTTATTGCAGTGAAAGAGAGTTCTCCATAACAAAATCACAACTTCTCGATTGTGTCCAAAAACCAGTAGTAGAATTAAAACGAGAAACTCCTTTTAAGGACAATAGGCCAGGAAGACATTGGTTTGAGGGATTCTTTCGCAGACACCCTGAAATAGCTCTGTCAGCCAGAGTTTATCAGCATGTAGGGCTTCTGCGACAGAAAATGTTTTAAGAAAGTGGTTCCATGAAGTGGAACTTTATTTAGAAAAACTGCAACTATTCAACATTCATCCATCTAGAATATATAATCTTGATGAAAGTGCTTTCTTTCTAATACCAAAAGCTGATAAAATTTTAGCACGTAAAGGTTCAAAATCTGTTTACAAAGTAGTAAATGGAGATGAGAAGGAAAGCTTGACTGTACTATTTACTGTTAATGGAAGTGGTGATATGTTACCTCCAATGATTCTGAATTGGTATGAAAGAATGCCTGCAGCTATAATAAACAATTTACTTTCTAAGTGGATTGCTGGAACTACTGAGAGAGGATGGATGACAGGCAAAAGTTTTTATATGTATGTAAAGACCAAGTTTTATCCATGGCTTGTGAAGAACAATATAGAGTTTCCAGTAATACTTTATGTAGATGGTCATGTTTCACAACTCACTTTACCTTTATCTAAATGTTGCAAGCAAAATAAAATAGAACTAATTGCTCTATATCCCAATGCAACGCATATAATGCAACCTCTTGACGTTGCAGAGTATTTCATTCAATGAAAATGAAATGGAAGAAAGCAATTGATCAGTGGAGAGTTGATAATGCAGGGCAGAGATTAAAAAAAGAATATTTTGCTCCAATTTTAAAGACAGCATTAGATTCGATATTCAATTTACCTGATATAATTATAAACGGTTTTCAAACATGTGGTGTCTCCATTCTGTGCAGACGCAGTAAATTATAATGTATTAAATAAAACACACAATATTGGTGGGAAATGTAATGAACCAGAACAGGAAAATGTACACAGTCCATCAAACAGAAGTCAAGAGGAAGTTAAAATTCATTTAAAATACTTTGAAAACTCATTATACTTGGAAGATTTACGTGAGTTTAAAAATGTACTCTTAAGCGGAGCTTTCGAAGTTAAAAATAAGGAGAACGAAGGCCTATTTAACTATTCGATAGGTTTACGAAAAAATGCTGGAGAAAGTATAAATAGTTATTAATTACGATTAAAATAAATAATTTTTATATCATTAATTAAAGAGATATAATCTAATTATTTTATGGATTTTACCAAAGACTCTTTCACACTCTACTATTTAATTGGTTTTAATCGAAAAGTTTTACTATAGGATATAATACAGATGGCATTCCTGTGACAAATACTACTTTAAATAAAGAGTCAATACAGATATTAGATTCTGTACATTATAACTCATCGACTGATATAAATATGAATACTATTAAATGTACAAGTAGCGAAGACTTAGATATTTTAATAGTATCGGAGAATAATATGCTTGTAGAAACTATTAAAAATTGTACAGAAAAATGTTATTTCATAAAAACTTGCTTGATTGAAGGTTTGTTAATTTCATTTCTTAAACAAATATGCATTATAATTTTAATTCAAATTAATAAATCGCTTTTTTCTAACATTTCAAATTTAAATGAAATACAGTTAAATGTGATTGAAGATGGGACAGCAGAAATGAATGAAGCAGCTAATATTGTGAACTTAGATATGCTGGAACCTAACACGGTGGAAACTAATAGAATACAATCTGATATGTAAATGAAAACATCGAATTAGATGCAGTGTCTGAGTATATAATAACTACAGATACAGATAAAAGTAAGTACAGTTCTTTTCATAGATAGTTTAATAATAATTAAACTTCAGCTAAAATTTATAAATTACATATTATAGATTTGCAAATGGAGTGCGACGATGCCATTGATTCTTCTTTAAAAATAGGAACAAAACCATTGGAAAAATTGAATAATAATATTTTAAATCAAACGATGTTTAAAAGTATTGAAAATATAGACATGCAACCATTGAAACCTGTCACAATTCTTGAATGTGCTGATGAGTGTTTGAATAAAACCGATAAAATTGAAGGTTTCCTTAAAATATGACTTTATAATTGAATCGTATAAATAAATTATTCTAATCTTAATATTTTCATTGTAGAAGTGATGGACGAAGAAAAACAAAATAATATGAAATTTAATTTATCTTCCCCATTTCGAAAGGCGCTATATTGGCCTGATGAAGAGAAGAAACAGAATAAAAAAAAATAAAGAAGAAAGTCTCTACTATTTTAACCTCCGAGGAATGGCAAGAATATCAATCACTAATAGAGGGAAACAAATGAAAATTGAGGAGAGAAAAAGGATTAGAGAAGAAGCAAAAGTTAAGAAGGCTCAGGAACAAGAAATTAAAAAGGTTGCAATGAAAGAAAAGAAAAAAATTAATGAAGAAATAAAGCGTTTACAACAACAAAAAAAGGAAATGAAAGTAGAATATATTAATAAAATATAGTGCAAAAACTGTTCTGTACTTATCAGTTTCATCTTATAATTATTTTTGAATGATTTATTATAAATATATTTATAATTATATTTTACTAAAATGTTTACATTTTTTTACTAATTTGGCGTAAAACCATCTAATTACTTTCTTTTGTACCCAATTAACAATTAAAATTTATTTATTATTTTTTTATTTCTTAATATTTGATTTAAAAATAAATAGTCAGTTATTGGCAATATGATAGACAAAAACTCGGACTTTGCATTTTTTATATAGTCATGTACAGGTACTATGTATCTCCCTACATTTTTCCTTATTGAGAGATAATTAATGCAATTAATAAGGTTTCGTCTATACACATTTGACAGAAAAAAATAGCATCTTTTTGTAATAATGAATATTTATTGCGATAAATTTACTTTCCATTATATAATTTCAATATTCGCCTTTTATTACGCTAATTAGCCAGTTTTTGGTACATCTACCTTATACTGACATTTCTATAGCTGTTTTTATATAAGCTCGAAAAAATTTTCGATTTTTACTTCGGATTGAAAATTGCAGAGGATACGTTTCCATTCATTTAGTTCTATAAAAAACGAGGCACCATGGGAGATAATTTGTATATTCGCCATTTTGTTGTAAATAATTATAAAAAAATACCGTTTCTTAAACTTGGATTGTTACTTTATAATAATACATATAGACAAGTAGAATTAATTTGATTTTTTTGCCAAATAAATTGTAAAATTGTTCTACTGGTTCCTTCTGCTAGACTGGTCTAATACTTCAATAAAAACTATTTATCCTTTCTAAGAAGAAGGACGCTGTTTCTCTCTCTCAAACCAAGTAAAATTTTGTTATATATACTACCTATAATCTGTTTGAAAATTGGGACGGCCGAACTAACTATATAAGAGAAGCAGTGCCTCGACGTCGGTATAAGACATGTCTTCATCTACTTTTATATGTACTTGCCGTCGAAACACTACCATGTCTCTTGGTGTACACTGAGAGAAAAAATTATTCGAAATAAATAAATATCATTTGAATCGAATAAATTAGCTGTTCTAATACTCCTAAGCGAGCGGTTTATTTAATTGTATGAAATTTGCTTCAATCTAACACATAATTTGTTTAAAATATTTCATTAAAGCAAACAATAGTATATTTTGTTACAAGGGACGAAAGTTGACGATTGTGAACGAGTGTGAAGTTGGCAGCACGAGCGAAGCGAGGGCTGCCATCACACGAGTACAATTGTCAAGTAGTCCCGAGTAACAAACGATATTTTTTATCACGAGTGCATTACAGATGTCCAATGTATGAATAAATTATTTAGCAGTAATTAATTGTAACTAAAGAGTTAATGAAACAACAAATGAAAGAGTACGTAAAAGGGTAGATGCAGGGATTGAAGGTAGCGAACTTAAGGAGGACGTGGGGAGGGGGGGGGGGGTTCGGGGGCGCAGCCCCCGATGGGGGTGCAGGGGGCGAAGCCCCCGCCGGGGGAACGGGGGCGTAGCCCCCAAAAATAAAAACAAAAAATTTGCATATGCAAAAAGAACCTATTATGAGTAAAAAATTCGATTATGGTACTAATAAAACAAAAGAAATACGATAAACATCTTGTCCGTGCTGCTGTTTTATCGATTAAACAGTCATTACATTTTCCGTAAGATACCCGAAAAATAATTATGCCACTAGTTGTGCTTTAAAATTTGTATTGTTTGTTTTCTTATTAATAAACCTAACGCTATTAAGAGAAAGAGGGAGAATTTGAGCAATAATTTAAAGTTTCAGTTTATGAAAAAATAGATAAAATTGAAGTTGCAGATAAATGTAAGATTCTGTATATCCCGGATAACCTTTTTCAGAGTTTATTAGTTTCCTCATGAAAATTAAACCGAACCTTTTTATTAAATTTCTTATATGGTCAATAGTAACTATATTCAGCCCGTGTGGGAAGTACTATACTTTTGTCCCTTGGGAGGAAAGTAGCCACTTTCCACCCTAGAGAGGAAAGTATGGGGCCGAAAGTGAAGTTAGCCTCTATTGTGCATGCGCGACTATACTGGCATGAAAAGATTCATTTTCGATCCCAAAAACTAGACTGAAATCAGGCACTTTCCATGCACGAGTGATAAAAAATATATTTCATTCAAAGGGGTCTTTTTTAAAAGAAGGAGAATTCATAATCATTTCGAACAATTATAAGTTTCGTTTAAAAAATATTTACTTGAAACCACATTTGACTTATACAACCACTAAGCGAAATTTTGGTTGAAGTCGATATTTGCTCCGGTCAACTGTATATTTATTCCACTGTAACAAATATCACAATAACTGAAGGAAATATTGATTTAAACCAAATGTACATTTGTGTCATCCACTAAGCAAAATTTTGGTTCAAGTCGATAATTCCTCCGGTCAACTGTATATTTATTCCACTGTAACAAATATCACAATAACTGAAGGAAATATTTATTTAAACCAAGTGTACATTTGTGTCAACCACTAAGCAAAATTTTGGTTCAAGTAGATATTTCTTCCGGTCAACTGTATATTTATTTCACTGTAATAAATATCACATTATCTGAAGTAAATATTTATTTAAACCAAGTACAAACTTGTAACAGCCACTAAACAAAATTTTAGTCGAATACGATATTTATTCTAGTCAATTATATAATTTTTTGATTGGCTTAAATTATATTTTATGTGAAATAAATATTGTCCCACGTAAGTATATATGTGTTAAATAGTAAAATAATAATTATTCGTTTTAAATAATGTAAGTTACTGTGAAAATCATTATATTTCAATGAAATAAATGAATTGCTTTATTCAGATAAGAATACGATTAAAATAATAAAACGTAAGCTCAGTTTTAGTTACCGATTTATTTCTTTTAAACAAATATCATTATTGAAGTGATGAAAAGATTATTTGAATCAAAGAACTCCTTTTCTCAGTGACACATTATTGTTTTTATATTCTGCGACGTTACCAGAATTCCATGGCCCACTGAACTTTTGCCTTTGTAATACACACTAGATTTGAAGGATCGTTAGTTGCATGTTATACATGCATGTGGTTCTTCTATCCCTGTGCACTGGTATTTTACGTTTAATCCTTCAAATGAGTACTGAAAGCAACTTCACAAACGTGCATATTAACTAATTTGAAATAGCAGATTATTTGAATAAAAGTACTTACTTGTGTTGACGTGCTGATACCTGTGAAGAAATGAAGTTTTTAAAAAGGTTGATATTATTGATGTACACATATACACATTTTACACTTACCGTTAAGGCAAATCCATTAAAGTTCTCATTTATAGTTATAAACACAATTTTGCTTATATACAAGGTACATGTCACTGTGCCACTTGCGAGAAACTTGTAAACAAATTACGAGAGGAAATGCCTTCTAGCGGAATTTTCAGTAAATACCAATTTTTAAGAAGCTTATTTGTTTGCTCTGATAAAAGACCTATTTCCTAATGATATATACTTTTTTTGAATCATACATTTGTACATTTAAAATGAATAAATGAAAAGCTCAGAACTAAACGAATCAGTCATTTGAATTAAACATAATAGATTAGGAACCTATAAATATCTAATTGTTTAATAAATAGATATTTAAGAAAATAAACAAGACACTGTTCTCTACAAAAAAGTAACTTATCTGAATAAAATAACAGAATATTTCAGCGAAATACTTGTTTGTTTAACTTAAAAAACTACATAATTCTTTAAAGAAAGGTTTGTTTTATTTTAAAATTGATTTATTTGGTTTACTTATGCTTCAACTGTAGTCAAATATGTGTTGACATTAATTATATTTGGTATTTCTAATAAATATATGCGAACTAACATGGAAATAAATGAGTCATTTCAATCCAAAAATATATATTTGAAACATTTGGAGATTTATTGTTTTAAATTTACAAATTTTGGAATCACTGCAATCATTTGATTCCTGGCATAGAATAATTTGTTTTTAATTAAAAAATTAAATACTTAAATTAAACAATGAATATTTCGATCCAAATATGGTTATGTGCAAATATGGTTCGTGTCCGTTTTTGGGTGGGGGTTGTCCCCCTGGCCCCGACCCTAAGGCCCCGCCCACCACCCCCACCCCCCCCTATTTTCTTTTTCAAAACCCCGCGCGCATTTTTCCCGCCGCCGAGGGTGCAACGCACCTGGATGCGCGCCGCCGACATGGCCCCGACCCCGTCGGCAAGGCAGTGAGTATCTTTATCAGCATGAAAAAGGTAAGTTTTTTGCTCTCTCTATCTCTCTCTCTCCCTCCACTTTAAGAGAACATAATTGCCTGCACGAGTAAATTTCGATGAGCTGTGTGTGTGTGTGTGTGTAAGCGCACATGCATGCATGCATGCATGAATAATGTAATCGATTATACATCAAAATGCATTTGCTGATGCATCGATACACGAACTTCAAAGACTTCTTATAAGGAATAATGTATTCATTTAGTCGTCAGCTTATGAACTTCCATCCGCTAATAAAGTCTAATTGGTTGGACATCGATGCAATTTTATCGTCGGCACGTGTAGAAAAAGAACTATATTTAACTGAATGAGGCCTAACAAAGTCTGCTTTATCAATATCAATAAGTTATATCCCCATTGTGTTGGGGTTTTGAAAATTTTTAAACGTCTCTTCCTATAAAGTCGTGATTATTATATTTTAATGTTAAAGAGCTTAAAAAAAAAGGGGTGTGTATATATAGTGAAGCTTTCTACGAGAGTAATGAAGTTATTGTTCTGTCAACCATCACGACAGTTTGGTCTTCAGCGAAAAAAAGTTTTTATTTAATCATAAAATTTAGTGTCTGAGTGTGTAAAACAAAAAAATGGATAAGCTACAAATAATAAATCAAGACATAAATGCTCCTGTTAAGTATTTACCTATAATTAATATAAAATAATTAAAATTGAAAAAATTGTATAAAGTTTCAAAAATTAAAAAAGTTAACACAACTTATGGATTGAGAATAGTTATAGAAATAGATTCAAAGTGGAGTATGTTTTTAACTGGATCTATTAGTTCTAAAATTATTGATATATCTCACAGATTTTTTTATCTTGAGAATCTGGCGAAAAATTCGAATCTTTATATAAAAATGTATGATGCAGATAAATTTGTTTTTGAAAGAAGAATTGTAGATGAATGTGAAAAAATAAAGAGAAAGGAAAAACGAGTATGGATGAATGTGAAAAAAAAAATCAATCATCAATAAAGGCAAAAAGTAAGTTAACAATTTTCTTTGATTATCAAGAATTTATGTATTGTCTTTTTTTTCTAATTATACAGTATTTTATTATAGAAGGAAACTCTGTAAAGATGACGAAGAAGAGGTAGAAGGAGAAGATTTGCTGAACGAAGAGGAGGAGGAGGAGGAGGAGGAGGTGATTGAATTGAAAGATTCATCGGAATAGTGCATTGATTATTCATTTTATAGAAAAAACCTATACACTTTCTATGTATTAATTGCTAATTCTCGTAGATGTGGGTTGTATAAAAGCTACAGACCAGTCTCATTCGTTTTAAGCTTAAAGCGTAACGTACTATCTGGTTTACAATATACAGATTTTGTTTGAATAAGAAAAGAAAAAGAGACCAGAAAACAAAAAAGAATTTTAATAACAGTATCAGTAAAGTGTTGTTATTGTTGTTGTGTTGAAAAAATTCGAAGAATATTAAAAATGTACGTTGACTTTCAAGGATTCAGATTAGCAGATAAATCATTTATTACTAAGGAGTTTGCTATTTTGGATAAAAATAAAGTGGGGTGTTATGTATTTTCACCTCTTTTTCATTTAATAATTTAAGTGATGAAGAAAGAAAAACAGCTAGATGGTTAACAAACAACCATCATAGTTTTAATTGGTCTAACGGTTACATTGATTATAAATACCATAAAAATATAATAACCAAGTATATCAAAGAAAACAGTGGAGTTGATGTTTATGTGACAGGATCTGAAAAAGTTACATATTTGAAACACATTGTAGGTAATGTAAACGTTTATGATCTAGATGATTATAAGGATTATCGAGTGAAAGATTATGTCAAAGAAAATCTTCCACAATGCATAACTCATTCTGGTATTTGTGCTTTAAGAAATGTATATTTGTTTAAACAAAAACATAATTAAAATTTTGTATTTATATATATGTATGTTATAATTATCATAATAAATACTAAATAACTTAGTGTTAAAATAATAATAATAATTTTTCCTTTACCACGTGTATAGAGGATATTGTTCTTTCTCATTCACATTTTTACTCATAGATATAAATATACAAGATGTAGTAGACTTAACCGAAATCACGAGTTTTTTTACTTTTTTCAATCAATTAACAACCTTCAACTTCCTTATTCATGCTTGTTTAGACAGTAATTTAATAAGATGTAATAGACTTACTTGGAGTCAATGAGTTACTTTATTTAATTTTTTTTCTGGCACGTGTATAGAAGATAATAGTTTGTCAATTAACAATTTTTTTCTTTTTTCCTATCAACACGTGTCTCTACAGTTTTTTTTTTGAAGTCAATGATTTAATCAATTCAAATTTTCATTTTTTTCTGGCACGTGTATAAAAGATACTAGTTTGTTAATTAACATTTTCCTTTTTTTCTTTCAACATGTTTGTATCTCTACAGATTTTTGTAGAGGGGACTCACTGTATAAAACAAGATGTTTGGTAGATTCGATAGTTTTTAGTTTTGCTTCACGCAAACCGTTTACATTTAACAAGTGATAGTACATTTTTCAACGAAAATGCAGTGTGGATACATTATGTTCTTACTTGCTGGATTTATTTCAATTATAATAAACGAAAGTAGTCAATATGATAAATTTATGATAGATTTTTTGATAAAATTTGGATATCTTAGTAAAATTAATAATAGTTCTAATGCAGATGAATTAAATTGGTTGAAATATACCAATGAAGAAATAGAAACTGGTATGACGTTATTTAAGCAATACTATAATTTAGTGCATGAGAGTTCATTTAATGAAATAATTAAATCTATGAAAGAAGACAGATGTGGTGTAAAAGAAAATGTTTTCAATCTTAATCAAGAACAATTGAAATGGAATAAAAAGAAATTATATTGGCATTTTATTTTGGGATTACCAGAACAAATTGCTACTACTGTTGAAGTATTTAAAATATGGAGTAATATGACAGGTTTAGAATTTAATCACACTAATGAAAAGCAATACGCTGATGTAGTTATATCGTTTGAATATGATAATCACTATTATAAATTAGAACCAAACATCAAATGTACTGTTCATTTAACAGATAATGTTTTAGGACATGCTTTTCTTCCTGATAAAGAAAATAGCCCGAGAGAGATTCATATACGAAGACGTATAAACTGGTTTTATGGTTTGGGAGAAATACCAGAAGAAAAACCTAGTCTTTTTTATGTTTTAATGCATGAAGTTGGTCATACATTAGGGCTTTCTCATAATCATGAGGGAAGACTAATGCAACCTACTTATTTATTTTTTAAAAATACTAATGATAACTTATTTAATAATATTGACATATTAGATATACAAAGATTATATAATATTGAAAATAATGATAATGACAATCAATAGGTTAATAGAAATAAAATTTCTACTACTACTATTACTCCTTCTGTCAGCACTACTAAACCAACTACTATTGCTCCTCCTGCTATAACAACTAAACCAACAACTAGAGTAATTAAAAAATCTTACTATCGTCCTAAAAATGAAATACCACAAGAATATGATGATGTATGTGAAACATCGTCTAAAGATTTTGTTTATTTAATTACTGATGGTAAACTATTCATTATGTACGGAAAATGGTTTTGGCACTTTGAAGTTCATAGAAATAAAAAAAAAGATATTATAGAAATGGAAAATTAATTAGAGATTTTTTAACATTTTTACCGAGTTATTTTACTAGAATAACAGCAATACATGAAATAGGTGTTGGTAAAATAGTATTATACTCAGATAATAATATATATATATTCGATGCTCTTACTAGAGAATTAGACTCAGGATATCCAAGAACATATCAACAATTATTAGGTAATTATGTTAATTATGATGGTGTTAAAGCAGCTGTTTTAACAAATTCTGGAAATTAAATACAGTAACTCATTGACTCCAAGTAAGTCTATTACATCTTATTAAATTGCTGTCTAAACAAGCCTGAATAAGGAAGTTGAAGGTTGTTAACTGACAGAAAAAAGTAAAAAAACTCGTGATTTCAGTTAAGTCTACTACATCTTGTATATTTATATCTATGAGTAAAAATGTAAATGAGAAAGAACAATATCCTCTATTCACGTGGTAAAGGAAAAATTATTATTATTATTTTAACACTAAGTTATTTAGTATTTATTATGATAATTATAACACACATATATATAAATACAAAATTTTAATTATGTTTTTGTTTAAACAAATATACATTTCTTAAAGCACAAAACCAGAATGAGTTATACATTGTGGAAGATTTTCTTTGACATAATCTTTCACTCGATAATCCTTATAATCATCTAGATCATAAACGTTTACATTACCTACAATGTGTTTCAAATATGTAACTTTATCAGATCCTTTCACATAAACATCAACTCCACTGTTTTCTTTGATATACTTGGTTATTATATTTTTATGGTATTTGTAATTAATGTAACCGTCAGACCAATTATAAAACCATGATGGTTTTTTGTTAACCATCTAGCTGTTTTTCTTTCTTCATCACTTAAATTATTAAATGGAAAAGGAGGTGAAAATACATAACACCCCACTTTATTTTTATCCAAAATAGCAAACTCCTTAATAATAAATGATTTATCTGCTAATCTGAATCCTTGAAAGTCAACGTACATTTTTAATATTCTTCGAATATTTTCAGCACAACAACAATAACAACACTTTACTGATACTGTTATTAAAATTCTTTTTTGTTTTCTGGTCTCTTTTTCTTTTCTTATTCAAACAAAATCTGTATATTGTAAACCAGATAGTACGTTACGCTGTAAGCTTAAAATTTTAAGCTTAAAGCGTAACGTACTATCTGGTTTACAATATACAGATTTTGTTTGAATAAGAAAAGAAAAAGAGACCAGAAAACAAAAAAGAATTTTAATAACAGTATCAGTAAAGTGTTGTTATTGTTGTTGTGCTGAAAATATTCGAAGAATATTAAAAATGTACGTTGACTTTCAAGGATTCAGATTAGCAGATAAATCATTTATTATTAAGGAGTTTGCTATTTTGGATAAAAATAAAGTGGGGTGTTATGTATTTTCACCTCCTTTTCCATTTAATAATTTAAGTGATGAAGAAAGAAAAACAGCTAGATGGTTAACAAAAAACCATCATGGTTTTAATTGGTCTGACGGTTACATTAATTACAAATACCATAAAAATATAATAACCAAGTATATCAAAGAAAACAG
Organism: Prorops nasuta; assembly: GCF_024137725.1. Taxonomy (NCBI): domain Eukaryota; kingdom Metazoa; phylum Arthropoda; class Insecta; order Hymenoptera; family Bethylidae; genus Prorops; species Prorops nasuta. The sequence goes on from NW_027116806.1 coordinate 3,544,499, forward strand.
TGGAGTTGATGTTTATGTGAAAGGATCTGATAAAGTTACATATTTGAAACACATTGTAGGTAATGTAAACGTTTATGATCTAGATGATTATAAGGATTATCGAGTGAAAGATTATGTCAAAGAAAATCTTCCACAATGTATAACTCATTCTGGTATTTGTGCTTTAAAAAATGTATATTTGTTTAAACAAAAACATAATTAAAATTTTGTATTTATATATATATGTGTGTTATAATTATCATAATAAATACTAAATAACTTAGTGTTAAAATAATAATAATAATTTTTCCTTTACCACGTGAATAGAGGATATTGTTCTTTCTCATTTACATTTTTACTCATAGATATAAATATACAAGATGTAGTAGACTTAACTGAAATCACGAGTTTTTTTACTTTTTTCTGTCAGTTAACAACCTTCAACTTCCTTATTCAGGCTTGTTTAGACAGCAATTTAATAAGATGTAATAGACTTACTTGGAGTCAATGAGTTACTGTATTTAATTTCCAGAATTTGTTAAAACAGCTGCTTTAACACCATCATAATTAACATAATTACCTAACAATTGTTGATATGTTCTTGGATATCCTGAGTCTAATTCTCTAGTAAGAGCATCAAATATATATATATTATTATCTGAGTATAATACTATTTTACCAACACCTATTTCATGTATTGCTGTTATTCTAGTAAAATTACTCGGTAAAAATGTTAAAAAATCTCTAATTAATTTTCCATTTCTATAATATCTTTTTTTTTTATTTCTATGAACTTCAAAGTGCCAAAACCATTTTCCGGCCATAATGAATAGTGTACCATCAGTAATTAAATAAACAAAATCTTTAGACGATGTTTCACATACATCATCAAATTTTTGTGGTATTTCATTTTTAGGACGATAATAAGATTTTTTAATTACTCTAGTTGTTGGTTTAGTTGTTATAGCAGGAGGAGCAATAGTAGTTGGTTTAGTAGTGCTGACAGAAGGAGTAATAGTAGTAGTAGAAATTTTATTTCTATTAACCTATTGATTGTCATTATCATTATTTTCAATATTATATAATCTTTGTATATCTAATATGTCAATATTATTAAATAAGTTATCTTTAGTATTTTTAAAAAATAAATAAGTTGGTTGCATTAGTCTTCCCTCATGATTATGAGAAAGCCCTAATGTATGACCAACTTCATGCATTAAAACATAAAAAAGACTAGGTTTTTCTTCTGGTATTTCTTCCAAACCATAAAACCAGTTTATACGTCTTCGTATATGAATCTCTCTAGGGCTATTTTCTTTATCAGGAAGAAAAGCATGTCCTAAAACATTATCTGTTAAATGACCAGTACATTTGATGTTTGGTTCTAATTTATAATAGTGATTATCATATTCAAACGATATAACTATATCAGCGTATTGCTTTTCATTAGTGTGATTAAATTCTAAACCTGTCATATTACTCCATATTTTAAATACTTCAACAGTAGTAGCAATTTGTTCTCGTAATCCCAAAATAAAATGCCAATATAATTTCTTTTTATTCCATTTCAATTGTTCTTGATTAAGATTGAAAACATTTTCTTTTACACCACATCTGTCTTCTTTCATAGATTTAATTATTTCATTAAATGAACTCTCATGCACTAAATTATAGTATTGCTTAAATAACGTCATACCAGTTTCTATTTCTTCATTGGTATATTTCAACCAATTTAATTCATCTGCATTAGAACTATTATTAATTTTACTAAGATATCCAAATTTTATCAAAAAATCTATCATAAATTTATCATATTGACTACTTTCGTTTATTATAATTGAAATAAATCCAGCAAGTAAGAACATAATGTATCCGCACTGCATTTTCGTTGAAAAATGTACTATCACTTGTTAAATGTAAACTCTTTGCGTGAAGCAAAACTAAAAACTATCGAATCTACCAAACATCTTGTTTTATACAGTGAGTCCCCTCTACAAAAATCTGTAGAGATACAAACATGTTGAAAGAAAAAAAGGAAAATGTTAATTAACAAACTAGTATCTTTTATACACGTGCCAGAAAAAAATGAAAATTTGAATTGATTAAATCATTGACTTCAAAAAACAAAACAAAAAAACTGTAGAGACACGTGTTGATAGGAAAAAAGAAAAAAATTGTTAATTGACAAACTATTATCTTCTATACACGTGCCAGAAAAAAAATTAAATAAAGTAACTCATTGACTCCAAGTAAGTCTATTACATCTTATTAAATTACTGTCTAAACAAGCATGAATAAGGAAGTTGAAGGTTGTTAACTGATAGAAAAAAGTAAAAAAACTCGTGATTTCAGTTAAGTTTACTACATCTTGTATATTTATATCTATGAGTAAAAATGTAAATGAGAAAGAACAATATCCTCTATACACGTGGTAAAGGAAAAATTATTATTATTATTTTAACACTAAGTCATTTAGTATTTATTATGATAATTATAACATACATAAATATAAATACAAAATTTTAATTATGTTTTTGTTTAAACAAATATACATTTCTTAAAGCACAAATACCAGAATGAGTTATTCATTGTGGAAGATTTTCTTTGACATAATCTTTCACTCGATAATCCTTATAATCATCTAGATCATAAACGTTTACATTACCTACAATGTGTTTCAAATATGTAACTTTTTCAGATCCTTTCACATAAACATCAACTCCACTGTTTTCTTTGATATACTTGGTTATTATATTTTTATGGTTTTTATAATCAATGTAACCGTCAGACCAATTAAAACCATGACGGTTCTTTGTTAACCATCTAGCTGTTTTTCTTTCTTCATCACTTAAATTATTAAATGGAAAAGAGGTGAAAATACATAACACCCCACTTTATTTTTATCCAAAATAGCAAACTCCTGAATAATAAATGATTTATCTGCTAATCTGAATCCTTGAAAGTCAACGTACATTTTTAATATTCTTCGAATTTTTTCAGCACAACAACAATAACAACACTTTACTGATACTGTTATTAAAATTCTTTTTTGTTTTCTGGTCTCTTTTTCTTTTCTTATTCAAACAAAATCTGTATATTGTAAACCAGGTAGTACGTTACGCTTTAAGCTTAAAACGAATGAGACTGGTCTGTAGCTTTTATACAACCCACATATACGAGAATTAGCAATTAATACATAGAAAGTTTATAGGTTTTTTCTATAAAATGAATAATCAATGCACTATTCCGATGAATCTTTCAATTCAATCACCTCCTCCTCCTCCTCCTCCTCCTCCTCTTCGTCCAGCAAATCTTCTCCTTCTACCTCTTCTTCGTCATCTTTACAGAGTTTCCTTCTATAATAAAATACTGTATAATTAGAAAAAAAAGACAATACATAAATTCTTGATAATCAAAGAAAATTGTTAACTTACTTTTTGCCTTTATTGATGATTGATTTTTTTTTTCACATTCATCCATACTCGTTTTTCCTTTCTCTTTTTTTTTCACATTCATCTACAATTCTTCTTTCAAAAACAAATTTATCTGCATCATACATTTTTATATAAAGATTCGAATTTTTCGCCAGATTCTCAAGATAAAATAATCTGTGAGATATATCAATAATTTTAGAACTAATAGATCCAGTTAAAAACATACTCCACTTTGAATCTATTTCTATAACTATTCTCAATCCATAAGTTGTGTTAACTTTTTTAATTTTTGAAACTTTATACAATTTGTTCAATTTTAATTATTTTATATTAATTATAGGTAAATACTTAACAGGAGCATTTATGTCTTGATTTATTATTTGTAGCTTATCCATTTTTTTGTTTTACACACTCAGACACTAAATTTTATGATTAAATAAAAACTTTTTTTCGCTGAAGACCATACTGTCGTGATGGTTGACAGAACAATAACTTCATTACTCTCGTAGAAAGCTTCACTATATATACACACCCCTTTTTTTTGAAGCTCTTTAACATTAAAATATAATAATCACGACTTTATAGGAAGAGACGTTTAAAAATTTTCAAAACCCCAACACAATGGGGATATAACTTATTGATATTGATAAAGCAGACTTTGTTAGGCCTCATTCAGTTAAATATAGTTCTTTTTCTACACGTGCCGACGATAAAATTGCATCGATGTCCAACCAATTAGACTTTATTAGCGGATGGAAGTTCATACGCTGACGACTAAATGAATACATTATTCCTTATAAGAAGTCTTTGAAGTTCGTGTATCGATGCATCAGCAAATGCATTTTGATGTATAATCGATTACATTATTCATGCATGCATGCATGCATGTGCGCTTACACACACACACACACACACAGCTCATCGAAATTTACTCGTGCAGACAATTATGTTCTCTTAAAGTGGAGGGAGAGGGAGAGAGAGAGAGAGCAAAAAACTTACCTTTTTCATGCTGATAAAGATACTCACTGCCTTGCCGACGGGGTCGGGGCCTTGTCGGCGGCGCGCATCCAGGTGCGTTGCACCTTCGGCGGCGGGAAAAATGCGCGCGGGGTTTTGAAAAAGAAAATAGGGGAGGGTGGGGGTGGTGGGCGGGGCCTTAGGGGCGGGGCCAGGGGGACAACCCCCACCCAAAAACGGACACGAACCATATTTGCACATAACCATACTTGGATCGAAATCTTTTTTTTTTGGACATGCCCATATATGGCTCGATCCTTATTTGGAGTACCCCCCTCACCTCTCTTCACCACCCCTCACATACACTTCATCCAGGTCCTGTCTAGCCCTACTACTGTGAGTAACTCATTAGAATATAACGAGTTACATTTCGAGTGTATGCATATTTGTTTGTTTCAAGTTAACAAAAATTTTGAACAATGCAAATATCTTGTTCCCTAAAAAGGATTCATTTATTTAAATGGAATAAGGGGAGGTTTCATCGAACGATATATTGGATAAGACTTATTAATTTTGGTGATTCATTTTAACAAGTAATTGTTAATATAAAACAATTAGATATTCAGATTTCTTTCACTCGCTGTAGCTATTTATTTCTTGATATTAAATGGATTCGACATTTCCATTTAATAAATGATAAATCCAAAAATTGAATGAGTGACTTGTTAGACTATAGCGAGTTTCGTTTGGAACATATAAAGAGTTACGTTTGTTTTAAATTTACAATTTTTTTAAATTAATTAAATTATCTTTTTCTTTTAAAAAAGGGTTTTCGTAAAATTGAAGAATTCAATGTTTACCCCAAACGACAATTTGTTTAATATAATTTACTAAGCGCTGTACGTTTAAATAGTTAGTTTTTTTATTTAAAAGAAAATATGCTTTCCTATATTTTAGTAAAATTGAAATATATATTTTTTAGTATGAAATGAATTAAGTTGAAATTGAATAAATGTGATAAGGAGGTTATATGTTAAATCTGGACATTTTACTTATTTGATCGAATTCTACATGCTTTGAATTAAAAAACTTATTTTTTGTATTCAATAAATACTTGTTTGTTTTTACCATAGAAAATTATTCGCTTTTCTTAAACTTCTTATTTAAACTAAATTAATATGTACTGAATTTAAATAATTATATATCTTAAACAAATAATATTTCATTGTATCAAGAACATATTTTTTAAATGTACAATTTTTAAGTACAAGTAAATCTAGGTTTTATTTAAATGGAAAAATTACTTCATTGAAATATACATTTTTTTGACTATGGAAACATAAATTCTAATAAATCAATGTTTCTGAATGTAACATACAATATTTTTAGTTCAAATTAATTTGGTTTATATTTATTAAATATCTGTTTGAAATGAATATATCTTTCTTCAAATATATATTTGCTATTTTTAAACATTCAGATTATTAAAATTAAATCTATTATATTTACTTCAAGTTTATTTTATTTCATTATAACAACTTGAAATTCAAATAAATCGATTTGTTTAATTTAAACAGTTGTTTTTTCTCAGTATACTAATGAAAACGTTTAAATAATATTATTGATGAGTAATCCGTATTTTACTTGTAAGTGCTGACTTTACCAGAAGACCGCCCTAGCCTCGATCTAGCTCCTATACCATTATTGGAACATTTTATATTAACGAATGACTGATAAATACGTAGCGATGGTTCAAAGTTGTTTTAATATCAATCGACGTTTCCAGACCGAAATATCAACGCAATATTACGCATTTTTTGTAGGGTAGAAATAAAAGAAAATGAAAATTCTTATTTATTGCAGGAATATCGTAGAAGCAGAAAAAGAATGATACAACGCTCTGATCCGTCTAATAATAATAAGATAATAAATGATCCAACGATGTTATGTATTTCTCAAAATATGTTTATCCCTTTGAAGCATTAGATTAGCAATTGCGTGTAGCACTTCAGTAACGTTTCTTTAGCAAATGAATTAACGATGTAATTTTGTTTGCAGCTGACGCAGCTAAAGCCATATATTTTTACGGGCCTATGGGAATAACGGTGATTTGCAACATTTGTTTGTTCATCTCGACGGCAATAAAGATTGGAAAGCACAAGAAGGACACGGCTCATCATCTTAAAAGCTCCGAAAGCAGACGACACGATGACAATAAACAATGGTATTTCCTCTCTTTTCATATTATATATCTCTCTCTCTCTCTCTCTCTTAAAATAATTAGCAAAGGCCGTGAGCTTTCCCCGAGACCTATAGGGGAGGCCGCAATCAATTCTAGCAAAATGAGAGTCTCATTTTTTCCCGAGGTTACTACTCGTGTTAAAATCTCCAAAAATTGTAATTCTTACTGCATATGTTTAGAATGCAAGTCTATTTTAATTAATCCATAGGAAAATGGCCATTATATAGTACCTAGTGCAATTTGTTACATTTAACACCACGTAGGTATCACATAATTGTAACATAACTGTAACTTTCATAGTGCATGGATATAAAAGTAGTCGAATACGATACTTCTGTAAACGAAGGATGTTATCTAAAGGTTAGCATGCATTAAGATATGAAATTTTCTTGTAAATTGTCAAAATAACAGCGATTGACTGTTTTATAAAAATAATTTTATATCTTATGTGACATTTGAATGTTTAATTTGTCAGAACGAAAATTATTACAACATGCAATGAGTTATTGTTGGCGCGAGGCGCGATAGAAGCATTTACCATTTGTTAATTCGCAATTAGCACGTTGCAAACGGCACCAATTTACTAGTATATATATTAGAATTGAAACCACCCGTTCGAAAATACTTCGTAGTGTAATTTCGTTAACATTATTTCATATTTAAAAGTCGCTCGACTTTTAAAAATGTAGTCAAATTAATGACGATTTCAGTCATGTATTGAATTTTAATATTTACACAATAGTAATAGGGAAATTGAAGGTTAAAGAACAAGTGAAATATATATTTAGAAAAGAGCGCAGAAAGTTTATTTGATCATTTTTACAACAGTGTCTCGATTAGCATTGACGACTCTAAACTATTGCGACTACTCTGCGTATGTTTTTCAGTATTGAATTAAGGTACTGAACGATTTTAAATTTTAATAATGGATGAAGCCACAAATTTGAATGTTAAAATTGAGATTCCGATCTTCCTCACGTCGCACGTCGCGCGATAAGTTGAAGCTGTACTCTTCAAGATGAAAAAAAGCACGAAGTATCTGAAAATCTCAATTAGACTCTATATACAAACTTATATTTCTCTTCTCGGTGATAGCGAGAATGCATGGCCATCGCTCTTTCTTTTTAACGATACGGACATTATTTTTAGTCCAAGTTATGACACAAGCAATATGGACGCAATCCCCATACTCTAGTTTATTTTCACAGTTACGAAATCCCTTGAAACAGCAAGGAAGCCTAATTTGGTGGCGGTGAACATATGGACAAGTTTGCTGTAGCCTAGACAAAACGAAATAAATATATCTTTTTCTATTTCAAACTCTTGATTACTTTTGGCGCTAGTTATTTATAGTTTATTCGTTTCTGACGATGGTAAAATTATTTAAAAGTAATCATTAGTTTCACGCATGAGCCATCGTAAGTATATTTACATCTTGAGGTAAAACAGTTCTCATCGGAGTGCTGCAGATACTTGTTTCCTATATTATTGATAAATTTAATTATAAATTCGCGATTAAGGTTATAGTAGGTACTTTCGAGCTTAATAATTATACATAGCCGAATGAAAACTGGGTAAATTCATAAGTTTATCTTTCATTTTGCAGGTTCAATTTGTACCTAAAGTTATTTATCGTGATGGGAATTAATTGGTCTATGGAAATCATATCTTGGCTGTGCAAAGGAGAACCTCCGTACATCTGGTATATCACGGATCTGGCAAACAGTCTTCAAGGCTTGATAATCTTCGTGATTTTCGTGTGGAAAGATAAGATCAAAAGACTGCTACTAAAAAAATTTGGGTGCCACAATAACGGTGTACTATCCAGAAACTCAACAAGGAGCGTCTACAATAGCACGGCATCTCGTACGTGTACCACGTCCATTCCTCTTCAAGAAAAAGTTAATCCTTACGTGCATGAATCTTATAGGAATAAGGCTTCGCCGGATGACAGCGATTGCGCTTAAAAATCAAGTCAATCTACCAAAATCTAAGGAAACTTATAGTCTATCGTCCGACAAAAATAATTTAAGATAATATTATTAGTCGCGTTCGCTTTCACCTAGCAATTACAAAAATTGTGCCTAAAAGTTTATACCAGTCGCTTAAGCTTGTACCTATTACTTATTGGCAAGAGTCTATTATGCCATTAGATTTTTATTCTGTAATTAAAATATGCGCGATTGCGCGCGTGACCGAAACTTTATTCTTAAGCAATTGGTAAAGTGCAAATCGAAAAGCTTGTCGCACGTGAGTATCACTCGGGACGTTTTCAATATTGTTTTAGCTATATAATCATTGATTGAAGTCAGTATATGAATATAATATAAAAGAAACATTATGCACAAATCAAGCAGAATTTATCCATGCAACATCGACTTTTATTTTAAGGCGCATATATACTACGGAATATCGTATAAATTTAAAGGGGGGGGGGGGGTGTATGTGCGTGCGTGTGTATGGAGACCTTGCTTGAATAAATCATCTACCTGTAGCACTTGATATATATGCATATAATAAGAGCGAGACTCCAAAATGAAACTTGCGAGAAATTTTGAAATATTTTTTAATGGTAATTCGTAATCTCATGTCTAGATAGCACAATCATTCAATAAATATTCGTAGGATATGCTGGAATGCTCTTTTGAGAATTTTCGACGAATATTTGCTTTCGAATATACTTCTTTGCATATCCTTTTATTCTCTATAAATATCTTTTTTCTAATTTTCGTAAAAAAACGTTCTTAAGATATCCAGTAACAAATATTTCATGGATACATGTTGTTGGTGGATTCTTAGAATAATCAAGAACAAACTATTTTGGATTATCACAAAAGCAGGCACTTAAAATATTCATTAAGGAATAATCAGCTGCTAAATGTTAAAGTAAACTATTAGAATATTGGAGAAAGATCTTTTTGGAACATTTTCGAAAAATAACATATTATATTTAGATGAACACATGGATACTGGTTATTTCAACTTAATTTCGTCGCCTTTGATTATTTCGAAAACAATTAGGCATTTGAAAGTATGTGTCAAATAAAAGCTTTTTAGATTTCAAGGGGAGAAAAATGAGCCTTATTGGTTGGACCTCTTATTAATGAGGCAAATATTTCAAGCAGACTTATTTTTACAAGAAAACAAAATTATGTAATAAACCTATTTTTATTTAATTCAAATTAAATATTTATATTTGTTAGAAAAAAGTTGCACATTTGGACTAGGGGGTTAAGGCAGCAACTGCTAAGAGAAAAATGACGATCGTCACCGGTTCGAGTCCCATCAAGGATAGAAATACTTAACGCGAGAATGATCTTTTCTGTTATATAATTAATTAATTATGATTAGTGAGTAGCTACTGAGAAAAAAATAATTAATGAAATTAAATTCTGTACGTATTTATTAATTTTTATATAGACTATTCATAGAATACCTACAGAGGTATTTAGAGAATATTTATAGGTATTTGTAGAGTATCCAAAGAATATTCATAGAATATATAAACCTGTATACTTTTGAGTATAACAGAATATTCTATACCATATCGAATATGATTGAGCAAATTCCGCTAAATATTCGTTGAATATTCTTGTGCTATCTGGGTAAGAGTTACAGATGGCAAATAATATTTGGACTGACGAAAAATTATTAGCTTAGTTTCTACGTGACGCGACATAATTCGAGTAAATTTCGTCTATAGAGGCATGGTGCATATCGTCAAAGAATCTCTCAAGGTGCGCTAGCCACAATAAGGCTTCCAATAATGCCCTTTAACCGACCCGGAAGACCTATATACCAACATTATGGAGCGCTTCTATTTCGAGTCTAGATTTTCAGAGAAAACCTTATTTGAAAACTCTTGCCGAATTTGAAATCCGTCTCGGAATAATATTGTTCTTTGACAATTATACGATTCCACTTTGCTTATATAAGGACTCGGTGTAACGAAATGCAATGTATGACTCTGAGTTCCTTTCATTGGGTATCCATTCTTTTGATTAGCTTACGAAAATAGTCTTTTTCTTCTCTAATACTTACAGAAACAATTTGCAATTGGATCATCTTGCGTATTCTATATGACGAGTATGTTTCAATGTATGATACGTGATAAAGCTTGCTATATGAATGAATTAACTGGTAATCTTTACGTACCATTAAATTTTTTTACAATACATCTTAATCGGACTCCTTCGACTTGTGCAGAATTGAAGAGCTTATTTCCAAAACGACTTATTTACCTTCTTCATAATTCAGATTATTCCATTGTTTATAATCATTTCACATTTTCTCCATATGCGATATATACTGTCCAGAAAGATAGGACTGCGTAAAATATCGTCAAAATTCATGGCTGACGTATTCCTTACGTGGAGGTACGAAATACATAAAAAGAGCATAAGCTTGCGGGGTCGCCAGGTAAAGAGTGAGGGTAAAGAAGGCTGGCCGCCATCTTAGTACCTGCAATAATATAACTATATATATATGTATATATGACTATATACATATGTTATATAGTGAATCCAGACAAAATTAATAAAAATGGATGTCAGGCGATAATAAACATAGTAATAGTGTCAGTGAACAATAATGTTGGATTTTGTGACTATGTTTAGTATTATTACTAGCAAGTGGCAAAATATTTCAAAAAACCAATTATTTAACTAATTTTGTTAATGTGAATTTTCAATTGAACTTATTCTACATTGTACAATGCTATTAAAGAACAATATTGAAATTTGTGTGATTATGCTTAATGTATAAGTTAAACGTAAAAATTTCAGTTTTGCAGAAATATAAATTTAAATAATCTATGCGATAAAGAATTTTCAGGTATATTTAACTTATAATAATTATATATCCTTAATAACAAGTATAGTTAAGTTTTTATTCTTCAAATATAATCAAAAATTGTTTGGCTTAGATAATAGAAAAATTATACTATTTCAGTTTTTATTTAAAGATTTATGTACAACATATAAAATTTCATCAAGGTCATATGTTCATTTAACATTATTAAATAAAATTTGATACTTTATAAAGAGAAATACATTATTTGCATAGAAAAATAATTGATATTACCGAAATTTTTATTGTCCATGATGATTATATACAGTGATATATATAGCTAAATTTTTGCAATTACTAAGATGGCAAGCAGCTTCCCTTCTCTCACCCTTCTCCTAGTACCCTCCTTGCCCAAAGTGTGACCTTATGCTATCTTGAAGTATGTACTTCGTGCTTCCATGTATTCCTTATACGAATTTTAGATACCAAAATATCAAATTTTTAAGGGCGCAAAATTTTGAATTTAATACATTTTGGGAATAACCTCTTCAATTTGCAATAATAATAATCTTGGCCATTTCCTTTAACATTTCGAAACAGACTTGCAAATGATAAATTCTCCTTGTGGATCACCCCAGTTTACATTTCTCTAAAACGAAAGGTCAATGTTAATGTAAACGCTTCTTATCGGAACATAACTTCTCTCTATAGTATTAAAACTTACCAGAAGAAGAAATCTCTCAAAAGGTCGAGTAATAAGTTACTTGATATATAAATAATATTGGAAGAGACCCTTAATGTGTACCTGCAAAAGATAAATGAGTCACATTTGTAACAATACCTCTTTTGATTACTTCATTTAATTATTTAAAATAATAGTATATAAGATATATAAAAATGAATGTATAATTAATTATAATGAATGTAGCTATAGTCTCATAAGAGAATATTTATTTATTGCAGAAAACTATAGAAAAACCATAATCTGTCAATTCCTTTAAACGAATAATTATGCATTTATCAAACATTTTTATTTTAATCATTCGTGAAACAAATCTCCACGCAAGAAATTCACAAAAAATATTGTTCTACAAATAGATTGTAGTTACTTGTCTTACAAAGTTAAATTTGTATTGCCCATATTTATGTGCCATGACGTAAATTTATTTATTCAATCAAATTAGAAGAGCCATACTAAAGGACAATCTTAGAGTTTACTCTTCTATCCAGCCTTATATTTGCTGTTTTAACAGTATTGCAATTATGTATTATCATTTTCAATGAGCATACTGGATAACTATTATTTTTTAATATATAACAGTGTAGAAGTTTAAGTCGACAAACAATGAAATTTTCAAAATGTTTGCTAGACATCATTTTGTAAAACTGGATTCATTTGATCAAACATGTCTTTTCCCAAACTTCATTGAAACATGATGGATCCCTTTGAGTACTTCGACACTTCAGTATTCCTTTACTTATTCTTCTACAAAATTCTTACTCTTATTGTGTTGAAGTAAATAATTGTTAAATTTACCAAAAATTCTACGATGTAATATTTAACCAAATTCTGGATAGCATACTATTCTTTGTATATACACCTGTAATAATATGTTTGCAAAGACTAATAAATAATAATTTTATTTAACAAGACAACAGTCTGTTTGGTTATTCGTTCTTTTTCTTTTGTTTTTTAGCGAAACTCGAAATGAAAACCCAATGCTTAAAAATTAAGTATCTTTCTTTTTATTTTTATTACAGATAACGCTATTTTTTATACCGGTTGCATGGAGAAGATAACTTCTAGTAACACTTTAAACAATACGATAAAGTCATCGAACATATCCGCTGAGTAACCAATAGGTTGCCAAAAATTGTAGAATTGTATTTTCTCTTACAAATTTTCCCTGGATAGTCCTCACTACCTACGTTTTTTAGCTCGGCATAAATTCATCGTACTATAAACTCAATATATTATATTTTACAAGCTTACTTCTAGGATAAAAGATGTTGTAGTATATCGCGACCCCGGCAGTATTTGATAACGAAGTCACACTGCTGCAAGAGCAAAATCCACATTTGCAATCGCATGCTATGGTGTTGAACTATTCGCAAAAATGTTAAACTTTTATGGTCGGTAAGAATCTCAAATTTCACATTGGCCAAATATATCCTAAATTTAGTAATACTGTACACCACTGCCAACAGTTCCTTTTCCGTTGTCGTGTATCGATTTTCGACCGACGTCAAACATCGACAGGCCAAGGACACCATATATTTATTTCCGTTAGAATCCGTTTGTCCGAGTATGCCGCTAATTTCGTTATCGCTTGCGTCGGTTTGTAATGTGTATGTCGCGCCCGGTATAAAATGGCTCAACTCTACACAATTAACAAATCCCCTTTTCGATTCTTCAAACGCGCGAGAATGTCCCGGACCCCAGTTCAAAATCGTATCCTTCCGTAATAAATCCCGAAACTGTTCGATCCGCTCAGAATATTTGAGCCCAAACTGGCGGTAATAATCACACATACCCAGGTATTGCTGCGACTGTCTTTTGCTTTTTGGCTCGGCATATTTAAGTATCTCATCCAATTTACTTGGTTCAGGCGTTATTCCATAAGGGGTTATGACATATCCTAAAAAGGGAATAGACTCCGCGCAGAAGACTGATTTGAACAACTGCAACATAAAATTGTGCATAGATAATTTGCAAAATATAACGTCCAAATGCTGGAGATGATCTTCATAATTCCGAGACGATATCAGAAGATCGTCTATATAACATGTAAGAAACTTGTCGCATGCATTTCCTAAAGCTAGGCTGATGGCGCGTATGAAGCCACTCCCCACAGTCTTTAGACCGAACGGTACTCGACAAAATTGGTACAACGTTGACCTATGTACAAACCCGGTATATTTTCGGGATTCCTTGGAAAGGGGTATCTGCCAATATCCATGAGCCAGGTCAACTGACGATAGGTACTTGGTTCCATGAAATGACTGCATGAATTCCATAATTTGAGGAGGGGTTTCATTATCCGATTCTATTATATCGTTCAATGCTCGCGCATCGAGGCTCAAACGTATTGCCCCCCCCTTTTTTTTAACAATATGAATCGGATTACAATAATTACTCTCGGATCTCTCAATTATCCCAGCATTGAGCATTCTTTAACTTCGTCGTTCACAGCTGACTTAAGCGTGAACGGGGTAGGATAGGATCGCTTAACAAACGTTCGATGATCAATTACGCGTAACTTTTGTTCGTATATCGTGGTCCCTTCCCTTTTTTCCGTGAATAATTTCTCATGCTTTCTTAGGATTTTGATCAATTAGTCGGCCTGCACTGGATGAAGCCTCTTTAGCTTACCAGCGATCGCCCGCAACGCGTCGTCAAACGGATGGCCGTCTTCATTATTTCCCGCATTTCTTTCTTCGTAGTCAACACCGGTATATTGACCTGGTACTTTGTTATTGGAGAGATTCCCAACGTTCTCTGTAATTTCGTTAATTTCGATCATTTCTCTCTCCCGAATCTCCTGACCACCGTAGTCATGCACATCGTCCGCGACACTATTTTCGTTACTCAAGGCGTCGCGCACCTCTTCACCTTCTCTTCTTCCGGCTTCATTAGGGAGATTAAACTCCAATACCTGAAGGTATACGATATTACGGGACTTAATGATCGCCACCCGAACCAATGAAACGCGGCCGAAAGAGACCTATCCCGTGGATAGCTCGATCCCCCTTAAGCTGACCTTTCCCTTCCCGTAGTTGATTGTGGCTTCGTTTCAATATAGCTAATCGTTTCCTAAAATAATTTCTTCCGCCAATCCCGGGACGACTAAAAACGCACTCCTACAAGCGATTCCGTCAATGTAGAATTCTAACATAATTTTCCGCCGTATAGGTGTTGTCTTCCTTGCGATCGCTGACATAACCCTGACATTAACAACAGGCAAATCTTCAAACTGAATCTCTAACTTTATTTCCTTATACGCGTTTTCCGCGATACAGGTAACCTGGCTTCCGGTGTCCATCAATGCTACCGCTCTTTTAGGACCCAGTCTAATTTCAATTGACGGGCATTTGTACGCTACTTTCGATTCGTCCATTTCTTTGCTTCTATTCCTTTATACTTCGCTTTCGAGGTCCTCTTTGAAATCATACATAGCATGACACGTTACTGGACCTATTGGTATCGTGTCGCATATTAGTTTAAATCCCCGTTTCTAGGTTGTCGTAGTGTTTCGTCGTAATGTCCCTTATATTGCTCCTTTTGACTGTTATTCGGTGGGGGGTACCGCATGTCTGGTAGGCCGTTTCGATCTCGATCCCCTTGGAAATTCGGACGCTCATTTTTACTAAGGGAATACTGATATCCGCTACTTTGATATCCTTGATTGTTCCCCCTGTTTTCATCTACATATACCCGCTTAACGCGTGCGTATGTTCCATGCTGCTGATTTTTATTTCTGTTATTATTATCTGCGTATCTTTTTTCGACCTCACGATCGCGTGTATACCATTTAGTCTGGCTAACGACTGAATTACCATGTTTGTATTTGAAAAGTCTACGGCTACTAACGACTCTGTAACTCTAGAGGGCATCTGCTGTATTATTGTGTAATTTATTTCGTACACTGATAATGCTGGATCAAAATATCTAGCTTCTCTCAATTACTTATAGAAATAATCATGATATATTCCATGACTGAAATGATATCTATTTGAGAGCCACTTATTTTTTATTTTAACACGTATCGGTATAGAGTAAAATTCGCCCAAAAATGCTTTGCAAAATTCTTGAAAAGATCGGAGCAAATAATAGTTTGCTTCGATCCAAAGCTTAGCCCGCCCATCCAGTAACGTGATTACAATAATAAATTTATGTTCCTCTTTTACATTTTTAAACTTAAAATATCTATCTACGTTCGATAAAAACTCTTTTGGGTTATATTGATTTTCGTCCATAAACCTCGGAGGTTTTACATCTAATTACATATACTGAAGATGATTAATTACCCCATTTGCCACACGCTCCTCCGTTTCACCTTGATTTGTTGCTTTTCCTCGTGCGCCTTTTCCTCTCGTGCCTGCTGCTATGGAGGCCACGGTACAATGCTGCTCCAATTCGCTCCTGAGTTCATCTATTACTCGCCGCTCCTCTCTTAAATATTGTCGCAGCTCCACGCATTCGCCTGGTTTGCTATTCGTTTCTTCCATCTCCATTGGAGTTGCGTTCCTCTTTGGTGCTTGTAGCGATCTGCCCGTTATCATTTTGCTTCAAATTCTCTTTTTTGTGTTTAACGATACTGCTTCTTCTTGTGCCTTTTGGGCGCCAAATGTAGTGGTAGGGTTATGTAAAGACACACCTCCACTAATACAATTTTATTACTTTAAGTTTGTCGAACTAACCTTTGCGGCGGGTCGTCGTACAGAGGATTTTACAGACATGTGTATCTCTTCAGGTGACGATTTAGACTAACTGTTTCATTACATTAACCGTTTGGCTGCTGATGTATTTTTTCGGACATATGCCAAAACTGCGGCACTAATTGCGTGTGTATGGGAAAATATATAAAATACTTTTCATACAATAAACTCACTTGTATTACATTGCAACAACAAAAATTAAAAAATACCATTTGTTTACAGAAACTTCGCATTTGCAAGAAGAGCGCGATAGTGCTCCTCAGCAGTCAAACGGTTAAATCTTTTCTCAAGCTCACATTGCTAACGCGCCATCTGTATGGCCTAGCTGTATTACATTCAGACGGCATGATCCGTTACAAATACAAATCATTAAATTATCATTGTTACAAATGGTTTAGAATATTTACATGACTAAGTTGATCGAAAGGTCGTCAGCTCATGAAATAATCATTTATATTATCCGAATCTTAATTAAAAATTGTTTATGAGGGATTAGCATAACACTGACCACCAGATTTATATTTCGTCCAGTTTTCATTTTCCATAAAATGATTTTGGATTTTATCAATTGTTTATATAGATTAGTTGAGTTCGAAATTAAACTCTTTTCGCTACAACAGAGCATTCCCTAGATTTTCCTATTCACTCCGTCTAGTAATTTTTTATCCAGGAGCGAAATAGAAAGTGAATAGGGAGTATGGAAGAGCTATGATAGCTGTTTGCTATTCTACCTCCACTCCTGAAAGGAAAATAGGGGTAAGTACAGTTTTTGTGGGAGTCAAGCATACACACACAAAATTGACAGTGTAGCTGATGCCGTTTTTGAGGAAAATTTTAAATAATTGTTTATATAAAGTGCACTTAAATAAATTTATAGACCTTGTAATTTACATATAAAGATGATGATATATCAACTACTATGAATTAAACTCATAATTCTACATTCAGGGGAGATATACACCTATTAGGAGCCGGAAAAAAGGTCATTTTTATGAATTTTTTTAAGGAAAACTATTTGAAATATTTTATTGGGGTGTTTTCTATCTGAAAGCATATACATTCAATTATATGTTCAATTTTTTTTACTTAAAAATTTCAAGTAAATCGAATTTAATACAACGAATCTTGTAGCTTCATAAAAAATTCACGCATGCGTTACCAGTTGACCTTTTTTCAAAAATCACCAGAGAAATAAAATCGAAAAAGATTATTAAATTAAATACTATAATCTAGTCTTTGTCATAGCCGATTTTGAAAATATTGATTTATTAGAAGATGGCAGACGTTTAAACATATGTAGTGATTTCCGGACCAAAAATTAGTAATTATTTTCCCTATAAAAGAAAAACTAAGTTACGGAAAAAAATCCTACGTCAAAGACTAGATAATTGTGTATAAAATAACAGCATTCATAATCAGATGCTATAAGAACCTTTGTGTCTTTTACCTTCATATATATCTGACCATAAATTTGCCACACCGCAATTATAAATATTGGAACATGCGTTTTTTAAATTTAATCTGCAAACACTCTTCTAAGTTCCACTTAATGCACAAAATGTATTTTTTAATCGAGGGTCTTTTTAAGTCATTACTTTCGAACCAAAAATTCCTGATTTTTCAGCATTTAAAATGTGGACACTCTGTATATCCCCAATTATAGGCAGCTATTTCAGGAAATTCGTGTAATAATAGCACTGGAAATTTATAATGCTTCTATTAGTAGTTTAGAATTCCTCTAATCATATTTTTCTTCCATCAGGTAAATTGTGAAATCTAAAGAATAATATGAAAAATTGAAACAGTCATTTAACAAAGTTCAGTTAAAATTATGAAGTATTTATCATGATAGAATGAATAGTTGCTATTTGAGAAAAATGTATAGCATGCAATGCTTTACATTAATGTTCCAATTTCTTCTAGTAAGGTATATATTCGATTCTCGAGTCTAGTAGTAGTCATTTCTGAATCAGGTTCTCCACAATAGAGGCCAGGCAATCAGAAATTTATTTCATTATTGTATCTAAGAAAAGTAATAAATATTATAGCACACACACAGATTGTTTCAATAAAATTAATTGGTCTTTCTTTTTATCAAAAGTAACTGAGACATTTCTATAGAATTGTATTTTACAAAATTTACCAAGATATCTCATTCTTTTACCTCAGTGAGATTGCAACCATATTTGTCAGGTAGCTTCTGCAGTTTCCAAAGACTGTTCGAAAGGTAATTTCACATCTTTTCTTCTCAACAAATTTACAAAAAACATATAACATTATATCTAAGCAAAAGGTATATGTTTGATAGAGCTTCTAAAAAAAATTTATTTGCTCAAATAACTATACAAGTAATTTGCGTTAATCCTGCATAAGCTTGTTCCAGATTGAAAAGTTTTAAGTTTATACTCACTACCAAAATTACACGAGAAAAACGATCTCCCCTATATACTAGACCTCTTGAAAACATGCCTTCTTTGTAGGCATTATTTAACACGAAGGCTGCTAAAGCAAAAACTGTTTGGCAGCAATATGCAATCCAGGCACAGTATTAATATCCTAATATTATTCGAGTAGTATAACCTTCTCTCTCTCGTTTATCCAAAGACTGTCCAGTGTGGATAACAAATAATCCTATTGTAGTTCGGCTCTTAAATATTTCAAAATATGTTGCTTAGCAAATTCTTTGAATACCTCCTGATCTTCCATGACATCATAATATTTTAAATGTTTCCTCTCGTAGCTCTTCTGTAAAATGTAAGAAATACCCACAAAGTAATTCATTCATTTTTATTTATTCATTTAAAATACTTATCTGACAGATCCAGAATTTTTCTCTACTGTACATAACCTCTGACTCTATTTACTGACGTTTGACAGTCCAGCGTTGCCAGCTACTCAAATTTAGGAAATTCGGACGATTCGGTCGGTAATCTGCAATACCGGCTTTTAACCAATGTGAAGCTGGCGTTTTTAGAGGTCATTTTATCATTAGGACATTTTATCTTTAGGTCATTTTCCTACCCACCGTTGATAACTTCTTAGTTCGCACCTGATCCGCTATCTAACGCTTGAGATTAGCAAACCGCTAGATGGCAGCTATTGTAACGCTGCGGGAACGCAACGTTACAAGACTGAGAAATCTTAATCCTCGTTTTTGGCAGGTATTTGAAGTATATCTGCTGACTTAGCTAAACCTCCAGGCTCTGTGTAAAACAATATAATAATTGGTTGTAGTTGTTCATTAATAGAAACTTTTACTTGCAACGTAAAAGTATTCTGAAGATTGCAATTTGATAGGTACGTATTTCCTTCAGCAAATCCTCTTTTACTTCTTAATTCAGCTTTATCATTTTTCTTATCAATTCGTCACTTTTTAAATGGAATGGGTAACGATCTTTTATATCTATTTGCTGCATGTAAATCGAGTTTACTTGCCATTTTTTGGCGTTTTTATCAGGAGATATTGATAATTTATTGTTTAAATTGATCAGATACAGTTGATGTCATTTTTTTTTAATAATTGCACAAGCAGTTCGTTGACTAGCAGAAGCTGACAAAGTATACATACGATTTTTAGGTATAAAAGGAGCTATTGTAGCATTCATACTTTCATTAGGATTATATACTTGTAGCTCCTGCAGCAAATTCACGGGTTTTATTAGCTAAAGTATTAAATAAACATTTCAATAAATCGAAGAGTTTTTGATCTTTAAAACCATCAATAATTGTGCTGTGCTCATACGTATCAAAATTTAGGTGAAATTTACACCACTTTCTCCACAATTGTTGTGAATATTAAAACAGTGGTAGGGTATATTTTTAATAGTATCAGCCATGGCTGTAATGCCACCAATATTTTAGGATATACCATAATTAAAACAGTTTTGTAAAAAAGTTATTGCTGTGCTAGTACCCGCTCGGCATAGAACATTGCAATTGTTACTACACCATTGCTTTTGATTAAAAAATGTAACGTTGAGTAATAGCGTTTACTTTAGGTTGTAACAACTTTACAGACGTAATATTCCTTTTGACATATTGCGGATATGTTTTTATTATACCATTTGGACAACGTTAATTAATAACGTTAGGAAACCAGTTTATGTATGGTTTATTATAGCAATATGATTTTAGTATTATTATTTTTTCCAATATTTCGATTAGATGGCGCCAGTTTCGATGCTAGGGTTTTAGTCATATATATATATATATATATATATATATATATATATATATACAGTAAAACATACCGATCACAAATAAGATAAGAGCGTTTTCCTCTAGTAAGCTATCCATTTAGCAGTCTGGAAAAGTTCCTGATGCATATAAAATATGCTGCTGCTCCTTGATGCTCGAGAAAAAAAAGAAGATTAGCGTGTCTGGTCCTCTTGCATTTTGTTAATTGTTAAGGTGCTATGATTGTATTCTCATTCGTCTCAGTCTCTTCCACCATAGTAAAAATATTAATAGAGACATCATTATCTTCCTCAAATTTCGGAATTTGGTTTAGTGTAGTCGGAAACGATATACTTCTAACGTCGAAAACAGTTGTAAAATGAGGATATGAAGATTTTCGTTGTGGATGAGTATTCGGTTTTGCCGGATAGAGTGCAGCCGTTACAGCCCATGCAAAACATGTATTATCATCACTGTGTATGTTTATCACAGCCTGTTTATTTTTAATAGATTCTGGAACCTCGACTGCACAACCTATATGCAGCGGGTTATAATAATTTATATTTATAAATAAATTCAGAATTTTTTCCAACGCCCATCCAGTATCACGCTCTTGAAACTCAGTCAATTCTTTTAGAATTTTGTCTATTATATTTATATTGTACCAATCACTAAAACTATCAGTTTTGTATAAGACTGCATTGCGGGTTGAGATATGTTTAATATCACTAATCTCTTTACAAATAAATTGGCCGTTAAAGATGCAATTTATCTTAACTGCGTTCACGTTATTAAACACTTTTTCTGTGTAGGTCTGTACTAAGTCTTTTGCACCTGTTAGAAAATCACGTGGTTCTATATAATTATAATTTACAGCCATTCCGCTACATATTCGAGATTTAAATGAAGACTCGAGATCTTTCCAAATAAGCTTTCTCGCTCCAATTGATTTCTTATTTTTTGCCGCATGCAGAAGTAGACGTTGGATAGTTGTTATTTCAGCCAGATTTATGTGTACTGTATCAGGAGCTGCAGATCTATTATCATCTCTTAAACTTCGAATGTAATCACGACACTTGCGTACCCACTCATGATAATTATGCTGATTTCCTAAATCAGGATTCTTGAGAGCATTATTCAAACAATAACTCTTATCCTTAGCTGCTCTAAGTAGAAGACACTGTATTTGTGCAATTTCTGCAAAATTTTTCTGCACCGTGCCTATAGGTGCGTTGCGATTGGAGATTCTGAGTTTATGAATATATTCACGACACTCGCGTACCCACTCGCGATATCCTTCTTGCGTTTTCAAAACTCTATTTCGTAGAGACATCTTTTGTTCTTTTCTTCGAGAGGATTAATCAGGAACTGAGGAAAAGTGGGTGGGAAACTGAGCTCTTTAGATAAAGGATCTCTGAAACACTTCAGGGGGTAAGAGAACATTAAGGACAGGTAACGACATGTTAGAAAATAGATGCAAGCGTTTTTCAGTTATACATATATTCCAGATTTTTGCTCATACATATATTTCATGTAATAGACATTTTTTAAGGCACATACGCCTTCATGATTCAAACATGCTGGAAGATGTGAATTATGCAAGCTATCTTCTAAATCAAAATCCCCCCCACATAAAATTATCTACATTAGTTATTTCTAAATTACAAATATCTCTTAACCAATTTGTATTTTCAATTCCTTTCTCAAAAATCTCATCCTCATCATCATAAATATACTTCCTTATAATATCTTTGTATTTATAGTAGGGTGAGTAGCCATCCGCCCAATTTAAGTCGTGTTTATTTAGAAAGAACCAGCTAAAAAGAAACATTATATTAAACAAAAATAATATCTATTTTTTCTTTTTCATATACTTACTCTGTCCGCTTTCGCTCCTTTTCACTTAGCCACGAATATGAATAGGGCGGTGAAAATAAAATATGGAACACTTTTTGTTCTTGTATAACAGCAAATTCTTTGATTATAAATGACTTATCCGTCAAACGGAATCCTTGAAAATCAACGAACGATGGTGCCATTATGCCTACGTTTTTTATACTAAAATAATTTTATTTAAATATGCATGTTTCATGAAAATTTCTCCCTCTCTTCAAGCTAATTGTTCTTCATCCCTCCTACTATCCTCACCATAGGTCAAAACTATCTCCCACTATACGTAGCATAGGTCATAAATATTCTCTTGAGGACCAATGATGTTTCCGTTCTTCCAAGAGTGGCAGGTCAGTCATTTCCCCACCGTAGGACAAAAGTTTTGTCAACCTTTAAATCATCTTAGAATTACCGCCCACTACATGTAGCATAGGGCAGAAAATATTCTCTCTTAGAGCCAATTACGTTTCCGTTCTTCTAAGAGTAGTATAGGCATCTTCCTACCGTAGATTAAAAAAATTGTTGACACCTCCCTAACAGTGCTTAAAAGCTCGAAGAAATCGTAGAACAGGCATCAGTATTGCTTTAACGTGTACTCCGTTGAAAACAGTTCAGTATAACTTTATTCTTCACTTTTACAAGTACACGACTTAAAATGGTTAATCTTCTATATATCACCCATATCATTGATATTGATGGGTTTATGGTGAATAAGAAACTTATTTATAAAGAAATTGCAGTTAAAAATTTAATTTTTGGGAAAACATATTATGCAGCATTTCGCATCCGTGATTCATTTAGAAGTCTGAGTATTTCAGATAGGAAAAGTGTCATTTATGTTTTCAAAAATGTGCATGGAATTAGATATGGCAACACGGGATATGAGAAATTTACCCAGGAGGATGTTCACAAATTTGTTAATAATAGTGTATATGAATGTGAATATCGAATCGTTGCGTATAAAGGCGGGCACATAGAACGGGATTTATTAAATTATCTGGATATCCCAAATGCTAACTTAGAAAATTTCGGTTGTCCGAAATTCGACAATTTAATACGTCACATTCAACCTGATCAGACTCCATGTAAATTACATGAAAAATTGTATACCGATCGTGAAAAGAAGCCGATACATTGTGTGTATCAAGAAGTTAACGTTTTCGCACGATGGGTACAGCAACAAATAAATGTAAGTATCATGAGTTAAGCTTGCAATTTGTAAAATATTAACTGAATTTCTCTGTTTCAGGTGATTGAATAAAATATATATATATATATATATATATATATAAATTTCTCTATCATTTATATATACATTTTATGTATATATGTTTAATTATAAGTTTAATTTAAAAAAAAAATCATTTTATATATTTGTATATGTTTATGGATCGTTTTTTTCTAGGACTATTTCAGGGAACTAAAAGTTAATACCGGGACCTTTGGCACATATGGGGACGGTCCCCTTAATTTTTTATATAAAGAGTAATATTTGAAGACTGGTCCTATTATTTCCAATGTTACGTTAAGTTACATATTGGAACCAAAACTGATGTATATTAGTTGTGTAATACTAAGGCCGGTCCTAATAATTATTTATATACCATGTGTTAATTTGGAACCGCAAAATTAAACTTGCATTCTATATTATTTGCAGCACTTATAACCGAATTATTTAAAAAGAAGGTAGTAAAACTTTCCAAATTTTAATAATATATAAATATTGTTTTCGGAAAAATTATTGCCGAAGTTAAGCCCCAAATACGTTGAAATTACTTAAATCGACTCAGTTATTACTAACTCAACCATATTAGAGAGTCAATGTCATTTAAAACGTTTCAACATTTTAGAATGAGCAGTTAAGACGCAATAATCCTAAACAAGTATCGTAAGAGACTTTAGAGTTAGCTAGTATTCCTTGCTTCAATTATAATAAAATTTAAAAGTATAAGATTATAAAGGCCTTAAAAACAATTTGTACATATTTGGTACATAGATTGTATTATGTCTTGCACAATACATACCATATAGAAATGATACCAAATTCTAGTGACATATACTGTTTTAAAAACTGTTTGAATATGCGTTTCCTTTCAGTTATTAACTATTAAGCTTTTATAATATATTCCAAATACCTTTAATGAATAAACATATCGGTATACACGGAGAAAAAATATATTAAATAATGATAATTATGGGGACCGCCTAAAATTGGTCCCGATATTTAACATTACACTTGATGAATGGTACCTGCAGTCACCGATATATCAGGTATGAATGATAAAATATAACGCTAAGTATGGGAACATTGTTTTTGTCGGTACTCAAAATTACCTATGCTTGCACTAGATTCAACGTACTTATTCCAAACATGACAAAAATTAAATAAATAAAAAAAATATTTTAATGAAAATTTCTTTAATAAAAAGACATAAAGATACTGATTAAAACATCTCAATTTGAAAATTCTTCGCTTTTTTGCTTAATAGTTTAAAGCATCGTTGAATTAAAAGATAACTTAATTATTTTCGCATTGTCTAATTTACTAAGAGTTTTTACTAAGGGTTAAAAAATCTCATTCTGGCAGCGAGCATTATGGCTATTTATATCTTTGCAAATATATAGGTAGCCATAGTGCTCACTGATGGGACGAGACCTTTTAACTTTTCGTAAAAATTCTTGGTAAATTAGACAATTCGAAAATAACTAAGTTATCCTTTAATTTAACGATGCTTCAAACTATTAAAAAGAAGGCGAAGAGTATTCAATTTTGATGTTTTCTTGATGAAGAACTTTTCGTTAAATTCTGTTATGTCTTATTGAAATTTAGTGATGTTTATAATAAGTACGCTGATTTCAATAGAAGCATATATAGGTAATTTTCAGTACCGGGCACTTCATACACTGATAATTATGAGTACCGCCAAAAACAATGTCCCCATACTCAACGTTATACATTTATTACTGGTACCTAAAGTATCGATAATTGCGGGTACACCATTTAACATGTATAATGTTAAATATGGGAACCAATTATACGTGGTTCCTATATTTATCATTATTTAAGGTTTGTGGTACTCAAATATACCGATATGTTTAAGCATTAAGCGGACTAGGTAAGGTGCAAGCAATATCGACTTAACAGTAGTCTATTGAAAATGTAGCAGATTATAGAGGTTTTTGCATTGGATTCGTGTCAAATCATAGACGTAAAACTTCATTTATAGGCACAAATTTGGATTTATAAGATATAGCAAGGTACCTGGTACAGAACACCTCTGTTGGATACAAATAAAAAATTTCATGTAGTCCCTCTACAAATAAATGATATTTCATTACTTATGAATTTAAACGAATTATTTTTTATGTGTTTAAGCGGCTGAAGTAGTAAGCGTTATACACATATGTTCTACTTCAACCACTTAAAAACGTAGACAAGAAATCTT
Organism: Prorops nasuta; assembly: GCF_024137725.1. NCBI lineage: Eukaryota > Metazoa > Arthropoda > Insecta > Hymenoptera > Bethylidae > Prorops > Prorops nasuta. The sequence continues at coordinate 3,570,850 of NW_027116806.1, forward strand.
TTGAATTCATAATTAATGAAATATCATTTATTAGTGGAAGGACTACATGACATTTTTTTATTTGTATACAACGGAGGTGCTCTAAACCAGCTACCTCGCTATATTTTATAAATCAAAATTTTTGCCTATACATGAAGTTTTACGTCTATGATTTGACACAAATCCAATGCCAAATCCTCTATAATCTGCTAAATTTTCAATAGACTACTGTTAAGTCGATATTACTTGCATCTTACCCAGTCCGCTTAATGCTTGAACGTATCGGTATATTGGAGTACCACAAACCTTAAATAATGATAAATATCAGGACCACGTAAAATTGGTTCCCATATATAACATTATACACAGTAAATGGTACCCGCAATTACCGATACTTTCGGTACGAGTAATCAATGTATAACGTTGAGTATGGGGACATTGTTTTTGGCGGTACTCATAATTATCAATGTATAAAATGTCCGGTACTGAAAATTACCTATGCTTCCACTCAATTCAGCGTACTTATTACAAACATCACAAAAGTTGAATAAATAATAACAAAATTTAATGAAACTTTCTTCAATAAAAAAAACATGAAAATATTTATTGAATCATCAAAATTGAAAACTCTTCGCTTGTTTTTTAATAGTTTGAAGCATCGTTGAATTAAAAGATAACTTAGTTATTTTTGCATTATCTAATTTAACTTTTAATTCAAAGATGCTTTAAACTATTAAACAAACAAGCGAAGAATTTTTAATTTTGATGGGTCAATAAATATTTTCATGTTTTTTTTTATTGAAGAAATTTTCATTAAATTCTGTTATTATTTATTCAACTTTTGTGACGTTTGTAATAAGTACGCTGAACTGAGTGGAGGCATAAGTAATTTTCAGTACCGTACACTTTAGACATTGATAATTATGAGTACCGCCAAACACAAAGTCCCCATACTCAACGTTATACGTTGTTAATCGTACCTGAAATATCGGTGATTGCGGGTACCATTTACTGTGTACAATGATTAATATGGGAACCAATTTTACAAGGTCCTAATATTTAGCATTATTTAAGGTTTGTGGTGCTCAAATATACCAATACGTTCAAGTATTAAGGGGACTGGGTAAGTTGAGTAAGTAATATCGACTTAAGAGGCGTGCATTGAAAATTTAGTAGATTATAGAAGTTTAGGCACTTGATTCGCGTCAAATCATAAACGTCAAACTTCATTTATAGATGAAAATTTGGATTTATAAGAAATATCGAGGTAGCTAATACAGAGCACCTCCGTTGATTACAAATAAAAGATTTCCATGTAGTCCCTCTACAAATAAATAATATTTCATTAATTATGAAGTTAAAGGAATCTTTATGTGTTTATGTTTTTAAGCGGCTGAAGAAGTAAGCGTTATACATATACGTTCTACTTGAGCCGCTTAAAAACATAGACACAAGAATTCCTTTAACTTCATAGTGAATGAAAGATTATTTATTTGTATAGACACTACATGAAATCCTATTATTTGCATCCAGCGGAGATGCTGTATACCCTTACTACCTTAATATATTTTATAATTCCAAATATTTGCACCAGATAAATTTTATTCCCTTCATATAGGGCTAATCAAATGCTATAGCTTCAATAATCTGCAATATGTTCAATGGCTTATTGTTCAATCGATTTTTCCATGATCTTACACAGTTCGGTCATTGATTGAATGTATCATTATATTTGAGTACCACACACCCTAAATAATGTTACTTATGAGGACCACGTAAAATTGTTTATTGTATATAACATTGTACATGATATATGGTACCCGCAATAACCGATAATTTAAATACCAGTAATAATGCATAACGTTAAATTTAAGAACCCCTTTCTTAGTGATTCTTATAATTATTTTTACTTTATGTTTACGGTCCCAAATATGTCTATATGTACGATGGAGCTTGTAGTATCGAAAACTCATTGCTATAATACCTTCATAAGTGTATAATTTAATTTTTCGAATATACGTTTCGTTTTGAATTTGGTTTGTTTACCATGCGCTGCGTTCATCGTTTATACATTAGAGGGGAGGGGATTGTAGGACAGTGTTGTTTACTATTTTAACTCTAAGGACCCGTACGAGGACTAACAGCATAGCTCTTTTGGCAAGATACATCAGCATCGCTTTTCAAAAATTATGTTCGCATTAGTATTATTCACAGACAGTATATATTACATTTGTAAGAGCTCAGATATTTCTTATGGAAAAAAAGTACAAGTATAAAATACGCCGATGGAAATAGATATGCTGGAGAAGTAATTACCTACTACTAATGGTAAGTACATGTATAGATAAATAACGCTGTTGCTTATTAAAATAAAAATTTCATTATTTAGATTATTAGGTAAATTTATATATGTATATAAGAGATTTGGATGAATTTAATTGATATAGCAATCTATTTAGTTTTGTACTATTTGCAGATAAATTTTCTACATGGTAAGAATATATGAAGCTAAATTGTACTTTGTAAAGTTAATTTTAGAATATAATTTCTTGTATTGAACTTTTTTTCAATAAATATAAGATTAATTAATAATGCTATGTTAAGGTATAGCTGATAGAAAGTATTGTCCTGAATAAAGTCTCTTACAGGTTAATAAATTTTAATTTATTCCTATTAAATTTTTTCACAAATTTCAGAAAAACACGAATGTTTATTGAGATTGAAATGTCATCTAGAAAATCAGAAAAGAAAGAAAAAAAATATGAAAGACGGAAGAAACAGTAAGAATACTGACAATGCTAAAATAAAACCTGCAGTAAACAATTGTAATAGTAGTGAGTAATAATTTGTAATATAAGATTGATTGTTACTATGTGTTGGATTATTTAAACTAACAATACTTATTTATTATTATTTTAGGAAAGCGAACAAGAAAGGTGGAAGAAGACCATGGTGAGCATAGTGCGAAACATAATAAAGCAAAGAAAAATATAAAAATAAAATCGATTGACACTATTAAACATTGTGATGTTATTACTACAAATAAAGGTAAAGCTATAATAAATTTTGCTGCGAAGAGAATGTTATTTATGTTTATGCAAGATTTGATTAAGTTCTCTTTTAAAATGATTTATTGATATAAAAGATTGTTGTGTAAATTTTGTAACGTTGCGTTCTCGCAACGTTACTATAGCTGCCATCTAGCGCTTTGCTAATCTCAAGCGCTAGATAGGCGGGTCGCGTACGAACTAGGGAGTTATCAACCGATAGGTATTGATCTAGGATCGATAACTTGTCGGCTCCCTAGTGCCGCGCGATGGGTGTAGCGGGGCAGCGGCGGGACAGGCGCAGGGCCTTACCTGCTCCCGCGGACTGCCCCGACACACGTAGTTTAGAAGTCAAAGGTGACACATAGTGCCTAGAGGCGCCCCGCCGCCGACAAAAGTGCGACCCCAACGACAGCCGCCACACAGAAACGGAGAAAAGAGGAGAGGTGCAGCGACTGCCAGGGAGCCGCGAACCCATATCGGACGACGGGACACCCCCAGCCCTTCGGGCCAGCCACCAAGGGCGAGAGCGAGAGAAGGAGAGAAAGAGAGAGAGACCGAGAGAGCGAGAGAGAGCGAGAGAAAGAGAGAAGAGAGCCTACCTATCGTAAGCGGACAGTTGGGTGATTATTCGTTGTGTAATAAAGTCCAGTGACGTCCCGGGGTGTGCTAGGGCTTTAGGGCTCGTAGCACCGACCGGTTGTATAGGGAACCGCTGGCCCTGCTCACCTGTCACGGGTAAGCGGGCAACCTAGCGGAGTGGTCATTCCGTCGGACCGGTAACGAGCATCTTATTGTGTACAGGCGCGAATTAGTAAAAGTGTTCGCGATTGCATCGATTAGTTGTGAGTTGACCGTTGACGGGAACGTTCCCGTAATTCGTTTCAAGGCCGCGGACTTAGTATAATCCCCGTGAGGACTAGTGACCTTAGAGTCCTCGACGTAAACAATCCGGGTCGTTGTGGTGTTTGAGTACGCGGGAACGGAGTCAGTGCGAATAACCGTCGGGTGACGCGCACGCGCGGGGATAGGGACCCATCCGCGTAACGTCGCGTCGTGGTTAGCCTACGAATCCGCCGGAGGCGCGCGAGTACCGCGCGACTCGGCGGGACCGCCGCGAACGCCAACTAGTGGCTCGAGCGCGGGGCTAACTACTACACTATTGCTCAATAATCTTGCGTCAGGCGAGGGGCAGTGGGGATAAGAGAGGCAAGGGGTTATCTAGGGAATTCTAGTGGACACCGTCAAATTTTTGATCGGCTATCCCTTTGACGCAAAAGAGCTGTCAAAAGCTAAATTAACCTGTATTTTGAAGAAATACAGAAACATAAATATTTTTAAAAAACAAATAAGAAGAAAGAAAGAAAGGATTTTAATAAATATATAAAGAAAAAATATCAGATGAGTATTAGTTAATAGGAAATGTTAAAGTAATTATAAATTATTAAGAAAATATACTTTGTGGTTTTTTTATTTCTGTTACAGGTTAAATGCTGTTTCTGATGAGTTTAAATTACAGCAAAGAAATATATATAGACCAATGAATAAAAAAGGACTAATTTATGAAGCATTTCTGTGTGGACCAGTTATTTCAATAATTATGGTTTAATTATGTTATAATAGTGATTGTGAAAGCGTTTGGTGTATATACACAAAGAAATTCTATTATAAATTAATAATTATATATAATAATGTGTTGATTCCTATTACTATAAATTAAAGCTAGTTCAATTAAAATACTCGTTCTCTTTCTTCCTTATCCAAATTCTATACATACATAGTAATTAGATATTCTCATAGAATCTATCCTTTAAACTAATTAAATTGCAACTATTTGAAATGTGCAAGTCATAACTATTTGCTTCAATTATTTGTATTATTCAATGCGAGACAAATTGCATAGAGACTCTTCAAATTTCTTATTGATCTGTCACATTCTTTCACATCTTGTGTGACATTTATTTGCCTTGATTGTTCCTTCTTCTTCTAGTTTTCAACATATACCAATATTTCTCTAGATATTTTCAAATACGCTGAAGTATGCTTATTCTGCTGTCTAATTGATTCTATCAATGTGAGGATGATAGGTAAGCTATTGCTCTATTAAATTTGAAGAATCTAGACACTTCACTTAATTTATTGTACTTAAATATAATGTTTGGTACTTCGTCTACATGATATCTTTTCTTTACATTTGACAGGATATTGTCCTCCAATACATTCATGTATACTGCTGAGTTAATCTTGTTTTCAGCTTCAAATAATTTTCCAACTACATATTTGGATATCCATTCCTAATATACAATACTTATTTTGTTACTCCTATTTGTTGTTGAGAATTATCTGTCTTAAATCCTTAATTTATCTAGTCGCCATATATATATTCTATTATTTTCAGATGATTGATATATCTTACTACCAATTCTGTCAACATTATAATAGGAGTAACAAAATAAATATATTCTATATTCAAAATGTATATCCAAACACGTAGTTGAAAAACTATTCGAAGCTGAAAGCAAAATGAACTCATTAGTGTACACATACCTTCTAAAGAACTTTATCTTCCCAAGTACTATGAAAACATATCTCACAAAAGAGATACCAAATTTAAATAACATCATTCAAATGCCTATTTTTCAAATTTAACTAGACAATGGTTTATCAATGATTTCAATATTTATAAAATTAATTAGAGATCAGCAGAATCATCAGATCTGCGTATAATAATTAATGATTGTAAAATTATTTTTATATGTTATAGACTAGAAGAAAATAGTGCAAAGGAGGCATATAAATGTCATAAAAGATAATATGTAGAAGGATGTGACATATTAATAAGAAATTTGCAGAGGCTCTATGCAATTTCTCTTACAATGAATAATAAATATCATTGAAGCAAATAGTTATGACTTGCACATTCCAAATAGTTACAATTTAATTAGTTTAAAGAATAGATTCTACGAGAATATGTAATTACTATGTATGTATAGAATTCAGATAAGGAGGAAAGAAAAAGAATATTTTAATTGAACTAGCTTTAATTTATAGTAATAAGAATCAACACATTATTATATATAATTATTAATTTATAATAAAATTTCTTTGTGTATATACACCAAACGCTTACACATTCACTATTAGAACATTACATCATAATTATTGAAATGACTGGTCCACACAGAAATGGTTCATAAATTAGTCCTTTTTTATTTATTGGTCTATATATATTTCTTTTCTGTAATTTAAGCTCATCAGAAACAGCATTTAACCTGTAACAGAAATAAAAAAACCACAAAGTATATTTTCTTAATAATTAACAATTACTTTAACATTTCCTATTAACTAATACTCATCTGATATTTTTTCTTTATATATTTATTAAAATCCTTTCTTTCTTTCTTCTTATTTGTTTTTTAAAAATATTTATGTTTCTGTATTTCTTCAAAATACAGGTTAATTTAGCTTTTGACAGCTCTTTTGCGTCAAAGGGATAGCCGATCAAAAATTTGACGGTGTCCACTAGAATTCCCTAGATAACCCCTTGCCTCTCTTATCCCCACTGCCCCTCGCCTGACGCAAGATTATTGAGCAATAGTGTACGTCATCGGGGCTTCAGCCGCGTTCGCACGACTTAGGCCGCGCCCACATTTAGGACCCCGCGTAACACCGTTATACCACGTGCGAAGGATCGGGTATTGTATTAAGCACCGATTTTATAATAAAGAGAGTTCAATCGAAATTAGCGAGTTAGTGTATTAGCACCCCACCCCTATATTCGCGTACGAGGGTTAGAACCCCCTCTGTACCAATAAATATTCGGGAATTATTAAATAATTACATCGAAGGCGCCCGGGTCTTATAGGAAGTCGCCTATTGGGACGCGAACGCAAGCGGTGGGGGGGAATCACTCCTCCCTCCCCGCCTACACCATCCCTTGGGATAGACAGTAGCGTCACAATTTGGCGCCCAACGTGGGGCCCACGGAGTGAGGTCTCGTACGCGTGGTAGAGTGCTAATTTTTTTTTTAGATTTGAGAATAGTTTTTGGCGAGAGTAAGATTTTTTTTTTTTTGGGAATTGAGAACAATTTTTTTTGTAGGTCGAGTAGCGGAAAATTTTTTTTCTCGCACCCCTACCGCGGATAGAATTTTTTTTTTGTTTTTTTGCGGAAATAGAGAATTATGTCGGATTCCGACAAATCGAGTGGAATGTCAGTACGCGATCGTGAAATATTAACGGAACGTAACGAATTACGACGGTACGCGAAAAATATGCCGCGTAGTAAATTAATCATGGCGCTGACGGACGCGGAGCTAAATACACGCGATAGCTCGGAAGATCAACTACGCGATCGATTTGTGCGTCATAGGTTACGTGAGAGTTTCGGACCGGAAGCAGCTCAGTGGAATCCGCGGGTGGATGAATTGGAACCATTCCACCCCGCCGTCCCACCTCAGCCGCTTCCAACACCTTCGGCGATAAAAACCAACGAGGACGAATTAGCGACACCGAAAACGAACCCGAAATTAAGTCGGCAATCGGAAGATGCGCTTCGTGAATTGTTTGAGACCCCTCGGGGAGGGGAAACTTCGCGACAGATAAACATGTCAGAAGAGAGTAGCGACTCGAATTTGACATGTATTGATAAAAATCGCAAACTAACGCCGAAACCGAAACGAGGGGTTACGTTTGAATCAGATTCAGACAGGTCGGGCTTCCGAAGGCGTGATCTTGACGAGCGGTCTTCGGAACCACCCAACCGAACCCCAGCGAACCCGGAGTATTCGAGGGAACGAAATGCGCCGGTAGGAGTGGGAAATTCCGCATTAGGAGCGGTTCCGCCCGAACTACTAGCTAGCATCGTGCAATTAGTAATTGCGTATCAGTCGGCAGGAGCGCAAGGGTCTGCACCGGTCGAAAGGGCACCGGAGATGCCTCAACCCCGCGAAATTAGTAGAAATTCGCCGGGAACAAGCCGGGGTGCGACTAGTCGCCGTCGACAACCCTCTGAATACCGATCGCGAAATAGATCATCGAGTTCGGAAAGATCGAGCGAGTCTAGCTCACGATACTCCAGCCGGAGAGGAACACGGGTAATAGATGCTTTCCGGAAATGGGGTATTCGGTTTAAGAATCACGATGCTGACGACGCCGAAGACTTTATAGAGAACTTAGAACATTGCCGCAATGTTTCCGACCTAACGTTTAGCGAGATCAGGGAAACCCTCCCCGTCGTGTTGAGCGGGGAAGCCAAAGCCTGGTTTAAGGTCGAAGGCAGCTCCTGCTCAACATGGCGTGACTTCCGCGAGGCCTTCCTCAGCCAATTCGGGGATGAGGAGGATAACGACGCGAAATGGGAGAAGGCGCGACAACAGACACAAAGGGAGGGCGAATCGATCAAGGCGTATTTGGTGCGTATTCGGTCGATTCTAAAAGAAATTAGGCCGACCCCTTCCGTCTCGGTTCAATTGGACCTGGTTTATCGAAACCTACGTCCCAATTACCGCCGTAGAATGTTTCGCAGGGATTTTGATTCATTCACGGGTTTGCGCGAAATAGGTCGGGAAATAGAGAAGAACGCGGAGATAGACAAGGCGTTTAAACCACCGCCTGGAGCTACGAAAACGCGCGAAGAGGATAAATCTTCGCGTAAAAATCGTGAAGCTCTCTCTGCAGTTTCCGAGAAAAGCGAAAAACAGCCCGAAAAACAGACAAAAAGCGACGCAACCGGCAAGAACGCGAAGAAATCGGACGAGGAGAAGCCGAAAAAGAAAAAGTCGCGTTCAAGGAGAGGAAAACGCGGTAAATCCAAACGACGCTCGTCTGGATCGACCAGCGACTCTAGCTCGGGGTCAGATAGTTCGCGGGAATCTCCTAAGAAATCGTCTGGGAGATCGTCCCGAAGACATTCTGACAAAGGGAGTAGGAAAGGGAGCTCAAGCCATAGCGGACACCGTAGCAATTCGTCGGACGAGCTAGGTGCTATCGCTGCAGCTCCAAGACAAGGTCAGAGAAGACCAACCTCCTCCTCACGAGCGCCGGGAGGACATGTAGCGGGTCAGTCGCGATATCAGGATCGTGGGGGTCAATTCCGCGACGCAGCGATATGCCATCGTTGTGGAGGAAGAGGACACTACGCGAGAGAGTGTCCTTCGCGTGAGCCGACTCAAGCCGCGATTGCGCCTGCACCCTGGTGGGCCCAACAGGCCGCCGGGATGCAGGCGCCGATGCCACCGCAAACGGTGACCACACCCGCGCTGTCTTATAATCAAGCGCAGTGGCCACCAACAACGTCCGCGTCGACAATAGGTCAGAGCCTATTGAATAATGTATACGGGAATGCGAGAAATCCGGGAAACGGACAGTAGGGCTCGCGGAGGAAGCTCGCGCGGGCCCGGCTGATAATCTTCGTAAATCGGGTAGGACAGTACGATTTACTGACCCCGAATCGTGGAGGGACTCATCGGTGAGTAGCACGGATTACGAAGATTACGCGTCGGAAAGCGAACAAAAAGATTTGCGGGACCCTTCGACCTCGGAGTCAGAAGATGAGCCTAATTCGACGCGACCGGACTTTAGCGCTGAAGATTCTAGTGAAGAGAGCGTTTGTAGTTTTACCTCAGAAGTAGGAAGACGACCTTCACTAGAAAGTAACCCTGAAGATTCGATAAATGAAACGGAACCGAGTAGTTTATCCGATCATTTGTGTGCTTTGGACGAATTATTGTCCAAGGAGCGCACCGCGACTCTTGGCCAGGTATGGGGGAAAGGGAACATCACAATCCGAACTCGTCGCTGTGTTCGGAGTGATGTGTTCCCTAATCAACCGAATACCGATGGCCGCTATTATTTGCAGCTAGAATTATTTGGACAAATTTTTCCTGCACTAATAGATACGGGAGCATCGCGATCGTACCTCGGACATCGAACGCTGGAAAGAATCCAAGCGAAGATTGACAGGTCGCAAGATAGAGTAATGCGTACTGCCGATGGTACGGAAACACGAGTAATAGGGGTTATTGCGCTAGAATTAGAGTTAGGAAAAACAAAGAAAGTAATGTATTTCCGCGTGGTACCGGTTTTAGACTACGACTGTGTCCTCGGTATGGATTTTCTCCGATTATTCGGAGTTATAATTGATACTTCGCGCGATTTATGGCAAACGCGCGACCGAGTAAATTTGAGATTCGCGAAAATAAACGCGGCAAGCTCAAATGAGACACACGTATCTTCATGTTTTGCTATCGCTGAAATGACTAGCGAGCAAAACGTGGTACTAGAGAAGTTTCTAAGTGATAACTTCCCCGAGATAGTTGGACCAGTCCCGGCGACTACCCTGGTCAAACATCATATAGATGTCCAGGGTCAGGCTCCAATCCGCCAAGCGGCAAGGAGAGTGTCGCCGGTGATCTATAAAGTAGCGCACGAAGAGGTCGATAAATTATTGGGTGAAGGGATTATCGAACCCTCCACGAGCGCGTGGGCCAGCTGTCCGGTTATAGTACCAAAACCGGGCGGGAAATATCGATTTTGCATAGATTTTCGACGCGTGAATGAGGTAACGCGCAAAGACGCGTACCCGATTCCGCATATCGATAGCATTCTCGATAAACTCCGCCACGCGAGATACATTTCGACGTTAGATTTAAGTCAAGCGTACTTCCAGATACCGCTAGGAGACGAGAGTCGGGAAATTACAGCGTTTATAGTACCCGGAAAAGGACTCTTCCAATTCAGGCGTATGCCGTACGGTCTCACGAATGCTCCTGCGACGTTCCAGCGAATGATGGATCAGTTAATTCCACCTGAATTTGATCCGTATGTGTTCGTCTATCTGGACGATATCATCATCGTAACGAACACGTTCGCGGAACACCTAGGATGGTTAGAGCGTGTGTTAAACATTATTCGATTCGCGGGTTTAGAAATCAATCGCGAAAAGAGTAAATTTTGCAGGTCGGAGGTTCGGTTCCTTGGGTATCTGATCAATCGTAATGGTTTAGCTCCGGATCCCGAGCGAACCGCACCGTTAATGAATTATCCGCCGCCAAAAGATTTAAAAACACTGCGCCGCTTCCTAGGGATGGTTGGATGGTATGCGCGGTTCCTACCCAACCTGTCGAAGGACAAAATTCCACTCGTCTTGTTATTGCATAAAGGCGTGCGCTGGCATTGGGATCAAGAGCAACAGACTTCCTTTGAGCGATTGAAGGAAGCGCTGTGCTCGGCCCCGGTCTTGGCAAGGCCCGATTTTTCGAGACCTTTCCAAGTACAGACAGATGCTAGCGACTATGCAATAGGAGCAGTATTAACTCAGCGACACGGAACTGAAGAGCATCCGATTGTATTCGCTAATCGAGTACTATCCAAAGAGGAACGGAATTACACGACGACCGAGAAGGAGTGTCTCGCTGTCGTGTGGGCAATTCCGAAACTAAGACCGTATTTAGAAGGCTATCATTTTACGGTTGTCACGGATCACAGTAGTTTGCGTTGGCTACATAACTTGAAAGATCCAGTAGGGAGATTAGGTCGATGGGCCCTCGAATTACAACATCATTCGTTCGAGGTGGTACATCGTAAAGGCGCATTGCATCACGTACCCGATGCATTATCACGCGCCCTCCCAGTAGGCACCGAAAATGAATGCGTCTCCGCGGTTAATGAAGAAAATAGCGAAAATTTGGTCACACAGTCGCGTATCGACTTCGAGAGCGACCCGTGGTATACAGCACGACGCGGAAAAGTAATCCAGCGACCGCGGGCTTACCCAGACTGGAAAGTTGAGGGAAACCGGCTGTATTGCCACCGGCCGGACGTGATACTCGAATCGATAGGTCGCGATTATGACGCGTGGAAGTTAGTCCTCCCGCGAGAGGCTCGACTTTTAGCCCTACAGGAAGCTCACAATAATACTTCCGCAGGACATGCTGGCGTTCAGAAAACTCACGCTAGAATCTGCAAAGATTACTATTGGCCGGGAGTTTTCAAAGACGTCGTAGCATTCGTACGCGGGTGCAAAGTCTGTCAGCAACATAAAGCTGTACAGCTTGCCCCTGTAGGACTTATGGGAACTCGAGTAGTGGAGCGACCATGGACTGTGGTTGCGGGAGACATAATGGGCCCCTTTCCACCAAGTAAGGCCCAACAGCGTTACGTAGTAGTCTTCCTCGACAACTTCAGTCGTTACGTGGAAATGCGAGCGATCCGCACAGCTGACGCCAAAAGCATCTTGAAAGCTTTTAGCGAGCTGGTTATTTACCGTTGGGGATCACCGGAAATATTTCTTTGCGACAACGGTACCGAGTTCGTAAACAAGGAAGTGACCAAATTTCTAGATGAACATCAGATTAGGCAATTTACTATTCCGCCGTATCACGCGCAGGCTAACCCGGTAGAACGCGTGAATCGGGTAATTAAAACGATGATTAGGATATTTGTAGAGAGCGACCACCGAGACTGGGACGTTCATCTCGCAGAATTCCGTTTCGCGATTAATTCCGCGATGCATTCGTCGACTGGAGTATCTCCCGCGTTACTTAACCTCGGTCGAGACCCAGTAATTACTCCGAATCTACGGCGAGAGATTGAAGGTCCTCGTACGATACTTAGGAGTGACCCCGAAAATTGGGTGGCGCGACTAAAACGTCTTCCTTTGATTCATGATATCGTGCAGGTAGAGATAGAAAAAGCGAGTGCCCGTCAAGCCCGCTATTACAATCGTGGCCGGCGCGATGTCAGGTATCAGGTAGGAGACGTGGTATGGCGGCGCGGCAGACCATTATCGTCATCTGCTGATAATTTTGCTGCGAAGCTAGCACCATCGTACGAGGGTCCGTTTAAAATAGTTCGCGTAATATCGCCGGTCGTCTACGAGCTTGAAAATCAAGGCCGTAGTAATCCGAAGGTCCACGTTTCGGATCTAAAACCGTTTGTCGCGTCGTTTTGCGTTCCGGACGTCGATGAACCGGGTGAGGAAACCATTGCGGGGGAAGGGGACGACGACCCTGTACCTTCCCCAAAACCGACCGGTAAACGGAAAGGGGCTCCGGGAAAACGGAAAATGTCGATCGTGAGCGATTCGTCGGATTCCGCCCCGTCTACGTGGACGGCACGCCTGCGTCCACGTCGAGACCCAACCTAACCCTCGCGAACCTGAGTGCGGACATGTATGTGTGACGAATGGATGAATGTGTGTGTCGCGTGATTTTTTTTATTATTTTTTTTGCGGAGAGATGACGGATGCCTCCTCCTGTTCCAGAAGATGGATCCGTACCTACAGCAGGTGGTGACCCACTGCTGGTTTCAGGGAATCTCCTTGCCAGGACCCCTGCCAGCAGTGGGCCCATCCACCCACCAGCCACCCTCCCACCACCCACAGCTCCTCCCCGGCCACCACCACCAGGGCTATTCCCTCCCTCCGTCCCGCTATTCTGCGCAGGGTACCCCCTACCCTCCGGCCTACCATCCGTTCCCGGCCTCTGGGTACACCGACCCGCAGCCTGCCGCGTGGGAGGCTGAAATGAGCCGGCTACGTAGGGAGAACGAGATGCTCCGGCGGGTAGCGGGTCAACCCCGCACCCGTACGGGCATCCGCCCTCCCTCGCAGGCGGCCATTGTGCCACCACCGGCGGGAATCGGATCGGCTGTACCCAAGCCGAAGAAGAAGGCCCACCGTGGCAGACGGGGTGGCCGGAAGGGCCAGGGAAGGGCCCAGCAAAGAAAGCGGGCGGAGGAGAGAAAGAAGAAGGAGGAGGAAGAAGATGAGGCTCGGCGACAGCGCATCCGCGCTGCCGTCGAAAAGAGGAGGGAAGAGGAACGGGAGAAACGGAAGAAAGAGGAGGCGAGGAAGAGGGAGAAGGAGAGGAAGGATCGGGAGAAGGAAGAGGAAAAGAAGAGGAAGGAGGAGGCTATGGAGGAGGACCTCCTCCTCCTGAGCGTTTAATGTCTGTCCGTGTCTAGTGTTTAAGTTTTTTTGTGTATAGAGTCTATTTTTTTATGATTAATATCTTTTTTTTTGTATCGAGCCGGATAATTATTTTTTTTTATTATTATTGTTGTTTATGTAGGCCGAATTATTTTGTGTGTGTGTAATAAAGTATGTGTGTGCGAAGCGAGCGTTTTTTTTTTATTGTAGCATTGTAGGATTGCGCGCACCAGAGGAAATTAAATTGAATCAGAGACACCCCAGGGTCGACTTCAACCTGGAGGAAGTTGACCAACCCCCACGTTGGTCCTAACGAGGGGGGAGTTGTAACGTTGCGTTCTCGCAACGTTACTATAGCTGCCATCTAGCGCTTTGCTAATCTCAAGCGCTAGATAGGCGGGTCGCGTACGAACTAGGGAGTTATCAACCGATAGGTATTGATCTAGGATCGATAACTTGTCGGCTCCCTAGTGCCGCGCGATGGGTGTAGCGGGGCAGCGGCGGGACAGGCGCAGGGCCTTACCTGCTCCCGCGGACTGCCCCGACACACGTAGTTTAGAAGTCAAAGGTGACACATAGTGCCTAGAGGCGCCCCGCCGCCGACAAAAGTGCGACCCCAACGACAGCCGCCACACAGAAACGGAGAAAAGAGGAGAGGTGCAGCGACTGCCAGGGAGCCGCGAACCCATATCGGACGACGGGACACCCCCAGCCCTTCGGGCCAGCCACCAAGGGCGAGAGCGAGAGAAGGAGAGAAAGAGAGAGAGACCGAGAGAGCGAGAGAGAGCGAGAGAAAGAGAGAAGAGAGCCTACCTATCGTAAGCGGACATTTGGGTGATTATTCGTTGTGTAATAAAGTCCAGTGACGTCCCGGGGTGTGCTAGGGCTTTAGGGCTCGTAGCACCGACCGGTTGTATAGGGAACCGCTGGCCCTGCTCACCTGTCACGGGTAAGCGGGCAACCTAGCGGAGTGGTCATTCCGTCGGACCGGTAACGAGCATCTTATTGTGTACAGGCGCGAATTAGTAAAAGTGTTCGCGATTGCATCGATTAGTTGTGAGTTGACCGTTGACGGGAACGTTCCCGTAATTCGTTTCAAGGCCGCGGACTTAGTATAATCCCCGTGAGGACTAGGGACCTTAGAGTCCTCGACGTAAACAATCCGGGTCGTTGTGGTGTTTGAGTACGCGGGAACGGAGTCAGTGCGAATAACCGTCGGGTGACGCGCACGCGCGGGGATAGGGACCCATCCGCGTAACGTCGCGTCGTGGTTAGCCTACGAATCCGCCGGAGGCGCGCGAGTACCGCGCGACTCGGCGGGACCGCCGCGAACGCCAACTAGTGGCTCGAGCGCGGGGCTAACTACTACGTCATCGGGGCTTCAGCCGCGTTCGCACGACTTAGGCCGCGCCCACATTTAGGACCCCGCGTAACACCGTTATACCACGTGCGAAGGATCGGGTATTGTATTAAGCACCGATTTTATAATAAAGAGAGTTCAATCGAAATTAGCGAGTTAGTGTATTAGCACCCCACCCCTATATTCGCGTACGAGGGTTAGAACCCCCTCTGTACCAATAAATATTCGGGAATTATTAAATAATTACATCGAAGGCGCCCGGGTCTTATAGGAAGTCGCCTATTGGGACGCGAACGCAAGCGGTGGGGGGGAATCACTCCTCCCTCCCCGCCTACACCATCCCTTGGGATAGACAGTAGCGTCACAATTTATATATATTATTATGCAGGTTCAAAATTGAGCGCAGTTGAATTAAATAAAGTACAAAATACTGTGACACAAACCATAGTTGATAGCAGTATTGAAAGCCATGCTACGATAGAAAAATTAGAGAATAGTTCTGCAGATAAAATCCCAATAAGAGCTATTCCAAGTTAAATTGTATTTCTTATTTCTGAATGTATTAACATTAATATTAAAATTTTGCTCTAATTCTTTGTGTGTTATAAACATTTTAGTTATATTTGAAGGTGCCAATGAAGTTATTATTTCGAAGGAAAATTTTGTATCTTTATATGAGATTAATACAAACAGCGAAACTACTTATACCACAGTGATAAAAGAAATATTTGTAGATTCGCTTACATATAAGAATTCATTTGAATCTATAAGAGGTTGGGCTGTTATTTCAATTTTTATGTTATATTTTTATTATACTTTAAAAACTCTATTACATTTTAATTTATAATTTGTTATTATAGGTTCAAAACAGAAGACAGATGAATTTAATATTACCAAAAATAAATCTGCAGATGAGAATATTACTAGAGAAAGCAATTCTACTATAAAATAAAACTGTCGAAAAGTCAGGAAACATTTCTACTAATAAACATTCAACTGAGCCTACACTATTTATAACAGAAACTGATTCATTTTTGAACATGGTTGATAATTCTTGGTATGTCAAATACAATTAAGCTATTTTAAAATTTTAGATGTGTAAATATAGCTTTTAACCTTCTAAAAGTTAGAAATTGTTGCATGTAGAAGATATATTTCCTTTTAGTGTAGGTGTGTGAAATAATTTGATATTCATGAATGCTGTGTGAATATCAAGCTGGAACGCACCCATAGTTTCATCAGTTTCATACGTTTAATCTGTAACTGCTTAATATAATCTATATACTACTATAGTATTTTAAAACTACCTCATACTTTAATTTTAGGATTGATTTATCAGTAGGACTATTGGCGGATGTTTCAAATATCAGTGATAAAGTAATTAGAAACTCCAATGAAAAGCTGGAAGAGAATAAGCTGGAAGAGTATAAGGATCTAAACAGTCTTAAGAATAATCTATATCCTTCAGAAGTTATTGTTGGAAACTTGCAAAATGACGGTATGAATAATAGAATATATACATATAGTCTTTTAAGAAAAAACATTTGTTAACATTAGTATATTTATTTATAAATAATTAAATGATTATCGTAATAACACTTTACAGCGAGTTTCTTAATTTTAAACGGTTATTATCATATTCTGTCTATTACTACTGTATACTTTTAGTTTGTCATATATCCGTATAAATGACATTAAAATCATACTTTAAAGTTTTTTATTTTTTCAGAATGTGATATGGAGGAAATTAGTATCAGGTCAAACAAAAAAGATAGTGATTCTTCGTACAAACCCGAATCGGAGAGTGAAGTGGAAGATTCTGTTTCACAAAGTCATAAAACATAATTCATCGAAGGGACAGAATTTATCAAGAAATTCTTGTAATAGTGCATTAGAGGATTCATTCATCAACAAAGCCCCAACTAATGCGCCAAACGATGAAAATATGTTTGTTAGAACTGTTGAATCAGGAACAAAGAAAGATTATTGTCACTACTGCAATACCGAACAGGCTAAACTAAGCCGTCATCTTGCCAGAAAACATTCGTCTGTTGATGAAGTGAAACAATTTCTTCTTATACCTAAAAATCATCCAGAGCGTAAAAAATTAATAAATCAGATTCGCAACGATGGCCAATTTTACTTTAACACAAATGTCAACATTAACACGACTGAATTAAAAACTATGAGACGTCCAAATGCTAAATACAATAAAGTAGCAAATGATTTCGTTCTGTGCCCGAACTGTAAAGGATCCTACGCAAAGTTGTCTTTACGTCATCATTATAGAAGATGCGCGAAGAACAAATTATCGAAAAGCAGAAACATAATGTGTAATGCTAGGCGTATTGCAGGTAGAGTTCACGATAAAGCGTGTATAGTGCTGCGAAATCGTGTTTGGCCTACTATGAGGGATGATACAGTTACAAGAGCAATACGATTCGATGAAATGGCAATTGAATTCGCAAACAAGCTCTGTGATAAGTATCAAGATCCTTATTTTTACGACATGATACGCCAAAAGTTGCGCCAGTTGGGTCGTTTTCTCATAGAAATTAAAAGCAGAAGTAAAGAAATTGATGATTTGTTTTCGATTTTCTGTTCTAGGAATTATGATTTGTGCAAAGAAACAATTCAGGCCTTAGCTGGTTTAAACGAATCAGGGACCGGATTTAAAACTCCTTCGTTGGTTACATCACTCGGTACCCTCTTAAAACAAGTGTGCAAACGTTGCATAACTGTTTTCATAAAACAACAAGATGATAAAAGAAGAAAAAACGCTAAGAGATTTCTACAATTATTGGTTGAAGATTATTCTTCTTCAGTAGCACGAACAGCAATAGAAACTCAGTATCGTAAAAAAAGACAGACAAATAAAAATTTACCAACTCCAACTGACATAAGAATGTTAGAGACTTATTTAACTGAGAAAATCTCATAAAAACTCATAATAGCTTAAAGAAAGAGTTTTGCTATAGTGCTTGGTTATCACTAGCTGAAAATTGTTTGATAATGATACAAGTATTTAACGGACGTAGATCCGGTTAAATAGAAAGAGCCCTTGTGGAAGATTTCTTGAATTATCAGAAGGTGGATGAGTCTTTTATAGGTAAATCTTATAAAAAGTTATCCAAGTCTGAAAAGAAAGCTGCAGAGACTTATGTACGCTTTACTATTAGAGGGAAATTGGGCCGTACGGTACCTATACTAATTCACAAGCAAATCTTAGAAAATTTACAACTTATATTGAAACATCGCAAGTTAGCGAATGTAAGTCCAAAAAATCCGTACTTATTTGGTATGCCCGGTACTTTAAAAGGAGATTATCGCTACTTAAAGGCTTGTGAGTCAATCAGAAAATTTTCGGATAGTTGTGGTGCTCCTAATCCATTGACATTACGCGGTACTAACTTAAGAAAGCACATTGCCACTATGTGTGTTAACTTGGAATTAAAAGACAATGAGATTTCAGAACTGGCTGATTTTATGGGTCATGCCGAAATTATTCACAAAAGTCACTATCGTCAACCCATTTTAATACGAGAAATATTTAAAATTTTAAATTTGTTAGAGATCGTACATGGAAAAAATGATGAAACAATTGAAAGTGACGGGGATGATTCTGGTGAAAAAGCAATTCCATTGCGTAAGTACTACAATGTTTTTATTACAAGCTCTTTTTTAAATATATTTTAATTCAAACTGTTCAATTTTCGTCTTGAAGGTAATGCACAAAATATAAATAAGACTACTGTAAACGACTCAACATTATTGGGTAATAATAAATACGACTTTCACTAATGTCATTCTCTGTTGCTAATATTGATAATAAATAAAAATTCTTTTTTTCTAATTTGTGTCATATAAGTGAAACCATTTCTAGTAAGGCTGATAGTTTTAGTGACTCTGATTCCTACTCGGTGAACATACCATTAAAGAAGAATAAGAAACGTTCAAGTACGATTAAAATTAACTTAGTTTTAATTGTTTCCTGGTTTTCCTCAATTTTTAAGAAAGCAATTCTTTTTCCAGCGTCTCCATTCGGTAAATGTAGTCGACAACGATGGACAGAAAAAGAGAAAGAAATTGCATTTGATGCATTTAAAAATAATATAGCTACTAAAACACTACCGTCATTCACCGAAATACAGAAGCTTAAAGAAAATTATCCTGGTATTTTTAATAGAAACTCTGCAACCATCAAAACGTGGGTGAACAATCAAATTAAAAAGAGAAGAAACTGAAAGTCATTTTATATAATGTTCCTAAACAAATGTAAGCATATTGTAATGTATCTGCAATTTCGAAAAGAATGATATTACATTGTTTTTAATATAGAATTATCTTATTTGTTGTATTAATGAGATATATATATATATATATATATGTATATGATTGAGGAAAAAGAATTATTATTATTTAAAGCATTTATTTGTGAAGCGTACTGAATAAGATGTAAGAGAAATGTATTAAATAATAAGACACTTAAAAATGTAGAAAATTATTGAGAATTTCGTACTTGAATTTACCTCCGGACAAGACTATAAGAATTCAATCATCTGCGTATATGCAAGAAATTTCAGGATTCGCACATGAGCCTTTTTTATATCAACTGAAAGGATTTTAATGGCAATCTTATTCGAAAAATTACCATCTTTTTAATTAGGTCAACGAATTATTTCTTATATCTATGATCTGAAACAACTTAAGTGTCAAACACTATATATTGACAGAAGTTTATAGTCAGACAATGCACGCACTTTCGAAGGAAACAAATAAAATATTAATAAATTAAATAAAGTAGAAAACGGTTAATAAAGGTTTGTTAAAACAATGCTTTGGAACAATAGATGCGAAATTTAATTATTTTCAATTTTTTACGTTTCGTCTCATTTAATTTATAATCCCTCTGTATAGAAGTATTTTTACATTTGGTTAATGCTTAATTAATTTGAATAGCGAATTTCGTGGAGTATACTGAATTTAGTGAACGTTTCTATATATTTCATTACCTTACAACTTAGACAATTATAAATTTCAAGATCACCAAAGAATAAGTTCCTATAATTTGACCTTATACATTTTGCTGGAATTTTTCCTGTAATATGTCAAAGATTATTGGTTTTTCATAGTGAGGAGTGTATTATAAAATTTAATATTTCGTAGCAATATGTCCAAGTAACTCCTGCAAGCATAAAACATATAATACACTCCAATGACCTGATTAATAATATATTCAATCGTCTCAGAAAGTATTTTAGAATTAATCTGTCGAATGTGTATTTTCAGTGGTTTAAAAAATCTCAATTATAATGATATTGGTTTAAACTTGAGTAAAATGCTGAAGAATATATCAAAGCTATCTTAGTTTTTCAAATGGAATACTCTGTATATTATTATACATTTCTGGTGGTTATTTCAAATATCTGACAAATTGTTATTTAAATATATGATTTAACTTAAGCGTTTAGAAAATGTAGGGCTCTGAAACAATATGTGGCTGATCAAATACGGACATTTATACATAATGACCGCCCATACTACTTTAACAAGAAACACGGTACGTGAAACTTCAATGACCTATGCGCGTTCTACGCACCCGGATTATACGATACATTAATATAGTGTTTTAAAAAGTTTTAAAATTATGCTACAAGAATATGCAAAATATATTATATTTATAGAAGGTTTCATACGAGAAACTCAAAGCGACCTTTTTATAAGTTTATCAGTACCTTATCTAAGAAAAAACCAATATTACCGTGCGATGGAATTTTAAAAATCCATAAAATAAATATTCGATTGATTTTTTTAAAACAATTTGATTTCGAAGTATTAATTTAATTGTGTAAAGACTTCGTACGGTCCTGTAATTGTTCATACAGTGGTCCTCGTAAATTACAATTCATTAAATTATTTATAATATTTACTAGGTTTACATATTTTCATATACATTTAAATAATATATGTAAAAAATGTTAGCCTTTTTAATTCAGAGAGTATGTATACTTGAAATAATAAGATGTATACTGTTAATTATAATAATTTTTTAATTTAAACAATAGTACTGCAAATAAACAATCCATTAAAAATTATTATTTTTTATTATATCTTCATTTCTACGATATACGTTCGAGAAAAATATGGTTATTTTTAATGTATAGGCAAATGTAGATCTACATATACTAGTGTATACATACATTTTAGTTAGTCCTAGAAAATAACGTTTCATAAACATATATAAATTTATGTATATATAAATAAATTCCATCTGGCAGGCTCATGCAACTCTTCTACCTATTGTTTCTTCTCCTCACTTCCCATGAATATTCCACTACGTATTATGTTTACACTAGCTCATCAATCACTGGTGGTAATATAAGTTTCTTTAGAGCATAATTCCAATCATTTTCTCTTTTCTTCTCATTGGCAGTCGTGATTTCCTCTTTTTGGTGCTCATTAGAGATATATAGTTTGCAACAATTTTCAATCTACCATACATATCTTTCCGTAATGCCTCAACTTTTCGATCCAATTTATTTTCGATATAATCGACTTTATCATTAAATTGATTAATTCTTTCACTAATATCATTAATTTTTTCATCAATTTCATCAGTTTTTTTCAACAGAGTTGTAACTTTTTCCTCAAGGCGGTTACATTTTAGGTAATAGTGAGTTAGCTTTTCACTGTATTCAAACAATTCCCTCATTAAGCTATCACGTACAGTCATCGAATTCCGTAACAGAGCAGCCATATTCACAGCACTTGTCTCATCAGTAACATCACATTCTATGTTTGAAATTATTTTCTTCTTGGCATTAAATGCATTCCTTTTTTTATCAAACTTTAACGTATCATTGTCAATTTTGTGGGAATAATTTCTCTCTTTATCGGTATTGAAACCAGATCCAAATTTATTTATCGACATAGTGAAGTAGCACGTTGAACTGAGAAAATCTTGAAACTGCAATCTCTTTTATAAGATACCTAGGTTTAGTAAGAGCTAGGACTTAATAGGTTGCCCTATCAAAATATTAATATTCCTGTAATTGATATTAAATTATTATTCTCCCCAAATCAATGGAGAGCCTCCATGCAAAGGATTACAAAGTATCCTTTTTATTAAAGTGTAAAATTTTTAATTCCATGCTCGATGGAAAGTTAATTCCTTACACGATATCAGCAACTTATCACAATAGCTATCTACAATTTAACTAACGAGAAAAGGGGAGATTGCGGTAGCCACCTAGCGGCAATTACTGGTACTATCAATTAAATTGAACTAGTTCACCCGTGTGTGTAATTACGCAATATTAAAATACCATTAGCGCGAAAGAAGATTAAGGAAGGCAGTTACCTAGCGGTGACTATTGGAACTAGCAATTAACTCGAGTTAGTTTATCTGTGTAGCACAGTCGGAAATAGTTAGGCTACGTAAGGTAACTAACCATCGACTTCGAAGGGTGAAAAAACCTTCCCTCAACTAGAATCCCCGTAGGATAACTAACCAACGGTACCATAGTGTGAAAAATACCCCCTCCCTAACCAAACTCGGTCCCACTATAAGACCTTCCAATTGTGACATAGGTTTAAAACACCCCCTCCCTCCTTAACCAAACTCGATCCCACTATAAGACCCTTTCCTTCCTCATCCCCACCACTACCATACTAAGAGAGTCTTATCCCCACCCATCCCCCTTCCACACCACAAAACAGCTTCACCCACTCCCTGTCCTCGGAACCGCATAGCTACACTACTTATAATAAATTTTTTATACTTCTAAAAACTTACATTACGTTTTAAGGAAAAATGTAATATAACTCTTGTCAAAATTAACTTAATATATAAATGTATCAAACAAATAGATTCATGAATTTAAATAAGAAATATATAATAAAAAATATTATTATAATTTTGTAAATAAAATGCAGATCCTTGCTTATTTATTATCATATATAGTTAATTGGTAAAATTACTGCTAATTATATTGGCTCTTTTTTCCAGGTGTAAAGGTTCTACGGAAGGTCCTACCAAGAGTAAAGTGCATACGTCATGCTGATTTCAACCAGAGGAATTAAGCAACGCTAAGGAATGGAACACAGATTCAGATTACGCAGCATGCTCTCCATATCTATGATAAGCCAACCTGTTTTCTTAGATAAGTAATATTATTGATAACCATATATAAAATGTATTCAAACATGATCCTTTGTGGTTTCTCTTACGTTTCGCAGGTCAAATTTTCTAACAAAGCTGATGAGCTGCATCCAATTGGTGAATAAAAATGAGGCCAGGCTGTGTCAATTCTGCTGCTTCAAATTTGGAATCTCCATGCAGAAGCGAAATGGAAATATTAAAAAAAGATTCGTTATTCAGGTATTATTTAAATATGATCTAAATGTATCAATATGGCAATTACTGGCAGTGATTTTTCAAACTTGTTATATCTAAACTTATTTTCTTTACTGTTTTAGGTCCAGTAAATATTAATAGATTTGGCTGTCAGTATTTGGTTTGAATAACTGTCCTGCATTATAAATGGAGACTAATAAAGCTGATGAACTGCATCCAAGTGGTGAATAAAACTGAGGCCAGGCTATGTGTCAATTCTGCTGCTTCGAATTTGGAATCTCCATGCAAAAACAAAATTGGAAATATTAAAAAGAGATTTTTTATTCAGGTGTTATTTAAATATGATCTAAATGTATCAATATGGCAATTACTGGCAGTGATTTTTCTAACTTGTTATATCAAAACTTATTTTCTTTGCTGTTTTAGGTCCAGTAAATATTGGATTTGGCCTTCAGTATTTGGTTTGAGTATCTGTCCTGCATTTGAATTGAAGATGGAAGAAAATCTTATATATAGAAAGTAGAGTACAGGATAATGAATTAATCTTTCAAAATACTTTTCTTTTCTTTATTTAGATTACGTTTATATATTGTACTGTGAATTATAAAAGATATATCGTAATGGGTATATATACTTTATACGCGAAGGCACATAATATATTCTTTTTTTTTTGTACAAGTAACAGTTTTTATAAAATAATTAAGAGTAAGGTCTATACCGACATTATAGAGCGGTTCCACTTAAAATCTTAGTTTCAAACTACAGCTTTATTTATGGACCGATTTTCAAATTTGTGATGGTCTTGGAATCGGCAGAATAGTAGCTTTGGGATAAAACAAAGAAATATTGTAAAATTAACGAAAAAATATATGAAAATTAATAAAGAAATATTAAAATTTAATGAAGCTAAAATTTAAAGATTTCGCTGTTTTATCCCAAAGACGTTATTTTGCTGATTCCAAAATGTTCTCAAAATCGAAAATCGATTCACAAATATCGCTGTAGTTTGAAAACTAGTAATTATGATGAAATTTGCTCTAAAGAGACGTAATGTCGGTAAAACAGGACACTTTTTCTACTATTATTTTTACCCAAAAGAGGGCACTGTAAATACACGATTTTGTAAATAAAATTATTCAAAACAAAATACGGCTTCCCAGAATTATTATTACATACATTATTTGAGAATTCTGAAGCTGATGCTACAAGGAGAGCGATGCCTTGTTCATCACACATTCAGCTAAAACAACAACAAAGACGATCGGACTTATAGTTTAGATGCAAAAAATGTATAAATCTAACAGAGAAGATGTTTGAAAAAGGATAAACGTAGTGATTTCTGTCTCCTATTCTTTCTAGCAACAAATTTCAAATATATAAACGAAATCAAGAAGATAAAATGATAATTATCAAGGTAGATGTTGTAATATAGATTTTAGCTTAAAAGAATAGAATTTACTGTTTTGATTGCTCATCTAATGATAGAGAGAATTGACGCAAACCGTAGAATCTCTCTCCTTTTCCAACCAACAATCGATGATATTCAAATAATTTTTGCATCCAAACTATGGGTCGGATAAATTTCGTTGTTTCTTTAGATGATAATGTTGCAAATCAGGAGCTCTTTATAATTTTTCCCATCAATAATGAGCGTGTACGATCGAAATTAGTATAACACTGCTTTTGCCGCCCCCTCCCCCCGACCCCCCTCGCAAAGCATTTTCGCAGTGTGAACCCGAGCTTCTTGGTTATTGCTCGGTATGAGGTAAGGGGAAAGCTCCGCTCGCTAGCGGGCGAGACGGAAGGAGACGCGAAGGGAATGCAAGTTATGGATTAAACAATTCTTGTTGCCAAACTGTTGGTCCGATCGAGAATAACTTTGTTTTAGAGGATAGTATGTCTAAAGAAGAATATGCCTTATTTTTTCCAGATTTTTCCAACTACAAATAAGCCCTTAGTATGAAAATTCCTCTTGCGAGACTTGCATTTCCCTCACGTCTCCTTCCGTCTCTCCCGCTAGCGAGCAGAGCATAGCATACCCCTTACCTCATACCGCGCAATAATCGTGAAACTCGGTTTTACGCTGCGAAAATGCTTTGGGGAGGGGAAAGAGTGGCGGCAAAAACAGCGTTATACTAATTTCGGTCGTACAGGCTCATTATTGATGAGAAAAATCTGAAAATAATGTAGCATGTTCTTCATTTAACAAATCTTCAGCTAAAACAAGAAAAAAATCCCTCGGACCAATAGTTTAGTCGCAAAAATTGTTTGAAAGTTACTCAGCGTTGGTTGAAGAAAGATAAACGAACTATTTGATGCCTCGCTGTGTTTCCTGTTACAAATCTAAGAAATAATCAAGTAAATAAGCATTTGGTTTAAAGTAGATGTTATTTTCTACATCTACCATCCCATAATCTTGCATTTATCCATTTTCAGAACTCAGCTGGTGTTGGGAGGAGAGTGACGCCTGCCGTAGTTCGTCTGTCCTTCTTCGATCAACTCTCTGTGATATTCAAACATTTTTCACAACCAAACTATTAATCCGAGCGACTTTTTACTTGTTTTAGTCGAAAATATGGTAAATGAGGAAGATGCTGAATTAATTTCAGATTTTTCCCATCAAAAATGAGCCTGTACGACCGAAACTCATAAAACACTACATTTGTCTGTTTTCTCTTTCTCTCTCAGGTAGGCGACGCACGGTGAACGTGAATCTGCTACTCGACTCGCCAGCGACGGGGAAAGAAGGGAGAGACAAAAGCAATGTTTATGATTTCGACTCGTGCCGGCACATTTTTCATGGGAAAACTCTCAAAATAATGTAAAATTTTCCTCGTTTACCACACTTGAAACTAAAACAAGAAAGAAATCCCTCAGACCAATAGATTAGCTGTTAAAAATGTTTGAATGCTGCTCAGCGTTGATTGAAGAAATAAAAACGAATTGTGTAACGTTATGCTTTCTTTACTGCAGAAAAGTTGGATTAAAAGTTACTAAAATGGTACAGATTCAACGCTTCGTTGAAAGTCGGTTATTTTTTGACTGGAAATATCTTCAAAATTTGTAGCATTTTCCTTATTTTATATGCTTCTGGTCGAATTATCAGCACACCCGCTCAGACCAATATTTTACCTGATAAGAATGTTTTTTCTCCTACAGACCCTTCGTACAATCTGGAACAAAGTTGGTAAAGGGTATTTCTAATTAACTGCACAGATTTTACATTTTATTTTATTTATTTATAAACGAAAAAAATTATTATAATTTCCCAGTGCTAGTGGATAATATTGCACGCCAAGGGGAGGCTGTTGATAGGAGGGGGCCACCATATACTTGGGAGCAACCTGTGGCATGGCGGCAGCAGGTTGATAATATAACCTCGGATTCTGGGGTTGTTGTTGGTAGTGGTGATGGTGGATGGCGGCGTTGGCTGGATCTGCGTAGTCTGTACAGAATAGCTTCTCATCTGGAAAAGAAATATTGAATTAATGCTTTTTATGGTGTTTAATTATTAAGATTTTTTTCTTACTCACAGCTACATTAGGAGTGGCAGAGGCACGTCGTGGTCGGCTGGTGGCAGTTTTGGCAGCTGCCAAACGCTGAGACAGCCGTGGGCGGTAAACTTGGCGCTTCAGGCGTGCCTTCTCTTTTCTAAGCTGCAAATTAAAATGATTAACAATGAATTATATTTAATTTTCAAATTAATATTACAAAAAATAAAAGATTATTACCTTTTCGGCATAATTTACCGCCGACGGCGATGTGGCGACGGTAGGCGACGGTGGGACCAAGGTCACAGCGGTTGCAGGAGTCGGTGGGGGCTGCGATGCCGCTGTTGCAGGTGGCGGTGGAGGCTGCGGTGCCGCTGTTGCAGGAGACGGTGGAGGCAGCGGTGCTGTAGTTGCAGGAGGTGGTGGAGGCGGAGGTGCAGCATGAAGTGGTGGCTTTGGCGGTGGCACCCATGCCACCCACCTTGTGGCAGGCAGCGGCGGCGAGGAGTGGGCCAATTGTAGAAGGACCTTGGCCGAAGTTGTCTTCTTCAACTTTTCAGTCGTGGCCGAAGTGGTTGTCCTCGACTGGGGTAGTGGAGAGTACTCCTCCAAATTGGTTTTGGACCTTCGCGTATTCTGGAAAAAAAAAATATAGCTGTAGTAAATAATAACGATGGCAATAATGTGCACAACCTTCGAAGAGTCGCTTACGTGCTTTCAGATACACTGGGAATGTAAACATTATTTTATATAATGTTTATATTCACAGTATACGTGATCACATGAACGACTCCATGAAGGTTATACACATTATTGCCATCACACACACACACACACACACATATATATATATATATATTAAACACTAATGTTCTAACTACATTTTTGTAAAATATATTCACTTCTTCCTTTCCGTATTTTATACAACTTGTGGTACCTATTATTTTTAGATTTGTTGTTACAAATGTACAAAGAATAGATACCAAAAGTTGTAAAAAAGACAAAAATGAAACACTGAACATATTTTACATAACACTTTTTTATTTCCAGGTTTTTATTTTCAGGTTTCTTTAATTACACATGTACTCGCGAAATAAAAATTCAACAAAAGACTTACCATTTTTCTTCCACGTCCCTCCGACGTGATGGTTGGAACTTATAGAACACTTTATTGTTAGGTGCGACCTGCTCCGTTCCACGATGCTAATAGCACTAAACGTGCTCATCACCGCTGGGGGGAGAGACGTTCTCATCGGCTACCCATAATTCGCGAGAGAGATTCTCCCATAAAGGATCAATGGTGACAACTTTAATTGTGTGGAATGCTTGCGTGACGTAGACGCGATTTTAAAGTCTTCAAAAGTGTAGTGTGCAGTGTGATTTAAATAAGTGTTTCTTTGAGTGCAGGGGAATAATTAGTGGTTCCAGGTTAGTTTGGTGCAATTGGTAAGCGAATAATTAAATTTCTCTTCTATTTTTTCATATATTCACTCTCGTAATTTATTTTCACTTCCTTCTCCTTTTCACAATGCATCTCCCCTTGCTTCTGCATAACTGCTTATACCTTTTGTTCATTTCATTCCTGTAATGATTAGTTTACTTCATTGACTACTCATTCATTTTTTTCTTGAATCTCTTTTTCTTTTCCTTACCCTTCACCTGTCAAAAAGGCAAAGTTTGAAACTTCTATATCTTTACTACACAGTCAGGCTTATGTAAAAATCTACCCTGCTCACTTTTTCTTATTCTCTCTCTCTCTCTCTCTCTCTCTCTCTCTCTCTCTCTCTCTCTCTCTGTAAATAGACCTACTTATCACTATTTCTGCTCTTACTTTGAAACACGATACTGCTATCTGTTCTTGCCCTACATGGGCGTGTTATTGCAGATTTGCTTTGTGAGATCTCCTGCTTTATTCTGAGATATTTACTCAACAAAGTCTTCAAGTATTAAGTCTGAAATCTGGCATTGAAGTATTGGATTCATTTCTACCCTCCATCTAATTGTTGGGACATCTTAATTCTTGGCGGGAGAGGACCTGTTCTATTATCAGCCTACTCTGCCGTATTGTTGTTATCTACCATTGGCTACGACCTCTACATAGCTACATGTCTATACTCTATACTACGGATGCTGGGACACCTGTGTTATTAATTATTGAATTATCCGCGGCCGACTGCTAATGCTGGCATAGGTTATTTCTGTTTTGACATCTGCTGTAATAATCAAGTTCGGTACCACACCTGTACATTATGCCATCGATTAGCTGTGGTGTCTGTAACCGTTTCATCAAAACCCAAGATATTACTCGGTTTTGTAATGTGGATACTCATGGTTTTCATGGACAGTGTGTCAGACATCAACTTGCATTATCTGATACTGACCCGCTGCCTAACATTGGCTGTCCGGTGTGCAAGAAATCTGCTGGCCCCTCCAATCCGCAGCAACTGAAAAAGAAGTCTACGCTCAAGGTGCCAACTGAGCCAGCTGATGCTTCTGTGGATAATAGCTCCTTGGCTGGTCTCATTAATACCCTCATTAATGGGGTAAATACTAGGATCGACTCCATGATGCCCATGATGGATAAATTAAACCATATGGACACCATAAACAGCAACATTCAACTACTTCTGACTCGCATGAATGACGACATATCGGAGCGTGTGGCTAAGAATGAAACTGATTTGGCTGAACTACGTGAAAGGGTATCATTAATTGAGACCAACCCGCCTACAAACTCTAACCATGGTGAGGCAGTTGCTCAATTATCCACTCGACACATGCGTATGGAGTTTCAGCAGTCTCTTACGAATTTGAGATTCTCTGGCATTCCTGTACATGAGACGATTGCGGATGTGGAGCTTTTATTGAAATTGTCCAGGAATCTCAAGGTCAGTCTCGAACATTCTGACATTAAGCGTCTCCGTCGGCTTCGGGCTGAGAAAACTGATCGTCCCAGCACTCTGGTAGTTGAATTCGGCTCACCGGCAATTAGCTCTGCTTTCCTTGCAGCTAAGCGTTCTACTCCTTCTCTAAAGGCATCCAACTTGGACAGTAGTTTTCCAAGTTCTCCTATTTATATTAATCGACAGCTGCCTATGGAATTGCATAAACTTTTTACTGCTACTATTGAGGCCTCACGCAAATTACGTTATAAGTTTCCATGGATTGATGACAGCGGTATCATTAAGATTAGGAAAAATGATTCCCCTCGTCCGGTGTCTATCAACTCATTATCCGATATAGCTACATTAAATTGACATCATCGTCCTCCGCCGACCTTTCCGCTCGCACCTCATGATGGGACTATCCATATAAATGAATTAATGGTTTGCCATGTTAATGCGCAATCGCTTACTGCATATTTTACTGAATTCTGTGATTTCTTTATGCACCATGACTATGATATTATCATGGTTTCTGAAACTTGGCTTAAGCCTTTTATTGATAGTCACGTTGTTAGGCTTGATGGATATTCTCTTCTTAGGTGTGATCGTAATGAGGTTCGTGGGGGTGGTGTCTGCATCTATATAAAAGATGCCCTTTCGACGGGTCTTACTTTTCTGAAGTCATCTGCTTCTTCTGGGTATCGTGCGCAGGTTGAATACCTCTACGCAGAAGTCACCCTTCCTAGCAACTACAAATTACTTATAGGGGTAATATACCGTCCTCCGAAAATAGCTTTTAACTTAGTTCCTGAAAGTGATTTGTATGGTTTGTGCCAAGATTATCAACATAGAATTATTATGGGGGACTTCAATTCAGACCTACTAACCCAATCTGCAGATAGCCTGTACCTTCAGCGTATTTTTAATTCTACTTCTTTCTATTTAGTCCCATACTCAGCTAATCATCACACCAACAGTTCTCATACTTGGCTTGATCTATGTATAGTGAGTGAGGAGTCTCAAGTCCTTCGATATAGCCAACGGCCTGTCTTTTTTATCAGGTCATGACCTAATCAATATTACATATAACATCGAACGAGGGTCTACCTGGGCTTCTTGCGTACGCATTGGTCGGTCTTGGAAACTCCTTGACACTAGTGAAGCTATAGCATCAATAAACCTCCTTACTTTTCCGTAAGCTTTTCTAGCTGACACACTAGACTCCTCCGTTTCCTTGCTTAACACTGAGCTCAATGAGACCTTGAATGACTTGGTGCCCTGTCAAACCATTCCTCCTCCTTCCCTACGTGTGCCTTGGTTAACTCCGGAGATCAGGACCATGATTAGGGAGCGTAATAGACTTCGACATCGATTACGTCATACATGCGATCCAGCGGAGTCCCTTCGTGCTTCTTATCGTGCTCTTAGGAGTGAAGTTAAGGCCTGCATCAGAAGGTCTAAAGAGGCATACTGCTCGCATGCCATTGGCAAATGCTCTTCTCCCCGAGAACTTTGGGACTGTTTAAGAAAACTCTCTCTCTCTCTCTCTCTCTCTCTCTCTCTCTCTCTCTGCATAGTTATCCCAAAACACAATCACAAATACTGCCATTTGACATTAACAATATTCTTGCTTATATCTGTGAAGTTTTTCATCCATTAAATTCTACTGATTCTCTCAGTCTACCTGAATTACTTAACAACCCCTCGTCATATGATGAAGAGCTTTTCCATTTTTCTTATATTACTCCTGATATACTCTTATCCAGTCTGAAACTGTCTGATTCTCTTGTATGTGGCATTGATGGACTTCCAGGTCGCTTTCTTCTTAAATGTACCATTCTTATCTTTCCCATCATGCTTAAAATATGTAATTGGTCACTTATGAACTCTTACTTTCCCCAGGCATGGAAATTTACTCTTATCATCCCTATTCCTAAGGTCAAGTAACCTGCTACCGTAACTGACCTTCGTCCAATCTCCATTCTGCCTGAATTGTCGAAAGTGTTAAAACGAGCAGTATTCAGGGACACTTGGCTATTTCTGCGGAGTGGAGGCTTTGACGATGAATCTCAGTATGGTTTCTACCCACATCGTTCTACCCAAGAGGCTTTAATTAAGCTCACTGATGATATCCGTCATGGCATTGATAAGCAAAAGTTGACCATTCTGGTTTTGTTTGACTTTTCGAAGGCATTTGACACGGTGGATCATGCTCTACTGTTGCATAAGTTAGCTGCACTCGGCTTCTCCAGTTGTGTGTTGCAGTGGTTCTGGTCATACCTACATGGCCGTCAGTGCGCCGTGCGACTTGATGGTCATATTTCCTCGTGGAGAGATGTAACGTCTGGTGTACCTCAAGGTTCCATTCTAGGTCCGCTACTTTGTCTATTGTATACTACGGATATTAATAAGATTTTTCAGAGATGTACCCTAATTCGGTACGCTGATGACATACAAATATATGCTCAGTGTTTTCCTTCACAACTGAATGATTGCATCTCTGATATGAATACTGAAATAGCTAAATTCTGTGTATGGGCCTGGAGGAATAAACTAACTCTCAATCCTCTTAAAACAAAGGCTATTATTTTTGGGTCAGCTCGTTATCTCAACTCTATCAATTGGGATACCACTCTCTCTATTATAGTTAGTGATACCTTAGTTGATTTTGTTAATTGCGTCAAAAATCTGGGAGTTCTTATCACACCTACCCTTTGTTGGCATGAGATGGTAACCCATATTTGCAACAACATATTTAAGACGCTTTACCAGCTGCGCAATGGTCAAGCCAGCCTTACTCAAGCTCTTAGACATCAACTTGTGAAGTCTCTGATTTATCCACACATAGATTATTGCTCTCTGGTGTTCACTGATATCACTAATACTGATAATGTAAAGCTACAACGTGCGTTGAATGCAGCCATCCGCTTTGTATATAATCTCCGAAAATCTGAACATATTACTCCTTACTTTAAGAAAGCGGTGCTGCTTAAGGTACATGAACGACGTTTATATTTCATTGGCATTGCCATTCATAAGGTTATTTACTATTCGCATACCTTCTGCATTAGTCACCTTGTTCGGCTTGTTCGAGCTTACAATAGTAATTCCACTTCGGCACGGAGGTGTTGTTTAGATGTTCATGTACC
Source organism: Prorops nasuta (assembly GCF_024137725.1). Taxonomy (NCBI): domain Eukaryota; kingdom Metazoa; phylum Arthropoda; class Insecta; order Hymenoptera; family Bethylidae; genus Prorops; species Prorops nasuta. The sequence goes on from NW_027116806.1 coordinate 3,604,046, forward strand.
TTCATACCGCACGGTTAGCTATGAACAATCATTTATTGTTACTGGTCTGCGTTTTTGGAATGGGCTACCTTTCTCCATTCGTAAACTTAAATCTGCGCTGGCTTTTAAGATGAAACTTTACCAGTTTCTTCTTGATTGCCTAGATTCGGGTTAAAAGCCGTGTTGTCTCTGTATTTACTCTTGTATTATATGTTGCATTTTATCATTGTTACTGTTATCTTACTATTGTTTGAGTAAGAGCGCTATTTTGCTTACAATTATATATATATATATATATATATATATATTGTAACCGGGGAACGGGTTCCAGGTTTAAATACGAACACTAAACGTCAAAAACACTTCTTTATTCAAAATAAAGCACACCAAAAGAAACTACACTAAATTATCCCGAGGGGGAGAGGCCTCCCGCGATGTCTTGGCACACATATTATACGGTGCACTGATTTCACTAACTAACTAAAAGAAAAAGGGGGGAAAAGTCATGGAAAGCGACGGGAAAGATGGCGACGAAGGGAGAGCAAAAAAGGGAAAGGGATAGGGCAAGGAATTTTCTCCGCGGCTTTGACGGCGATGTCCGGCAATCCCACGACGTCCACCACGGAAACTCCACAAAACTTAACGAAAAATATGATTGGGGCTTGCTGTGTTGAAAGCCGACGTGCTTCAATCACTGCAGCGACGACACAATCCTCTGTACAAAAGTACGTACGGTGGCTTCAAGAGCTGAACAAGGTGTAGTCCAAATTGACACGTATTACTTTATTCTTAGTGTCATTCCCCTCATACCAGGGGTTCCAATTAGGCATAGCTATGATCGGGATGCAGGGACCAATCACTTATTAGGTATGGATCTGCGATCCATAATTCTCGCCGTTCCGGCTAATTATTCCTATGCTTTGCATGCTAGCTGACTGGCTAGCTCCTGCGCGAAGATCCTGCGTGGTCGTCCTCAGTAGCAGACGACGTTAGCGCTTCATGGTCCTGCGGCGGGGCGATGCGGTGCGGGGCCGGCAACGGGGGGTTGGTAGTGGCGCGGGTAGGGGAGAACGCAGCTAAGCGCTCGCGGCGTGAAGCGCGGTAAGGGGAAGGATAGAGCGACGCGTAAACATACGCGGACGGTACAATGGGTGCGAAGGAGATAGACTTATGTGAATTTAACATGGGTGAGAGAAGGATAGAGGGACAACAGTTTTTAAGCTCTTGTTGGTGCAGAGGATCCTTATTCTAAGATACTTATAATTTTAGCATTGGAAATATTATATTTAATTCTAAATAAACTACAACCTACTAACATTCGCTCAATCCTCAATTATACCATTTCCTAAAAACATTTACCCTCCTCCCGCGGATGACATTTACAATATCCCTTAAGTGGGTAACTACATTACCATCGCACGGGAGGTTCATCCATACTCATTCACTTATTCACATGCATATTCAGGGGTAGGGGAGGTACTAAGGGGGAGAGAAGGGAACTAAAAAATATGTACATTTCTGTAACGTGTTTCCACCACGTTACAATATATATTCTATATATTTCTGTATTTTATGTACAAATGGGGCTGACACCCCTGTACTTTAGTACAATAAATCAAATCAAATCAAATAAAAAATCTCTCTCTCTCTCTCTCTCTTTTCTATACATTCCCTTCTATTATCAATGTTCTCTTATTACTACCATACTTGGGCAGACATCATGTAAAATTTCTATGACGCATAAAGAATATTTTTCCAAATTGCTCACTTTTAGTCTTTAGTACAATAGACACCTTTTACCAGATGATTGCTCATGTACGGTAGCAATAGGAAGACATGGGTGATAGAAGAGAAGGTATAGAAAAGAGGGAAAAAAAGATAGAGAGAGAAAGAAGGAGACAAGTGGATTTTGACGGATGCTTTGCTGCATAGTAAGAGCTTAGGGGTTACAACTACTGTTGTAAGGCCATTTTGACAGGTGAAAGGTGAGTGAGAGAGAGAGAGAGAGAGAGAGAGAGAGAGAGAGAGTTAAGGAACAATGAATCAGAAGTCAAAGCAATGAGTATGTCATTACATTTATGAAATGAGCAGAAGTTATAGGTGGTGACGCAGGAAGGTTTTCTTTCTTTTTTATCTCTTTCCTCCTTGCATTACAAGCTATACCTTCTCCCCATGTCTTACATGTAATAATCTGTTCATTGCAGTGATTTCTCATTCTTTTTTTTCCTGAATTTCTCCCTCTTTCTCTCTCTCCCTCCTTCTCCCTTACACTCCATCTGTAAAAAACGCCTTCTAAATATTCTTGATCACCTATACCTTTACTACGCAGTTAAATTTCTTTCAAAATCTACCTTCCTCACTATTTCTCCTAATCTCCTTCTCTCTCTCCTTTGTAAAGCTACCCCTATATTATCCATGTTCATCTATTACAAATGTATATGGACAGATATCTGACAAAAGATTCTTATTGTATATAAAGATTCTTCCATGTTCCTTTCTTTCTATCTTTATATACAACAGAAATCTTTTGCCAGATATCTATCTATTACGGTAGTTATAGGATAACATGGATAATAATGGGGAAGGCCTAGGCAAATAACAAGGAGAATGAGATTGAGAGAAGGTGTGAGAAAGGTGCATTTTAACAGAAGCCTGACTATGTATTAAAGATATAGGTCGAATAGATAAGTGAAAAGGCCTTTTTGACAGGTGGAGAGTGAGTGAGACGGAGAGAGTAGTTGAGGGGTAAAAATAATGAGAGGGCACTGAACAGAATGAAACATTACAGGTATGAAATGGACATAAGGTCAAGGTGTTAATGCAGGAAGGTTCCCTTAGATTTGTTTCTGTCCTTCTTCAATCAACTCTGTGTAACATTAAAACATTGTTCATAGCTAAACTATTAATCCCACCGATTTCTTTCATGTTTCACCTGAAAGTAAGGTAAACGAGGAACATGCAACAATTTTTTCAGATTTTTCCAGCTAAAAATGAGCCTGTACAACGGAAAAACATAACACACTGTTTTCATCTTTTCTCTCTTTCCCTCCCAGGCAGGCGACGCACGGTACACGTGAATCTGCTTCTTGACTAGCCTGTGGGAGGGGTAAGAAGGGATTGCAGAGCAGCGTTTTATTTTTTCGTCTCGTACAGGCACATTTTTCATGGGAAAAATCTGAAATTAATTGAGCGTGTTCCTAATTTACCATATTTTCGACTAAAAAAAGAAAGAAGTCGCTAGGATTAATAGTTTGACTGTGAAAATGGATAGAATGTAACAGATAGTTGATTGAACAAGGACAGACGAACTACGGCACGCGTCACTCTTTTTCCAACAACAGCTGTGACGGGATATTTCCCCGGGTGGGTAGGAAAATGACCTAAAGATAAAATATCCTAATGATAAAATGACCTAAAAACGCCAGCTTCACATTGGTTAAAAGCCGGTATTGCAGATTACCGTCCGAATTTCCTAAATTTGAGTAGCTGGCAACGCTGGACTGTCAAACGTCAGTAAATAGAGTCAGAGGTTATGTACAGTAGAGAAAAATTCTGGATCTGTCAGATAAGTATTTTAAATGAATAAATAAAAATGAATGAATTACTTTGTGAGTATTTCTTACATTTTACAGAAGAGCTAAGAGAGGAAACATTTAAAATATTATGATGTCATGGAAGATCAGGAGGTATTCAAAGAATTTGCTAAGCAACATATTTTGAAATATTTAAGAGCCGAACCACAATAGGATTATTTGTTATCCACACTGGACAGTCTTTGGATAAACGAGAGAGAGAAGGTTATGCTGCTCGAATAATATTAGGATATTAATACTGTGCTTGGATTGCATATTGCTGCCAAACAGTTTTTGCTTTAGCAGCCTTCGTGTTAAATAATGCCTATAAAGAAATCATGTTTTCAAGAGGTCTAGTATATAGGGGAGATCGTTTTTCTCGTGTAATTTTGGTAGTGAGTATAAACTTAAAACTTTTCAATCTGGAACAAGCTTATGCAGGATTAACGCAAATTACTTGTATAGTTATTTGAGCAAATAAATTCTTTTTAGAAGCTCTATCAAACATATACCTTTTGCTTGGATATAATGTTATATGTTTTCTGTAGATTTGTTGAGAAGAAAAGATGTGAGATTACCTTTCGAACATTCTTTGGAAACTGCAGAAGCTACCTGACAAATATGGTTGCAATCTCACTGAGGTAAAAGAATGAGATATCTTGGTGAATTTTGTAAAATATAATTCTATAGAAATGTCTCAGTTACTTTTGATAAGAAGAAAGACCAATTAATTTTATTGAAACAATCTGTGTGTGTGCTATAATATTTATTACTTTTCTTAGATACAATAATGAAATAAATTTCTGATTGCCTGGCCTCTATTGTGGAGAACCTGATTCAGAAATGACTATTACTAGCCTCGAGAATCGAATATAAACCTTACTAGAAGAAATTGGAACATTAATGTAAAGCATTGCATGCTGTACATTTCTCTCAAATAGCAACTATTCATTCTATCATGATAAATACTTCATAATTTTAACTGAACTTTGTTAAATGGCTGTTTCAATTTTTCATATTATTCTTTACATTTCACAATTTACCTGATGGAAGAAAAATATGATTAGAGGAATTCTAAACTACTAATAGAAGCATTATAAATTTCCAGTGCTATTATTACACGAATTTCCTGAAATAGCTGCCTATAATTGGGGATATACAGAGTGTCCACATTTTAAATGTTGAAAAATCAGGAATTTTTGGTTCGAAAGTAATGACTTAAAAAGACCCTCGATTAAAAAATACATTTTGTGCATTAAGTGGAACTTAGAAGAGTGTTTGCAGATTAAATTTAAAAAACGCATGTTCCAATATTTATAATTGCGGTGTGGCAAATTTATGGTGAGATATATATGAAGGTAAAAGACACAAAGGTTCTTATAGCATCTGATTATGAATGCTGTTCTTGGATATCAGATGCTATAAGAACCTTTGTGTCTTTTACCTTCATATATATCTCACCATAAATTTGCCACACCGCAATTATAAATATTGGAACATGCGTTTTTTAAATTTAATCTGCAAACACTCTTCTAAGTTCCACTTAATGCACAAAATGTATTTTTTAATCGAGGGTCTTTTTAAGTCATTACTTTCGAACCAAAAATTCCTGATTTTTCAACATTTAAAATGTGGACACTCTGTATATCCCCAATTATAGGCAGCTATTTCAGGAAATTCGTGTAATAATAGCACTGGAAATTTATAATGCTTCTATTAGTAGTTTAGAATTCCTCTAATCATATTTTTCTTCCATCAGGTAAATTGTGAAATCTAAAGAATAATATGAAAAATTGAAACAGCCATTTAACAAAGTTCAGTTAAAATTATGAAGTATTTATCATGATAGAATGAATAGTTGCTATTTGAGAGAAATGTACAGCATGCAATGCTTTACATTAATGTTCCAATTTCTTCTAGTAAGGTTTATATTCGATTCTCGAGGCTAGTAATAGTCATTTCTGAATCAGGTTCTCCACAATAGAGGCCAGGCAATCAGAAATTTATTTCATTATTGTATCTAAGAAAAGTAATAAATATTATAGCACACACACAGATTGTTTCAATAAAATTAATTGGTCTTTCTTCTTATCAAAAGTAACTGAGACATTTCTATAGAATTATATTTTACAAAATTCACCAAGATATCTCATTCTTTTACCTCAGTGAGATTGCAACCATATTTGTCAGGTAGCTTCTGCAGTTTCCAAAGAATGTTCGAAAGGTAATCTCACATCTTTTCTTCTCAACAAATCTACAGAAAACATATAACATTATATTCAAGCAAAAGGTATATGTTTGATAGAGCTTCTAAAAAGAATTTATTTGCTCAAATAACTATACAAGTAATTTGCGTTAATCCTGCATAAGCTTGTTCCAGATTGAAAAGTTTTAAGTTTATACTCACTACCAAAATTACACGAGAAAAACGATCTCCCCTATATACTAGACCTCTTGAAAACATGATTTCTTTATAGGCATTATTTAACACGAAGGCTGCTAAAGCAAAAACTGTTTGGCAGCAATATGCAATCCAAGCACAGTATTAATATCCTAATATTATTCGAGCAGCATAACCTTCTCTCTCTCGTTTATCCAAAGACTGTCCAGTGTGGATAACAAATAATCCTATTGTGGTTCGGCTCTTAAATATTTCAAAATATGTTGCTTAGCAAATTCTTTGAATACCTCCTGATCTTCCATGACATCATAATATTTTAAATGTTTCCTCTCGTAGCTCTTCTGTAAAATGTAAGAAATACCCACAAGGTAATTCATTCATTTTTATTTATTCATTTAAAATACTTATCTGACAGATCCAGAATTTTTCTCTACTGTACATAACCTCTGACTCTATTTACTGACGTTTGACAGTCCAGCGTTGCCAGCTACTCAAATTTAGGAAATTCGGACGATTCGGTCGGTAATCTGCAATACCGGCTTTTAACCAATGTGAAGCTGGCGTTTTTAGGTCATTTTATGATTAGGACATTTTATCTTTAGGTCATTTTCCTACCCACCGTTATCAACCAATGAGTTATTGATCTAGGATCGATAACTTGTCGGCTTCCTAGTGCCGCGCGATGGGTGTAGCAGGGCAGCGGCGGGATAGGTGCGGGGCCTTACATGCTCCCGCGAACTGCCCCGACACAAGTAGTTTGGAGGTCTAAAGTGACACATTGGTGCCCGAACAGTGCCCCGCCGCCGATAATAGTTTCTGCGACCCCATTGACAGCCGCCGATTAGAGATTGCAGTGAAAGTGCAGCGACTGCCTGGGAGCCGCGAACCCATACCAGACGACGAGGCGTACCATCCCTAAGAGCCATCAGAGAGAGAGAGAGAGGGTGATAGGGAGAAAGCGGGAGAGTAAGAAGCAGAGAGCGAGAGTGAGAGTGAGAGCGAGGGAGCGAGAGAGATAGATAAATAGATATATATTTAATTATACAAGGGCAGGCCCCACATGTACAAAAGAAGAATTAAGTTTACAATAATAAATTAATATACAATAAATAAATATCATTTATATACATTGCGTAAGGGGGAGGTCACCAGGAGAAAATCTGGCAAGTCCCCCAAGTAAATGCTCTACTAACAATAAGAGTATTTACATAGAAATGGATAAAATCTGAACCAATAAAGAGTAAAATAACAAAATTTTCATTTATACTAAAAAGTACTTAAAAAAAAGAACCATAACAATAGTAGCACCTAGTTGGTACCCCCACTGAGGATATGGCAATACAGCGCATCCTTAAAATTAGTGAGGGTAGCAGCTTGCCGAATCCGAAGAAGCAAAGAGTTCCATAATCGAACCCCAGATGAAAGAAAAAAGTCCTGGTATGCAGCCATTCTACAAATTGGAACTTTAAGGTCAAGAGAATTACGGCTGGTGTTGCAAAAGGCAGACACAGGATAGATAAGTTCCTGAACAAGTTTACCAAAAACCGAAAGCTGCGGCAAGTAAAAGGCTTTATACATAGCAATACCAAGAAAGTAAGAACGCCGTTCCTCGACTTTCAGCAAACTGGACCCCTTAAAGTAAGGTGTGATGTGATCTGACTTCTGCACACCATACCCGAACCGCACACACGCATTTATAGCTCGCTGTAGTCTAACATTTTCGACACCGCTTATATCCGTTAGTACGAGTGAACAATAATCAAATATAGGATAAATAAGCGTTATGACTAGTTTCAGCCGCATATTAGTAGTCAGACAAGCCTGATTCGAACGCAATTGGTACAATGTATGATAGATCCTTTCGCAGATGTCCGTTACAGTTTCTCTCCAATTCAGGGTAGTGGAAATAATAACTTCCAGGCTACGTACCGAGGTAGCAAACGGAATGGGAAAGTTATCAACGATAATAGGAGAAATGCTACCAAAGTCCATAGCATTAATAAATCTAGAAGAGCCAATAATCAAGGCAGAGGTTTTACAGGGATTTAGGTCCAGGTCATTGCGCCTAGCCCAATCAACAAACCTAATGATAGTCACATTAAGATTGGCAATACACTGATTAACATCTCCAGGATTACATCGAGCACAAACCTCAATATCATCTGCATAACGTATAAGGAGATAGTTAGCAAAAACAGAAGCAACGTCAGCCGTATACAGTATGAAGAGCAAAGGGCCTAACACAGAACTCTGAGGTACACCAGATATAACTTAATGCCACGAAGATACAGAGTCCTGAAAACGAACAGCACATTTGCGGCCCGACAAATATGACCAATATCACCGTAATACAGATTCCGAGAAGCCAAGAGCTGAAAGCTTCCGTAGCAAAAGTACATCGTTAGCTGTGTCAAAAGCCTTAGAGAAATCAAAGAGAACAAGCACTGTTACCTGTCTCTTATCAACACACAGGCGTACGTAATCCGTGAGTTTAATAAGGGCATCCTGAGTAGAGCGCCCTTGGCAGAAGCCATATTGAGTTTCGTCTGGAAAGTTCGAATCTTTAAGATAATGCAAAATGTCCCTATGCACAATACGCTCGAGGATTTTAGACTGTACAGGGATAATAGATATAGGCCTGAAGTCAGTGAGCTCCATGGGATTCTTCACCTTAGGGACCACAGTAATATAAGCGTGCTCCCAGCTACCCGGAAAATAAGAGTAATATAGAGAAAGGCTGCAGATCTCGAGACAGGTAGGTAGAATCTAGGTAGAACAAGCCTACAGAAGCCTGGAAGAAAGTAAATCACTGCCAGCTAAGAGCGAGTCGGAAAATCTAAAGAACCTGAGGAAAGTCGGGAGGTCAATTGGGGAGAAATAGAAGTTATCCCCATTGTAAGGTGATAATGGCACTAGATCAACTGGGAAAGACAATTGATCAGAACCAGTCAGAGACACCTTGAATAAACTACAAAAGTAGGAACACAATCGATCAGGCTCAAAACTGCGTGCAGCGCTGCGTAAATTTCTTAGAATAATATTCAGATTGCGAAGACACTTCCATAATGACTTAGGGCTGGAACATCGATTTATGGATGCAATACAAAATTTTTCCCTAGCGGACCGAATCATACCACGAATCCTATTCCGAGCAAGAACATAATCCGACCGTAGGGATTGATAGGCTAATGAAGCATAAGGTAAGCGACGCAATTTATGACGTAGTTTGTTCCAATTTACTATTTCCTTCTTAACACTGGAGGTCAACCATGGAACTTGTAGGCCAAGCAATAGAGAATATTTCTTGACATAAAACCTACCTGGTAACCCGCTATGCCATCAGGTGCAGGACAGTCCATAGATTATTCCCACCATGTTTCCTACTCAAAAATGTCGTTTGTTAATTTTTTATTAACAATTATTAACAAAAAATCGCGTTTTTTTTAGTTTTTTCATTATAAAATGTTAACTATTGAAGGAATGTAAAAAGTGTTAAGAGATGAATTTTAGAGAATAGAATTATGAAGAGAATGATGGTTCAAACAATCCGATCGGATAATTAGAACCAGAGAAAAATCGGAAAAACCTAAAAAAAATTCTTTTTTTTTTAAATTTATAACTCCGCCATTTTTTAATATTAAGAGCTCAAACTTTGCACAGAGACAGCTGTTGGTAAGTACTTTACGTGTGTAAAAGCTGGTTTCTGTTGGATATTTAGTTTTTGCAGAATTCTCGATTTAATTTTTTTTGCAATATTTTCGCGGAGGGCTGCTTGCGTTTGAGACCGTCCGATTAAAATTTTAAAAATAGATTTGAAAACTAGACAATAACAGCAACAAAACGTCTATCCTATTTTTTTATCAAAATGCGTTTAAGTGAATGAAATTCTATTGCGAACATGAGCAGAAACGGCCGAGTGCGTGAGGCGCAGCGCGCGCGTATTACTATATATACGTTTCCCCTCAACTCCGCACCGTTTCCCCCACCCGACCGCTCTCGCGCACTCGGCCGTTTCTGCTCATGTTCGCAATAGAATTTCATTCACTTAAACGCATTTTGATAAAAAAATAGGATAGACGTTTTGTTGCTGTTATTGTCTAGTTTTCAAATCTATTTTTAAAATTTTAATCGGACGGTCTCAAACGCAAGCAGCCCTCCGCGAAAATATTGCAAAAAAAAATTAAATCGATGATTCTGCAAAAACTAAGTATCCGACAGAAACCAGCTTTTGCACACGTAAAGTACTTACCAACAGCTGTCTCTGTGCAAAGTTTGAGCTCTTAATATTAAAAAATGGCGGAGTTATGAATTTAAAAAGAAAAGAATTTTTTTTTAGGTTTTTCCGATTTTTCTCCGGTTCTAATTAACCGATCGGATTGTTTGAACCACCATTCTCTTCATAATACTATTCTCTAAAATTCATCTTTTTACACTTTTTACATTCCTTCAATAGTTAACATTTTATAATGAAAAAACTAAAAAAAACGCGATTTTTTGTTAATAATTGTTAATAAAAAATTAACAAATGACATTTTTGAGTAGGAAGCATGGTGGGAATAATCTATGGACTGTCCTGCACCTGATGGCATAGCCGGTTACCAGGTAGGTTTTATGTCAAATAATTCATCATTTCAAGCTCTATTACTTGGCCTATTGAGGTTTTGTGGGCGTAAAAGTATAACTAGGTGCAAACACGTCCAAATGAGACGTCAATACGTGACTCAGCATCTCAACAGCACCATCAATAGTACCCGCAACAAATCTTTCATTAAAATTAAAATTAGCAAAAGAAGCTACCGCCTGAGATGTCGCGAGGTTTCCCCAATGCCTACCACGTATGCCGGAAACAGGATGTGGAGTATTTATGGTGATTTTATATACAATATCAATCAGATCATGCCTAGAAAGAGAAGGCATAGCAACTTGAGACAAATTTTGAACTCTCTCATCACCATCCACAATACAGACATCAAGCCATGTATGCGAAGTAGAGGTGTGATGGGTTGGTAGATAAGGCAAAAGATAAAGTGAGGAAAGTTCAATAGTACGGCGGAAGTAGGCGCAATCAGGTGTTTTCGAACCAAGGTCCGTATTTATATCACCCATAATAACCTTGCAAGCATAATTCTGTGAAATATTCATAAACACATCCTCCAAATCCTGGCCAAAAGCAATACGTGGAGACCGGTATATCACAGCAAGGAAAAGATTAGTAGAGTTCGCAATTAACTCAGCATATAAGTATTCAACCCTAGGTATAAATATGTCAGAGGAAGACGATCGAATTAGCCTGACATTATAGACGTCACGATCAAAAATGCAGATCCCTCCACCCCTCTTAACAGCTCTGTCACAACGAAAAACACGATAACTCGGTAGAGCAATAAAATCATTAGAAATCAGCGGGGTAAGCAAGGTTTCAGAGACCATAATAACGCCATATGACTGATTTACAAAATAATTTCTAAATTCACAAAGGTGAGCCGGTATCGACTGCGCATTTACAAGACATATCTTCAAAACGTTGCTTACAGTGTGTGAACCGATAGATGAAGTAGAAGGGGAAGAGCCTCATAAGATCAGTTTAGAGAAATCAGCTCTAGAGTCAATTCTAATAACCGGTGACGATCTGGATTTTCTAACGTTAACATTACCACGATCATCCACCCATACACATTCATAATTCGCTTTCTTCGCCGCAGATCGGGTATCACTTAGCAACTTATATAAAGCAGGGGGCAGAAACCTGTTAATATAGACATTAGTTTTATCAAATGAAGCATCAATCATGTTAGCCGTGAGATGCCCTAGTGAACGCTTTGCAGAGATTATGCTTGAAGCAGCGACTTCATTTGTAAATTGAACACTAAGGGTTCCCGGCTTATTCGCCTTACTGGCATGGAGACGTCTAGTACTGACAATAACCTTCGGCCCAAGGTTAAGACAGAGGACCTTGAAAATAATCAAAATAAGTTTAGCGTCTAAGACATCTTTGCATTACGGTATGCCAGAGAAAAGTAGCTGAGCCCTATTATAATCAAACTCCAGGTGAGTAATTCTTGATTGCAAATCAATGGCCAGATCCTGCTTTACGGTGCTCTCACGCGAAGTCGATTCTAACACACTGACCATAGAATTCAGCTTGTCACAAGTGACTTTGAGCTCACCAACCGTGCTCTCAACCTTAGTAATACGAGATGACATAGAGTCGAGCTTAGTAATGAAGGAATCTACTTTAACAGCCAAATCATCAATTTTTGTTAATTTAGAGCTAATAGCATCAAGACGCTCATTAAATCCAGCAAAAAGCACAGCCAGTGATGGCTCAGCAGATGGAATTGCAGTAGCATTATACCCCGACGCAGTTGATGCAGCAACAGGCTTATTAACATTAGCATTTACGGGCTGGATCACATGATTAGTTGATCTGGCGCAAATATTACAGTTATGCGTAGGGATGACGTCTGTAGAAGAGAGATTAACTTTACGTCGGACGCACGATGTATGATATCCATGCCCGGGAATGAAACAAAACTGTGTGTGGTCATTTTTCCCAACAAAGCCCCTGCATAATCCACAATTAATAGCCGGCATTTTAATGGTCGCAAAGAAAACGTAAATATAGACGCAAAACCGCAGATATTAAGTAGAAAATAATAAACAAGTTAACAAATAAATAAGAAAGTCAACACGCCAATAAACAAGCTAACGCACAAATAAATAAGTTAATAAATATATAAATAAGGCAACGAATAAATAAGCACAACAATAAATAAATAAATAAGTCAACAAATGTGTAAAAGTTGACGAATAAATAAGTAAAATAAATATATAAATACGTTAAAACAAAGCAAATAAGTTAAAAGATAAATAAATAAGTAAATAAATAAATATGTTAATTAAAAGTTTAAAATATAATTAAATAAAAGATAAGATTAAAACGCATGCACGCGCAGTACTAGAATAATGATACGGAGTAGCAGGTTGTTGAAGACGAAGCCAAAGTGCGTAGTATACACGCACTATATACACTGCCGGTCAAAAGTTTAAGACTACTTGAGAAATTTGGTTGAAAATCTGTCACTTCTTTAAACGTCCATAACTTCGTAATGAGGAAAGATACAATAAAATTCAAAAACCCGTTGGAAAGCTGATAAAATTCTACATATAGTGTAATTAGCTCAATGCACGGAAAACGTGTAGTTATCGAATTACAATTAAATAAAAATGCTACTAAAGGACCCCGCACTAATCATATGGAAAATCGGTCCCGGTCAAATAAATTGGTTTTTACATATGTTGTAGCTTATTACCTACTGAACAAAAGATGTAAAGGGTACAAAGCTCAATAATGGATAGTTATCGAGTTATAACCAATCAAACATGTAAAATTCGGGCTGCCGAATAATCAAATCTCGGAAGGTATTGATTTTTTTGAAAAATGTTTTAAACAAAAATAGTAGGGTTTTACAAAATTTGTTAATTAGTGATATTATTTAAGAATTTTGAAGAAACTTGAAAAGCTCCGTGAACAAAAATTTTTGTCTTACAGCAGAGATAAGGACCCTACGGTTCGTCACTTCCGTAGTATTTTTTGACTCCAAACCCTCTCTGCTGTGTGTTTATATGTGTGGTAATATAATAAAGGATATTATTGTTTATTACTCATTATTTGGATCCTGCTGTGGTGGTCTCTGAGCAGCATCTAATATTGTGTTCAATAATGATGAAGAGGGATAGCGAATATTGGGCTGGTGTCGTGCATATCCTAAGTACCACAACACGCTAGCTACATGTGCACATGTACCCACAGTCCGTGCGCCTGACTTACAGGTACAGTAATAACCCAAAATCGCATCCCTCTTATCATCTATATTATCTGCATCTCTTATGTCGTAAGCTATAAATATTTGATGTTTTGTAGCATTACGGAATCGTGAAAACACTCGCACCCTTATGAAACCTTGTTCATCAAACAACGAATCCAATTGAAATTCTTCTTGTGCATCACGCTGCATCTTATCTTGAATATAAGATCTTGCTAGACGAACCTGAAATGTGCCAATAGTCAAATCTCGTAAATATTCTAACGTTAGGCGTGGAAAGTCACGTAATTGCCCTTCATGTAAATGTATCCATTGTGCATTTCTATAACACATTCTTTCTACTTCAACTCGCGCTTGAATAATATTAACCTCTCTAGATTTATCAAGAAGTTCTCTCGCTAATTCTGCATTAGCTTCTGTCATTAAAATTAAAGGATGATATCTATTAATTATAGCACCTGCAATGTTATAAAAGTCGCCTAAGTGATGAAGTTGAGGCATTATAATTATATGATCAAAGAACTTGAACAGAGATTTGATATGTCCATTTCTAGCTTCAATTATCCACCTTGTTTTTGTCACCAATCGAGACTCATTAGCTTCTTGAGTGCATAATTGTTTCTGTTGAGGTTCAAGAAAAGCTGGCATTTTATGCTCAATGCCTAATTCGCGAAGTAATAGCTGAGCATCTCGATATCCACGATCCAATATAAAAATGTCACCATCATGAAACCATCCTCTCATATTGTCCGCATCACGTTGAAATTCATTATTTAATATTCGAGCATCATTGTTACGTGAATCGGAAAAGTAAGGACCCTGAATAGCCAGTATATACCCATCTGGAGCAACTATAAGAGAAGGTTTTATCAGATGTCGACCTTTTTGCATTGAGTATGTTTGTCGCAAAACACGAAAGTTGCTACTTTTATGAGTATAAGAATAAGTACCGTCAATATAAGCAATTACTTTCGGAATAGTTGGCTCAGAATTATATAATTCGTTTGCAAAAGGTGTTACATGTCTCATTATATACTCTTCTCGAGTTATAGCTTGAAAGCCAATATTATCAGGGACGAATCTGTTTACTAAAGACTGCCGAACTTTGGAAATCACTAAACTCACTGCTTGTCTAGACGAATACTGAAACAGTACTTTCAGAAATTCATCAGACAGTCCTTGTCGCAGCTTGCATAGAAAAATTAAAAGATCTTTTTTAGTAACGTTTCTGATACCTTGTTCTTCGAATATAGGATCGCAATATGTATACAACTCTTGAAACTGTTGTTTTGTAATGGGTGCTATACATTTAAATTCATCCTCTGTAAAACTATTTTCGTTTTCATAGCGATTATTATTACTTGCTATATTACGAAGAGCTTCTAAGAAAACTTGCAGTTGCTGACCTTTTATTACATATGGTCTATAAATAAATCGCAAACCTGGCAGCAGTGACTGTAAAATAAATTCGCGATCATCTAAGTGTTTGTCACAACAATAAACGTGTTCAGGAATATAAATATTTTTCAAAACATAGACATTTACCCTGGATTCTAACGACAATCGTCTAATATTTACAATAGCATTGCAAAATAAACAAGAATTATTTCGGGTTTGAGTAATGACGTTGAGTCGTAGGCACGTCGGATCAAGTTCTATCTGTTCTATTTCATGTATAATAGATATATTGCAATTAAAACATAATCGGCTTTCATTGTCTATGTCAATGGGCTCCTTACCCAGTCCAGTTCGTCTAAACACAGCGATTTGTTTTTTAATTGCATCATTATCGCCATTAATTCGTACCATTTGTCGAGCTTGAAAAGCACGATCGCAAACACAGCAATGTATTCGATGTCTGTAAGCCATGATAATATTTTATTATCGAATTGCGTAGAAATATCAGATATCCGATATCAATAATATCAATATCGAACGTAGTAACGTCAGAAAGTAATAGCATACGACAGCAATAACGCTAGAATAGATACGCTTAGTAATGACAAAGTCTGCGCTAGCAATATAAACCAATATGATTTCTTACAGATTGCAGATAGAACACTAAATCGCCCGCGGTGTAGCAGTGGGGATAAGTCGCCTGGCGGCTCTAACTATAGGAATAGAACGCTCTACACATAACCTACGCTCATAACCAGAAATGGTAAATCGTGTATATTGATTCTCAAGAAGTTTTAGTAGGAAAAAGGTTCATCAAAAATATTTTGAAAACGTCTCGAATTTAGCTACACGAATATAATAAAAAATAACCGTTTTTGTGGAAGATTTCGGTTCACGGAGTTCTTCAAGGTTCTTCAAAATTCTTAAATAATATCACTAATTAACAATTTTGTAAAACCCTACTATTTTTGTTTAAAACATTTTTCAAAAAAATCAATACCTTCCGAGATTTGATTATTCGGCAGCCCGAATTTTACATGTTTGATTGGTTATAACTCGATAACTATCCATTATTGAGCTTTGTACCCTTTACATCTTTTGTTCAGTAGGTAATAAGCTACAACATATGTAAAAACCAATTTATTTGACCGGGACCGATTTTCCATATGATTAGTGCGGGGTCCTTTAAAATTTTTAATTTTTCATTACGTCAATTCAACTTTTTGTAGCACTTGCAATAATTATGGTAATTCTGTGAAACTTTGGTGACATAAAGTTCAAAGCTTCAGCTTTCATTTGAGTCATCAAACGTCACGATATTCATTGTATTTCCTTATTTTCATAACTTTTTTCTGAGTAATGTCGTGAAAATTTTTGACCAAAAAACAGCTGCCCAAGCATTTGAAACAATTTCAGATTGAAGAATCCGTCGGTATTAAACGACCTATTCTACTTGTTTCATATTGCACTTTTATTCAATTAACATAAAACACCATTAATTTTTAAATTAAATCAACAAAAGTAGAGTAATGATTAACCAAATCTATTTTATTAATTCTAAGATTTACAATTATCATATTTCTTTTAACTGCATAAAAGTGCAATATGTAACAAGTAGAATAGGTCGTTTAATACCGACGGATTCTTTAATCTGAAATTGTTTCAAATGCTTGGGCAGCTGTTTTTTGGTCAAAAATTTTTCTCGACATTACTCAGAAAAAAGTAATGAAAATAAGGAAATACAATGAATATCGTGACGTTTCATGGCTCAAATGAAAGCTGAAACTTTGAACTTTATGTCACCAAAGTTTCACAGAATTACCATAATTATTGCAAGTGCTACAAAAAGTTGAATTGACGTAACGAAAAATAAAAAATTTTAAATTTAGCAAGATTTATATTTAATTGTAATTTGATAACTACTCGTTTTCCATGCATTGAGCTAATTCCACTATATGTAGATTTTTATCAGCATTCTAACGGTTTTTTGAATTTTATTGTATCTTTGCTCATTACGAAGTTATACACGTTTAAAAAAGTGACTGATTTTCAACCAAATTTCTCAAGTGGTCTTAAACTTTTGACCGGCAGTGTATGTCTCTTGCGTATCGTCCTTTACCCGCGTAGCAAGGAGTCACTTGACGTGGTATAGGTGCTGTAGAGCGGCGTAATGCAGAACGTACTGTAGATATGGGCATGCGCAGGCAGCTGATCGTTAGAGATAGGTGGCAAACAAATTGGAGGTTAGGATCAAAAGCCAAATAAATCCTCAAGAATCCAACCAGGAAACAATTAGTATCGACAAAATTTATATCTCAAATGATAGCCTGAGATTAGATACTAAATATAGCTGCAACTAAACCCCATAGGGAAATTAAGGGAGCAAAACGTGTGACTTAATAGTGGGACAGTACAATAGACAGTTTATCCACTTAAAGAGAGAGAGAGAGAGAGAGAGACAACCCTTAGGCAGAAATAAGGGTAAATATTTGTTGCGTAGCGAAGACCTGTGACGTTCCGTGGTGTGCTAGGGCTTTAGGGCTCGTAGCACCGATTGGTCATATAGGAAACCCCTGGCCCTGCTAACCTGTCAAGGGTGAGCGGGCAACCTAGCGGAGTGGCCATTCTGTCGGACCTTTAAAGCGAATATTATAGTGTGTAGAGGCGCGAATAAAAAGAGTGTTTCGCGATTATATAAGTTTGTACTAGTTTGACGATTAAAGTGATCGTTCCCTTGAGTCGGTTGAAGTCCGCGGACTTAGTACATTTTCGTGAGGACTCGCAACTTTAGATTTGGAACCAAAACAATCCGGGTCGCTGTTGTAATCGAGTACGCGAGAACTTAGTACGAATAACCGTCGAGTAACGCGCACGCTCGAGAATAGGGACTCATCCGCGTGGCGTCGCGTGGTAGTTGGCTCAGGGCTCCACCAGTGGCGCGCGGAGTACCGCACGACTCGGTAGATTCCTTCACGAACGCCGACTAGTTGCTCGAGCGCGAGGCTAGCTACTACCTTCTCGTGACTTAAACCGCGTTTGCACAGCTTAGGCCGCGCCCACATTAGGGTCTTCGCGTTAGCATAATTAAAACCTGTGATATCTAACATTGTATTATACTGAATAGGAGAGTTATAATAATAAGAACTGAACCGGAATCGGAGAATCATTATTATTAGCACCTCATTCCTTAAATTCGCGTACGAAGGTTAGAACCTCCTCTGTACAAATAAATATTTGTGTTATAATTAATATCACATGGAAGGCGCCCGAGTCTTATATGGAGTCGCCTATTGGGACACGAACGCGATCGGTGATCGGTGAGGGATCACCCCTCCCTCCCCGTCTACTCTCTCCTCCGGGATAGACAGTAGCATCATAATTTGGCGCCCAACGTGGGGTCCACGGAGTGAAATCTCGTACGCGTGGTAGAGTGCTAATTATTTTAGGGGGGGGGGGGGGGATTTGAGAATATTTTTTTAAGATTTGAGAATACTTTTTTTTTTGAGTAGTGCGAGTGGCGGAAAAAAAAATTTTCTTGCACCCTTACCGCAGATAGAATTTTTTGTTGTTGTTGGAATAGAAATATTTTTTTTTTAGGCAGTTAGTATCGGGAATAGAGAATTATTTCGGGCTATGATAAATCGAGTGCTACTAGCAGTGGAATTTCTGTACGCGATCTCGAAATACTGTCGGAATGTAACGATTTACAACGGTATGCGAAATATATGCCGCGCAATAAACTAATAACAGCATTAACTGACGCGGGGCTGAATACACGCGTTTGCTCAGAAGATCAACTATGCGATCGATTTGTGCGTCATAGGTTACGCAAGAGTTTCGGACCAGTGGCAGCTGAGTGAAATCCGCGAGAGGATGAAGTAAAACTATTCAACCCCGCTGTTCCACCTCAGCCGCTTGCAACCCCTTGAGCGAGTAATACAAACAATAACGAATTAGCGAACGCCAAAACGAACCCGAAAGTAGGTCAGCAATCGGAAGATGCGTTTCGCGAATTAATTGAGACCCCGCGGGGGGGGGGGGGGGGGGGGAGCGTCGCGACAAATAGCCATGTCAGATGGGAGTAGAGACTCGATTTTGACAAATTAACGCCGAAACCGAAACCAGGAGTTACGTTTGAATCAGATTCAAACAGGTCAAGCTTCCGGAGGCGTGATCTTCATGACCGGTCTTCGGAACCACGCGACCCTCCCCCAGCGAACCCGGAGTATTCTAGGGAAATAAATGTGCCAATAGGAGCGGGAAATCCAGCTTTAGGAGCGGTTCCACCCGAATTGCTAGCCAGCATCGTGCAGTAAGTTATCACGTATCAGTCGGCAGGAGAGCAAGGGCCTACACCGGTCGAAAGGGCACAGGAGATACCTCCGTCCAGCGAAATTATTAGAGATTCGTCGGGAACACACAGTGGTGCGACTAGCCGCCGTCGAAAACAGTGCTGGTAACTCATGGGAAATCTCTCTCCCCACCACGTCGACCAAGCTAGCACGCACACATGCATCCGTCATCCGTGAGAGATCTTTGCACCCCTAGCGGAGAAAACTGAACTATTAGGTGCCCACTTGCAATCCTAGCGGAGAAAAGCGAAACTAGCTACCCACACTGCCATTTGGCATATCTGTGTTTCGGCTACCTTCGCTGGACGTCGATTCACTTCGGGTGCAAGCGAGAGCGGTATAGTTTCATCGGTCCTCTCTTTCTAATTCTTATTTCATACTTCTCGGCTACTCGGATTCTCTTTCGACTGACCGTAAGGCTATCGGCTTCTTTCAACAAGTTTCGGTAGGATTCAGGAGCGAAAAGGAGCGCGACGTTGATTCTCGGACCTCATAGTATATATAAAATGCTGCGTTTACCCAACAATTAGAAGCAAATGGAAATCCTTTTCCTAAATAACTTCTTAATTGTTATAAAATGTTTATATGTAGCCATTAAATTATTAGATTTGGTAATAAATACAAAAATGCGTTCTTATAATAACAAATACTGAGTTGAGGTAAAATAAAATCAATGTTTTTGTATTAATCTGTTAATAAATGCATTTTTATATTTATTATTGAGTCTAATAAGTTAATGGTTATTAAAAAAAAATTCGTTGTAAAAAAAAAATGAAAAAATATTAATCTCTGCCAAGAATCGAACCCGAGCCCGCCGCGTGACAAAAGGCAACCTTACCGTCTGCGCTGCAGCAATCATTTGGTAGACCAAGGCAAATAGGCCTTTTAAAGACTGACTACAATTCTTTCATTAAATCGACATAAACAATCAAGAATTAGCTGCAATAATAAATACATTTATTTACACACCATTATTGCACTAAATTTATTATGTTTTTAATTTGACGCATACGTTTTGCATGAAAATACGATAGCTTAAGGGTAGCCATGCAGTACTTTAAATAGAAAACTCTATTCGTATGCTCCACTGTCATATATTATTCGATCATACGAAACATATTTTATTATATTACTTAATTAATTTATGATAATGGGGCATATGAATAGTTTTGTATTTAAAGTACTGCTTGGATACCTTTAAACTATCTTATTTACATGCAAAATGTATGCTTCAAATTAAAAACATAATAAATTTAGTGCAATAATGGTGTGTACATAAATGTATTTATTATTGCAGCTAATTCTTGATTGTTTATGACGAGTTAATGAAAGAATTGTAGTCAATCTTTAAAAGGCCTATTTGCCTTTGGTCCACCAAATGATTGCTGTAGCGCAGAGGGTAAGGTTGCCGTATATCACGCGGCGGGCTCGGGTTCGATTCTTGGCAGAGGTTAATATTTTTTCATTTTTTTTTTACAACGAATTTTTTTTTAATAATCATTAACTTATTAGACTCAATAATAAGTATATAATGCATTTATTAACAGTTTAATACAAAAACATTGAGTTTATTTTACCTCAACTCAGTATTTGTTATTATAAGAACGCATTTTTGTATTTATTACCAAATTTAATAATTTAATGGCTACATATAAACATTTTATAACAATTAAGAAGTTATTTAGGAAAAGGATTTCCATTTGCTTCGAATTGTTGGGTAAACGCAGTATTTTATATATACTGAGAGGTCCGAGAATCAACGTCGCGCTCCTTTTCGCTCCTGAATCCTACCGAAACTTGTTGAAAGAAGCCGATAGCCTTACGATCAGTCGAAAGAGAATCCGAGTAGCCGAGAAGTATGAAATAAGAATTAGAAAGAGAGTACCGATGAAACTATACCGCTCTCGCTTGCACCCGAAGTGAATCGACGTCCAGCGAAGGTAGCCGAAACACAGATATGCCAAATGGCAGTGTGGGTAGCTAGTAGTTCGCTTTTCTTCGCTAGGAGTGCAAGTGGGCACCTAATAGTTCAGTTTTCTCCGCTAGGGGTGCAAAGATCTCTCACGGATGACGGATGCATGTGTGCGTGCCAGCTTGGTCGACGTGGTGGGGAGAGGGATTTCCCACGAGTTACCAGCACTGGTCGACAATCCCCAAAATACAGATCACGAAATAAATCATCGAGTTCGGAAAGATCGAACGAGTCTAGCTCATGATACTTCAACCGGAGAGGAACGCGGGTAATAGATGCCTTCCGGAAATGGGGTATTCGATTTATGAATCACGATGCTGAAGACGCCGAGAATTTCATAGAGAACTTAGAACATTGCCGCAATGTTTCCGAACTAACGTTTAGCGAGATTATGGAAACTCTCCCAGTTTTGTTGAGTGGGGAAGCCAAAGTCTGGTTTAAGGTTGGAGGCAGCTCCTGCTCAACATGGCGTGACTTCTGCTAGGCCTTCCTCAGTCAATTCAGAGATGAGGAGGATAACGTCGCGAAATGGGAGAAAGCACGACTACAGACACAAAGGGAGGGCGAGTCGATTAAAGCGTATTTAGTGCGTATTCGGTCGAATCTGAATGAAATTAGACCGGCCCCTTCCGTCTCGGTTCAACTGGACCTGGTTTACCGAAACCTACGTCTAAGTTACCGTTGTAGAATTTTTTGTACGAATTTTAATTCACTCAAAAATTTGCGCGATATAGGTCGTGAAATAGAAGAGACTGCGGAGATAGATAAGGCGTATAAATCACCGCCTGGAGACACGAAAACGCGCGAGGAGGATAAATCGTTGCGTAAAAATCGTGAAGCTCTCTCTACGGTTTTCGAAATAAGTGAGAAAAAGTCAGAGAAAAGGCAGGAAAGCGACGCAATCGGCAAGAACGCGAAGAGATCGGACGATGAGGAGCCGAAAAAAAAAGAAATCGCGTTCAAGGAGAAGAAAGCACGGTAAATCCAAACGACGCTTATCTGGATCGACCAGCGACTCTAGCTCAGGGTCGGATAGTTCACGGGAATCTCCCAAGAAATCATCTAGGAGATCGTCCCAACGACATTCCGACAAGGGGGATAGAAAAGAGACGTCAAGTCATAGCGGACACCGTAGCAGTTCGTCAGATGAGCTAGGTGCTATCGCTGCAGCTCAAAGACAAGGTCAGCGAAGACCAACCTCCTCTTCACGAGCGCCAGGAGGACAAAAAGCGGGTCAGTCGCGATATCCGGATCGTGGAGGTCAATTCCGCGACACAGCAATATGTCATCGTTGTGGTGGAAGAGGACACTATATGAGAGAGTGTCCTTCGCGTGAACTGACTCAGGCCGCGATTACGCCTGCGCCATGGTGGACTCAACGATCCGCTGGGATGCAGGTGCTGATATAACCGCAGGTTGTGACCAACGCCCAATCTGTGACCACACCCGCGTTAGCTTATACTCAAGTGCAGTGGCCACCGACAACGTCCGCGTCGACAATAGGACAAAGCCTGCTGAACAACATTTATGGAAATGCGAGAAATCCGAGAAACGAGCAGTAGAGCTCACGGAGGAAGCTCGCGCGGTCCCGGCTGACAGTCTTTGTGCATCGGGTAGGGCGGTGCGATTTACTGACCCCGAACCGTGGAGGGACTCATCAATGAGTAACACGGATTACGAATATTACGCGTCGGAAAGCGAACCGATAGATTTGCGAGACTCATCGACCTCGAATTCGGAGGACGAGTCCAATCCGTCGCGACCGGACCTTAGCGCCGAAGAATCTAGTGAAAAGAGCGTTTGCAGTTTCACCTCGTAAAAAGGGAGACGACCTTCACTAGAAAGCGAACCCGATGATTCGGTAAACGATTTTGAACCGAGTAGTTTATCGGTCAAACTGTGTGCCTTGGACGAATTACTAACCAAGGATCGGATCGCGACTCTTGGCCAGGTAGGGAGGAGAGGAAACGTCATATTCCGAGCTCGTCGCTGCGTACGGAGTGATGCGTTCCCTAATCAACCGAATACCGATGGCCGCTATTATTTGCAGTTAGAATTATTTGGACGAATTTTTCCTGCGCTAATAGATACGGGAGCATCGCGATTGTACCTCGGACATCGAACGCTGGAAATAATCCAAGCGAAGATTGATAGGTCGTAAGATAAAGTCATGCGTACTGCCGATGGTACAGAAACACGGATAATTGGGGTTATTGCGCTGGAATTAGAGTTAGAAAGAACGAAGAAAGTAATGTACTTTCGCGTGGTACCGGTTTTAGACTACGATTGTGTCCTAGGTATGGATTTTCTCCGATTATTCGGAGTTATTTTTAATATTTCGCGCGAATTATGGCAAACGCGCGACCGAGTAAATTTGAAATTCGCGAAAATAAACGCCGGGAGCTCGAATGAGACACGCGTTTCTTCGTGTTTCGCTTTCGCTGAAATGAACAGTGAGCAACACGCGGTATTAGAGAAGTTTTTAAACGAGAACATCCCCAAGATTGTTGGACCGGTTCCGGCGACTACCCTTGTCAAACACCACAGATTTCCAGGGTCATGCTCCAATCCGCCAAGCGGAAAGGAGATTGTCGCCGGTGATCTACAAGGTAGCACACAAAGAGATCGATAATGTCTTAGGGATTTCGCGATGTTACCTCAAAATTATTACCTCGAAGAACAATACGTCGAACTTAATACCTCGAAAACCATAACCTCGATTCAACATTACCTCGAATGATAATTACCTCGAAAAAATGATGTCGCGACGTTACTTCGAAATTATTACTTCGAAAAACAATACGTCGAAGTTAATACATCGAAAACCATAACCTCGATTCAACATTACCTCGAATGATAATTTCCTCAAAAAATTAATAGTTTTATATTTATTGTAACAGGAATAAGAATATCTACAAAAATTATTTAACTATAGGAAGATTAAGGCAGATGAGAGGAATGATTGATCACTTTACTATTGTGATTAGGTTGAAACGGATTGGTGGATTAAAGTACACCGAAAACTTCATCGTAAATCTTGCTGGACTAAACATTTGTTAATATATTTATAACAACAAGTTTTCTTGCTTAAACAGTTCTAAATAGATTACAAGCGTATAAAATTTTTTTTCATTTAAATAGTGTCACATATTGATTATAAGTTTCAGTTTTGAATATTTTTATTATTATTTTCCTTAAATTGAGGTAATTCTTTAATTTTATCTACCTTAAAACATTGTCACTCGAGTATGTTAAAAGTAGTAAAGGAAAAAGGCAACTGTTATATCAAGGTTATTTTTTTTGCACGTGAAAAAGAGTACAAAAATGTTACATTCTGGCGTTTTATTAAGTATGAATCGGAGAAATGCAAAGGTCGCACTCGAACAACTGAAAATAGAATAATATTTCACAATGAGTTACATAATCATGTGGTATCTTCTGAAGAACCAGGGGTAAAAAAAGTAGTTTCATTAATAAAAGAAAAGGCAAACACTAGTAAAGATTCAGCACATGATATTATAGGCTCCGTATCAGAAAAAATTCCACAATCTATTAGAGCTAAGATGCCAACCATTTCTTCATTAAATAGAAGTATTCAAAGAGTAAGATCATCTATCTCTCCATTTCCGCAGTGCCCTACATCTTCAATAGAATTAATTATAGTATCACCGTATGACAAATTTGAAAACGAACAGTTTTATCAAGGGTCAACAGATGTTAATAATGGAACAATACATGTGTTTGCCACGAATCGAAATTTAGACGTATTGAAAAATTGTGATTATTGGTTTGCAGAAGGAATATTTAAATCATCTCCTATAATTTTATTTCAAGTGTGGACTGTGCATGCTATTGTTCAAAATACCATTTTACCATTAGTTTACTTTTTTCTCCCTGATAAAAAACATGAAACTTATTGCACCGCACTTAAAAAATTGAGTGAGACGAAATCCGGCTTACACCCAAAGTCTGTGATGCTGGATTTTGAAAAGGCTGTTTATGGCATTTCAGGAAATATTTCCAAAAATTGAGGTAACAGGTTGCTTCTTCCATTTATGCCAAAACATTTGGAGAATAATTCAAAGTACTAATTTGCAAAATTATTATGAAGATATTACAAACCCAGATTTCACTACAAACATTAGAATGTTGGCTGCGTTATTATTTGTACCACCTTCTGATGTGGTTACGTCTTTTGAACAGTTGAAAGAATTTGAATTTTTTAAAACATGAGGAAACTCTGCGTGATTTACTTTCATATTTTGAAGATATTTACATAGGGTGTCCATGTGAAAAATCGCGTAAACTTCCATTATTCAAGATCGAAATGTGGAATGAATATAATAATATATTAGCCGATATGCCAATAACAAATAATGCTATAGAAGGATGGCATAATTAATTTGTTGCTCTGCTTCAAGGACATCATCCAACAGTTTGGAAATTTATTGATGCATTGAAAAAAGAACAACGATATGTTTATTTAAAAATGGACAAAATAAAAGCGCATCCTTCAAATGATTATAAATTTTCACGAAAAATATACAAAATTACTGCCGAAAATATTAACTCTATAGTAAGCCAATGGAAACAAATTTCATTAGTGGATTATATATTAGGCATTTCATATAACATTAAATTACAAAAAGTATAAATAATATATATTTTAAGCATGTTCCAATTTCTAAATTTCAATTTTAAAAAATCATAATATTCTTAATTAAAAAGAAAATAATAAAAAAATTAAAACTATGACAAAAAAAAGATAAAAACCAAAATAAACCCAACAAAATTGGAATATGACAAAGATCTACCTCCTCGCGGTGTATTCTAGATTAAAACAAAACGATCTTTATTTTTTTTTTATTGGCACAAGTAATATTAAATTTTCAATTTTGTCTGCGTACTTTATCCTGGACCTTTCTAAATGCGATTGATTTGAACTGCGCGGTCAAAATTATATGTATTCTTGCGCGGCGCTATTTCTATCCCCTCCCAGACTATGTATCGTGAACTGGGGGACGAGTAACGTGCGTTTTCTTTTTGGGCGAGCGAGTCGGGGGACGTCTGACTCACTTGGATTGCGGGTAAGCGAAGCGAGCGGATCGATTTGCAGATCGATGATATTCTAGACAAGTAAGTTGTTGAGATTTGTACATGGTTTTTCCTCCGTGATAACGAGGTTTTTATGCCGAGGTTTATAAAGAATACAGTTTTTTGACTGATTAATAGACGAAGATTAGAATGTTGTGTTTTATCTCTTGAGTGTAAGATATAATATCCTGCTTCCTATATGCCTTATAAAGAGTTTTACCTTGACTAAATACCATACTAATTACAATATCCAACAAATTTCATTATAAATAGAAAAAGGTTAGACGTATTAAATTTTAATTTTGGGTATTAGCATTTTCATTTGATTAAGAGTCATAAAGTTTTAATAGTTACATAAAATGAGAGAATAAAATTTTTTGATATAACTGTTTTACATGTTAAGGGTTTTAAAATTATTATTTTGAGCTTATGATTTTCGAGGTAGTATTTCGAGGAAATGGTTATTCGAGGTTAAGGTTTTCTAGGTAAAAACTTCGAGCAAATGGTTTTCAAAATCAGGCCTTTCGAGGTGAAGTCGTAGAACCAAATTTACATTCTCCAAACGTATCAATTGCTGCCTTTTTCATGTTCACTCCGCAATCAGTAACGATTGTTGTGACAGTTTCCTTATTTATTGAAATCGAATTAAGAACGAATTGTATTTTGTCTGAAATGTAATCTGGAGTATGGCTTCGTGTAAGACAAAATACTCCTAAGGTGCCATTCATTAACTTTCCATCAGTAGATAAAAAATGCACATTTACGGAAATATAACTGTGTGCGGTTACATCCGTCCAAATATCGCATGTTAAAGTGCAATTATTAATGTCAACAAGGCTTACAGAAAATTTTTCTCTTACATCTTCATACTTGTCATCTATTAGTCTTGATATCCATTTTCTTGATAGTGCAGTATATAACGGTGCAAAAATTTTAATGACGACAAAAATCCTTCTTTTTCCACTGTATTTAACGGACAATTATCCACCATGATCATATATAAAATTGCATTAGTAGTTTTCTTCATTAGCTTGCCTCCTTCTATAAATATAACCATTTATAAATTATAAAAATCTAAAAAAAAATCAATAAAAAAATTGAATATAATCTGACCTCCAAATCAATTTATTTTTTGGGATAGTTCTGCTAATGACCTATCATCATGTTAAGGAAGTTTATTTTGCTGCTTAGAAAAAACAAACTGAAGCCAAATTAACATTAAAAAGTGTATATATACAAGGATTTCATTATACTTAACCCATTACTGTCTTCAGCATCATTTTATTGCCTTCTTCTATTAATTTTTTGAGTCTCATTGGTTAGTTCCTGTGATTCCAAGTGTAATGGATGCTTTCTATTCATGTGTTGCATTAAATTTGTAGTATTACCACAATGTTTTATCCTCTTTGCAGAAATCTTACAATTTGCTGTTATTTTATCTTTTTTTATAAAATAATTCCAAGCTTGACTTTCAGCTCGGTGTGCTGATCTTTCATCGTTGACACTAAGATAATAAATTAATTATATATAATGGAAATATAACAGTTTTAAGTATAAAAAACTGTACCTCCTTTTAGATGTGCCAGGACTTAATGTTACAATATTTTCAATGGTCCTTAAAGTACTAGAAGAAGCTATAAAACAAATATTATATTTTATATATTATGTTATGTTCAGAAACAAAAGAATAAGTAGAGCTACAAGCTGTATAGTAATAGTAATTTTAGCTATTTTTACCTGTAGCTTATTCCAATGCATTAGTAGAATCATTAGTTAATGTCATTAATGCACTTCTTGCATTTTCTGGGATTTCTAGTAGAATCAATCTATCTTGGTGACTTTTATCACATTGTTGACTTGATTCATTCAATTGAATTGGTTCATCTTATTGACTTAGGTCACATTGTTGACATTGTTCATCTCGTTGATTTGGACTATATCGATGACTTGTTTCATTAGATTGATTTATTTCTACTGGAGTACTAAGAGCATATCAAAGTATTTAATTTAAGAATCAGTTAATATTATAGTGTGACAATATAAAATTAATTACTATGTAGATTTACTAGTTAAGATTATGAATGGATCTATATAAGCTCTTTATCAAGAGACACGGTAGTGTCTCGACGGCAAGTACATAAAAGTAGGTATAGACGTGTCTATACCGCCGTCAAGGCACTACTATATCTTATACAGCAAGATTGACCGTCTCAATTTTTAAATCGATTTTTCTCCATAAATGATACACTGCCATGATTTCAGTAAAACTTTTCTTGAAATGGTTTGGAATAAGCTTTTATTTGAGCCCATGAACATCAAAATCGGTTCACGCAATCCAGAGATATCATACTCAGTTATCTATATATATATATCGAAAATAAGATTCTTCTTCATAATCTTCTCCAGTCAAAATGTATGTATGTCTCGGGCTGAAGTTAATCGCTAAAGAAAATGACGTAATTTTTACAAACGCGGCGACTAAATAATCGATAACTAATATGGCGACAACTGTTAGCTGTCAATTGAATGTCAATTGAATTGTAAGGTTTACCGGTATCAGCGTTGCCAACTCCGCCATTTTGATTATACTACGGTGTACAGTGATGTCAGTGATGCTAGAATCAAGTTTCTAGCAACAAAAATAAAGTTAACCGCTAGCCAGCAGCAGTATAGAAAATTTGAAGGGAAGGGATATATACCTCTTCCCTTCGAATTTTCTATACTGCTGCTGGCTATAGCGGTTAACTTTATTTTTGTTGCTAGAAACTTGATTCTAGCATCACTGACATCACTGTACACCGTAGTATAATCAAAATGGCGGAGTTGGTAACGCTGACTGGTATAACCTTAATATTTGTATAAAAATGAATTGGCTGTAATGATAGAGTAATAGTGTAATATAATCAAAACTACGGATAATTTAAGGGAGAAACATGAAGGAGTAGCAAGATTATCAGATAAGTCACATTATATTCAAAAATATGTATAAAATTTAATGTTCGGTGGTACTTTGTGGGATTTTTTTTTATTGCAGGTTATATAAAATATTCCTTATATGCATATTCCTTGTATGCAGCTCTGATTTGAAGTCCTACCAATTCGAAATGCTCTAACAATTCTTGGAAATATGCTGTTATTGAAGAATGTAGATTGAGGAAGATTGTAAATGAAACAGAAAAGGATGAGGTTGTTACGTTAACTCATAATCAAGACACATGGTATTGTCTCAACAGCAATTAACATAAACGTTTTTAAGTAAAGTAAGTGCATTGTAAAAAAAGTTTGTTTTATTAAAACAAAGTTATATATAAGGCACCATTTCATAGTTTGCAGTTTGATGCCAAACCAGTGCCAAATAATGTAACAATTCTTGGAAATACCCTGTTATTGGAAAATGCAGATTAACGAAGATTGTAAATGAAACAAATAATGTAACAATTCTTGGAAATACCCTGTTATTGGAGAATGTAGATTGAGGAAGATTGTAAATGAAACAGAGAAGGATGAGGTTGTTACGTTAACTCATAATCAAGACACATGGTATTGTCTCAACAGCAATTAACATAAACGTTTTTAAGTAAAGTAAGTGCATTGTAAAAAAAGTTTGTTTTATTAAAACAAAGTTATATATAAGGCACCATTTCATAGTTTGCAGTATGATGCCAAACCAGTGCCAAATAATGTATCAAATCTTGGAAATACCCTGTTATTGGAGAATGCAGATAAAGGAAGATTGTAAATGAAACAAATATCATATATGCGTACAAATATTTCAGATTAAATTATAGTAATGCTTGTTTGGAAAATATGAAGCATTCCGATGAACCTTCATTTACGTAGATTACCAGTTGACTAGTGTTTGAATTTAAGCTAATTATACAATAATAGATGTTTACAAAAGACGCAAAGATACCCAAATATTACAGATCTTTAGTCTCAAGGAAGTTAAGTCACCAAGTGTTTTGTTATTGACTACAGTGATAGGAATTTTAATTGAAATATAATTACTTATGGGAATTGACAAATTTAGATTTATTTCCCGTTTACAAATGAGCCTAAAAAAACCTCGTTATTAGAGGAAAAAAGCTTTGTAAATACAAAATTTAACGAAGGAAAACTCACCATACATTATTTATAATTTATAACAATTATTAATATGGGGATCAGTCCCATTCATTCCGACTCACCAGAGGTCAGCTCCAGGAGAGTCTTACTAATAATCTCACCTGAGTTCAGCTCTTTGAGATTTAACACCTTTATAACTAATCTTATACAAAAGAAGGTTAACGTATGTATTTAGTAGAACGATCGTCTACTCGCTCAGACTATCTAATAACGAATCAGGGGGAGGACAGTGCCGTGTTGAGGAGTGGAACCGTGATTGCAACGCCACCTAGGAACTCTGACATTTTTTGGAGGAACTAACCGGGCTTTTTCAGACCTATATACTTTCAAAGTTAAAGTTTAAAGGAAAATAGGAAAAAGAAATTATTACAATTATATAAAGAATAAAACATTTTTTATTATATAAAATAATTTTACAAAATAGATATGAAACAAACATAACAAGTTTAATATACTATTTATCATACATTATACCATAATTAAATAGTATAAAGGAAAAAATTATAAAATCATAAATTAACATACCTATACAAAACATAATGTATATATTATTAGGTGGATATTCACAATTTAAAGCAAAATTATAATACAAAACAAATCATGAGAGGTGCTTTAAATCATATAGAACCTATTAATAAATAAAAGTTTACACAATTAAAATTACACTTATCATATTAATATTAACATAATCGATCATAAGTATAAAAATATATATCTATAGATTTATATGAAGGTAAAAACAGTCTAAATCTTAATTTTATTCCTCTCGTATAAAATTATACAATAATCTTCTTCGTCTCATTCAAAAACCTTAAAATGATTCAGCTTTTGATTGAAATAATGAAAATTTCTGTATTACTTACTAAATGACAAATATATGAAGTTAATTTTGTTTTAATTTTATTGAGACCATATATATATATATATATATATATAAATATATTAGACCGTCTCAAATTTTAAAATATTTTTGAATGTACCTTACATCCCACTTGCCTCATTTTTTAATTTTATCTTTAACATGATTTTCCCGCAACATAGAGATTTTACGTTTTTCTTCCTATAGATTACGGAACGACCATTTGATTTTTCCATAACATTGACACAGACAATTTTTATTTAAATAGGTTTTGGTATACAAAACAATTTTCTACAATATATATTCTGTTGCAAATTGCTAGAAAGTTCAATTACACATTTTGTTAGAATATCTCGTTAGTCATTTTATTACTTTATTAATTCTCAGCAAAAAACAGCACAGTATATTCAACGTAGTGATTTTACATGACTTTTTGATACTTAAATTATTATAATTAAGAAACATCTAACCAAAGTTAAAATAAAAAGAGCTGATAATCTGTTTTTATTAAATATTCGTTTAGATTTTTTTATATATAGTAATTTAAGCACGAAAATTATGTTAAAATACCACATTGAATATACTGTGCTATTTCATGCTAAAAAGGAAAAAATAATAAAATTACTAATGAGATGTTCTAAAGAAATATGTAATTAAACTATTTACTACTTTCGATTATTTTTGTTTTAAAGCAAATTGATGGAATATCTTTTCAAATAGGTTTTAAATTATATTACTTACATCCTACATTTACTAAAAACCTGATGAACTTCACTTTCATCCCTTCGCAGTGCAAGAGGGTCATTGATAATTTCTTCCAAATCCTCATAAGCTTGCGCTGATGGTAAATTTCAAGGTGGTACAGTGTTCTTCTTTAGCCTACAAACAGAAGAATCCATCATCACATCATTTTTATCAAAATGTTTATAAAATACTTTATATTTATTTAAACCATTCAAAGATAGATTTTACAAACCTGGTTTCTAATTTGTTTGACTCAATTTAGTCCAATTACATTCATTGAAATGAAGTGTTCTCGCTCCTTGCTTTTGTTTGATCATCCTGGCACAATGCATAAATAGTTTTAGGGCATTTTCTTAGACATCCTAGTTGATTTTGTCACGCCCATTGGTTCTAAATTCTGTATACAACAAGAAATAGAAATTAAATCATTTTTTAATATTTCGTTATGCTGAAATTAACCTAACACCTTCGATAACATTGAACTTTACTTACTTCAAAAAAAAGAAAATCAGGTTGAAGTTATTATATAATTGCCCTTGTAGCTCCTGACACTTAAAAACCACTTTCAAACATCTTTCAGTATTTAAAATTACTGTCGAAATAACTTTACTTTAAGAGTATTTTTATACACATTTACGGTAAAAGACTTTCAACTCTTTCAAGCAGCAAGAAATATGGCGGTCGGAAAATGGCGGGATATCGGCGTCGTCAAAGTAGCGACACCAGCGCCACCTAGGAACTCTGAGATTTCTTGAGGAACTATAACGCTGCCCCACTTCGCCTATGAGAGTGTCTCCCCCCTGTAACGAATGCCCCGTCTCACTACTCCCTCCACTAGTTTAGCTCACGCCGCCGACCGTCGCCCGACCTCATTGGCTTACACTAAGCGCGGGCCTTTCAAACTAGTTTCCCTCGAACACCAAGCACTAAAGAAAATGGAGATGGAGCAACATCAAATACTGGTAAGTAACTGAGATGCTTCATGTTCCTTCAAATATTTATTTTCTTTGAAGATTGAGATTGTTAAATGATGAATTTGATTTCAGGCTTACTCATAGTGTTATCATTTAGTATTTTACAGTCACTGTGCAAGTGTATTATAGCAAAGAGTAATACTTGTGCTTTGACTTAAATACTTTTGGTACAATTCAATGAAAAATCCAATGAGGATTGTTCGCACACATACTGACTATTGGAGTTGGATCAAAGATTATGCTTTTCGCTCCTGTATTCTGAGACTTGAAACAGGCAAATATAAAAGCATTGAAAGATTGGCATTAAAGTAAGAATAAGCCAATTTTCAGAAAAACGTCGTCCATTGCTCAGCCACAATTTAAGTATGAGATTTATTGGATGAAATGATATAAAATGCAGTTAATAGCTGCTGATTGTTTCTCTCCATTACCTATGCAAGTATTCAAGACGAGAGGCAGTATACTGGTCATTGGAATGGATGAAAAAATGCACGTTTATTCTCAATGGAAAAAAACTCAGTCTAAAAATTAGTTGTTTCGACTGCATTTTGCAGCACCAGAAATCAGACCAGTTTCAAGTGTATAGAAATTTACGAAACGAATATTTGAGGACTTTGGCACAGGAAATGTTATAAGGACGACTCGCCAATGTATCTCCCATGTCACCTTTGTCAAGAGTTAGCAGCATAAAGGTGACAATGATTGGTGCTTAAAAGAAACGGCGTATGCAAAACGACAATGCCAATTTCGATTATATGCTTCATTGTTGCTTATTTGAAGCTTTACGAATTGCTTTTCCAATCTTGCCCCTGTATCACCTGAAGCAGCTGAGGGAGTTACTGAAGTTTGGCAAAGTTAGATGTTGGTAAAAAGTCAAATGTTGATAAACAGAAAATGTAAATTAATTAAAATATACATTTTATTTCATTATTTTTATATGTTGAAAGTATGTTTATTGATTATGAAAAATTTAATCATACTTTTATTATGGTGAAACTGAAAACATTAAAAAACTAGCCTGAGCATTAATTATGAAGTTCATTTATGCAAAATGTATTACAAATATCAATAAAAACAATGTGTTGACTGTGATATTTTTTCAATATAAATATATATATTTTTATTATTTAAGCGCTGCTGTTTCAAAAACTGAGAAGGGTGGAAATTTTCTTTAAAATCTGTAGAAATTAAAAGAATAATTTAATTTTTTAAATATTATACTCTTACAAAACGTTATGATATCCCACAAAAAACAGACTTCGCCTGTAAAAAAAGGCGGCAAGTACATAAACCATCTAGCATAAATAATATAGTAAAATTATCCAATTAAAAAAAGTAGTGAAATCCAAATATTAGGCAAGTATATATTTTCACCTTAGCAAAAGTTAAATTTTCGAAAAAAAAAGGAATAAAAAAGTTACTTGCCGGGCCCGTAATATCCATGCACAGTGAGAAATAGAATCGTATGTGGATCGCCTAACTTCACTCTGTATTCTAGCATGACATTTGCTATACTACGCTATAGCTGAATCTCACACACGATTCAATTTCCCACTGTGCATGGACTTACGGGCCCGGCAAGTAACTTTTTTGTTCCTTTTTTTTCGAAAATTTAACTTTTGCTAAGGTGAAAAAATACACTTGCCTAATATTTGGATTTCACTACTTTTTTTAATTGGATAATTTTACTATATTATTAATGCTAGATGGTTTATGTACTTGCCGCCTTTTTTTACAGGCGAAGTCTGTTTTTTGTGGGATATATTTATCCAGCAATTAAATTTCTCCTCTTTCATTGAGCTCAGTAATATATTTTAACGTGAAACTATCAATATCTCTAAATTAACATTTTGTTGTACAATTTCCTAAATTATTGCTAGAAAAATTTATAAGCAACTATAAATTAATCAAACAATTATACTATATACAATTGTTTTAATTTTACATATAGTTGTTGTGATAAATCAAGAGACACGGTAGTGTCTCGACGGTAAGTACATACAAAAGTAGATAAAGACATGTCTATACAGCCGTCGCGCACTACTTCTCTTCTACAGCTAGTTCGGCCGTCCTAATATTCAAACCGATTTATCTCCATGCATAATCCATTTTCATGATTCAAGTAAAGCTTTTCTTAAAATAGCTTTGAACAAGCTTTCATTTGAGCCTATGAACATCAAAATCGATTCAAGCTATCCAGAGATCTCATACTCTGTTAGCTATATACAGGGTGTATCACCGAAGGCACACCAGCCTCGAAATGACTGTGAGAGGATGGAGAGCGCGTGGTGGGGGCCGAGGCACAGCATTGGACAGAGTTCGATAGAGAAAGCGCGAGCAATAGACGGAGATAGGTAGGGCTATTCGCTGCTATCCGCTTTGCCTAACCCTTCCCCCCTCCCATCAACGCAACAACTTCATCAATAGCCGTAATCTCTCTCTCTCTCTCTCTCTCAACCTCTTTCTCTTTACCCACGCTTCCATTTCTTTATTTATTATTCTATAGAGACATCTTGGTCTTTCTCAGCTACGAATGCAATGTCAATTCTGCGGAATATCTGACGTTTTACTTAAAGTTGTGATTTAAAATCGTTAGCTATCTTTTCCACACCACCTTGAAGTAGATAGCTAGGCGCGTTTTTTTTAAGTGGTTTCCCCAGGAGGCCTAATCCACTGGATAGAGCTAGCCTATAAATTCTCAAAATATCTCCCTCTTATTGTAAACGGAGGTTACCGCTTCGACATATGTCGCGTGTTGCTCGTCTCACCATGTCGGGCGTGATTTTTCTGAAGGCCGCAATAATTTGTTCACGAACTTCCGTCATTCCGCCCTCACGCCGAGTTTCCATTAGACTCATGTGTCCCCACAAAAAATAGTCTATTGAATTAAGATCTGGTGATCGAGCCGGCCAGGTGATTGGGCCACCACGACCCATCCACCTGTTCGGGAATCGCTAATGTAATATTATACGCGCACTTAAATGAAAATGAGCAGGAGCTCCGTCGTGCTGAAAAATCCTATTTTCCGCACGAGGAGGAGCACATCTTCAAGGAGCAACGGTAATTGCTCCTTAAGAAAGCGAGCATATTTTTCGCCGTCAAGCCTAGGTGGAAAGAAAAATGGACCAATCAGGAATCAAAAAAATTCAAGATTATTGTGTAAAATTGAAATGAACATATGAGAATCTTGAAAACTTACAATCTGATCTCCAGTAAGTTCAGCCCATACCTTAATAGTCCAACGTTGTTGGAAAGCTCTGCGTCTGACGACGCGGGGATTGTCTTGCGACCAAAAAACAAAATTTTTAGAATTAAAAACTCCATTTGGCATGAAGGTCGACTTATCGGACCATAAAATGTTGTCCGAGAACGTCTCATCGCGGCGACATTGAGCTAGAAATCATAAAGAAAAGTAAAAGAAAAATATACAATTATTTCTAAAATAAAGACGTATTTAAGACGTTGTGAGCTTTGCGTAAATACATTGAATCATGGAATATCTACCTTCACAAAAATTGACCCTCGGTTGATATTCCCGAGGCAGTAATTGGTGCACACGTTTAAAATTGAAAGGATGGAAGCGGTTCCTTCTCAAAATTCTGTGTGCTGTCATCACACTAGTGTTTGTCAGCCGCGAAAGTTGGCGCACGCTAGTTAGGGTATTTTCCGTAATTCTCCGCAATACCCGCTCCTCCCTCTCCTGATTAATTATGACCTTTCTTTTCGGAAAGGCTACTGTATCACTTCTCTTATAGTTTTAAACCACACGAAGAATGACAGTGTGGTGTGGATGACGCCTCAATGGAAACTTTTCCCTGTATAGCTTTGCAGCTTTACGTGCATTTTTTTGCGCTGCACCGTACGCGAAAATCATATCCACGTATTCTGTTTTCGTGAATCGCATGGTTGTAAGCTCTATGAAACTTCTTCGTCAACTAACAGTGCCAGTAATTTTGGCTTTAAATTTATATTAATGCGGCAAAAATTAAAGAAAAGCTTACTAAAGGCGCGGTATCATTGATATTGTTTTTGCTTCTAGCATCGGTATTATTGATACACTTTGTCCTAGCCGTCAGTGAGGCCGACTTCAGTTATAGTTTCTTTAATTTTAACCGCATCAATAGTACCGATGCTAGAAGCAAAAACAATATCAATGATACCGCGACTTTAGTAAGCTTTTCTTTAATTTTTGCTGCATTAATATAAATTTAAAGCCAAAGTTACTGGCACTGTTAGTTGACGAGGAAGTTTCATAGAGTTTACAACCATGCGATTCACGAAAGCAGAATATGTGGATATGACTTTCGCGTACGGTGCAGCGCAAAAAAATGCACGTAAAGCTGCAAAGCTATACAGGGTAAAGTTCCTATTGAGGCGTCATCCACACCACACTATCATTCTTCGTGTGGTTAAAAACTGTAAGAGAAGTGAAACAGCAGCCATTCCGAAAAGAAAGGTCATAATTAATCAGGAGAGGGAGGAGAGGGTGTTGCGGAGAATTAGGGAAAATCCCCTAACTAGCGTTCGCCAAATTTCGCGGCTGACAAACACTAGTGTGATGGCAGCACACAGAATTTTGAGAAGGAACCGCTTCCATCCTTTCAATTTTAAACGTGTGCACCAATTACTGCCTCGGGAATATCAACCGAGGGTCAATTTTTGTGAAGGTAGATATTCCATGATTCAATGTATTTACGCAAAGCTCACAACGTCTTAAATACGTCTTTATTTTAGAAATAATTGTATATTTTTCTTTTACTTTTCTTTATGATTTCTAGCTCAATGTCGCCGCGATGAGACGTTCTCGGACAACATTTTATGGTCCGATGAGTCGACCTTCATGCCAAATGGAGTTTTTAATTCTAAAAATTTTGTTTTTTGGTCGCAAGACAATCCCCGCGTCGTCAGACGCAGAGCTTTCCAACAACGTTGGACTATTAAGGTATGGGCTGAACTTACTGGAGATCAGATTGTAAGTTTTCAAGATTCTCATATGTTCATTTCAATTTTACACAATAATCTTGAATTTTTTTGATTCCTGATTGGTCCATTTTTCTTTCCACCTAGGCTTGACGGCGAAAAATATGCTCGCTTTCTTAAGGAGCAATTACCGTTGCTCCTTGAAGATGTGCTCCTCCTCGTGCGGAAAATAGGATTTTTCAGCACGACGGAGCTCCTGCTCATTTTCATTTAAGTGCGCGTATAATATTACATTAGCGATTCCCGAACAGGTGGATGGGTCGTGGTGGCCCAATCACCTGGCCGGCTCGATCACCAGATCTTAATTCAATAGACTATTTTTTGTGGGGACACATGAGTCTAATGGAAACTCGGCGTGACGGCGGAATGACGAAAGTTCGTGAACAAATTATTGCGGCCTTCAGAAAAATCACGCCCGACATGGTGAGACGAGCAACACGCGACATATGTCGAAGCGGTAACCTCCGTTTACAATAAGAGGGAGATATTTTGAGAATTTATAGGCTAGCTCTATCCAGTGGATTAGGCCTCCTGGGGAAACCACTTAAAAAAAACGCGCCTAGCTATCTACTTCAAGGTGGTATGGAAAAGATAGCTAACGATTTTAAATCACAACTTTAAGTAAAACGTCAGATATTCCGCAGAATTGACATTGCATTCGTAGCTGAGAAAGACCAAGATGTCTCTATAGAATAATAAATAAAGAAATGGAAGCGTGGGTAAAGAGAAAGAGGTTGAGAGAGAGAGAGAGAGAGAGAGAGAGATTACGGCTATTGATGAAGTTGTTGCGTTGATGGGAGGGGGGAAGGGTTAGGCAAAGCGTACAGCAGGGAATAGCCCTACCTATCTCCGTCTATTGCTCGCGCTTTCTCTATCGAACTCTGTCCAATGCTGTGCCTCGGCCACCACCACGCGCACTCCATCCTCTTGCAGTCATTTCGAGGCTGGTGCGCTTTCGGTGATACACCCTGTATATATCGAAAATTAAGATTTTCCTTCATAATTTTCTTCTTCTCCAGCCTTAGTGTATGTTTGGGGCTGAAGTTGGCCGCTTAGAGGAAAATGACGTCATTTTTTCTCAGCGTTGCCAACCAGTTATCGGGATCCCTCAAGCTCTCTGTAGCCAACATTATGGAATGAAAAACGAGGGAGAATTGGCCAGCGCCATTTTTCAACCGATTTCAATGTTTTTGGTGTTTTTGGAATCGTTAGGACTCGCACTTTGTCATAAGTAAAGCCGTATTTTCCAAAAAACGTAAAGAAAATAAAATTGTTTAAAAATTCTCATTAATAATATTTAAACGCAAAACAAATTGAAAAATCGGGCTTCTTTATGACGAGGTGCCAGACCTAACGATTTCAACAAGCCCAAAAACATTGAAATTTGTTGAGAAATAGAGCCATGCCATTGTCCCGCGTTGCTGAGGTGGACGAAAAGCAAAAATTTTTAGGAAGGAAGCTAGGCTTCCTCCCCTCTCGCGGCTCACGCTAACGTGTTCCCCCACTCCAGCATCGAAACTTACTACGAAGCTTTCCTCTCGTATTTACGCTATTCCCCTATCTGTAGCTATACATATATAAATACCGCTAAAATAATGTTGAGAACATTTCATTTCACCGATCTAATGAAATTGCTAAAAATGCAATTATCATTTTGAAATAAAATTGTAGAAAAGGAAATTTCGTAATGCTTGAAATATAAGGCATACGGTGAAACGCGGGACAATGGTACAGTCGTATTTTTCAACAGAATTTGATGAGACTACTAATAATTAAAGCCATTCTTCATGTAGATTGTCCTAAAGAGCTCGCATTTTCGATAAAGCTTATAG
Organism: Prorops nasuta; assembly: GCF_024137725.1. Taxonomy (NCBI): domain Eukaryota; kingdom Metazoa; phylum Arthropoda; class Insecta; order Hymenoptera; family Bethylidae; genus Prorops; species Prorops nasuta. The sequence continues at coordinate 3,644,154 of NW_027116806.1, forward strand.
TTTTTCAGCTATGAACGTTTGAAGTTGCACGACGCACAAATACATATTTCTTCTCTCGCGTAGATCATCTGTTGCGCACGTCCATCTTCAATCGTTCATAACTGGAAAACTATAAGCTTTATCGAAAATGCGAGCTCTTTAGGACAATCTACATGAAGAATGGCTTTAATTATTACTAGTCTCATCAAATTCTGTTGAAAAATACGACTGTACCATTGCCCCACATTTCGCCGTATGTCTTATATTTCAAGCATTACGAAATCTCCTTTTCTACAATTTTATTTCAAAATGATAATTGCATTTTTAGCAATTTCATTATATCGACGAAATAAAATGTTCTCAACATTATTTTAGCGGTATTTATATATGTATAGCTACGGATAGGAGAATAGCGTAAATATTAGAGGAAAGCTTTGTAGTAAGTTTCGATGCTGGAGTGGGGGAACACGTTAGCGTGAGCCGCGAGAGGGGAGGAAGCCTAGCTTTCTTCCTAAAAAATTTTGGTTTTCGTCCACCTCAGAAGCGCGGGACAATGATACGGTTCTATTTCTCAACCGATTTCAATATTTTTAGGCTTGTTGGAATCGTTAGGTCTGACACCTTGTCATAAAGAAGCCCGATTTTTCAATTTGTTTTGCGTTTAAATATTATGAATGCGAATCTTTAAACAATTTCTTTTTTTTACGTTTTTTTGGAAAATACGGCTTTATTTATGACAAGGTGCGAGTCCTAACGATTCCAACAATCTCGAAAACATTGAAATCGGTCGAAAAATACCGTTGGACAATTTTCCCTTGTTTTTCGTTCCGTAATGTTGGCTACAGAGGGATCCCATTAATAACTGCATATTACAAGAAGCTCTGAGATCCCCCCCAAAAATCACTTTCGTGTAAAAAAACGGCAGGTAATTTAATCCTTTCTCTCCACAAAAATTATAATCCCAATTAAATACCATCAAAAAAAAGATTTACACAAAATAAATCTCAAACAAAAATACCGGAAACACAAACGATTGAAATAACTTATAAATTCGGCATGTAATCAAGCTGTAACATAAAGCACTGAGATCGCATTATTTAGGCAACTAAAAAAAGGGAATGAATAATTAATTATATTATGTATTAAATTTTAAAACACCTGTGTGTGATATTGTCATCCAAGTACCTGCAACCATATATTATGATAAGGATTTAAGGCAAAGTTTTTTATATTTAGTTTAAAAATCAAATTTAATCCAATATAAAGAATTATTTTGTTTCCTATTTTCATAACATAATAGTATATATTCATTGTAATTTCTCTATATGAAGAAAAGTAGATATAGTTCTAGTTTTTCCAGTGCTTTTTATATTCTCTGAATTTTTTTTAAAATTTTTTTAGATTAAAGTGCGTGAGGAAAAGCTGTTACGTATACCTTGGCCTTTCCAGACCAAGGTTATGTGGAAAGACCCCATTAAAGATCAAGACTCACCCAAGGGGAGTGGTATTCTGGTTGTCTTGAAAAGACATCCATAACCAAGCCGCCACCCTTAGGTATACCCACTAAAACCTCCTGCACTACAAAGCTATAAACAAGGCAGTTAAGAAGGCCATTCATTGATTGAAACTTCAATAGCGAATGGCATAACCATTGGAGTTGATAACTTCGTTTAAACGTTTTGGAACTGATTGCACAAGATTTTCACATATATGTGGCTGGGTAACTAGTTCCTCCCACATTCTTCTTACGTGACACTTAAGTGCTTCCTTTGTTCTCTCGTTTTCAGGTCTCCAGCGTTTTACCATAATGCCCCAGATATTTTCAATAATGTTGAGTTCTGGTGATTTTGCTGGCCAGTCAATCCTTTCAATCTCTGGATGCTCTGCAAATCATAGTTTTGTCAGTTTGGAGGTGTGCACACTAGAATTGTCCTGGATGAACTTTATTATTGGCATCTGCTGCACTGGATATCTTTCTCTTACACTTGGCAGCATGCAATTCTCCAAAAGTTTCGTATATACAGTGGAGTTCATCTTGGTGTCGATTTCGTACAATTTTCCTACTCCATGACTCGACACCCATCCCCAAAATGCAACAGTAATTCTGTTGCTTCGATTGGTTGGTAATGTGTACTGGTTATCGAACCTTGTGTTATCTAGGCGCCAAACGTGTACTCTTCCCTCCTCAGATGACTGGAACACTTTTTCGTCACTCCAGATAACATCATTCCAGTAGTCTTCTGGTTTGCTTAGGTACTCTAATGCAAATCCAACTCTATTACGCCTATGTTCATCAGATAGTTTTATTTTATGAACTGCGTGATGACAGTGGACACCAGCTTCATGCAATCTCCTACGAATAGTCATTGGTGATGCATTAAAGTGCAATTCCTCTACAATTCTAGCCGAAGGTTGGAATGGATCTCTATTAATGGCACTAACTATTTCCCTGTTATCTTCGTCTGTGGTAATTCTAGGCCTTTTGTTATTTTTCCTCTTATCACTAAGACCTTGAATTCCTTCCTCTCCAAACTTCTTGATCCATCGGTTGATAGTGGATCTATGCACTTGTAACTCTGCAGCAATTTCTTCCGAAGACTTTCCTGCCTTCCACATCCCTATAGCCATTCCTCTTTCAACTATTTTATCATTTTCACTTGACATTTTTCAGTTTCACTTTTCAAAGAAACACTTACAAAAATTTTCAATGTTTAAGCAACAAAACAAATGCCAACAGATAAATGAAAATTGGCAAAGTTGACATTTGTTTTATTGCTTAAACATTGAAAAGTGTTTTGTTTCTTTGAAAAGCGAAACTGAGAACTGTCAGGTATCAACGATAAATTAATTAAAAGAGGAATGGTTATTGGGATGTGGAAGGCAGGAAAATCTTCAGAAGATATTGCTACAGAGCTTTAGATACATAGATCCACTATTAATCGATGAATCAAGGAGTTTGGAGAAGAAGAAATTTAAAATCTAAGTGATATGAGGACACAACAAAACGTTTAGCGTTATAGCAAAAGATGAAAACAGGCAAATCGTTAATGCCATAAATAAAGATCCGTCTCAGTCTTCAAGTAAATTTTTTTATGAATTACAGCTCAATGTATCCCAAATTTCTGCACGTAGAGGTCTGCATAACACTGGCATATACTGCTATCACGCAGCAAACAAAATAAAATTGACTGCTCAACATAGGCAGTAAAGGATTTGTTTTGTGTTGGTATATGAGGAAAGCGAAAGGATTTTGAGATGTCATCTGGATTGACGAGAAGGTTTTTCAGGCTTCTAAAGTTGGAAATTTCAGAAACTTTATGCAATTTGTCTCACATCCAATATTAAAAATTATTGAAGAAAATTGTTATGTAACTTGCAAATTTAAAACAGATGTAATTTTTTTAGAGTTATTTAAAGATAGATACTATTAGAATATGTAATTACTATGTATAGAATGTGGATAAGGAAGAAATAAAAATAATATTTTAATTAAACTAGCTTTAATTTATAATAATTAGAACCAAACCACTATCATACATCATTATTAATTTATAATAAAATTTCTTTATATATACAGCAATCTCTTATACATTCACTACTATAACATTACATCACTATTATTGAATGACATGGGCCACACAGAAATGCATCATAAATTAGTCCTCGTTTATTCATTGGTCCATAAATATTTCTTTCCTGTAATTTAAATTCATCAGAAATAGGATTTAATCTGTAACAGAAATAAAAAACCACAAAGTATATTTCTTAATAATTTACAATTACTTCAACGTTTCCTATTAACTAATATACTCATCTGATGTTTTTTCTTCATTTATTTATTCTGAAATCCTATATTTATTCCTCTGTATTTTTTCAAAATACAGGTTAATTTAGCTTTCGACAGCTCTTTTGACGTCAAAGGGATAGCCGTTCTAAAATTTAACGGTGACAACCAGAATTCCCCAGATATTCCCTTCCCCCTCTTATTCCCACTGCCCCTCGCCTGACGCAAGATTATTGAGCAATTATACAAAGATTATATTATAATTGAACGATTAAACGAACTTGCAAAGTGAAGTTCGATCGCAATTATATGAAGAGCCTCGTTCGAAGAGATTACATATTTGTAGTATCCCTTTTGCCCACCAAAAGTCACAGCGTTTCAGAGTATAGCCAAAAACCCGCCATATTGGGACCGTGCTGCCCTCCCGCGGTGGTGGCAATTCTCCTCATTTTTTCAGAGTTATTTATTAAACTGCTTTATTATTTTATTAGGGTGACTATATGTGATATACGTATAGTCGGGAGGGAGGGTATGTAATCTCTTCGAACGAGACTCTTCATATAATTGCGATCGAACTTCACTTTGCAAGTTCGTTTAATCGTTCAATTATATTTCGTGCCTCGTTCTCGAGATTACATATTTGTAGTTGTTCAGAGTAAAGCAATTTAATTTATAAAAATTTTATATTACAACTTTATTGAATATCTTTGTTTTACATGTAACTTTTATCCGAAATATAACACTTTTTTAATTTTGTTTTATTAAATTTAACTTATGAACCTAAGATCGCCGCAGCAAAATTTTGATCCATTGATTTAATGGGACGATTATAAAATTTTGCAAACATTTCTGAATTTTTTGACCAGCCTGCGGTATTTCTTATTGTGTCTAAGTTAACACCTTTTTTCGATGCAGCTGTTGTCGACGCATGCCTCGTAGAATGCGAGGAAAATATTGAAATATCTATACCACTTTTAGTTAACACTTCTTTAATCCATCTACTTATTGACTGAGAACATACAGCTTTATGTGGCTTTTTTATTGCTATTAACAATTTTTCTTCTGTATTCCTAATGTCTTGTGTTTTTTCCATATATTTTACTAAAGTCTCTACTATGCATATTCTACAGTCATGTTCATACTTTGTTAGAATAAAGAAAGGCTGTAGCCTATTTGGTCCAGAAGTTTTTATCCGGTCAGGTACTTTTATCTCTATACTACCCACATGGAAAAATATATATTGAAAAATGTATAAAAATATATTTTTATATATTTCAAAGAAGAATAATATATTGAATAATATATTTTTATAAATCCATATAAATATATTTATGTCATTATATTTTAAAGTTATATAATATTATATTGATAAATATAAAGAAATTGTAATTTAAAATATATTTATTTAAATATATGTTAAAATATACCAAAGAATATATCAAAAATGTAATATACTTCTACATTATTAAATGAATTTTCAAATACATTTAAAATATATTAGAAAATGTATTTTATTTTAAATAAAAACTATATTAATTTCTATATAATTAAATGTATTTTAAATTATATTTTAAATCTTTTCAAGAATATAATTTATTTTAAATTAATGCCACAATACTTTTTATAATATTGAATGTATTTTAAAGTATATTTAAAAATTTATTAAAAATATAATTTACTTTATATTAAAACTATAATGTATGCTATATAAAGTTTAAAAGTACTAAATATAAGCATACTATATATATAGAAATATATATTTTACATTTTTTTCACAAAATATTATTTTTATATATATTCACATGTAGTAAATATGGTTATTTTTAAATACATGTTTGATACAAATTTAACAATAATATTTATTCAAGAAATTCAAACTTATTTGGGTGAACACAAGCTATGCATAAATTAAATATTTCAATCTCTACTAAAGTAATTTTTTCGCAAATATCTTTAGCATCAATCACAGAAAGATTACTATCGCTACCAATTAATGGAATTAAATGATCTAATTTAAAATTTGATACTAAAGGCTTATTTTGCCTTAAATAATAATAACCAATAGCATACAGCTGCTGTAGATTGTTAGTATTAACAACTACAAATATTTCAATTGAAAAGATTTCTTCATCTTTTAAAAGAACAAAATAGCTACGACGTTTTGTTGGCCTTGTATATTTTTTTGAGTGTATTACCTCATCATTTATGATAATTCTTTCATAAAATTGAAAAACAGTATTAGACTGAAATTGTATATTTCTTCGCGAAAACGCTAAAAAGTAACGTCGACATAATTCTGTACATGTATTAGGGCTACCTAACATAATAATATTTTCTATCGTGAGTGCAGAACGTGGATGAAATTTTTCATCGATAACTCTAGATAGAAATAGCTTTTGATTAATTGTTAAGTGTTCATCACATATTACCCTAAGTTTCTTGATAACAATATGCTCTCGATAAGCGTTACAAATTTGTAAAGGCACACCATTAGAGCTTTTAATGTATTTTAATACTTCCTGATTGCAATCCTCAAATATAAATGCATTATGAGCCCATAGAGGTCCCCATTCTATAACACTGTTGCATAAATGTGTTAAAAGATGTAAATTAAATGAAATATTTTCTTCTCCATACAATATTTCTGATTTTTTGACAAACGAAAGTAAACAATTTCTGGCGTACTCAATTTCAGAAATTAGTATTGAGGATTTAGATAAAATTGATATTGCATCTACAAGTAAACACCAATGACGAAAATATTTCTTAGGAAATAAAACTTTTAAAATAGGTACGCTATAAAAATATAAAAATATAAAAATATAGCCCATTCATGAGCTTTCCAGTGAATGGAATCTGACATTTTCCTTGGAGTTCGGGAAATTTTTAATGATGGATAAAACGAAAGCAAAAGTTCATCCATATCTTTCAACAGTGGTTTGAAATAAAATTCTTGTCCATGATAAGATGAATCAAACCATAATTTAGTAAATTGACGGCATACGCCAAGTAGAACAGCATGCATCCAGTCAACATCGACACCAGTAACGATATCGAATTCAGGAATTTCAAAAAGTATTGAAACGCCTTTCATTCCTCTCGACATATTTTTTGCATCTTGTAAAGTTTGTGAATGCGTCCTAAGTCCTTCGCCATAAGGGCTGTGTTGTGCATTTACAGGATATATTCTTGTATGTCCGTTTCCTTTTTTAACACATTTACCTTTGTGAAGGCATAAGTTGCACCCAAATTTGCCATTAAACTGAGCTCCATTTACTACTAATGGTCGAGCTACAGAATCGCATATAAACATTAGTATTTTTACTTTCTTGGTATATAAAATTCCCTTTCTTACATAAGAAAATCCTTGGTGATACAACAGTTTAGCTTCGTCTATAAATGGTTTTAAAAACTCATTCATATTTTTAGGTTTTGTTTGACCAAACCAAAGAGAAATTATCATTGCATAACGTCGACGATCTTTTGGAGAAAGTTCATTAATAGTGCAAATTAGCGGGTAAATACATTTTTGCGAACTTTCAAAAACAGGAACACCATCAATGTTGCAGTTAATACTTATCGCATTATCATCTACTTGATTTATATATGATCGCCCATCATAAATATCTTCAATTGCATATGTTCTTTTTTTGCAACGTAAATCTTTATATAAAGTTTCATATGCCGATCCCTCAAAAAAGTCTTTTAATTGTTCTTTCAGCGACATAAAAAGAAAAAAATTTCCTGCTTTTATATTTTTATCGACGTTAATGGTTTCTTCACAAATTTCACAATGAAAAAACTTCAGTTTCCTAAACGTAGCAGTAGCTTCCTTGTGATTGTGATTGCCGATAATAATAGTGCACTTATTACAAAAATGATAAACTAAAATAGTTGTTGCGAAGGATTCAAGCAACTTTTTCGAATGGTATGAATTAAAATCAGTTCCTTCGTAGGAGTTTTGTGTTTTCATCAATTTTGATACATCTTCAGCTGCTGCGTGAGTTAAATTATGACGTTGCTTCAAAGCCATTATAATTAAGCTATTAATTAAATCTTCAATAGGATATTCGGATAGCTGGGAATTAAATGTAGAGTTTGTACATTCATTTTCATTCCCCTGTTCATAATTATTTTCATCGTTTTCAATATCTTGGTCATTATTGTTACTTATTATCAATGGGTCTATATCATTAATATTGACATTAATCCCTTCGCTCTCACTTGTCATAAATTCTTCATTGTTTTCATCATAGTTGGTAGTATTATTTACTTTCTATATAAAAACAATATGATTTTTACTTTTTTCTATCAATTATAATTGTAAATAAAATGAATGTGTTCTTACAGAAAGAGTGACTTCTTCTGTAGGATTATCAGCAGTATTTGTGAGAGGCGTACATAATGAAGCAAGAAATCTTTTTCTGCAAATTGAAAGAAATAAAATAATAACTTCTTAACGATTTAATTACTGTGTAATAATGATTTATTTATGGATGGATGAGTTTTACGATAAGGAAAACAATTATGTGTATATCGTTATATTAGAAATTTGTCACCATCCTAGTTGCATATATTTGCGCATTTTGGACATACCCATACAATCTTTCTCTATGGCGTCTTTGAGTTCGCTGTGGAATTGATGCTTTGCTTTTGTGATAATTAAAACAGTTATAAGACCCACGCCTTTTTTTTTCTACCGGTTCAGCCATTAGTTTTTCCTCTTCCGCTGTAGTAAAATTATTCGGAATTATAACAAGAATTAAAAATACATTTTTAGTCATTTGTATTTTAGATAAATAAGTCCTAAATACGAAATCTAAAAGCCTAAGTTTTATGTGGAATACCCTATATCTATAAAATATTAGATATTGGTGCATAATAAATGTGAATGGATTGTGATTTGTGGCGCGAATCAGATGTCGTATCATATGTACAATAATGTTTTGTCGTTGGACTCATTTAATATACTATACAGCGATATAGTAATGAGCAGCCGCCTTTATGCGATTGGAAATATCCATTACTATCAGTTTTCAAACTAAACAATTGAACACTATTGTTTTCTACGTAGAGCACATTAGAAAAGTAACCAAGATGTCTAAATCGAAAAATTTGAGCAAACATAAGAAATTATTTGCTTTAGTCAAATGGACGGAAGGAACTGCGAAAAATACGTATTCCACTGATGTGCCAGTGGAATGGATAAGAAACTTTGACTTTTGTAAATATAATTCCGACTATAAATGCAAGAAAATTCCATATGCCATAGAATGGCGAAACGGAAGAAAAAGGCCTAAAGGAGGTTGGAATTTATTTGATGGGCTGATTATTCAAATATCAGGTATATATTAATTATTTTTTTGAAGTCTTATCTTACTGATTAATTATTATTGTATCATTTTAATGAAATGCGATTATTACAGAAAAACAAGAAGAATTGGAAAATACATTGCAGATTATAGAAGGTGTCAAATCACCACGATGCAGCAATCAAGGCCTTGAAGAAAACACCTCAGACGATAATCCCCATTCCATGGATACAAGCAGTACTGAGGATTCGGATATTGTTAGTAAAATATATGACTTTCTTAAAAATTACTATGGTTACTATGATTTTTTTTTAACTAGTTTCTATGATTGACATAGCATGTGCTTTATACTTGCAGTTTATATACTTAAATTTTATTATCGGTTGTTAATTATTTCTCTGTTTTGTCATTAGTATTTTATTATACGCAGCAATTTTTTTTAAAATTTATTATCATTTATGAAATTAATAATAAATTTCTAAAAATATGCTGTGCAAAATAAAATACTAATGTTAATCGTAGAAAACGATCAATGAATGCGCAAAAAAATGCATTTCTTAGAAATAAAATCTATGTGTTTGTACAGTTTTGTTTCATCTGTATATTATTTGCTTCAAATTTTTGCAGGAATTAAAAGAAATAAGCAAGAAGCCTCGTTATGAAGCAAGTGAAAATTCTGCACAATTAAATGCATGGGATAGGAGAGACAATTTGTGGTCAAACTCAAAACCCGAAGAGAGCCAAGTTTCAGCCTTTCCAGATTACAAAGAATTGAGTAAAAGTAAATTGTCAATCAGTTTAAGCAATATAAAATTACGCACATTTTGATGATAAAGAAATTTTACACTCTGGGCCCAGATACATTGTAATGACTCGACATACACACGATAAGTTTTGATATATACAAACATATATGTATTGTCTAGGCATACTTCTTTTATAAAGTAAATTTTTACTATCTGCCTCAAAATAAATTTTAATTATTTATTTTTCTTGAAAGATTTTAAAACATAGTAGATTATTCGTTATACATTATAATAACGGCCATTTCTTTATTATTAAAGCGTAAATATTTTTTCATAATTATTAAATATTTATTAAATTATTTATTTATTTTTAGCTATGCAAGAACAAAGTGATAAAATTATGCAGCTAGAAAAAGATGTAGCAGAGCTAAAAAGGAATTATACAAATTTAAAAAAAATGGGAAGCTATAAGAACTGCAGTGAGGATGAAGACGAAAACGAAAAAATGGTAAATGTATTACAAAAAAAATTTAAATAAAATTTATATGCACGCATCATCTGAGAAAATTAAGTAAAAGTTCATATAAGGTATTCGCACTTTCTGGATTTGTATTGAATAAATCTACAATTTTTTAATATGAGATTCAGTTTTATGTTGACTGTTAATGCTTCTTTAGTTTGTAAATACATGTCATTTAATACTTTATAAGAGTCAAAGGTATATAAATTTAATTTATTATATAATCTTTAACTTTTTAGGTTGAAATTTATAAAGGAAGCGGAATTAAAATTACTGAAAATCAATGGAATTTCGCCAAAACAAGAAACAGCTATACAGGGATGGCAATAGCATTGATGATGGCCTCATTTCCTTTGGAAACTCTGCTACGGAGTAATTTAAAAGGTGGAGCTCCCAAAATAAAAACCGAGGGAGAGGATAAAGTTTCTGTACATACAGCATTAGACCCAAATAAACTAAAAGCAATAAAAGGTAATAATATTAATCTATCCAAAAATCTTTAATGATTTTTAAGTTAAATTTGCTGTGTATCTGTTTACATAGTTTATGACCGATTTTTCAATACTTTAAATTTAAATCTTTCTAGATGCAGTAAAGGCAGCACATCCAGTGGTATATAATGCTAGTATTCTGGGGACAGCATTAAATAACAAACTGAATCAACTTCGCCATCATCAGCAGAAACCCCAGTAAATTTATATATACATATATGAATTGTATAAATAATAATAAACAGTACATATAATAAAAAATTAATACATATATTTTATAAACTACATTTATTATATATTGATTATATATTCGTGATATATCATAAAGTATATTTAAAGATACCACAAAATATATTAATAAATATATGTTCAATTATACGAGATTTGGCCGAAAAATTATACTATAATATATATTCATGCATATAATTAAAATTATGAACATGAATATATATTATACTATAATTTTCGGCCAAATCTCGTATAATTGAACATATATTTATTAATATATTTTTTACATTTTTCATTTATATTTTGAAATATATATTTTTCCATGGGGGTAGTATCCTTAACAGCTATGTTGTGTATTTTTATGCTTGCAAGTGTTTGTGCTCTATGTCCTGTACATAGAGCTAAGAGCATTACAGTCTTTTGCGTCAATTGTTGCAGACTTAAATCTTCTAGTGGATGAAGTGTTTTTAGATAATTAACGGGATCCCTCAAGCCCTCTGTAGCCAACATTACGGAATGAAAAACGAGGGAGAATTGTCCAGCGCTATTTTTCAACCGATTTCAATGTTTTTGGGCTTATTGGAATCGTTAGGACTCGCCTTTCGTCATAAATAAAGCCGTATTTTCTAAAAAATGTAAAAAAATAAAATTGTTTAAAAATTCGCATTAATAATATTTAAACGCAAAATAAATCGAAAAATCGGGCTTCTTTATGACGAGGTGCCAGACCTAACGATTCCAACAAGCCCAAAAAGATTGAAATCGGTTGAGAAATAGAGCCGTACCATTGTCCCGCGTTTCTGAGGTGGGCGAAAACCAAAAATTTGTAGGAAGGCAGCTAGGCTTCCGCCCCTCTCGTGGCTCACGCTAACGTGTTCCCCCACTCCAGCATCCAAACTTACTGCGAAGCTTTCCTCATATTTACGCTATTCCCCTATCTGTAGCTATACACATATAAATACCGTTAAAATAATGTTGAGAACATTTCATTTCGACGATATAATGAAATTGCTAAAAATGCAATTATCATTTTGAAATAAAATTGTAGAAAAGGAGATTTCGTAATGCTTGAAATATAGGGCATACGGCGAAACGCGGGACAATGGTACAGTCGTATTTTTCAAAAGAATTTGATGAGACTAATAATAATTAAAGCCATTCTTCATGTAGATTGTCCTAAAGAGCTCGCATTTTCGATAAAGCTTATAGTTTTTCAGCTATGAACGATTGAAGTTGCACGGCGCACAAATACATATTTCTTCTCTCGCGTAGATCAGCTGTTGTGCACGTCCATCTTCAATCGTTCATAATTAGAAAACTATAAGCTTTATCGAAAATGCGAGCTCTTTAGGACAATCTACATGAAGAATGGTTTTAGTTATGACTAGTCTCATCAAATTCTATTGAGAAATACGCCTGTACCATTGTCCAGCGTTTTAACGTAATTTCTGGTCTTCAAGCGTCCTGACTCGTTCATGCTGCAATTTATTTCGAGCAAAGTAAAAATGCATCAACAAGTTGGGTGGCATCATTGAATAGAGTGTGAAAAGGGGAGACGCTTTTATATTTTCATAATTTTGCCACGCTTCTTTTGGTCATTACAACGTGAACTGTAAAAAGATGCATACTCGAAGTAAATAAAATTAGCTTCCCCTCTCCCCTCTGCAGCTTGTTGCCTCGTCCAGCGTATGTACACCAGCATAGTAGGCCTACTTACATACGGGTGCGACTGTGTTAGTGACTCGTGAGTGTACTGTAAACAAACACACATTGCGTTTACCATGTATGTATGTGCGTCTTATTTTCAATCGCGAAATTGCCCTTCTAAATTTATTGCATTGCACCTTCTACGACAAGCTTTATAAGATTAAGAAATACTCATAGCAGCATGTACATTATCGAGAACTTCTAATGTAATTTTTCAATGTGCAATCGTACTTTTATTTGTTCCGAAATAAATTGCAGAATGAACGAGTCAGGACGCTTGAAGAGGTGAAATTACGGCAAAACGCGGGACAATGGTACAGGCGTATTTCTCAATAGAATTTGATGAGACTAGTCATAACTAAAGCCATTCTTCATGTAGATTGTCCTAAAGAGCTCGCATTTTCGATAAAGCTTATAGTTTTCTAATTATGAACGATTGAAGATGGACGTGCACAACAGCTGATCTACGCGAGAGAAGAAATATGTATTTGTGCGCCGTGCAACTTCAATCGTTCATAGCTGAAAAACTATAAGCTTTATCGAAAATGCGAGCTCTTTAGGACAATCTACATGAAGAATGGCTTTAATTATTATTAGTCTCATCAAATTCTTTTGAAAAATACGACTGTACCATTGTCCCGCGTTTCGCCGTATGCCCTATATTTCAAGCATTACGAAATCTCCTTTTCTACAATTTTATTTCAAAATGATAATTGCATTTTTAGCAATTTCATTATATCGGTGAAATGAAATGTTCTCAACATTATTTTAACGGTATTTATATGTGTATAGCTACAGATAGGGGAATAGCGTAAATATGAGGAAAGCTTCGCAGTAAGTTTGGATGCTGGAGTGGGGGAACACGTTAGCGTGAGCCACAAGAGGGGCGGAAGCCTAGCTTTCTTCCTACAAATTTTTGGTTTTCGTCCACCTCAGAAACGCGGGACAATGGTACGGCTCTATTTCTCAACCGATTTCAATGTTTTTGGGCTTGTTGGAATCGTTAGGTCTGGCACCTCGTCATAAAGAAGCCCGATTTTTCGATTTGTTTTGCGTTTAAATATTATTAATGCGAATTTTTAAACAATTTTATTTTTTTACGTTTTTTAGAAAATACGGCTTTATTTATGACGAAAGGCGAGTCCTAACGATTCCAATAAGCCCAAAAACATTGAAATCGGTTGAAAAATAGCGCTGGACAATTCTCCCTCGTTTTTCGTTCCGTAATGTTGGCTGCAGAGGGCTTGAGGGATCCCTTTAAGTACCGTACTTACATCCCATGTATGGGCGTATTTGGGTTTTGCAGGTCTTAATTTGTATATACCTTTGAAAAATCGATGAATTATCTTTTCCTCTCCTATATTATTTATGGATAAAAACGATATTGCCGATCTGTAAGTATTTAATGATGAGTAAGATAGTCCTCTATTATAATATTCTGTCAAGAATTTTAATAAGTTGTTGCAGGTTGGTTCATAAGGCTCAATTTTATTTTCTGCACAAAATTTCCACCAATTTCCTAAGGCTGAATTATACTGTTTTATGCTTGATTCTGTCAAAGACTCTATTAAAATATCAATTGCTTCCACAGGTATGTTTTTCCTTAAAAACACATTCATGAGACTCTGCCTGCCATTAAACGCAAAGTTTCCGCTTGCGGATGTATTTTCGACCTGCACAGAGACAATAATAGTTTGTTATTTGGTCCCAGTCTTATAGGTTCCTCCACCAACAATTCTATGAACAATGGGTACCAAGGCTGATTTTGCCAGTCTGGCACAACGATTATCCCGGATGCCTTTTCCTTTTTTATTTTAACTAAACATCTTAAAACTAGATTGAAGGGTGGAAAGTCGTAGAATTTTATTTTATCCCATCTAATTGTGAAAGCGTCCACCTCGAATGCAGTGATGTCTGGCAACCAGGACACGAATCTTTCACATTTTTTGTTGAATCTATTAGCGAACAAATCTACTTCTGGTCTACCATAGCGCTCTACTATTCGTTCGAATGCTGTATCACATAACTCCCACTCCGTGTCTTCATTCTTTATTCGTGAAAGGCTATCTGCTTTATAATTTTCCCTTGATGAGATATATGATGCAAACAAGAAATTATGTCTTTCTTCTGCCCAATGCCAAATCTCTCGAGCTAACAGATTATATTTTTTATATCTTGTACCACCCATTTTATTTACATATGATATCGCTGTTGTATTGTCTATTCTGAGCAATATTTGCGCGTTGGTCTGATTATTTCCTAACTTTTCGAGTGCAAATTTTACGGCTAACAATTCTCTATAATTTATTGAATATGATTTTTGAATATCATCCCAGAATCCAAAAACACTATCTAAATTGTTTGTTGCCCCCCAACCAGAGTCGGACGCGTCTGAGAAAATTTCCATAGAGAAATCTGCAGTTTTAATCGGGTTCCCGGACGAATTTATAGCCGTTTTCCACCACAACAAATCCTCCCTTACACATTTCGGAATTCTCATTATTTCTTCATAATCTTGTTTATTTTCTAAGGCTAAAGTTTTTACTCTTTCAAATATTTTCGTGTGTAATATACCATATTCAAAAGCTACGCATGCTGCTATTAAGCAGCCAATAAATTTTGCAAATTCTCGAATTTTACAGAGCTTTTTCTTAAGGAATTCTGACACTAGGTTTTTTAATCTTTCCCTTTTTTCATCAGGTATCTGGACTATATATTCTACGGAATCGATTATAAACCCAAAAAATTTTCTCCTTTTTGAAGGTATCAAATTACTTTTTTGCCAATTTATAATAAACCCCAGATCTGTTAGTATTTTAATTATTAAATTCGCATTTATTTTACAAGACACATAATCTTTGGCTATTACCAGAATATCATCTAAGTAAATGACTAAAAAACACCCGTTTGATCTTAAGTAATTAACAATGGGTTTCAATATTTTTGTAAAAATATACGGAGCGGATGATTGACCATTTGGTAGACAGGTAAACTGATAAGTTTTTCTCTCAAATTCAAATCTTAGGTACTTTCTACTTTTTTCACATATCGGGACCGAATAGTACGCATCTTGTAAGTCTATATTACACATATAGTTTCCTGGAAATACTAAGTTTACCGCTGTTTTTATATTTTCCATTTTAAAATGCTCAACGACCACATATTTGTTCAAATCTTTTAAGTTTAGTATGAATCGTTTAGTCCCGTCCGACTTGGGTCTTAAAAAATAGCTAGACAAGTATTGTCTTTTACTTTGCTTGCAATGTTCTATCACTCCCTTATCTTTTAATTGTTTTATTGCTTTTTTATATTCTTTTATTTCTGCTACTGAATTAAATTTTTTGCACGGTTTTTGTAATTGACCTATTCTTTTCAATATTCTTATTTTATATCCCTTAATTGTATTTAAAATAAATTTATCTTTAGTAACTTTTTCCCAATTTTTATGATAATATCTGAGTCTACCTGCAATTTCATCTACATTTATTTGTAGCTCTGCTGTTTCTGTCGATATCTGTACTGAGTGTTCACCCTCGGGTTGAATGGTTGCTGGTGATTCCTGATGAGAACTCTTGGTCTCGACTGTCCTTGGTAATTTCGATTTCTTGTTTGTGCGTAGGGCGGTTTTCTGCCTAGCTGGCTGTTGTAGTTTAAATTCTTCTGTTGTAAAGGTTTCTTTTGCACCTGAACTTTTATATTCTCACCTACTTTCTCTATTACATTTGCTGTTTTAATTCTTTCCGTTAAATCTTTCCCGAATAAATATTTATCTGTTACTGCGCTTTCCAGCAAAGACTTGTATTTCTTGTCTATACCGGGTAATACGATGGCTTTCCTCGTGTTTATCTGTTCTACCATAAGTTGATTCAATAACTTAGCTGTATCATTTAGCTTTTCCACAACCACTGCTTTATCAAGCCCATCTGTTTCATGTGTTATTTCCGACATAAGTGAACCTATTATCGTCAATGCTGAGCTGGCTATTTTTTGTCTTTCCATCATATGTTCATCTCTCTTTAAGGTGCTCTCTTGTAATTTTGATGCTAATTCTGGATTTAGTGCCGGTACTTCAAATCCTTCCATGCATGGGTATCTTTTGACCAGCTCTTCTTTTTCCTCTTTTGTCAGACCATTCGCATGCCAGTGAAGCCATCGTTTTAAAATAGTAGTGTGTAAGGTTACCTTTTCAGAATCGACTCTTGTCGGGTCCTCACCTAACGCCTTTATGATCTCTTCTTCAAGAGGTTTTTCGAGAGAATTTTCTGGAGGTTTTTCAACAGATTTTTCGACAGGTTTTTCTGGGGCTTGCCCATTGTTTTCTTTTTCGTCATCGTCGTCACTAGAACTCTGGCTACTACTGCTCTCGTCAGATTGCACTTTTTCATTTATGGTTATGTTTGTCTGAACATGTCCTGTTAACAAAAAATTTTTGATATCTTAGACTTTTCGAGCAAGTCCAGTCTAAGTATTTTGATACAAATCTAAACATGTATATAATTTTTTATTTCGACAAGGCATATAGCGCTAGCGGTCGAGAGCTAAGGAACCCACTAAAAACAATTGTTTTTGCGTACGGGTTTTTTCCCTTTCTCCTAGAAAAAACTGCCGATGTATCCAACCGCTCGTGTTGGCGTATCGGTAACTCTCCATATAAGCAATTATATTTGACTTACCAGCATTCTCTTTCTCCTTCACAACGCTCTCAGTCTGTTCCTCGTCGTTATTTAGGGAATTCATTTCCGATCTCAACTTTTTAACTTCTTCTAATACTGTTTCTAGTAGCTGCGAATTCTTCGCTTTTCTTTTTCCCATTTCTCCACTGTTTTATATTTAAGTTTAATTTCTAAAATCTAACCAATTCTAACTGAAACGTGTTACTCTTAGCGCGGAGCGCAAAGGAATGAGGAGAATTGCCACCACCGCGGGAGGGCAGCACGGTCCCAATATGGCGGGTTTTTGGCTATACTCTGAAACGCTGTGACTTTTGGTGGGCAAAAGGGATACTACAAATATGTAATCTCGAGAACGAGGCACGAAATATAATTGATTATTCATTCACTTTTTTTAGTTGCCTAAATAATGCGATCTCAGTGCTTTATGTTACCGCTTGATTACTTGTCAATTTATAAGTGATTTCAATCTTTTGTGTTGCCGGTATTTTTGTTTGGGATCAAATAATTACTTGTCGAATTTAAATAATTTCAATCCTTTGTGTTGCCGGTATTTTTGTTTGAGATTTATTTTGTGTAAATTTTTTTTTTGATGGTTTTTAATTGGGATTATAATTTTTGTGGAGAGAAAGGTCTAAATTACTAGCCGTTTTTTTTACACGAAAGTGTTTTTTTGGGGGGTAATTCTTTACAAGAGATATTAGAGCCATTACCAGAAATGAGACCAATCTCTTTAGCATCCAGCACAGAAGTTTACGTACACCATAATAACGTAAATACTGATCAAGAAAACAATAAAGAAAATTGTGAAACTGCATGTGCCTGTGAATCAAGAGTATTAAAAAGACCTGTCTGAAAGAGATCAATACATAAAACGGGGAACGTTTTCTAGAAAAGTTGTTTGAGCAAAGACGAAAGCCTCATTTAGAAAATATGGCTATGAAAAAACAATTTTTATCTCTCTATGAAAAGTCAATTAATGATAGTAATGAAGCAAGTATAAATAGTTGTTATTATTTCTAATCTTTTTACAAAAGCTTCTCACACTTAGTATAACTTATCTTTTCTTATTATTTTAGAAAAATGAGATTTAAATATTCATAAGAAATTATGAAAAGTTACAAGCAATAAATGAATATAACTGCTATAATCTATAACCTAATACGTTCAATATATTACTGCTTTGTATTTTAAAATACAGCAATATTTAAATCTGTATTGTAGGGAAAAATAATCCACGCAAAGACCAAAAATTGGGCATCAGACTTAAAAAACTGTAAATTATTTCAGAAAATGAAGTATCATGTACTCTTTATAGTAAACCTATAATTATTTAACTATACGTAACATATAAGAATCTTTCCGTTAAGTGTTTGTAAGCAAAGTCTATTTTTGATTAATGATAATAGTTCATTTAAGTTTATTGAGCATGTTTATGTGCATGCATAATTATTTTTCAACTAAAGGTAGTTTTTGTAACAAATGATAAAAAAGAGCAATCTGAATTTTTGTTAAGAATTATACCAATTAAGGTTATTGTGATCAAAGACCTCTAATTGTAGCTGAAGATAAAGTTCTCTTGTGATATTATAATAAGTGTAATGAAATAATTGTTATAAAAATACAAATTTTGTGTTGTGTAAGTTGAAATAAAAATTATATCATAATCTGAGAAATTGTATTTTAATTTTTTTACTTATTAATATCGTTTTATAACGATTTGTTATTTATGACAACATTTATATAGAAAATGTAACAGATAATACCGTTGTTTACATTGTCGATTTATTGTATATAAGATTTCAATAATTTTATTTTTTATTTAATTGTTCAACTAGGAAACATAGCTTCTAATATATTATTAAACCAATTACAGAGTTAATTAAATTGAAAAACTTTTGCAAATTTACAATTTGTAGTATATATATTAATACGTAAAACATGAATATCTCAGTTTCATAGTTTCATCATTTGGTCTATTAAATGATAAGTATGGTGATTTAGGGAAAGACAAGAAAAGCAAATGAATAAATTAATACACAGCAAATGAAATATTCAATCATTTATTATCTTACAAACTAATTATATTTGCAATAACCTCTCTTTTATCTTCTGCTTCTGAAAATACATCATAATTAACTTCATTGTTTAAATATTCATCATTCTCTTCTATATCAATAAATGGTTCATCTTCGTAATCAATGCATATGTTATGCAAGATACAACACGCTAATATTATTAGTGGTATCAAATCAGTGCTATAAAGATACATAAAGCGTAGCTTTCTAAATCGAGCTTTTAATGACCCAAAAGTTCTTTCAATTATTATTCTGGTTCTAGACAATCTAGTGTTATAATTACGTTATATATCATTTAGGTGCCCATTATCTCTGTAAGGAGTTAATAAATAATTTGACAAATGATAGGCGGAGTCACCAATTAAATGAGTATTTTGTAGGAAATATCTTTCCATTTTCGCATCAATTAATGCTTTGATGTGACTCTGATTCCACACTCGTGCATCACGAACACTTCCACAAAATCCTGCAAAAACATCAATAAACTTCATTCTATGGTCAAAAATTCCTTGTATCACAACTGAATGAATGCCTTTCCTGTTGACGTAGCTATTAGGATGTTCAATTGGGGTGTTAATGGGAATATGTAACCCATCAACTGCTCCTACGACTCCAGGGAAATTATCAATAGCTAAGGATTTATGCTGATTTTGTAGTAATTGTTGTGGGACTGGCCATTTTATGTACTCCTTAATATGGTTTTCTAAAACAAAGGCAACGTTCATCACACATTCCCATAATGTACTTTTACTTAGACCAAATCTATCAGCTACAGACCTGTGTACAAAACCATGTTCTTTTAATTTATGTAATAATACCTGGATTCATTATTATTAACATAGCTATATTACTTGTTTAGTATTACCTGTAGATTTCTTGGTTTCCAAAGATCCATAATGCCATTGCCAATTGTTTATCAGGCTGTACATTTGGTGATCCTGCCCTTCTTATTAAACAAGGTCCTATTATTTCAAGGACTCTTTCAAAGGTCGATTTAGTAAGTCGAAAATGACTTTTAAAACCTGTAAAAAATTATACTTTGTTATATTAATTAAATTTCGAAAGCAAAATTGAAACTATTAAAACTATCATTTAATCTCTTAATGAATAACACATTACAACGTTAGAAAAGCAATCTTCTGTTCTTAGATACTTCTGTCTCTCTTTTATTGCCATCAATTCCAAGTTATCATTGTCTTCTTCATCTGCATCAAATAATAATTCCACAATTGCAGCTAAAGGATCCATTTTTTTAAATAGTTTGAAGCAGGGTGTAGAAAAATATAGATTCTGTAATAAGTTTAATTAATTTAAAAAATTATAGAAGTTGCAGATTTTTTCATACCTGTTCTGAGTTTACCCTATTCTTCTATATAAGTTATATACTTAGAAATAAGAGAGTACCACAATTGTATTTTATAAATAACTAATATTTTCGTATATACACCGTTGAAAGTGACAGTTCCAATTCAAAATCGGATTAGCTTACCGAAAGGGCTGGATCAAATTGGGATCTAGATAATTTTATTCTAGGGACTATAATAGCTGCATTCCTGCGACTAAATCAATTCGAAGTCGAAATTCGATTACCACTCGTAAACGCTCAAAGACATGATTAATTTTCGCTTCGTTTGCATTTCAAACAGTTTAACTGCAACGTTTTGGAAGGGACGTGTCGAATCGGACGTTGTTTCAAATATATAATTTATTATTCTATTATGATCTCCCTCAATATTCTTCACTTTCGATGCTTAAATCATCACTATCGATTTATAAAGTTGTAAATACGAGAGTCAGAACGTATCGAATACTACGTGCCGAATCGGGATGTATCGAATACTACATGTCGAATCGGGACGTGTCGAATAACAACGTGCTGAAATGGGACCATCCCGATTAAATAACCAAATATCGTTTCTTTTATCACTTTATCTAAAGTTATTAAAAGACCGTCATTTTCCTTATAATATATAATTACGCTCACGCTTTTTAAATATAAATCTTTCTTGAAATTTTTGATTTTAATGCTAATATTTTGCTTTGTATCGTCCCTTCAAACGCACGTGTTTCTCCAAATATTAACAAGGAGAATTCAATAATTGAATGTATTAAATTATAGTTCCCAGTACAAAATCTTTATACTTCTGCAGCTCGGCTTTATTGTAATCGCATATTTTGTTTAATTATGTTAGTTTTATTATACAAAATTTCTGGATAATTTATTTGATTTTAATATTATATGAACTTATAGATGCAAACTAATTGTGATCACAAAAGAAAAATAATCGACAGTAGTGCAGCAATGCGGTTCCGATGACAGGGAGTGGGGGTAGCTGTTTTGTGGTGTGGAAGGGGGATGGGTGGGGATAACACTCTCTTAGTATGGTAGTGGTGGGGATGAGGAAGGAAAGGGTCTTATAGTGGTATCGAGTTTGGTTAGGGAGGGGTATTTTTCACCCTATGTCACAGTTGGAAGGTCTTATAGTGGGATCGAGTTTGATTAGGTAGAGGGTATTTTTCACCCTATGGTACCGTTGGTTAGTTGTTCTACGGGGACTCTAGTTGAGGGAAGGTTTTTTCACCCTTCGAAGTCGATGGTTAGTTACCTTACGTAGCCTAACTATTTCCGACTCTGCTAAACAGATAAACTAGCTTGAGTTAATTGCTAGTTCCAGTAGTCACCGCTAGGTAACTGCCTTCCTTAATCTTCTTTCGCGCTAATGGTATGGTTTTTAACTAAACCTATGCAATGAATAACAAAATATCCTTTAAATGAAAGGAGACAATTTTAATAGTCTCCCCTATTGGGGAGAATAACAATTTAATATCAATTTCAGGAATATTAATATTTTGATAGGACAACTTATTGAGTCCTAGCTCTTATAAAACTTTAGATATTGAATAAAAAACTGTTCTAAGTATTTTTATAGCCTATCCTTAAGATCATCCCAACCTATGTCATGCCATTTCTCCCGGACTTATCTTTTAGCCATTTTTTTTAGATTTTTCAGGTAAGCATATCATACAATCCATCTAACAAGCAGGCTAGGCTTTAGAAAGGGAAAGAGTTGTCAGTGCACTTCATTTTTTTTGAGGGGTAGGTAAAGCAAAAAAAACATAACTTTTACCTAGACTTTAAGAAACTGTATTGGCACCATTCTAGCGATTGGAGAACTGATTGTGGAGTGTGCAGATATCTTCTAGAACGGATATGCTCGAGCACCGGACGTCTGAGATCGTGCCATGACTTGTTCAAAACAAACGTCTAGACTAATGTTACTTGATTTATGACCCCTTTAGAGCCTCGATTTTTTCATATTCTCTCATTTTTTTATATGTCTAGCTATTGAGAGGAATGTGCTCGTAAATTTTCCAGTTTCACTTTTCACTTAAGAGAAGTCTGCAACACGTTTATGCAATTAAAAGAATTCTGGAGAACCCACTGTGGTAACGTGTTATGACTTGTTTAACGCAAATTTTCCCTAGTTCACTTTAGAAAAGTCTACAACATGATTATGCAATTAAAAGAAATCAGGAGAAACCGCTTGTAACGTGTTACGACTTGTTTGAAGCAAATTTTGTAGGCGGGCAAGAATACCCACCACCCAAATATTAACTTCCAATAAGAATGCATCTCATCCCCTTCCATGAATGCATCTCATCCCTTCCATAATTTTTTAAAACCAATGTTGTTAGCAATCGGGAAATTTCAGTCAGTCAGTTTTCATTAGAAGCTTCAAGGAGGTGAAAGATCCAGTGCAAAGCTATATTCCGAATATTTTCCTTGTTGTACACTCTGGGAAATCGAATCGTTCCAAAATGTAAACACAATTTAAAGGTGCTTAGTTAGTTAGTGGACAAGACTTTTCCACATTGCGCAGCCTACCTGGCCTAGCACCGAGTCCCTAGCAATAAACAGAGGGCAATAAACCGACCAAAAATGACTATCCCTTATATACCTGTACTCAAATGATCAATAAAAATTCTAATTTTAATATTATTAATTAAACATTTTTAAAACTGTTATCAATACATTGCTTTTATTTTTAAGATGAGAATGAGCCCAAACACGAGGCTAATCGGACGATTATTTCTGTATTAGGTGTATCCTGTAGTTCATATTTTATTAAATTTTAATGAAACCATATTTTATTTTGTATATCTGTAATTCGGTAAATTCAAATATATATATATATATATTAGGGTGGCCATAAAAAAAGAAAATTTTTTCCGGTGCTTTTATTTTGTTAAGAATGATGAAAAAAGAGGAATCAAATTTTTTTAGATTTTTTTGAAGCCGTTAAATGGTGCCGATATCGTTTTTAAAATTAAAAATTTAGATTTATTGAAAACGATTTAACAAAATTATAAATTAATATTCTGCTGGATTAATGTTTTTTTTTATTACATTTTCTTGTAATTTAACTAAAGGACTTTTCAAAGCACAATATTAATTTATAATTTCGTTAAATCATTTTCAATAAATCTAAATTTTTAATTTTAAAAACTATATTAGCACAATTAAACGGCTTCAAAAAATTCTATAAATTCGAGGATCTTTTTTTTTCATAATTTTTGACAAATTAAAAGCTTATTGGAATTTTGGTTTACATCTAACATCGAAAAAGTGGAAGAACATCGGATTTTTAACTTTAAAAACGATATCGGCACCATTTAACGGCTTCAAAAAAATCTAAAAAAATTGGATTTCTATTTTTTCATCGTTCCTAACAAAATAAAAGCACCGGAAAATTTTTTTTTTTTTAATGGCCACCCCAATATATATATATATATATCCCCCTACAACTTCTACTTACATAAAGACGTAAATAATAGTCTTTTAACCAGTATGATCAGAAGTTTTTTTCAATGATACATATTTCTGCAGAACTTTCTTCGGACCTTCTCTTTTATTTCTGTTTTCTTATATAAACTCTTAAGAAGGTGTTGGTTGGCTTCTAAGCTAAGATTACAGATGAAAAGATTAAGTTAAATACGCTAAGAAGACCGATATAATTTTTATTATGCAATTGACCAGTGTACTTTTATCTTACATTTTTCCTGAATCACACGTAGATACTCTACAACTTTTGGCCAATTTTCGGATAAAACAGAAAGTTTTCCATTGACCTCCTGACACTCTCTTACTTTGAAACAGATGTGGGCTAATGACGCTTGAGCCATGATAATCTTTGCTAAACCATCCTTGCTCTTTTACTCGAAGGAGGATAAAAGTTTCACATATTAACACGTCCGCGACGTCAAAATATCTAGTAGAGATTCTTCGAGAAAGTTTCAAATTTGTTCTTATTGCTCTATTGACAAAGTTTAAATATGAATAAACGCTATATTGTATTATGCTTCGCGCGCAGGCGTTGTTTCACTTTGTTGAATACTTTTACTCGTAACCCACCGGTGGGCATGCATGTCCATAAGCAATAATAAAGGTGACCTACCCCGGTGGGTCGGAACGTCGCGAACATGTTAACTATACCTAATTTCTACGCAATTTTCCACCTCTAAAAACCAAGATTGAAATTCTGAACGAGTATTAGGTCTTAAATGTATTTCAGGTAAACTTTTTTAAAGAATTTTTATCGAAGGCTTTTGCAGACTATGATGGGATAATTCTAAATTCAGAATTACTTATGATCTATCAAAGTAGAGATAAACCTTTTCCATTTGCTTCTCTAGGAATTCAAAAAGTATATAAAAAATGAAAAAATATATATGGAGCATTGATTGCTACAAATCGGCCACCCCCACCTGCCTACTTCAATTTTTGAGATAAAATAGTTTTCAACATATGAAAGTTTTCGTTGAAATGTCTATTTTTTTTATACCGTTAGGCGTTTTTGAACTATTAAAATGACCGACCTAGAATCAAAGCTGAAATAGAAGGATGCGTAATATGTATTTAATATTATTCAACAACTTTCGCATCTGGATTACGAATTGCCTCTAGATAAGCTATTCTGTTTCTTTACCTGCCGAATCTAAATCCATTGCAAATGTGAGCTAGCACGTCAAAAGTGATTTTTCTCTTATTAATTTTTCTTAAAAACTAAATGCTTAAATAAAAATTGCTGTAGAATTAAAAGGTCTCAGATTATTATAAAGAATACTCTCAACATTTTTAGAAATAATTGTTAATTTTTTGAAAAAGCACAAAATTAAAATGTTCAAAAAAAGTCTCCAAAAATTATTAAAAAATTTAACAGTATTATTCTAAAAATTCTAAGACGTTTTTATTTTACTGTAATTTTTATTTAAATCTTTAGTTTTCAAGAAAAAATTAATAATAAAAAAAATCAATTTTGACGTGCTAGGTCACTTTTCGACATGCATTTAGGTTCAGCAGGTAAAGAAACATAAAAAACTTTATATAGAGGCAGTTCGTAATTCAGATGCAAAAGTTGTTGCATAATATTAAAAAAAATATTACGCATCCTTCTATTTCAGCTTCAATTCTAGGTCGGCTATTTTGAAAGTCCAAAAATGCCCAAGGGCATTAAAAAATAGACATTTAACGAAAATTTTCATATGCTGATAACTATTTTATCCCAAAAATTGAAGTGGGCAAGGGGAGGGGGGTGGCCGATTTGGCACAAAGAATGCCCAATATATATTTTCTTTTCATTAAATTAAATCTTATAAATAATATTTTGATACCTTTCAGAAAATTGAATTTAAAGAAACAACAGTAAGCCTATTTGTCTTAGATTGTATTTACTACAATGGTAAAATATTAAGGTAGTAGTCTAGTAAATCGACCGGTTCTGCAGGGTATTCTTCGAGAATATTTTTGACTATCTAAATAAAATGCAAAAAATCTGAATATTTTATATGTTATTCATACTATACTGAATTATATAAAAATATATTTTTTTTAATTTTTACGATATTTTTTTTAAATTATATGGGTTCAAAGTAGGTGAAAAAAGACATGTGCCGCCGGCTCCTGAGATATCTCCAGTTTGGGTAATCGGAAACAAAAAAATGCAACGGATTATTGTTCAGTAAGATTGTCATTCTTGCCGGAACTAGAAAAAATTAATTTGGTTGAAAAATAACAACATGGCGGACTTCGAAAAAAAGGTACAATTTTTTTATTGTAAATTGGGCTGTACCTTGAAAAATAATGGATGAAAAAAAAATGATTCTAGTTCCGGCCAGAATTACAGATGTGTAGAACTTGTAAAAATTTCAGCCCGATCGGTTCAATAGAAAATCTGTTATGCCCTGGGCCGACCGAGAAAACGTGGTTTCGAGAAAAACGCGTTTAAAGTTTGGCTAACAAAACTTTCAACCTCACACTAATCATCGATCCTCGGTGCGTGCAACAAGCTTTAGGTCTCTTCATACGGTTCAAACGCGGTTATATCTGGTTATATTCTTTCGTATATCAAAAGGTATAAGAAACTTCAAGGAAATATAAAGGTAATGAGTCATAATAGTGAGGAATAATCGTTAGCAGCTGTCGCGCAACTTACAGCATTCAATTATGCGGCGCTCTCGAATATATGTTATATCTTTCTTATTATTTTGAATATCGGTTTAAAATTTATACACCATATTCTCATGTTGGTATACTATCGAAATATGAAAAAAAATTGTTTTCGACCCAAAAAACTAGACTGCTACCTTAAAGCTTAAGTAAACAATTTTATACTAATTTAAAATTTATATACCATGAGAAACCATGATCCTGTAATGAGTTGTTCAGGAATATGAAAGAACTTTGGAAAATTTTAGAAAAGCGAAGGACTCTAAAAAAGTTTGTGTAAGATCATAATCCCACAAAAAACAAGCTTCGCCTTTAAAAAAAAAGAAGGCAAGTACATAAGTCGTATCTAGCATGATTAATATATAGTAATAATAAATATTTTAATTAGAAAAAATAGTGAAATCCAAATGTTAGGCAAGTATAAATTGTTACCATGTCGAAAATTGAAATTTGGAAAAAAGTAAATAGTAATACAAAAATTACTTGCCGGGCCCGTAATATCCATGTGTAAATCGCTATCTTGCTTTATAAGCGTTGCTTCTCGTAAGTTAAAAATGTGGCTATTTAATACAATTGCATACAACGGGCCCGGCAAGTAATTTTTGTATTACTATTTACTTTTTTCCAAATTTCAATTTTCGCCATGATAAAAGTTTATACTTGCCTAACATTAGGATTTCACTATTTTTTTTAATTAAAATATTTTATATTACTATATACTAATCATGCTAGATACGACTTATGTACTTGCCGTGCTTTTTTTACAAGTGAAGCTTGTTTTTTTTGGGATCTTATAACGTTTTGCAAGAATATAGGAATTAAAACTAAAAAATTGTTTTAACTAATTCAATCTAACAAAACAGTTTCCAATGTTCTCATTGTTCCATAATGTAAAGCTTCAATTCGAGATATTAATTTATTAGTCTATTAAATAAAATACAAAATATTACAATGATGAGTTCTTATCATAATTACACTTTTAAAGGCTTTTAACATAGTATTCACAATAACTGTTTGAATTATATTTCCAACATTTTATACCCAAAATCACCTTAAAGCCTTTCGCTTTCAAGAATATGCTTCTAAATTTACCTTAAATCCACTTTTTCTTAGGTGTTACTCTCACTATCATCTTTGCATTATGGCTCTTTCCCTGGTAAACAAGTGACATTTATATATTCTTTTCATTAATATAAACTGTAAAATGTATACCAACTAATGCAATACAAGCCTATGATTTTTAGGTATACTGCATTCAGTTTCCTGAAGTTACATACCGTACGCTCTATTACATGTGAAATATTGAAATCATGAATTCGTTCCATATTTACACATCTACATGATTTTATTATAATTTTTATCAACTATGTGATTTCTAATTCCAAAATTGTATGCCCAAAATCACCTACAGGCACTTTACTCTCAAGGATTTTCTTATAAATTAACTCATATTTATTCATCATTTTCTTAGCTGTTACCCTCAATATCAACTTTGAATTATGGCACTTTCTCCAGCACACTAGTGCCATTTATATTTTCCTTTTATTAATATAAATTAGGAAATACACCAATTCATACAATAGATGCCTTTCTTTATTAAATATACAGCTTTCAGTTTCCTAAGTTTATTCACCGTATGCCTCATCACACGTAAAATATGCAATTATGAATTATTATCATCTTTACAAATCTATATGATTTTATTATAATATTCATTAACTATTTGATTTATATTTTTAAAATTTTATGCCTGAAATTACCTACAAGCCGCCTTCACTTTCAAGAATTTGCTTAGAAATTGATCCCTTATTTTACTTTTTTCTTAACTGTTACTCCCAATATCAACTATGAATCAGGGTTCTTTTTCAAGCAAACTATATAGTGCCATTTGTATTTTCTTTTAATTAATTTATATTAGAAAATACACAAATTAATGCAATGGAAGCCTCTCTTTTGTGGATTTACTGCTTTCAGTTTCGCAAAATTATTCACAGTGTATTCTATTGCATGGAAAATAATAAAATGATGACTTCTTTTCATGGTTTCATTTCTATATATATATATATATATATACATATACACTACCGGTCAAAAGTTTAAGACCACTTGAAAAATTTGGCTGAATAACAGTTGCTTCTTTAAACGCGCATAACTTGATAACGAAGAAAGATACAAGATAATTCAAAACAGCATTGGAAAGGTGACTAAATTCCGCATACGATGGAATTAGATTCACATACGAGAAGCTTATAATTACACAGTTTCAATTAAATAAAAATGCTGCTAAATTTAAAATTTTTCATTTTTCATTATGTCAATTTAACTTATTGCAGCTCTTATAATAATTATGGTAACTATGTGAAACTTTGGTGATATCAAGTTTAAAGTTTTAGCTTTAATTTGAGCCATCAAACGTAACGATGTTCATTGTATTTCCTTATTTTCATAACGTTTTTCTGAGTAATGTCGAGAAAAATTGTTCACCGAAAAATAACTGCCCAAGCATTTGAAACAATTTCAGAATGAAGAATCCGTCGGTATTAAACGACTTATTCTACTTGTTTCATATTGCAATTTTATTCAATTAAAAGAAATATGATAATTGTAAATCTTCGAATTATTAAATAGATTTGGTTAATCATTGCTTTAAATTTGTTAATTTAATTTAAAAATAAATGGTGCTTTGTGTTAATTGAATAAAAGCGCAATGTAGAATAAGTAGAATAAGTCGTTTAATACAGACGGATTCTTCGATCTGAAATTGTTTCAAATGCTTGGCAGTTGTTTTTAAGTCTAAAATTTTTCTCGACATTACTCAGAAAAACGTTATGAAAATAAGGAAATACAATGAATATCGTTATGTTTGATGGCTCAAATTAAAGCTAAAACTTTAAGCTTGATATCACCAAAGTTTCACATAGTTACCATAATTATTATAAGAGCTGCAATAAGTTAAATTGACATAATGAAAAATGAAAAATTTTAAATTTAGCAGCATTTTTATTTAATTGAAACTGTGTAATTATAAGCTTCTCGTATGTGAATCTAATTCCATCATATGCGGAATTTAGTCACCTTTCCAATGCTGTTTTGAATTATCTTGTATCTTCCTTCGTTATCAAGCTATGCGCGTTTAAAGAAGCAACTGTTATTCAGCCAAATTTTTCAAGTGGTCTTAAACTTTTGACCGGTAGTGTATATATATGGATGATGTTATCATTATATTTATAATTTAATTGACTTATATATTTCGAAGAGTTTATGCCCAAAATTACCTGCAAGTTTTTCACTATTAAAAATTGGCTTCCAAATTTTTTAATTTCTCCACCTTGTCCTTAGGATTAACACTCAACATTAACTTTCCATTATGGCTCTTTCTATGGTAAACTGGTAACATTTCTGACTTCTTCTATTAAATATTACACCTCAAGCCTGCACAATGACACAATAAACACGTTATTGTAATTCAATCTGAAATAAAATCTTACTAAGTACCAAAAAATATGTTACATATTATATTATACAATTCAATGTTATTCTTATAAAAAATTAAATTTGAATAATTTTTTTGGAGATAATAATAATTTTTTTGTATTCTGACTAGGGAAGCGTAGATAAATATTTGGTTTTAATACTTTTTTATATTATAATTAAATATTACATAACGATTACAAAATATTCATCTACTTTTCTTTAATGGTAGTAATAAGAAAGTTTTATTGTCTCCTGGAAAATTGTTTGTATATATAATAAACAGAAACTGTTATTGTCTAATGGAAAACTATTCTTATATGTGATATAACCTACCGGGCAGTTGAAATCCATATGAGTTTAAAGAAAACAAAAAGTTAAACATAAATTTTGTTAATAACTTCCACACCTGGATGTTTAGCATATGTTTATCAAATATCTTAAAAATTTCATTTAATTAATACGCTCTCCTGATAATCACCGATACATATAAATGTTAAAAGTATACTTCTCCTTGGCTCAGTATTGATAATATTAATCTTATTTCATCCAGTCAGGTCTACTATCCTCAGCAATGAAAATAGAAATGTTCTATCTCAATTTATCTGAAAAAGAAATTTCACAAAGTACCACAAAGTATATTAACATCCTGTATTGTAAAATATAATGTTATACTTATCTAATAATTATCGAATCCTTATGTCATTATTATTCGAATTTATTTGTCATTTCGAAAATTTAACACATTCACTAACATAGCAATAATTAACCTCACTGTATTAAATATAAATAACCTAACATTACAATTGACAGTTAACAGTAGGCGCCGGATTAATTATATTGATTACATCGATTTTATTTGATAGTTCACAACACTGATTTTGTCGTTGAGTATAACCGTTTGGCAACACTGAGAAATAATTACGTCATTTTCTTTGGCGGTGAACTTCAGCCCAAGACATACATTCTGGCTGGAGAAGAAGAACATGACGGAAAGAAATTAAATTTTTCGTTATATATATAGCTAACAGATTATGAGGTTTCTGGATTGCGGCAACCAATTTTGATGTTTATTGTCTCAAATGAAAGCTTGTTCAAAACCAGTTTAGGAAAAGCTTTAGTAAAATCATGACAATGGATCATTCACGGAAATTAATCGGTTTGAAAATTGGGACGGCCAAACTTCCCGTATAAGTTACACGGTAGCGTCGGTGGTATTTTTATATGTACTTGCCTTCGAGATACTACCGTGTCTCTTGATTGGTACACAAACAATATAGTTTAATATACTGTTATACTAACTATAGGGGAGAGTGAGGGAATTAAAAATTCTTAAGAGAGCAACAACTTAAATAAATAAACAATGATACAAATTATAATTATTATTAATTTTTTTAGGAGGCTCCTGCATCTACATTTTTGGTTAAATTGAATCGAAAATTGGATGATAACTTTTATGCATATATTTATACTTAAATATCTTAAATGTATTTATAAGGTATATAGATGCAGCAAACTTTTAATAATATAAACATTAGCAAATCAATAAATATTAATACAGATACTATTTTAGATTCCCCGCGTAGAAAAGTCCAGTATGGGCTGATTATAAGCCAGATATCAACCATATTCAAATAGAGTATAGTGGAATCTGGCCCGAATCTATCCTGAGGGCAAGATCCAGATTCATTTGACACTCTCCCCATATATTCAAAGATTATACTTTATGTAAAATCCATTGCCGTAATAAAATTAAGGAGTACTATATCCATTAATACATTTCTCATATGAATCTTACAGATCTCATGCTATTAACGGTAATTAATAATGTAGTTGCTACTTTACGATTAGGAGAATATGGTAAAGTACTATTATTACTATTTTTGTTATTTAATTATTTTCATGAACTTCATATCAAACTTCTAAACAGTTTTATAGGTTTTTGAAAATTCATTTAAGTCATTGTTATGTGAATCTGAGATCTGATTAACCATATCAAATCTTTAGAAGAATATAATATACTTAAATGATTAAACCAAGCTGTGATCATTGATAAATAAATATTTAATTATTGAAAATAATGTATTATATATTACAACAAATTATCAATAATTTATAGCAATACTATATTATATGTTAACAACTAAACTAACAAAAGTTATAAAATCTGAATAACAATTTTTATGCAGATTAATTTTTTGTTTTTATGTCTTCGGATTGCAGAGTTTCACATAAAAGGTTGACAACCCTGATGTATTCGCTGGGTGACAACTTGTATTTTGAATGTTTACTAACATACCATAATAAACAATAATGAGGTTTTAAAAAATGTACCCATAGAGCACCTAGTAGCTTTAAGACAACTTTAAGGTGTCTTTTAGTCAATTGGATGACTAAAAGATGTCTATCAGACAACGTTTAGTCAAATGTTCTGTATGGGTATTTAGTAAAATTTGTTATGTATATATATATACACACATTTCACTGCATTTAACACGTTCTTCGGAATTGCCTGTTTGTCTTTTTTACCCATTGCCATTAGATGGTTTAATTTCTCCGGACCTACTATGATTTTTAATAATCTTCTGACCATTTCATTTGGCTTATGTACCCATCGTTTTACGTCCAGAAGATCCAAATTATTAACATAAACTTTTGAAAGTGGTTGTATTTCAATATGAAAAATAAAAGGCTATTATAGCTATGAGAATCAAGGGAAAATGTGTTTTGGTACTTTGAAATAAAAGAAAATTTTCGATTGGCGACGTGGAAATATAAATTTAAAGGTTATCGATGAAGGTCTTTCAAATAGCTTAATTCAATCGTTGGCTGCGTGTCTTTAAGAAGTTATGAAAGCTTAAAAAAGTTTATGATCAATTATGCTCACTTGTAGTATTACATTCCATCTAATCAGAAGTATGTGAACGATTTCTTTTTGCGTTTTGTCGGATTCTCTTTACACCGCACAATCTCATAGACTCCTAAATACATTTCAATACCTCCATACCTAGACAGTCAATTTTAGAACGCTGACTACTAAATTTTTGCCGTAATATTTCTCCAAAAGAAGTGAGCATCCATGAACTTCAAGATTTTTAAGTCTTTAATTAACGAATTTCTACCCTCCCCCCCCCCCCCCCCCATCTTTTAACGAAAACTAATTTTTATCCGGAAGGATTACAGATAAATGAATGCTGAAAATAATTATTATTTAATAAATTATTTACCAGTACATCGTTTGAATCATGCAATTGATCGCCTTCTTGTTTTCTGATATAATATTCGACTTTTTCAATTGCCTGAAAATGAAACATTGTTAGTAAATTATTCTGGTTTTAAATACAAAATATATGTATTAATTATGAAACTGAAAAGAAAGACAAGCATAATATGTATAAGATTAAAGTAGATTGACTGTTATCGGTCAAAGTTATGATGCATTCAGACTGGTAGCATTGTTTATTTCTAGTTTGAAATTCACATAAGAAAAATCCTAAAATCTATCAAAATATTCACTTCTTCCCTCCAGGAAACCTATTTATTAAAAAGTTTTCATAAATTTTTTTACAATCACTACGAATATAAAGTCTGACTTTTATGTATACACCACTTTTTTCTTTAATGGGAAATGGAAAATCTGTTAGTTAAGGCGCTTAAATATCTTATGGAAATTATCTTATATTTAATGTTTACCTCATTTAACGTATAAGTTCTTTGCGTCACTCCCTGCTTTATTATGCAGTTTAAGTTTTTGACAGCTTTCAAAAATGAAGGTGCAATTTCTGAAAAATAAGTAATTATATATAATTTTTGACATTTTTACTATAAATCCACAAGAGTGATTAGAGCAGATACACTGAAGAGATATTTTAGGCCTTTCATATTTTTAGAAAGTTGTATTTTAAGATAAAAATTTTTTAAATTAATTAGTTTAGTTATAATGGAATGAATATAAAGATAATGAAAGTAAAACTTCGTTCAAAATTAGGACTCGAACTATAACTTAGAGATGTATAAAATGTTTAAAACTTAAGTATCAGCAAACTGGAAAAATTTGGATAATCTTGTATATAAGTAATGTGTATGAATAATGATAAATCACATGACTTATTTGACACAAATTTTTGTATAGCAAACTGTCCTAGTCACCTACAACTATTTCTACTTGTAATATTAAAATGTGATAATTTTAAATAAGAAAAGAACCATTATTATTTGCAGATAATTGCTCAGAAAAATTTTCAAAGCTTCTTCTGCTGTAAGTAGAAGGACCTGCAGATTCCATCGATGATTTTGAAGAATAATCTTCAGAATTCCTTGTAGTAGTTATCGAATCTTCTACATTTAATGCTCGAATTGCTAATTCAGGAGACCTTGAATTTTCAGCAAATTGCAACTGAGGCTCTATTTCTGCAGGATTTGAAGGCTCGGGTTCATCTATATCTATTAAAATAAAGAGATAGAATTTGAAGAGAGCGACTTTTTTTACTAGTGTGTAATAATATCTTATACAACTCTGCTAGGTTATCTAGCCATGAAAATAAACACATTATTTTCTGTAAACTTGATTATTTTATGTTTTTAAACAGCTTTTAAAACCTTATGATGTTTTAAGTTATAGCTACTTAAATTTGGTTTCAATTACAGTAATTGGTATTTCAGTAAGTGAGTTGTATTTGAATCTTCAAAAATTTTCAGTAGATCTTGCGTATCTTTATCAAGATTCTGTTTTTCTAGGCTTTTTCTATATTTTTTGAAGCTTATATGTGTGGCCATTTCTTTTTTGTTATACTTCCTCTTTCCTCTTCTTTTGAAACACATAAACTTTCTAGCCAAACTTTATCATCTGAAAACTAGGTGAAATAAATATTTCGGATATTAATTTTTCAAAAACGTTTCTGTTTCATGATATTTAACAGTTTCCAGACTATTTAGACATTCCCCATATCGGTTAACTTATAAACATAAGATTATAAGTTTATACCGAACCATAAATCAATAGAAATAGCAATTGTAAGGAGAAACTCCTTAAAAGTTTTCATACTTTATTAACTGCTATTGAAAAAAAAAATTATTATTATTTAAGATATCTTAAGGGGATCCATCGAGGTCAAACTTTTAACTTCCAATTATTTTCTAAAATTTTAGAAATATTATCATTTTTGTAAGTACTAAACTTATTCATTGAGATCCATTCTATAAAAGTATGAAGCCCGTTTTCCAAAAATGTGTAAAGTAAAAAATAACAAGAATTAAATTTTACTGTGTAAAACAAATCACTATATTTATTGAAAAACGAAGTCTTTACGGCTATGGGCAAGAGTGTAATATGTAATTTGAGACCAAAAACAAGCTGATATTGCTAAAATTGTCGAAGATTTTTGGCTAAAACGAATTCAGCTAAACGAAGAACAGTATCGAATCTGTTATACCGACTCGATTGTATATCAGTATCTTAGACAAGGACAGGCGTATTAGCCATTTCGCTATATTAAGAACGTTCGTCATGTTACGTCCCTAACTAATTAATCCCTAAAAATTAAAATTATTTTATTAAAAGAAATAGTATAATTGAATGTGATCCCATATGCCAGAATCTGCAGGCACCGTCGCCGGGACCTTATCTTTGCCTACGTTTGCATCTTGCATCGTGCGACTGTAAGTCCGTGAGAGAATTCTACCTCCCACTCACTCTAAGATGCTTTAATTCTTATTGGTCAAAGATAGGATGAATTCATTTTATAAATGTTTTGATTGGCTTAGCCATCTCCCTGGATCACGATCCAGAACCCGGCGTCGACTAGTTCGATTAGCTTTTAAGATAGTGCTAATTGTACCTTCAACTAGAACAGTCTTGGAAGACTCTCTTATATTTGTTAGGGTTAATAAATAAAAAAAAAACATTAAAAATCATTGAAGTCTGCTCAAATAAGTGTTATTCCTCAATACAAGAATCCTCCATCGAATTTCCTACAAGTACTACCAGCTGGTAGGCAGCGGACACTGGAGCCCACAACAAAAACTGTTCCTGAGTTAACCACACAACTCAGGACGTAACAGTTATCACTTTACTACTCCCAGCATATATACACGAATAATTCCCGATTATTAATATTTCTGTTGGTAGGAGCTAGGAGATTGCATAGCAACTGTGCAATTAGGGTTTATTTTCGGTTG
The DNA here is from genome assembly GCF_024137725.1 of Prorops nasuta. Classification (NCBI taxonomy): domain Eukaryota; kingdom Metazoa; phylum Arthropoda; class Insecta; order Hymenoptera; family Bethylidae; genus Prorops; species Prorops nasuta. The sequence continues at coordinate 3,680,824 of NW_027116806.1, forward strand.
AAAATAAACGTTTCTGAATAATCTATGGGTTTACCCCCTTCCTCATGAATCAACGAAACTCTGCATAATTTTTATATCACTGTCTGACCTCTAAAAACTGGAAAAATTGGATAAAACTGCACGAATATGTGAATCTTAGCGTGCTTTCTCGCTAGCTTCTATGTGTTGGTTCATTCGTTTTGATCAGCACATAAAAACTTACAATTAAGCACGCTGAGATAGTTTCACCCGTACAGTCTTGTTCAAATATAACGGTTTCTAGAGACCAAATTATGATAAAATAATTACGCACAGTTTCATTGATTATGAGGTAGGAGGGTAGAGTCATATATTCTTCAGAAACCTCTCTTTTCAGCTGACAATAAATCGTAATAGCACTGTTGCAATTTTATCGCGTACAAGCAGGTATATTATATGGTAAGCAAGTTTCCTGAATTTATTTAGTCTATAAGTAGTAGAGAAAAGATGAACGTTCTTAACATAGCGAAAACAAGAGACACGGTAGTGTTGCAACGGCAAGTACTGTGATGCTACTGTCTATCCCAAGGGATAATGTAGAAGGGGAGGGAGGAGTGATCCCTCACCGATCGCGTTCGCGTCCCAATAGGCGACTTCCTACAAGACCCGGGCGCCTTTGATGTAAATATTTTATAATACCCGAATATTTATTTATACAGAGGGGGTTCCAACCCTCGTACGCGAATATAGGGGAAGGGGTGCTAATACAATAATTCCTCAGCTTTGGTTAACTCTCTTTATTATAAATTCTGTGAGTAGTGTAGCTATGCCGATACTGGAACAGTGACGAGGGGGGTGCGGCGCGCGGGGTTCCCCGTCGCGAGGCGGGAGGTGTCCCCACTCCTCTGAAGTCATGCCCCCCCCCCCTCATTTGGTTAGCATATGAGTTCCTCCACTCCGCTGACGTCACAGTAATTTTTTAATTGCTTCACGAACGTGTCACAATTTTGATATAAGTTTAGGGACTGCATTGACCCCCACCACTTATGAGTCCCCCACTCTGATGACGTCAGGGCATATTTTTTTAATTGCTTTAGGAACTGCTGTAATTTTTAAGAGAGAGAGAGAGTGAATGAGTGAGAGAATAGCGGTCTCGGATGTGCTATTTGGCTGAGCACAGCGTTTCACGCTCACTGCGACCTACAATGGTTACAAGCATCTTTTAAATATTTTTTCTATATACACTACTACTACTACTATTAATTTGAACCCTCTATGTAAGGATAATGGGGATGAAGGGACATAGATTGGTAGGAAAATAAAACGATAGATTTAGGGAAACTATCAATGTCTCAACATTTATTAAAATGATTTTAATTTTTAAAATAATAATAAAATATAGGGTTATCATTATTTCACAAGTGAAGGCATGCAATCGCTGCAGCATTCTCCCATTATATTATAACCGGGAAATTTTCACCTCCATCTTTCCCCCAAACAGAAACAGCATCTATGATTAAACAGAGAAAAATGATTTATTATTTATTAATTATTATTATTAGTCTTGACTTTTATTAACTTTTACCGATTGGTGGTGACTGTCACACAACCCATATGCTCACATCGGCTGTATATTGCGTAGTCGTAACACAGCAGCAGCAGCAGCATACTGTGGCAGCAAATGTGGTCGCCGTAGTGGTTGCTGCTGCTGAGGTATCCATCGGTTACCTATCTGCACTGCCTGTTGTTGTTGTTGCTCTTCTTCAGGAGCATATGGCTTAACAATTGCCACTGGTATGGATGAATTTTTAAAATCAAATTTTTTATCTGGCAAACTGATTTTTCTAACAGAGCTCATGGTGTTATACTGTTAGAATCACTACTGAAGTGATAATTGCTCTCCTCTCCGTATTCAAAAGAATAAAAAACCCTACATTAGCATTATGAAACACTCCATACTTACTAAGATAATATAAGCTGATGGTATAGAGAGAAAGGGGCTTCAACTTTTTTTTTATCTTCTTTTTTTACTGTAAAATAATAACTACTTCAAGGTTGTGATGATACATCACCCAACAATTAGAAATTTAATATACGATCAACAAAATTTCAAAGTGTAACACAAAATTGAGATCTGTGTATGCTTTAAATATTAAATTTCAATTGACTGGTTTCGATTTCGTACGTGTATATTTTGAATTCTTTAAAGCTAAAAATATGATGTAATTAACAAAACAACAATAATTTTTTTAAATTTCAGCGAAAATTGATATCTGCACACATCTTTAAGATATCCCTACCATCATTATTTTTTACCCCCTCCACTACATTTTTTTATTATAAATTCAAGCAATACTGCATAAGCGTTATTCTTGAAAATCTTCCAACAGTGGTAACTAGTGTCACTTGTATTCAAGCTTCAGTCAACAGTATTAACTAGTATCAGTTAAAATATATACCAGATTAATTCTTTACACAAGTTTCATACATATTTTTTTTTCTTCTAAAGGTAAGAATACATCATTTAAATCTTTGTTATTTAATAATAATAAGGGTTTTCTTTATAGTATAGAAAAAAAGAATGTCCTTTTTAAGTGGTGTCAATTCAATAGCTTCCGTCCCTGAGATGGATTTTATTAAATTAAACACTCTTGAAGAAAATCAAGAGTACGAAATACTTCAAATTCTGAAAGTTAACACGAAATTTGGGATGAGATTAATAGCTAAACTATTTACTGATAAATGGTTCTATTTACCAGCGCGGATAGCTGCTTTATTGGAATCGAAGGCACAGGACCAATTTGCAGAGCTGCAGAAAGCAGCAAATGAAAGTATATTAATAATGAGATATTTGGGAGGAAAATACAATAATCTGGAATTTAAATTAAAAGAATAATGTTTTTGTGTAATAACAGTAATAATGTGTAAATTAATAAATACTTTTATATATGTTTTAAAAAATAATGTTTTATTTATTCTAAACCTTACATTTCTAATTTACATTTCTCACAATATTCGTAAGTGGATTATAGTCTACAATTTTATCATGTATAATTAAACAATACGCTGTAGTATTACTCCGAATGTTTTTCCAACACTCTATCTCAATTTTAACATCAACCGTTCCAGTTTTAATAGATTCATTTTGATGTGAACAATCAATTACAAAAAGTGGACCATATTTTAAAAAGTTTAGATAATCAAGCATTGGTTTCGACAGTTTTTCTTCAGCATAATATGAATTGAAGAACTTTACATACATGTCATATAGTACGGAATAGCGAGATTTTGTGAAATCTGTATCGAGACGATCGTACGGATAAAATTCAGAATTCAGATAGACTTTAATATCACGTACATCACAATCGCTAAATTTAAGTACATCTGAGTATTGATCGTTCTTTTTATTTCTTCTAAACGCCAGTATCACATAACCCAAAAAAAAACACTTTCGTGTAAAAAACAACGGCAAGTAATTTGGTCCTTTCTCTCCACAAAAATTAAAATACCAATAAAATACCATCAAAAAAAAATTTACACAAAATAAATCTCAAACAAAAATACCGGCAACACAAAGAATTAAAATCACTTAAATTCGACAAGTAATTATTTGATCCCAAACAAAAATAGCGGCAACATAAAGGATTGAAATCACTTATAAATTCGACAAGTAATCAAGCGGTAATATAAAGCACTGAGGTCGCATAATTTAGGCAACTAAAAAAATGTAAATAAATAATTAATTATTATATCATTTTTGTATACATACTACTTGCCAGGAGGGGCCAAAAAGTGTAGAGTAGTATATGTTTCAATATGCAACTGTAACGAAGCTTTAAATATACATAACACTATTTGGCCCCTCCTGGCAAGTAGTATGTATACAAAAATGATATAATAATGTAGGATTTTAAAATTGACATTCCAATAGGGTGTTTCCGGGAACGATCGGCGCTCTATTTCGCGGGAGTAGGGCCTGAAGAAAGCGGAAGGACAGTGACCGATAAGCGAGTGTAATGTAACGACGTATGACCGAAATACAGAGATTATTGCTAAACAGATATCGTGTAGTGTAATTCCTTTTCTCCCTTCGGACCAATTCCTACAAATTTGGGGGCTCAGCCGAGATTCGAAGAAAAGAAGAAAGACGAAAGAAGAAAGACGAAAGAAGAAAAAAGAAAAGAGAAAAGAAGAAAGAAGAAAGACGAGAGGTGAAAAAAGGAAAACACACTACTTAAATATTACACGAGACAGTATATCAGTAAGATTTCTTTAAAATAGGATAAGCGAAACCGTTACGAGTGGAAGTATTACCGTTAGTGTATTTATTCTGTTCGTGATCATTTGACCGCTGTGTAGTGTTAAATATAAACAAAAATGAGAACTCTAGGAGACATACCAGCCATAAGGGACAATATAAAAGCCGCATCGACTAAGGTGATCAAAGCCTTACACAAACTTATTTTCGGCGAAGAAGGCGATCGCAAAAATAGGCAACGATTGCGCGAATTTGCAGGCCTCCATTTGCAGGACCAAGCCGAAAGACGTGACGAAAAACTGCGATGGATCAATCAGCAATATACGCCAGGAGATCTGATAGCGATCTGCAACATTCTCGCGATAGACTACGAAGGAAATAAGGCTGAATTGGCGGTGCGCATTTGCGACGCATTAACAAACTTCGAGTTGCTACATAATGAGGATCAGTGCGAAAGCTGCGACGAACCAATGGAGGATCATACCGACGAAAGGACTGAGCCAATAGCGCCCGTAGAACTAGGGATATCGAGAAGCGCGGACGAACACCGAAGGGAAAGCACAGAGGAATCGAGACAAGGAACTGCTCAGATGCGCCAATTTTCATTTAGCTATCGAGATGTCGAAAATGCTATTCGACCGTTTGAGGGCTCGAATGCATTTTCTATCGAACACTGGATTACAGAGTTCGAAGAAGCAGCGTATCTATTTCGATGGAACGAAATTGAAAAATTGGTGTTTGCTAGGAGAGCCTTGTCGGGTCTGGCAAAGATATTTGTGCAGGGAGAACAAGGCCTTAATTCGTGGACAGTCTTAAAGGATGCCCTACTACGCGAATTTAGTGAGCGAACAAACAGTGCACTAATCCATGACGCGCTAACCAAACGTAAAATGGGAAGAGATGAATCGGTTCACGAATACTTCCTAAAGATGAAAGAACTAGCATCGCGAGGATGTGTAGAGCATAAGGCACTGATACATTACGTTATCGAAGGCATTAGAGATGACAGCGGAAGCAAAGTAGTGTTATATGGTGCTAAGGGACTGGCAGAATTCAAAGAAAAACTAAAGATATACGCCGCAATTCCAGAAAAGAACGCCACAGCAAAGAAGAATGGACCGCCTTCTAGAAAGAAAGAAGAAGCTGCAGTAACTTCAGGAATCACGGCAGTTACGCGATGTTTTAATTGTGGAAATACCGGGCATCGGGCCACCGATTGTAATAGTAGGCGCTTAGGCAAGAAATGCTTTAAATGTAATAAATTCGGCCATATCGCGGTACATTGCAAAGAACGTCCGGAAAGAATAGACTCGTCTGCATCAGCGCCTACGAACGGCGTGATGTTGATCGGGATGACTAAGACTCATAAAGTCATTATAATAAATAACCATAGCATAAATGCTCTAGTCGATACAGGAAGTCATGTTACGATAATTCGCGAGGATGTAGCCAAGCAAATTGGTCTGTCAAAAATGGAAGGCAACCCTATTACGTTGTCGGGATTCGGTGGGAGTGAAGTAAGCAGTTTGGGCAGTTCGCTGTTATGTTTATATATTGATGGAGTAGAATTCAACTTAACAACGCACGTTGTCCCCCATGAATCTATGGGAGTAACGATGATTATCGGCCGAGATATTTTAGAGCAAGCAAGTATGAGTATAGATGAGCAAGGCGTTCGCTATACCAAGTTAAAATCGAAAACATTTGTAATGCAAATAGAACCCGATTGTATGGACGGTCTAGGCATAGAACATATAATTAATAAGAAGATTAGGGAAGGAGTTAGACGAGCGATATCAACTTATAAGCCAAATAGGATAAAAACTACGGACGTTAAAATGAAAATCATTGTAAAAAATGAACAGCCGGTGCACCTTAGGCCGCGAAGGTTGCCTCCAGCCGAGAGAGAGATCGTGGAGACACAAGTAGATAAATGGGTCGAAGAAGGTATTGTCGAACCTTGCTCTTCTGAATACGCAAGCCCTGCACTAGTTGTAAGAAAAAAGGATGGCACACCTCGGGTGTGTATAGACTACAGAAATTTGAATGAAATTATAGTAAAAGATAGATACCCACTGCCCGTTATAGAAGATCAGCTAGACAGATTATGCAATGCCCGTATATTTAACACCTTGGATTTAAAAAATGGATTCTTTCACGTTGAAGTTGACGAGGAAAGTAAGAAATATACAGCATTTGTTACGCAAAGCGGACAGTATCGTTTTCGTCGCGTGCCTTTTGGACTCTGTAATTCGCCAGCTGTTTTTCAGAGATATATAAACAGCGTTTTCCATCCTTTAATTGCGAAGAAAGTGGTACTGCCCTACATGGACGACCTCATCGTACCAGCGACGGATGAGTTTGACGCTCTTGAGAAATTAAATGCAGTGCTCAGGGTAGCTAGTGAACACGGACTCGAAATAAACTTCAAGAAATGTCAATTCATGCATAGGCGCGTGGAATTTCTCGGACACTTGATTGAGGACGGTAAGGTTTATCCGTCTCCAACGAAGATTCGCGCGGTGATGAATTTCCCAGCACCAAACTCATTAAAAAGGATACAGAGTTTCCTTGGTTTGACGGGTTACTTCAGAAAATTCATTAAAAATTATGCAGGAATTACGAAGCCTTTAAGCGATCTGTTAAAAAAGGACACTGGATTTAAGTTCGGACAGGAGGAAGAACAAGCATTCGAGCAATTAAAGACTATCTTAAGCAAGGAACCGGTACTAAAGATATATGACCCACAGGATGAAACAGAACTACATACCGATGCCTCGAAGGATGGATTTGGAGCTATATTATTGCAGCGATCACCAGAAGATGAAAAAATGCATCCGGTCTATTTCATGAGTAAAAAGACGAAGCCAGCCGAAAGTAGATATACAAGTTACGAACTGGAGGCACTCGCTATAGTAGAAGCACTTAAGAAATTCCGAATCTATCTTTTAGGGCTGAAATTTGTGATCATTACGGATTGTCAAGCATTCCAGCAGACCATGAATAAAAAGGAAGTATCCCCACGTGTAGCAAGATGGGCTCTGCTTATCCAAGAGTTTGATTGTACAATCAAACATCGACCAGGTGCTAGAATGCCTCATGTTGATACTTTGAGCAGGTATCCGGTAATGACCATCAAGACGGATGAATTTTTGAGCAAAATCAAGAAGGCGCAGGCTTTAGACACAGAAATAGAAGTAACAAAGGAACTTCTACAGATTGAAAACGGATATAAAGATTTCTCAGTGCAAAACGGTATACTATATAAATTTATAGAAGGGAAAGACGTTCTAGTCATTCCAAAGGCCATGCAATACGAAATCATTGGCCTTATTCATCATAAGGGACATTATTCGGTGAAAAGAACCATAGAAATTATAAAACAATCTTATTACATACCCGAATTAGCTAAAAAGGTTGAAAAATTTATATCAAACTGTGTCCCGTGTATCTTAGCTAACAGAAAAGCGGGTAGACAAGAAGGATTTCTGCATCCCTTGGAGAAGCCTCGTACGCCTCTGCACACCTACCACATAGATCACCTCGGTCGCTTGCCATCGACCAGCAAAAAGTACAACCACCTTTTAGCAGTCATAGATGCATTTACCAAATTCGTGTGGTTGTACCCCGTGAAGAGTACTTCAACCTGTGAAACCATAAAAAAACTAGAATCCCAGAGGAGCATTTTCGGTAATCCACATCAAATAATAACCGATAAAGGACCTTCGTTCAGTTCGCATGAATTCGAAGAGTATTGCAATCAGCAGAGCATAAAGCGAATACTAGTTACAACTGGGCTACCCAGGTCTAATGGACAGATCGAGCGACTAAATCGCTCAATTATACCCGTGTTGACGAAATTTTCATTAGAAAACGCTGAGAAATGGTATCAGCACGTTAGTCGGTTGCAGAGTGTAATAAACTCGTCTTTCCAGCGTAGTATCGGCACTACCCCGTTTGAATTAATGTTGGAGTAAAAATGAAGGACGCAGCAGATGTAAAACTGAAAGAACTAATTGAAGAAGAATTACAAAGGGGATTCGAAGAGGAACGAATGAAATTGCGACAAGAAGCCAAGGTCCAGATAAGCAAAATTCAGGAAGAAAATCGACGAACCTATAATCTACGCCGAAGACCAGCGAATAAATATACGGTGGGCGATCTGGTCGCAATTAAACGAACTCAAGGAGGCCCAGGTCTTAAACTAAAGCCAAAATACCTAGGACCTTATAGGATTAAACGAGCTAAATACAATAATTCCTACGACGTGGAGCGTGTTGGAAATAATGAGGGTCCGCGACATACCACAACGACAGCAGAATATATGAAACCATGGCAACCAGACAATTTGTTTTCGGAGGCCGAAAATTAATAGGATGGCCGAGTGTAGGATTTTAAAATTGACATTCCAATCGGGTGTTTCCGGGAACGATCGGCGCTCTATTTCGCGGGAGTAGGGCCTGAAGAAAGCGGAAGGACAGTGACCGATAAGCGAGTGTAATGTAACGACGTATGACCGAAATACAGAGATTATTGCTAAACAGATATCGTGTAGTGTAATTCCTTTTTTCCCTTCGGACCAATTCCTACAATAATTAATTATTTATTTACATTCTTTTAGTTGCCTAAATTATGCGACCTCAGTGCTTTATATTACCGCTTGATTACTTGTCGAATTTATAAGTGATTTCAATCCTTTATGTTGCCGCTATTTTTGTTTGGGATCAAATAATTACTTGTCGAATTTAAGTGATTTTAATTCTTTGTGTTGCCGGTATTTTTGTTTGAGATTTATTTTGTGTAAATTTTTTTTTGATGGTATTTTATTGGTATTTTAATTTTTGTGGAGAGAAAGGACCAAATTACTTGCCGTTGTTTTTTACACTAAAGTGTTTTTTTTTGGGGGATTTTAGAGCTTTTTGTAATATGTGACAAAGATACATCTTAAAAATTTCTTTATGCAAATAATACAAAATGTAATGAAACTCTTAAAGAAAGAATGTGTATTCTAATAAATAAATTTTATTGGAAGGGAATATAAATTGAAATATATAAATGATTATATTGTTAACAATAATCAATTTTATTTAACAATATTAAAAAAGGAAAAGTACAACATTTTAAATACTACATTGAAAAATTATAGCTAAAAACAATGAAAAATTACATATCAACTCGTTATAAATAGTTTTGATGAAGAAAGATACAATAATTTTCTAAACAAAAAATATGTATTACGGGATTTTATTTGAAACGGCGCGATACTCAGTGAGAAAATAATTTAATAAAGATAGAAACTCATTCTGGAAATCATATCATTGTTAAATAGTTTACTCACTATAGATATATTGCAGCCGAAGGCGCTATAATTGCGGCCAATATTTAGTGAAATGGCGTTTTAAACGCAGCCGTGGTGCTAATATTGTTGAACATGTTAAGATGTTTTTACCCATGATAACAACTTTCAACATTTATAAAAGCAGCCGTTAGAGATACGAATAACGTAATATTGAATTAATTAAATTTCCTCAAAGAATATGATAAACGTACCTTTTGAATTTCTGGGCCATGTTTTCTTTTGAACGATATGATCGTTCACAGATATCCATGATTTATCCTTACGTATCATAGACGTATGATGACCAGTTGCAGCATCCTTGCCGTCATGGAAAATCGCACAATTCGCTTTTTAAACTTTATCATCCATTTCTAATTTCTCAATAGGTATACCTTTAATGTTTCAGTTTTTAAGAACAATCCAATCTTTAACGTTTTCTATATTTTCAGTTTTGGTATTATATAATGATAATTTAACAATCAGAACTTTTTAGTAACTGTACTAGCAATTTTTTGCTGAAGCTCTAAAGAACTCATGCAATTACTGCACAAAGAATTCTATAGTTTTTTTCCACTTAGAGAAGTTGCTCTGAATTATTTCTTTCATGTGCTCCAAGAATTACTTTTGAATAATTTTTTGGGAATTAACAAACTCTTCATATCATCAAATAGCGTAAGTAATAAAATATTATTACAAGATTGGGTAATATCTGTATGACAACATGAAGTACTATATTTGTCCGTTTTTGTTAGATAATGTTGCACAACGCGATTCAAGCAACTTAATTTATCACACAGAGCAGTGATTAAATCACCAGCATCATACTACCGCTTTCCAACAAATTGGATTTCAGTATATTGTCTAATATCAATATTTTTTACAGATTTATCAATAGTTTCTGTAAGCAAAAATAAAAGATTTTAGAGCATTTTCTGCTCCTATACGAAATAGTACTTCTAATTGAATAACAATTTACAATGCATTGTATAACTGCATTTGCGTATGAAGAAATATAATCACGTCTCAATATTCCTCTTATGTATTAATCAATATCATTTACATATACAGCAATTAATGACAAATTTAGATGATGAAAGTTCTACTTATTACTACAACCTTCTATACTCATTAAAATTAGTCACCAAAAATTTTCGTAAGTTATAATGTTTCATCTGCATATCTTTACGCAAACATGTGACTGCTTAGCCAATTTCCCCCTATTATAGATGCTCCTTCTTCTTTCTGAAATAACCTGTAAATAAAACAAAATTTTAATATAAACAATGCAAATTAAGAGAAAATTTGTTTGGATTAATTTTGGATACATATTAAACAATATAATTTTCTTTCAATTGTTGCTTTGCTACCTAAAACTCAAGTCATACATAATAGTTCCCAGACTTACTATTTAAATATACATATACAACAATTAATGACAATTTTAAATGATGAAAGATGTACTCATTACTAAAACCATCTATCTTCAATAGTTAGGCACTAACAGTTTACGTATGTTAAAATGTTCTATATGCTTATCTTTACGCAAATATGTGATAGCTTAGTCAATTTTCCACCATTGTAGATGCTCCTTCTTCTTTCTATGATAACTTGTAAATAAGATAAATTTATAATATAAAAAAATGCTATTTAAGAGGAAATTGGTTTGAATTAAAATTGGATTTGTATAATACAATATAATTTTCCTTTCAGTTGTTACTTTGCTACTGAAACTTCATCTCAAACATAATAGTACCCAAGCTGACTATTTAAATATACATACACAACAAATAATGACAATTTTAAATGATGAAAGATCTATTTATTACTTAAACCTTTTATCTTCAATAATTATAGGCACCAACAGTTTACGTATGTTAAAATTTTTTTCTGCATACCTTTATGCAAATAATTGAGAGTTTACCCAATTTTCCACTATTCTAGATGCTCCTTATTCTTCTTTCTGATATATCCTGTAAATAAGACAAATTTATTATATAATGCTACTTAAGAGAAAATTGGTTTGAATTAAAATTGGATATGTACGTATTATACAATATAATTTTCCTTTTAATTGTTGCTTTGCTACATAAAGCTCATCTCAAACACATTATAATTGAATAATTTTATAATATCCACAAATGGCTCATACTTAACATACAGCTGCTGGATACAAATTATTTCTACTCTTTTTTTCCATTCGGATGCTTGTTGTTGCATTATTTAAGAATATATTGCCTGGTAATCATTTTATAAAATTATAATAACGATACAAGAGGCTATGAACCGAAAATGTGATAATATTTAAATTTCCACTACCTGCAGGTTACAAATTAAATTGAAATAAGTATCTCAATATTATTGTATTAGAGTTTATTGATAAGCATCATGTATCACCATATACCAAACAGAATTCTCCAATATAATCTGAAATTAATATAAAAAAATATATCTGTAAAAATATGAATATGTATTTATAAATTTTAATATTTTTGTCTTACAATTTTATAGATCTTACGCAGTGTAAAATACCAGGCCTCTTTTTAGTTGAAATCCAAATTTATCATCCTCCGTAGCATTGTCTAATTGAATGATTTTCTAATATCCGTAAATGGCTCATACTCTACATAATTAGCTACTGGATACAATTTGATAACTTCTACTTTATTTTCCCATTCCGATACTTGTTGTTGCATTTTTGAAGAATATATTACCTGCCAATCATTTTATAAGAATATAATCACAATAGCTTAAAATATATGTTGGTATATGACTGCATATAAGTATATAAAAGTACTTATATAGATTCAATTTTTAAACATACGTACAAATCAAGTTATGGCAAATTTAAATGATGAAGATTTATTTTGTTAATACAACCTTCTAACCTCATTGTAATTAGTCACAAACAGTTACTGTATGTCAAATTATTCTTTCTGTCTACCTTTATATATATATATATATATATATAATATATCATTCTCATCGATCTTCGATTATTCCAGCTATTTCCTGCATATTTCCAAAACAATCTGCTATTTAGGAAACAATAATAATATTCACTAACATATATAACAGAAAGACTAAGACTGAATTAAATCTAAATATTAATTTTTAAATGTTATATACCTTCTAATTTGTCCATCGTAATCCATTATATCTGATCTAAATAACCTGAGTAAGCTTAAAGTATATGCTGGTATGTAACTGCGTATATATATATATAAAAATATCTAGATTGAATTTTTAAACATACGTACAAACCAAGTTATGGCAAATTTAAATGGTGAAAGAAGATATATTTATTAATACAAGCTTCTAACCTCATTAAAATTATAAGTCACAAAAGATCAATGTATGTTCAATTCTTGTTTCTGCATACCTTTATATATGTAATCTGTTCGATCTGCCATTCGTTCATCTGCTTTCTGCATTTTGCTAACACAATCTGTAATTTTGAAAACACATACTATAATAATAATATTGATAAACACATTTAATATTAAAATTGAGTAAATAAAAATCAGATATTGAAAAATGTTATTTAACTTTTAATTTGTTCTTCAAGATACATTGAAACTAACCTAAATAATATGCGTATTAAGGGTTATAGACTATACCACAACTATTTTCCTTGTTTTGGCATCATTTTGTTACCAATTACTTTATTAATTGGAATGTGATGAGCGTTTATAAACGCATGGTTTTCTATTAGTCACTCTATTTCCTGTAACCTATAAAACAAAGAAATCACAAAGTACCATTGCTCAAATATTTAAATATTTGTTCTAACAAACAATACTTATCTAATTGTTTTCTGGATCACTGCCATATAATTGATGCATCCAAATTTTAACTATGAATTCACATAGAAAACTCACGTGCGAATCATACTAACAAAACGAACACTTCGATGGATACTACATATACGTCGCGCCTGCGTTGCGGCCATATTGGAATCTGTTTCACACCTATAGCACGAACACATTTGGACTATATCGGAAGAGTAGTGGAGAAGGACAGAAGATGTCGTTGATAGGCTTCTATTGTGAAAGAGTGAGACTTCCGAGCGAGACAACAATTTTCGGTCGGAAGAAGAAGAAAAGCTGAAACTAAAATAACTGATCGTAATTGCTCAATCTTGATATCTCAGCATTGAGTGTACCGATTTAGACGTTTGTAGTCTCATTCGAAAGCTTATAATCGATTTATATTATGAAAGTTTCATTAAAATTTTCATTAAATGAACCGATCGGAAAATATATCTATCGGAAGAATCGAGTGGTATAGTTTGGTTCAATCTTCGCGTAAAAGTAAGTAGTATCGCGCGGCTCGTATTTTTTTAATTACTTGCCGCGTAACACTACCGTGTTACTTGATCTAGGCTTCTCCAATTGTGTAGCTGCTTTCACAGCCCACGTATGTCGCTGTGTTTCAGGGAGAAGCGGATATTCGTAGAGCTCCCAGGAACGAAAAGCCATCGTGAGGTTTTTATTCTGCTCGATAATACGTAGAAATTGTAGTTTGATAAATTCATTCAAAGTCACATGAGGTATTCTCCATTGCACTCGGTACAGTTCGATTCTTGAATCGGTGAACTTATTCGATGAAAATATTGAATTGATATCATTACGTGCTCGTATCAGAATAAGCTCATGGCGAGCATTGATGATGACACGTTTGTAATCTTCGCAGAATCCTAACAGCATATGCAGGGGAACGCAAAAGTTGAAATTGTTAGTGACATTTTCACGGTCTTGAGTCTCAATAAACCAACCAGAATGACGTAGACTCATACTCTCTTCAGTGCTTAAGGATATGAGATTCTTAATACTGGTAGTAATGCGGACGTTTTTACAACGATCGATTTCAATACCATTCAATTCATACCGAATTTCATCGAATAAGAATGCCATAGAATTAGCGTCGAGCATAACTTTATCCAACAAAGGTGTATCAGCAGCACGAGTACCTTCAATCAGTTTCCCTTCTATATAGAGGTAACTTCCGCTAGGCAAAAGAATCAAATCTTGTTGTTGTATAGGTATACGAATTTCATCACTACTTCCCAATGATGCATTCGCATATGGATTATAGGCGTGTATTTCCAATTTACTTATGCGATTGTCGTATACAGGCTGTGCGGTAACGTTCAACGGATCCATGATTTTTTTTCTTCACAGTCAAACCCAATAAGTGTAGAAAATCTATATTTTTTCTCGTTAGCACTTTCTTATTATCAATTCCAATTTTATTATTTTCAATATTACTCTGTAATGATGATGATGATGATGATGTATTCAATTCAACTGCAGCTGATTGACTGATTGGTTCATCGAGTAATGATTGTTTATAATCATTAATATTCTTGTAAATCAACATTTTCTAATGTGTAACCGTATGGTGATCTCTTCACTTCAAAAATTTACAGGACGATTGTCTTGATCGAGAATACGTAATGTGAGACGATCGATTACCCTTGCAATGACTGGCAAGTAAATGACGTTCTTCGGTGTTTCAGAGATTTTATAGCCTGGTGGAACGCTTGGGAAAAATTCGTGGATAACATGTCGTGGCCTACCGTTCGTATATGCACCAGCGGTAATGTTACATTCGATACGTAGAATATTTACTTTTAAAATATTCACCGGTTCGTCCGATTCAGCCCAAGTGTTTGGTAGGATTACGCGGTCCGACGAAAATCCTAGCAGAGAACCAATATTATTAATTTTTGTAAAATCAATAGAATATTTACACATTATTTCACTTTTCAGTGTATTATTATTGGCACGCAGAATAATAACATTATCATCATACGGTAACTCCAACCGCATACGCAAGTATTCATTTATCGCACTCAACTCATAACAGCCTGTAGGTATGGTTATTAGTTTATTTTTACCAAAGTAAAATTTATTATTCGTCTCATCTACATTGGCGATCGAGTAGAAACTTTGAAAATCTACGAGTCCCAGCTCATAGTGACCATCGTCCAGATTGATCGGTGGGAAAAAATTTGATTCCAACACATGGCCGTGTCCTGATAGCGTAAATGTTAAAGACATTTCGTCTGTTCTCTTAGAAATTTAACACACAACTGACCACAAATTCTCGTATCATACGACTGATATTGGTCATGATTGTAATAAATTGTACTAAGCGGACCGAAGTACCGTACGAGTTCAGTCGGTGGCTTCAGATTGCCGAAAGAATCGAAATAATTTACAAGATTATTGCATTTAACGTAGGCAACCCAGTGAGTGCCTGGACCATTAGAATCGTCAAGGTTAACGATTGCACATTCATTAGACCATGGACCGTTTCGTGGCAGACTTGTACGCATAAAGACTCCACGGAAATTTGGTATATCACAACATACGTGAGATAATTGAATATTACTTGTAGCACCAGATCTTGGTAGAACGTGTACAGTTACATTTTGTTCCCTTCTTTGACATTGATTTTTTTGCTATCCTTCCTCCGTTTCGTTTGTACGGTGCGAGATACAGCCCCCGTCCGCCTCTTGCAGTTGCTTCTATCATACGATTGTGACGCTGCATTTCTTCCAACTGTTTTTTCGCAGCTTTGGCATCGTTTACAGCTTTCGCTATACCTGATGCCCCACCTGCTAGTGCTCCCACCGCACCTAGCAGTGGGAGCAAAGGCAACAAGCCGCCCCGTTTTTTAGGGACTCGAATTTTCCGTTTTTTTACAGCACTATTTCCAGTTTTTCTCACTGCTGCTTTCCTCACCATATCTGTTTGTAATCCTAAACCAAGTTTACGCTTTGCCTTCATAGACGCCTAGACAGCTGTTGCTGCAGCACGCTCACCCAAAGTTGCGTCACCAGCTGTGATACGTCTACGTGCACGTTTTGCGAGCACTTTCTCAGCTTGATGACGCTGCGATAGGTCTTTGTATTGCGAATATGCGATATCGTGTTCTAGACAGGCTTCGTCCAGCTGATTCACACCTCGATCACCGCGTGCTAATCGTTTTTGAAGTCGAGTTCCTGGTCCACAATAATTGTATCCTGGTAAATGAAGCTCAAACGGTAGTTTGTTTATTGTTTTATTGAGGAATGATCCACATCCAACGCACGACATGTATAACAATCTTTTATCAACGGTGGTAGTCCATCCGCATGAGTAGTATTAGGTAGATTGAAATATTGTAAACAATAGCGATATTTTTGAACCTCAGGATCTGCACGAATATGCTTGAGCAATTTATTCCAATATCTGTCAATACTGTGTGAAAAGTATTTTAAAAGTACAATTTTCGGTACGTATTCCAATTGATCACTGCTTAACTCCTCCAAACTTGTAACATCCAACACAAATGCAGGCATAATGAAAACTGATTGAATTCTCCGATTTCATGCCTATAAATAGCTCATGCAATTACGATTTAACCTCACAGTCATTTGAGAATGCATTTCGTAAAGCAACCATTAAGTATCAATATCTCTAATACCGATTATCACACTGCCACCGTTAGTGATATGAAACATCATGGATCTTTGCTTCCGTCAACTATACGCTGTATAGTTTGCGGACCCTCAAATTGTGGGAAAAAAACGTATTGCTAAGTCTTATTGACAGTCCTCACGGTGTAAGATTTGACAACCTGTATGTTTACTCGAAATCGTTGCAGCAACCAAAGTACCGTTACTTGGAACAACTATTGACAGATATGGAGGAAATTGGTTATCATCAATTTTCAAATAATAGTGAGGTTATAAATGTGACAGATGCATTACCAAATTCAATCTTTATATTTGATGATGTGGCAAGCGATAAGCAGGACAATATAAGAGACTACTTTTCAATGGGTCGGCATTCGAGCATCGATTGCTTCTATCTTTGTCAGACCTATGCTAAGATCCCAAAACATCTGATTCGTGACAATGCAAATATGTTAATCATTTTTAAGCAGGATGGGACTAACTTGAAGCATGTTTACAAAGATCATGTAAACACTGATATGACATTTGAACAATTTTGTGAATTGTGTTCAAAGTGTTGGCAGGAAGATTATGGATTTTTAGTAATTCATAAGGACAGTGGTATGCAAAATGGTCGATATCGGAAGGGTTTCGATGAATATGCAACCATCGAATAGCATAAAGCATCATATCAGTGCTGAAAAGTGTTAGTCTAACGTAGAGCATTGAACAGTGTAAATACATTATTAAGCAAATCAGTTATAAAGATAAACGGGTCAATTGAATCGCTAAACAGGTTGGTCGAACCGCTAAACCGGTCGATTGAGCCGCTGAACTGGTCGATTGAACCGCTAAACAGGTCGGTTGAACCGCTGAAGCGGTCAGGTGAACCGCTAAACAGGTCGGTTGAACCGCTGAACCGGTCATTTGAACCGCTGAACCGGTCGGTCGAACCGCTGAACCGGTCAGGCGAACCGCTGAACCGATCGGTCGAACCGCTAAACAGGTCGGTTGAACCGCTAAACAGGTCGGTTGAAACGCTAAACAGGTCGGTTGAACCGCTAAACCGATCAGTCGAACCGCTGAACCGGTCGGTTGAACTGCTAAACTAGTTGATTGAACAGCTATAAAGATCGATTGAACTAGTACATTGACTCGTTCAACAATAAAAATGGATGAAAAGTCACTACTTAAGAAGATTGCTGAAACGAGTGAGGTGATTCGTGAAAAACATCGAGCACTGAAATCGGAAAGATCAATGGTGGAAAGTAGATTAAATGAAACTTTTAAACCAATAGTTGATCCACTGAAAAAAATAGTTATGCAAACAGATAATAACAATGAAGGATCTTATGACTTAAACATAGATATAAATCATGACAAGAATCGGAAGCGTTATCATACTTCAACCCCCAATGAGTATATTATCAAGAAAAAAAAGAAATTACATAACAATGACGGTACTCTTACAAATAAATCATTGATGATCTATGATGATGATAATGATGAAAAATCTACTTTTGATAAAACAGTATTACCAATGAAATTAATCTCAGAATATATATCATTACCATTCAGAGTCTGGACAAGAGTCTGTATCATCACATTCAACATCAAGACAGGAAACCTTAGGATTGCTTAAAAAACAAATAAATCATTCCATAGATTGGAGATCTTTTCCACCTATTGCACGTCATTATATGCAGTTGTTTCTTTTCGGTAGTAAAGATCAAATCGATCATGGTTTCGGAGTTACATTAGATAAAAGGAACCAATATGTGATAGGAAGATGTATATTTGATATTAGTCATGAAGGTGATATTTTAATTGATAAAAAGCGCTATTTTGGTACGAGAGGTCTTTTTGAATTAATCTTCATGAAGGAGCCTGATAAAAATCTCTACACTATTGATGACAAGATCATATATAAGCAAATTCTTGAATAAACTAAATCATATAAAAGAGCAAATGATAGTTACCAACAGGTTCAAGGGAATAAGGGTCCAAAGTATAAGAAAATAATTCAACCATTAATTTACAATAAAGTACCATCACAACGAGTGATAGCTGGTAGTGGATTTATGCGTGTTACTGATGAGCCTGCAAACTATATACATTGGAACGATCCTAATGAATTAGTGGATCGATTGCGGCTTTTAATTGCATCAACCACCGTAGGTCATACAAACCACCATAATGAAATACAGTCAATAATAGAAGAGTTGCGTGAAGAGGATCTTATTCTATAAAAGGGTACAATTTATAAACATTTTGTTCAGTTGCGTACCACACGTCAATATGTCAATTAACAAATTTGGTAGTGGTTTTAACGTAAGGAAAGAATTTAATATTGGTACATTAAATGTGACTAAAAGAGCACTGGATTTGAATAATAAAAAAATAGGAAATTTGACTATTGATTCTGATAATAATACATGTGCTGTGAATATAAAGTTCTTGCAACATAGTTTAGCTAAATTGGAGGAAAAAATTGAAGAGAGAATAAATAAAAAAATACAGGAGATTGAGGCAAAACTTTTGTAAACAAAGAGCATGATTAATGATGGATCCAAAAAGTGAATTTTTAGGGTGCATCATACATTTTATACTCATGATAATCGATTGCTTTTGAAAGAAAAAGAATCATGACTGAAAAAAAGAAACAGAAATTATATGTGTCTGAGGGAAAGGTTGTAAAAAGAGAATTAGGGAAAATCGTAAGTGAAGAAAAGAAACAGCTGGTGCAAGAGTTACATGTCCCTGCGAGAAGAAATTTTCCACGACGAAAAGTCATAATACGTGGTTTCGATGATCTCTGGCAGGCTGACTTTGTAGACATGCGTTCTTATGCTGACACAGGTTACTACTATATTCTGACAGTGATTGATACCTTATCGAAGTATGGTTGGGCAATAGCGCTTAAGACAAAAAGCAGTAAGGAAGTGACCACAGCTATGGGAAAAATCTTAAAGAGTGGAAGATGTCCCAAAAGTTTGCAAACTGATAACGGTAAAGAATTTTACAACAGCGAGTTTCAATTGCTTATGAAAAAATGGGGAATAAATTATTACTCCACGTATAGCACGTTAAAAGCGTCAATAGTCGAGCGTTGGAATCGAACGTTAAAAACCGCAATGTGGAAACGTTTTACACTGGACGGTAGTTACAAATGGCGAAATATACTGCAACAGCTGGTAGATGATTATAACGCACGAAGACATCGTACTATAGGAATGCGACCCGTTGACGTAAAACCTAAGCATGCTGAGCATCAGCTTGCTACTGTATACAGCAACATTAAGATCGTTGGACGTACCAAGTTCAAGGCCGGTGATTTCGTGCGAATCAGTAAATACAAAAATGCGTTTGCTAAAGGTTACACACCGAACTGGAGTACTGAAATATTTCAAGTTACAAAAGTGCAAAGGACAAATCCTGCCATGTATCTACTTAGAGATCCTCGTGGCACAGAAATACATGGTGGATTTTATGAATATGAACTTTTAAAAACAGCTAATCCTGATGCATACTTGGTAGAGAAGATATTGCGTAAGAAAGGGAATAATGTTTTTGTAAAATGGTTAGGAATGGATAAAACACATCATTCGTGGATACATAAGAACAATGTTTTGTAATAATAATAATGTATGTAATATAATATAATACAATAAATACAGCTATTAAAATCTACTCTTTTAATCTATAATTTCCCCAAGGTAGAGTCGCTACAGTACCGGGTGTTATGTGACGTTTATCGTCATACGGACTGAGACCAATTTTTCGCTGAGTAGTGGAAAACACCTTGTGCACTTTCGAATGAATTAAATTTTGGTTACGGGACTGTACGGTGAAATTATCCAACAATCCTTGTAGTCGTCAAAGGTTATGTTTCTATCGATAACATAACCTTTGACTCCCTTAGCCTTTTTGGTAATTTTCGTACATTCCTGCACCTTAAAGGTGTACATTTTCGCTCTCAGTCCAACGAACTCGGTCATGATCTTTCCATTGTTCTCGTCCTTCATTAGCCCAGGCACTTTTTTATTGACTCGTGGTAAGCCGTACCGATTATCAGCAGGGTAATCGCTGGTGTCGAATTTGACCAGATTATGTTTCATGACCGAGTAAACATCGTCACACTCGATACTGTACACTAGACTGCCCGTGTCGGTATACATCGCTTTACATTTACTGCCGAATGTAGGAAGCATATAATCGTAATGGAATTCATACAGACAGGTCTTTGAAATATCTAAAATACTCATGCCTACGTACACGGGCTTATCAAACTTCGCGGATAATTTCGACAATTGAATAGCGACCAAATTCTCTTCAAATATCAAACGACTGTGAAAATTCGGTTTGGAAATCAGCGCTTCCGCCACGTATCTTCCCTCCCACTTGGTTACGAGCTTCACGTCAACTCTATTCCTAACATTTTCCATAGTCTTACCAAATACTGCGTTGTTCATTAGCTTGAAGAGATTCTTCTCGAAATCGTTTTTCGAGGCTGTCCGCAAGCGTGTATTTAATTCGATATACGCCTTCAGCCAAGTGGACTGCCGGAACTTTAAACCGCGATAAATGCGTTTTAAGACGATACCGTTACGTATACACTGCTGTAGAGCACGGTAGTGTATCACATAACGCGTCTTATCGCCGACGGTTGCCAGCAGTTTCTCCTGGCGTGAACCTGGCGGCTTCTCACGAACCGGGCAGAATGGTAGATCGGAGTGTTTGTCGTGAAGCTCGCGTAGATATTCCAAGTCCACCCAGTGATGATAGAAAGCGGGTATTCGTTCCCCCCACTATGCAACCATAGGCTCACTACGACTCCGAAAGCCTTCTGGAAATTCTGGCATGCGTGAGACATCCCCACTCGTGTCCCTTCTCGCTGATCACATATACCATTACAGCGATGCATACCAGTGATGATAGAAAGCGGGTATTCGTTCCCCCCACTATGCAACCATAGGCTCACTACGACTCCCAAAGCCTTCTAGAAATTCTGGCATGCGTGAGACATCCCCACTCGTGCCCCTCTCGCTGATCACATATACCATCACAGCGATGCATACGTGTCTCGGCTTCCGTCGCTTGACTTCGGCAAGCTTCGTTGAACGTAAGTACGAAAGAGAGCCGTATACTTTCATCGGACCTCTCTTTCTCGCACTCGATCTTCGTTCGTTTAGCCAACGAGCAAAGCCGTGCTAGCCGAAGCAAATTAAGAAATGTCTTTTCTGGCAGCTATGATAAAAAAGCTGGCCACGTTAAATGAATATTAAAATAATATTTATAAGCAGCCATTAACTTATTAGATTTTATAATAAATAAGGAAATGCGATGATTAAACGTAACATTGATCAATTTTGTTGAAACTGATGTTACGTATTATTGTTAAAAATATTTCATTTTCTTAATTTATTATTTAATCTAGTATTAATGGTAATAAAAAAAAATCATTATGAAAACAAAATTTTAAAAAATTGCACGAATCTTCGGGAATCGAACCCGAGCCCGCGATAACAGCAGGCAGTCGCCTTACCATCTACGCTATGGCACTTATTTGGCAGCTTAGAAGCAAAATCATAAGTCGCTTATTAAAGCGATGGAACCTTTCTCTATTAAGTTTAATTTCCAAAAGAAAGTATTAATTATAATCTTAAATTGATTTACTTCGTATGTCTTTTCATAATAAAACAAAATATTTTTTTTGCATATTTCTAAACATTAATGACTTTAACAGCTGTAGCTTCAAAAAGTGACTCTAACATTGCGGAGAACATTTTTGAATGCTGCAGAATTAAAAATAAGTAACCTAAGAATCGTATTTGGTATTTAATATGTCATTCCTATTGCAATCTATTTAATTTAAAATACCTCATAAATAGAAAAACGATTAATCGTTCTTAACAAGTAAAAGCACGTGGATGACAGAGATTAAGTCGATATTTATAATAGATAATATATGAAAATAAATAAACAAATTGTGATCGATTTTTTACATTTTCAAATAATAGTATCGCATAATTAAAAGTGTTAGTGCAAAAGTGGATAAGCTAGTCTAATGGATCGATATCGCAATTTTGGCAAGTCATCGAATAGTTCCTCCCGATCTTTTTCCTTTAATTTTTACAATTTCTGAGAAATAAGCATCGTTTGCTAATTTTTATTTTCTCCTTCCGTACGAACATTAAGGTACGGGTACACGGCGCGTGAAGTGCCTTTTTAAGCCGGAAAAATTGCTTTTATCGAAAAAAGTTGTTTAGACATCGTAGAAAGTAGACATTTAGGGCTACACGTAGATATGCTTATTTCTCAGAAATTGTAAAAATTAACGGAGAAAGATCGGGAGGAACTATTCGATGATTTGCCAAAATTGCGATATCGATCCTTTAGACTAGCTCATCCACTTTTGCACTACCTCTTTTAATTATGCGATATTATTATTTGAAAATACAAAAAATCGATCACAATTTATTTATTTATTTTCATATATTATCTATCCCACAAAAAACAGACTTCGCCTGTAAAAAAAGGCGGCAAGTACATAAACCATCTAGCATAAATAATATAGTAAAATTATCCAATTAAAAAAAGTAGTGAAATCCAAATATTAGGCAAGTGTATTTTTTCATCTTAGCAAAAGTTACATTTTTGAAAAAAAAAAGGAACAAAAAAGTTACTTGCTGGTTCCGTAATGTCCATGCACAGTGAGAAATAGAATCGCCTGTAGTTCGGCTAACTTCACTCTGCATTTTAACATGAAATTTGCTGTACTACGCTATAGCTGCATCTCACACACGATTCAATTTCCCACTGTGCATGGACATTACGGGCCCGGCAAGTAACTTTTTTGTTCCTTTTTTTTTCAAAAATTTAACTTTTGCTAAGGTGAAAAAATACACTTGCCTAATATTTGGATTTCACTACTTTTTTTAATTGGATAATTTTACTATATTATTTATGCTAGATAGTTTATGTACTTGCCGCCTTTTTTCACAGGCGAAGTCTGTTTTTTATGGGTATATAGCTAACAGAGTGAGATCTCTGGATTGCGTGAACCGATTTTGATGTTCGCGGGCTCAAATGATAGCTTGTTCAAAACTATTTTAAGAAAAGTTTGATTTAAGCCATGACAAGTGATCATTCATTGAAATAAATTGGTTTAAAAATTGAGATTGCCAAACTTGCTGTATAAGTTACACGGTAGTGCTCGGCGGTGTGGACATGTCATTATCTACTTTTATATATACTTGCCGTCGAGACACAACCGTTTCTCATGATACCTAAAAAACATAGGCTTCTATTGCATTAACTGGTATATATTTTACAGTTTATATTAATCAAAAGAATATATAAATGGTACTAGTTTGCCTGAGAAAGAGCCATAATAAAAAATTGATATAGTAAGAGTAAAACCTAAGAAAAAGGTGGATTTAGAGGTAAATTTAGAAGCAAATTTTTGAAAGCGAAGAGCTTTAAGGTGATTTTGGGTATAAAATGTTGGAAATATAATTCAACAATCATTGAATACTATGTTTAAAGCCTCTAAAAGTGTAATTACGATAACAATCCATCATTGTAATATTTTGTATTTTATTGAATAGATTAATAAATTAATATCTTGAATTGAAGCTTTACATTATGGAATGATGAGAACATTGGAAAATATTTTGTTAGATTGAATTAGTTAAAACAATTGTTTAGTTTTAATTCCTATATTCTTACAAAACGTTATAAGATCCCACAAAGAACAAGCTTCATCTGTAAAAAAGGCGGCAGTACATAAATCATCTAGCCGAAATAATATACTAAAATAAAATATTCCAATTAAAAAAATTAATGAAATCCAATTGTTAGGTAAGTATATATTTTTGCAGCAAGAAAATTAGATATTTTGTAAAATAATAATAATAACACAAAAAAGTTACTTGCCACAGGCCCGTGGTATGCAATGGCATTAACCCGAATAGACGCGTGATTTTTCTTTTACGTAGATAGGCGTGTGGGGTGCCATGGGCCCCTCATTTATTTTTCATTATTTGACATAAAATATTTACGAATTCCAATATATTTTTCAATAATATCATCAATGGGGCGTGCCCTTTGGTATACAATAGCAGTTGCATTTCTTTAAGTTATTTCTATTATAATACTTATAATTGACTGCACAAATTTTCCGCTAAGTTACCGATAGATTTCTATTCTTGGGGTGCTGAGGACATCACGCGCGCCCATTGACGGGTTAAGATGGTCCGAGCGCCAATGAAATTTCTTCAGAATTATTTAAATTTTTAAAGAAACGTTATTTAGGCATAGAGGATTAATCTACTAAAATTTGGAATGATGTGTTACCGATGATATAAGTAAGAAATAATTATTTGAAATTGGCACTTTTAACATGTAGCCTAATGGGCGATCAACACATTTTAAAGAAATTTAAAATGTTCCGTATTGCAATGATTTCACAAAGCAATATAAAACTGTAGTAATATATTTTAAATTATAAGCAATTTTTTAATCACCGAAAATTTGTATATTACCGATAATAATCTCCTATTATTACTTGTGAAAAATTTAAAATCTCGTACTTGTCTAAATTCTGCATGGAAATGTGGCAACTACTCAAGTCGTATGAATATTTCTTTTAATATAATTGTTTCAAAAAGATTATTTAAAATGAATAAAAATAACACTTAAATTATTTATTTTCTACAAATTGATTTTCTATCATAACCAGAATAAGTAAAGTACTACTTTCAATTTTGTAACTACCAAAAAGTCTAATTGACTAGAGAGTCGCGCTCGAACCACTTTAAGCAGCCACATTTTGAAATTATGGGATGCAATGTTTGTAGGGTAGGCTGGTATAGAAGTACGCAATTAATATTTAATATACGCTACACAATAAACAATAAAATTTAAACAATAAGTTAAAGATTTATTCGTTGAAGCATTTATTATAATATGTAAATTTATAAAAAAACATTGAATTAACTTGATTGAACTTTTTGAAAATAAACAAAAAATGAGATAGAGACACTTGCGTACTCTTTCCCTTACGGTTGGATAACAGTACGCATAGAGGTCTGTAAGAGTACGCAACTAATTAAATTATGTCATTTAACGCATAATTGACATTGAAAATTTCCAATATTTAAATAATTTGTGCACTTTTCGTTCCACCACAATTTGCACTCACCACATTGAATCCAGTCAACAACAATCGGCTCTTTGTATGCTTGTTTGCATCCAGGGCAGATCCATACATTTTTTTAAATCTTTGTTCTTTTTGCTTACGCTTAGTATGATTCGGTTTGCGTAGTTTTGATTTAATCTCTTCTTCAGCTGGTTTATTAATAGGAGAATTGCTAATTTTATCATATTTTCTTTTTCTTCTATTGGTTTTTAAATTTTGAGAACTGTTTTTAATTTCTTCTTCAAGTTGTTTTTTGAAAGGGGAACTGCTAATTATATCGGATTTTCGTTTTCTCCTAGTAGTCATTGTCTCCTGAGAACTCTGTGCAGTAGGCAATGGTGCCACTTGAAAAACTGATTTTAATGGTGCTGAATTTTCTGTGGTGGAGGTAGAAGAATGATTAATTATATTTGTCTGAATGCTTTCATTTTTTAAATTATGAGAAAGGGGTCTATTGGTGACTACACTAGAAAGAAAATCTTCCGTGAAAATATATGGGTTATATGGATAAATTCCTGTCACTTTAAATCCCTCAATTGCATTTCTAGGAGTAGCAGATTTTAAATAAGCAGGCATTAAAATGGATGCAATTTGATAGCAAGTAATTGCACGCCTAGGATGATTTCTCATCCATATTTTACATTCTGAAGCGTAAAACTTCTTTAAGCTATTAAAAAAACAACGGTCCAAAGGTTGAGTCTTATGACTGCTATGAGTTGGTAAAGTCAAAACATGAATATTGTTCTCACGGAAAAAATTTATTGCTTTTAACGAGATATGCGAACCATGATTGTCTAATATAAGAAGTATTGGATGGTTATGAGTAGACCGAGCATAATTTTTAAAATGAGAGAGCCTATCCACAAAAAGTTCACTGTTCATGTAACTTGAATCAGATACCATTCCTAATGAACATATTGGTGCTCCATCTAACAGTTCGGGTTTCATCCGTTTCCTTGGAAATATAAATGCAGGTGGGATAAAATTACCACTTGCACTCATTGCACAAACAAGAGTGACATTGATTCCTCTCTCAGCACTCGAAATTTTATTAACACACCGTTTCCCTTTTGTAGACAATACTTTTGGTGGTTTATTGGGTACGGTGGAAATGCCGGTTTCGTCCATATTATAAATAGAATCTGCAGAAAAATTATACTTTTTCAATAATTGTGACAAATTCTCAAAAAATCTATCACATTGTGGTTTATTAAACCCAATTGCACGAGCTATACTAGTTGATGTTGGCTGTCGTAAGCTAATCGTTGGATGCCTTTTTAGAAATCCGCGAAGCCATTCTGTACCAGCTATCCGCTTTTCTTTATTAAAGCGTGTTTCTAATTCATTTGCTTCAGCGAACTGATATGCTAATTCTCTTAATCCTTTGCAAGTTAATCCATAGTACATATTATCTATTTTTTTAATATAGCTGCATAGTTCTTCTTCCATTTCAGGTGTAAATGTTAAAGTATATCTGCCCAAGCTTTTAACTGGTACATCTTTTTTTAATCTTTTACGTAATGTAGCTTCATTCATATTAAATGAACGAGCAACTCCTCTAATTGACTCTCCATTATTAATTCTTTTGCGAGCTTCTTCTAATACCTGCATGGAGCACAGTTGCCGATTGGTTGTCCTCTGCCGCCGAGACATTGTGCGTACTCTTATACACAAGGTTTGTGCGAACTCTTACACGAATGCTCAACTTTAAGAAAAAATAATATTTATTAAGATCTAATGGAAATATAAATAAATATAAACATGGTTTCTTATCTAAAACTTGCTGATCTCAACTGTTGTAAAGTTCGTTTTTTTTTTAAACCGTATTTAAAAGGAGTATTAATTAACAAACAATGAAAGATTTTAAGAAAATGCAATGAAAAATGTGAACTTACACATAATTTGCTAGATAGGGCATTGCGTACTCTTATCAGATGCGTACTCTTATACCAGAATATCCTATTGTTAGGTAGCGACTTACGTATATAAACATTAAGAGCCTCACACAAGTAACTTTTTTATTACTATTTTGTTTATGACATTTTAACTTTTGCCACGATAAAAATATGAATGTCTAACATTTAGTTTTCATTACTTTTTATAATTGGAACATTTTATTTTACTATATTATTTACGGTAGACGATTTATTTACAGGCGGCCCTTTTTTACAGGCGAAGCTTGTTTTTCGTGAGATCTGATAATACAATAAGATTTTCACAATCACCGACAAAATAAATCGTATATATTTGCTTTTTTAATATATTAATTATTTTTTGACTATCTTATTAAATAGAGTAGTTCATACGGCGC
The DNA here is from genome assembly GCF_024137725.1 of Prorops nasuta. Taxonomy (NCBI): domain Eukaryota; kingdom Metazoa; phylum Arthropoda; class Insecta; order Hymenoptera; family Bethylidae; genus Prorops; species Prorops nasuta. The sequence continues at coordinate 3,709,335 of NW_027116806.1, forward strand.
GTCACTGAAAAGATGACTTTAAAAAATCTACAAATAACGCCGTATTGTTGTCTAGAAATTTTAGCTTAATAGACGCTTATAAAGATCACCTTAAAAATATGTATAAAAGAGATTTAATTTCGCACCTCGATCAAGAAAGTAAGACGTTACAAGGTAATATTTATAATCATTATAGATTCACAAATGTGTTTGGAGGCACATAACCGTGAAAAGAACGAGCTTCACTTGTTTATTGAAAGAGAATTTTCAATAAAATTGAAAGCAAAGTAATTACTCCGCTGTATCCAAGCCCTGATTCCTCGTTTTAAAAATGAATTATCTCGCTAACGATGCCTTTGCGGGCAAAATGCTACAGGCCTTTTCAGCTCGGTTTATCTTCAAAAGTACGTGGTTAAAATTACATGCATCATTGCTGATATGCCCTGTACACTTATTACAATATTATCGACTAACATTTAATAATTAATTTTACTGCACGAAATGTTTTTTCCGCATTGAGGCTCGAGCCTGTAACCCTTGTCAATTTCACGTCCAGCTGTACGACATTTTGTACACTCGGCTAACCGGCAAGCTATTCTATATAGGTTTGTTTATTTATCTTAAAATCTACGACGTATTCGTCTATTATTATGATATATGTAAAGGTAATAACCCATCGAAATTTTAAAGGGACATTATAATTTCTTTGTCGACAATTTCAATCATTTTTAGGGACTCGATAAACCAATAAGAAAACATTTATTGGATTCGTAATTTTTGCGATATGTATTTTAAATATTTCAATAGAAGAAAAATGAATCAAATCATTTTAGAAATGTTATTGGGGGTTTCTTGCAAACTCGTCGAAAATGTTTTGAAAATCGGCATCGGTTGGCGCACACGATTGCGGCCTAATAGAACGTCCAAACTTAATAAGAAAAATATTTTTAAATAAAGCATAAGTGTGTCTACAGCGCGCAAACCTCGATTATTTTGTTTGAGCATAAATTCACGAAATGGTGGACATCAAAATTCGATGATCTCAAAAATTGCATTTTCTTTTTCTCGTAAGAAAATCGTTGAAAGCAGGGGAAAAGTGTACCAATTATTATTTATGTGGGTTTACGCTAGAGCTATTATTGTGTAGAAGAAAATTAAAATTTGAGACAAATCGGTGAAACAGTTTTTGAGTTATCATGTACGCCGATTGCAAAAATGCAGTTATGAGATAAACGCGTTTAAATTTTTGATAGTCGCCTTGTCCTACTTTATACGTGACGATACAAACGTCTATAACTTCGAAAGTATTTCGAATTTTCTTCTGAAATTTTGAGCAAATATTCTTAAAATATGAAACTTTCCAGTAAGATTCTTTTTAAAAAATCGATTTTTTCGATTCAAGAAAGTGTAATGTCCCTTTAAGGTTAGTTGAGTTTACACTGAAAAAAAAATTAGTTTCTTCAAATAAATTGATTTTATAGAAAACAAATTTATTTGAATGAAACTATAAAATATTTGGCGAAGATTAAATCGATATTATATTGAAGCAAATAAGTAAATTATTAGCAATCATTTTTTTGAAACGATAAAATCATCTTTGGTACAACTAAATAGTTTTTGGAGTAAAATCAATATTTTTTACCTACTAATAATTTTTTACTTATTAACAATGTATATTTAATTCATTCAACTGAAATATTTAGTTATTTCCAGCAAATAATTATTTATTATTACTAATTACGTTATTTACTGGATTATATGTATTTCTTTAGTTGAATGAAAAGAGATAATTACCGTAACAAATTTGATTTACTTAACATAATTAAATAAAAAATAATCTACAATACAAAATATATTGACGCAAATGCATAATTCGACGTTACAAGACGTATATTATAGTCATATTTAGAATAGTAGATATATATTCTTCTAAATTATTTCAAGTAATCAGTAAGTATTACTTCCCAATAATTATTTATTTACAAGTGATAAATATAATCACAATTATATTAAAAGTAATGTTGAAACTAATTATTTTATGTTAAGAGTAAATAAACATCACAGGATTGCTGTCTGTTACTTGTTGTTGTTTCGATGCTCTGCAATACGAAAACATAGCCGACCCCCCCTCTCCCCCTCTTATGAACGTTTTTGTTAATTTGGCTTGCCTGCCCGTGCTTTCCTTATGCGTGCGTCTCTCGTGCTCCGCCATTTTTATAACCATACCGATACTGTGATCCAGTGCTGCGAAGACCGGCTCATTGTTTCTTCTGAATTCTTCAGTAGAATTAAAATATGTGTGATGATTATACTATAAACCTACTACATGACTGGGGAATGCAGGAATATATTGATGTGTATAAGAGTAAGTACTATTTTAACGTTTTTTACAAATAATATAGTATTTTAACCACCTATCAATGCATGCTGTTTTAATCGCAAGGTTCACACGTGCAAGTAAAAGTTTTTCGAAATAACTTCAGCCATCACCTACAGAGTTCTGCTGATAACATTTGCTCTACTACTAAAATTAAAATAAGTAGGTTAATTTAGAATTATTTAATTATAGAATCCCATAGATAATTTTAATTTAGTCCTTTTCAATTTATGTATCATATTACTTATAACACATTGTATATATTGTAATGCTAATAACCCTTAATGAGTTCTAATGCAATAAAATAGAAACAAAAAAAAACTTCAGCCATCAGCATTTTATATTGGAGCTGGCAAAATACTTCTTTTATTTATAAATAGTTTTTATTTCATTTATAAAATATATTTTCTTATAAAGCATATTACTGATCGAACTTCTGTATAGGTACGTCAATATTTCGTATATGTGTGCGCACACATGACACTATAATAATTAGAATTTGTAACATCATGCTTACGTGTATATTGTACAAGTGTTCACAGATATACGAAAATTGATGTAACGGCACAATATCTGCATTACTAGTACAGGTGTAGTCAAGAACATTCGTTTATTTAAATATATTCATTACAGATAATCAAATCGATAACGAATCAGTAGCTTTATTAACAGAAAGTATATAATTGGGTTAATCCCATCTATTGGTCATCGAGCAAAATTTTTGGCTAAGTTGAAAAAGCATTTAAAAATATCTCCTGAACATACAGATAGCGAGACAATGTGCTATCCAGATACTTCTAATGTAAGATAAAGACTATTAGTTTCAACACATTTATCCAGCAAAATCTTTTCAAATAGTCGCCGTTCTATTATACAGAGTTTTAATTGCTTATTTAGTATAATCACAATATCTCTATATAGGATGTCTAATTTTTAAAATTTGAAGCAAATATCTCGGCAACTTATAAAAATACATAAACATTTGGTAGACTAATGTTGTACGGTTTGTAAGGAAGTAGTCGAATTGAACATATTGAACTTGATATGAAGGTCACTTTAGTTCTTTTAAATAGGAACCTATATTTATCATTGCATATTATTGCAGCTTATTAGAACGCCTTTCGAAAATGGTATATTAATTTATCATTTTGTCAGGTTATTAGCTAGATATTTATATTGGAAATTGCATATACTCCTTCCACAGAGACCACACATACGCGTAATTTCAAATATAAATCTCTACCTAACGACTTTACAAAATGATAAATTAATGTAGTATTTGCGAAATGAGCCATTGAATAAGATGCAAGAATTCAGTAATAAATAAAGGCTGGAATTTTCAAAACTCAAAATTTGTTTAATGGTCAATACCAGTCCTCATTAAGATATTAGAAGTATGCATAATATATATTTCGGTATCCTATATACTCTTGAAGATGTACTTAATGCTTTTACTATGAAACATCCTATATAAGTGATAAGTTTCTATTGTTGATTTATTTAGTTTGTTTTGTCATTTGGAAAAATATAAAATAAAATAATATTTTTTAGCAATCCAAATCCATTGATGAGTCTGATTCGGAAAAAGAAAATAATAATTTAATAAGGCAAGACTGTTTTGTTCTTAGAAAACAATTTAATATACGATTATTGCCATCGATGAAGAAATTATCTTCCAATGTGCGAAGTCGTGTTAACCTTGAAAAATATAATAAAAAAAACTTTTAAAGGAAAGAGATAGGGATGTGATAACTGATGTTATTATAACATCGATTTTAAATATTACTTCTCGACGGTACTTTTTATATTTTACTAAATTATTTATTATTCAATTTTCCACACAGTTGTTTATAATTTGTTTTTTCATTATAGACTAGGAAACTATTATTTTCAGTACATTGCAGGAGAAATTGTAAAGATCTTTCCTAATGAAAATTCCAGTTGTTATTATGTCTCGACGGTTCAAAAAGCAATCTCAAGAAATAATATATCCATACCTTCTCATGGGAAACTCGTAAATAAATATAGAAATTCTTTAAGCGTCTTAAGACAAATAGATACTGATACTGCAGAAGGAGAAGATACAATTAATAATAATGGTATCACTTGATTGTACAGTTGCTTAATTTTGTCGAATCCTTTATATAATGCTATATTCCATTGAATTTTTTATGTATATTTGTAGCACCAGAAAAAGACTTAGAACGCCAAAAGTGGTTACAATCTAATATAGCACCATGGGATCTTGTTATTCAACATTGGAGGACTACTTTTGCTCTATGATATAATGAATTGCAAAAAAATAAGGACGCTCTAAGATTCATAGTTTCATTGAAAATTGGATTTCTTTGAAGGATCCAAGAGGATATGAATGAATAAAAATTGATTTTTTAAGTTTGAATTTGTCAAATACAGAAATAAATATAGAAAATTGGAATTCATTCTTTGAAAAAATAGCAAACATAGCTGTAATTCACAAAAAGGACAATACAACAAAGCAACTACAGACCTTATTAGAAACAGAAAATATCAATGATAGTATCCAATATTTGACAAAATAAGTCAAAAATTTCTCTTACAATTAATATTAAAATGAAATACTTGTTAATAGATTCGAAATTGGCGATACAGCTGCATTTTCTTCCCCACTTGATACTGCCTAAAAATATGATTAAACCAAGCAAAAAGAATGTATGAAGACCATCTATTGGAAGTGCTAAGGATAGTATATTAATTCTTGTTAAAGGGATCCATTGCGCGTCGAGAAAGTACATCCAAATTATCTTCTACAATTTTTAAAATTTGAATATATTCATAGGGACCAAATTGGCTCGCATTGATCTGCTTAATTAACGTAAAAGCTTATTTTTTGGATTAAAAGAAAAAAATTTTTTAAATCGGATATTAATGATAATATTTTATTTCCTATCAATAATTTCGAAAAAGGGAGCCTTTACGACGCTGCGCCAAACTTCAACAAGTAATTTAAGACCAACAAGAAGCAAATATTCCCATAAATGTGGAAGATTTTTTGGAAATACTATTGTAACACAACAAGGAAAAATGTGCAAATTTGCCATTGTTGCGCTACAATAGTATTTCCAAAAAATCTTCTACATTTATGGGAATAATTGCTTCTTGTTGGTCTTAAATTGCTTGTTGAAGTTTGGCGCAGCGTCGTAAAGGCTCCCTTTTTCGAAATTATTGATGGGAAATAAAATATTTTTATTAATATCCGATTTAAAAAAATGTTTTCTTTTAATCCAAAAAATAAGCTTTTACGTTAATTAAGCAGATCAATACGAGCCTATTTGGTCCCTATGAATATATTCAAATTTTTAAAATTGTAGAAGATAATTTGGATGTATTTTCTCGACGCGCAATGGATCCCCTTAAGGTTTGTGTGTTTCTAGCATATATTATTATAATTTAAATAAGCTACTATTTAAACTGTAACATTTGTGCTTTCCTTTATTAGACGTCTGCTGATATCAGTACTGCCAAGGAACATCGAATCAATGAATTGAAGAAATATAATTTGCCATTACAACCATTTTTGATCATTGTTAGTCAAGATTATTTAAATATATCTTCAACATTCGTATGCATCGATGATATTTTATACAACGCAACATCCCTCTTAGAATGCTTTGATGTATGCTTCAAATCATTCTTTACCTAGCACGCAGCTTATCCTCCAGAGAGTGAATATATACATATTGATGATAATTCAGAAAGGACTATACAATATCAAAACTAAATGGGATAAAACTATATCTTATATAGCCAATATAATCACTCAGTTTAAAGATAGCAATACAAAGGGTAATTGTGTTAGTACTGACAGTGATGAATTATAAACAATTCGTAAACTTTCAAACGGTGTTATATTTAACGTTAAAAAGTCTTTTCCTATTTTGCGTGTATTATTAGAAGTCATATATGCTGCTTATATAGAAAACTATATAATTTTAACAGTTGGAATATAGTTATAGTTAGATAGTAATGCGCTATTGAATCCTTATAGCTCCATTAGTGATATTGGTAAATGATTATATAGTACCTTCGTTTAGTTTCTTATAGGTTCAATAGTTTCTCCTAAAACTAAGTATGTTGTTTTACTTGCGTGTATTATCAAAACATGTTTTATATAATGAGTTCTATTAGTTCAGTAATAGATAAAAATTAAGTTAATATATTTCAACACTATATCTACTTAAATTTTTAAAGCATTATTCCATAAAAATGTATGCTTGCCCATTTTACAATGTAAAGCTAAGGACACCAAAAATTTTGGTAAGACATGCTAAACTGAAACATAACTCTTCTTTACTTACGCAATGTGACAGTCGATATCCATCTTGCTAAACAAATTTAATAATATATACTCGTACATACGTCATGTTTCTAAGAAACACATTTATTGTACAGTAGATGATTGTGTTCTTCATTGTAATTTGCGTAATACAGAAGCGGACTTTCCAAATGAAATTAATGATTTAAAGAGTCTAAGTAATTATCCAATCTCACATGATATTGCTGAAAATACTAAAGTGCAAAATTCTGTAGATAACAAAGATTTAGCATTAACTGACTTCACGAATAATCTTGAGCATTTTGAAAACTGTATTTCAAAATGCTGCTCTATTAGTGGCTACATTATATAGTAATTCAAAATTGCAAGATCGCACGTGAGGAATTTATTATCAACAGTAACAACTTTTTTTAATGAAGTTTGTTTAGATGTGCTAAAAAAACATGTATAAAATATGGTCAACGTGAGAATCATGAAGCTTGTAAAATGATTGATATAACTGTTGATATCTATATATATATATATATCTTTCAGGGCAGATATATCATTCAAGTAACACTGCTCTGTAGTTTCGTAATTTATACTTTATTATAATTGTGTTGTATTAAGGAATTATCCAACCCGTTCCTCGTGATGGATTTCAAGAGACTGATACTCTTCGTCTCTCGTATTCGTATCCGAATTCAACCGACCGGCCATACCCTTATTCCCGAAGAATAACGAATCTCGCGTCGTGTCTCCAAGCCTACCCGACCATACACGACGATCGTTTCGTTTATCCTGCATGTGTTATACATATATATTGTTAAGTCACAACAATAACAAAAGCATCCTTTTCGCAGTTTCGAACGGAGCATTTATCATTTACTTACTTAGAAGAAATATAAGAAGTCTTAAAAGCGTTTCTATTTATGTTGACGCGTCGTTGCAACTACGTCATGCAATAGGGCAGACCCAATTTTCTATTAAACACACAAGTTTACATACGGTACCTTTAAAGGCAGTATTAACAAAGTTTCTTGAATTAAAACATGCTTTCAGGTTAATTATAACTAATATTAATAGTATTAAGCAAAATAACAATGGTTAAATCTATTTTATAAAGCGAAATATGGATTAAATTAAAGGAGAAAACACAATATAAGTTGTACCTTCCATTCCTTTTTTACTACGATGAGTTTGAAATAATCAATCCGTTGGGGTCTCATGCAAGTGTACATAAACTTGGTGCAGTTTATTGTTCTATTCCATGTTTGCCTGACAAACATTACAGTTTACTTGAAAATATCTTTCTTGTCCAAATGCATAATTCTTTAGATCATGCAAGGGTGGGTAATAAATTAATCTTTAGTAATATTGTTAAACAACTGAATGATATAGAACAAGATGGTATCGACATAAGTATTGATGGTAAGAAAGAAAGAGTATACTTTGTGTTATACACAGTTACCGGAGACAACCTTGGTTTAAATACGATTCTAGGTTTTTCTCAAAGGTTCTCATCTATACATTTTTGTAGATTATGTAAATCATCTAAAGATAATTGTAACAAAAATAGTAGATGACAATGGTACATTATTACGCTCAGTAGAAAATTATTCTAAAGATTCTTCTCAATGTAGCTTCGGCGTTACTGAAAAATTTATTTGTAACGAAATTTCTAGCTATCATGTGATTGTAAATGCATCAGTTGATCCTATGGATGATTTATTTGAAGGCATTTGCAGATATGATGTTGCACAAATTTTGAATTTTTTCATCAATATTGAGAAGTTGTTTACCACAGATGTACTTAATTCTAGACTACGTTTTTATAATAATTCTTTACCAACATGTAACTGCCCCCTTGCCATTGATGATAAAAACTTAAAGGTAGGAAAATTAGTCGTTTCGGCGTCTGAAATGAAATTTTTAGTTGTAAATTTAGGACTGTTAATTGTGGTGACTTATTCCCTCTTAATAATAAAGTTTGGATGTTGTACTTACTATTGAGAGAAATTATTTCAATTGTTATGACTCCGGCATTTCATAAAGAAACGCTTAATTACCTTTCAAGTTTAATTAGTAGGCACCATACGCTTTATTTAGAATATTTCGGTGATTTAAAGCCTAAATATCATATATTAACGCATTATCCACGAATAATGCAACAAATAGGTCCTTTAATATATTTGTCATGCACTCATTTTGAGGCTAACATAAAGAATTCAAAGATTATGCAAAGATAGTAACTAGTAGGAAAAATCCGGCCTATACTTTAGCACTGAAGCAACAATTACAGCTCTGTAGTAGATTTATATCGAATAAACGATTTTTACAGCGTTTTGCAACTGGTCGTATCTCTAAATGTATGCTTAAAAGCTCTAAAAATTATAATCAATTTAAGGATTTTTTGCCACATGGTATTAATAAATGTTTCACTGCATCTTGGGTTAAAATTAATGATACATATTATGCATTAAATGCAGTTGTAACATTAAGTAGTAAGAATATTTTACCGGAGTTTGGAAAAATAGAACATATTATTATTTCTCAAAATGAACGTTGTTTCTTTGTAGTTTTAAAATTGATTACAGTCTCTTTTTTGAATCACTATCAAGCATATCAAATTATTGAATCTAGTAGTTGGAATTGCGTATCACAAAAAGATATTTCTGACTTTTCACCTCTCATGATTTATACTATGGCAGATGATAAAACTTATATTCCGTGTGTATAATGAAACCTCGTTACAGTTATGTGGATTTTATTTTTTATAACATCATTTAAAAGTATGTAAACCTTATTATACTAAATAAAAATTTAATATCATATAAGTACTAATCATTATGCATTTGATTTCTTTAAATCATGATAACCTTCGGTATTACTTATTAATTATTTAGAAAATTTGAATTTTTTTCTAAACGTTGCATTAATTATACATTAAATTGGATAAATTTTATTTAAAATAGAGTATAAATAAAAATAGTTTGTTACTTCAAAATATTGCAATATTTATTTGGCATAATTTAATAATGATTTGAAGATCACACCATTATATGGCGATAAGCAGGACCTTTCTCACAAGTTACATATTTTACTTGTAGTAGTATATAATAATGAACTGAGAATTCATTGCATAGCTTATAGTACTCGTGTCGCGCTACCTCTATGTATTCGGCGAATTATTATGAATGTATGCGTATATGTATGTACTGCGTTGCATCAAATATAATATTTGTAACGCGCGATTTCTGGGAGAGGTTTTTTTTCTTCAATAAATAAGCACATTCAACATTTCCAACTAAAAATTCACAACTACTATATTGAACTCTTTGGTGCTTATTATACGAGATTCACACATAAATTATTTACGCTGGCTTCTATCACCAGGGCCTCTCCCGACCGCCTGTACGGGAAATATACAGTAGGCCATCGTATCGCGAAACTTACAATTATTCCTTACACGGCGCTTCTACCAAGTGCTTTTCGACTCATTCGGGTTTATTCTGATTCTAATTCTTACAATTTTCTGGGCGCCAGCCCGCCGTGGGCCATCCGAATGGCCCTCTCTTCTACCGAAGCACTTTTCTTTCTGTTTTCCCGGCTTACCGATTCTATTCTCTCAGAGACTCAGAGTCGCCCGAGTGCCGAACTCTGTTGCTAGACAACACTACAAATCTTTCTTTCTTTCTTTCTAGTTGCCGCTTTCTTAATTTCTACGTGTCTCCTCCACGCGATGGCACATATTTGGCCGGAGACCGCATCGCGAGATTATGTTAATTCACATATCTTATAATCCCCTCTTCTAAGCAATCAACCATGTACTTTCCTAGTCAGGACGCACGCTCGTTTCCTATTTCCCGGTCGACGCAGTTATTGGCTTTCAAAATTCTATACTGGATCGCACTCCAGTTACGATCTCTCAGGCGATCGTCTTCTCTGCCTTCTCTCCTGGTCGACTTCTCCTTCCGGCGCTGGTATAGGCAAAAGTGTCTTCGCTAGCTGTTGCTCCTTCTGGGATTTCGCAGGCAACACGACACACGTCTGTCCCTTTACGTGGTTCTATCGGCAGTCATCGCACCTATGTCTGTCGCTTTTGCCGGTTTTCTAGGCATGTCTGGGCCTCACTGCGTGCTTGCGGTGGCGCTGGGGTCTGCGCGAAAGCTCTCACATACGATCAATCGCCCGCTAGCCGCGAAAATTCACAATTCTTAACGTGGCAAAATCCCGTCTGGATTTGTCACGTTACAAATTGTATTCAATATTTGGTATATAGATATTAGTAGGTTATTGCCGGTATATAATTAAATGATGTATTTGTAAAAATATGTTCGTATATCGCGAAAAACTGTTCAGGTTGTTGATTAGGGCACAAATTTTAAACCGTGCAAATTCTTTTGCACTTAAAGAAAAATGTATTTGTTTCAACTATACATCTATTTTAAACAGCTATAAAATTTCTTATCTAAAATGAAAATGATTAAAAACCCAAATGAATAATTATTCAAATTCAAATAATCATTCCTTAACCGTTTGACTGCTGAGGAGCGCTATCGCGCTCTTCTTGTAAATGCGAAGTTTCTGTAAACAATTATTATTTTTTCATTTTTGTTGTTGCAATGCAATACAAGTGAGTTTATTGTATGAAAAGTGTTTTACATATTTTCCCATACACACGCAATTAGTGCCGCAGTTTTAGCATATGTCCGAAAAAATACGTCAGCAGCCAAATGGTTAATAACTATAAAATTTTATTTCCATCAACTATACATATTTATTCTGGGTAACAATACAATTTCCTCTTTTAAAAAAATAAATTATCTGTCATTTATAAATTATTGCTAGCCTCTTTTAATTTCTTACTTGTTACAAATTAGTTTTTCATTATGCCAATTATATATTTAATTGCAAAAAACAAAAATTCTAGTTATCTTAGGTAAATGTATATTTTCTGCAACATAATACTTTAAATAACTCCATTAAATATTTATCTGTGCTAATAAAATTTTTCAAGAAAATATTTAGTTCGTTTAAATAAATATTTATTGAGTAATATACAAATAAATAATTTATTTGAACAAAATAAAATTTATTAGTCTGTAACAATTTCTTTTCTCAGTGTAGACCAAACATCGGACAGCTGTACATACCATTGTCCCGCGTTTCTGAGGTGGACGAAAAGCAAAAATTTTTAGGAAGGAAGCTAGGCTTCCTCCCCTCTCGCGGCTCACGCTAACGTGTTCCCCCACTCCAGCATCGAAACTTACTGCGAAGCTTTCCTCTCATATTTATGCTATTCCCCTATCTGTAGCTATACATATATAAATACGGCTAAAATAATGTTGAGAACATTTCATTTCGCCGATATAATGTAACTGCTAAAAATGCAATTACCATTTTGAAATAAAATTGCAGAAAAAAAGATTTCGTAATGCTGCAAAATATAAGACATACGGCGAAACGCTGGACAATGGTACAATCGTATTTTTCAACAGAATTTTATGAGACTAGTAACAATTAAAGCCAATCTTCATATAGATTGTCCTAAAGAGCTCACATTTTCGATAAATCTTATAGTTTTTCAGCTATGAACGATTGAAGTTGCACGGCGCACAAATGCATATTTCTTCTCTCGCGTAGATCAGCTGTTGCGCACGTCCATCTTTAATCGTTCATAACTGGAAAACTATAAGCTTTATCGAAAATGCGACCTCTTTAGGACAATCTACACGAAGAAGGGCTTTAATTATTACTAGTCTCATCAAATTCTGTTGAAAAATACGACTGTACCATTGTCCCGCGTTTCGCCGTATGCCTTATGTTTCAAGCATTACGAAATCAAGAGACACGATAGTGTCTCGACGGCAAGTACATAAAAGTAGAAAAAGTCAAGCCTATACCGCCGTCGAGGCACTACTCTCTTATACAGCTAGTTGGGGCGTCCCAATTTTCAAATCGATTTTTTTCCGCGAATAATCCATTGCCATTATTTAAGTAAAGCTTTTTTTAAAATGGTTTTGAAAAAGCTTTCATTTGCGCCTAAGAACATCAAAATCGGTTCACGCAATCCAGAGGTCTCATACTCTGTTAGCTATATATATATCGAAAATAAAATTTTCCTTCATAATCTTCTTCTTCTCCAGCCAGAGTGTATGTCTCGGGCTGAAGTTGGTCGCTGAGAAAAATGACGTCATTTTCACAATGCTTCCAACATAATACATATATGGTTGTGAACTGTCAATTAATTATCGATATAATCGATAATTAATTCGGTGACTATATTGAACTGTGTAAATTGTAATGTGAGGTTATTTTTATCTAATGCAGTGAGGTTATTCATCGTTTTGCGATATTGCATCTGTTAAATTTCTACAATCACAAATAATTCAATTAACAGTGACTGAAGGATTCGCGAATTAGATAAGTATAACATTATATTTTACAATACAGGATGTAGTATACTTTGTGGTATTTCTTTTTCAGATTAAATTAAGACAGAACATTTTCATTTTCATAGATGAGGAGAGCTAACTGGATTAAATAAGATTAATATTTATAACTCTGTGCCAATGAGAAGTATACTTTCAACATTAATGTGCATTGGTCATTATCAGGAGGATATGAATTAAAAGAAATTGTTAAGGTATTTAATAATCATATGCTCGACTTCCAGGTGTGGAAATCATTAATAAAATTTATGTTTAACTTTTTCGTTTTTTAAACTGATATGAATATCAATTGTTCGATAGGTTACATCATATATGCGAACAAATATTTCAGACTAAATTATAGTAATGCTTGTTTGGAAAATAAGAAGCATTCCGATGAACCTTCATTTACGTTGAGTACAAGTTGACTAGTGTTTGGATTTAAGCTAATTATACGATAATAGATGCTTACAAAAGATGCAAAGACACCCAAATATTACAGATCTTTAGTCTCAAAGAATTTAGGTCACTTAGCAATAAAGAAAATGGAGATGTGGCAACATCAAATACTGGTAAGTAACTGAGATGTTTCATGTTCCTTCAAATATTTATTTTCTTTGAAGAATTGAAATTCTTACACGATGAATTTGATTTCAGGCTTACTCATAGTGTTAACATTTAGTATTTTACAGTCACTGTGCAAGTGTATTATAGCAAATAGTAATACTTGTGCTTTGACTTAAATACATTTGATACATTTGAATTAAAAATCCAAGGAAGAAGGTTCGCTCACATATTGACTATCGGAGTTGAATCAAAACTTAGGCTTTTCACTCCTGCATTCTGGAACTTGACACAGGCAAAGATGAAAGCATTGAAAGATTGGCAAAGTAAGAAAAAGCCAATATTCAGAAAAACGTCATCCATTGCTCAGCCAGAATTTAAGGATGAGACTCATTGGATGAAATTCTGTAAAATTGAGTTAATAACTGTTGATAGTTTTCCTCTATTATCTATATGCTAGTATTCTATATAAGCCAAAAGCAGTATACTGGTCATTGGTTTGGATGAAAAAATGCACGTTTATTCTCAATTGAAACTCAGTCCAAAAATTAATGGTTTCTACTCCATTTTGCAGCACCAGAAATCCGACCAGTTTCAACAGTGTATAGAAATTAGCGAAACGAACATCTGAGGACTCTGGCACAGGAAATGTTATAAGGATAGAACATACAGTGAATAAATTTGGGAAAATGAAAGTAGTATATCTAAAATAGAGACTTCCATTGCATTAATTTGTGTATTTTCTAGTTTATATTGATGAAAAGAAAATACAAATGGCACTATTTTGCTTGAAAAAGAGCCCTGATTCATAGCTGATATTGGGAGTAACAGTTAAGAAAAAGGGATGAATTTCTAAGCAAATCCTTAAAAGTGAAGGGCTTGTAGATGATTTTGGGTATACAATTTTGGAATTAAAAATCACATACTTGATGAAAATTATAACAAAATCATGTAGATCTGTAAATATGAAAAGAATTCATGATTGCAATATTTAACATGTGATGGGGCATATGGTGAATAAATGTAGGAAGCTGAAAACTATATATCTAAAGAAGAGAGGCATCCATTGCAGGAGTTGGTGTATTTCCTAGTTTATATTAATGAAAGGAAAATATAAATGGCATTAATGTGCTGGAGAAAGTGCGATAATGCAAAGTTGATATTCAGAGTGACAGCTAAGAAAAAGGTGGAAAAATGAGTCAATTCATAAGAAAATCCTTGAGAGGGAAAAACTTGCAGGTGATTTTGGGCATACAACTTTGGAATTAGAAATCACATAGTTGATGAAAATTATAATAAAATCATGTAGATGTGTAAATATAAATGGAATTCAGGATTTCAATATTTCTCATGTAATAGAGCATACGATGTGTAACTTCAGGAAACTGAAAGCAGTATACCTAAAAATCATAGGCTTCCATTGCATTAACTGGTATATATTTTACAGTTTATATTAATGAAAAGAATATATAAATGTCACTAGTTTAACAGGGAAAGAGCCATAATGCAAAGGTGATAGTGAGAGCAACAATTAAGAAAAAGGTGGATTTAAAGGTAAATTAAGAAATAAATTGTTGAAAGCGAAAGGCTTTAAGGTGATTTTGGTTATAAGATGTGGAAAATATAATTCAAACAGTCATTGAATCCTATGTTAAATGCATCTAAAAGTGTAATTAAGGTAAGAACTCATCATTGTAGTATTTTGTATTTTATTTATTAGATTAATAAATTAATATCTCGAATTGATGCGTTACATTATGGAACGATCACAACATTGGAAAATGTTTTGTAAGATTGAATTAGTTAAAACAATTTTTTAGTTTTAATTCCTATATTCTTACAAAACGTTATAAGATCCCACATAAAACAAGCTTAACTCGTAAAAAAAGGACGGCAAGTACATAAGTCGTATCTAGCATGATTAATTTATAATAATATAAAATATTTTAATTAAAAAAAATAGTGAAATCCAAATGTTAGGCAAGTCTAAATTTTTACCATGGCGAAAATTGAAATTTGAAAAAAAGTAAATAGCAATACAAAAATTACTTGCCGGGCCCGTAATATCCATGTGTAAGTCGTTATCTTGCTATATAAGCGTTGCTTCTCGTAAGTTATAAATGTGGCTATTTAATACGAATGCATAGAACGGGCCCGGTAAGTAATTTTTGTATTGCTATTTACTTTTTACCAAATTTCAATTTTCGCCATGGTAAAAATTTATACTTGCCTAACATTTGGATTTCACTATTTTTTTTAATTAAAATATTTTATATTATTATACAGGGTGTTTCACGTAAGGCGCCCCAGCTCGAAATGAAGACTCAGAGCGCATGGTGGGGGCAGATGCATCTAATTGGCCGCGGAGGGAGAGAGAAAGAATAACGTGGAAAAGGATAGAGCTATCCTTTACTAGACGATACGCCTAGCGTATCGCTGCCCCTCCCTTCCCTGCTCACGCCAGTCATCTTTGGTCAACTTTTGTCCTCTTTTTTTCTCTCTCTCTCTCTCTCCAACCGCGGCCAATTAGATGCATCTGCCCCCACCATGCGCTCTAAGTCCTCTTTTCGAGCTGGGACGCTTTACGTGAAACACCCATTAACCCGTCAATGGACGCGTGGGGTGTCCAAAGCACCCCAAGAATAGAAATCTATCGGTAATTTAGCGAAAAATTTGTGCAGTCACTTACAAGTATTAGCGTTTAATTAATATAAATAATTTAAATCATGCAACTGCTATCGTATAGCAAGGGAACGTCACACAGATGATATTTATTGAAAAATCAATCTGAATTCGTAAATAATTTACGTCAAATAACGAAAAACAAATGGGGTGTCCGTGGCACCCCACGCGCTTATCTGCGTCAAAAAAAGCACGCGCCTATTGGCGGGTTAATCATGCTAGATACGACTTATGTACTTGCCGTCCTTTTTTTACAAGTGAAGCTTGTTTTTTGTGGGATCTCCTTTTCTACAATTTTATTTCAAAATGATAATTGCATTTTTAGCAATTTCATTATATCGGCGAAATGAAATGTTCTCAACAATATTTTAGCTGTATTTGTATATGTATAGCTACAGATAGGGGAATAGCGTAAATATGAGAGGAAAGCTTCGCAGTAAGTTTCGATGCTGGAGTGGGGGAAAATGTTAGCGTGAGCCGCGAAGGGGGAGGAACCCTAGCTTCCTTCCTAAAAATTTTTGCTTTTCGTCCACCTCAGAAACGCGGGACAATGATACGGCTCTATTTCTCAACCGATTTCAATGTTTTTGGGCTTGTTTGAATCGTTAGGTCTGGCACCTCGTCATAAAGAAGCCCGATTTTTCAATTTGTTTTGCGTTTAAATATTATTAATGCGAATTTTTAAACAATTTGATTTTTTTTCATTTTTTGGAAAATAAGGCTTTTTTATGACAAGGTGCGAGTCCTAACGGTTCCATCAAGCCCAAAATCATTAAAATCAGTCGAGAAATAACGCTGGACAATTCTCCCTCGTTTTTTGTTCGGTAATGTTGGCTACAGAGGGCTTGAGGGATCCCGTTAATGGCATTAAAAAATAGATATTTCAACGAAAATTGTCATATGTTGAAAACTATTTTATCTCAAAAATTGAAGTGGGCAGGGGAGAGGGGTGACCGATTTGGCAAATAATGCCCCATATATATTACTAATATATATATATATATATATAGACAGTAAAACATACCGATCACAAATAAGATGAGAGCGTTTTCCTCTAGTAAGCTGTCCATTTAGCAGTCTGGAAAGGTTCCTGATGCATATAAAATGTGCTGCTGCTCCTTGATGCTCGAGAAAAAAAGAAGATTAGCGTGTCTGGTCCTCTTGCATTTTGTTAATTGTAGAGGTGCTATGATTGTATTCTCATTCCTCTCAGTCTCTTCCACCATAGTAAAAATATTAATAGAGACATCATTATCTTCCTCAAATTTCGGAATCTGTTTTAATGTAGACGGAAACGTTATACTTCTAACGTCGAAAACAGTTGTAAAATGAGGATATGAAGATTTTCGTTGGGGATGAGTATTCGGTTTTGCCGGATAGAGTGCAGCCGTTACAGCCCATACAAAACATGTATTATCATCACTGTGTATGTTTATCACAGCCTGTTTATTCTTAATAGATTCTGGAAGCTCGACTGCACAACTTATATGCAGCGAGTTATAATAATTTATACTTATAATTAAATTCAGAATTTTTTCCAACGCCCATCCACTATCACGCTCTTGAAACTCACTCAATTCTTTTAGAATTTTGTCTATTATATTTGTATTGTACCAATCACTGAAACTATCAGTTTTGTATAAGACTGCATTGCGGGTTGAGATATGTTTAATATCACTAATCGCTTTACAAATAAATTGGCCGTTAAAGATGCAATTTATCTTAACTGCGTTCACGTTATTAAACACTTTTTCTGTGTAGGTCTGTACTAAGTCTTTTGCACCTGTTAGAAAATCACGTGGTTCTATATAATTATAATTTACAACCATTCCGCTACATATTCGAGATTTAAATGAAGACTCGAGATCTTTCCAAATAAGCTTTCCTGCTCCAATTGATTACTTATTTTTTGCCGCATGCAGAAGTAGACGTTGGATAGTTGTTATTTCAGCCAGATTTTTGTGTACTGTATCGGGAGCTGCAGAAGTAGAGTAGCTAGGATGGTTCTATGACCGGGTGACGAGGGGGTCGGGGTCCCGCGGGGGCAAGGGAAGTAGGGGAATTGCCCCCTCTCCTCGAGCGGTTGTGCGCATGCGCATCCTCCTACCCCGACGTTAAACTCGTAGGGTACACACGTGGGCCCCCCCCCCCCCCCCCCCCCCTCTTACGTTAAGCAGTGGACGCAGAGAAAGAGAGAAAGAGAGAGAGAGAGAGAGAGATTCCATCGATGATTGTCGGTATCGCTAACTACCGATAGTTGTCGCGTGTATCCCCCCTCTGACTCCTTTGGTGGGGGGGTACAAATGTGGCCTCCCCCTTTTACCTTAAATTCATTAAAGAGCGGTGCCCAAGCGAATGTTGACGCTCCTGGGATGAGAGTTGGGGGGTGCCCAACCGAGTCTTTACGCTCCTGGGTGCCCGCGCGACCGACTTCTTTTAAGGCGAATAGTGTAGACGCTTTGGAGAAAGAGAGAGAGAGAGAGAGAATACTCGTAGAGAGCGATCCAGTGATCGCTCCCCCATATTTTTTTTTTTTTTTTTTTTTTTCGTAAGTTAGAAAAAAGGGAATCTTTTTTTTTTTTTTAATTATAATTTATTGAAGTATTAAGGAACGCAGAATATTATTTTGTAAAGTGGATGGATGGAAAGGTATTGAAGAAACACAAATTTAAGTAAAAATATATTTATTGGTTTTATTTACAATTTTTAAAAGTTTTTCATACATTCGATAGTATGATGAATGTATTGTTTACAAATGGAACACCACTCTGGAAGTGTACAATTAATTTTTAGGTGACCATACTTTTCACAATTAGTACACCAATAATGTGGTGTTAAATCCATTTCAGGTTCCATTTGTGTAGCCTCTGTTTTTGCGAAAATAGGTTCCGTCTGCGTGCTACTATTTTTCACCTAGGACATATTTGAAAACTTTTTTTAATATTGTAATAACTACTTTACAAATCAAGTATACTTACAAAAATCACCTCCTCCTCCTCCTCCTTCTCTAAATCAATAGCTGCTAAAAAATAAAAGGAAAAAATATTAAATTTTTTTTTTTTTTTTTCGTATGTGTGTTGTAAGATTATTTCATGATTCTATGTATGGGTGGGTTTTCTTCTTTTAAAAATTAATAAAATAAGTACTTACAATGCATATTTCGCTGAAGCATCGCTTCATATTCTCGAAAATAGCGTTCATGAGAATCGTTAATTCTCCTAATATAATCCTGCATAGATTCTGCTGCAGTTTCCTCCTCTTCTGCACGA
Organism: Prorops nasuta; assembly: GCF_024137725.1. NCBI lineage: Eukaryota > Metazoa > Arthropoda > Insecta > Hymenoptera > Bethylidae > Prorops > Prorops nasuta. The sequence continues at coordinate 3,728,934 of NW_027116806.1, forward strand.
TTTATCGTCACAGAACACTTTTCACTTTCCATTTTTAATATTTTGCTCTTTCAACGTGTACTGCTGTAGGTTCGAGGACTGAATGAATCCTCTGAAGAAATCCCGTCGAGAGAGAGAGAGAGAGAGAGAGAGAGAGAGAGAGTCTTTATCGTTTGTTTTCAATATGAAATTACATTAGAAGTCCATTCTTTCTTTCTTAAAGGATACACTATACCCTCCCCGTATATAGAGATATCCATAGATATTTTTCCCTATTGTGTTATACTGTGATAAACCTATAGGTCAATCACAATGGAAATTTATCGCAAGTAAGAAAGAAAAAAAACAAAAATTACCCCTTCCAAACATTGCATACGCTTAATATATGATAATATCGTTCATATAAAAAGTCAGTCTGTTAAACGAGAGCTGCATAGTCGTACCACGCGTGCTTGAACTATTCAGAAAAAATAAGTTAGTGTGTGTTTGAACGCATTAAAAATAAACTTGATTCTTACATAAATAAAAAAAAGGTAAGGATTTTCTTTTTCATTCGATTAGTAAATGCATTATTTAATTGATTTTTTTTTTTTACTCTAATGAGACTAATTTTTTCATAGAGATAAAAATGAACTTCAATAAGATCAATGAATTGGGAAGTGTCATTCCAAAAAAATTCGTTAAATTAGATAGCTTAACGGAAAATGACGAATACGAAATATCTGAAGTTGAAATAATTAAGACAAAATATGGCATAAAAATTATTGTAAAGCTGCCAACAGCCGATTGGGTATTCCTGCCAGGGAGAATGGCAAAATTGGCGGAGGATACGGAGCAGTTGCAGCAGCTGCAAAAGGCTGCAACAGCCAAAAATTTAATAATGCTATACAAAGGAGGAAAATACCACAACGTGGAATTTAAGTGTAAAGTTTGATAGATATTTTGTATTAAAAATAAAAAATTAATTGATGCTTATAATTATTAATATTTATTTATTCCCTACGTTTAATCTCCCATAATGTAGAATTTAGGAATAAAACATTAAGAACTTTAAGAAAGTATTTTATTTATTTTTTTTTTTTTTTATAAACTTATATTTCTAACAATAATTTTTTAACTTACATTTCTAACAATATTCGTAAGAGGATTATATTGTACAATTTTATCGTGTATGATTAAACAATAGGCTGTAGTATTATCCGGAATGATTTCCATACACTCGATCTCGAGTTTAACGTCGACCGTGCCGGTTTTTATGGACTCGTTCTGATGCGAGCAGTCGATGACGAAGAGCGGCCCGTACGTCAAAAAGTCCGTATAGTCGAGCATGGGTCTCCCGAGTTTCTCACCAGCGTAATAGGAGGTGAAAAACTTTACATACATGTCGTAGAGGACGGAGTAGCGGGATTTCGTGAAATCAGTGTCGAGACGATCGTACGGATAGGATTCGGAATTCAGATAGAGTTTGACATCGAGGACTTTGCAATGATTAAATCTCAGCACATCCTCGTGCTGATTACTCTTCTTGTTCGTTCTGAACGCCAGAATGACGTATCGCGGCTTCTCCAATTGCGTGGACGCTTTCACGGACCACGTGTGTCGCTGCGACTTGGGCAGAAGGGGATACTCGTAAAGTTCCCAGGCGCGAAAAGCGAGTGACAGACTCTTGTCCTGCTCGACGATACCGAGAAATTGGAGTTTCGTAATTTCGTTCAGGGTCACATGGGGTATTCTCCATTGCACTCGTAGCAGCTTGATCGACGAATCGGTGATTTTCACCGCCGAGTAAATGGCGTTTGTATCGTCGCGCGCGCGAATGAGAACGAGCTCGTGACGCGCGTTAACGACGACTCGCCGATAATCCTCGCAGAATCCCAACAGTATTTTCAGGGGCACGCAAAAGCTGAAATTCTTAACAGCCTCCTCCTTTTTGAGCCGGTCTCTGGCCGTAGCGACGAACCATCCGGAATGACGTAGACTGGCGCTCTCCTCGGTGCTCAGGGAAACGAGATTCTTCAGAGTGCTGGTAATACCGACGTTTCTGCATCGGTCGATCTCGATACCGTTCAATTCATAACGAATCTCGTCGAAGAGGAAAGCCGCGGAATTGCAGTCGAGCGTAACTGTATCATCGTTGGTGGCGCTCGCGTCACGCGTACCCTCCACCAGCTGGCCCTCGACGTAGAGATAACTCTCGCACGGCAGTAGTATCAAATCTTGCTGCTGTATGGGAATGCGAATCTCGTCGCTGTTCGCCAACGAGGCGTTCGCATACGGATTGTAGGCATGCATCTCCATTTTCGTGATGCGATTGTCGTAGGTCAGCGGTGCGGTGACGTTCAAGGGATCTGCCATTGTTCCACTATGTACTACCTTCGCCCAATCTCTTCACGGTGAATCCCAATGATTGTAAAAATTCGATATTTCTTCTCGTTAGCAGGAAGCTCCTCTTGTCGCGATTTTCACTCCGAGCCGGTGTATTCGACTCCACGTAGGACGAACGACTAGCGAACGTTTCATCCAGTTTCACCGCTTTATAATCCTCGCTACTACTTTTGTAAATTAACATTTCTTAATGTGTAATCTTATGGTAATTTCTTCACGTCCAAAGTCTACGAGACGATCGTCCTGATCGAGGATACGTAACGTGAGACGGTCGATTACTCTGACGATGACCGGTAGATAAATGACGGTTTTCGGTGCCTCCGAGATTTTATAGCCCGGTGGTACGCTGGGAAAGAACTCGTGAATAATGTGTCGTGGTCTACCGTTGGTGTACGCACCACCCGCAATGTTGCACTCGATGCGTAGAATATTTGTTTTCACAATGTCCACGGTATCGTCGGATTCAGCCTGGACGTTCGGCTCGATCACGCGATTCGACGAGAAGCCCAGTAGCGAGCCAATGTTATTCGGTTTTCCAAAGTCAATCGAATATTTGCAGAATATTTCACTCTTCAGTGTATTGTTATTCGCTCGTAGAAGAATAACGCTGTCAATGTCGTCTTGAATTTCGTGTCTCGCAGAAATTTGAGACTGCAAATACTCATTTATCGCACTCAATTCGTAACAGCCTCTGGGTATCGTCAGTACCTTATCGTTGTCGTAGTAGAACTTATTATTCGTCTCGTCCACATTGGCTATCGAGTTGTACGTTTGCATGTCCACGAGACCGATCTCGTACCGATCGTCTTGCAGATTGATGGGGGGAAAGAAATCTGAATTTAATACTGATTTACGATCCGATAATGTCACGGTGAAAGACATTTTTTTTTTTTTCAAAGTATCTGTTCTCGCAGGAATTTCACGCACAACTGACCGCAATTGCTTTTATCGTACGATTGATATCGATCATGATTGTAGTAGATTGTAACGTTAGGGCCAAAGTAACGCACACATTCTTTCGGCGGTTTCAAATTTCCGAAGGAATCAAAGTATAGGACGATGTCGTTACGCTTGACGTAGGCTACCCAGTGGGTACCAGGACCGCATTGATCGTCGAGATTCACGATCGCGCACTCGTTGCACCGCGGCCCGTCTAGCGGCAGAGATGTGCGCATAAAGACTCCACGGAAGTATGGTATGCATCGGCAGATGAGTGCCAATTGTACGTTACTAGTAGGACCTGAATCCGGGAGAGCATCGCGACGACGACGACGAAATTTTCCCTCATTCATTTTCTTCCTCGACCGTTTTTTTGTTGTTTTTTTTTTGTTTTTTTTTCCACGGATACCCGCTCCGACGACTCGCTTGTACGGTTTCAGATAAAGACCTCGGCCTCTCTCGCGCGACGCTTCCATCGCGCGATTGTGACGTTGCATTTCCCGCAATCGTTCTCTCTCAGCTTTTGCACGGTTTACAGCACTCGCTATACCCGATGCTCCACCTGCCAATGCTCCGACTGCACCTAGTAGTGGAAGTATAGGTATTATACCACCCCGTTTCCTCGGCATTCGAATTCTTCTCTTCCTCGTAATACCAATTTTTTTCTTGTTGTTGTTCTTTTTTTTAGCCGCTACTGCTTTCTTCATCGCAACAATATTATTATTATGTAATCCCAAGCCAAGTTTACGCTTAGCATTCATCGATGCCCATACGGCTGCGGCGACCGCGCGTTCACCCAAGGTCGCGTCTCTTGCGTTAATACGTTCACGCGCTCTCCTCGCTAGCACTTTATCGGCCTGATGACGCTCCGGTAGATCCTCGTTGTGCCAATATGCTAAGTCGTGATCGAGGCAGGCCTCGTCCAGCGGATTTATACCACGATCGCCGCGCTCCAATCTTTCGCGAAGTCGAGTGCCGGGTCCGCAATAATTGTAACCGGGCACGTGCAGCTCAAATGGCAATTTTTTCAAGACTTTATTGAAGAACGATCCAGACATTTAGAGCAACTGCTTCTCTTGCTGACAAACGTAACAGTCTTTTATCCGTCTCGGTGGTCCGTCGTGGTGAGTGGTATCAGGTAGATTGTAGTGTTGCAAACAATATTGATATTGCTGCACATCCGAGTCCGCGCGAATGTGCCGAGGTAATCTTTCCCACACACTCGCGATACTGTCTGGAAAGTACTCGAGCAATACGATCTTCGGTATGTGTTCGAGCTGATGATTCGTCAAGTTATGCAGAGAATCGACGACGACTAGCATGAACGCCATCGTAATGGCAACTGACCGAATAGTTCCGTAATTCGCGAAATATAAATGAACGATACGGCTGTTCCCGAAGGTTAATAGCGAGGATGCATTTCGTGAAGCACGTGCCGACTATTCGCGTGACAAATTTGGATGCTCACAATGCTACCGCGCAAATAAAAAAAAAACGTCACGGATCGCTATTACCATCTACGATACGCTGCATAGTTTGCGGTCCGTCGAATTGCGGTAAGACAAACGTGCTGCTGAGCCTCATAGAGAGTCCGCACGGTGTGAGATTCGAGAACCTGTACGTCTACTCGAAATCGCTCCAGCAACCGAAGTATCGATATCTGGAGCAGCTTCTGCAGGAAACGGAGGAAATCGGTTACTTTCAATTTTCCAACAATTGCGAGGTTGTGAACGTCGCGGATGCAAAGCCGAATTCCATTTTCATATTCGACGATGTGGCCAACGACAAGCAGGACAATATAAGGGACTACTTTTGCATGGGTAGACATTCCAACATCGATTGTTTCTACCTCTGTCAGACTTATGCGAAAATACCGAAGCATCTGATACGAGATAACGCAAACTTGCTAATAATATTTAAGCAGGATGGAACTAATCTGAAGCATATTTTCAACGATCACGTCAACAGTGATATGTCGTATGAGAAATTTCTCACATTGTGTTCGACCTGTTGGAGTCGCGATTACGGTTTCTTAGTAATAGACAAGGATAGCTCTCTGAGGAACGGTCGTTATCGCAAAGGTTTCAACGAGTACGCCACGATCGAGTGAACGGTCTTGTCAGGCCGGTAAGGTTTCGACCTTGCCGGTAAGGTTTCGGCCTTGTGAATGTCGATAATCATGCCGGTAAGGTTTCATGATCACGGCCTTGAGTGTCAGTTTGATACTGGAGCGCAGGCTGTTCGGATCACCGTGTCAGGTCGGTTAAAACCCGTGTCGGTTCGGGGAGAATACAGCATCGCAACAGGTCGGTTAAAAACCGTTCAATTCGGGGGAAAGCTGTTTTATACAGCATCGCGATGGATGAAAAATCGCTTCTGAAGAGGATCGCCAAGACGAGCGAGGTCATTCGCGACAAGCATCGTGCCTTGAAATCGGAGAAGGCGATAATGGAGAGCAGTTTGAACGAGACATTCAAGCCGATAGTCGAACCATTGAAGAAACTCGTTTCGCAAACGGAGGATAACACAAATAATAATAATAATAGTTCGTTTGTCAAATACAACGATAAATTGAAGAGGGGAGCCTATTTCACATCGACACCGCATAAACGAGCAAAGAATCTTAGTAGTAGTAATATTAGTGAAACTATTACGAATCCATTGGATTTCGTGACCGACGACGACGACGACGAGTCTTCTATAACCGATCAACCGTCGCCCGATTCAAAAAAAAGTTTGCTAGAAAAATTAAATGTTGATGAAAAACAGGAACCAGGCTTGTTTCAACATGTCTTTCAACATATTCAATCACATCCGATCCCTGGCAAGTATATTAAATTACTTCTGACTGATAGGGATAACTTGATTGATCGTGCTTTTGGACCTCGTTATGAAGATGATCAACTGACGCTTGGTAAATGTAAATTTGAAATAAGTCATGAGGGAGATATTATTCTCGATAAGACGTTATACACCGGTACAATGGGTACTTATGAACTAATTTTCATGAGAGAACCCAATCGAGCCATTATAATCCGGTTTCTGCTTTGCGCGTAAAACTCATTTCAGTCGTAGTACGAGAGTTACCTCCGCGAGATCCATTAAACGTTACACCGCTTTTTGTCGAACGATGCTGCGTCGAGGTCTCGCGTGCATATATGTTATATATATACGCTGTTTCCTCCGTCGTGAATCTCGCTCCAGCTATTTTTTTTACAGCTACTTACCAGTTATAATATCATCGGTATACTCGTGAAACGCACGGTGAAATATGCCCATACGAAAAGAATGGCATGGCGGAGTGTTTGAATTATGCTCGGCTTCTGCTTGTAATGCGAGACGTGCTTATATACGTTTATATATATATATATATATATATATATACATATACATAGAGTATAACGGGATGCGATAAAATATGGCTGTCCACTCTTTCATTTTGACATAGTTATAGAACTCTTTGGGGTGCCATCAGAACTCTAGTTAAAAATCGACAATTAAAAAAAAAGCGAGGGAGCACGTGAGGATCGTGGAGTACGCGCGTGCCGGCCGGCAGTTGGTCGAGGAGGGGAAGGTGAAGAGGGGGGATTGACAAGAGATAAACCTCAATGGTGAAAACTCGCTTAACTTATCACGTGCCCAAAACTTTCACACAACCAAGCATTTCCTCTTTTTTCAAACGTGCAAATGTCAACTACAAATTTATCCCTTCATGCAACAAACGAGTGTTTGAATCCCTCTTATCTCTAGCTTCAACCAACGATAAAAACAAACTTTCATTAACGCGAGCAGTGTAAGAGTCGACGACCTGGCGCAATTCATCGCAAGTTTTGTCTTTCTCTAAGAGTTTCTTATTCAATTGCTTTATTTGAATCTCAAGTTTGTTGATAATTCCATTATATGCATTCAATTCATTCGCACCACTTTGCGTTAAATCTGCAATTGATTTCTCCAGCAATTTTTCTTTTTCTATATAATTTGATATTGTATTTTGAGATTCAACTAATTTTGCACGTAAATATTTTTCTTCATTTTTAGTAGAGTCGACGACCTGGCGCAATTCATCGCAAGTTTTGTCTTTCTCTAAGAGTTCCTTATTCAATTGCTTTATTTGAATCTCAAGTTTGTTGATAATTCCATTATATGCATTCAATTCATTCGCACCACTTTGCGTTAAATCTGCAATTGATTTCTCCAGCAATTTTTCTTTTTCTATATAATTTGATATTGTATTTTGAGATTCAACTAATTTTGCACGTAAATATTTTTCTTCATTTTTAGTAGAGTCGACGACCTGGCGCAATTCATCGCAAGTTTTGTCTTTCTCTGAGAGTTCCTTATTCAATTGCTTTATTTGAATCTCAAGTTTGTTGATAATTCCATTATATGCATTCAATTCATTCGCACCACTTTGCGTTAAATCTGCAATTGATTTCTCCAGCAATTTTTCTTTTTCTATATAATTTGATATTGTATTTTGAGATTCAACTAATTTTGCACGTAAATATTTTTCTTCATTTTTAGTAGAGTCGACGACCTGGCGCAATTCATCGCAAGTTTTGTCTTTCTCTAAGAGTTCCTTATTCAATTGCTTTATTTGAATCTCAAGTTTGTTGATAATTCCATTATATGCATTCAATTCATTCGCACCACTTTGCGTTAAATCTGCAATTGATTTCTCCAGCAATTTTTCTTTTTCTATATAATTTGATATTGTATTTTGAGATTCAACTAATTTTGCACGTAAATATTTTTCTTCATTTTTAGTAGAGTCGACGACCTGGCGCAATTCATCGCAAGTTTTGTCTTTCTCTGAGAGTTCCTTATTCAATTGCTTTATTTGAATCTCAAGTTTGTTGATAATTCCATTATATGCATTCAATTCATTCGCACCACTTTGCGTTAAATCTGCAATTGATTTCTCCAGCAATTTTTCTTTTTCTATATAATTTGATATTGTATTTTGAGATTCAACTAATTTTGCACGTAAATATTTTTCTTCACCTTTAGTAGAGTCGACGACCTGGCGCAATTCACCGCAAGTTTTGTCTTTCTCTAAGAGTTCCTTATTGAATTGCTTTATTTGAATCTCAAAATACAATATCAAATTATATAGAAAAAGAAAAATTGCTGGAGAAATCAATTGCAGATTTAACGCAAAGTGGTGCGAATGAATTGAATGCATATAATGGAATTATCAACAAACTTGAGATTCAAATAAAGCAATTGAATAAGGAACTCTTAGAGAAAGACAAAACTTGCGATGAATTGCGCCAGGTCGTCGACTCTACTAAAAATGAAGAAAAATATTTACGTGCAAAATTAGTTGAATCTCAAAATACAATATCAAATTATATAGAAAAAGAAAAATTGCTGGAGAAATCAATTGCAGATTTAACGCAAAGTGGTGCGAATGAATTGAATGCATATAATGGAATTATCAACAAACTTGAGATTCAAATAAAGCAATTGAATAAGAAACTCTTAGAGAAAGACAAAACTTGCGATGAATTGCGCCAGGTCGTCGACTCTTACACTGCTCGCGTTAATGAAAGTTTGTTTTTATCGTTGGTTGAAGCTAGAGATAAGAGGGATTCAAACACTCGTTTGTTGCATGAAGGGATAAATTTGTAGTTGACATTTGCACGTTTGAAAAAAGAGGAAATGCTTGGTTGTGTGAAAGTTTTGGGCACGTGATAAGTTAAGCGAGTTTTCACCATTGAGGTTTATCTCTTGTCAATCCCCCCTCTTCACCTTCCCCTCCTCGACCAACTGCCGGCCGGCACGCGCGTACTCCACGATCCTCACGTGCTCCCTCGCTTTTTTTTTAATTGTCGATTTTTAACTAGAGTTCTGATGGCACCCCAAAGAGTTCTATAACTATGTCAAAATGAAAGAGTGGACAGCCATATTTTATCGCATCCCGTTATACTCTATGTATATGTATATATATATATATATATATATATATAAACGTATATAAGCACGTCTCGCATTACAAGCAGAAGCCGAGCATAATTCAAACACTCCGCCATGCCATTCTTTTCGTATGGGCATATTTCACCGTGCGTTTCACGAGTATACCGATGATATTATAACTGGTAAGTAGCTGTAAAAAAAATAGCTGGAGCGAGATTCACGACGGAGGAAACAGCGTATATATATAACATATATGCACGCGAGACCTCGACGCAGCATCGTTCGACAAAAAGCGGTGTAACGTTTAATGGATCTCGCGGAGGTAACTCTCGTACTACGACTGAAATGAGTTTTACGCGCAAAGCAGAAACCGGATTATAATGGCTCGATTGGGTTCTCTCATGAAAATTAGTTCATAAGTACCCATTGTACCGGTGTATAACGTCTTATCGAGAATAATATCTCCCTCATGACTTATTTCAAATTTACATTTACCAAGCGTCAGTTGATCATCTTCATAACGAGGTCCAAAAGCACGATCAATCAAGTTATCCCTATCAGTCAGAAGTAATTTAATATACTTGCCAGGGATCGGATGTGATTGAATATGTTGAAAGACATGTTGAAACAAGCCTGGTTCCTGTTTTTCATCAACATTTAATTTTTCTAGCAAACTTTTTTTTGAATCGGGCGACGGTTGATCGGTTATAGAAGACTCGTCGTCGTCGTCGTCGGTCACGAAATCCAATGGATTCGTAATAGTTTCACTAATATTACTACTACTAAGATTCTTTGCTCGTTTATGCGGTGTCGATGTGAAATAGGCTCCCCTCTTCAATTTATCGTTGTATTTGACAAACGAACTATTATTATTATTATTTGTGTTATCCTCCGTTTGCGAAACGAGTTTCTTCAATGGTTCGACTATCGGCTTGAATGTCTCGTTCAAACTGCTCTCCATTATCGCCTTCTCCGATTTCAAGGCACGATGCTTGTCGCGAATGACCTCGCTCGTCTTGGCGATCCTCTTCAGAAGCGATTTTTCATCCATCGCGATGCTGTATAAAACAGCTTTCCCCCGAATTGAACGGTTTTTAACCGACCTGTTGCGATGCTGTATTCTCCCCGAACCGACACGGGTTTTAACCGACCTGACACGGTGATCCGAACAGCCTGCGCTCCAGTATCAAACTGACACTCAAGGCCGTGATCGTGAAACCTTACCGGCATGATTATCGACATTCACAAGGCCGAAACCTTACCGGCAAGGTCGAAACCTTACCGGCCTGACAAGACCGTTCACTCGATCGTGGCGTACTCGTTGAAACCTTTGCGATAACGACCGTTCCTCAGAGAGCTATCCTTGTCTATTACTAAGAAACCGTAATCGCGACTCCAACAGGTCGAACACAATGTGAGAAATTTCTCATACGACATATCACTGTTGACGTGATCGTTGAAAATATGCTTCAGATTAGTTCCATCCTGCTTAAATATTATTAGCAAGTTTGCGTTATCTCGTATCAGATGCTTCGGTATTTTCGCATAAGTCTGACAGAGGTAGAAACAATCGATGTTGGAATGTCTACCCATGCAAAAGTAGTCCCTTATATTGTCCTGCTTGTCGTTGGCCACATCGTCGAATATGAAAATGGAATTCGGCTTTGCATCCGCGACGTTCACAACCTCGCAATTGTTGGAAAATTGAAAGTAACCGATTTCCTCCGTTTCCTGCAGAAGCTGCTCCAGATATCGATACTTCGGTTGCTGGAGCGATTTCGAGTAGACGTACAGGTTCTCGAATCTCACACCGTGCGGACTCTCTATGAGGCTCAGCAGCACGTTTGTCTTACCGCAATTCGACGGACCGCAAACTATGCAGCGTATCGTAGATGGTAATAGCGATCCGTGACGTTTTTTTTTTATTTGCGCGGTAGCATTGTGAGCATCCAAATTTGTCACGCGAATAGTCGGCACGTGCTTCACGAAATGCATCCTCGCTATTAACCTTCGGGAACAGCCGTATCGTTCATTTATATTTCGCGAATTACGGAACTATTCGGTCAGTTGCCATTACGATGGCGTTCATGCTAGTCGTCGTCGATTCTCTGCATAACTTGACGAATCATCAGCTCGAACACATACCGAAGATCGTATTGCTCGAGTACTTTCCAGACAGTATCGCGAGTGTGTGGGAAAGATTACCTCGGCACATTCGCGCGGACTCGGATGTGCAGCAATATCAATATTGTTTGCAACACTACAATCTACCTGATACCACTCACCACGACGGACCACCGAGACGGATAAAAGACTGTTACGTTTGTCAGCAAGAGAAGCAGTTGCTCTAAATGTCTGGATCGTTCTTCAATAAAGTCTTGAAAAAATTGCCATTTGAGCTGCACGTGCCCGGTTACAATTATTGCGGACCCGGCACTCGACTTCGCGAAAGATTGGAGCGCGGCGATCGTGGTATAAATCCGCTGGACGAGGCCTGCCTCGATCACGACTTAGCATATTGGCACAACGAGGATCTACCGGAGCGTCATCAGGCCGATAAAGTGCTAGCGAGGAGAGCGCGTGAACGTATTAACGCAAGAGACGCGACCTTGGGTGAACGCGCGGTCGCCGCAGCCGTATGGGCATCGATGAATGCTAAGCGTAAACTTGGCTTGGGATTACATAATAATAATATTGTTGCGATGAAGAAAGCAGTAGCGGCTAAAAAAAAGAACAACAACAAGAAAAAAATTGGTATTACGAGGAAGAGAAGAATTCGAATGCCGAGGAAACGGGGTGGTATAATACCTATACTTCCACTACTAGGTGCAGTCGGAGCATTGGCAGGTGGAGCATCGGGTATAGCGAGTGCTGTAAACCGTGCAAAAGCTGAGAGAGAACGATTGCGGGAAATGCAACGTCACAATCGCGCGATGGAAGCGTCGCGCGAGAGAGGCCGAGGTCTTTATCTGAAACCGTACAAGCGAGTCGTCGGAGCGGGTATCCGTGGAAAAAAAAACAAAAAAAAAACAACAAAAAAACGGTCGAGGAAGAAAATGAATGAGGGAAAATTTCGTCGTCGTCGTCGCGATGCTCTCCCGGATTCAGGTCCTACTAGTAACGTACAATTGGCACTCATCTGCCGATGCATACCATACTTCCGTGGAGTCTTTATGCGCACATCTCTGCCGCTAGACGGGCCGCGGTGCAACGAGTGCGCGATCGTGAATCTCGACGATCAATGCGGTCCTGGTACCCACTGGGTAGCCTACGTCAAGCGTAACGACATCGTCCTATACTTTGATTCCTTCGGAAATTTGAAACCGCCGAAAGAATGTGTGCGTTACTTTGGCCCTAACGTTACAATCTACTACAATCATGATCGATATCAATCGTACGATAAAAGCAATTGCGGTCAGTTGTGCGTGAAATTCCTGCGAGAACAGATACTTTGAAAAAAAAAAAAATGTCTTTCACCGTGACATTATCGGATCGTAAATCAGTATTAAATTCAGATTTCTTTCCCCCCATCAATCTGCAAGACGATCGGTACGAGATCGGTCTCGTGGACATGCAAACGTACAACTCGATAGCCAATGTGGACGAGACGAATAATAAGTTCTACTACGACAACGATAAGGTACTGACGATACCCAGAGGCTGTTACGAATTGAGTGCGATAAATGAGTATTTGCAGTCTCAAATTTCTGCGAGACACGAAATTCAAGACGACATTGACAGCGTTATTCTTCTACGAGCGAATAACAATACACTGAAGAGTGAAATATTCTGCAAATATTCGATTGACTTTGGAAAACCGAATAACATTGGCTCGCTACTGGGCTTCTCGTCGAATCGCGTGATCGAGCCGAACGTCCAGGCTGAATCCGACGATACCGTGGACATTGTGAAAACAAATATTCTACGCATCGAGTGCAACATTGCGGGTGGTGCGTACACCAACGGTAGACCACGACACATTATTCACGAGTTCTTTCCCAGCGTACCACCGGGCTATAAAATCTCGGAGGCACCGAAAACCGTCATTTATCTACCGGTCATCGTCAGAGTAATCGACCGTCTCACGTTACGTATCCTCGATCAGGACGATCGTCTCGTAGACTTTGGACGTGAAGAAATTACCATAAGATTACACATTAAGAAATGTTAATTTACAAAAGTAGTAGCGAGGATTATAAAGCGGTGAAACTGGATGAAACGTTCGCTAGTCGTTCGTCCTACGTGGAGTCGAATACACCGGCTCGGAGTGAAAATCGCGACAAGAGGAGCTTCCTGCTAACGAGAAGAAATATCGAATTTTTACAATCATTGGGATTCACCGTGAAGAGATTGGGCGAAGGTAGTACATAGTGGAACAATGGCAGATCCCTTGAACGTCACCGCACCGCTGACCTACGACAATCGCATCACGAAAATGGAGATGCATGCCTACAATCCGTATGCGAACGCCTCGTTGGCGAACAGCGACGAGATTCGCATTCCCATACAGCAGCAAGATTTGATACTACTGCCGTGCGAGAGTTATCTCTACGTCGAGGGCCAGCTGGTGGAGGGTACGCGTGACGCGAGCGCCACCAACGATGATACAGTTACGCTCGACTGCAATTCCGCGGCTTTCCTCTTCGACGAGATTCGTTATGAATTGAACGGTATCGAGATCGACCGATGCAGAAACGTCGGTATTACCAGCACTCTGAAGAATCTCGTTTCCCTGAGCACCGAGGAGAGCGCCAGTCTACGTCATTCCGGATGGTTCGTCGCTACGGCCAGAGACCGGCTCAAAAAGGAGGAGGCTGTTAAGAATTTCAGCTTTTGCGTGCCCCTGAAAATACTGTTGGGATTCTGCGAGGATTATCGGCGAGTCGTCGTTAACGCGCGTCACGAGCTCGTTCTCATTCGCGCGCGCGACGATACAAACGCCATTTACTCGGCGGTGAAAATCACCGATTCGTCGATCAAGCTGCTACGAGTGCAATGGAGAATACCCCATGTGACCCTGAACGAAATTACGAAACTCCAATTTCTCGGTATCGTCGAGCAGGACAAGAGTCTGTCACTCGCTTTTCGCGCCTGGGAACTTTACGAGTATCCCCTTCTGCCCAAGTCGCAGCGACACACGTGGTCCGTGAAAGCGTCCACGCAATTGGAGAAGCCGCGATACGTCATTCTGGCGTTCAGAACGAACAAGAAGAGTAATCAGCACGAGGATGTGCTGAGATTTAATCATTGCAAAGTCCTCGATGTCAAACTCTATCTGAATTCCGAATCCTATCCGTACGATCGTCTCGACACTGATTTCACGAAATCCCGCTACTCCGTCCTCTACGACATGTATGTAAAGTTTTTCACCTCCTATTACGCTGGTGAGAAACTCGGGAGACCCATGCTCGACTATACGGACTTTTTGACGTACGGGCCGCTCTTCGTCATCGACTGCTCGCATCAGAACGAGTCCATAAAAACCGGCACGGTCGACGTTAAACTCGAGATCGAGTGTATGGAAATCATTCCGGATAATACTACAGCCTATTGTTTAATCATACACGATAAAATTGTACAATATAATCCTCTTACGAATATTGTTAGAAATGTAAGTTAAAAAATTATTGTTAGAAATATAAGTTTATAAAAAAATAAATAAAATACTTTCTTAAAGTTCTTAATGTTTTATTCCTAAATTCTACATTATGGGAGATTAAACGTAGGGAATAAATAAATATTAATAATTATAAGCATCAATTAATTTTTTATTTTTAATACAAAATATCTATCAAACTTTACACTTAAATTCCACGTTGTGGTATTTTCCTCCTTTGTATAGCATTATTAAATTTTTGGCTGTTGCAGCCTTTTGCAGCTGCTGCAACTGCTCCGTATCCTCCGCCAATTTTGCCATTCTCCCTGGCAGGAATACCCAATCGGCTGTTGGCAGCTTTACAATAATTTTTATGCCATATTTTGTCTTAATTATTTCAACTTCAGATATTTCGTATTCGTCATTTTCCGTTAAGCTATCTAATTTAACGAATTTTTTTGGAATGACACTTCCCAATTCATTGATCTTATTGAAGTTCATTTTTATCTCTATGAAAAAATTAGTCTCATTAGAGTAAAAAAAAAAAATCAATTAAATAATGCATTTACTAATCGAATGAAAAAGAAAATCCTTACCTTTTTTTTATTTATGTAAGAATCAAGTTTATTTTTAATGCGTTCAAACACACACAAACTTATTTTTTCTGAATAGTTCAAGCACGCGTGGTACGACTATGCAGCTCTCGTTTAACAGACTGACTTTTTATATGAACGATATTATCATATATTAAGCGTATGCAATGTTTGGAAGGGGTAATTTTTGTTTTTTTTCTTTCTTACTTGCGATAAATTTCCATTGTGATTGACCTATAGGTTTATCACAGTATAACACAATAGGGAAAAATATCTATGGATATCTCTATATACGGGGAGGGTATAGTGTATCCTTTAAGAAAGAAAGAATGGACTCCTAATGTAATTTCATATTGAAAACAAACGATAAAGACTCTCTCTCTCTCTCTCTCTCTCTCTCTCTCGACGGGATTTCTTCAGAGGATTCATTCAGTCCTCGAACCTACAGCAGTACACGTTGAAAGAGCAAAATATTAAAAATGGAAAGTGAAAAGTGTTCTGTGACGATAAATCGTGCAGAAGAGGAGGAAACTGCAGCAGAATCTATGCAGGATTATATTAGGAGAATTAACGATTCTCATGAACGCTATTTTCGAGAATATGAAGCGATGCTTCAGCGAAATATGCATTGTAAGTACTTATTTTATTAATTTTTAAAAGAAGAAAACCCACCCATACATAGAATCATGAAATAATCTTACAACACACATACGAAAAAAAAAAAAAAAATTTAATTTTTTTTCCTTTTATTTTTTAGCAGCTATTGATTTAGAGAAGGAGGAGGAGGAGGAGGTGATTTTTGTAAGTATACTTGATTTGTAAAGTAGTTATTACAATATTAAAAAAAGTTTTCAAATATGTCCTAGGTGAAAAATAGTAGCACGCAGACGGAACCTATTTTCGCAAAAACAGAGGCTACACAAATGGAACCTGAAATGGATTTAACACCACATTATTGGTGTACTAATTGTGAAAAGTATGGTCACCTAAAAATTAATTGTACACTTCCAGAGTGGTGTTCCATTTGTAAACAATACATTCATCATACTATCGAATGTATGAAAAACTTTTAAAAATTGTAAATAAAACCAATAAATATATTTTTACTTAAATTTGTGTTTCTTCAATACCTTTCCATCCATCCACTTTACAAAATAATATTCTGCGTTCCTTAATACTTCAATAAATTATAATTAAAAAAAAAAAAAAAGTCCCTTTTTTCTATCTTACGAAAAAAAAAAAAAAAAAAAAAAAAATATGGGGGAGCGATCACTGGATCGCTCTCTACGAGTATTCTCTCTCTCTCTCTCTCTTTCTCCAAAGCGTCTACACTATTCGCCTTAAAAGAAGTCAGTCGCGCGGGCACCCAGGAGCGTAAAGACTCGGTTGGGCACCCCCCAACTCTCATCCCAGGAGCGTCAAGATTCGCTTGGGCACCGCTCTTTAAGGAATTTAAGGTAAAAGGGGGAGGCCACATTTGTACCCCCCCACCAAAGGAGTCAGAGGGGGGATACACGCGACAACTATCGGTAGTTAGCGATACCGACAATCATCGATGGAATCTCTCTCTCTCTCTCTCTCTTTCTCTCTTTCTCTGCGTCCACTGCTTAACGTAAGAGGGGGGGGGGGGGCCCACGTGTGTACCCTACGAGTTTAACGTCGGGGGAGGAGGATGCGCATGCGCACAACCGCTCGAGGAGAGGGGGCAATTCCCCTACTTCCCTTGCCCCCGCGGGACCCCGACCCCCTCGTCACCCGGTCATAGAACCATCCTAGCTACTCTACTTGCAGATCTATTAGCATCTCTTAAACTTCGAATATAATCACGACACTTGCGTACCCACTCATGATAACTATGCTGATTTCCTAAATCAGGACTCTTGAGAACATGATTCAAACAATAACTCTCATCCTTAGCTGCTCTAAGTAGAAGACACTGTATTTGTGCAATTTTTGCAAAATTTTTCTGCAGCGTGCCTATAGGTGCGTTGCGATTAGAGATTCTGAGTTTATGAATGTATTCACGACACTCGCGTACCCACTCGCGATATTCTTCTTGCGTTTTCAAAACTCTATTTCGTAGAGACATCTTTTGTTCTTTTCTTCGAGAGGACTAATCAGGAACTGAGGAAAAGTGGGTGGGAAACTGAGCTTGTAACGTAGGGGTCTGTTCCCTGTAGTTCCAACCCCAGTATAGGTTATTTTAGTAATAAGTAGAATAGTTAGAAATAAGAAATTATAAGAAAAGTGTTGAATTAGCTGTTTCGACACCGGGACTTCCGGTCACTTGGCGGGGCACGAAGCTCGAGATCGTTGCTCAATGCTGACACCCAAAATTCCCGGCTGGGTGCGTAATGTTCGGACGACGATCAACGACCCGACCTAGTGAGATGTAGGCTGGAAGGTGTTGCGAGACACAGGAGGTCTTGCACCACCTCCCCCAAAATTTTCGCATTTATAATCAGCTCCGACCGACCAAAAGTTAGTTATCCTGTGCATCTCACTGCCGCGAGTCGCGTCCGAACATTACAGAGCAGATAGCTCAACACTTCTCTTCGCCCGGCCAACGAAGTGCTGATAGTTTAAGTATTAAATTAATTGTAACTCGCATCAACGCGACTTTAGAAATAAAACAACTACGATTTAAACCGACAATCTTTTACGACGACTACCGCAACCATACAACCTGCCCAATCTTACAACGACCACAGCCGTCCAGAAATTAGCCTACATCTTACGACAACCACTGCCACTATACAACAAGCTGAACCGTAAGACCAAGCCGAAATACCATTGCCAGTCAGACAAATCTGAGCTCAAACGAAGAGACATTTTCTCTTCTATTTAAATTACCACGAATCCCGCTGACCTTGTCGATCTTTCGCCGCTCGAAGACCGACGTTTCGATTGTATCGTCGGCTCTGTTAACGCAATTCAGCAGTGTCTCTCCTGACCCAATTATATTTGGGAGCCATTTGAGCCACGCCGCTTTGCTGACATAGCGTCTAACGTAACAAGCTCTTCAGATAAAGGATCTCTGAAACACTTCAGGGGGTAAGAGAACATTGAGGACAGGTAATGACATGTTAGAAAATAGATGCAAGCGTTTTTCAGTTATACATATATTTCAGATTTTTGCTCATACATATATTTCATATAATAGACATTTTTTAAGACACATACATCTTCATGATTCAAACATGCTGGAAGATGTGAATTATGCAAGCTATCTTCTAAATCAAAATCTCCCCACATAAAATTATCTACATTAGTTATTTCTAAATTACAAATATCTCTTAACCAATTTGTATTTTCAATTCCTTTCACAAAAATCTCATCATCATCATAAATATACTTCCTTATAATATCTTTATATTTATAGTAGGCTGAGTAGCCATCCGCCCAATTTAAGCCGTGATAATTTAGAAAGGACCAGCTAAAAAGAAACATTATATTAAACAAAAATAATATATATTTTTTCTTTTTCATATACTTACTCTGACCGCTTTCGCTCCTCTTCACTTAGCCACGAATATGAATAGGGCGGTGAAAATAAAATATGGAACACTTTTTGTTCTTGTACAACAGCAAATTCTTTGATTATAAATGACCTATTCGTCAAACGGAATCCTTGAAAATCAACGAACGTTGGTGCCATTATGCCTACGTTTTTTATACTAAAATAATTCTATTTAAATATGCATGTTTCATGACAATTTCTCCCTCTCTTCAAGCTAATTGTTCTTCATCCCTCCTACTATCCTCACCATAGGTCAAAACTATCTCCCACTATACGTAGCATAGGTCATGAATATTCTCTTGAGGACCAATGATGTTTCCGTTCTTCCAAGAATGGCAGGTCAGTCATTTCCCCACCGTAGGACAAAAGTATTGTCAACCCTTAAAGCATCTTAGAATTACCGCCCACTACATGTAGCATAGGGCAGAAAATATTCTCTCTTAGAGCCAATGACGTTTCCGTTCTTCTAAGAGTAGTATAGGCATCTTCCTACCGTAGATTAAAAATTGTTGACACCTCCCTAACAGTGCTTAAAAGCTCGAAGAAATCATAGGACAGGCATCAGTATTGCTTGAACGTTTGCTTCGTACGACAAATAACATTCCATTTTAAAAATGTCAATTGATTTTGACGGGTTTATGATAAACAGAAAGTTTGTGTATAAAGAAGTGGCAATTAAATACTTAACTACGGCAAATACGAAATACGGTACATTTCCTGTTCGTGAGCCGTATAAAAGTTTATCAATTAAGGACCAAAAAAGCGTAAATTTCGTCTTCAAAAATATTCACGGGATAAGATATTGCAACACAGGACATGAACATTATAATCAAGAAGATATTTAAAAATTTGTGAATAGCATAAAATTGGATTGTGAATACCCCCTAGTAGCGTATAAAGGGGGACATGTAGAACGGGATGTTCTATATTACTTGGATATCCCAAATATAAATTTGGAAAGGTTTGGTTGTCCAAAATTTGATAATTTGATAGCCACTATAAAACCTTGCAACACCCCGTGTAAACTACACGTAAAAATGTTTACCGATCATACGAAAAAGCCTATACATTGTGTATATCAAGAGGTAAACGTTTTCGCACAATGGGTACAGCAACAAATAGATGTGAGTATCAAATGTTAAACTTACAATTAGTAAAATATTAACTGGATTTCTCTGTTTCAGATGATTGAATAAAATATATATTGATATAAGTTTAATTATTAGTTTAATTGTAAACATTTAATTTTATATATTTGTATAAATTTATGTATATTTGCTTCATTTTTGTGTATCCGAACAATTATAAGTTTCTATCATTTACATAAATTTAATTTATATTTGTTTAATTATAAGTTTAATTGTAAAAACATTTTATATATTTGTATATATAAATAAATTCCATCTGGCAGGCACATGCAACTCTTCTACCAATTGTTTCTTCTCCTCACTTCCCATGAATATTCCACTACGTATTATGTTTACACTAGCTCATCAATCACTGGCGATAATATAAGTTTCTTTAAAGCATAATTCCAATCATTTTCTCTTTTCTTCTCATTGGCAGTCGTGATTTCCTCTTTTTGGTGCTCATTAGAGATATAATTTGCAACAATTTTCAATCTACCATACATATCTTTCCGTAATGCCTCAACTTTTCGATCCAATTTATTTTCAATATAATCGACTTTATCATTCAATTGATTAATTCTTTCACTAATATCATTAATTTTTTCATCAATTTCATCAGTTTTTTTCAACACAGTTGTAACTTTTTCCTGAAGGCGGTTACATTTTAGGTAATAGTGAGTTAGCTTTTCACTGTATTCAAACAATTCCCTCATTAAGCTATCACGTACAGTCATCGAAATACGTAACAGAGCAGCCATATTCACAGCACTTGTCTCATCAGTAACATCACATTCTAAGTTTGAAATTATTTTCTTCTTGGCATTAAATGCATTCCTTCTTTTATCAAACTTTAACGTATCATTGTCAATTTGGTGGGAATAATTTCTCACTTTACTTGTATTGAAACCAGATCCAAATTTATTTATCGACATAGTGAAGTAGTACGTTGAACTGAGAAAATCTTGAAACTGCACACAATCTCTTTTATAAGATACCTAGGTTTAGTAAGAGCTAGGACTAAATAAGTTGTCCTAGCAAAAAATGTTAATATTCATGAAATTGATGTTAAATTGTTATTCTCCCACATAGGGGAGACTATTAAAATTATATCCTTCCATTTAAAGGATATTTTGTAATGCGCTGCATAGGTTTAGTTAAAAAACCATGCAAAGTTATAATTCCATGCTCGATGGAAAGTTAATTCCTTGCACGATATCAGCAACTTATCACAATAGCTATCTACAATTTAACTAACGAGAAAAGGGGAGATTGCGGTAGCCACCTAGCGGCAATTACTGGTACTATCAATTAAATTGAACTAGTTCACCCGTGTGTGTAATTACGTAATATTAAAATACCATTAGCGCGAAAGAAGATTAAGGAAGGCAGTCACCTAGCAGTGACTACTGGAACTAGCAATTAACTCAAGCTAGTTTATCTGTGTAGCAGAGTCGGAAATAGTTAGGCTACGTAAGGTAACTAACCATCGACTTCGAAGGGTGAAAAAACCTTCCCTCAACTAGGGTCCCCGTAGGATAACTAACCAACGGTACCATAGGGTGAAAAATACCCCCTCCCTAACCAAACTCGATCCCACTATAAGACCCTTTCCTTCCTCATCCCCACCACTACCATACTAAGAGAGTCTTATCTCCACCCATCCCCCTTCCACACCACAAAACAGCTTCCCCCACTCCCTGTCATCGGAACCGCATTGCTACACTACTGGCGCGCGAGGTGTCAGCGCGGTAAGGAGAGGGGATGGGACTCGCTGCCTGGCGCTCACGGCGCGGCGCGGTAACGGGAAGGAATTGGATGGTCGCTCAGCGGGGAGACTGGGTAAGGGGACGGTAGGAGCGTCGCGTAAACAACCGCGCTCGGCAGGAAGGTTAAAGAGAGAGGGCATTATAGGCATTCGGGCATGGGAGCGTAAAGGATAGGGCAATAACAGTTTTCTAGCTCATGTGGGAGCAGGGAATCGGTCTTATAAGCTACTAATAAAATTTACCATTGGGAATATAATATTTTATCCTAAATAAACTACAACCTAGAAACATTCGCCCAATTCTCAATCATACCATTCCCCAAAAACATTTACTCTCCTTCCGTGGATGGCAATTACAATATCCCTTAAGCGGGTAACTATATTACCATCATACGGAAGGTTCATCTATGCTCACTCACTCACTCACAAGCATACTCAAGGGGACGGGAGGCGCTAAGGGGGAGGAAGGAGAACCAAAAGAATTATGTATTTCTGTAACGTGCTTCTACCACGTTACAATATATATATATATATATACACTGAGAAAAAAATATAGTGTTATCAAATGAAACGTAGTTGGCTCAACTATGCCGTGAGGTTAAATACGGCGAATGAAATAAGGGTTTTGCTTCAACCACCAGATATAGTTGAGAGGTTTCGTTGTCTCAACTACGCGAATAAATTAATATAATAAATTCCGTATTAACAGGTATGTTTTAAAAGTGTTGTAACATGGTTAAAGTAATTTCCTATTACTTCATAAATAATTAATTCAAATACTAGGAAGATTATTAATTTAATTAAAAATGAGCTTCTTATGATATAAATGAAATGTAGGATATATAAAAATAATTACTTTGAAAGAATAGATAAAAATGTTTAATTGCAGTAATGAAATATAACTTTGAACCAAATAAATTTATCATTATATAAATTTTTTTTCACACACACACAGCAAAAAACATACGTAATATTAGTAACTCTGTATGAAATTCTCTCTCTCTTTCTATATTTTGTACTTCATATTATTTTAAATTTGTATAGATTTTCACATACACGTGTAGATTAACATATATTGTCATTGGTATGAAAGGTCCTATAATATCACAGTAGCATGTATATATATATTTTTATTTGATTTATAAGTGTATATATATAATCACAACTTACCTTCTAACTGAACTATATACTTTTTCCTTGTGAAAAAACCACAACCTTTGACGGGATTCGAACCTAGGATCCTGTGGTTACTAGTCCTACATTTAACCCACTCGGTTATTTGCTCCTTAATAAAGTATAAGCTTAGAATTGAATTTACTTATAATTAATATTGTATACGTATTACGATGATAATATAGGACGAGATTAATTGAGCACTCCTTAAATCAGGTAAAGACAATAGTTTGCAAATAAAGAAAAATTCATTTTATTTAAATTTAATTTATTATAATCTTCTTTAATAATTGTTATTATTTAACAAATAATATAATTTTTATTTGAAACTAAATACACATCTTTAGGCTTCTTAAAAACTAAATTCTTATACATTATATAATTCCATTCTGTTGTTAATTCAACTTCAAACGCATGAAAGTGTTCCTTAAATTCTATAGTTTTCATTATTAAATATATGAACATGATATCATCACAATTATTTAAGAGAATATATTTAATTTGTCCAAATTTATCCTTTTCTATTTCACTAACACTAAGCACCATTTCATCTTCATATTTAATACCATCTAATTTTATCCATGGAGTATTATTAAATTCATCAATTAAAATAGAATCTGGTAAACTATGTTTGAAAGCATCAAAGTAACGAAGACTGTTTAAATTAATTGTATTTAATGGTCCAATTAATAATCGTTTTTCAAATCCTGTTTGACATAGAAACTTCTCTGTTAGCATTATTTGATTTTTTAATGCCAAACTGTAACAAATATTTACACGGGATCTGATTACAGAAGAATGTTCTTTCATAATTTTATGCTTAGCTTCATATCTAATACAGGATAATGGCCAAAGAGGTCCTATTTTACGAATGATACTTGGGTAATGTAAGAGAAAATGGAACTTAGGCTTTAAATTGACGGAGAAAAAATTTTTAAATGTTTCCAAATGAATACTAATTAATCTCTCTAGCTCTTCAATACCTGCTTCATCGATACAATCATTCAATAAAATACACATTATACATCGTAGCTGCATAAATATTTTCCAAGCTTGATTATCATCAGGGACTGTATCACCGATAATGAAACTTAACAAATAAAGCAAATTATGCATTTCTGAAGAAGAACAAATATAATAACTATTTGAAAGATGAGTTTTCGTAAATTGAGGAATAAACTTATTTGTTATAGTTAATCCAAAACAAAAGAATTTTAACTTTTCATTAAACTTTTCCAATGAAAATAATTTATTAATATTAATAAGATAGTTTAAAATTAAAGGTATTTCATATCGACAAATTCCCTCTAGGCAATCATGCATAATGTCACAATATAGATTATCCATAACATGAAAACAGGATAAACTATTAAACAAACAATCTTCTTTTACACCAGCTGTTAAATGTTCCACATCATGTGTATAATTTTGGAGATTACGAAGTTTTGTCTTATTTTCTTTAACCTGTATCTGCATTATGTCTTTATGCTCGCGACAAAATCTACAGTAAAAATTAGAGTTAAAACTTTCATGGAAACCTAATATAGAGTGAAGTCCCAGATTATCTCCGCATATTAACGCCGTAGCAAAAAATATTTGCTTAGTCCCACTTTTAGTTTCTATAGCAATTCCTTTTTCTTCCAAAAATTTTAACTCATTTACTACCGGTTTAAATACATTTATCAGAACATCTTTTCTATCTATAACTCTACAGGGCGTTTTTCTAACGGCGGCATATAGGAGATTCGTGTTAGTTGACTGTAGCACTCAGTTTGATCGAATCCTAAAGCATTGATTGGTCAGTTTCGCGTAGTGCCAACCTACAATTAGTTGTCGCCAACACAGTAATAACATAACTGAGACGAGCCACCATTTTGGTGTGTAATAATTTCACACGTGTGTTTCGCAAGTAGAAAGATGATAGAATGAAAGAAATGTCAAAAGGAAATGTCAAAAATAGTAAGGTTAATGACGATCAAAATGAAAAGGTGAGAATAATATGAAAATAAATATTGTACACATAATTAAATAACGATGTTTAAATATTAAATGTTATGTTGTTTATATTCACATTAGATTCGGTGGATAAAGCAACAAGAAATAACGTATAGGTTATCTTAAGATGTAGTGAAGGTGGAGGATTTTAAGGATTTCAAGAGGTATAAAATTATAATGAAATATTTTTAATAAATACCAAATTTATTTAATTTTCGTTTTTACTTTTTTGTAAAATACTTCTTTCCTTCGCAGATCATGGACCATATAGTTAAACTGGAATAGTCGCAGCTTGAGAGTGCTTATACTATGTACGATAGATAAGACATTTGAAGTTCCAACAATGTACGTAATAAGTGTAGCATATGCCTAGCTGCTTGATAGATATCATTAGATTCAGACAAATGGAGGAAGCTGTGAAGGCGTGAACTTTCTACTGCTCGTGGACAGAAAGGATCAAACAAACATATCCAGATGAGTAATTTTTCAGTACAAAATAGATGTGAAATGCTATGAGGTAGATTCTTTGTGGTTTGTTTTTTATTATAGGTACTTATAATATTGGACAAATTTAAGAAACGACGTCATGAATGTGCAGCTTGGATTAATAAAATATATAAGTATCGATGGAAATTGACCAGTGGAATATAGGAATAGATTAGTCTGAAAATTGGTTTAAAAATTACAGAAAAAATGTCTCGCAATCTCAATATAAATTATAGGTAAGAGCACCAAAATACCTGCACTTTAACTAATAATAATAATCAATATATAGGTAAAAAAATACAAATAATATGTATTCTTAAATAGGTATTGTTAAAGCTAGAATGTTTGGTCATCACATATTTTTTCATCGATTGAAGACAGTTTGGGACTTACATACATTTTCTAATGTAATTATTTTTTATGAAAATGTCTTTGCCATGATTTTGAAGCTTAGGTCAACAGGACTGCATACCTCTGTTGATTAGGATATAAATCTAAATATGCCAATCGCAACTATCTTGCCTGAAGTTCTGGGCCACATATTTTGGTAAAAATGAAAAATATTTTAAGGAAGGATGAACGTCGAGGGTTATTATGAAGATAAGATGAATTTATTAATATCATTGCAAACTAATCTTTTTCAAATAGAATAAGTGACTAATTTGTTTCTATTTCAGGCTGTGAAATTGAGAGGACAATTTGTAGAGCATCAGATCCATTAGAAATTTATTCAATTTCACAACATGCTGAGGAACTTTGATCGCGTTTCAATCTATTATAGTATAATCGATTGAAATGGTTAAAGATATTACTACGACGAATAATAGTTAAAACCTAAAAAAAATGGTTAATTGGAGCATTGTTTTTGTAATTTCTAGTTTAATTAGCAGTATATAATCGCATTAAATCCTGTAATAGTAATGTTAGTAGATATTTCTGCATATATTATTTGTACGAAATATTTTTGAAATTACTGTATGCAATTATTGCCTTCTTCGTTTAATTTGGAGAGCGCGAGAAATATAATGATGAAATTATCGAATATTTACATTTTAGTTTATATAATATCGATGTTATTTGGATATTGAGATGAAATATATGAGAATTTTTAAAATGTGCAATGTATCCTACGAATATTTGAATTTCAAAGAGGTCTTAGTTATATTAACACTTTATGTAATAAAAATTAGCTCATATTTTTTAGTTGTAGGAAACTAATTATTAATGCTATTATTGGAAGTTTGGATAATTCCTTAATTAATAAAAATTATATTTTACAATTTAAACATCTTTTATTCTAAATAAAATTTGATATTAATGTCAACGCTTACAAATTATAATACATATATATTTCAAAAATATATTTTAATTATAAATAGAGCTCAAAATGACCTCCACCAACTGCATAACACATCTCTATTCGTTTACTGAAGCTGTTCAATACGTTTTGCAGGTGCTGAGGTGTTAATCTCTCGCATTCTCCAATTATTAAATCTCGTAGATCTTCCAGGCTTTCGATCTCCATTCCATTGTAGATCCTATTTTTGATATGCCCCCAGATCCCAAAGTCGAGAGGAGCAAGATCGGGCGATCTTGGGGGCCACTCAATAGGGCCGTATTTCCCAATCCACCTTCCAGGATATTTGGCATGCAAATACTCGACCACAAATCTTGCCGTGTGCGGTGGAGCCCCATCTTGCTGAAATACTATGCGTCCCTAAAACATGTACCAAGATTATTTTTCAAATTAACTTTCTATATATTTCATAATTGTTTTTAAAGATTATTGAAAAGTTACATTATCAGCAGCCACTCTTTGAACTCTTGACTGAACATCATTCATCAGCAGATTTAAATACTTTTCGGCATTTAAATTGCCGTCGATAAATATTGGCCCGATGACATTTTCTCCCCATATTCCCAACCAGACATTTAGCTTCTCCTGATATTGGGTGTGAGATTCTATGGATTCGCGTGGGTTATCTTTTGACCAAAATCGAGTATTTTGCTTATTTGGCGAGTGTGTTAAGACGAACGTCGATTCGTCGGTAAATAAAATATTATTTAGGAGAGCTCCATCATCATCTATTTTATCCATCATTATTTTGCAAAACTGTAGTCTTTTTTCATAGTCCACTTCTTTGAGTTGTTGGCAGGTGTTGATTTTATATGCATAAAATTTGGCTTTTTTCAATATTCCGTGGACCGTTGATTTTGAGATACCATGCTGCCTACTGATGTCCATCAGCGATTGTCTTGCGTTACTCTCGGCGCAAGTTATGACAGCTTCTTTAATATTTTGTTGTACAGCCCTATTTGGACGATTTTTTTTTAATATGGCTTGCGTCTAAACATCCGGTAGCCTCGAATTTTTTTATCAGACGGAAAACCGAACTGGTAGAGGGGTGGGGGGAATCATTATATTCTCTTGTAAATAATTCTATAATTTTTTTTATAGAGTTACCGCTGTAGTACCATTTTACTATCTGTATTTTTTGTTTGGTATCCATTTTTAATTAAACTGAAACAATTAATACAACGTTCTGTAATATATCAAGTTAACCAGAAATTGTCTTAATCTTTAGATACTACATATTTTAAACAAACAAATTTGATACTCACATTGTATATTTAATCTTTAATTAGTCAAATTCTTCGGTATAGCCACTGCTAATTCGCTGGTTCAATTTCTTCAAAAGAGACGTTTTAAACAATTGCTGCAACGTCTCTTTTGAAGAAATTGAACCAGCGAATTAGCAGTGGCTATACCGAAGAATTTGACTAATTAAAGATTAAATATACAATGTGAGTATCAAATTTGTTTGTTTAAAATATGTAGTATCTAAAGATTAAGACAATTTCTGGTTAACTTGATATATTACAGAACGTTGTATTAATTGTTTCAGTTTAATTAAAAATGGATACCAAACAAAAAATACAGATAGTAAAATGGTACTACAGCGGTAACTCTATAAAAAAAATTATAGAATTATTTACAAGAGAATATAATGATTCCCCCCACCCCTCTACCAGTTCGGTTTTCCGTCTGATAAAAAAATTCGAGGCTACCGGATTTTTAGACGCAAGCCATATTAAAAAAAATCGTCCAAATAGGGCTGTACAACAAAATATTAAAGAAGCTGTCATAACTTGCGCCGAGAGTAACGCAAGACAATCGCTGATGGACATCAGTAGGCAGCATGGTATCTCAAAATCAACGGTCCACGGAATATTGAAAAAAGCCAAATTTTATGCATATAAAATCAACACCTGCCAACAACTCAAAGAAGTGGACTATGAAAACAGACTACAGTTTTGCAAAATAATGATGGATAAAATAGATGATGATGGAGCTCTCCTAAATAATATTTTATTTACCGACGAATCGACGTTCGTCTTAACACACTCGCCAAATAAGCAAAATACTCGATTTTGGTCAAAAGATAACCCACGCGAATCCATAGAATCTCACACCCAATATCAGGAGAAGCTAAATGTCTGGTTGGGAATATGGGGAGAAAATGTCATCGGGCCAATATTTATCGACGGCAATTTAAATGCCGAAAAGTATTTAAATCTGCTGATGAATGATGTTCAGTCAAGAGTTCAAAGAGTGGCTGCTGATAATGTAACTTTTCAATAATCTTTAAAAACAATTATGAAATATATAGAAAGTTAATTTGAAAAATAATCTTGGTACATGTTTTAGGGACGCATAGTATTTCAGCAAGATGGGGCTCCACCGCACACGGCAAGATTTGTGGTCGAGTATTTGCATGCCAAATATCCTGGAAGGTGGATTGGGAAATACGGCCCTATTGAGTGGCCCCCAAGATCGCCCGATTTTGCTCCTCTCGACTTTGGGATCTGGGGGCATATCAAAAATAGGATCTACAATGGAATGGAGATCGAAAGCCTGGAAGATCTACGAGATTTAATAATTGGAGAATGCGAGAGATTAACACCTCAGCACCTGCAAAACGTATTGAACAGCTTCAGTAAACGAATAGAGATGTGTTATGCAGTTGGTGGAGGTCATTTTGAGCTCTATTTATAATTAAAATATATTTTTGAAATATATATGTATTATAATTTGTAAGCGTTGACATTAATATCAAATTTTATTTAGAATAAAAGATGTTTAAATTGTAAAATATAATTTTTATTAATTAAGGAATTATCCAAACTTCCAATAATAGCATTAATAATTAGTTTCCTACAACTAAAAAATATGAGCTAATTTTTATTACATAAAGTGTTAATATAACTAAGACCTCTTTGAAATTCAAATATTCGTAGGATACATTGCACATTTTAAAAATTCTCATATATTTCATCTCAATATCCAAATAACATCGATATTATATAAACTAAAATGTAAATATTCGATAATTTCATCATTATATTTCTCGCGCTCTCCAAATTAAACGAAGAAGGCAATAATTGCATACAGTAATTTCAAAAATATTTCGTACAAATAATATATGCAGAAATATCTACTAACATTACTATTACAGGATTTAATGCGATTATATACTGCTAATTAAACTAGAAATTACAAAAACAATGCTCCAATTAACCATTTTTTTTAGGTTTTAACTATTATTCGTCGTAGTAATATCTTTAACCATTTCAATCGATTATACTATAATAGATTGAAACGCGATCAAAGTTCCTCAGCATGTTGTGAAATTGAATAAATTTCTAATGGATCTGATGCTCTACAAATTGTCCTCTCAATTTCACAGCCTGAAATAGAAACAAATTAGTCACTTATTCTATTTGAAAAAGATTAGTTTGCAATGATATTAATAAATTCATCTTATCTTCATAATAACCCTCGACGTTCATCCTTCCTTAAAATATTTTTCATTTTTACCAAAATATGTGGCCCAGAACTTCAGGCAAGATAGTTGCGATTGGCATATTTAGATTTATATCCTAATCAACAGAGGTATGCAGTCCTGTTGACCTAAGCTTCAAAATCATGGCAAAGACATTTTCATAAAAAATAATTACATTAGAAAATGTATGTAAGTCCCAAACTGTCTTCAATCGATGAAAAAATATGTGATGACCAAACATTCTAGCTTTAACAATACCTATTTAAGAATACATATTATTTGTATTTTTTTACCTATATATTGATTATTATTATTAGTTAAAGTGCAGGTATTTTGGTGCTCTTACCTATAATTTATATTGAGATTGCGAGACATTTTTTCTGTAATTTTTAAACCAATTTTCAGACTAATCTATTCCTATATTCCACTGGTCAATTTCCATCGATACTTATATATTTTATTAATCCAAGCTGCACATTCATGACGTCGTTTCTTAAATTTGTCCAATATTATAAGTACCTATAATAAAAAACAAACCACAAAGAATCTACCTCATAGCATTTCACATCTATTTTGTACTGAAAAATTACTCATCTGGATATGTTTGTTTGATCCTTTCTGTCCACGAGCAGTAGAAAGTTCACGCCTTCACAGCTTCCTCCATTTGTCTGAATCTAATGATATCTATCAAGCAGCTAGGCATATGCTACACTTATTACGTACATTGTTGGAACTTCAAATGTCTTATCTATCGTACATAGTATAAGCACTCTCAAGCTGCGACTATTCCAGTTTAACTATATGGTCCATGATCTGCGAAGGAAAGAAGTATTTTACAAAAAAGTAAAAACGAAAATTAAATAAATTTGGTATTTATTAAAAATATTTCATTATAATTTTATACCTCTTGAAATCCTTAAAATCCTCCACCTTCACTACATCTTAAGATAACCTATACGTTATTTCTTGTTGCTTTATCCACCGAATCTAATGTGAATATAAACAACATAACATTTAATATTTAAACATCGTTATTTAATTATGTGTACAATATTTATTTTCATATTATTCTCACCTTTTCATTTTGATCGTCATTAACCTTACTATTTTTGACATTTCCTTTTGACATTTCTTTCATTCTATCATCTTTCTACTTGCGAAACACACGTGTGAAATTATTACACACCAAAATGGTGGCTCGTCTCAGTTATGTTATTACTGTGTTGGCGACAACTAATTTTAGGTTGGCACTACGCGAAACTGACCAATCAATGCTTTAGGATTCGATCAAACTGAGTGCTACAGTCAACTAACACGAATCTCCTATATGCCGCCGTTAGAAAAACGCCCTGTATGTATAGATGCTAACAAAACATTTTCCAGTAAAGAAAAATATTCTGGCGGCAGAGAAAGAATTTTATAGTAAATTACACCTATTTTTTGAACTGAAGCATGGGATCCTATTGGATTATTTATTTCTAAATCATCATAATAAATTGCTAATGGCAGTACAATTTTTCCATTAAATTTTATCTTAATTTTTGACCACAATTCTGCTTGTAAAAATGAACCAATTGTTCCCATCCTTCTTTCTTCCATAGTCTCCATATAAGATACAATTTGTTCATAAATATTAGGTAGTTCCAAAAATTGTTTCAAAACTTCACGCATTGAAATAAATTGACCAGTAGCAGATTTTACATCTATTTTTTCAGTCCCGCAATGTTTTCTTTTATGTAATATAGGTTTTATAAAAAAAGGTTGGGGTTTAACAAAGCACCCTGATTCTAATAAATACTTTTGACGTAAATATTCAGTTTCTAAGCGTTTAAATGGATTAGAAATAATATTAAAAATTTGTTTTACTTTAGGGTCAACAGATTTTTCTATTCCATTAATTGACTGTAACAATTGCACACTACATTTTGAGAATAATTCTGACGTAATCTCAATAATTTGTTGAATAACAGATCTATTCAAAAGTGGCTGTGAATACAATTTGCCAATAAAAGAAAGAGCTGCGTTTTTGACCAATTTTTCAATATCAATAATGTCGTCATTACATATATTCTCTGAATTTGTGATGATATCATTATTATTATTACATATATCTGTATTAAATTCTTCTATGTTATTGTCTATATTATTAACATTTATACCATTTATATTATTGTCTAAATTATTTTGACTATTTATATTAAACAAAGGAGCATGTTTTGATCGCATGTGTTTCTTATAAGTGTAAACATTACTAAATACGCGACAACACGAAGGTTGCTTACAACGAACAAAGTTATTCAAATGAAAACTATGTTTTACCTTTAAATGAGCAAAATGCAACGTCATATTATTATATTGATTATCACAAAATGGGCAATTCAACATTTTAATTGGAAATCAAATTTTCTATTAATTTAGAAATAAATGTTTAGTAATATTAGTAAAACGTCAAATGTCTTAATTTTCTATACCAACTTAATTTCTATAATTCAGTTTTTGCAGTAGCTTCATAATATGTGGTTGCATTACATCATATAATGTTTCGATTGCATACAAGCCTCGTTGAATAAATATCCAAACTTGTTTTGCTTCAGGAGGAAAATCTGTATGCCATGTCAAAAATATTTTCATACAAATATCCAATGCTTTAATGGGTGAATCAAATCGATAACGTATTTCATCGACAATAACATAAAAATCAGTTACTTCTTCAATATGTGGTCCAATCCCAATCATAAATGGTTGAACAGTTAACTGCCATTTATACATTTCTGTCCTCTTCTTTTCAATAATTTCATTTATGTCTGAAGACAGCTGAAAACAAAGTAACATCCATAAATATTATATAAGAATAATACATGGAAACTTTATTTTCATTTTAAATCTGCTATAATTATAGGTAGTGGAATATGAACGAAAATGTAACCTACTTTTGCATGGATTGCAATCCCACATTGACTCTCTCTTATTGTAGGCTTCCAATAAATATTAGTCTTTTGAGCTACACATCCTCGTGGTGTAAGGAAATGTGATAATAGCAGTATTTGAATAAATTCCTTGGCATCTGAAAATACCAATTTGTAACTTTAAATAATTATTAAATACAAAGTAAATTATATTGCATAATTAAAACAATTTGTTAATCATAAATGTGACATAATAAAAATAAGAACATACGTTGGCTAATATTTTCATTATTCATCAATCTCAAAAGTTCTTTCGCAGTATCACTTTTCTTTTGTTTTTCTACTATACGTAATAGATTATCAAAAAATATATTCCAATTTGAATAAACATCAATGGTACAGGAAGAGAATAACTCTTCAAAATCAATATCAATTAACTTATGACCACTCTTTGGATCAAGTAGAATAGGATATATTTTTAAGTACTCCTGTACTGTTCCAGAAGTTTCTAATAATTTCTTATATCTAACTTTTGCAGTTCTTCTCCAATGAGGCTTTGCTTCATTAATGTCTGTATTATGAGAAAGCCAAGAAAGACTTCTCTTAACTTCATCATCTAAAATATCATATTTTATTAGCTTTGTGAAAATTATATAGGATATAAAACGTATACCTAAATTAGTAAAATTATTATCATCTTCACTATTTTTATTATGTCTGCTATATCCACACATTCTACGATATAACTTTAATTTATTATGAAACATATCTACTAATCTACCTCTTGAACGTAAACTTTTCTTCTTTTCACCTGAATTTCTTAACCAAATTGGAGGGATATAATAAATTTCATTTATTTCATGAGGGAAGTTTCTTTTAATCTCCTCAGTTAAATCAGAAAAATCTGAATTGGTCAGACGGCTAAAATATAAAACCATATTTACTGGATGAAGTTATAAATAAATTAAAAATACATATCATAGAGCACAATGTACCTATTGCAGCTAGTTATTAAATCAGCAACAATAATTTCACAAAGTAAAAGTGATGATTTATCTGATAACTCTTGGTTATTAGCATACTCGGCCATTAATGCTTTCCCAAAATTATGCTGCCGTAATAAATTTTTAACATAATTAGCCTCTCCGTTTTTTATTCGTATCCGATATTCACTTTCAAAATTATATATTTTTTTTTTAATGGATTGTTCGTATATCTCTACATCACTATCACTGGAAAGCTAAAAATTAACTGTAGAATGAAATTATTATAATAT
This sequence comes from Prorops nasuta, assembly GCF_024137725.1. NCBI lineage: Eukaryota > Metazoa > Arthropoda > Insecta > Hymenoptera > Bethylidae > Prorops > Prorops nasuta. The sequence continues at coordinate 3,763,440 of NW_027116806.1, forward strand.
CAGTTGAATAATGTACTTACATTACTGTTTCGTTCATCTTTTTCATGCATCTCGAAATATTCCTTTCCAACTGCAATAAATTCTTCGTCGTCTTACTTTGATTTAACTTTTATCACTACAGAAGTTCACTTAGAAATTCAATAATCTCTAATTCATTGAAGTTTTTCCCAGTAAAAGCACGTACTGTATTAATCTCCTGCTCCTGACTTTTTACGTACACACTTCATTATTATATTATACAGGGAATTTGAGGCATAATATGCATGGAGAAGATATTGATATTTTTCTAGTTACTCTGTTTGGTGTAACATGGGCTAAAACTTCAAATCGGTAGGATGTACTATGCATGTAGCATCTATAAAGACAACTGAAGATCGCGAGCCTGACTACCCGAACAGTTGCAAGTTACATTTTTTGCACTATAGAATGTAAACAAATAGGCGGGGCGTACCGTACAGCTCCGCGCGTCGTATATTTATGGTGTAAGAGAAAAACACAATATGCTACATATGCATGAATATAAAAGAATCACTTATTGCTCCAAAATAATTTACGCATGAATCAAAGTTGCCAATATTTCTTATAAAAATGATTGAAAGCCTTCCTTTTAAGAAATTCGACTATTTTAATTTAAATAAGTTTTGTGTTTCCATTAAAAGAAAGCATGTTTCAATAAAGCTTCATTAATAATATTAATTTAATTACCTAAGAAATTTTGTTATAATGGATAAATTATTGTAAAAATGATTCTTTATATTTCATCGAATCCTACATGAGGTTGGCTGAACTATGCGTATATTCTTTTTCAAATACATTTTTGTTTTACACAAATATGTATTATTTTCACACTACTAAATATTTAGTTTAAACAGTTATATCAAACACTTGACGTAATTTAATGCATGATATTTAATCAATACTGCAAGTTATTATTTTAATTATAATTACTTTGGTGTAACTGTATATAACTCAACCTCATGGCATCGTTGACAAAATTTTCTTTTTTTTCTCAGTGTAGTCATTGTAGAGTCGTGCGTGCTAACTGAGGTGTGTGTTAATGTACACGTATACTGTAAAGGTAAACCGAGATTGATTAAATGAAATAAATGAGATAGCTGCTGTAACGCGCGATTTCGGGGGAAAGGTTTTCTTCAATAAAATTAAGCACTGCAGTATTCTAAATAAAAATTTTCATCTATTTTCTACTTTGTTAGGTGCTTATTCTCTCCATTTACAAATAACTATTTACACTGGCTTCGACGCCACGGCCTCTCCCGACAGCCTGTGTGGGAAATAAGACATTAAGCCGTCTTGCCGCGGAAACTTACAAATAATTTTGTTAATTCTAAGCGGTGCTGCTACTGGTGCTTCTTGGCGCATTCGGTTTATTCTAATTTCTTTCTTGATTAAATTCTTAGGGCGCCAGGCCCACCATGGGCACCAACCGAATAGCCTTCTATTCCCTCGAAGCACTTTTCACCGCTTTCCCGGCGTTCCCGTGATTCTATCTCTCTTTCTTAGGGTCGCCCGAGTGCCGAAACCTATTGCTAGCCGATTTTTCTTTCTATATCGAGACCGCACTTCTTACGGACTATGTGTCTCCTCCAGGCAGTGACACACGTCTGGCCGGAGACTGATTCGCCCAAAATTATCGTGTTCGCATACCTTATAACCTACTCGCTATATCGAGTCAAAAGTCGCTACAGCCAACTTTCTTTCGGACTTTTCATATCGGGTTCGCTCTTTCTAGTCACGCTCTAACGCTCCGCAGCCCTGGTTATGTACCTCCTTCCTGTATTAATTAGGCAGATTTTCCCCCCTTTTCTTTGCTTTCTTACGAAGCACGTCCGTTTATTCACGCAGTTAACTAGGCAGTGTCTCGCACCTACGTCTGTTGCTTTTGCCAGTTTTCTAGGAAGTTCCTCTCTCGCCGCGTGCTCGCGACGGCATTACAGTCGGCGCGAAAGCTCTCGCAATATGACCAATCGCGCACAAAGCGCGAAAATTCAAAATTCTTAACGTGACAAAAATCGAATCCAGAATTTTCACGTTACACTGCATATACATGTGCACCACTACAGATTCACCTCAAATGTGGCTGATGTGTTGGCAAATCCTGAAATGAATACATTTTGAGAAATATTTTTCGTCTCGAAATGTGTAAAACTATACACTTTATAGTGTGTTACCCATATGAGGAATGCCATTACTGACAATTGATCCATGATTGGGCCAATATTGTAAAACAGACTACAGGACTCCCGGAACTTGGCCAATGATTGGCCAAGAGTAAGAAAGCCAGTTCTTGAATTACAGTAATGGCCCAATGCTGGCGAACTTAGTTAAACCAAGAATAGGCTTACCATTGCTTGGCCAAGTATTGGCAATCCTGAGGTTATAATGTCAATACTGGGACAATGCTGGGCTAATGCTGGGTCTAAAATTACTGATTCGCAGTTCGACTATATGCACGATACGATTACAATAAATTATATTTAATGCAATTATTTACTGAATTAAACATATATTAAATATATATTACAGTTTACATAGATTTATATTTGTTACTCATGTATTGCGTATCTCATGTAACAGAGATATTGCGTAATTTTCATTCTCTGTGAAAAAAAAAAGCGGAATACATTTAGTAATAATGACATTTGCACAAATAGTACGGATAGTCGAATCAAATTGAACTATTTTAAAAACGCCGATTTCTGTAGACATAGTCGGTTTCTTAAAAATCTGTTTTTGATCAATTCCTTCATACCCCGAAAGATAGATGTCCTATAATTTATTGTTACAGTCATTTTTTACAAAAATTTTTCGAACGCTAAACACATTTCCGGACTCTAACGAAATCAAATTATTTGGGTGACTCGTTTTTATTGTCATTCCGCATACATTAAATTGGTATGCAATATACAGCGTACATACTATTTTGGTACTTTTCAAGCTGATTAGTATTAACGATACAATCTTGAACAGCACTCAAATGTCGAACATTTGGTTTCGAATGTGTATTCATTTCTGATAGTCTATTAACTATTTGCTGAAGTGGCTTGTTCGTTGACTTTACCAACTTTTTGAAAAAACCAATATAACTTTCTCCCCAAAAGGCTGATAAATCACTCAGCGGCGCATTATAGTATTCGGTATCATCATTGATGTAAATTACATAGTGTATTGTCAAAGTGAGTGATTCTTCACCATATAAACTTGACATTCGAAGAAAAAATTTTTTTATACAAAAATTTGCATAATCTACCATATGAAGATAATAACGATTATTTAAGATTCGACACGCAACATAAAGCAACAAAAAGTGACGATAATAATCTTTTGCTAACACATTTTTCAACATAATTACACTAGCATAAAGAAGGAAAAAGCGAAATTGCGTGGCTTTCCATCTGCCAACACAATCTAAATCAAATTTTTTTCTTTGAAACTCCATCAGTACATTTTTGGTAATAGAATTTAAGCGTTCTTTCAATTCTTTTTTTTCCCTTATTTTTAATGTTGCTTTATTTCCAAGAGATGTCCATTTTTCCAGTAAAAATTTCATGACACCTGCATATAACAGATACATTGAGTCTATTACAACATTTCTCACTATATCAAAGCTCCTTATTCCTATCAATGGAGATACAAAATTTTTACAGTGATGCTCAGGTTGTTGCTTTGATTCGAATAAATCTTTATTTCGTTTCGAGCAATCAATCTCTGAATATTATAACGTTATTCCCGTCAGTGTGAGGGGCCACTCACACTACAGGTTTTCTCATTACCTTCGCCCATCCTTATTTATCGGTATCAGGGCGCCAGTTGGTCAGTTGGGTGGCCAACAACCCTACGTTATCATTGGAGTCTTTCAACCCCATTCTCTATGCATCTTATACGGCCCTGAGGCCATGCATTTGGACGGTAGCGGTAGCCAGGGTCGCTCAGTATGCTAGGTCGTGGAGAGAGGGGAGGGTTCCTTGCGGATGTCCGAGCCTCGCAGACCTATCTGCTGAGGGGCATACATTTATCCCTCACCACCCACACACAGGTGGTGGTAAGGAGTGCGGGAACATGCGGTATCATTGCCAAGCATATAGAGTTTGCCAGGAGTGGACCACCACGGAGGCAATGTTCGCGGCCCGTCCAGCCATAGCGCAAGCCTATGGGATTACGGAGGGCACCGGGACACATTCCAACGGGCTAACTACGCCCCTGCACAACCCACTATGCATTGGCCGGTATCCTGTCGTGACGGAGTCGGCGACATTTTCCCACCCGCTTATAGTAATTTTTATAATATTCAGTTGGCAACTCTGAACTCATGAATCATAAAATATCAGATTAAAACTTAAGGCGTAATATTGGCCGGAAGTTTTGGTTTTTGACAGCTTTAAAAGGTATTGTGTATTTGATATGAAGTATGATTTCAATGCACAAATATTATTTTTTGAATGAAAGTGCTAAACACAATATAAATAAAAATGAAGATAATTAAGCACGCTAGCTATAATATGCAAAAGGAAAATAATATTTCTGCTATATTTTATTTAATGTAAAGTAGTGGGGATTAACTGTCTTAAATATTTAACAAAACTTTACTAATATTAACTGAAAATAAAAAGTAATGATTTCTTTTTTAGGTTGGAGAAAAGCAACTTAATATGGAAATGGTTATAATCTGCAAGATAAGAAATACCACTGAAGCTATAGCATATATCAGATAAGTTACAAATTATTTGCCTTTATATTATCAACTTTTACACAAAGAAAATGAATAAGTGTTACTTTGTGAAAATTTTAATTCCTTCCGCAGGCTGTACAATTAACACTCATTCATCCTGCAAATGTTATCGACAAGAGTAACCTGGATGTTGGACTTCAAAGTAATGTCCCCTCGACAATTTATTGGTATACATATGATAGGAGCAATAATGTTGGTTTACTTTGTGCTGCTAGAGGAATATACTAATAAAGCGACAAATAAAACCATTGCATATATGTGAACATTTCCAGGTAAAAATACAATTTCAACTATTTAACTGTGGTTGATATTAACGTTAATCTATCTTAGAATATATTGTAATCTGATTTATATTTATGTAAAAAATACTTACTTTAAATAATTTTCCCATTTTTATATTGCAGATACTTTGAAATGTATTGTCACTGAAAATTTAAATACTATTGAAATGTTTAAAAACACCACATTTAAATCCAGAGAAAAAAAAGGTGTCGTAAAAATGTTGAAATTCTCCATTTTTTTGAACAAATTGAAAAAATAATGCAAGAAAAAAATTATGAGGAAATTACAAACTTATTTGACAACCTAGAAGAAGTGCAGCAATTAAAAAACAAAGAAAAGGAAAATATGATTCTTCAATTACAAAATATTAAATTAAAACAAATTGATAACATTATATATAAACAAAACTTAATTCCACAAATTGAAATAGATAACGATTCATACGATAACTTTGTAGATCAGTTAATATTATTAAAGAATCGATATTGGAAGATGGATGAAGATGTATTTATCTTTGAAATAATAAATAGAAATAATTAAATAAATATGTTAGTTTAATTGTTAAATAGATATTTAACTGTTTACTTGCTTATCTTTGCAATATTATTAATTTGAATGTATCTTTGATAGATTAGTAATTGAAACTATCTTTTATTGCTCTTGTAAATCAATAACCAAATAGAACTTTTTGTTACAATTCGAAAGTCCTGTTATTCTACATATATCAATAACATTGCCAGCAAAAAGAAATAATTAAGACCTACAAAGAAATTAAAATTTCTATACCCACACAAACACACAGACCTATTACATTTTCTTATTGTAAGAATTGATAATATGGATAGAAACAATTTACAATTATTTTGGACCAAATTTATATACCGAACTAAGCTTGAACTTTAGTGTTGTAATTAATTGAAATATAGACGAGTTAAGCATTATATTGAAAGTTAATTGGGATCAATCTAATAAAACCATGATAATGTTTTCTTCCACTTATAAAATTGCTATACGATACTACAACTGATGGTATCTCTGATTATGTATATTATAACTGCTTTCACATTGAAATAAAACATTTATGATCTAAATAAGAAATTATTACTCTATTTTCACCTAAAATTAATTTGTCTTATTAAAAATATTTAGACCATCTAAGGCAACCGTCTTATTAAAATAAAAAAGGGAATATATTACTGTTTAGATATCAACCACAGTTAAATAGTTGAAAATTGTATTTTTACCTGGAAATGTTTACATATATGCAATGGTTTTATTTGTCGCTTTATTTGTATATTCCTCTAGCAGCACAAAGTAAACCAACATTATTGCTCCTATCATATATATACCAATAAATTGTCGAGGGGACATTACTTTGAAGTCCAACATCCAGGTTACTCTTGTCGATAACATTTGCAAGATGAATGAGAGTTAATTGTACAGCCTGCGGAAGGAATTAAAATTTTCACAAAGTAACACTTATTCATTTTCTTTGTGTAAAAGTTGATAATATAAAGGCAAATAATTTGTAACTTATCTGATATATGCTATAGCTTCAGTGGTATTTCTTATCTTGCAGATTATAACCATTTCCATATTAAGTTGCTTTTCTCCAACCTAAAAAAGAAATCATTACTTTTTATTTTCAGTTAATATTAGTAAAGTTTTGTTAAATATTTAAGACAGTTAATCCCCACTACTTTACATTAAATAAAATATAGCAGAAATATTATTTTCATTTTGCATATTATAACTAGCGTGCTTAATTATCTTCATTTTTATTTATATTGTGCTTAGCACTTTCACTCAAAAAATAATATTTGTGCATTGAAATATTTGAAATCATACTTCATATCAAATACACAATTGTACCTTTCAAAGCTGTCAAAAACCAAAACTTCCGGCCAATATTACGCCTTAAGTTTTAATCTGATATTTTATGATTCATGAGTTCAGAATTGCCAACTGTATATTATAAAAATTACTATAAGCGGGTGGGAAAATGTCGCCGACTCTCGTGACGTACGTGCAGGCTGGCCTATAGCACACGCCTCATGTACGCGAACGGACCCATGGCTGCTGAGTGCCGCGTCACGCGCTCACCAGCACGCACGGACACATCAGCACAGTCCCATGGTCGCGTTCCGACTTCCTGCTATGGCAGTCTGCGCACGACATTCGCGCAGCCTGCTTGAAGCGCGTAACCAGCGTTCAAGCCAGACTCGATGCTCTATCTCCCCTCCTCGTGGGGACTCATAGACACGGTCATTCTTTTTAGGACTCCCCGAGGCCACTTCTCCTTATCTCAGGTTGCCTGGGTTGTTTGGCATGGCCCTGCCTTACTTATCAGGGTAACCTGGACATCGTTTACTGGAGCGCCGGTCTTTTCATCCGGGCCTCTGCCTGTCAACGGGGTCTATCCTTGACGTTAGCTATAATCCACTCGTGAACCTATCTCACGAGTCGGTAACGTAGGGAATAATAATATCCACTGTTCGGTAGCTTTTATACTTTTTTTTCGGTATCTCGTATACGTAACGGGGAGCGTCGTTACAATATATACGTTTCTTTCTTCTTTTTTCGCCCACTGAAACGCCTTTAATATTACACCTTTCGTACGCATAAAACGAGCCTGGAGGCTTAATATACTTAATGTAAGCTCTTGCTGGTGAATCGGCTATTATACATATCAACACAAATTTATATTTTTTATCATTAATGATAATTCCATGCTCACTTAGTAGTTAGTAGGTTCGTTTCTGAGACAAAATCCTTTAAATAATCATGTACCGAATTTGGTTTAGAATCTCCATAGTAGATACCCACCAAGAATGGCGTGCTTTCATAATCTTTATGAAATATCTTCATTATTATTGGCCAAAGATGAAATTTTGAACTTTTATATACTTGCATACCATCAATATGGGTTAAAACAGATATTTTTTCTTCTTTTTAACCAATCAAATGCAGTTTCAAAATTTGACTTTGAATTCCTAGGTAAATAAATTCACCAGACGTTTCATTTTTACTTAACATTACAGATGTACTTCGACAATGCACTGTGTAACGAAGTTCCCCGTTACGTATACGAGATACCGAATAAAAAGTATAAAAGCTACCGAACAGTGGATATTATTATTCCCTACGTTACCGACTCGTGAGATAGGTTCACGAGTGGATTATAGCTAACGTCAAGGATAGACCCCGTTGACAGGCAGAGGCCCGGATGAAAAGACCGGCGCGCCAGTAAAGGATGTCCAGGTTGCCCTGAGAAGTAAGGCAGGGCCATGCCAAACACCCCAGGCAACCTGAGATAAGGAGAAGCGGCCTCGGGGAGTCCTAAAAAGAATGACCGTGTCTATGAGTACCCACGAGGGGAGATAGAACATCGAGTCTGGCTTGAACGCTGGTTACGCGTTTCAAGCAGGCTGCGCGAATGTCGTGCGCAGGCTGCCATAACAGGCAGTCTAAACGCGACCGTGGGACTGTGCTGATGTGTCCGTGCGTGCTGGTGAGCGCGTGACGCGGCACTCAGACAGCCATGTGTCCGTTTGCGTACGTGAGGCGTGTGCTGTAGGTCAGCCTGCACGTACGTCACGACTGGATACCGGCCAATGCATAGTGGGTTGTGCAGGGGCGTAGTTAGCCCGTTGGAATGTGTTCCGGTGCTCTCCGTAATTCCATAGGCTTGCGCTATGGTTGGACGGGCCGCGAACATTGCCTCCGTGGTGGTCCGCTCCTGGCAAACTCTATGCTAGGCAATGAAACCGCATGTTCCCGCACTCCTCACCACCACCTGTGTGTGGGTGGTGAGGGATAAATGTATGCCCCTCAGCAGATAGGTCTGCGAGGCTCGGACTTCCGCAAGGAACCCTCCCCTCTCTCCACGACATAGAGCGACCCTGGCTACCGCTACCGTCCAAATGCATGGCCGCAGGGCCGTATAAGATGCATAGAAAATGGAGTCGAAAGACTCAAATGATACGGTAGGGTTGTTGGCCACCCAACTGACCAACTGGCGCCCTGATACCGATAAATAAAGACGGGCGAAGGTAATGGGAAAACCCGTAGTGTGAGTGGCCCCTCACACTGATGGGAATAACGTTACAAATTTAATAAAAGTACCTTCCCAGTTACACACTTAATATGTATTATTAATTATTTTAGTAAATGGGCGCAACACGAAGGCATTCGGTTCTCCACCACGCCGCCGGAACATGCGCAGTTCAATATTTACATTATACGCCGGAGTAATGCAATATGTCCTATTACGCTACTCCCAGCAGTCCCAGCGGTCGCGAAAAAACGCGTAAATACACCGGAGTCACATAAAATAATATAATTTCGATTCAATCAACACGAAATATTGCAATACAAGTAAATTTAAATATTTAAAATAAACAAATTCAGCCTTTATGTAGAAAACATAGATTTGTTATATCAATGAATCATTTATTCAGTTCTAAAACAGGAATTTTTATATCTAAATCTGAACAGATATTTAATTCACTCTAATGAATAAAAATTTTGCCACATTTAAGGAATATATTCGACACGAAAAATTCAATTAGTTCTAAATAGATAATAGAAATTTTTGAAATAAAGAGCAGGATGATAACAATTTAAAAAAAGGATAGCTTAAATTACGGAAGAATAATGCTACATTGCTACTGATAAAACGTTCATTTCATTCTAACGAAAATTTTTTTCTTATTATAAGAATATAAATTTACGCCAAGAAAATGTATCATTTCATTTTTAAATATTCTACTTTCTTAAACGAAGAAATTGAAATGGTTGAATTAAAAAGCATAACGATGACAAACCAAACAAAAGATAACTTCAATTAGAGAGATAATATGACATTGGTATCGATTAAATGTTCATTTTACTTGAACGAAAAATCATTCTAGTTAAAAGAATATCATTAGCATCATGAAGATACTACTCTATAATTACAAGGCACCTATTTGATTCTGATGAATGCAATGTTGCCTCTATTTGACGAAGTATTATTGTCCAAAAATAAGGATAGATTGATTTTTGGACAATAATATTTCGTGAACACGAGGCAAGATCGCATTGATCGGAAGCAAATAGATGGCTTTCAATTAAGGAGCGTTATTTTCATGATGCAAGATGATTTTCTTTTAACAGGAATAAATATTCTTTCAAATGAAGTGAACGTTTAATCGGTACCAATGTCATATTATTTCTCAAACTGAAGTTATCCTTTATTTGATTTGTCGTCGTTATGTCTTTTAATTTAACGATTTCAATTCCTTCGTTCAAGAAAGTAGAATATTTAAAAATAAAGTGTTATATTTTCTTGACACAAGTTTATATTCTTTTAATAAGAAAAAAATTTTCGTTCGAATGAAATGAACATTTTATCAGTAACAATGTAACATTATTCTTCAACAATTTAAGCTATCCTTTTTTTAAATTGTTACCATCCTGCTCTTTATTTCAAAAATTTCTATTATCTATTTAGAACAAATTGAATTTTTTGTGTCGAATATATTCCTTAAATGTAGCAAAATTTTTATTCATTAGAGTGAATTAAATATCTGTTCAGATTTAGATATAAAAATTCCTGTTTTAGAACTGAATAAATGATTCATTGATATAACAAATCTATGTTTTCTACATAAATGCTGAATTTGTTTCTTTTAGATATTTCAATTTACTTGTATTGCAATATATCGTGTTGATTGAATCGAAATTATATTATTTTAATGGAAACACTAATTTCTCTATTGCTAACAATTATTCAACCATTAAAAATAAAATTATAATTTCCTTACATTCAATTTTTATAATTTGGTATAAGTAAAGATTTCTTTATATTTAAACGGACTAGTTACTCCATTTAGTGGACTTCTTTTATTTCGCTTCTAATGAATAAATATGTTCGAGATTGGGAGGAGCAGAAAATGTTGCGAAGTAGATTCCGCATTTCTCTGTTATATCTCCCATCTCTATTGCGCTCACAATAGACGGCTAGACCGACAGCGTCTAGCCGCTCTATCTGTCTCTCTCTCCGCGGCGCGCTTGCGCGTCTTCTGGCCCTGGCGCGTCGCGGCCGCGAAGCGACACTACTTGCGCGCTTGGCCACTAGGTGGCCAGCGCCCGCGGCAGCTCTCTCGCTGGCAAGATTAGTGTCGCGTAATTATATAGATGGGTCCTTGATAAGGACCCATCGCACCTCAGCCTTGCTCTATCGCTGCTACCCGCAGCAACAGCAGCAGTTTTTTGCGCCTTCTTGGCAACTCGCCTCAACGGCATTTTTGGACGCCTTCACGGCCGGCAACGAGCGCCTCCACCGGCGAACTCCACGGATCGACTACTTTGGTAAGTATCACCCACCACCCAATGCCAACCAAGAGGGGACTACCCCTCTGCGGCATTTCCTCCCTCCTAAGGGAAATTTCTCCGGGGACTGCCCGGGAGAAGTCCACCCTCTCCTTCCCTTCCACACTGCCTCCGAGGACTACCTCGGACCAGAGATGTTAACTTGTGGGAATTCGGTATCCCCACCACGCCGCCACTAGCTTGCACGCACACAGTGCCAGCGGTACATCGGTGAGCCAACCCCACTACTGTCGCCGCTCGCTGGTCACGCACACAGCTACATCGATACGTGCGTGTCTCGGCTTTCGCCGTTGAAGTTCGGTTAGCTCCGGTGAGGTATGAGTACGAGAGGGATGAATATACTTTTCTCGGACCTCTCTTTCGCTCTCTATTTCACCTAAGTTTAGCCAACGAGCCGCGCGAAACTCCTTTTCCAAGGGTGTCGGCCGGCTCGATGCGCTCGTAAGAGAAATTTATTTTTTGACAATTATAATACAGGAAAATTATTAAATGTTACTATAATTTAACAATTATCCTCAAAATTGTAAAAAATTTTTGTATATAAAAAATTATTATGAGATGAAATAAAACTAACAAAGAAATAATATTATCCGTGTAACTAATTGAAAGAAAAAACCCTTATTATATTGCACAAAATGATCACTGAAGTGTGACATTTAAAATTAATTAAATAAAAAATTATACGAGAATACATGAGATTGATTAATTTGAAAAAATGGTTAAAAATGAGGTAAAAACTCGACCATTTTCTTGCAACATCACTGTACCGATGGTGATTTGGATTTGCAAATATCACAAAATTGTCCAAAATTCATCAATTTCCTATGAAATGCAAAAATCTGACATAATTTCTATGATGAGAGCCTAATAAATGAAAATGTGGGGCGGCTAGGATGTTTCTTCGGTTACTTTCTTGTATGGTACACCTATAAGCGAATGAAATCTCCTAAAAAATATGCCAAAATAATGGCAGGAAATAAAATTGCGCCTTAATATTACAATGTAAAATACAATGTCAAGAAATAGCTCAAACTAACAACTTTCAAACTTGTTTCATGCAAAATTTTAGTGTAGGAGGTACTTCCGCCTTGAAAATTTTGCAAATTCATGTATAATTGTTGATAAATAAATAATTATTGATCCAGAATGCACTTAAAATAAAGGATTATTAAAATTGAGTTTTACACTATGAGCTTTAAAAATCTGACTTTATTTCTATATTGAGAGGCAAATAATTCCGTTGGTCAAGCTTCTTGGCTCTTTTTTCGGCCATAATCTGGTGTAAAATGTCCGAATGAACAAATAGATGCTATAAATGATAACCAAATCACGTTGGAATCAAAAGTTGGCTTTCATAGCTATGTTGCAAAATCAAGCCTAGAAATGGCTAAAATTGTCCATTTTCAAACTCATTTTCTACAAAATTGGAGTGTCGTAGCCGCTTCCGGTTGGATTTTTTTGCTATTTCAGGTATAATTGTCAGTAATAATAATAAAAATACCCTCTGATTGCATTGGAATTGAAATATTCATGCAATTGAGTTTTACACTATGAGAATAAAAAATCTGACTTTAAGCACATATTGAGAGGCAAATAACTCAATTTCTCTTGCTTCTCGGCTCTTTTTTCGGCCATAATCTGGTGTAAAATGTCCGAATGAACAAATACATACTATAAATGATCATTAAATCACCTTGGAACCAAAAGTTGACTTTCATAGCTATGTTGCAAAATCAAGCCTAGAAATGGCTAAAATTGTCCATTTTCAAACACATTTAATGGGAAAGTGGAGTGTCGTAGCCGCTTCCGGTTGGATTTTTTTGCTATTTCAGGTATAGTTGTCAGTAATAATAATAAAAATACCCTCTGAAAGCTCTGAAATGGTAAGTTTATTGAAATTCAATTTTACCCTATGAGAATCAAAAATCTGACTTTAAGCACATATTGAGAGGCAAATAACTCAATTTCTCTTGCTTCTCGGCTCTTTTTTCGGCCATAATCTGGTGTAAAATGTCCGAATGAACAAATACATACTATAAATGATCATTAAATCACCTTGGAACCAAAAGTTGACTTTCATAGCTATGTTGCAAAATCAAGCCTAGAAATGGCTAAAATTGTCCATTTTCAAACATTTAATGGGAAAGTGGAGTGTCGTAGCCGCTTCCGGTTGGATTTTTTTGCTATTTCAGGTATAGTTGTCAGTAATAATAATAAAAATACCCTCTGAAAGCTCTGAAATGGTAAGTTTATTGAAATTGAATTTTACCCTATGAGAATCAAAAATCTGACTTTAAGCACATATTGAGAGGCAATTAACTCAATTTCTCTTGCTTCTCGGCTCTTTTTTCGGCCATAATCTGGTCTAAAATGTCCGAATGAACAAATAGATGCTATTAATCATCATCAAATCATGTCCGACTCTAATTCTAGTTTCCTAAGCTGTGCTGCAATATAGTGTTCTTGAATGGCTGAAATGTAGGTCTTCAAATCATCATATCTAAATTAACGGTCTCTACGAGGTGGCTCCTTCTGTGAAGTAAAATAGGAGTAAGGGTTTATGAAATAAATAGAGGTGTGAAATACATTTTATTTTTTTTTATTTAATTATAATACACAAAATAACCCGCAGGACGGGAATTGCTGCGCTGTCTGGGGTATTCTTCCCTGACCCGGCTATGATAGTAGCGCCTACTATTTCCCCTACTAGAAGCTCGAGCTGTAACAGAAAAAAGGAAAACATTCTTAGATTAGATACCATTGTAATAATTAATCTAATTCTTTATATAACTAATAGGAAAGGAAAGGTTCTGTAAATGGAAAAGATGAAATGCCTAACTACACTTAAGATTCTTCATGCTTACGTATATAGCCGGGTCTCGCCGCCTGAGTGGCAGGCACGAACGCTTGCACTGCCACTTGTTGTTGCTGCTGTTGCTGCGGCTGCTGCGGTTGCAGTTGCTGCTGCTGCGGCTGCTGTTGTTGCAGTTGCTGCTGCTGCGGCTGCTGTTGTTGCTGCTGCAGCTGCTGTTGTTGCTGCGGCTGCAGTTGCTGCTGCGGCTGCAGTTGCTGCTGCTGTGGCTGCTGCTGCTCCAGCCGCTCCAGCCGCTCCTTAATTTGGTGGAGGAGAACCCCGTTCTCCTCCACCCGCTCCTTTATAATTCGCAGGAGATCCTTCGTAGTTTCTGTAACAGATAATCCTTAATAAAATTTATTATTTGCAAAATAGACTTTACTAAAAAGTTCGTTTCCACTCACCATTCCCATTGGGCATAGGTTCGGCCATGATTCTGTAACAAACAAAAAGAATTGAAATTATTATATGAAGGAAAAGGTTTTTGTATTCGATAAATGAGACAATTATAATGGAGAAAGTAAAGTGAGAGAAATGTCAAAAATTTATTGAATACTGTTGAAAGTACTTACATTATCCTTCCTTTGCTTCTGCTTTCGAAGTTAATCCGTCGAGATTCAAGATACGAGTGAGGTACCAACGAAGTTCGTCTTCACCAAATCACCACAGTACTTTTCAAATTAAATATACAAGGTGTCCTATTGGTTTTCTAACACAATTGTTACATGAGAACCTATTATTGTTGGAGATATTATTTCACATGATTAGTTGCTTTATTCTATTTGCCATCTTTATTATTTACTGTATACCCTGTGTATTATATACAAGTTCTTCTACATTACAGTAACCGTAACTTTTAAATCGAGAAGGAACCGATTTGGAATTCTTCTTAACGCGATATAAATTAAATTTCTAATTTCCGATACTGAAATAAATTAAGTATTACTTACATTTAATAATATTTTAATTATTTCATGAAAATCTTTACGAAAAAAATGACTACTGCAGTGGGATTCGAACCCACGTCCTACGGTACAGAGGTCTGACGCCTTACCCACTACACCACAAGGCTCCATTGGATAGTTAAAACTTTATCGTCTATATAATCTAAGCGATAATGCGTAAATATTTTATATGCTTTAATAAAATATTATTTGGCAGTTAGACTAAAAGAATTTGTTATTAATTGAATTATTTATTAATTCAATTTATTACTAATAGCTTGTTGGCTATTTATATCGGAAATTTTTAATTTTCTGGGGAAGTCGTGTAGTGGGTGAGTGGATAGCGCATAAGAATGCTGATCCTGTTGTCACAGGTTCGATTCCCAGTGAAACTATCAGTTTTTTTTAATGCCAACTAATTAATTATCCGTCAGGTCATCAACCCTACATTACAAATCGTTGAACCTTACCCCATTTCTGCCTTTATTTGTACACAATTTAATAAATGTATAAAAGTAGATGAAGCCTTTGTATCTTGGGCATTTGCCTTAAAGCTATTAATCGGATTAATTGACAGTTTCGTGATATAAAGTGATTAAAGTGATAGGAAGAGTGGAAAATGTCTTCCAGTGAAAATAGCCCGGTATCAAAAAAGACTAGAATGTCTTCCAATCCGCAAAAGAGAAAAAGCAGCCACAAAAAGAAATTTCAATATCATTGGTATGATTTGAACCCATCTTGGATGAAGTGGGCAAAGCCGATACCTGATGACAGTAGTAAGTTTCACTGTTTAATTTGCGATAAAGTTTTAAATTGCGGTTATTCGGAAATTCAGAAACATGAGTCCTCCAGCATTCACGTGCAAAATGCTGTTCAATTTTCAAATCGGCATATTCCGCAAAGCTCCAGTAGCTCATCTAATTCCGCAGAATTTTCGAAGGAAAAAGAATTTGATTTTCTTGAACGCGTTAAAATAGCGGAAATAAGATTGTCAACGTTTTTTGTAGAACATAATATCCCGTATATAGCAAGCTCCGCAATGGTTAATATGTTTAAACAGATAGGCAAGGAACCGGAAGTACTACAAGCCATAACATTAGGACGTGTTAAATTATCAAAAATTATAACTAATGTGGTTTGTCGCGAAGAAACACAAAGTCTCACGGAAACGTTACAAAATACAAAATTCTCGGTATTTGTTGATGAGACTTCGGATTTAACAAATGAAAAATGGTTTTCAATAATGGTTCGGTATATTGAACCTGCGTCATTGCAAATTCAAACACGTCTATTGCAATTAATAAATATTGACGCAAGAGATTGTTCGGCCGAAAAGTTATTTTCCGCGTTTAATAATGAAATGGTAAAAAAACAAATACCATTAAGCCAAATATTAGCAATAGCCTGTGACAATGCATCTGTTATGATCGGTAGAAATTCGTCTTTTCGAACGAAAATATTAGAAAAGAATGCAAATATAATAACGTTTCCATGCATATGTCATTTATCGTCACTCGTTGCTTCCGCTGCTTGTAAAGAGCTACCTTCATTCCCGGAAGAATTTGTGAAGAAAATTGTTAATTTCGTGAGCGGAAGCCCTAAACGGACGGCAATATTTCGGGAATTTCAAAGGTGTTTTGCAGGAAAAATAACAAATTTGTTGAAGCATGCCGAAACTCGATGGCTTACTCGCTATAAATGTATTGATCGTGTATTAGAATATTGGGATGTTCTAAATAACTTTCTATTAGAACAATCCTCAGAAAATAATATGCAAGCCTATGAATTGCACCAATGTATGCAGAACGCTGAAACTAAAGCGTATTTGTATTTTCTGCATTTTATTTTAAATAAGTTCAATACTTTTAATGCCGAGTTTCAAGCACGCGAAACAAAACTGCATTTATTGCAGCCAAAATCGGTTGAAATTTTAATTTTTATTTTAAGAAATTTCATGAAACCTGCATTATTGAAGTTTTGCATAGCTCAAGCAAATTTCTGTGATATTAATTTTTCCAAGGATATTAATATTATTCCGTTGGAAGATATAAACGTAGGATATGATTGTGAAGAATATCTGCAAGACCAAAAGAGTAAAGAAACGTTAACGCAAATGCAAGTTCATGATATTAAAAAGAATTGTTTAAAACTTTTAATAAAAGCTGCTGACGAAATTCGTAACCGTTTCCCAATACATGATGAGTTTTATAAAAATTTTACAGTTCTTGATAACGAGAACTCACTTTTTAACTCAGATAGAGAATCATCGGCTGCAGCATTATTAAAAATTGGCAATACATTTGGTATAAAAAATGACATAGAGCTAAAAAAAGAATGGTTTTCTTTATTTAACGATGAGTCAGCAGATCAGAAATATAAATGGTCTAGACTTTCCTTCGATGACATGTGGATAAAAATTTCGCAAACTAAATGTGAAAGGAAGGAAAAATATCCTTTGTTGAAATTACTATCGTGTATAGTACGGTCACTTCCACATTCGAATGCAGAAGCAGAACGGTGCTTTTCAATCATTCCTGATGTCAAAACGAAAAAAAGGAATCGTATAAGTTCTGCTACTTTAAATGCAATTTGCGTCATTAAAAATTATTTGAAATGTACAAATCATGATAGCATTACAATGCCAATAAGTAAAAAACACATAAAATTAACTGAAAAAGATAATTTATACGCAAGAAGTTACGTCGAAAATAAGGTAACTCTTACAATTCATGGATACACAAATGACGATGATGATATTGATGGTGATTTTGATGACGAAGTACTTTACGATAATTGAAGGAATGTCTGACGGATTCGACAATTATAAAATCGAGTGAAACTATGTCTGACGGATTCGACAATTATAAAATCAAGTGAAAAAATGTCTGACGGATTCGACAATTATAAAATCAAGTGAAAAAATGTCTGACGGATTCGACAAATGAGAATAGTGTCTGACGGATTCGACAGTTCAAAGAAAATACGTAAAATTGACCGAAAAAATACGTAAACCGCGAAAGGAGGGTTTTTTAGTGGGTAGGCGCTGTCAGAAGAACCATGTAGTTCGAACTTAATAAGTATATTAATTCGACACAAGCATGGAGATGGTGAGTCCCACACTATTTAGTATACGGCTAAAATATATATTCATTCCAACAATTGAACTTACATTACACAACTGTTTTATAACTTTTTGTGTAATGAAAGAACACAATAGGAAGAAATGTATGTTTCCGTAATACTAAGTGTGCCAGGATGCATTTTTCCCTTAAAAAAAAAAAAAAAAAAAACACTGCAACAATTTACAATTAAAAATTGTTTTCATTTTTCCAATAGGAAATATTTCATGGAACACGAAGAGAAATTCAACAAGCTTTATTCGCTGAGTATGGAGATTCAGAGAGACTTTTGATTCTCATAGGGTAAAATTGAATTTCAATAAACTTACCATTTCAGAGCTTTCAGAGGGTATTTTTATTATTATTACTGACAACTATACCTGAAATAGCAAAAAAATCCAACCGGAAGCGGCTACGACACTCCACTTTCCCATTAAATGTGTTTGAAAATGGACAATTTTAGCCATTTCTAGGCTTGATTTTGCAACATAGCTATGAAAGTCAACTTTTGGTTCCAAGGTGATTTAATGATCATTTATAGTATGTATTTGTTCATTCGGACATTTTACACCAGATTATGGCCGAAAAAAGAGCCGAGAAGCAAGAGAAATTGAGTTATTTGCCTCTCAATATGTGCTTAAAGTCAGATTTTTGATTCTCATAGGGTAAAATTGAATTTCAATAAACTTACCATTTCAGAGCTTTCAGAGGGTATTTTTATTATTATTACTGACAACTATACCTGAAATAGCAAAAAAATCCAACCGGAAGCGGCTACGACACTCCACTTTCCCATTAAATGTGTTTGAAAATGGACAATTTTAGCCATTTCTAGGCTTGATTTTGCAACATAGCTATGAAAGTCAACTTTTGGTTCCAAGGTGATTTAATGATCATTTATAGTATGTATTTGTTCATTCGGACATTTTACACCAGATTATGGCCGAAAAAAGAGCCGAGAAGCAAGAGAAATTGAGTTATTTGCCTCTCAATATGTGCTTAAAGTCAGATTTTTTATTCTCATAGTGTAAAACTCAATTGCATGAATATTTCAATTCCAATGCAATCAGAGGGTATTTTTATTATTATTACTGACAATTATACCTGAAATAGCAAAAAAATCCAACCGGAAGCGGCTACGACACTCCAATTTTGTAGAAAATGAGTTTGAAAATGGACAATTTTAGCCATTTCTAGGCTTGATTTTGCAACATAGCTATGAAAGTCAACTTTTGGTTCCAAGGTGATTTAATGATCATTTATAGTATGTATTTGTTCATTCGGACATTTTACACCAGATTATGGCCGAAAAAAGAGCCGAGAAGCAAGAGAAATTGAGTTATTTGCCTCTCAATATGTGCTTAAAGTCAGATTTTTGATTC
Organism: Prorops nasuta; assembly: GCF_024137725.1. Taxonomy (NCBI): domain Eukaryota; kingdom Metazoa; phylum Arthropoda; class Insecta; order Hymenoptera; family Bethylidae; genus Prorops; species Prorops nasuta. Next base: position 3,783,143 of record NW_027116806.1, read on the forward strand.
TCATAGGGTAAAATTGAATTTCAATAAACTTACCATTTCAGAGCTTTCAGAGGGTATTTTTATTATTATTACTGACAACTATACCTGAAATAGCAAAAAAATCCAACCGGAAGCGGCTACGACACTCCACTTTCCCATTAAATGTGTTTGAAAATGGACAATTTTAGCCATTTCTAGGCTTGATTTTGCAACATAGCTATGAAAGTCAACTTTTGGTTCCAAGGTGATTTAATGATCATTTATAGTATGTATTTGTTCATTCGGACATTTTACACCAGATTATGGCCGAAAAAAGAGCCGAGAAGCAAGAGAAATTGAGTTATTTGCCTCTCAATATGTGCTTAAAGTCAGATTTTTTATTCTCATAGTGTAAAACTCAATTGCATGAATATTTCAATTCCAATGCAATCAGAGGGTATTTTTATTATTATTACTGACAATTATACCTGAAATAGCAAAAAAATCCAACCGGAAGCGGCTACGACACTCCAATTTTGTAGAAAATGAGTTTGAAAATGGACAATTTTAGCCATTTCTAGGCTTGATTTTGCAACATAGCTATGAAAGCCAACTTTTGATTCCAACGTGATTTGGTTATCATTTATAGCATCTATTTGTTCATTCGGACATTTTACACCAGATTATGGCCGAAAAAAGAGCCAAGAAGCTTGACCAACGGAATTATTTGCCTCTCAATATAGAAATAAAGTCAGATTTTTAAAGCTCATAGTGTAAAACTCAATTTTAATAATCCTTTATTTTAAGTGCATTCTGGATCAATAATTATTTATTTATCAACAATTATACATGAATTTGCAAAATTTTCAAGGCGGAAGTACCTCCTACACTAAAATTTTGCATGAAACAAGTTTGAAAGTTGTTAGTTTGAGCTATTTCTTGACATTGTATTTTACATTGTAATATTAAGGCGCAATTTTATTTCCTGCCATTATTTTGGCATATTTTTTAGGAGATTTCATTCGCTTATAGGTGTACCATACAAGAAAGTAACCGAAGAAACATCCTAGCCGCCCCACATTTTCATTTATTAGGCTCTCATCATAGAAATTATGTCAGATTTTTGCATTTCATAGGAAATTGATGAATTTTGGACAATTTTGTGATATTTGCAAATCCAAATCACCATCGGTACAGTGATGTTGCAAGAAAATGGTCGAGTTTTTACCTCATTTTTAACCATTTTTTCAAATTAATCAATCTCATGTATTCTCGTATAATTTTTTATTTAATTAATTTTAAATGTCACACTTCAGTGATCATTTTGTGCAATATAATAAGGGTTTTTTCTTTCAATTAGTTACACGGATAATATTATTTCTTTGTTAGTTTTATTTCATCTCATAATAATTTTTTATATACAAAAATTTTTTACAATTTTGAGGATAATTGTTAAATTATAGTAACATTTAATAATTTTCCTGTATTATAATTGTCAAAAAATAAATTTCTCTTACGAGCGCATCGAGCCGGCCGACACCCTTGGAAAAGGAGTTTCGCGCGGCTCGTTGGCTAAACTTAGGTGAAATAGAGAGCGAAAGAGAGGTCCGAGAAAAGTATATTCATCCCTCTCGTACTCATACCTCACCGGAGCTAACCGAACTTCAACGGCGAAAGCCGAGACACGCACGTATCGATGTAGCTGTGTGCGTGACCAGCGAGCGGCGACAGTAGTGGGGTTGGCTCACCGATGTACCGCTGGCACTGTGTGCGTGCAAGCTAGTGGCGGCGTGGTGGGGATACCGAATTCCCACAAGTTAACATCTCTGCCTCGGACCCAGTGTTCCGACCCTCAAATCCAGGGCTCTCGACGAGTCGGGTAGTGGGAGGGGTAGATTCACCCTAGGGGTTGGGGTGGCTCGGAGCCACCATAGCTCTGGGAGAAGGGGGCTGAGGGGTAAGGGGACTTCCCCTTCCCTAAATCCACCTCTCCTACTTCGCTTCCTCCCGTGGCTGGGGATTTTACTAGGGAATACCCTAGGAAAAATTGTCCAGTCCGGGAGTTTCTAAGTCCGCGTTCCCTCCTGGGGAATTTTGAGTCTTGGGGTTCTGGGGAATCTTCTGCGAAAAGAAATTCCCCAGAATTTAACGGCAGCAAATTCCCTAGGCCTTCGCCATTGTAAATATCGCGGTTTTTCTTGTACATAAAATTACTTTGTAAACGTTTGTATATTTTTTATTTATTTGAATAAAGAACACTTTTACCTATTACCTCTGCCTTGAATTTTATTCTAGAATAAGACCTTCCTTTCTGACCACAGGTTCGGAGCCAACTTGGGGCACTGTTTCGCACAAATTTTTGGTCCTTCGAGCCGGATTTCCGGCAAAAAACGTTCGAAGTGCATCAGTGTTTTTAAGTTGGAGATTCTGACTGGGTTAAGATTGTGGTTTGTTCTGGAATAGAGATTCAAGATGACTACGCCTAGCTCAGGGGAATTACTAGAAGCGATCAATTACGTGCCCATGATTCGGGATGAATTCGTTCGGTTGGTCGTTAACATTAAGAAACGTGGAGTACGCAACTTCACCCTCCCTTTCTTGGAGGATAGGCTTGCGGCCGTCGAGAAGTGGCTTAAGGTGTTGCATAAAACTCACGTTAAGATCACTACTCATACTAAACCGGCTGAATTAGCTAAAATGGATTACGTAACCGAAAGCTGGTATGAAGCGGCCCTTGATGCCCATAGTGACGCGGAAGAATACATCCTAGGACATTTAGATGAACTTCGCTCCAATCAGGTGATGCCAGCCTCAGGTCCCACGGCGCCTTCAGGCGAAATAAACCACATTAGGCTTCCAATTATCGATTTGCCGAAGTTTTCCGGGGATTATTTAGAATGGAACAACTTTTATGAAACCTTCAGTTCCATTGTTCATGAAAAGGCATATGTCTCCGGGCGAGACAAGTTCCACTATCTAAAATCTTGCTTGCAAGGTGAAGCGGCTACGGTTATTAAATCTTTAGCGATCACCTCCGAGAACTATGAGATAGCATGGGACACTCTAGTAGCTAGGTATACTGACAGACGAATGATCACGGATACGTTCTTGGACCAGATCTCGCACGTACCCACGCTTCGGGGTGACAATTTTAAAGTTCTCAAGGAAGTTAGGGACTCGGTCACGGTTGCGCTCAACGCCCTCAAAACTATGGGTTACGGCGTCGATCAATGGGATCCCATCATTGTTCATTTACTGAAGAACAAACTGGATGACACCCTCCGCTTGGCCTGGGAGATGTATCTGGGAAGCAGCAAGGATTATCCCACCTTTCTTCAATTTTCGGAGTTTCTAACGCGTCACATTAACTCTTTGCAATCATTAGGTAACAAACCTAAAACTTCCAAAAAGGAATCAGGGAGATCCTTGAAGTCACACGCTACTAGCGTGAATAGTGCCGGTTGCGCTCACTGTGGTAGTAACCATTTCTTGTATCAGTGCAAGGACTACCTTGCATTGACCCCTCAGGCCCGTTCAAAGTTCGCATTTTCACAGAATCTTTGCATCAACTGTCTGAGGCCCGGGCATAGTTGCTCCAATTGCTCTTCTTCGTCACGATGCAGGAAATGTAGTAAAATGCATCATACTTTATTACATTTTGACAAATCTGGCACCGGGGGGAGCAAGGCACGGGGGTCTACCCCCGCGGTCAACTCCTTTTCCGAGCCAGAACCCTCTAGCTCGAATACTACAACACATCTTAGTGTTTCCGACACCCGATCAGTGCTTTTGGCCACCTTTTCTGCCAGAATCGACGCTCATGACGGTTCTCGTATTATAGTCCGCGGTTTAGTTGACACGGGCTCCGAAACTTTCTTTATTTCGGAAAATCTAGCTCAACAACTACGGGTATCACGAAAACGTGTCAACGCGACCATTCATGGCGTCTCTCTGAATTCGGCTCAAAACGTTCGAGCAGAGGTACAGATTACGCTTCATTCTCTATCACGACACGGTGTCTCGTTGGACGTAACTGCATTGATCTTACCCAGGATTACTCAGTATATGCCTCCGACTTATTCTCCGTCGTCCTTTCCAGCACTTAGCAAAATTGATCTGGCTGATAACTTCGCTTCAACCAGGGCTCCAATTGATGTGCTCATTGGTGCAGACTATCTTGCAGCATTGATGGAAGGCCCGTACATGCATTCTCCTGATCATACGTTGCTTGCTCAGCGGACTATTTTTGGGTGGATCGTTTCGGGGGTCGTACCCAAGGCTGGTCGCTCTCATAGTGTCACGGTGCATCATTGCTTTGAGGTAGAAAAAACTCTTCGCGACTTCTGGGAACTGGAAGAAGTTCCGGAAGTCAAACCCATGTCCACAGAGGACTCCCTCTGTGAACAACATTTTGTGAATACGGTATCACGCACCTCTTCAGGTCGTTTTGTCGTTGCTTTACCTTTTCGATCCGACATCGAGAAGCACAGCTTAGGTTCTTCCTCTCGGGTAGCAGAGAAAACCTTAAAACGAATACTTCGGCGATTGGAAACCTCTCCAGAACAAGCTGAAAGTTATTCTCAATTCTTACAGGAGTATCAAGTGTTAGGACATATGTCTCCTGTTCCTTTGAACTCTGATTTTCGCGTCTTTCTGCCTCATCATGCAGTTTTTAAGACCGAGAACCAGAAAACAAAGATTCGCGTTGTATTCAACGCATCTTCTAAAACCTCTACTGGCGTCTCGCTTAATGATACGCTATTCATTGGACCCAAACTCCAACAGGACATCACGCGGATCCTGATGAATTGGCGTTCCTTTCGTTATGTAGGCGTGACAGACATTGTTAAGATGTTCCGACAGATTCTTGTGCGTTTTGAGGACCGCAAGTATCAGAACATTTTATGGAAGTCTGATTCCGGTGAGCTTCAGGCCTTCGAACTCAACACGGTGACCTACGGCACTGGACCGGCACCTTTCCTATCCTCGCGAGTTTTGCGCGAATTAGCTTACACGGACGGAGCTAACTTCCCTCTCGCGCAGGATGTGCTATTAAATTCTACTTATGTAGACGATATACTTTTTGGGGCCCATGACTTACAGCAACTTAGTTCGGTCAGGGAACAACTCATCGCTCTACTGGCAAAAGGGGGCTTCTCCTTAAGCAAATGGGCATTCAATCAACCGGGGTCTTCCCCGCTTGAACCTACCGAGCTGCATTCTTTCTTTGAGGATCCTGCTGGATCAAGTAAAGTCTTGGGCATATATTGGGATCACGGGGATGATAGCTTCCGCTTCCGTGTTTCTCCTTCACACATTGGTGTACTAACCAAACGCATCCTCTTATCAGAGAATGCTAAGATCTTCGATCCATTGGGATGGATTTCTCCAATAATCATCACTCTAAAGCAGTTAATGCAATCCACCTGGTTGCTTAAACTCTCTTGGGATGAAGAAATTCCTGAACCTATTAAGTCAAAATGGCTCAAGTGCTATGAGCATCTCCGAGACTTACAGACTTTACGGATTCCACGTTGGACCGGACAATCACTTACTACTGGAAAACGCGAATTAATTGGATTTTGTGACGCCTCAGAACTTGCGTACGGCGCAGTCGTTTATGAACGCCTCACTGATGAGGACGCTAAACTCTCGGTACATTTAGTAATGTCCAAAACAAAGGTCGCTCCGATCAAGACCACTTCAATCCCTCGTCTGGAGTTGGTCGCAGCTGCCCTTCTAGTCAAGTTATTGGTTCACGTCAAGGGAAGCTTGGTCGGGCGTTGTGATGCGATTCGTTGCTATTCGGATTCGCAAGTCGCTTTAGCCTGGATAGCAAAGCAACCTGTGCATTGGAAGACGTTTGTGGCTAATCGCGTTTCATATATCCAAACACATTTATCGGAAGCCAGCTGGCATCATGTACCCACTAAGTTGAATCCTGCAGACTTGTGCTCAAGAGGAACCAGTGCTCAACAGTTATCAGAGGACTCACTTTGGTGGCATGGGCCTGCTTTTCTCCGTGAGCACACCGCAAATCCCGTTCAGGTCTTTGAAACCGCGGAAGAAAGTCGGAAGGTAGCGTTAACCGCTCAATTCGACACAACTGAGTGTTGGTTTTTTGATAAGTTTTCGTCTTGGTCTAAACTGGTCCGAGTTATGGCCTATGTTCTTCGATTTGTCCAGCGGACCAGGAAAACCGGCCAATGGGAGGACTCCCTCCTGTCTGCATCGGAAATTCGCAGTTCGATTGAAGCCTTGGTAAAGGTTGTTCAACGAACACACTTCGCGAGCGAAATCTCAGCCTTGAATCATGGGTTACGTATACCGTCGCGGTCAAAGCTTCTTTCCTTACATCCGGTCATTGTTTCACAAGGAATCTTAAGAATAGGGGGACGGCTTCGGAACGCCGAAATTTCTGAACAAATGAAACACCCCATTATTCTTCCGGATTGCCACTTAACGGCCATACTCATTAGGCAAACGCACCTAGATACACTTCACGGGGGGCTCCAACTAACTTTGTCCACGTTGCGACAAAAGTTTTGGGTCGTGAATGCGCGAAATCTAGTAAAATCATGCGTTCACAAATGCGTCACGTGTGTTCGCGAACGCGCTAAACTCGGTAACCAGCTTATGGGATCACTCCCTGCCGCTAGGGTTTCGCGAAGCTTCACTTTTGAACACACCGGAGTAGACTATGCTGGGCCTTTCTTGGTTAAATTGCATCACGGTCGTAACGCAAAATCCATGAAATGTTACGTGGCAGTGTTCGTATGTCTATCTACCCGTGCTGTTCACTTGGAACTCGTTTCTCGATTGGATACCGAGGCCTTCCTCGCTGCGCTGTCTCGATTCATTTCTCGTCGTGGAAAACCCGCCGTTATGTACTCAGACAACGGCCTTAATTTTCAAGGAGCGGATGCGGAACTAAAACGCGCCTACCGATGTGCCTTAGAAGCCGCCCGCGCTCAACCCACCGAGTCCATCCGTGAAATCGAGTGGAAATTCATTCCGGTCGCTACTCCCCACTGGGGCGGTCTTTGGGAAAGTGCTGTAAAAAGTATGAAACACCACCTGAAGCGCTCCCTCGGAGTTTTCGTGCCTAATTTCGAGGAAATGACCACACTACTGACTAAGATTGAGGCCTGCCTAAATTCACGACCTATATCGCGGTTACATGATGATCCAGAGTCGTTGGACGTACTCACTCCGGGGCATTTTTTGTCAGGACGGGCGTTAAATTCCCCACCTGAATTATCCACCTTGGATTTACGAGAATCATCATTAAATCGTTGGCAAACCGTAAATCGAATCACCGAGACCTTTTGGAAGAAGTGGTCTTCCGAATACTTACACACTTTGCAACATAGACCGAAATGGCAGAACTCTAACTCGGAATTCGGTGAAGGAGATTTGGTGCTTGTCAAAGTACCTAACAATCCTCCCCGTATGTGGACCTTGGGGCGGATTCTCAAACTAGTTCCTGGGGTGGACGGAGTAGCTCGCGTAGCTGTCCTTAAAACCGCGAGAAAAGAGATTCAACGGAGTCTCTCGCAACTCTGTAAACTCCCCTCTTAGCCCTCACTTTGGGTCGTATCAGGGTCTAGCTTCACCCTACTTTCCGGCATCCTGAGACTCTTCAGGTTGTCATCTCTCTTTCTCAAGCTTCCTGGGACTCTTCAGGTTGCCTAACTTTCTTTCCCTGGTTTCCTGGGACTCTTCAGGTTACCACCTCCTCTCTCGGGCGTCCTGGGACTCTTCAGGACGTCCTGTTTCCTGTTCCAAACCTTCAGGAACACTTTATGATCTCCGCCATGTCTTTTCTTCCAAAACTCCCTCGATACTTACTGAGTCTTCGTACTCATCATTTGCCTTTTTGGTGCAGCACGATTGATCATGGCGGACTATCCATGGGCCCACCTCTTGGGCGTAGGGTACGAGGACGAGGGGGACGATGTCCTCGAATTGCATGCCCCCCGGGAGGAAGCGGAATTTCTACGGCTGTTCGGCCACGTTCTCCCGGCGGGGCAAAAAGAGAAGCCACCACCACCGCCACGGAAACCACCATCGAACCCGCGACGTCGGAGGCCCGTGGTTGCCGCCCAGAAGCGCATTGCCTCGACGAACTGGGCTGGGAAAGTCTTAGACGATCCCAGCGCCAGGGAAATCGAGCGCAATGCGCAAAAAATTATTGTAAGAGCCTTCGGGCAGACAATAGAGGTGCCGCTCTATTCGGCCCTTAAACTTCGGCGGTGGAAGGCCTGGGCCCCGCAGGGCAAAATCACCCTGCGGTGGTCGCCGGCCTTAGAGCTTCACTCGGCCAAGCTCCATATGAAGCCATGTAAATAGTCGTCTCGTCCTTATCTGTTTTTATATCTTTTATTTTATTTTTTTTTGTTGTAAATAAATTTGGTCTAAACTGATTACACTCTTTCTTTCTTGTTTTGACGCCATCGCGTCAACGGGGGGAGTTTGTTCGAGATTGGGAGGAGCAGAAAATGTTGCAAAGTAGATTCCGCATTTCTCTGTTATATCTCCCATCTCTATTGCGCTCACAATAGACGGCTAGACCGACAGCGTCTAGCCGCTCTATCTGTCTCTCTCTCCGCGGCGCGCTTGCGCGTCTTCTGGCCCTGGCGCGTCGCGGCCGCGAAGCGACACTACTTGCGCGCTTGGCCACTAGGTGGCCAGCGCCCGCGGCAGCTCTCTCGCTGGCAAGATTAGTGTCGCGTAATTATATAGATGGGTCCTTGATAAGGACCCATCGCACCTCAGCCTTGCTCTATCGCTGCTACCCGCAGCAACAGCAGCAGTTTTTTGCGCCTTCTTGGCAACTCGCCTCAACGGCATTTTTGGACGCCTTCACGGCCGGCAACGAGCGCCTCCACCGGTGAACTCCACGGGTCGACTACTTTGGTAAGTATCACCCACCACCCACTGCCAACCAAGAGGGGACTACCCCTCTGCGGCATTTCCTCCCTCCTAAGGGAAATTTCTCCGGGGACTGCCCGGGAGAAGTCCACCCTCTCCTTCCCTTCCACACTGCCTCCGAGGACTACCTCGGATCCAGTGTTCCGACCCTCAAATCCAGGGCTCTCGACGAGTCGGGTAGTGGGAGGGGTAGATTCACCCTAGGGGTTGGGGTGGCTCGGAGCCACCATAGCTCTGTGAGAAGGGGGCTGAGGGGTAAGGGGACTTCCCCTTCCCTAAATCCACCTCTCCTACTTCGCTTCCTCCCGTGGCTGGGGATTTTACTAGGGAATACCCTAGGAAAAATTGTCCAGTCCGGGAGTTTCTAAGTCCGCGTTCCCTCCTGGAGAATTTTGAGTCTTGGGGTTCTGGGGAATCTTCTGCGAAAAGAAATTCCCCAGAATTTAACGGCAGCAAATTCCCTAGGCCTTCGCCATTGTAAATATCGCGGTTTTTCTTGTACATAAAATTACTTTGTAAACGTTTGTATATTTTTTATTTATTTGAATAAAGAACACTTTTACCTATTACCTCTGCCTTGAATTTTATTCTAGAATAAGACCTTCCTTTCTGACCACAGGTTCGGAGCCAACTTGGGGCACTGTTTCGCACAAAATATCTTGTTTCAAATAGAACCAAATTCATTTAATTGAAAATTTTCTTAAATAATGATATTTTTCTTATCTCTAAGTAAATGATTATTTGGGGTTTTTACATAATATTCTAAATACTAAATGCTCATTCCGAATAAATAAAAATATATAATTAAGGAAATATTTACTTAAACTGCAATGAATATTTTCCATAATATCCCACACACGCACACAGTTTATGAGCAAGTTATTTTATAGATTTAATTTAAATGTTATTGGTTTACTTAAAGAAAAAATTTATTTGGATCTAAACAATTAAATTTTAAATAAATTATCATTGTGCGAAGCAGTGTCCAAAGAAGGCTCCAAACCTGTGGTCGGGTGGGAAGGTTTTTTCCCAAATAAAAGTTTTAAATGCGAGTTAAAATACTGGACGGAATGTTTATTCAAATAAATAATATATACAAAATTTTACAAATAATTTAGAAATATATACAACGGAGCATGAACCGCAAGAACGTGACTTAGAAGTATCGCGGACCTAGTGAATTAGTCCCCGTCAAAATCCTAGGGACTTTTTTCCTAAGAAGTTTCCCAAGAACTGAAGGAAGGGAAAATCCCTAGGTCCGAATGCGGACTTAAGTCCTCTCCCGGACTGGACAATTTCCTTGGGGTATTCCCCAGCAAAATCCCCAGCCACGGAAGAGAGCAAAAGGTGGAGAAGCGGTTTGGGCAAGGGGAAATTCCCTTACCCCTCAGCCTCCTTCTCCACAAGCTCTAGTGGCTCCGAGCCACCCTAACCCCTAGGGTGAGTTTACCCCTTCCCACTACCCAACTCTTGCGGGAGCCCTGGATTCAAGGGTAGGGAACACTGGGTCCCAAAAAGTCCGCGGAGGCAGTGTGGTAGGGGAAGGAGAGGGTTGAATTTCTCCCGGGAAGTCCCCGGAGAAATCTCTCTTAGAAGGGAGGAGAGTGCCGCAGAGGGGAAGTCCCCTCTTGGAAGGCGGTGGGTGTTTGGGTCAGTGCTGTTAGATCGTGCCGGATTTCTCTCCCTACTACGCGACCGTAGTCTCACTAACACACGGTCAGCCGGTAGCATCTGTGAGACATCCCAACTCATGCGCTACTCCCTAGTCACGCACACCATTGCAGCGATACGTGCGTGTCTCGGCTGCCTTCGCTGGGTCTTGTTCGGATTCGGCACAACTGCAGAGCGAGAGAGAGAGCAGTATAGTTTTCTCGGCCCACTCATTCTCTCCCGATCTTGACTGTCTCTTAGCCAAGGAAGCGTGGCAAAATCCTTTTCGGCCAGCACGGCGAGTGTAGTCCAGTCAAATCATTAAAAATGATTACAAAAAATCGTAAATTTTGTATTATTTTTTTTAAGTGGTAAACCCTAAGGAGCGAAAGTTTGCAAAATTCAAACTCCTAAGGGGTTTGCTAACGGGGGGGGGGGGGGGTGAAAAAGGAATAACCAAAAATATTTCGACTTCTGTACTTCGTAGAATAACAATTTTTTATTTAACTTAGAAAAATATTCTCTACAATTATTATTGGACAATATTTTTTGTAGCGAAATCGGTTAAAAAGTTATTCAGGAAAAAGGAATACAAATTTTGCAATGTTAACTTATTTAATTTAATATTTTGAATCCGGCTATTTTAATCTAAAATAAGTTTAAATATTTCTTGTAGGGTATTTAATTAGCTAGAATCCAAGTTAGTTAAAATATGATTTTTGTCAAATGGAACCTTAGGTAGGGTGCATCGCGCGAAGTTTATTATTTTAATGACTTATTTTGCTCAGCGAATGAAGTACACATCTTTACTTGCTATTCTTTATGTTCAAACATTGAGCTCCTCGTGTTTTTAATACATTTACGAAAAATGCTTTAAATAATAAACTCTTTTCCACCCTACTCTGTAGTTAGAGTTGGAGGCGCATTTTTTTAACGTGGTATCCCCAGAAGGTATATTCTACAGGAATGCTTTTTTAGCCAACTTTAACACAATTATAACGAAATTTGTTAAAGGGCACACTGCCAAGACGCTCATTTGGAAAAATTGGTGGCATGGCCTAGTTTTGTCAAAATCGTCGGATAGTATTTTATTTTAGTAGTATAATCTGCTAAAAATTGCATTTTTTATTTATTATTCAGTCCAATATGTTAATGGTTATTAAAAAAATAATCCTTGCAATGAAAAAAAATTAAAAAATTTTAAACTTCGCCAAGTCTTGAATACGAGCCCGCCGCATGACAAACGTAGACCTTACCATCTGCGCTACAGCGCTCACTTGGTGTACCAGAGGCAAAACAGCTTTTTAAAGACTTATTAGAATTCTTTCATTAACCCGTCATAAATGATCAAGAATTAGCAGCAATAATAAATACATTTATTTACACACCATTATTGCACTTAATGTATTATGTTTTTCATTTGAAGCATACATTTTGCATGAAGATACGACAGTATAAGGGTGTTCATGTAATACTCTAAATACAAAAGTATCATACGCTCAATTACCATAAATTATTCGACTAGACGTAACATATATTATAAGATTACTCAATTGATTTATGATAATTGAGCGTATGAACATTTTTGTATTTAGAGTATTACATGAACACCCTTATACTGTCGTATCTTCATGCAAAATGTATGCTTCAAATGAAAAACATAATAAATTTAGTGCAATAATGGTGTGTAAATAAATGTATTTATTATTGCTGCTAATTCTTGATCATTTATGACGGGTTAATGAAAGAATTCTAATAAGTCTTTAAAAAGCTGTTTTGCCTCGGGTACACCAAGTGAGCGCTGTAGCGCAGATGGTAAGGTCTGCGTTACTCATGCGGCGGGCTCGTATTCAAGTCTTGGCGATGTTTAAAATTTTTTAATTTTTTTTCATTGCAAGGATTATTTTTTTAATAACCATTAACATATTGGACTGAATAATAAATAAAAAATGCAATTATTAGCAAATTATACTACTAAAATAAAATACTATCCGAGGATTTTGACAAAACTAGGCCAGGCCACCAATTTTTCCAAATGAGCGTCTTGGCAGTGTTCCCTTTAACAAATTTCGTTATAATTGTATTAAAGTTGGCTAAAAAAGCATTCATGTAGAATATACCTTCTGGGGATATCACGTTAAAACAAAATTCGCCTCCAACTCTACCTCCAGGGTAGGGTGGAAACGAGTTTATCATTTAAAGCATTTTTCATAAATATATTAAAAACACGAAGTGCTCAATGTTTGAACACATAGAATAGCAAGTAAAGATGTGTACTTCATTCGCTGAACAAAATAAGTCATTAAAATAATAATCTTCGCGCCAAGCACCCTACCTAAGTTTCCATTTGACAAAAATCATATTTTAACTAACTTGGATTCTAGCTAATTAAATACCCTACAAAAAATAATTAAACTTATTTTCGATTAAAATAACCGGATTCAAAATATTAAATTAAATAAGTTAACATTGTAAAATTAGTATTCCTTTTTCCTGAATAACTTTTTAACCGATTTCGCTACAAAAAATATTGTCCAATAATAATTGTAGAGAATATTTTTCTAAGTTACATAAAAAAAAAATTGTTATTCTACGAAGTGCAGAAGTCGAAATATTTTTGGTTATCCCTTTTTCACCCCACCCCCCCCCTTCCGTTAGGAAACCCCTTAGTAGTTTGAATTTTTGCAAATTTTCGCACCTTAGGATTTACCACTTAAAAAAAATACAAAATTTACGATTTTTTTGTAATTATTTTTATTGATTTGACTGGACTACACTCGCCGTGCTGGCCGAAAATGATTTTGCCACGCTTCCATGGCTAAAGATCGGCCGAGAGTGAGGGGGCCGAGAAAACTATATTGCTCTCTCTCGCTCTGCAGTTGTGCCGAATCCGACCGAGACCCAGCGAAGGCAGCCGAGACACGCACGTATCGCTGCAATGGTGTGCGTGACTAGGGAGTAACGCATGAGTAGGGATGTCTCACAGATGCTACCGGCTGACCGTGTGTTAGTGAGACTACGGTCGCGTGGTGGGGAGAGAAATCCGGCACGATCTAACAGCACTGGTTTTGGTGATACTTACCAAAGTACTTGACCCAAGTTCGCCGGTGGAGGCGCAAAGGTTGGCCTTGGCGGCGCTGGTGCCGAAGAGGCGCAAGGAGTTACCATGGAGGCGGTAGTGCCGGAAGGCGAGAAAAGCTGCTTGCTGGCTAGCGTTGCTGTGGTTGCTGCCAGTGTTGCTAGAAAGTAGACCGTCGGTCTACAGAATTTCCCCCTCCACTTACCACCACAGATGCAGGCTCGTTTGCATGAGCCATCCCCGCTTCTACCGCTGCTCGATGGTCACGAGCTCAAGCGAAGCATCCATACATGTGTCGACTGGCTTCGCTCGCTCTCGGCTATCCTCGGATTAAAGAGAGAGCGGAGATACTTTCTCGGACCTCTCTGTCTTTCTCGCTGTTAGCCGTCTAGCAGAAGATTCGAGGCAAAATCTTTCCGCTTCGCTTTGCCGAAAATCTACGAATCTTCGACGTTATTTACATTTGCAGGACAATGCCTTTATTCACGTTTTTCAGCATATTTATTTATATGCATTGACTTATTATAATCAATAAGAAATTAAGGAAATGTGCATGTGATATGTAATAATTACTTTAAATACAATTTCATCGTTATAATTCCGTAAAATCTGCATTTCTTTAATTTATTATTGATTTTTGTGAGTCAATGGCCATAAAAAAATTTAATAATAAAAAAAAAAGCACGGTGCGGGAATCGAACCCGGACCCACAAATCGCCACGCGGTTACCTTACCGCCTGAGCCACGAGGCTTCTTCGATGTCTTATTAACAGAAAGTCTTCATATGGACTTGAAATACCGTATAAATAAAGGATCAACTGAGAGCTTTATTCATTATTATTCTGTCATAATGGAACAAATATTGAAGAATAATTGTGTATTGAATATTTCTCGTAAGCTTTTCCAATTGCCCAGAACGAAGATAAATAATCAACGCTCGTAGCATTGGCATATTATGAGTGCGATAAGGAGCGGCTATCGGATCTCTCTCTCTCTCTCTCTCTCTCTCTCTCTCTCTCTCTCTCTCTCTCTCTCTTCTCTCTTTCTCTCAGTCGCGTCTTTGTTTTCCTTCTTCCTTTAGGGGAAAGCACGTGCGTTTATTCCCAAAACAATTCTTACCTCAGAAATATTATGTTCTGTAATGTATTCATATGTACATATAGATCAATACGTATTATGTACATAGGCAACGCTAAAATTAAGTATTAATTTCTCTAAACATAAGACTCCCTATTAAAATTATTTACTGAATAAGCTTGAGAATCATATATTGAAATATAAGTAAAATTACATTACTTATTTTCATTGCAAGCTTTTTATTCCCGAACAGCTATTCGGCGCTCGCAATGTAAACATAAGCTTTGTTCGTGTTGCTTGTATTTTCTGCACTTTTCGCTAAACGTGTATACTTTGTGTGGCGTATAATATACATATTTAATGAAAAGTGGAGGAAGTACAAGCAACACGAACAAACCTATAAACGAGCGACAGATAGGAAGCAATTAATCAAAACAAAGAGTTTTTATGACTACCTAGATCTATGCAGTATTTAAAGGATTACATATACTTATTTCTATATATATGTAATAATTATAGATAATATGGAAAGACTTTTCTCTCTGTGCAAGGAAGAGCTAATCCAAATAGCGTGCGAGAGAGAGACCGCTGCTTAGTGCGCGGGAAAAGGACAGCGTGATAAACACGCAGTGTTTATTACCTGAAGCAAAAATTAAAGGCCGTTGAACCCAGACAATATAGGCCAAGTCAAACAGCTGATCTCTGAAATAGATCGAAGAATTAAGAACCTTCATTTTATTAAAGTTATTTCGCTAGTAATAGAGGGTAAATCATCTTTTAATTTATTCATGGCTCCGAATATATAGCAACTCCTACACCGCACTCACTCCTCGAACGATGCTTCTGCTCTTCCTTCCTCTCCTACCAATCACCTTCGGACACGCCTGTATGGAAGAATCCTAACATTTTCGGGGCTATTTGCTCATACCTTGAGGACTTATTATAATTGATAAGGTGTGGGAATTTGGTATTGTGATGTGTGTTTGAAAGAGGAATCGGCACTAAGTAAATATGAACTACAATAATTTCATTTTAGATTTTTATACACTACGGTGTTACCACCAGTCCCCTCCCAATTCCCCCTTCCACCTCGTCCTCTTCCTCCTACTCCTCTTCCTCTCACTCCTCCTCCCTCACTCCTCCACCTCTCACTCCTCCTGCTCTCACTCTTCCTCCTCTGCCACCACCCCTCAAATGGTCCCAATGACGGCGCACTTTCCCGCCATCTGTTCCTCTGACTGTAATATAATTTTAAGATTATTAACATTATATTTAACGAAAAAATGATATGTTTTTTGCAAAAAGGAATGTTAGGGATTAATTAATAATGAAATATTACCACGAGGGACTGGTCTTTGCGCCACTGCTCCTAAACCAGCCGAAGGCTGCCGCTGTGGCCCAGGGTGGTGACGGTGCTGTTGTTGTTGCTGCTGTTGCTGCCGTGGCTGTTGTTGCTGCTCCACCAGCACCATTTGCTGGTGCAGCACGTGCTGCTGTTGCTACCGGACCAGCGCTTGAAGGGTTCCTTCGATAGAATCCAAGCGCTGGTCGTAATACCGCAGTGCAACTGCATTGGAAGAGGCACCGTCTATATAAATGTAAGAAACTTAATTAAAAACAATTAATTAAAAAAAATCTACATTATGAAATATTTAGATTCATAATTAAAGTGTACTTACTTCGCTCAAGTCGCTGTTCGTGAGACATTCTGTAAAGAAAGAAAAAATTTTAAATTAATAAAAGGAGTTAAATCCGTGACACTTCATTATATATGTATTGGGTGTGTCGCTCATTACAATTAATCTGATAAGCATAGATAAAATAATTAAATGTTATAATACGATTGACATAATTTATTATTAACAATACCTTTCTGTATATGAATTTAAAGTGATCGAATTTTAAGCATTAGATTGGTTAACGAATTTATCTAAGAAAGTTTGGTGAATAGGGGAAGGTCATCAAATTTATTTACTTGTCACAATACTAATCTTAATTAATTATTAATAACTAATAAAAATTAATATAATAAGTACTGTAAGAAATATCCTTTAACAATTAACCTTTTATCTATGCTCTCAAATTCCCGAATAGAGTATTTTACATGTTAATAAACTACTTACTGCGCAAACTGCCTGATCAGACGATCCATTATAACTGATCAAATATGAAATTGGACTTTCGGACGATGTGGATATGATACAGTTCCTCACAAAGTTGATAGTTAAGGCCACGTTCTCAATGTTTAGGTTTACTGTCGAAATGTAGCTACTGTATACATGTCAGCCATAGATATAATCAATCACATAAGATTGAAGAAAATATCTATAGATTCGTTCAGTTGGTTTAAATCACTGATATTTAAACGACTTAAAATTTCGAGGTGATAAAAGTAGTGAAGATTAAAGTGAATTTTCGGTGTTTAATTTGTGTCCCAAAAACAATTTGTTAAATAAAATTGTTTGTTGTTCGGTGCATAATTGTTGAACAGCAGTTATTTACAACGCCGAAGGGTCACTTTCTTACTGACATCAGGAAATTTGGATTAAAAAATCTTCAATTGTGAGTACTAAAATATTATGAAATTACGTTGTAATATACAAACAAATTTGGTATTTAGAAACTAACAGTATAATTAAAATCAGGAAAAATGGATTCAAAAGATAATCCAAAAAGAATAAAAACAACGTTTCGCAATGATTGACTGGACTATGATCCTTCTTGGAGAGTGTGGCTGCAAAAAGCACAAAATGATGATTCCAAATTTTATTGTCTTGCGTGTGACAAAGAATTTGTAGGTGGTTTATCACAAGTCAAAATGCATGCTTCGCGTCAACTACATTTAAATAATGTGAAACGTCTGGAAAAGTCTGAAGACTTTGATGCAGAATCTCCTACTTGTTCAACAGATGAACAATTTAATTTCAATGATAGGGTAAGAGCAGCGGAAATAAAAGTAGCAGCTTTTTTTGCTGAACATAATCTTTCCTTCTTATACAGTACAGAGTTATTGAAATTGTTTCAAGATATAGGTAAAGAGTCAAATGTTTTGCAATCTATGTCCCTTGGTAGAACCAAAGCAACTAAGATTGTGAATAACGTTCTGTGCACTTATGAAACAAAACGAATAGCTGATAATTTAAAAAAGAATACATTTTCTGTGTTTCTAGATGAAACTACAGATATAACAAATAAAAAGAAAATGACATTGCTTACACGATATGTGGACAGTAAATCGTTATGCGTTCAAATAGATTTATTGCAGTTTGTTCGAGATCGGGGGGAGCGGAAAATGTTGAGAAATAGATTCCGCATTTTTCCGCTATATCTCCCTTTCTCTCTTGCCCTCACAGTAGACGGCTAGACCGACAGCATCTAGCCGCTCTATCTGTCCTTGTCACTCCGCTGCGCGCTTGCGCGTCTTCTGGCCCTGGCGCGTCGCGGCCGCGACGCGACACTACTTGCGCGCTTGGCCACTAGGTGGCCAGCGCCCGCAGCAGCTCTCTCGCTGGCAAGATTAGTGTCGCGTAATTACTTAGATGGGTCCTGGGTAAGGACCCATCGCGCCCCAAACTGGCTCGACCGCTGTATAACAGCAGCAACAGCAGCTTTTTTTGACGCCTTCTCGGCAACCTCCGCCTTCTGGCACCCGCCTCACCGGCTTTTGACGCCTCTACGGCAGCGCCTCCACGGCCATCTAACGAGCGCCTCCATCGGCGAACTCTTCTGGTGAATCACTTTGGTAAGTATCACCAAACCACAGACCGCCTACCAAGATGGGACTTCCCCTCTGCGGCAATCTCCTCCCTCCTAAGGGAGATTTCTCCGGGGACTTTCCGGGAGGAATTAAACCCTCTCCTTCCCCTCCACACTGTCTCCGAGGACTACCTTGGACCCAGTGTTCCGACCCTCAATCCAGGGCTCTCGAAAGAGTCGGGTAGTGGGAGGGATAGACTCACCGTAGGGGTTGGGGTGGCTTGGAGCCACTAGAGCTCTTGGAGAAGGCGGCTGAAGGGGTAAGGGGACTTCCCCTTCCCTAAAACCACTTCTCCACATCTGCTTCCTCCCGAGGCTGGGGATTTTTCTGGGGAGTACCCCAGGGAAAATTGTCCAGTCCGGGAGTTTTTTAAGTTCGCGTTCCTTTCTGGTGAATTTTCGTCTCTATGGTTCTTGAGAATCTACGTCAACCGAAATTCCCTAGAATTTGACGACAACAAATTCCCTAGGAAGTCTATAATTAAGTATAGCGGCTTTATTGTATATATTTTGTACCATATTATTTTTGGATAAATCTCCTATTTTCCATTAACCTGTGTTTTGACAATTTTATTTCAAGAACAAAAAACCTTCCCTTCTGACCACAGGTTCGGAGCCGACTTGGGACATTGTTTCGCACAAATTTTTGGTCCTTCGAGCCGGATTTCCGGCAAAAAACGTTCGAAGTGCATCAGTGTTCCTGAGTGGGTGTTCCGGGCTGTGTTTAGGTTTTGGTTTTGTTCTGGAATAAAGTTTCAAAAATGGCTAGCTCAGGGGAATTATTAGAAGCAGTCAATTACGTGCCCATGATTCGGGATGAATTCGTTCGGTTGGTCGTTAACATCAAGAAGCGTGGAGTCAACAATTTCACCCTTCCCTTCTTGGAGGATAGGCTTGCCGCCGTACAGAAGTGGCTTAAGGTGTTGCATAAAACTCACGTTAAGATCACTACTCACATTAAACCGGCCGAATTAGCTAAAATGGAGTACGTGACGGAAAACTGGTATCAAGCAGCCCTTGATGCCCACAGTGACGCTGAAGAATTTATTCTGGGACATCTAGACGAATTTCGATCCAGTGAAGCAATGTCTGCGTCAGGCCCCACTGCGCCTTCAGGCGAAATAAACCACATCGGGCTTCCAGTTATCGACTTACCAAAGTTTTCCGGGGATTACTTAGAATGGAACAACTTTTATGAAACGTTCAGTTCCATTGTTCACGAAAAAGTACATGTCTCCGGGCGGGACAAGTTCCATTATCTAAAATCCTGTTTGCAAGGAGAAGCGGCAACAGTCAAATCTTTAGCGATCACCTCCGAGAACTATGAGATAGCATGGGACACTCTAGTAGCTAGGTATACTGACAAACGGATGATCACGAATACGTTCTTACATCAGATCTCGCAAGTACCCACGCTTCGGGGTGACAATTTTAAGGTTCTGAAAGAAGTTAGGGACTCAGTCACGGTTGCTCTCAACGCCCTTAAAACTATGGGTTGCGGCGTCGATCATTGGGATCCCATCATTGTTCATTCGCTGAAGAACAAACTGGATGCCACCCTTCGCTTGGCCTGGGAGATGTATCTGGGAAGCAGCAAGGATTATCCCACCTTTCTTCAATTTTCGGAGTTTCTAACGCTTCACATTAATTCCTTGCAATCCTTAGGTAACAAAACTAAGACTTCCAAAAAGGAATCGGGGAGATCCTTGAAGTCACACGCTACTAGCGTGAATAGTACCGGTTGCGCTCACTGTGGTAGTAACCATCTCTTGTATCAGTGCAAGGACTACCTTGCATTGACCCCTCAGGCTCGTTCAAAGTTTGCATTCTCACAGAACCTCTGCATCAACTGCCTGAGACCCGGGCATAGATGCTCCAATTGTTCTTCTTCATCACGATGCAGGAAATGTAGTAAAATGCATCATACTTTATTGCATTTTGACAAATCTGGCACCGGGGGGAGCAAGGAACGGGGTACTACCCCCGCGGTCAACTCCTCTTCCGAAACAGAACCCTCTAGCTGAAATACGACAACACATCTCAGTGTTTCCGACACACGATCAGTGCTATTGGCCACTTTCGCTGCCCGAATTGACGCCCATGACGGTTCTCGTATTATAGTCCGCGGATTAGTTGACCCGAGCTCAGAAACTTCTTTTATCTCCGAAAACTTAGCTCAGCAGTTACGTGTACCGCGAAAACGTATCAACGCTACCATTCAGGGCGTTTCTGGAAATTCGGCTCACAACGTTCGAGCAGAGGCACAGATTACTCTTCATTCTCTTTCACGGCAAGGTGTCTCGTTAGATACAACTGCATTAATCTTGCCGAAGATTACTCACTATACACCTCCGACGTATTCCCCGCAGTGTTGCCAGAAAGTAGACCGTCGGTCTACAGAATTTCCCCCTCCACTTACCACCACAGATGCAGGCTCGTTTGCGTGAGCCATCCCCGCTTCTACCGCTTCTCGATGGTCACGAGCACAAGCGAAGCGTCCATACATGTGTCGACTGGCTTCGCTCGCTCTCGGCTATCCTCGGATTAAAAAGAGAGCGGAGATACTTTCTCGGACCTCTCTGTCTTTCTCGCTGTTAGCGTCTAGCAGAAGTTCGAGGCAAAATCTTTCCGCTTCGCTTTGCCGAAAATCTATGAATCTTCGATGTTATTTACATTTGCAGGACAATGCCTTTATTCATGTTTTTCAGCATATTTATTTATAAGCATTGACTTATTTAAATCAATAATAAATTAAGGAAATGCGTATTTGATATATAATAATTATCTTAACTACAAATTCTTCGTTATATTTCGTTTATTTCCGTAAGATCTGCATTTCTTTAATTTATTATTGATTTTTGTGAGTCAATGGCCATTAAAAAAAAATTTAATCATAAAAAAAAAAAGCACCGAGCGGGAATCGAAATCGGACCCACGAATTGCCACGCGGTTACCTTACTGCCTGAGCCACGAGGCTTCTTCGATGTCTTATAAACAGAAAGTCTTCATACGGACTTGAAATACCGTATAAATAAACGATCAACTGACAGCTTTATTCATTATTATTCTGTCATAAGGGAACAAATATTGAAGAATAATTGTGTATTGAATATTTTTCGTAAGCTTTTCCAATTGCCCAGAACGAAGATAAATAATCAACGCTCGTAGCATTGGCATATTATAAGTGCGACAAGGAGCGGCTATCGAATCTCTCTGTTTTTCTCGCTTGTTAGCGTCTAGCAGAAGATTCGAGGCAAAATCTTTCCGCTTCGCTTTGCCAAAAATCTATCAATATTCGCTGTTATTTACATCTGCAGGACAATGCCTTTATTCATGTTTTTCAGCATATTTATTTATAAGCATTGACTTATTATAATCAATAATAAATTAAGGAAATGCGCATGTGATATGTAATAATTACTTTAAATACAATTTCACCGTTATAATTCCGTAATATCTGCATTTCTTTAATTTATTTTTGATTTTTGTGAGTCAATGGCCATTAAAAAAAAATTTAATCATAAAAAAAAAAAAAAAAAAAAAAGCACCGAGCGGGAATCGAACTCGGACCCACGAATTGCCACGCGGTTACCTTACCGCCTGAGCCACGAGGCTTCTTCGATGTCTTATAAACAGAAAGTCTTCATACGGACTTGAAATACCGTATAAATAAACGATCAACTGACAGCTTTATTCATTATTATTCTGTCATAAGGGAATAAAAATTGAAGAATAATTATATGTTGAATTGTTTTTAAAAGCTTTTCCAATAGCCAAGAACGAAGATAAATAATCAACGCTCGTAGCATTGGCATATATTATGAGTGCGATAAGGAGCGGCTATCGGACCTCTCTCTCTCTCTTTCTCTCTCTCTCAGTCGCGTCTTTGTTTTCCTTCTTCCTTTAGGGGAAAGCACGTGCGTTTATTACCACAACAATTCTTACCTCAGAAATATTATGTTCTGTAATGTATTTATATGTACATATAGATCAATACGTATTATGTACATAGACAACGCTAAAATTAAGTATTAATTTCTCTAAACATAAGACTCTCTATTAAAACCATTTACTAAATAAGCTTGAGAATCATATATTGAAATATAAGTAAAATTACATTACTTATTTTCATTGCGAGCTTTTTATTCCCGAACAGCTATTCGGCACTCGCAATGTAAGCATACACGAGCGACAGGTAGGAAGCGATTAATCAAAACAAAGAGTTTTTATGACTACCTAGATCTATGCAGTATTTAAAGGATTACATATACTTATTTCTATATATATGTAATAATTATACATAATATGGAAAGACTTTTCTCTCTGTGCAAGGAAGAGCTAATCCAAACAGCGTGCGAGAGAGAGACCGCTGCTTAGTGCGCGGGAAAAGGACAGCATGATAAACACGCAGTGTTTATTACCTGAAGCAAAAATTAAAGGCCGTTGAACCCAGACAATATAGGCCAAGTCGAACAGCTGATCTCTGAAATAGATCGAAGAATTAAGAACCTTCATTTTATTAAAGTGATTTCGCGAGTAATAGAAGGTAAATCATCTTTTAATTGATCCACTGCTCCGAATATATAGCAACTCCTACACCGCACTCACTCCTCGAACGATGTTTCTGCTCTTCCTTTCTCTCCTACCAATCACCTTCGGACACACCTGTATGGAAGAATCCTAACATTTTCGGGACTATTTTTTTTTTTTTTTTTAAGGGGAAAATGCTTTATGCATACCCTGTGAACTTATAGGGTTATGTGGGACTCCATTCAGCTATTCCGTATGTTTACCCACTAAAAACCCCTGTTTGAATGCTACATTTTTTAGCTCTGCAAAGTAGTCGCTCAAAGCAGACTCTACATAATGAAGCTTTGCAGAGTAGTCGCTCATAGCAGACTTTATATATTTTTGCTCTGCAAAGTAGTCGCTCAAAGCAGACTCTAATGACTCTATACATATTTCAGCTTTGCAGAGTAGTCGCTCATAGCAGACTTTATCTATTTTTGCTCTGCAAAGTAGTCGCTCAAAGCAGACTCTACATATTTCTGCTTTGCAGAGTAGTCGCTCATAGCAGACTTTATATATTTTTGCTCTGCAAAGTAGTCGCTCAAAGCAGACTCTACATGTTTCAGCTTTGCAGAGTAGTCGCTCAAAGCAGACTTTACAGTTTATTTCATTCTTTTTTATATGTTCTCTTCATCCTCATCCACTTCTTCATTATGCACATCTGAAGCAGTTTGTAAATGTATCTTTTTCTTTTTCTTTTCTGGTGTAGAGGAGTATGAATTATTACTTTTCATTAAATCAATGTGACCCTTTGTGATGTTCATTGTGAGAGGTGTTTCATTTCTACACCTAAGTGCGTATTTTAAAACGCATATTGCATTTAAAGTGTCAGCACCAATTTTATTTCGTTTGCTAGTTTTGCAATCAGGTATTATTGAGAAACATCTCTCTGCTTCTGCATTTGAGTGAGGAAGAGATCTCACCAAACATAACAATGATCGCAATTGTGGATATTTCAATTCGTCATTATTATCTTTTTCCGAACATATTGCTATCCACATTTCATCAAAGGGTAATTTCGACCAATAACTTCTAACTTCTGAACTTTCTTTGCGATAAAAATATATCCATTCTTTCGCAATAGAACGTTCATCGAAAGTACCTAGTTGACGGCATATATGTAATAATGTAACACCACTTTTTTCTCGATCATCATGAAATAGTGCTATATTTGCCTTTAGAATATTTAAATTTTCTAAAAATTTATTACATAGGGGAAACCTTTTGCGGATTTCCTCACTTGCTTTTATTAAGAAACATAAACAATTTTGTCTAATTACTTCTGCGTGTTCCACTGTGAGTTTCGAATCCATTATTTCATCTTCCAAAAAATGTGCATATTCTGAACCTACGTCTATTTCCGTAAGGTCAAGTTGATTAGATTTTTTTGAAAAATCAATATTATGCAAATTTGGTAAAAATATCTCTTTTTGCAATATTGCTGGTTTTAAAAATTTATTTGCAAAAAACATCAGAAAGTTTATCGATGATTCATGCAACAATTGGATTTTTGTTTCTTTAGCTTGGAAAGAAGCATTGAAAGAATTAAATCTCTCCAGTACAGGTTCCAAAAATAATAAATATGCTTTTGTCTCGCTATTTTGCATTATGACAAGAAGCTCCTCTGCTTGATTTACTTTCTCAGCCATTTGTTCTAATAGAAATTGATGTAATGTTGACCACAGTTCTAATATACGCTTTATGCAATTATGGCGCGAAAGCCATCTAGTTTCAGCGTATTTCAATAATTTTTTGCTGTCATTTTCCAATGCTATCTGTAAATCATCAAATATAGCAGTTCTTTTGCTACTCAAATTGATGAAAGATACTAGTTTTTTAATAAAGTTATCTAGTGGTAGTGGTATAGTTTTACAAGCATGAGAAGCTGCCAGTGCAGAGGAGTGACAAATGCAAGGCATTGTTATTAATTGTGGACATTTTTGCAATAGCTTCGTTTGAAAAGATTCATGCTTTCCGATCATTACTGAAGCATTATCACAGGTCAATCCAGTAATCTGTGAAAATGGTATTTCATGACGAATTAATTCATTACTGAATGCGGTAAATAGTTTATCTGCAGAACAATCACTTGCATCTAAATTAATTAACTGCAATAAATCTATTTGAACGCATAACGATTTTCTGTCCACATATCATGTAAGCAATGTCATTTTCTTTTCATTTGTTATATCTGTAGTTTCATCTACAAACACAGAAAATTTATTAGTTTTTAAATTATCAGCTATTCGTTTTGTTTCATAAGTGCACAGAACGTTATTCACAATCTTAGTTGCTTTGGTTCTACCAAGGGACATAGATTGCAAAACATTTGGTTCTTTACCTATATCTTGAAACAATTTCAATAACTCTGCACTGTATAAGAATGAAAGATTATGTTCAGCAAAAAAAGCTGCTACTTTTATTTCCGCTGCTTTTACCCTATCATTGAAATTAAATTGCTCATCTGTTGAACAAGTAGGAGATTCTGCATCAAAGTCTTCAGGCTTTTCCAGACGTTTAACATTATTTGAATGTATTTGACGCGAAGCATGCCTTTTGACTTGTGATAAACCACCTACATATTCTTTGTCACACGCAAGACAATAAAATTTGGAATCATCATTTTGTGCTTTTTGCAACCACACTTTCCAAGAAGGATCATAGTCCAGCCAATCATTGCGAAACATTGCTTTCGTTTTTTTTGGATTATCATTTGAATCCATTTTTCCCGATTTTGATTGTACTGTTAGTTTTTAAATACCAAATTTTTTGTATATTACAACGTAATATAATAATATTTCAGTACTCACAATTGAAGATTTTTTAATCCAAATTTCCTGATGTCAGTAAGGAAGTGACCCTTCGGCGTTGTAAATAACTGCTGTTCCACAATTATGCACCGAACAATAAACAATTTTATTTAACAAATTGCTTTTGGGACACAAATTAAACACCAAAAATTCACTTTAATCTTCACTACTTTTATCACCTCGAAATTTTAAGTCGTTTAAATATCAGTGATTTAAACCGACTGAACGAATCTACAGATATTTTCTTCAAATTTATGTGATTGTTTACATCTATGGCTGACAAGTATACAGTAGCTACATTTCGACAGTAAACCTAAACATTGAGAGCGTGGCCTTAACTATCAACTTTGTGAGGAACTGTATCATATTGACATCGTCCGAAAGTCCTATTTCATAATCGATCAGTTATAATGGATCGTCTGATCAGGCAGTTTGCACAGTAAGTAGTTTATTAATATGTAAAATACTCTATTCGGGAATTTGAGAGCATAGATAAAAGGTTAATTGTTAAAGGATATTTCTTACAGTACTTATTATATTAATTTTTATTAGTTATTAATAATTAATTAAGATTAGTATTGTGAGAAGAGTAAATAAATTTGATGACCTTCCCCTATTCACCAAACTTTCTTAGATAAATTCGTTAACCATTCTAATGCTTAAAATTCGATCACTTTCAATTCATATACAGGAAGGTATTTGTAATAATAAATTATGTCAATCGTATTATAACATTTAATTATTTTATCTATGCTTATCAGATTAATTGTAATGAGCGACACATCCAATACATACATAATGAAGTGTCACGGATTTAACTCCTTTTATTAATTTCAAATTTTTTCTTTCTTTACAGAATGTCTCACGAACAGCGACTTCAGCGAAGTAAGTACACTTTAATTATGAATCTAAATATTTCATAATGTAGATTTTTTTTAATTAATTGTATTTAATTAAATTTCTTATATTTATATAGACGGTGCCACTTCCAATGCAGCTGCGCTGCAGTATTACGACCAGCGCTTGGATTCCATCGAAGGAACCCTTCAAGCGCTGGTCCGGCAGCAGCAGCAGCACGTGCTGCACCAGCAAATGGTGTTGGTGCAGCAGCAACAACAGCCACGGCAGCAGCAACAGCAGCAGCAACAGCAGCAGCAACAACAGCCACGGCAGCAACAGCAGCAGCATCAGCAGCCACGGCAGCAACAGCAACAACAACGACAGCACCGCCTCCACCCTGGGCCACAGCGGCAGCCTTCGGCTGGTTCAGGAGCAGTGGCGCAAAGGCCAGTCCCTCGTGGTAATATTTCATTATTAATCAATCCCTAACATTCCTTTTTGCAAAAAACATATCACTTTTTGATTAAATATAATGTTAACAATCTTAAAATTATGTTACAGTCAGAGGAACAGATGGCGGGAAAGCGCGCCGTCATTGGGACCACATGAGGGGTGGTGGCAGAGGAGGAAGAGTGAGAGGAGGAGGAGTGAGAGGAAGAGGAGTAGGAGGAAGAGGAAGAGGACGAGGTGGAAGGGGGAATTGGGAGGGGACTGGTGGTAACACCGTAGTGTATAAAATTTTCCATTTTTATTAAATAAAAATCTAAAATGAAATTATTGTAGTTCATATTTACTTAGTGCCGATTCCTCTTTCAAACACACATCACAATACCAAATTCCCACACCTTATCAATTATAATAAGTCCTCAAGGTATGAGCAAATAGTCCCGAAAATGTTAGGATTCTTCCATACAGGTGTGTTCGAAGGTGATTGGTAGGAGAGAAAGGAAGAGCAGAAACATCGTTCGAGGAGTGAGTGCGGTGTAGGAGTTGCTATATATTCGGAGCAGTGGATAAATTAAAAGATGATTTACCTTCTATTACTCGCGAAATCACTTTAATAAAATGAAGGTTCTTAATTCTTCGATCTATTTCAGAGATCAGCTGTTCGACTTGGCCTATATTGTCTGGGTTCAACGGCCTTTAATTTTTGCTTCAGGTAATAAACACTGCGTGTTTATCACGCTGTCCTTTTCCCGCGCACTAAGCAGCGGTCTCTCTCTCGCTCGCTGTTTGGATTAGCTCTTCCTTGCACAGAGAGAAAAGTCTTTCCATATTATGTATAATTATTACATATATATAGAAATAAGTATATGTAATCCTTTAAATACTGCATAGATCTAGGTAGTCATAAAAACTCTTTGTTTTGATTAATCGCTTCCTACCTGTCGCTCGTGTATGTTTACATTGCGAGTGCCGAATAGCTGTTCGGGAATAAAAAGCTCGCAATGAAAATAAGTAATGTAATTTTACTTATATTTCAATATATGATTCTCAAGCTTATTTAGTAAATGGTTTTAATAGAGAGTCTTATGTTTAGAGAAATTAATACTTAATTTTAGCGTTGCCTATGTACATAATACGTATTGATCTATATGTACATATAAATACATTACAGAACATAATATTTCTGAGGTAAGAATTGTTGTGGTAATAAACGCACGTGCTTTCCCCTAAAGGAAGAAGGAAAACAAAGACGCGACTGAGAGAGAGAGAAAGAGAGAGAGAGAGGTCCGATAGCCGCTCCTTATCGCACTCATAATATATGCCAATGCTACGAGCGTTGATTATTTATCTTCGTTCTTGGCTATTGGAAAAGCTTTTAAAAACAATTCAACATATAATTATTCTTCAATTTTTATTCCCTTATGACAGAATAATAATGAATAAAGCTGTCAGTTGATCGTTTATTTATACGGTATTTCAAGTCCGTATGAAGACTTTCTGTTTATAAGACATCGAAGAAGCCTCGTGGCTCAGGCAGTAAGGTAACCGCGTGGTAATTCGTGGGTCCGAGTTCGATTCCCGCTCGGTGCTTTTTTTTTTATGATTAAATTTTTTTTTAATGGCCATTGACTCACAAAAATCAATAATAAATTAAAGAAATGCAGATCTTACGGAAATAAACGAAATATAACGAAGAATTTGTAGTTAAGATAATTATTATATATCAAATACGCATTTCCTTAATTTATTATTGATTTAAATAAGTCAATGCTTATAAATAAATATGCTGAAAAACATGAATAAAGGCATTGTCCTGCAAATGTAAATAACATCGAAGATTCATAGATTTTCGGCAAAGCGAAGCGGAAAGATTTTGCCTCGAACTTCTGCTAGACGCTAACAGCGAGAAAGACAGAGAGGTCCGAGAAAGTATCTCCGCTCTCTTTTTAATCCGAGGATAGCCAAGAGCGAGCGAAGCCAGTCGACACATGTATGGACGCTTCGCTTGTGCTCGTGACCATCGAGAAGCGGTAGAAGCGGGGATGGCTCACGCAAACGAGCCTGCATCTGTGGTGGTAAGTGGAGGGGGAAATTCTGTAGACCGACGGTCTACTTTCTGGCAACACTGATTCCCCGTCGTCCTTTCCAGTACTTAGCGAAATAGATCTTGCTGATAACTTCGCTTCAACCGGTGCTCCAGTCGATGTACTTCTTGGTGCAGATTACTATCCTACGTTGGTAGAAGGCCCGGTCATTCATTCTTCTGATCATTCTTTGATTGCCCAGCGGACTATGTTCGGGTGGATCGTATCTGGGGTCTTACCTAGGGCTGGTCGCTCTCATAGTCTCACGGTTCATCATTGCTTTGACTTAGAAAACACTCTTCGCGACTTCTGGGAACTGGAAGAAGTTCCTGAGGTCAAACCCATGTCCACAGAGGACTCCCTCTGTGAACAACATTTTGTGGATACGGTATCACGCACCCACTCGGGTCGTTTTGTTGTTGCTTTACCTTTTCGATCCGACATCGAAAAGCATAGTCTAGGTTCTTCTTCTCGGGTAGCAGAGAAAACCTTATCTAAAATACTTCGACGGTTGGAAAACTCTCCAGACCAGGCTGAAAGTTATTCTCAATTCTTACAGGAGTATATTATGTTGGGACATATGTCTCCTGTTCCTATGAACTCTGATTTTCGCGTCTTCCTGCCTCATCATGCAGTTTTTAAGACCGAGAACCAGAAGACAAAGATTCGCGTTGTATTCAACGCATCTTCTAAAACCTCTACGGGCGTCTCACTTAACGACACGTTATTCATTGGACCCAAGCTCCAGCAGAACATCACGCGGATCCTAATGAATTGGCGTGCCTTTCGATATATAGGCGTGACGGACATTGTTAAAATGTTCAGACAGATTTTGGTTCGTCTTGAGGACCGCAAGTATCAGAACATTTTATGGAAGACTGATTCCGGTGAGCTTCAGGATTTCGAACTCAACACGATGACCTACGGTACGGGGTCGGCACCTTTTATATCCTCGCGAGTTTTGCGCGAATTAGCTTCCACGGACGGGGCTGACTTCCCTCTCGCGCAGGATGTTTTGTTAAATTCTACATACGTAGATGATATACTTTTCGGGGCTCATGACTTAAAGCAACTCAGTTCGGTCAGGGAACAACTCATCGCTCTACTAGCGAAAGGGGGCTTCTCCTTGAGCAAATGGGCATTCAATCAACCGGGGACTTCCCCGCTTGAACCTACCGAGCCGCACTCTTTCTTGGAGGATCCTGCTGGGTCAAGTAAAGTCTTGGACATATATTGGGATCACGGGGATGATAGCTTTCGCTTCCGTGTCTCTCCTTCATCTATTGGTGTACTAATCAAACGCATCCTCTTATCAGAGAATGCTAAGATCTTTGATCCATTGGGATGGATCTCTCCAATAGTCATCACATTAAAGCAGTTAATGCAATCCACCTGGTTACTCAAACTCTCTTGGGATGAAGAGATTCCTGAGCCGGTGCAGTCCAAATGGCTCAAGAGTTATGAGCAGCTCCGCGACTTACAGTCTTTACGCATTCCCCGCTGGACCGGGCAAACTCCCAATACTGGAGAACGCGAATTGATCGGATTTTGCGACGCATCAGAGTTGGCCTACGGTGCTGTAGTCTACGAACGTCTTACGGATGACAACGGTCATCTGTCGGTACATTTAGTAATGTCTAAAACAAAAGTCGCACCGATTAAGACCACTTCAATACCTCGGTTGGAGTTGATTACAGCCGCACTGCTAGTCAAGCTATTGGTTCATGTAAAAGGAAGTCTTGTCGGGAATTGTGATGCGATTCGTTGCTACTCGGATTCGCAGGTCGCGTTAGCTTGGATAGCAAAGCAACCCGTACATTGGAAGACGTTTGTGGCCAATCGCGTTTCATATATTCAAACGCATCTTCCTGAAGCCAGCTGGCATCATGTACCTACTAAGCTGAATCCTGCAGATTTGTGCTTAAGAGGAGCCAGTGCTCAACAGTTATCAGAGGACTCACTTTGGTGGCATGGGCCTGCTTTTCTCCGCGAGCCAATTGTCAATCCTGTTCAGGTCTTTGAAACCACGGAAGAAAGTCGGAAGGTAGCGTTAACCGCTCAACTAGACACAATTCAGTGTTGGTTTTTTGATAAGTTTTCGTCTTGGTCTAAACTGGTCCGAGTTATGGCTTATGTTCTTCGATTTGTCCAGCGGACCAGGAAAACCGGCCAATGGGAGGACTCCCTCCTGTCTGCATTGGAAATTCGCAGTTCAATTGAAGCCTTGGTAAAGGTTGTTCAACGAACACACTTCGCCAACGAAATCTCAGCCTTGAGTCATGGGTTACGTATACCGTCGCGATCAAAGCTTCTTTCCTTATATCCTATACTGGATCCACAAGGAATATTACGAATAGGGGGGCGGCTTCGAAACGCCGAAATTTCTGAACTAACGAAACACCCCATTATTCTACCGGACTGTCACCTAACTGCCATACTCATTAGGCAAACCCACCTAGATACACTTCACGGGGGACTCCAATTAACTTTGTCCACGTTGCGACAAAGGTTTTGGGTCGTGAATGCGCGAAATCTAGTAAAATCATGTGTTCATAAATGCATCACGTGTGTTCGCGAACGCGCTAAACTCGGTAGCCAACTTATGGGTTCACTTCCTGCCGCTAGGGTTTCTCGCAGTTTCACTTTTGAACACACCGGAGTAGACTATGCCGGGCCCTTTTTGGTGAAATTACATCACGGTCGTAATGCAAAATCCATAAAATGCTACGTGGCAGTGTTCGTATGTCTATCTACCCGTGCTGTTCACTTGGAACTCGTCTCTCGACTGGATACCGAGGCCTTCCTCGCCGCGCTGTCTCGGTTTATCTCTCGTCGTGGAAAACCCGTCGTTATGTACTCAGACAACGGCCTTAACTTTCAAGAAGCGGACGCAGAACTCAAACGCGCCTACCAATGCGCTCTAGAAGCCGCCCGCACTCAGAAAACTGATTCCCTCGGCGAAATCGAGTGGAAATTCATTCCGGTCGCCACTCCTCACTGGGTCGGTCTTTGGGAGAGTGCGGTAAAAAGTATGAAGCACCACCTAAAGCGCTCCCTCGGAGTCTTCGTGCCTAATTTCGAAGAAATAGCTACTCTACTGACCAAGATTGAGGCCTGCCTCAACTCACGGCCAATCTTGCGGTTACATTATGATCCAGAGTCGTTGGACGTACTCACTCCGGGGCATTTCTTGTCAGGTCGGGCCTTAAATTCCCCCCCCCCCCCCCCCCGGAATTTTCAACCTTGGATTTACGCGAATCTTCATTAAACCGTTGGCAAAACGTGACTAGAATCACCGAGACCTTCTGGAAGAAGTGGTCTTCCGAATACCTCCACACATTGCAGAATAGGCCAAAATGGCAGAACACTAACTCGGAATTTGGTGAAGGAGATTTGGTTCTGATCAAAGTACCCAACAACCCCCCGCGCATGTGCACATTGGGGCGGATTCTTAAACTAGTACCTGGGGTAGACGGGGTAGCTCGTTTAGCTATACTCAAAACCGCGAGAAAAGAGATTCAACGGAGTCTCTCGCAACTTTGCAAACTCCCTGCGTAGCCCTCGTTTCGGATCTTATCAGGGTCTGTCTTTACCCTGTTATTCGGCATCCTGAAACTCTTCAGGTTGCCCTTTTTCCTTCTGAAGCTTCCTGGGACTCTTCAGGTTGTCTATTCTCTTTCCTGGTTTCCTGGGACTCTTCAGGTCGCCCTATTTCCTGTTCCAAACCTTCAGAAACACGTATGACTTCCGCCATGTCTTTTCTTCAAAAACTCCCAAAGTACTTACTGAGTCTTCGTACTCATCATCTACCTTTTTGGTGCAGCGATTTGATCATGGCGGATTATCCATGGGCCCACCTCCTGGGCGTGGGATACGCAGACGAGGGGGACGATGTCCTAGAGTTGCATGCCCCCCGGGAGGAATCTGAATTTCGGCGGCTGTTCGGCCATATTCTCCCGGAGGGGCAAAAGGAGACACCGGCACCGCCACCACCTCCAACCCCAACAGCACGACCGCGGACGAGACGGCAGAGGCCCGTCATCGCCTCAAAGAAGAGCATTGCCTCGGCGAACTGGTCTGGGAAAGTCCTCGACGATCCCAGCGCCAGGGAGCTCGAGCGCAATGCTCAAAAAATCAGAGCCCGGGCATTCGGGCAAGAGATAGAGGTGCCCCTCTATACGGCCATGAAATTGCGCCGATGGAAGGCCTGGGCCCCGCAGGGCAAAATAACCCTGCGGTGGTCGCCGGCCCTAGAACCACACTCCGCCAAACTGCACGTCCACCTCAAAAAATAGTCGCCTCGTCCCTATCTGTTTTATATCGTTTTATTTTTTTTGTAAAAAAACTTGTTAAACTGAGTTAACTTTATTCTTCCTTGTCTTGACGCCATCGCGTCAACGGGGGGAGTTTATTCGAGATCGGGAGGAGCGGAAAATGTTGAGAAATAGATTCCGCATTTTTCCGCTATATCTCCCTTTCTCTCTTGCGCTCACAGTAGACGGCTAGACCGACAGCATCTAGCCGCTCTATCTGTCCTTGTCACTCCGCTGCGCGCTTGCGCGTCTTCTGGCCCTGGCGCGTCGCGGCCGCGACGCGACACTACTTGCGCGCTTGGCCACTAGGTGGCCAGCGCCCGCAGCAGCTCTCTCGCTGGCAAGATTAGTGTCGCGTAATTACTTAGATGGGTCCTGGGTAAGGACCCATCGCGCCCCAAACTGGCTCGACCGCTGTATAACAGCAGCAACAGCAGCTTTTTTTGACGCCTTCCGGCAACCTCCGCCTTCCGGCACCTGCCTCACCGGCTTTTGACGCCTCTACGGCAGCGCCTCCACGGCCATCTAACGAGCGCCTCCACCGGCGAACTCTTCTGGTGAATCACTTTGGTAAATATCACCAAACCACAGACCGCCTACCAAGATGGGACTTCCCCTCCAGAGCTGCCAGACTTGGCACAATCTGGCGCATGCGTAGAACGATTCTCGCAGCCGGCTTAGGAAACGTAGCTAGTGTTCGAGGTGCCCCTCGACAAAATATTTAAAAATTTTTATTTTCTGTTTATTTTTTTGTTTTTATACAAATGTTACTACAAACACTTATAATTAAGATGAGATAAATAAAATTTACAAATGTTGATAATTATTGGTTTACCTTTAATTCTTCCATCAAGCAAAATAAATATTATCCTTCCATCCAGATCTGAGAGTTTTGACAGAGGAGATTCTGCAAATATTAACTACTGTTAACTAGCACTGCTACGCTACTCTGATTTGGTAGACATTTCTATAAGTAATTACTATTACTATGAATTACAGAATTATTTACCTGAATATTCAAAGACTAGGGTAACGCCTTCACTCAAGCACAAAATACCACTTCCAAGCTGTCAATCTATGTTACTGTGGTCCTCAGTTGATAAGCCTTTTTGTGTATTCCAAATCCTAGGCACATTTCAACACAATCTGTAATGCAGAACATAACACAAAGAATCTTGTATCAAACTAAAAGCTCTAAATGATTATTAGTTAATACTCATCTGAATAGCTTATACTGCTGCACCATTTTCCTAATCCAATAGAAGATTCACATTTCCACAATGTACCAATCATACTTGGCGATGGAGAAGATGCTGCAAATATTAATAGGTTAGCTAGAACACTTCTAAGCTATTCTCATTTGGCGTTCCTTAATTACTATTATTGTTAAATGCAGAATTATTTACCTGGATATTCCTTGGTTGGAGTAATATCTTGACCGAAAGACTAATTACCATGTCCAAGCTGTCATAATTAATGGTATCCTGGTGCTCTATAGTTGTTAATCCTTACATTTTGAAGAAACATCCACATTTTTCTACATTACCTGTAACGGAAAACACAACACAAAGAATCTTGATTTATTTCAAGCCATAAATAATTAATTTTTAATACTCATCTAAATAGCTTGTACTGCTGCACCATTTTCATCATTCCCCATTTTCCTTATCCAATTGAAAATTCACATTTCCACTATTCTGCCAATCACATTATTAGATTGAGTAAACACTGTAAATATATAATGTCCTGATAACTCATGCTTTTATGCAATCGTCGTAGAAAGAAAATCACAAAAGAAACACTTTTCAATTAACAAATTTAACCTAAAACAGCACAATCTGAATATTTTTATGCAATCAATGTTTATCTTATTTCAGGTCTGTTCTATATACTGCTGAACAAACTAAACATGTTTTTAATGCACTTAAATCATTTAACACAAACTATTTTTTAGTTTATGTTAGTTTAATACGCGTTTATCAAACGAAAGCGGGATTATTAAATTGACAGAACACATGAACTAAACCAATCCAATTTCGAAGCTTTATCGCTCTTATCGACGGACATATATATGTATGAATTTACAGGTTTTCCTTAATTTTTCTGGAAATAAGATATATACGTCAAAACTGCAGTAGTATGTTTCTTAATTAGTAGGGAATATGTAGTTTATGTATAAATATGTGAAATATATAAATAAACTTTTTAATACATTTATAAACAGATATAAATAAGATTTCAATTCTAGAATTTCGGATTTTCTTTTTAATAAGCGGTGTCTGAAAATTATATATATAAATTTAAACACCATTTTTATCAGTAATAAGTATATTCGATTTCCTATTGAATAATTAAGCAAATTTGTACTAATATGTATAAATAAAAGAAATAAAACAATTAATTAGTCCAATTTATCATTGTTATCATTATTTTATATGAAATGAACCATTGATTCCATTACACTAAGCTTTTATATGTTGATAAATAAATCTTTTTTTTTTAAATTGTTAATTATTGTAATAATGATAAAAGCCTCTTTCGCATATATTATTTAACAATTATATAAAACATTTGAAAGTCCTTCTGACTGTTAGTAATAGATATGCTAGATACATAAAATTATTGAAAAATTTTTGACAGTCTGCAAAATGAATCAAAAGTTAACTGGCAAATGCCGTTTGTTTACAAACAATAACGAAGTACCCGTTAACTTTCCATCTAATTTAAAGTAACTTAATCAGTCTTGCATTTGGTATCATTTAATACGGATCGTTAATCAATTTACGGGATAATAAAAGTGATTTTACAGTGTCTGTAGTAATTTTCGAAATTTATTATGGATTCCGCGGACCAAATGCAAGGCTGTAGTAGTAGTGGTGGTGTTAGAAATTTTGTTTATTCGTGGTTGTCAAATAAAAAGTTTAGTCCGTGGTTAGTAAATCAGGATAATCAGGCTTTTTGCAATGCATGTAAAAGGTTTTTGTCAAATAGAAAAAATGTTTTAGAAAAGCATGCTGAAAGTGAAAGTCATTTATGGGTGATGGATAATAATTATAGTTCGGTGGAAAATAATGACGCGCCTACAAGTTCTTGTTCGTCGGAAGAAAATTTGAATATTAGTGATTTAGTGAAAAGTGCAGAAATTAAATTAGCAAGTTATTTCGCTGAGCATAATGTGAGTATTCAGTCTGTAGATCATTTAGTAGATTTAATAAAAGTAACTTTTACACGGCCAGAAATAGTAGAGCAAATTAAGCTACATCGTACGAAATGTAGCAAAATTATTACGAATGTTTTAGAGAAACGGGAAATGGAACGTACGTCAGATGCATTGAGAAACAATTATTTTAGTATTTTATTAGATGAGTCAACGGATATAACTGACAAGAAATGCTTAAGCATTGTCGTTCAATATTTTTCAACAGAAATGAATAATGTAATAACGGAACTATTTAAAATAATTGAGCTCGATGCAACTGACTGCTCAGCCGAAAAATTATTCGCGGCCTTTAAAAATTGTTTTTTCCAATACGGTATTCCTTTTGAAAATATAGTAGGTTTCGCGTGTGATAATGCGTCCGTTATGTTGGGATCCCGGGATTCCTTTTTAACTCGGCTGAAAGAAATAGTTCCTCGCGTTATTCTATTAAATTGTATTTGCCACACTTCTGCGATAGTAGCAAAAAAAGCTTGCAAAGAATTGCCGCAAGAATGTTTTGAATTAATGCGCGGAGTAGCAACATATGTTTCTGGTAGTGCAAAGCGTTGCGCTATTTTAAAAGAGTTCCAAACTTTTTGTGAGGTCGAAACTCATAAAATTTTAAAAATTGGAGAAACTCGTTGGTTATCAGCACAGAAATGTGTTGATAGACTAATTGAGAATTGGTCGTGTCTCCGTCTTTTCTTTAATGACGCATGCTTTAATGATAAATTAGAATCGGCGACAAAAATTTTAGATCTTTTAAATAGCGATACGATTAAAAGTTACTTTCTGTTTTTAAACTATGCCTTAACTGCCTTCAATAAATTTAATGCCTTTTTTCAATCTACAAATGTTTTAATCCATAAGCTTGTAAAAACAAGCAAAACTTTAATAAAACAATTTGGCCAAAATTTCTTGAAAGCAGAAGCATTAAGTGAAATTGAATGTTTAAATTTGCATGATTTAAAATATTATTTAGATATAGGTCTTATTTATTTAGGTTCGGATTGTGAGGAATTTTCAGAAAATTTATCAGAAGAAGATGTTTTAGAAATCCGTAAACGTTGTTTAAATTTTTATAAAGTTAGCGTAATTGAAATGCAGCAAAGACTGCCACTAAATAATATAATATTTAAGAAATTTGAATTTCTACATCCAGTTATAGCACTAGATATAACTGTTAGAAACCGTGAAATACGTGATTTCAATTGCATCTTACCTTCTTTACCACCAATTTTTAATAAAAATGAATTGGCAATGGAGTGGCGTCAGCTGCCTCTTATTGAAGACAGCGATCGCGAAATGTTGCAGGGTTTGGACATTGTTCCCTTCTGGAATAAAGTGTTCACTTTAAAAAATTTTGATAATAATAAATTATTTCCGAATTTGGAGCTATTAGTTAAAATGCTCCTATCTTTGCCCCACTCCAATGCCGAAGTTGAACGCATTTTTTCAATTGTAACAGATGTTCGTTCGAAGAAACGTAATGCAATCGGTGCCGATTTATTAAACGCCATTTGCAAAATTCGGTCATCATTTCAAGCACACGAGAAGAATTGTGTGTCTTTCCAAGTAGATGCGCGACATTTAGAGCTGCATAACTCAGCTAATTTATATTCTTCCTAACATATGTTACAATTTTTTGGTGGCTATTTTTTAAACAATTATTTGCATTTGCGGACATTGCATGTGAAACTTTGGGTATAATATGTTCATTTTTATGTATTTTTGCATGAGTGTTCTTAATACTTAAGTTTGATTTTATTGACTACATCTTCGTAATTTTTCTGAAAAAATATACTGCATTTTATGCAAAATGTATTTTCTCATTGAAAAGTGTAATAAAGTGCTGGTAATAAAAACAAACATAATTTTATTATATGTTTTGCATGTTCCCTCTCTAAGGATTGCAAGACCTTGTCGTTGGTGAGAGGGCTTATATCTCTACTCACATATCAGATATTTTTTAATATTGATTTAATTTAACACATTAATTATTCACATCTTTTAATATTTCATTTAAATATTTGATAAGAGTTAAAGGGACTTACTAACAAGCAATCCAATTTATAGTTAATTTGTTTATTTCTTAATTTATTGTGAAATTGATTTTTCATATTAAGGTGCAGTGATTCAAAACATTAAAAGGAAGGTTCTACGGGCGATACTTAAGGTTGCTACATCCCTGAAAGCTGCAGTGGCGAAGAGGCAAACTACAAGAATCATTTCGCGCATGCGCGAGATTATGCCAAGTCTGGCAGCTCTGGGGCTGCGATGGGTCTTTATCAAGGACCCATCTATATAATTTCGCGGCACGAAACTTGCCAGCGAGAGAGCTGCTTGAGGCGCTGGCCACCTAGCGGCCAGGCGCGCAAGTTGTGCCCCTGCCGCGACGTGCCAGGGCCAGTAGACGCGCAAGCGCGCCGCGGCGAAAGATAGAGTGAGAGATAGAGCGGCTAGACGCGGTAGGCAGTGAAGCCAGACTGGGTCTAAAATGCTTCCCCACTCTGCCTCCATAGGCTCACTAACACTAAGAGCTATTGAATCGTCCGTGAGAGCACCCCACTACTGACTCTTCGAACGTTGCACGCATACCATCACTGCAGTACGTGCATGTTTCGGTGTCCTTCGTATAACTCCGGTATATTTCGAGTACGAGAGAGAGCGGTATACTTTTCTCGGACCTCTCTTTCTCGCGATCCTTCTTTGCTCGTTTAGCCAACGAGCTTAAACGAGAAAAGCCGAGTAGCCGAAGGAAATTAAGAAATGTGTTTTTCACGGTCAGCTATGATAAAAGCTAAATACGCTAAATGCGAATGTATTAAGATAAAATATTTATAAGCAGCCGTTAACTTATTAGATTTTATAATAAATAAGGAAATGCGATGATATTACGTAACATTGGTCAATTGTCTTAAGACTCATATTTTACGTATTATTGTTAAAAATATTTTATTTTCTTAATTTATTATTTAATCTAGTAGGTTAATGGTAATAAAAAAAAAATTAAAAAAGTTTGCATGAGTCTGCGGGAATCGAACCCGAGTCCGCGTAAGCAGCAAACAAGCGCCTCACCATCTGCGCTACGGAACATATTTGTTAACTCTGAAGCTTAGTGGTCTGATAGAGCAATGGAAGCTTTCTCTATGAAATTCAATTTACAGAATAAAATATCAATTATAATCGTATATATATTTATTTCGTATGTCTTTTTCTAATGAAATAAAATATTTCTTTTGCATATTTCTAATAATTAATCACTTTAACAGCTGTAGCTTCAATAAGCGACTCCAACATTACGAAGAATAAAATAGATACTTAGTCAATTTTAGTAGTTGCTCATTTCACCTATTATAATAATTAGAAAGACTATTTCAAGACAAAAATAATGACTGTCCGAAACTAGGGGACCCTTTTATGATCTGCTATATAGTACTGTGTATCTTAAATATCCAAATTTTACAGTTTTAGCTTATTTTAATATTATTTTTATGTTAGTAACATTAGCTTATATAATATAGATTAGTTTCTATTAACTTAAAGTGAGATGTAGAAATTATTGATCACTTTATTTAAAAAAAAGCTTAAGTGTCCGATACTAGGGTACTTCCCCCTACATATCATATGCAAATATTTATAATACATTTATTAGTGACATATTAATTAAATATAACGGGTTCATTTTCATGGTTTCTCCTCAATGTATAATAAATATTTGCATATGATATGTTACTCTAACAATCATTTCGAAAAATCCTATTTCTTCCATAAAGCAATAAATACATTTTTCATATTTTTCCATATACCTGAAATGGTCGACTCCGATCTCTATTATGTGTGAAGCTAAAAGTTCTGCCGTTAGGATTTTATAGCACTCTTGAAAATTTTGAGAAGGTCCAATAACTGCCTGATGATATTAATCAATCAGTTGAAGGCAAACTTGTTATAATATTTTGTATAGATTTGCTTTAATTAAATATTAGCCATGTACAAAATTGTTGAATGTGTAACGCATCTCGTATCGCCAGAATGTTTGGAGATAGATAAAAATTGAGTCCGCCAATGCGTTGCATTTTTTCCGGCGTATAAAATTAAAAAAAATCATCAATTTACATTGCCTAGAAGCCGAGATATTTCATTTTTGTTGCGCGCCTTCGCTTTGAAGTCGCGCAATCGAATTTAGCTCCACTATCATCTGTTATCCCCACCACTGTGCTTGGCCGAGCACCCTATACTTTTCAGTCGGTCGGGAGGATTTTAATTATCAAATTTTTAAAGAAGCTCATAATTTATTTAAACAGCATTTGGCACTGTAATACTATATGATATGCCCTACCGATTGCACTTTTAAAAATGTCTCTATATGGTATATTACCGCCGTAAATCAATGAAGAATTTGAAACATTGTTACAAAAAATCTGTAAAATATATTTTGATGATTTTTTTTAGAAGCATGCGTTTTTTCAAGCGTATTCTTTAGGCGTCTTCAAATTTTGAATATATTGATAATTCGCTTGCTGGCAGGCTTAATTAACAAATTAAAAAATTCAAATTTTCTTTAAAAAATCCTGGTAGCCGCAAAAATAAGAATTATCAACAAATTCTTGCAGAATATTGTTATTTAGGCTCCCTTTATTGTATAAAAAAATCGGGGATAATCTTGAATGGCTGCATTAGTCTGTGCAATCATTCAAAGTTTTGACGAATTTTTAATTAACATTTCAATTATGCAAAAACTATTGCATCTAAAAGGGTAGAGTTTTGCACAATTATTACTAATAGGCTAAAGTAACTTTTTGTAAAATATCATTAAGATTGAACAATTACAACCATTGAAAACTATTAGGTGCTTAAACTCAGTTTTACATAATGTTTTTTTTTAATTTGCAGGAGTAATATTGCAATTAAAGAAATCACACAAGGTGAACTTTATAGGAAATTTTATGGCGAATAAATTATTTTTAGTAAAATTGTCACGAAAACCGTTAGATTTTAAGATAAACGCAAATGTTTGGAGAAAAACGCAGCTTTTTTGCGATTTTTTTCACATTTTTATTTATAACTAAAGAGGCACATCTTTCTGCGCGCGAGCATCATAGTATCTTATTTCTGATACCTTTCCCGACCGATTAAAATTTTTTTTTAGCCCATTACCTCGTACATCCAGTTTGATGCTCATTCTCAGTTAAGTCAGCAGGACTATTACTTTACACATTGAATTCGAATATGCGCAATTTGAAATGTTTATCTGTATAAATGTAAAGAGCAACAAAATTGACAAATAGAAAATATTCGCGAAGTAAAAATGCATTTTCTATAGTTTACACGTATAAATGTGTGTAATAAAAAGTCTCTTTAATTATACTATCGAATTCATTTTTCCCGTAAGGACCAAATAGCCGAGCGGGTTAAGGCATTGATTAATTATGAGGTCGAATGTTCGCGTCCCATCCAGGATAAAACAGGAACCACTTTTTCATCGGGAAAAATGAATTCAAATAGGATCTACGCAAGGTATATATAGTATATATATATATATATATTGTAACGTGGTAGAAACACGTTACAGAAATGTACAGATTTTGTAGTTCTCGTCTCTCCCCATTAGTGCCTCCCCCCCCCAGTATACCTGCTGATGTGTGAGTGTAGTATGATGAACCTTTCGTGGAGCTACCATGTAATTTTCCGCCGAAGGAATATTGTAAATGTCACCCACAGAAGGAGAGTGTATGTTTTTAGGAAATGGTTTGATTGGGAATTGGACGAATGTTTGTAGGACTAGTTGTAAATAGGGTTATAGGAATTAAGAGTATTTTATTTCAGATTAAAAGTAATGTTAAGATGTATCCTCTGCTCCCACATGAGCTAGAAAACTGTTGTTCTCCTATCCTTTATTATTCCGTCCCCGATGTATATAGTGTCCTCTCCTTTCAATCTTCTCGCTGTGCTCGTCTGTTTACGCGACTCTCCTGCCGTCCCCTTACCACTTATCCCCGCTGAGTGCCCCCCCCCCCCCAGACCCTTCCCGTTACCGCGCCGCGCCGCTAGCGCGCTGAGCTGCGATCTCCCCTGACCGCGCCACTACCGACCCACCATCGCCGACCCCGCACCGCATCGTCCCGCCCGGAAGCCACCAAGCAATGTAGCAGACGACGCCGCTGGAGAAGAGCCTACGAAAACTGGGAACAGTGCGAATGTGGATCATAGCCTAATATTCCAATCGATAATTGGCTCAATGATCTTACACATGCGCTGTTGCCCTAATAAAGGAGGAGACAACAGGAATAGGAAAATAGGACCTGGCCGATGTCACAAGAGAAAAGTGAGGATCGGGCCACTGCTAGTCTGGACTTTGACTACTCCTATCCTACGGTTAGGACTGGGGCTGGAGCTATCGCGCTGTATAAGAGAGCGAGAAGGGTCGTCGCCGAGATTGACAGAGAACGTCGTCTTGTCAATTCGGGCCTCTTCTTCGTGTTCGAAAAGTCAGGATCGGAGTGTGGAATCGGGGAACCGGAGATTCTCGGTCAGAGCGGTCGATTAAGTGTTCCTGTGTTAATCCTGCTTTCCTCTCCCTGGTTTCATCTCCCTTACGCTCGCCATATGATTCCTTGCCCCTGTCGCCCCCCCCCTTGCCCCGAATTTTGCCATTAGCGACTCCCTTCCCTTTCACCTGTCTTCCCCGTCTTCTGCCCCTCCATTTTTAAGTTAAGTGAGAAATTAGGAAACCAATCTGTGTAGCGTATAATAAGTGTGCGTGAGCATCGCGGGAGGCCCCTACTCTGAGTTTTAGCGAATAAAGTGGTGTGTTCCCGGACATTTTTAGTGTTGTTTAAATTATTTGTAGACCTCCAGGTTACAATATATATTACCGTCTTCATCAGACTTCGTCGTAAACGTGTACAATTACACATATTCTTACTTCGTATTATCGTTTAAATGTGGTCGTGAATATTATAGCTCTTAAATACATATATTATATTTGTTTATTTCACTGATTTTGAAGGTTATTATTTATAATTTACTATAAAATTAAATTAATATATTGATTAATTTTGTTACATAAGTTGTTTCCATTAAATTTTTCAGCATATTCAAATAAGTTTTCCTAAAATATCCCTAAAATTTTGTTCCTGGGTGGCTGCTAGGTCATTTCTTCATCAGTATGCATATAAACACCTTACTTTCACCTTAAACTTCCTTTCATTTTCCTTTTGAATTTAATAAGTAAATTGTTGATTATATGTATTATCATTTTATAATTTAATCTTGTTATTATTTCAGTGCCTCTAAAAACTCTAATTTGGAAATATTTTGTAAACTTTCCGAATGGTGGAAAATGTAAAATTTGCCAACAAGAAATTAAGACTAGTGGAAACACTACTAATTTGAAGTTGCATTTAAAAAGACAGTATCCGACTGTAGAATTGGGTAATCATGATACTACCTGTAATGAAAGAATCTTAAGAGAAACTCAGATATGCGTAATGTAGGAACTAATTTAATTTTAAATTTGAATATCTTAAACTTAT
Organism: Prorops nasuta; assembly: GCF_024137725.1. Classification (NCBI taxonomy): domain Eukaryota; kingdom Metazoa; phylum Arthropoda; class Insecta; order Hymenoptera; family Bethylidae; genus Prorops; species Prorops nasuta. The sequence continues at coordinate 3,827,394 of NW_027116806.1, forward strand.
ATGCTATAATTACATTATACTTATAGAACATATTCGATAACAATGAAAGAAGGTCAATAGACGACCCAGATGATCCTAATTTATGTCCAGTAGATGCATGTTCTTCTGCATCGGTTACTACTCCTTCAACTTCTACATCGTTAGATATGCAGTGTTCAAGCCCAACTCTCAGCTGTAAACAACCCCGAATAGACAATACAATATACAAACAAATTTCATTTAAAGGTAGAATATACATATCTTGGCAAATTTGGAACAAAATGAATTTCTTAAAGCTTTACACACAATAAACAAAATTATTATGTACATAGTGTAGTCAATAGTTGTATAATTTCCCCGTTCAATAATATATTTGTAGTATAACGTGCATGATGAATAATAGCGTTATATTATTGATTAAGATATTACAACTAAATATTACGTTATAAGTAATATTTTATTTACCAGGTACAATTAATTTTTTTTATTAATATTTCAGATGGAGGATCAAAAGCAGCAGATATAAAAAAATAAGCTTCTATTTATGATTGCAAAAGATAATTTACCATTCAGTATAGTAGAAAAAGAAGGGTTTACATTATTCATGGAATCAATTGTACCTCTTTATAAAATTCCAAAAAGAAAAACCATTACCCAGTTAATTGATGAAAAATACGAGTTATTATCAAATATAATAAAAAATCAATTAAAGAAAATTTCGCATTTATCATTAACGACCGACATATGGACAGAACCATTAAATACAAAAAGTTATATAGGACTAACAGGTCATTATATACAAGATGACAGTCACAAGTCAGTTACAATTGGTGTAACGGCGCTTAATGACAGACATAGCTCATCAAATATAGAGAATTGGTTAAAAGAAATTTTTAAAGAGTGAGATATAGATGTTGAGAAAATACTAATAATTGTTTCTGACAGTGGATCTAATATAAAAAAAGCCATAAAAGATGCTTTTGGAACTGAGAAACATTTGTCATGCTTCGCGCATAGCTTAAATTTAATTTCTGCAAAAGTTATTGAATCGAATAATATCAATATGAGAGTAAAACAGATAAAAAGTATAGTTACATACTTCAAAAAATCTGTTATCGCGGCAGATAAGCTACGGGACATTTCGGAATTAAAACTAATTCAGTCTGTAGAAACGAGATGGGACTCGACATATAATATGCTATCAAGATTTGTTGAGTTATCCAATAAAATTGGTTCTATTTTGTTAGAGCTTCTACATGCTCCATCAATGATTACAGCGGCTGAATTCCAAACTGCAAAAGAGTTTGTTTCTCTGTTAGAACCCTTTGAAAACGCTACAAAAATAGTGTCAGGTGAAAATTACTTAACAGCGAGCAAAGTCATATCTATCATTAATACATTAAGAATTTCATTGAAAGAAAAAATACCTGAAACTGAAATTGGAACTGAAATGAAGGAACTTTTGCTAGAAAAATTTGAGCAACGATTTGCTAATATAGAAAATGAAATGATTTTAGCAATTTGCACAATTTTAGACCCAAGGTTTAAAATTATTCATTTCAACAATGATTCAGCTTGTACTAATTGTATTAATCATATTTCTAATGCTCTAAATGAAGAAAGGTGAGATTCTTACACTGGAAATAATGTTACTAATGTAAGCTTAGCAACAGGTAGTGATTTCTGGTCATGTCATACAAGTTTAGTAAACAGAATTATATCCCAAAGAAGCTCAGACGTACAAGAGAATAAAATACCAGAAGACTTCAAATATTATTTAACACAAACCCCAGTAGAAATGACTACATGTCCCATAAAATTCTGGAGGTCAAATAACTCAGCGTTGTGTAGACTTGCTGAAAAATACTTGGCGGTCATAGCAACCTCTGTCCCTTGTGAAAGGATATTTTCCAAATGTGGCCAAATTTTAACAGAAAATAGAAACCGTTTAACTGCAGAACATCTGCAACATTTGCTGTTTCTGGGATCTTTATCAAAAGATGATTGGAATGTATAGGTATTGTAAATTAATATAATTTATTTACTTATAAATGCTAATTAATTAACTATAATATACAGGTTTATTATCAAAGGGGCATCAGAGATACAACACAATAATTCATTTATCTCCGTAAATATAAGTGACACAAATTTATTGTATAAAATGGTTATGAAACTCCTTTGTATTTAAAATTAAAAGAATTATAACAAAAATTGATATTTTTTGTAAATATAGAGATAAATGAATTCTAATGTTGTACATGTGGCGCGTCTTTGGTGATTCTTCCTGTATACATTTGTGATTTTTTACAATGATATATGGATATAAGATCAAAGAATTATAAAATATTAAATATTTATAAAAAAGCTGATAATAATTATATTAAGAGTTCGTACATATATTAAAATAATCTGCATCTAGCATTAAATAAATATCATATTTCATTAAAATGTTTTATTTATTTATATTAATATCATTTTACAACTATTTACAGGTTATATTTATTAATAAGTATTTTATACTTAAGGAAATTTCCATAAACAGTAAATAACAACAATATACCTCAATGTGAAACTGGTGATAATCGTGCACATTTCATTTTTTTGACATATCCAGACTGTATAGCTGCAGTGCACATATTAAGTCCTAAGCAGAAGAAAGGTACTATAACTATAATTAGCTCTTGTAACACTGCAATTTTTTAAAACAGTTTTGTCAAACGCTGAGTATTTATCTGTTATTTCAACAAGAGGAAGCATCCCTACTAGTAATATTTTAAATCTTAAGATTGAATTAAAAAAGGAAGTTGAGTATCATATGAAAGGTTTACTAGAGACTTATACAGAGAACATAATGAACAAAATTGATTAGTAATAGGGCTACTTGTGAAAAATAAGTATTATCACAGAATAAATGTACTAAAATTATATACGCCAATTATTTATCAATTAGGAGTAATAATAATGAATACTTTTTTAAATAAAAGAAAGCTAATTATATTTAAAGGCTGAACTGTGCAAATATTTATAATAAATGATTTTATTATATTAAATATATAGGTTTATGTTTTACCTGTATTTTTTAGATAGTGGAATAGAATTCTTAAAAAATTCCAATTATAAGCAACTGTAAGTGCGGATTTTGCTCTTTTGCTTTTTTAATTGTAAGAAATCGTCAGGCTGCTTAAAAATTATTACCTGTAATAAAAATATACTCACAAAGAATCTTGCTTAAATTCCTTCTAATTAATAAATGTACAGTAAATAATACTTATCTATATAATAAGCTTTAATTAAACTTTAGTGACCTCAATAAGTTTACAAAATGACAGGTGGGCTGTGGAATTAAAGACACAGTGGAGGGCTAGCTTTAACAACATAAAAATCGTATATATGTGAAATATATCGATACTTGCTGTATCGATACGCGCAATGTCGATATTGATACGTATCGAAATACTCACAAATGATACGTATCGATACAAAATATCGATACAATTGGAAAATATCGCCATCCCTAAATTAGACGTTTCATTTTCCCGTATAGTTAACACAAAAAGTTATTATTAATTTAATAAATAATATGTACGACATAAATATTAATAGATTTCTAATCTATTAACAATTCACAACAGTAATATCTCTCAAAGAATTTAAGATAAAGCGCTATTTTGCAGCGGTGCTTGCTTGCCCCGCGTGCCAAGTGCACTTTCACCGGCTTGGAAGACGATCTTTGTTGTACTTTACAGGTGGAAGATTATTATTTTTGTGTTCTACATTATAAACAGATACCCTACACTTAGTTTCATTCACGCAGCTATCAGGTTTGTTTTTTCATTGTTTTTACGCATCTTTGTGTGGGTGCAAAACGTACTCCATTGTAAGATATTGATAGAAGACTATGCTTTTAAAATATTCTATGCTCCAATAAATGAGCATACGAAGTTTCGTACGCGCAAAAATGATATTTTTTTTGCGGACTTTACAACCTCCCCACAACCCTTTATTGTATAGGGGTACCGTGTAATAGTATGATTTTCGCGTTGTATATTACGTGTACATGATTCACTGAAAAAAAAACCACGCGAAAATGACCTGGAAAAATGTATCGCTGCCTCTCGTACCAGTAGACGTTATCCCCTCTCTTGCGTGTTAGGCTGAGCTACCTCGAACGCGAGTTGCCTTATGCTTTCCGAGCTTTCAATTGAATTACAATGTTATCTCTAGGAGAATAGCAAATTAACCAAATCGAGTTTAATTGCAACATCCTTGCGATGCGTTTCTGATTCTGTTTGCGAGACATTTGCAATACTAAATTTTTCTACGCGGGAAGTAATAAGTTATTTGATTTAAATTTAACATTATAGTAGCCATCAAATATAACGTTTATGTTGATTATTAAATAACCTTAAGATTTGTTGAATATATAATTTAGCTTCACCTTTGCATTTTCTTACGTACACTGTGGGGCAACAGTACGCAATCCGAGAAAAAGTTAAAACGCTCCTTACAAAAAATCATTAGAGCTTTGACTAAACGCGTACTAAATAATTGTAATTTTTTAGATTTAGGGGAAAGTTGGATAGTTCCGACTAGATAAGAATTCTTATAAATACGGCAATGTATATAATAAACATCGTTATGCTGATAAACTATACGGAGTCCGGGAGACTTCACCAGGTGGGAGACATAAACCATTTGAAATATCATTTTTAATATATAGGCAATTGGAGCGAAATGTTTTGTAAATATATACTTAGGCACTGTTTACTCTAGCGCATGACAAAAGAGCGTTATGCAAAGGCACCTAGTTACTATTAAGGAAAAGTTGTTTGGATGTGTTTCAAGTATAATATTGCAAACTCCTCATTTTGCTTCCTATTTCTTCAAATTGTAAGTTATTTATTTGAAACTTTGTATTTTAACTCTTAATACTATCTAGTTTGATAAAATAAAATCAGTTTAGTATAAAATAATTTAAATTTTTTTTTAACAAAATAATCCCAAGTAGTATAGGGTGGGAGACATAATTTACGTTGTGAAAGGAGAGATAAACCATTGTTTAGCGTTTTCGTAGGTGCGTACCCCAATTTGGAAATTCTAATAGAAAATTATTTGATTACATTTCAGATGTAAAATACCTTTTCAATATAAAAAAAAAGGAAAGTAATAGAAAAAGCAAACAGCTCGCCATGGCAGAAAGCCTAAACAAAACTTTATTTGTATTCAATGCAAAATTCTAGAAAATAAATAAAAAGTAGTTTTTCTTCAAACATGGCTTAACGGGAATCCGTATACCGACATTACAGAGCGAAAACTATTTCGCATGCAGCGTCGTTATTTGTTGACGGATTATAAAGTTATTACAGGTTTTTGGAAATGCCAGCAGCTTATCTACTAAGTTACGTTAGGAAAATTAACAAAAAATGAAAAAAAAATTTTGTTTAAATAAATATATTAACATTACTGAGAAACAACAATTAAATCGCAAAATCCCCCAACGTACTTTACTAGATAATGTTCATACGTTTCCAAAAAGTACACAAAAATGCAAATCTATCAAGAAATGAGGATGCTGCATGCGAAATAAATAATGGAAGAATATCGTGTTCGGGAAGTCACCAACACGAAATTCTTCCATTATTTATATCGCATGCAGCATCGTCATTTCTTGACAGATTTGCATTTTTGTGTACTTTTTGGAAACGTATGAACATTATCTAGTAAAGTACGTTGGGGGATTTTGCGATTTAATTGTTGTTTCTCAGTAATGTTAATATATTTATTTAAACAAAAATTTGTTTTCATTTTTTGTTAATTTTCCTAACGTAACTTAGTAGATAAGCTTTTGGAATTTCCAAAAACCTGTAATAACTTTACAATCCGTCAACAAATAACGACGCTACATGCGAAATAGTTTTCGCCCTGTAATGTCGGTATACGGATTCCCGTTAATAATAACTAATTTGTGTATTAAATTTAATATTTAATGTTTACATTTCCGACTTCTATTGGTATGGTGAAATCTCCCGCCTCACTGGTTCAAATCTCCCAACTCTGGGGGAGATTTGAGCCACTTTACAGTTTTTATAAGAATAAATGCCACACTTTTCTTTATCAATGAATATAAACCTACAAGTTACCTGTATATTTATCAATAAACCAAGCTATCTTTAGCTACCCGTTTCATCTCTCTATATTGTTTTGTTAACGAAATATATTAATTTTGTTAAAAAGTGGCTCAAATCTCCCAAACTCCCCCTAAATGAATATTTAAGTAAAAGAAATAATAATTAAATATATATATATATATATATATATATATATATAATGTGTGTCTAATCGGGTAGATACGGAAACCTCAATATATTTTAATTTTTTTGACGGAAAATCCTTCCATGGGTAATATCTACAGGAACAAAATATGTACTATTTGACTTACTTTATTAGAAAAGCTTATACACCGTTGATATGTTTGGGTATATATGGGAACAGACTTATCAGGTCCTGAATTTTTTCTAAATTGGCATTTGTGATAACATATGAACTTATGGGGACTTAGTTTTCCAAGGGACTTTGTAAGGACATTGGATTTAGAAAACATTTGTGAGGACACAGCCAATTAAAGGTAGTTACAAGTACTTGATTTTTAAACGAAACTTCCGCGTACCTAAAAGTTAGTGGAGAGGCTTATCATAACAAATGCCCATAGAAGCATTGTTTCTAAATGGTATTTATAGGAACACAATAAATCACATAGGTTGTTCTATGTAGTTCCTTTTTAAATAGCATTTGCAAGAGCTTCAATTTTTTTAACGAAATTTCAATCTATTTACACAAATTTACATTAAAGCCGACTTGCATAATATTAAAATAATTTATGAATTCCCTTTGTACTACAAATTATTTAACTACAAAACACTTCAATCATTTATATCTCGCGAACGGAGTATCGTAGGCAGCTCTGCGAGGACTCCGTTTGCTTGTCTCGACATTTTTTATCCGATTCTGCCATAAAATTGCTGGACTATATTTTTTATCTCAGAATAAAAATATAGGCAAAGATGAGTTCAGCAAGACAAATCTCGTCTTGATCGGATGTCTAGAAGCCGAGGAATCCATTATTTAAACTATATTTTGTTTAAATTAACAAATACTTAAAAAATTCATATCTCGCGAACGGAGCATCGTAGAGAGCTCTGCGAGGGCTTATTTTTCTTGTCTCGACGTATCCCATCCGATTATGCGATAAAATTGCATGACCATATTTTTTGGTGCAGGATGAAAATATGCACCAAGACAAGTCCAACGAGACTAGTCTTGTCCCAATTCGACTTCTAGAAGCTGAGAAATCCATTAGTTAAGCTACAAATTGTTTCACCAATAAATACTTAAAAAATTCATATCTCGCGAACGGAGCATCGCAGAGAGCTCTGCGAGGGCTTATTTTTCTTGTCTCGACGTATCCCATCCGATTATGCGATAAAATTGTTTGACCATATTTTTTGATGCAGGATGAAAATATGCACCTAGACGAGTCCAACGAGACTAGTCTTGTCCCAATCTGACTTCTAGAAGCTAAGAAATCCATTAGTTAAGCTACAAATTGTTTAACTAACAAATACTTAAATATTCATATCTCGCGAACGGAACATTGTAGAGAGCTTTGCGAGGACTCATCTTTCTTGTTTCGGTGTTTTTTATCCAATTATGCAATAATATAGGTGGACTATGTTTTTTGCTAAAGGATAAAAATATAACCCAATATGAGTCCAACGAGACCACTCTCGTCATTATCGGATTTCTAGAAGGCAAGGAGCTTGTTAATTAAGCTACAATTGGTTAACTAAAAACTATTTAAGAAACTTATATCTGGGCCATTTTGGAAAGGTCTGGGGTGTCTCTTTTCAGCCTAACTCGCCTAAGAAAATGTATATTCTTCTGGACCCTTTGGTTTCTGAGATCATTAGAAATTTACAAACATATTAGAAAACCTGTATTTAGTAGACCTAAATTGTGTATTACGTATATTACATTTAGTGAGATGTAAACATGAAGGAATGCTCTCTATGTATAAAATTTGTAGCTTGAACCTAAACATTGCAAACTCGTTAAAGTGTCTTATCCATATACACGTTTTTGGCTCTAATCCATGTTCCCTATAGTTTTATGGATATATTTAAGTTTAAAGTTGTACACAATAGTAGTTATAGGTACGTCCTCGTATCTACCCATATTTATGTATAGTATATAGTATATACGAGTATATACTTATATTTTCGTATATAATCATATATAATATATACTATGCATAAGTATAGGCAGATATAGGGACGTACCTATAACTACCGTTTAGTAAAAACTTAAATTTGTGGCGAACGTCCTCATATATACCTTTAGACTTATTGAAGTAATGGGGACCGTCCTTACTTGTACCAGATATACCGCAAAATACCATTTTACACGAGATTCGGTCCCCGTATCTACCCGATTAGACATATATTAGGGTGTCCATTAAAAAGGCATTATTTTTGTTTGTTTGTTAACTATATCTAATTTGATGTAGAATCAGATAAAAATGAGGTTTGCAAGAGTCTAGCCGATCTAGGTAGTAAAAACCCGTGCACCGAAGGATTGAAGATAAAAACGGGATTTCGCATAGAAAAATGATATTTTGTGACTATTTTCCATGTCATTTGTTCATTCTTCAAACATTGCACACGATAATGTTGCTTTAGTTTGTTTAAGGGTCCCTCAATATGGATGCATAATGAAATTTATCTTTTGACTTGTTACAACCTTTATTTCCCCTGTTAATAATTTTTAAAATAACGTATGGCAATAAAAATTCATTATAGCCGTATCTTGAGTAATTTCTCCTTTTTTACCTCGGTATCTCCACCGGTGGGTAGGAGAATGACTTAGGCCCGGTCTTACAGGTCTCAATTAAGTTAATTTCGACATTAAGTAGGGATACCAACCTGAAAAATAATACCTAACTATACTAATATTTTTTTTTTGAAGTTTTAAGCCTGGAAATGGAAGTTTTGTGCCCAGCTTCAGTTCAGGTGTTAGTGTGAACGAAATTTGAACAGGGAAGGATCAAATATATTTCACAATATAGAAATGCAATTAACACAATAAAATAAAGAAGAAGTATCATGGATAAAAAACCACGAAATCACAATTTTTCCGAAGAGGAAAAAATTAGGTTGGTTGAACTTGTCTCCGAATTTTCGAAAGTAGTGGAGAATAAACTAACGGATGCCGTTGGGTGGGATGCAAAAACCCAAGCATGGGCTGAAATTGCTAATAAATTTAATTGCATAAGCAAATCAAATGTGGAACCCGAAAAACTAAAAAATTGCTGGAATAACTTAAAACAACAAACAAGGAAGTATTATTCTAAATTAAAAACAGAAATATATAAAACAGGTAATCTTGGAAAGTTCTAAATGATTTTTGTTCACAACGAAAATTATAAATATATTTTTGTAGGAGGTGGATCAAATAAAACCAAACCGAATATTTTATATGATAAAGTTTATCAAATTATTCAACCTACTGTAGATGGATTATATAATTCCAATGATAGTGATCGCAGCATATACATGGGTGAAACTGCAACGTTTGTTTCTAATGTTATTGAATCAGATGAAGAAATAGAAGATGATCTAAATCTGCAACAAGATGAACATGTCTTTCAGGTAGGGTTATTATAAATTTTATTAATATTATTATTATATTGCACTTCATATATGTAATTTTTTTGGTTATTTCTCAGTATTTAAAAGATACTAACCAAATTAATACATGGAAGAAGTGGAACCCAAGGACATTGAAAGCTCCCCTAAGTGATCCTCTTTCCACAAATATTAAAAAACAAAAAGCAGCAATGCCTGAAAAAAAATCAACACATGAGAACTTAGACAATATTTTAATTAAAAGTAAAATTGAGCTGACTAATTTGATGACTCAAGAATTAAAAGAAAAAAGCCGTTTAGAAAAAGCAATTTTAAGACAAAAGTTGACAGAAAATACCTTAAAAATAAAATTGCTAGAATCTACAATAAGAGGTAATAAAGAAAATAACAACAACGTTGTTGAAAATATTGATATTTCTGATATATCAGAATAACAAGTTAGTTTTATAGGAAACTTGTGATATTTAAATTAAATGAAACTCCTTGTTATAATTTGCGTTACTATATGAGAGAGACATTTATCAGTTTCTAAGTCCTTAAGTTTTTTCAATTCTCTAAATGTTATGTTTTATTTACTGAAGTACAAAGGTTATAAAATTTTAAGTTTATGTTAATATTAAAATACAGTACAAGGATTCTTAACCTAGCTCACTTTAAATTTTATTCTAAATAAAATTTATTATAATAATATTTTAGACAATTGCGTTGATACAAATTTTCATTTAATTTTTGTACAAATGATCGAAATATCAGGTTTGTTTGAAAAAGAATATTCATAAATCATAGGTACCAAGAATTATTTTATTTGGTATGTTAAAGTAGTTTTTCAATGAACCATAGTTGACATTTAATGATTTAAAATTAAAAGAGCAGAAAGTATTAAATATATATTTATTCAATAAAAAGTGGTTATCCATTACAAATATAAATTTTATCTTACAAAACACACTATGTAGACCAATAACACTTTACCTCTCTTTCCAAATAAAGTTTTTATTATAGAAAAAATAAAATATTCTTCTTTCACACAAATTTACAGCTATACAAAATATATATACTTGTTTAATTTGTTATTTCCCACATATATACTATTTCTCATTCTTGTTGAAGTTTAAATAAATTTGCTTGTTAGAGGCAACTGCAAGATAAATTTAAGTTATATTTTATTATTAACATGCATATTAATATAATATGAAAAGTTAGACTTACGCTTCGAAATAATTTTCTATTAAAAATTTCCTTTCATCCTGATGGAAATCTTCGTTATAATTTACCAATAAATTATTGTATGCAGCAATATCTACATTATCTTCAATATCCATTCTTATAATATTATACAAAACAGCACAGGCCATAATAATGTCCATAGTCTTATTAGCAGTTTTGAAGCGAGTTCCTTTACTCAAAGCAGGAAACATTCTTGTCCAAATACCAAATGCTCTTTCCACCATGGTTCTTGTTCGAATTTGTGCCTCGTTATATAAAATTTCGGCAGGTGTATTTGGATTTGTTAATGGGGTCATTAAATATGGCATATTTGGATAGCCAGAATCTCCCAAAAGCAGACCATTGCCAAATTCGCCAGACTCGAATCGGGCTTTAATGACAGAATTATTAAAAATCGTAGCATCATGAGAAGATCCTGGCCATCGTGCTACAATATCCATAAATTGTAATTTTGAATTTACAATTGCTTGCACATTAAGTGAAAAGAATCCTTTTCTATTACGAAATAATTCTGCATTTTCCCCTCCTGTATAATATAAAATTCTTACATTATTTTATTGAAATTATTTCATTTCAAAAAATTATAATAAGAATATACATATATAGAGCTAATACATTATTTTCTTGCTACAACTCCTAATGTTATATTTACCATAGGATTGTATTCTGATGTGAATGCAATCAATTGCTCCTAGTACCCTTATAAAACCAGCCTGTTTGAAATTTCTTGCTTGAGTTTGTATGATATCATCTTGCTGCATTGGGAATTTGATAAACTCTTTACTTAGTTTAGCTATAGCATTTGAGACTCTATGTACTATTTTGGTAGCAGAATTTTTGCTAACCCCAGAAAAATCACCGATAATTATCAAAAACGATCCTGTTGCATAAAATCTTAATGCTATTAGTAATTGTGTAGTTGGTGAAATTGCATCATTCCTTTAAAAAAATATGAGTATAATAAATTAAATTATTGTTTCACTTTAACCAATTATTAATTATCACAATAACATACCATTGTCTTCTACAAATTAATGAACAGCCAATTGTATTCAATAGCAATTCAAAATGCTCCTTGCTAAGTCTAAATCTACTTTGAAAGTCAATATCATCGTAAATAGCATACCAATTCATTCGTAGACGTATTTTTTTTGATCTTCTTCTAATAATTAACTGTTCATCAACATCTTCCTGATCATTTATACAACAAAATGCCATCTCAAAATCCATTATTACATACAAAATATTAGATAAGTATAACTTTTACCAGAAAACCGTATGATTCGTATTTCAAAACATCTTCCTCTACCCGCTCAATTATACATATACGTACACAAAACTTCACATTACACATTTCCAGGCTTAAAACTTCAAAAAAAAAATATTAGTATAGTTAGGTATTATTTTTCAGGTTGGTATCCCTACTTAATGTCGAAATTAACTTAATTGAGACCTGTAAGACCGGGCCTTAATGATAAAATGTCCTAATAGGAAAATGATCTAAATACGATAACTTCAGATTGCTGGACTCACAAAGTAAAAGTTACCGACCTAGTCCCTGGTAATTCTTCACCTTTAAGGAGCTGGCAACATTGTAATATTAGCTATATATGTGTACAGTGATGTACAGGATGTTACACGAAAATGGAAAAGTTGAATATAATTCGTACCGTGTAAAGTTTAAATAATAACGAAAGAGAAATAATTAATTAATCGAATGTTTAATCAGTTTATCAAAATATAGAAACGTATCTTTCGTTAATTATATAGATTGAATCATAATTAATATTTTTTCAATCACAAGTATTATGTGTGTCCATTTATTAGCGAAAGTTCTATCATAGAGGTTCGATTCTTTTTATAAAGAAGAAAGAAACAGCACTTGTACTATGTAGTTCGTATTTACCACGTGTAATATAATTGAAGCAAATGAACCATTATATTTACAGTTATCTTTTATTAATTTATATATTTACAATAAATAATGGCGCAAGTCTTCCATAGCTTCATTTTCATGTATTTGCATGTACAAAAATCGACTTTCGAGCAATGCAATCTTCTGCAGCTATACTTAATTTTCTTCCGCTCCCTCAAAAAATATACTTCTCTCTTCTACTTCAAATACTAAATTACTTTCTTCTTGTCTATTATCTGTACTACTGTCTGCGGTATTATAAACGGACTGCTTTAAAAATTCAATGACATTCCTTTTAGTATTGGGATGGTTTATGTTATATTTTAAATATTTCCTCATATTCTCCCAAGCAGGAATTACCCAAGCATCTAATTTAGTCTGTATATTTTTCATTTTATAATTTCCTAATTTCAACAGCTCAAAAATCGAAATGCAATTTTTCATTATTTGCCCCATTCCACCTGCAATTACAAGTTTTCAGATTATTATATTATTTAATTCTTAATGAGGATATATTATTAGAAATGAGCGTTAGAGTTAGTATTAACTATATTAACTTACATAGAAATGTAATTATTGGTGGATGAATTCCCAGATATTGCCGAATAGAAAAATGATATAGTTCTTAACTATTATTGGTGCGATTTATGCATTGGTATACCGATATTAACTTAGCACCTGTCTTACGAATCCATTGTCGACCATAATAATCCAGTATAGGCGATAATGCTTCGAATATCTCATCATTTCTTTCAATTATCTTTATCAATTCCAAAAATGCCATATCTATAAATTTATCTGGCAATAAACATATATTTATTAACATTTTCATGTAGAGCCTTGCTAGTTTTTTATCGTTGGAATCCAGCTGATCAATAGCTTCATATACTTTAAGCTTCTTTGCTTGCTTTGTCACACTCTGCATAAAAATTGAAAATAATATTTTTGAAATAGGTAAGCAAATATAAAATCTTTATTTATATATATTTTTTAACAAAATTTAAAAACTTACTTGGTATAAATGAAAGGAGCAACCATGCACCTCACATTCCGGGAAGACATTTTGCACAGCTGAGTAAAGGGAAATTTCATAGTCCGATATGAAACTTATTGGCTTCATATTAGTTGCTATTTCTCGTTTTATCATCGAAATGGTCTCAAAATAATTATTGTATGATTTTGAGCTCATAAACGCCCAAGCAAATGGCATTACCTAAAATTAAATTGAAATACTTAAAAATTCAATTATTTGTCAGTTGGTATGGCAAATATTAAATGCCAAATGCAATAACTTACTTTATGATATCTTTCGGTTAAAATTGTAAGTAACTGATACACGTCACTTAATTTCGGTGTGGTCTTAAAAGTTGCATCGATAAAAAAGTCAGTTGCATCCTCGCACACCTCCATAGCAAAGTTTACATCACCAAAGACTACGGATGATTCACCATTGCCACAAAATGTATAAAATTTCAGATGAAACATTTCATTATTATGATTGAATTTCAGTAGTTTTAACCCTATTGCATTTTTCATAGTTTCTTCAAAATCTATAAGATTTTTGGGTTCAGGAGGATTGTAGACTTTTATCCATTTCCTCAAGGAATACTTTAACTCATTATATTACAAAAATTTTATTTCCTCTGGAAAACTCACAAATTATAACGATTTAATCTAATTTTAATAAACTATATATATAAACATCTTAATTTTTCACACACTCTTCATAAACTTCCCTTCCTCTCTTTAATGAATTTGTTGAAATATTAATAGCAAACTCTCGAACAGTTGCTTTCGCTAAGTAATCTTCATTCTCTACATGGATACTGTGGCTTTGAGTCATTGTAAATTTTCCTTCAATGTCTATAATTCCCTTCCCCGTGCATGATCGGTCTTTACAGCGAAGATAGCAGGAATAAATTTAAAGAACGATTTATATATTTCCGAAAGCGAAATGTACATGAGGGTTATTTTAAAATATCCTACGTCACATGTTACCCTGTTGATCTTGTATATTTTCTAACTTGGAGATAAATAAATCCATCATAGAAAACATGTTTTAATTTCTTAGCTTTTATTTCTTTTTGTTGCAATCTATTGTTCCTTCTTACTCCGTCCATTTTATCCTAGGTGTATTAAATGGAAACAAAGCCTATACTCCTTGTCGTCCTTCAAGGTTATAAAAAAATAAACTTATTTCGTCTTCGCTTAATCGATTATTTATAAAAAAGATGCAATTTCAAATGTTAAGAATCGATTAAGCGAAGACGAAATAAGTTTATTTTTTTATAACCTTGAAGGACGACAAGGAGTATAGGCTTTGTTTCCATTTAATACACCTAGGATAAAATGGACGGAGTAAGAAGGAACAATAGATTGCAACAAAAAGAAATAAAAGCTAAGAAATTAAAACATGTTTTCTATGATGGATTTATTTATCTCCAAGTTAGAAAATATACAAGATCAACAGGGTAACATGTGACGTAGGATATTTTAAAATAACCCTCATGTACATTTCGCTTTCGGAAATATATAAATCGTTCTTTAAATTTATTCCTGCTATCTTCGCTGTAAAGACCGATCATGCACGGGGAAGGGAATTATAGACATTGAAGGAAATTTTACAATGACTCAAAGCCACAGTATCAATGTAGAGAATGAAGATTACTTAGCGAAAGCAACTGTTCGAGAGTTTGCTATTAATATTTCAACAAATTCATTAAAGAGAGGAAGGGAAGTTTATGAAGAGTGTGTGAAAAAGTAAGATGTTCATATATATATAGTTTATTAAAATTAGATTAAATCGTCTTAATTTGTTAGTTTTCCAGAGGAAATAAAATTTTTGTCATATAATGAGTTAAAGCATTCCTTGAGGAAATGGATAAAATTCTACAATCCTCCCGAACCCAAAAATCTTCGAAATTTTGAAGAAACCATGAAAAATGCAATAGGGTTAAAACTACTGAAATTCAATCATAATAATGAAATGTTTCATCTGAAATTTTATACATTTTGTGGCAATGGTGAATCATCCGTAGTCTTTGGTGATGTAAACTTTGCTATGGAGGTGTGCGAGGATGCAACTGACTTTTTTATCGATGCAACTTTTAAGACCACACCGAAATTAAGTGACGTGTATCAGTTACTTACAATTTTAACGGAAAGATATCATAAAGTAAGTTATTGCATTTGGCATTTAATATTTTACACACCAACTGACAATTAATTGAATTTTTAAGTATTTCAATTTAATTTTAGGCAATCCCATTTGCTTGGGCGCTTATGAGCTCAAAATCATGCAATAATTATTTTGAGACCATTTCGATGATAAAACGAGAAATAGCAACTAATATGAAGCCAATAAGTTTCATATCGGACTATGAAATTTCTCTTTACTCAGCTGTGCAAAATGTCTTCCCGGAATGTGAGGTGCATAGCTGCTCCTTTCATTTATACCAAGTAAGTTTTTAAATTTTGTTAAAAAATATATTTAAATAAAGATTTTATATTTGCTTACCTATTTCAAAAATATTATTTACAATTTTTATGCAGAGTGTGACAAAGCAAGCAAAGAAGCTTAAAGTATATGAAGCTATTGATCAGCTGGATTCCAACGATAAAAAACTAGCAAGGCTCTACATGAAAATGTTAATAAATATATGTTTATTGCCAGATAAATTTATAGATATGGCATTTTTGGAATTGATAAAGATAATTGAAAGAAATGATGGGATATTCGAAGCATTATCGCCTATACTGGATTATTATGGTCGACAATGTATTCGTAAGACAGGTGCTAAGTTAATATCGGTATACCAATGCATAAATCGCACCAATAATAGTTAAGAACGATATCATTTATCTATTCGGCAATATCTGGGAATTCATCCACCAATAATTACATTTCTATGTAAGTTAATATAGTTAATACTAACTCTAACGCTCATTTCTAATAATATATCCTAATTAAGAATTAAATAATATAATAATCTGAAAACTTGTAATTGCAGGTGGAATGGTGCAAATAATGAAAAATTGCATTTCGATTTTTGAGCTGTTGAAATTAGGAAATTATAAAATGAAAAATATACAGACTAAATTAGATGCTTGGTTAATTCCTGCTTGGGAGAATATGAGGAAATATTTAAAATATAACATAAACCATCCCAATACTAAAAGGAATGTCATTGAATTTTTAAAGCAGTCCGTTTATAATACCGCAGACAGTAGTACAGATAATAGACAAGAAGAAAGTAATTTAGTATTTGAAGTAGAAGAGAGAAGTATATTTTTTGAGGGAGTGGAAGAAAATTAAGTATAGCTGCAGAAGATTGCATTGCTCGAAAGTCGATTTTTGTACATGCAAATACATGAAAATGAAGCTATGGAAGACTTGCGCCATTATTTATTGTAAATATATAAATTAATAAAAGATAACTGTAAATATAATGGTTCATTTGCTTCAATTATATTACACGTGGTAAATACGAACTACATAGTACAAGTGCATTTTCTTTCTTCTTTATAAAAAGAATCGAACCTCTATGATAGAACTTTCGCTAATAAATGGACACACATAATACTTGTGATTGAAAAAATATTAATTATGATTCAATCTATATAATTAACGAAAGATACGTTTCTATATTTTGATAAACTGATTAAACATTCGATTTATTAATTATTTCTCCTTCGTTATTATTTAATCTTTACACGGTACGAATTATATTCAACTTTTCCATTTTCGTGTAACATCCTGTACATCACTGTACACATATATAGCTAATATTACAATGTTGCCAGCTCCTCAAAGGTGAAGAATTACCAGGGACTAGGTCGGTAACTTTTACTTAGTGAGTCCAGCAATCTGAAGTTATCGTTTTTAGGTCATTTTCCTATTAGGATATTTTATCATTAGGTCATTCTCCTACCCACCTCTCCACCCCTTTTCGTTCTGACATACCTGAATATGATAAGATTATGTAAACATTTTTTCTAATTTCTTGTAACACACTGCCGGTCAAAATTTTAAGACCACTTGAGTAATTTGGTTCAAAATCAGTCACTTCTTTAAAAACGCGCATAACTTTGTATAAGAAGGATACAATAAAATTCAAAAACCCGTTGAAAAGCTGATAAAAATCTACATATGTATAGTGGAATTAGCTCAATGCACGGAAAACGTGTAGTTATCGAATTACAATTACCGTCAAGGCACTAATTTCTGATCAGTTAAGGAGAACTTATTCTTAGCTGTCGATATTAAACAGTAATATAAAACGGATGTACATATATTTTGTTTTCTATCGATAATTCAATATTTAAACTTGACGTGAGAATGTAAAAAATCATGAAATAACAAAGATTAAATTTTTAATTAAATAATATCGTCATAAATTTGCAGGAACTAGTTTCTGATCATATATTTTATTCAAAGAACTAATTTTCGATTGGTTATGGAACTATTTTCTGATCAAAGATATTTTGTTAGCATTTTTGTTGGAATGATTATAAACACTTATTCCAAAAAAAAAAGAAATTTTTTCTATTATTAATATATATTATTTTTTCATAAAATAAACATTTAAGAGATTTAAACATGCAACATGTAATACATATAGGGTGTAACGAAACGACCGCCTTTTCTCGTAACTGGAGGTTCGGGGTGACAAACTGAGTGCACGTGTAAAATTTCGTTCGAATCGTTCAAGAGGTTTAAAAGTTATTTCTATTTAAAAATCACCCTTTTTCAGTCCTTTTCGAACGACTTTACCTGCATAATGGAAAGTGGGGAAAGTGAAAAACAATTGATGAGCACCCAGCTAGAATGTAAAAATTATCGATCGCGTGCGGTAATACTTTTGCTATTTAATTCTTTAATCTGGCTATTAGATTAATTTTAAAAATAACAAAATCCTTTATATTACAATTCCAATTCAATTTAGTACAAGCATCATTGACTGATTTGATGGAAAGAGCGAGTTGACGCAATGTAAAGGAAAGTATCAAAAGCTAAGATATCGCGCGAGCGCAATGATAACTTAATAGACAATGCATGAGGGCATTCTCTTTCTACTAACGAAGCTAAAGGGAATGATTCAAAATCAATACATTGATGAAGGAGAAAACTAAACTCACCCATTAAATGTTCTGCAAGTTCCTTTAAATCGAAGTTTTTGAAAAAGCTTCAAACTGGCTCCTCGATGATTTCCAGAAAGCACACTATCACTGATTTTGCATTTAAACACTTGTGAATTTAAACAAATTAGGTATTAACCTACGTTTCTTCAAAACACTGGAGAATTTGACACTTTTGAACTGTTTGAAGTAGGGTGATTAAGAGTGGTCGAAACGAATTATTGATTATTCTATCTCTCTGTGTCTCTCTTTTCAGCCTACTTCAAACAGTTCAAAAAGTGTCAAATTAACCGGTGTTTTGAAGAAACGTAGGTTAACACCTAATTTGCTTAAATTCGCGAGTTCTTAAATGCAAAATCAATGAAAGTGTGCATTCTGGAAATCATCGAGGAGTCAGTTTGAAGCTTTTTCAAAAACTTCGGTGTAAAGGAACTTGGAGAACAATAATGGGTAAGTTTAATTTTGTCTATCATCAATGAATTGATTTTAAATAATTCTTTTTACCTTCGTTTGTAGAAAGAAAATGCCTTGATGTGTTTCCTATTAAATTATCAGTGCAGTCGCGTGACATCTTAGCTTTTGATACTTTCCTTTTCATTCTATCTTCTCCCTTTTTCCATCAATTCAGTCAATGATACTTGTATTGAATTGATTTGGAATTGTAATGAAAAGGATTTTGCTATTTTTAAAATTAATCTAATAGCCAAATTAATGAAATAAATAGCAAATGTATTATCGCGCGCGATCGATAATTTTTACATTCTAGTGGGGTGTTCGTCAATTGTTTTTTCACTTTCTCCACTTTATTATGCATAGTTAAAGTCGTTCGAAAAGGACCGAAAAAGGGTGAGTTTTAAATGGAAATAACTTTTAAACCCCTTGAACGATTCGAACAAAATTTTACACGTGCATTTGGATGGTCACCCCGAACCTCCAGTTACGAGAAAAGGCGGTCGTTTCGTTACACCCTGTATATTATTATTATATATTATCGTAAAACATTGTAAAAATTAGTAATTCTTATTTTTTTTCCTTTTGGTTTACATTTATTAACTTTATTTTCTTGTATCTTACTTTCTTCTGATTTATTTTTTTCTTTTATACATTTTTTTTCGTTTCTCATTTTCTTTTTCTCCGTCTCTTTCTCTATTTTTATTCTCCGTTTTTCAAGCCGTGCAGTGATTCTTTGTTCTTTTTCTTCTGTTTTTTTTTTCATTTTATCAATCAAGTCATGATGATATGCTCTCCATTCATCAGACGTAGCCACTGCTGGAATTTTTGCTTTTTTTTTCTTTTTCACTTCCTTTTCTTCAGGCCAGAATAGACAATTTTTAAATGCATTTGGTACCAACGGGTCATCTGTTGAGTTCAAATTTTAATATAGCATCTAATTATCTTGTATTGTATTTAGAAAGTAATTGCCAATGTGAAGAATGAATAAAATTACCTGTCTTGGAAACTTGACAGCAGGTAGCTTTTTCATCCGAGTTTGTAATTGTAACGGTGTTCATCGCTTCAATATGCTCTGTTACATTCAAAGTTTGTATAAGTTTTACATTTGGGTTTAAATTCTCATTGCCAACAACTAATGCATTTTCGGTTAAACGTAAATCTCTAAGAGAATCATGTTGATGACTTTCATCATTCGAATAATTCTTTGTGACTATTTCATCCATTTCTGAAATTGGTTTTTCTTCGGCTGTTCTATCTTCATGGATAATTAAAATAGTATCTTCATTTATTGCTATAGGGATATCTACAATATTTTCCTGAGTTTTTAAAAAGTCAGATTTGGAGTAAACTGAGAAAGTGGCCGGTATATCTTGCGAATAATTTTCTTCTATATTAGCATTACATTCTTCTGAAGCTACTTTTTCTTGAATCACCTATGAAATATTATAGAATCAATAAACCAAAAAGTGCCTAAATAATATTCGTAAAATTGAAGGCTGCAAAAGTAAACCTATAAAAGTTAATAAATTATAAATTATAAAATAATTTAAAATAAAAATCATTAAGTGCTTGTGTATCTACATACGATAAACATCGTATATAAAGAGAAAAATCAAAAATTTTCTGAGTAAAAATATTTGAATTATTAGTATATACCATAAATTGATCATTGCATAATACATTTTCTTCTAGTGTCTGATTTCTGTTAGTAATAGCTTTTTTCCAGAAGTAAAATAAATTTTCATCCTGTATTTCTCCATTCCATATTCCAGTAATATTCATCTTAAAACGTTTCAAAGTTCCTGCAGAAATGTTTTTCTCTATAAAGGATATATGGGAATTTTCATCTTCTGGCTCATCATTTTGCACATACTGTTTAATGTGAGTTTTGTTTGAATGGAGAAGTTTTGAATAATCTACAGTATCTGGTGAAAAGGGATGTAACCCACAAGCCTTGAATCCATTTCCAAGTATTTTTTTTGTATCGAGCATACCGATAGCTTTACTCAGGATAGTAGCAAAATTCACTTTATCCACAGAAATTCCACCGTGTTCCATTCTCCATCCTGTCACAGCCCTACTCCAGTTTAATTTCAAAGGTCGAAAAAGTGCAACATCCATCGGTTGTAAGAAATGAGTTGCATTTGGATACAGGGCAATTAATTCAATTTTATGCTCGACGCAAAAATTACTCAGCGCGAGGGTCAAGTGAGAACGGTGACCATCGACGAATAAAACTATAGGAAATTCCAAATGATTATTCAGACACCAATTGTAGAAAATATTAGTTACATATTCGTAAAAACTCTCTTGAGTCATCCATCCATTTTTACAGTGTCCTAGGGACCCTCCTGCTGGAGCGGCTGTAGCTATTGCACTGGGTATCCTTTCATAGGCATAGAGAATCATAGGTGGTGCCAGTTGTCCATTTGCATTGCCACAAATAAGAACCGTGAGACATTCTTTCTCGTCTGATGTAATGCGAGTATATGCTGTTCTTTGATTCTTACTTGCCAGTACTTTCTTAGATTTAGGATTCAGTAGAAACGATGATTCATCACAATTGAATATCCTAGAACTGCTGATATTCAATAAATTTGTTTTATCTAAATATATCTTTATATCTTTAAACCAATTGCGGACATCCTCTTCTGACACTTCAGCTCTCCTAAGAGATAAATTTTGTGCTAATTTCAAAGTTACTTCTGGATAACGAGTGAGAAATGACTGGTACCATCGTTTTGAAGGTCTACCATCTTTAAACGGCGTTTCTCGACGTAATTCTTTGACTAATTTTTGGACACTGTCCAGTAGCTGCTCTTTCGTAATACAGAATCCAGTCACACTCATGTGCAGAATCCATTCAACCAACGCATTTTCTTCTTCCAAAGCTAGAACTGTTGCAGGCCCAGGTCTAGTATTCACTGGAAATTTACCTTGCTTCTTAGCTAGTAGCGATGAAAAAGGTATTTTGTAAACCTTACTGGCTGCACGAACTGACATTTTCTTCAATCGAATGTCGTCTAGGGCTTTTGTTACATCATCTGAACTATACCTTTTGTATACACTTTTTTTCTTAGATGTCATCTCTATTTAATTAACAGTTTCTTGTATTTTATTAAACTAAAATAAGAAAATATTTATTTATTAGTAAAATATTTGTTGAAATTAAAAATATTTTAAAAATATTTTCAATTTTACAAATTGTGATACCTCAATTTTATTAAAAAAAATAGAAACAAATAAATTTATAGAAATACAAAAAAACCTTTAAAATAGGTTAGATTTTGCAGCTGATTGAACATTAGGGATGTCTACAGAAATCGGAACCTAAAGATAATCACCCATTTTGCAGATTTCAAATTATAAATTGTTACTTTTTCTTCGTTATGCTCTGATTAACGAAACTTTCTCTACAAAAAATAAGTAATACTTACACTTTTGATGTTAATAAACGCAACTGTCAAGCTGATTAACCGAAGAGGTTTTCTTATGTCTCATCATAACAAATGGCGACTGCGTGTGTCTCTTTATGCTTTTTATACACATTTCACTTTTCAAATTTTTTTTTCAAAATATGTTCAACGGGAACTTTTAAGTTGTTGTTTTAAATTTTCCTTAATGTTCAAATTTTATTATATAATATGTTTTTTAATGATTTTCGTCACAGTATATTTAAAAAAACGATTTTCTTATCAAACTGATCAGAATTTAGGGACTGATCAGAAATTAGTGCTTTGACGGTAAATAAAAATGCTGCTAAATTTAAAATTTTTAATTTTTCGTTAGGTCAATTCAACTCCTTGTAGCCTTTGCAATAATTATGGTAATTGTGTGAAACTTTGGTGACATAAAGTTCAAAGTTTCAGCTTTAATTTGAGCCATCAAACGTTAACATATTCATTGTATTTCCTTATTTTCATAACTTTTTTCTGAGTAATGTCGAGAACAATTTTTGACCAAAAAACAACTGCCCAAGCATTTGAAACAATTTCAGATTGAAGAATCCGTCGGTATTAAACGACCTATTCTACTTGTTTCATATTACACTTTAATCAGTTAAAAGAAATATGATAATTGTAAATCTTAGAATTAATCAAATAGATTTGGTTAATCATTACTCTACTTTTGTTGATTTAATTTTAAAATTAATGGTGTTTTATGTTAATTGAATAAAATTGTAATATGCAACAAGTAGAATAGGTCATTTAATACCGACGGATTCTTCAATCTGAAATTGTTTCAAATGCTTGGGCAGTTGTTTTTTGGTAAAAAATTTTTCTCGACACTACTCAGAAAAAAATTATGAAAATAAGGAAATACAATGAATATCGTAACGTTTGATGGCTCAAATTAAAGCTGAAACTTTGAACTTTATGTCACCAAAGTTTCACATAATTACCATAATTATTGCAAGAGGTACAAGGAGTTGAATTGACCTAACGAAAAATTAAAAATTTTAAATTTAGCAGCATTTTTATTTAATTGTAATTCGATAACTACACGTTTCCCGTGCATTGAGCTAATTCCACTATATGTAGAATTTTATCAGCTTTCCAACGGTTTTTTGAATTTTATTGTATCTTTCCTCATTTCGAAGTTATGCACGTTTAAAGAAGTAACTGTGATTTTCCACCAAATTTCTCAAGTGGTCTTAAACTTTTGACCGGCAGTGTACGTTTCATGGGTTAATGCTGTTAAAAAACATTGATTTATGATAACAAATCCATTATTCCTGTATCTTCTACAGTCTCTATCTTTTTCTCTCTTCCTGTTTCTATTACTTTGAAATGATTAGTTTTTAAGTTAAAAGTGCAAGCTCTAAGCTCTACCTTAAGGATATATTGAATGCATTTTAATTTCTTAAAATTTAAATATTTTTTTATAATGAGCTCTCACGTATATTTACATAGAATTTTTGGTAATATTAATATATCTTATTGTAAAATATATTAAAAATTCTATCGAAATATACGTAAGAGCTCATTAACAAAAATATTTAAATTTTAAGAAATTAAAATGCATTCAATATATCCTTAAGGTAGAGCTTAGAGCCTGTACCTTTAATTTAAAAACTAATCATTTCGAAGTAATAGAAACTGGAAGAGAGATAAAGATAGAGATTCTAGAAGATATAGGAATAAAAGGATTTGTCATCAAAAATCAATGTTTTTTAACAGCATTAACCCATGAAACGCATGTTACAAAAAATTCAAAAAAATATTTAGATAATCTTATCATATTCAGATATGTCAGAACGAAAAGGGGCGAAGATACACCGAGGTAAAAAAGGAGAAATTACTCAAGATACGGCTATAATGAATTTTTATTGCAAATCGTTATTTTAAACAATATTAACACGGGAAATAAAGGTTGTAACAAGTCAAAAGATAAATTTCATTATGGATCCATATTCAGAGACCCTTAAACAAACTAAAGTTACATCATCGTGTGCAATGTCTGAAGAATGAAGAAATAACATGCAAAATAGTCACAAAATATCATTTTTCTATGCGAAATCCCGTTTTTAACTTCAAACCTGCGGTGGCACGAGTTTTTAATACCTAAATCAGCTAGACTCTTGCAAACCTCATTTTTATCTGATTCTACACCAAGTTAGATATAGTTAACAAACAAACAAAAATAATGCCTTTTTAACAGACACCCTAATATATATATAATCAAAAGTACGCGCGCGTTTAGGTAATTTACTAAATATAGGCATTTAATAAATAGAGGGTAATACGGATCATGATTTGAAAATGCGTATAATTTTAAGTCTCCTTTTGATTGAACTACGTTTCGCATA
Organism: Prorops nasuta; assembly: GCF_024137725.1. Taxonomy (NCBI): domain Eukaryota; kingdom Metazoa; phylum Arthropoda; class Insecta; order Hymenoptera; family Bethylidae; genus Prorops; species Prorops nasuta. Next base: position 3,852,619 of record NW_027116806.1, read on the forward strand.
TTCCACATGCAAAAGTGAACATGTCTTTATAAAAATAACTGCAGTTTTCATGTGCGCCCACTGAAAGCAATGATCGCATTGGTCCCAATGTCCTAATTATCATCAAATGACTCACCCCAGAAAAAATAGTTTTTTCAGAAGTTCCTGCGCATGATAATTGCAAGTTACCATTTCTTTTTATTGAACTATGCGTATTTTGTCCTTCCTTCTTTTGCGTTTTCTCAGAAACTCTTGTTAAATTAATTTTGCTTTAATTTTCTAAATTTTTTAGAGAATCAACCGACATAAAGATTGTGCACTTTTTTCTTTACAACTCGTGCCATTAACCTACGTTGACTATCATCTGGCAGAGGTAAAATTTCCTAAAGAACATCATGAATATTTTCTATTGTTACCGATGTTGTTATAACTCGATCATTTTTTAAATCAGCAGCCAGAAGTATATAAGTGATTAGAGAAGCTGGAAAAATACTGTGTATAAAAATATCAGGATTGAATTGATGTATACCGGTAGATGCAAAGTCCGAAACTGCTATAACAGAATCTGAAATGTTCATTTCAGGATTCATCCTCATCCACGAAGCACAAGCAGCGTCACATGCTGTCTTAAATGGGGATTCATTACTATAGAGTTTGATCTAGTGACGACCTGATGGGTTATATGAAGTGGTAAACTTATCATACGTATATAAATTTTTTCGTACGTACGTAATAACTGCAAAATCTTTGTGGTTGCAATGACCATCTATTATCAAAAGAACACAGTCTTCTGGTGGGATGTACACGTTCTAGGAACATTCGTAGCTGTTGTACAAATATATTTCCATCCATCCAGCCAATCTTTTGTGCAACACTTCTAGGCTTTCGTCAGGGCTACTTATAACATTAAACGTTCGCTTATCTTTTTACGCGGAAAAAGAAAGAAAGGAGGGATAATATATTCTTTATATAGCATTAATGCGAAACAATACAGTTGTGTTGCGCCTTCATTCTCCTGATGTTAATTTTCCAACATGCTTCTTGTCTTTTAATCGTATGAATTTTTATTAGTATATGGACACAGGAAACAACTGTTTCATTAGCGTTAAATATTCGCAATGGTGAATAATTAAACAGGTTCTCAGTTCTTCAAGTTTAGAAAGCAATAGTGTCACTTGTGATTTATTGATTCCTACTGTTCTCATGAAACTGGTGGATTCAGGAGTCCGAAATAGTAAATCAGGATATCTTTTAAAACAATTGCGATACAAATCTTTCCCAGCACACTCTTTCTTGTTGTCAATACAATAAAATTTTTTTTAGTTTTTCCGGCCAATCGCAAACCAACTTCAAAAATTCTCTTTTTGTTAAAGGTATAAGACGATTATCCAAATCTTTGACAAAATAAGACACTAATTCATTTTCAATTTCGGGGGAAAAAAAAGTATTCTGACATTGATCTAACTTAGAATTTATGTTAACCTCTTTCCTATTTTAAATTAAGGTAGATTTATTCTTCAAAGTGCTTCGTGGGATACCAAATATTGTTGCTACTTTTTGCTCCGAATGCTTCTCAGATAAAATTATTTCAATAGCAACTTTCATGGTTTTTGCTTTCCAAGAACTCTGATTTATTTCTAGTTCCGTTATTTTCGGCATTTCTAATGATGGTATATATACCGACAAAGGAAAATTACATTTTTTGTAGTGGCCTGCTTTACTCGATGATTTAGTAATCGAGGCTAACCCATAAATAACATTAACAAAAATCTTTTGAAGTGAAGCAATTGCTATTTTTTATGGTTGCAATATAATGGTTAGATTCTTAAAGGTAAAATCTACCTGTAAAAACTTAACAATAGGAATTTAGTACCCAAATGCAAAGCACATATAGGCGATAACCTTCTTGATTCAAATAAAATTATAAAACTACTACTGATATATTACTATTTACGGAATAGTTTCCAAGATCTGAAATAAATGTAACCTCGTCATATGTATAGAAATTTAATAGCAATTGTTCTCCATCGTCATCTGTTTTAAAATAGCTAACTTTGTTAGTGGGCGAAGATACCCGCCGGTCGAACAGAGTTATCCGGATTTCCCCTACTATAATAAGTAAGACGCCAAATAATACTGATATCACTATTAAATTAACTGTTTGATAACATTATTGATAAATATACGAACTCTTTCCCCAAATAACTAATTATTCAATCATAACACAAGATTTTCTTGTATATATTAAAAGTTTAACATATTTCTTATTGCTGTAGCAGAATCGTAGTATTTTAACTATATATACCTAAAGGAAGAAACAACCCTCCCCGCCCCCTTCCCGCTTCCACCAAAACAACGTTTACTCTCGTGTTAAATTTCTTTCAAATAATTACGTCATTTGGAAAAAATGGCGAAACATACATTCTGCTTGTGCTTTCCTTTCTCAATGTTTTTTCTGTCGCAATAGCATCGTATTTTTTGCCAGAGGAAATTTGAAAACAGACGCGCATACGTCCAGCCTCTGGAGGTTGAGGCTTTTAACTGGATTAGATGCGCAATTCCCAAAACTACGCACCAAATATGTATGAGTATCTTTCAGCTGCTTGTCAAACCGTCGAATAATTTTCCAATCTGACGTTAGCTGTAAATCTTGTTGGTACGTTGAAAGCTTGTATAAGGCAGATATGTAAATCTTAAAGGGGAACGTTCGATCGACTTCGAGGGCCAAAGAGAGGTGTGAGGAAAGAGAGAAAGAGAGGGAGCGACAGACGGACAGAACGATTTTATATTCTGGATCAGGTTATATATATATATATATATATATATATACGCGATAATTCAAAATTCGTGCAATCATTTATAATTTTGTATCATATGTATATCTCGGTGTGTACTAAAAGAAGCGTGATAACAAAAGGAATATAGTAGGAAAATAAGGGGCTTGTAATATGTCTGTATTGTGTACATAATATATAAGAAAAATCGTTCACTATCGGTTTAAATTCTTATGATTTTTGATTTGAGCGTTATCCGGCAATGTTTACAAACTTCAGACTGCAAGCCTCGTCAGTGCCAAAAATAGTTGGACTCTCTTCCTCTCTCTCTTTGTCTATCCCCTCCCTGTCCCTTCTTCTTTTACAACGAACAATATTGCGTTGCAAATTTCCTATAATTTGCTAATCTCATGTTTATAAAACCAGAGCTACCCTTTCATAACGAACTATTGATGTCACTAAATTATAGCAGGAAATAAAGAAATAAAAATAAATCAGTAAGATCGTCGAATGTTTGAGGATAATTGAAAAATTGCAATATGTAAAAAAATGATGAAGATACAATTTCCAAAATGATACGTATATATAACGAAAATTCTACAAGAGGAAATCAGATTTGATTTAAGCTTTACATTAGCTCGTATAATGAAGGATTAAGCTGTCACATTAAAGCAGTTACGTAGAATTTTTTGATGTTTGCATTTTAAAATCAAATGTATGTTCCATATATTCTAGAGTTTTACGCTGCAAGTTTTGAGTGTGAGACACCATTACGCAGTACGCGGTTGCTCGTGTCGAACCTTTGCAGCAACTAGTTGGTTAAAAGGGAGTAAAATAGATCATTCTAAATATATAAGAACTCACTTGTAGGTAACATAGATGCTAGATTTATTTATCGTATTAGAAATTATGCGTACGGTGCGCAATAACCATGTGATTTATGGATTTATGAGAAAATGGTTGTGTTTCGATGGTCCGATCGAAGCTTCTAAGAACACACGTTGAATCTACTTTGGCGTAAGGTTGGGTACACACTCACCAGATTATCGATGATGCATTGGTCTATCTCGCGCACTAAACTTCTTTGTAGTCCAAGCAGCTTTCTATAATGGTCGAAAAATACTGCATTATTTCAATCGATGAGGTCAGAAATAACAGACTAGTTAATCATGTTACAAAATTGAAGCAACTCGCGTGCCCTTTTACCAATCGTGAAATCGGAGATTTGCAGGGAATAATGAAATAAATCCAAATATTCGATGGGCCCGTCTGGCCGTGAGACGGAGGCTCCGTTGGTTTTTCTGGCCAGAAGACATGTGTTTCCTCTTTTTTTCCTTGACTTTGGCAAAATGGATTGCGCAACACTGGTTGAACATCCGGCGCCGTTTTTACGGCAACGCCACCGAAGGAGCGGGAAGAGGACAGCGGGATGGAACTACGCCGAAAGACTCGCCTATTTGTATATCGCACGACCAGCGAGCCTCTTTCCCTCCGGACCTTTATCTTTTCTTTTATTTCTCTTTTTTTCTCGAGATTTTTCACTCGGATATACGACGATTGCGTCAGATCGCTCGTCCGTCATGATCTTTAACTGTCGCGTTCCAAACACACTGCTCCTCGCTCGACCCGAGAAACATTGGCGCGTGCTATAAGTTACGATCGTATTGTACATTTAATACACGCGCTATATCTGCTTCTCTCGCCAAATGAGAGACTGTCGAGCTTTATCACAAAATTACAATATTTCGTGAGAAATGGAAGAAAGGTGGGGGATAAAAAAAAAAAGACAAAAATATACGCTGTAGTAACGTGTGCGCCTTCCTTTCGTCCCAATCGACCGTACGACGATGCTCGCGATAATCTCTTATATATATAGGTTCGATCCGTACTTTATGGATATTGAGAAGATGGACGATCGTCGTCGAAGGATGATTCCCCAAAGGCCTTGCAAGGCCCTCGAATAATTAGAATGGCTGGATCGATTTGCCACTGAGAGGAGCAACGATAGAGCCTCGTATGATGGCTAAACGTCCAGGTTTCTGCTGTTAAAATCGGATCGACTGATCGAGAGGAACATTGAAAATAAGAAGTTTTGGCTTGGTCCAATTAAAACGAGTTATCTCGCTGTTGCGCTTATTTTAAGGTTTTCGTATCAGATGACTCGAGCGCCACTTCCACGTCCCCTCTCCTGTTCGTCTACTCTCGACGAAGGTCAATCTTTTTTCGTTCAAGTGAAGCGCGTTGAGAGACCCCACAAGGGGACAGGGGGGAAGCACGTGCCTCTCAATGGGACCCTTATCAACGTTACACCGATTATCTCTCGAATATCCTTCAATTATTTTCTATACCAGAATATGCTATAATACTTGAAAGAGAAACACTCTGCTTCTCTCCGTGAAAACGCGCCCATTCAAGGCAACGCTGTTACTCAACTTCTTGTTGCCTATGAACAAAGCGTAGAGTTTCCCTCCCGAGAGCCTCCCAAAGGAGAGAAGCCAAGTGAATGACCCATGCAGGGGCAGAAAGGCTCATTTATAAAGCTCTATAACCAAACTGTTTTAGATTATTGATATAGAAAACTGGCAATAACGTCAAGGCAGGTTCAATAACTAGCGGACGCTTATAGAGATGATTCCATCGGCCAAGGGAAAATTACTATCGGGAGAGTCATGAAAAATAGAGATGTGTGATTTCTGAATGATCATATGGGAGTCGATAAATCACAAGGGAACGAGAGTGTGGCCTGACCGGTCGATCAGCGTTCGCAGCTAGTTCACAGGGATGATTTTTATAATCAATGGGAGTAATTGGACGTGAGTTGGACGAGGAAAGCGCGCGAGGGAGGAGGAGGAGATACGTTGGTGCGCGCTCGCCTTCCTTATTCGCATGTGTACGTGCGTTTGTTGAGGAAAGCGAAGCGAAGACACGAGTGCGTCTGGAGCCAAGCTGGCTGCACGAGAAGGGGCTCGCCGTCGACATTTGCGAGTCGGCAACGACAAAGTGGGGGTCATCAAGCTTATAAAACACGAGTGTTCAGCCCCTGCCAACCAATAGTCGCAAAAACAGTGATTGTGAAGTGCACCAAATTATCTCACTCCGCGTGCCTACTTTGCTCTTTCCCATTTCCGATATTACCGCGTATACAGTCGCTAGAGATTCGTCTCAGGTACAGTCAAGATCGATCGAAGCTTCTCTAGAACAGCCGAATACCGCCATAAACTAGAATTAATTGAGTCCCCCTCTTCGTAATTTTATTCTCGCGCGATTTGAAGAATCGAACCGATGCGACCACTCGAGCGATAGTTTCGGGAGCCGATAGTGCTAATTTTCAGTGTCAAAAATTGCCAGCCGCTATCCACCGGTCCTTATCACGAAACTTTTAAAGTGTCCTGCACCGTTCTGCCCCCTCCCCCCTTCCCCCCCTCCCCCTTCTCCACCGTTAAACTTCCGAGCATCAGGAAAGGGGAAAAGAAAGAATTCGATATCGACCTGAGAGGTCTCGTCATCTTTCGCCCCGTAGCTCCTCTCTCGTACAACCTGTTGCGCTACCACGCTTGCTACATTTCACTTTACATCAAGTAAGTTCGCTATATTCGTTCAATAAATTTCTCCCACCGAATTAAATCACTGATGCATCGATCTTCTTTAACTGCGCTAATCCCATCGAGAAACCGCGTACGTTCACCACGCGTCGTTCAACTTCATTGAAGTCTTTGGGAAATTACGAGTTTGAGACTGACTGCTCTCGCCACTTGGCCAATAAATTGATAAAGCCAACGAAATCGACCATTATCGTTTAAACGTATCAATTTTAATTGCGCGATTCGAGGAAACAAATCGTTCTATCGGTGCTGCTGACGCTTTATCGTGGAATTTCTAAACAATTCGTTTCGCAGCGACAGATTTCGATTTAAATTATATACCCAGAACGAAAACAAATTATATTTCTGTAACGGGAGACTGACAGCCGAATCGATACAGCGAATCGTACAGTTGCAGGAAAACCGATGAGATTGGACGAGCTCGTATGAGTAAGAGACTCATTAGTTACGCCATTGATAATTGTGCATTATGCTGGGAAAATATTGCGCCGTAAGGGAAGCAACAAAGAGAGAGAGAGAGAGAGAGGGACGGGAAGAAAATAAAAAAAAAAAGACAAGAAACTTTTTACATTTGTGTGGAAAATAAAGGAATAACCCCGGCCGCCACAATTTCGAAGAACAGACATACTGTATAAGATAATCACGCATGAGACCTATAGTTATGAATGAGTCTGTAACTTTTGATCGCGCGAGAACGCAATTTTGATATCTCAGCATTATATACTACGTGAATCGATTAGATCGTTTAGGGTTTCTTTCGAAGGCTTATAACTCAATTGTATAACGAAAGATTTATTACATTTTTGCGATTAAACAAACGACTATTTTGATTAATATTCTATCGAAAAATTGTAGCGCTAATAATTGCGCAGAGGCTGGTATAGTGTTCCAGTGAATTTACTAAACTACTGCAACATCCGGGACATTTTCATGTCTCTAGATCAATCATTCCCGCGGATATCATATCACAATTCAGAAGTATTCTTTATATGTTTAGTCTGTAGTGAATCAAAAGAAAATTCAGCAAATTCTGCAGAGAATCATAAATTTAAGAAGCACACACATTGTGTTTAATCACAATCCTCGGCGTTCTTATCGGTTCGCTGCTGAAAAACTTTATCATTAATCCTTTCATTCTCCATTTACGAAAGACTAAGGCTACGATTCAAAACACGAATGGATCCCCTTAAAGCCCTCAAAATCTGTAGCAAATATATCTCATAAAATATCTATCCATATGTATATATATATATATATATTTATATATACACATCGATTTATTATCAATTTTAGCGCAATCATTGTGGAAAACAGGACGCAATTTTATTTCCGATTAATGGACGTATGTAGCCACTATAATTAGATTATAAAACTCCAATCAAGTTGTTCCTGTTCCAAATTTCGGAAACTATGTATTTACGCATTAATATAATTCATTTGTAGCACAGAATAAATTTTATGCTAAACTTATACTGGATACAACACTTGAAAATTTACAAAACACGAATACGAAACAGTGTTTATCCTAGTATTTTTGTATAGGTTTAATATTTTAGAAACTCCTTTCTATTTGCAATAGGAAAGGTCCTCTATGCAAAAAATTTATATCTCTAATAATTACAGAGATAAACGCCTTTTTACGTCCCCACGCGTTTAATAACGCTTCCTATATAGGGTGTACCACACTAAACACACACACTCACACACGTTCTCTCTCTCTCTCTCTCTCTCTCTCTCTCTCTTTATCCCAGAGCGTAAACGTAATAAATTCAATTATCTCTATAACTATGAGAGATGAACTTTCGCGTAGGAACTTCGTACGAACTAATAAAGTTGAGAAATCACTTGGTACTAAGTACATATCTGATTACAAATAATAAATGTTGATTTAATGAATCACGAATCAAGATTAAATTTAAAAGCTAGTTATCAACTAATTATCATTTTGAGAAGAAAAAAAGCATAAAGCTCTTCGCGTATATCATATACCGGGTGCCTGAGAAATGATCGTAAAGCTCCAAATCCTAAATAGAAGGACCAATTCAGAGAAAAAAAAAATTATACAATTTAAATTTTTTTTTAATATTATCTGAGTTACATAAAACTTTGTTTGAGCTAAGAGCCTACATAAATTATTATAAAGTTTTGTAAATATTAATAATATTAAAAAATTGTATAGAAGCCTTTTTATAGATAGAATAATAATGATAAAAAAGTCAAATAACTTTTGTTCATGTTGCTAATATTTTTCAAGTTACGTATACAAAATTATGAAGATGTAAATTCGTTTGGTCGATAGCTTTCAAATATAATTACATAACTCGTTTGATTATAACAATATAAGAACAGTGTAGGATATTTTTGTGTGAATATGGTCATCAGTAATGAAGAATCCTAATGATTTTTTAAGTATTATTAATTGATATTTATCGAATTACATAACGATATGTTTAAGCTACGTAAACTTTTATATAGCTTGATAAATAACAATATAACAAGAAAAGAAATCAATCGTTTCATATTAATTGCCTATTAATTACATTATCCATAAACAATATTATATGTTATTTGTAATATTGTACAAATTTAAGGAGTAACATAATAGTGTTATTAGGGTAGGGGCTGTCGATTTAACTAATTTAAATGTAGACGAGTTTTTTTATGTAGCTCGAAAAACATTAGCAATATGAAAAGAAGTTATGTGACTACCCTTATCATTACTACCATACCTACAGTAAACTTTTATAAAACATTATTAATATTGTTAATATTTTGCCAAATTGTATAACAACTTATGCACATTCTTAATCTAATTATATTATTATGTAACTTGGATAATATTTACAATGTTAAAAATTCGTATAAAAGTTTTCTCCTCAGAATCGATGCTTCTATGTATATCTGGTGTTTGTGGCTTGGCCATCAATTCCAACACACCCTATATATTAAGAAAATTATTGTCTTAATAATAGCTTAATAATTCTTTCCGTGATATTGATATCCATTATAATGACGGAGATAAATGTTTTCTGAGGTCTATGCTCTGAAACATTTTAAGTGACGCACCCATTAGAGAAATTTTCTGTAACAGCGATATATAGAGCCTATTAATTGAAACGCCCCGAAGCATAGATTTAGAATTACATGTATATCTTTACCTATTAAGGGTTAATACAATTTTTGGTAAGATCTTTGTGAATGCAAATAGTAAAACGTTTCGAAAAGGTCGTGTGCAAAATATTAAAATCTTTAACTGCTATGAAGATATATATCTTCCTGTATCTGTGCTATAAGGTGTTTTATTTTACGTATCTTGTGTATCCAAATTTCATATTATTTGCAGTGTGAAAAAAATGTTGTAAAAATTACAACGAGGTCTAGGACAGCTTTTTTAACCAAAACTCTCGTTGTAATGTTGAAAGATTTATTACAATATCACTATAACATTCGATATAATCATATCTTGTTTAAATTAGTAAAACTCAGAATAAGCAGGATAAGCTAAGGAAAAATTATAACTGTGATGAACAGTGAAAGTTATTACGGTAATAAAGCAAAGGAGAAAATCAATGCTTTAAGATATAACTAAACGTGACACTTAAATAACACATATTATATAAAAAAAAACATGAAGATGAGAGCCCTGTTTATGGGTTTGCACCAGTGAAATGATTAATTAATTACTCACTAATAGGGAAGGTAAAGTATCACTGAAAACAACGATAACACGCAATATTTAGTAAATAGCAAAAGCAACAAATAATCGTATCCAAGTTCATCAAAACACTGATAATTCAGTCAGTTATCTCAACTAAGAAGAGAGTATGATAAATTTTGATTGTTTCTACACTGCTTTGCTCAATATTCCTCTCTTCAAGGTCAAAATGCAAAGTTTGATACACGATTTAAACGATATGGTGTGCCTGCTGACGAAGACGGAATAGAGATTTAAATACTTATATATGAATCCGCGTTTGTCAATTTGAAACGTGCGTGTTCACAGAAGCTATAAAATTAGTATAAGGATTGTCAGTGTCCACTGTTGGGAGATACGCGATTTGCGCAGCATTGGAGTTTCTGAGAATTCGAAGAAGACGAAAGTGTGGGAGAACGCACTATTGACGCATTTGGACGTTCGAGCGACGAGACCTTGATCTCCTAAAGATATTGCGAAATTCGGTTGGCGTTAGTTGGTCGGCTCGATTCATTATTTGAACGAGACATACACACACACACACACAAAAGTGGGATGGGAAGGGATCGTCGTCGTAGCAATCGAATCTTGTCGAGGACGCGCATAACCCTGAAGAAGCTCGACCCCAAACGATGAACCGTGATAAGTCTTTCAGTTTTTCGACCCCTCCATCCATGATCGATCTCACATTTGAACATGCTCGGGGCATTGCCTGAACGCGAGCCACGTATACACAATTAATATTTCTTTGCAAATTAATTTCCATGATCCTTGTACATTCCAATGAACGCTCTTGAGTTTTCATGCTCTTCAAGAGTAATATGTAAAATTTCTCTTCTTTGCTTTTAACGATTTTCTACATAGTTTCTGTGCTTCATATATTCTACTACTTCAGTCTCAATACAACTTTTTAAGTTTGAGTTTTAGTGTCAATCGTCTAAGAGACTTGATAGTGCCTCGACAGCAAGTATATATACAGAATTTTTCGTTTTTACATTGTCCTGGCTTAGGCATGTATTCTTTCGTATAAACTTAAGAAGAAAATTTATGTAGAAATATATTTTAAACAAAATTTACCTACCGTTATATCGGGGCACCTAAATATATTTAAATGACAGTGTTACGTTTATAACAATTGCTCATAGTATTTTTTCTTCCATGCGACATTCAGCGCGATGCATCCATGCTAATTTAGCTTTTCGTATAGCATGAAGTTAGCGTTTCATACATGTTGCGGCTTGTACAATCCACGCGTGTTTCCGTAATTCTCCGTCTGTTAGAACATATATAAGAAGAGTTAAAGAAACGGGTTAGGCACTAGCAAAAACTTTTCAGGCGGGCCTGGCCGCTTTAATGACCACTATACGTGAGGGCAGGACTCAGTTGGATATGGTGAGTTCATATACAAATAAATTGACCATATTTGTGACATTACTTTTCAACTAGAAAATACCAACTCTTTAAAGGTTTAAATAATAAAACACACATTTTACAATAGAAGAATATTTAGATCATTATGTCCCAATATAAAATTCTGACTGAAAATGGGACTAGCCACATCCATGCATTTGGTACATTATGGTACTATAACAATGCTATAAAATTGTTGTTTGTTATACATTAAAAAAGTTTAGGTATTTTATGTTCTTATTTAAGAGAGTACCCGGTAAGTCTTCTTTTGGTTCAGAATTTTATTTTTGAACATAATAATCTGAATATTCTTCTCTTACAAAATTTATTTTATATCATTATGAATGACTTTCTTTCGTAGGCAAATTGAAGGGTTTTTCTCAATAAGGAAAACAGCTACTTTTATTTTATGAAAATCTTTTTGATATGAAATCCACTGCAATTGTTTGTATTTATATTTGACATATTTTCGTTCAATGTAATTTTTTTTTTTTACTACAATTACAAATACTTTAATAAACTTTTGATTATATAATTTTTGTAATCAACGTATTCTTTTAGTATAAATATTTCGTTAATATTTATTTAGATGATCTAGTTTAATAATCATGGTATATATTTTAATAAAGAGATTAATGTAATAGTACTATTTTTAACGAGGATAATAATTTAGCTAGGATCGTTACGTACTTGCCACTCTTCTTTTTATAGACACGTTCTGTCTGTAGGAAGCCATTTGTATCACCATATGATAATTGCAGTTAATAATTTCACAAATTTCTTCCCTACGCTAATTATGGATTCTAATCTAGTTATATTATAATCATGAGTTAGTGTAGATGATATTTTTCTTTTTAGATCATACAGATTCCATAGAAAATTACAAATAAAAAAGCCTAATTAAGGAGGGATACTCATGTAAAACGTTGTTTTTTTTTAAATTTATTACAAAGAAATGAGAATATTTATTGATTCGCAGTAAAGTGCATGCTAATATTAAGGTTAAAAGATACTAGAGAAATAATTTTTTCACTAATAAAAAGAAAATGGCGGCGCTAAAACTGCTCAAAATTGGGTCGTTCGATTTACGCCGTGGAATGTACAAGTCTTTGTAGCTGACTAAAATCGAAACAGCTGAAGGCTTGATTTAAAGTATACATATCTAAATTTAGCAGAAAATACCAAAAAGTAAAACATTAGGGTTATTTTGAAAATAAAGGTAGGTTTTTTTATAAGCTAGCGGTTAAAAAATATATTTATAATGGGTTTTTGATGAATATCGAGGTATATGCTGCGGCCACACATTAATTTAACAAATATCTGTGCAAAATTTTAAGTAAATCAATGAAAAATTTTGTGAGTTACATTCCACGGGGCGGAAAATTTAACGTTTGGAAAAAAACGCCTTTAAAATTTTCAAAATTAAAAGGTTTTGTTTACTAACATTTCTACGAGTTTCCCCCTAATCAAAATTTAAGGAGGTACCCTCAGAACTGCACTAGTCAAATATAATTTATTTCTCATTTGACTCACGCAGTAAAAAGATGTGACAAAAAAGCACGAGTAATATACCTTATTATTTTTTTATATTTTTCGTAATAAAATTAAAAGTTTAATAATAATAAATTTTAATACAAATTTCAATTATAATTACGTCTGAAATATAAAAATTGTTAGGCAACCGAATTGCAAGTTCAGTATATTTTGTATAACTAGTCACAGATATCTTTGGCGGTTTTGCCATGTCGTGCCAATTAATTGTGAAAATTGGAAAGATTCTTAGTAATTATCTTATTACTACAATCACAGGTAACTAATCATCCTATTTCAGCATTCAAATTCACCGTAAGTTATTTCTTTAAATCCCTTTAAAGTTTAGTTCCAAACTTAATTATAAATGTTTTAAATTTTATGACAGAAGTGGTAGAAATTGTGATTTCCCATAAACCGCCATGTTGAATAAACCCTATTAAAAATGCTCATAACTTTTCTTATAGATAATTAATCATTACGAAATTTGAACTGAATATATTTTAGGACAAAAAGCACCTGTAAAATAAATTTCATCGAAATTTGAATTGTAAATCTATTATCGATAATACCCCCTTAATTTACTAATCCAGGACTGTAAAATAAACCTTCTTCCTCCAAAAATTGATATATTTCCGCTGGTTTTTCTTCTTTTCGAGCCATATTTACCTCTTTTGACATGCTCCTCGATCGTCAATCTTGTCTGCTAACTCGATTCTTATGCGATAATAATCAGCATATCTTTGGCAATTCGGGCCAACTTCCAACATAAGGTCGTTCATAAATCTAAGTATGTATATGTACCCATCGTTAAACAACCTACCGGCCAAAAATGCAACAATCTCGGTGATTTTAAAATCACATTTTAAATGTTTCGGATCCAAACACCACAAGGTTAAATTAAACGAGTCGTTTACGTTTTGAGTAAATCTGCCCAAGCACCGCTCAAACAAATTATCTCGGGATAAATCTTCGTAAGTTGGAAAAATATGTTCCTGTAAATCTTCCTGCAATGATACTGGATGATTGAAAATTCAATTTCTTGCTTACGCAGAGTTATACTTGCACCACGTGTCGATCCCTCTAGGACGCAAATAATGCTGTGGTTTTTCATCCGTCGAAATCAAGTGGTAGTATGGACTATAATTCCTTTCTTCATGTCTTCTTTTAAGTTAGCATTTCCACGAATTGCAAGACCGTAATAGGTAGCGAGCTTTTAAATCAACACATCGGTCAGCTTCCCTTTGCCGCCAACTCCAGTCAAAACGTTAAGTCTCTCCTTCAGTCGTAAAAAACGTTAAAGACTTCTGAAAAAATTCTTTTTACTTCTACAGTACCATATCAATCCTTAAAAATCCTATTTTTTATTTTTCTCTAAACATAAAAAACCCTTCAGTAGGACTTTAGAAGACTTTTAATGTAGCAAAATCTTTTTAGATCTTTAAAAATCTTATTTAATTCTTTGTAGATCTATAAAATCTTCCAATAGACTTTTTCAGGATTCCTTAGGATTAAACAAATTCCTATCCTTTTATAGCCTTCTTAACGAGTGGCACCCATTTGCGCACAAATTTATTTGCCCACATACCCAATTGTGCGCATACCCGTTTGGACACCACAAATTTTACTAAACCGATTGCACACATACCCTCTTGCGCACATACCCATACGATTACAGATCCATTGGTGCATATACCCATTTGCCCACATAGCCGTTTGCACACATAACCGTTTGCACACATACCCAACTACGAACATAATCATTTGCCCAAATACCAATTTATACGCATAACCGTTTGCCCACATACCCATTTAAACACACCACAAAATTTAGATTGAAACCCACTTGCACACAAATTTATTTGCACACATACCCAATTATACTCATACCCGTTTGCACACCAGGAGTTTAGTAACCCGATTGCACACAAACCCTATTGCGCACATACACATTTACACACATATAACCGTGTACCCACATACCTATTTGCGCACATACCCACTTAACCACATAACCATTTGCCCACTTTCCCATTTAAACACATCACAAATTTTGAATTGAGACCCACTTGCACACAAATTTATTTTTTCACACATACCCTATTGTGCGCATACATTATATAGGTATATGCGTCAGAGGGTATGTGTGTAATCGGGTTAGTAAACTCCCGGTGTCCAGACGGATATGCGCACAATTGGGTATGTGTAAAAAAATAAATTAGTGTGCAAATAGGTCTCAATTCAAAATTTGTCATGTGTTCAAATGGGAAAGTGGGCAAACGGTTATGTGTGTAAATGGGTATGTCGCAAATAAGAATGTGGGCAAACGGCTATGTGTGTAAATGTGTATTTGCGCAAGACGGTTTGTGTGCAATCGGGTTACTAAACTCCTGGTGTGCAAACGGATATGTGTATAATTGGGTATATGTGCAAATAAATTTGTGTGCAACTGGGTTTCAATCTAAAATTTGTGATGTGTTTAATTGGGTATGTGAGCAAACGGTTGTGTATGTAAATGGGTATGTGGGCAAATGATTATGTTCGTAGTTGGGTATGTGTGCAAACGGCTATGTGGGCAAACGGTTATGTGTATAAATGTGTATATGCACAATTTGGTCTGTAATCGTATGGGTATGTGCGCAAGAGGGTATGTGTGCAATCGGTTTAGTAAAATTTGTGGTGTCCAAACGGGTATGCGCACAATTGGGTATGTGGGCAAATAAATTTGTCCGCAAGTGGGGCACTACCTTTTTAACGCTTAAAAGTTTACATGTTATATCGTGATATACAGCAATGATACTTTTAATTTTAACCACATATTCTTGGGACTAAACTAAGTCGAAAAGTCCTATACTATAAGGTCCGGAAAAGCATCATTGCTGAGATAAATCAATTTTAAACCGATAAATCAGGGCTTTGATTCAACGGAAAAATTACTTTAATTTCACTTTCTTTGACAGCTCCCCTTTAAAAAACAAAAGAAATTTGTACTTCTCCGCCGATCCTTATTGTCGTACACGCATATACACACACGCACGCAACTACGTCGATTATTAATATTACCTCCTAATGTCGTACATTTCTAAGCCTGGTGTTGATGATATTCATTTTCTGCTTATTTTTAAAAGGATCTTCGACAACATCTATTTACATAGTTGAAATGTCTAACAAAAAAATACGGCGTTATTTGTAGATTAATTTTCAAGGCGTCTTATCTTTGCGGTGACACGACACATGAACTGTTCTAAGGTAGTCGAGAAATAAGTATTTTATCATAAAAGATATTATAACAAATTGTATTTTTTCTGTTTTCGGATGTCTCACTTTTTTATGAGATAGAACAGTTTGCTGCATCAGTAGAAGATCAAAATGACTCGAAAATGGATTCTCAAGTAAGGCCATAGTCTTCTCTGGAAATTTAGACCTATGTGGAGAGTTTGAAGGATCCCTTTACAAATGAGTAAGCCTTTTTTCATATAATGAAGGGACAAGCTACAAAATTAAAAATAATTTCTTGTTAATGCAGTAGATTATTATTCATAGTTTTTGCACGCTCTTATATACGAAAAGATTTCAAAGATAAATTAGTAAATGCTTATGCTTCTCTCTTCACTTTATTACGATTTGCTAGGTGAATTGTAAAATATTTCTTTTTGGTGACCATATCAACTTCTAGTCACTATAAACTAGAATCTGACCTAACAATTGGCTAATTTTAGTGGCAAGTCCATTTATGCAGACACTATGTAAAAAGTACTAGGCAAAAAGGCAAGAGCTATGGAAAATCTACGGCATAAACAAAAAATTATTTTTAATTTTGTGGCTTGTCCCTTCATAAAATGAAAAAAGGCTTACTCATTTGTATAGGGATCCATTAAACTCTCCACTTAGGTCTAAATTTCCAGAGAAGACTATGGCCTTACTTGAGAATCCATTTTCGAGTCATTTTGATCTTCTACTGATGCAGCAAACTGTTCTATCTCATAAAACAGTGAGACATCCAAAAATAGAAAAAATACAATTTGTTATAATAGCTTTTATGATAAAATACTTATTTCTTGACTACCTTAGAACAGTTCATATGTCTTGTCACCCCAAAGATAAAACGCCTTGAAAATTAATCTACAAATAACGCCGTATTTTTTTGTTAGACATTTCAACTATGTAAATAGATGTTGTCGAAGATCCTTTTAAAAATAAGCAGAAAATGAATATCATCAACACCAGGCTTAGAAATGTACGACATTAGGAGGTAATATTAATAATCGACGTAGTTGCGTGCGTGTGTGTATATGCGTGTACGACAATAAGTATCGGCGGAGAAGTACAAATTTCTTTTGTTTTTTAAAGGGGAGCTGTCAAAGAAAGTGAAATTAAAGTAATTTTTCCGTTGAATCAAAGCCCTGATTTATCGGTTTAAAATTGATTTATCTCAGCAATGATGCTTTTCCGGACCTTATAGTATAGGACTTTTCGACTTAGTTTAGTCCCAAGAATATGTGGTTAAAATTAAAAGCATCATTGCTGTTACACCCTGTATACGGGTTTTCCACTTAAAGTGACCCACAGCATAGATGAGCATAGATACAAAAATACGCGTATCTTTTTAACTATAAGAGATATTCAATTTTTGCATATAACTTTTTTCAAATCAAATAACAAGAGGCTCAGAAAAGGTCCTACGCAAAAATTGAATATCTCTTATAGTTAAAAAGATACGCGTGTTTTTGTATCTATGCTCATCTATGCTGTGGGTCACTTTAAGTTACACATCTAATAAATGAAAAAACTTAGCAATTACTCATTTAGAGTTATTTTGAAGATTAAAAAACATTTCCGAATAGATAAACCTATTTTTGAAAAATATAAGAAAAATAGGTTGTTATAAATTTGTAACGTCGTTAACAATTATAATAAACATTTAAATTAACAAATGTATTGCCATGGGTATAACTCTAACACTCCGAAATCTGTCCGTTTTAAACGTGGGACCCTTCAAATTTAATTTTTAAGCATATACTTTGTTATGCAGCAAATAGCTGAGTGGGATAAATGCTGAATTAGTGTTCACAAGGTCCTAAATTTGAATCCCGTCGAGAGTGATATGGTTTTATCACAAGGAGAAATTAAATAATTCAATTAGAAGGTACGTTATGACTATACATATACATATATAAATCAAATAATTATATATATGTATATATATATCTAATATTATTCAAATAGCAAATTATGAATAACCTTAGTCAAAAAAATCATAAGACAAAACTGCATAACCATTTACCTAATTTACCTCCTACGAGCGTTTCAAGAGTATTGCTTTAATACCTTTATAAAGACGAAAATTATTTTTTGGTTTGAAACATTAAGAATACATTCTTAAGATGTTAAAAAATTTTTTTGTACAAAAAAAAGTTTACATAAATCTTATCTAAGGTAGCCAACCGTCCCGCATGAGCCGGGACGTCCCGATTTTTAATGTGTTTCCCAAAATCCCGCACAATATCTGTACATGATACTTATTGTCCCGATTTTCTATAATGTTTATAATTAGCCTTAGTTCCACTTCTTGCCTCTGCATGGTGTGCTCTCGCAGCAATATCGCTACCGAATATCATATTACGACAGAAGTAGATAAGCTTCTAAATAAAATAATCAAATACTATACAGTCAAATTGTCTTTAATTCTACCCTGCAGGGACTAATTTATTATTAAATTGTTTATATTGCAGCTTTTAGCAATTATTTTTGATCCGTTTTTGCATAAAATATTTGTTGAAATGTCTGATTCTGAAACAGAACAAATAAACAAGAGAAAGTTAAGAGATTATGCATTTATCGGCAAGAGTGGGAGTGTACCTAGAGTTTTATATAGAGTATTGATTATAATGTTCATAAAGCTTTTTGTAAATTTTGCCATAAATCTTTCTTAACCAATTAACGCCTAAACTTTCTGCATTTTTACTAAGTTATCAACGCGATTATTTCGTGTGTTATCGGTCTGAACAAAAAATTACAATGACTATACTCAGACGTAAAATTTCATACTTTTTCTGAATCCGTATGCAAAATTATACTATTAGACTTCAAGGGGAAAAAATATGACCGATCTAAAAGTGAAAATTTTCTAAAAAAAAACTTCCCGATTGTTTTCGCAGAGTTATAGCAAAGGATTCAACTTATAACTATGGCCAATGGTGGAAAAACTACTTGAAGTTTCATAGGAAATATTTTTAATAAGCATTTAAGCGCTTTTTTTTTAATAGGGGCGAAAATGTAAAATTTTTTTTAAAATCGGTTCTTATTTCTTTTATCAAATACTATTGAATTTAATGAAAATTGTTAAACAATAGATATGTCTTAGAATTAATTGAGGAATACTCTCAAATTTTTTAGATTTATTGGACATATTTTTTTATTTTTTGAAAAACACCAAATCAAGATACTCAAAAAATTTAAGAGTATTCTTCAATCCATTCTGAGACATATTTATTGTTTAACAATTTTCATTAAATTCAATAGTTTTTGAGAAATGAAATAAGTACCGCTTATTATAAAGTTTTTACATTTTCGCCGTCATTTTTTAAAAAAGAGCGTATAAATACTTATTAAAAACATATATTATTAAATTTCAAGTAGTTTTTCTACCATTGGCCATAATTTTAAGATGAATCCTTTGCAATAACATTCCAAAAAACAATTGAGAACAATTTTTTTGTTAAAATTGTCACGTTTCTCATGCTTAAATTGGCCATATTTTTTCTTTGAAGTCTAATCGTAATTTTGTCGACGGATTCTGAAAAAGCATGAAATTTTACGTTGGAATGTAGTCATTGCACATTTGTTTCATATTGATAACATACAAAATAATTGCATTGCAAACTAAGTAAAAATTCAGAAAATTTGGGCGTTAATGGGTTAATATCGCATGGAGGTATAAACGATATAAAACACCATGTTCCTACAACATAACATACTGTGTGTGTTTCTTATATTATTATAATTACATTAAAACATAAAGTTGACGCCTCATTCTGAAGAAATTAAAGTATATTCTGTTTTTAACTATAAATTAATTGAATCTCGCTTATTCAGCTTCAATCCCGCAAGTAAATTATTTTTATTCCGCAAGTTAGGTTTTTCATCCCTTAACTCTAAAGCTATCATTTAGCGATCAAATAATCCTTTTTAAATCTAAAAGAATGTTTGTAAAAAATTCGTTAATACATTTAGTGTTTAATTTTGTTTCGTCTCTATCTGTTGTTAAAATATTGTTATTTTATCATAGCCAATAGTTCTATCCCGGCAATAGTATTAAGAGAGGGGGTATTAAGAATTGAAAAGGCAAGTTTTGTTACTGTCTTCCTTGCTCTTACCGTTAACCTCTCTCTCTTTCATTCACGCTTTCTTATTCATAAATTAAACAATTAATGAATTAAATAGTGTGATATGCGATTTAGACATATGTTTTATCATTTTATTACTTATAATTAAATCTTTAATCGCGTGTGTAACATAGTATATTTTGACTATCGGAATCTGACAATCCGAGTCTTCCGTATCGAGAAATGTTTTGTTTGCTTTCGTAATTATTAAAAAGTATGCAAATAATGCGCTTTACTTTAAGATCGATCCTAATGAAAACTTAAACAAAGAATCAGAAAATGCATTTTTCTATTTGTTTTTAACAATTACTTAGCTTGATATGAATGATATAAATTTACCGATAATAATTCAAGTTAATACAGGATAAGGATAAGTAGGCTCTATCTAGTAGGTAAAATAGAAGATTTCAGATTATGACATGAGCTTTAACAACAAAATTTAGAGCTTGCATTTTTTTAACTGTTTGTCCCGCGTAGAAATTTTGAGACTGGCAAACAGTTTTGCGAAATATTCGCGATATTTTGCACATAGAGTCGCAAATATGATATTGTGTTTGCTAAATCTCAAGGCTTCAGGAGCCTATAATACCGCTCTATTATCAACACTATTTGCGATGTGACTGATACTATATATACATTTTACACTCCATGAAATAAGTTGAAATCAATTTATTAATTTAATTTATTTATATGTACTCCTATTATAGAGTTATTGACTATCCTTTATTAGTTAGTTTTACTGCATGAACAATTTTTCTGTGGTGGGACTCAAATTAGCAAATGATGTCAGTCTCAGTTCAGCTGTCTGACCTTTTGTCCACTCGTCTAACCTGTAAGTTGTTTCACATATATATATATATAGGCTTGTTTATTTATTTTAAATATATACGTGACATATTTTTCTATTGTTTTTATATTTGCAAAGATAATAGTCGATCGAAGTTCGAAGGCTAGCCAAGTGGACCAAACGTCGGGCAACAATATATATGAGACTGACATCGTTTGCAGGTTCAAGTCCTACCAGAGAAAAAAATCTGCACGTAGTAAAATTAATTAAGAGATGTTAGTCGACAATTATGATAGGTAAATATGAAAATAAAATAAATAAATAGATTAATTTTTAATAGCATAGTTTTTGTATCTTAAAATGCATCTGTAGTATCGGAAATAGTGTCGGTAATAGAGCGGCGTTACAGGCTCATGCAACATTGATATTTAGCAAACACTATGCCATATATGCAATACTAACTGCAAAATATCGCAAATAATTCACAAAACTGGTTGCAATCTGAAAATTTCTATGCATACATGAATCATAGCGTACTTGGATGTGAGGTAATTAAAACAAATGCTTTATCTTATTTACCCCGTTCTACTCTCCGACATGTTAATGGAATCTGGCCCGCCGGATACCGGTTACGTATTTCTTTTCTAAGGAATCTATGGTTCAAAAGGATAACTATCATTGGTTTTAAGTCGTGCGTCTAGTTATAGAAATAAGTTAAATGAAATAAATGAAAAGCGAGAAAGTAAAAACTGTAACGTAAAACTGAAAAAAATTATACTCAACATTTACGTCATGAGATAGGAAAGAGACAGAGAGAGAGAGAGAGAGAGAGCTCTTGCAATATTTCTCTGTTTTTAAGGTAGTAGTCCAGTTGTTTGGATCGAAAAATGTTTTTTTCATATTTCGATAGTATACCAACATGAGAATGTGGTGTGTAAATTTTAAACCGATATTCAAAATATTAACAAAGATATAACATATATTCGAGAGCGCCGCATAATTGAACGCTGTAAGGTGCACGACAGCTGCTAACGGTTATTCCTCACTATTATGACTCATTACCTTTATATTTCCTTGGAGTTTCGTATACCTTTTGATATACGAAAGGATATAACCACATATGCCCGTGTTTGATACGTATGAAGAGACCAAAGGCTTGTTGTACGCACCAGGGACCGACGATTAGTGTGAGGATGAAAGTTCTGTTAGCCAAACTTTAAACGCGTTTTTCTCGAAACCACGTTTTCTTGGTCGGCCCGAGACATAACAGATTTTTTATTGAATCGATCGAGCTGAAATTTTTACAGGTTGTTCTACACATCTGTAATTCTAGCCGGAACTAGAAGCATTTTTTTTTCAACCATTATTTTTCAAGTTACAGCCCAATTTACACTCAAAAAAATTCTACCATTCTTTAAGTCCGCCATTTTGTTATTTTTCAACCAAATTAATTTTTGCTAGTTCCGTCCAGAAGGACAACCCTACTGGACAATAATCCGTTGCATTTTTTTGTTTCCGATTACCCAAGCCGGAGATACCTCACGGGCCAGCAGCACATGTTTTATATTTCACCTACTTTGACCCCATATAATTTAAATAAAACATCGTAAGAATTAACAAAAATATATTTTTGTATAATTCAATATAGTATTAATAATATATTAAATTTTCAGATTTTTTGCATTTCATTTAGGTGGTCAAAAAAATTCCCGAAAAATACCCTACAAAACCGGGTGATTTACTAGACTGCTACCTTAAAGGTTTATGCTATCAGTGTCGGTGATAATCATTAATCTGACCCTAAGAATAAAGACATTTTTTGCTATGGAAATTAAATATCATTAAATATTTTGTTAAAAAAAATAAATTATATAATCTTTAAGTCAAACAACGATTTTCTCTAATTACTTCAGATACGATAGTATTATACTTATCACCGCGAAAAAAATATATATCTCACTCTAAAATAGGTTGAGGAAAAATTGATGGCACGGTTATATGATTAATTTAATGGATTATCTAGATTACTGAGAAAATTCTTGTTTATATCGCGATCTTTATGTTGATTGTTTATATATTCAAATATTAATTCTCTTTTTCTTAACTTTTTTACATAGAGTGTCTTTTCTGTGATAACCATTCTTTTTGAGATTTTCGTAAAAATAAATATAAGTTCAAGTTTTAATAATGTAAAAAAATACGATAAATTGATATAAAACTGATGTTTCATTGAATCGAAATTTACCCTCGATCGTTAAATTTAGAGTGTATATCGACCAAGTCAATGAAAAATAACAGTTCCCCGAGGACGCAGTTTTTAGGTTATAACATTTTAGTGTAATAAGGATATTACTAAATTACTTACTATCAGTTTTTTAACACGAAAGTATTTTTTAGGTTACAAGCTTACCATTATCGTAGCCCTTGGTCAACATTCTCTTTAATATAAGAATTTCTTATTGTGCAGGCACTAATATATTTGAAACGTTCGCACATAAGCGCCCAAAAGCTCAAAAGGTGTTACCTTTGCTGATATTTTCATTTTCAGTTTGCACAGTCATGGTGGATGGAATATCCAGCGCTATTTTCTCTTTCCGAGCTCGCTTCCATTTCGCTGCATCCTTCAATTCGTCCTTAGGCGATGTTCGCTTTATACCTGTCGCTTTTTTCAACGGATTTTTTATCATCAGTTTTTTACTGGATGTAGCTTCTGTTGCCTCAGCTTTCGACGATCTAGCTTTAGTTGCTTTCGCATCTTTCAAAGGGGCTGAAAAATAAAGTGTAATGGAACTTTATAGCTTGAAGTATCATTTGAAATGTGAAAGTCATATTGATGTTGCACCAAAGAAAAAAATTTTCTTGGACGTTTTTAAAATCTTCTGTATTGTAAGTAGACGTAGTTATTTAAAAGGTACCAGTCCATTATTTTGTAAAAGCCTTATAACAAAATAAAGTGCTGCTTAAAAAGTCAGTGATATGCTTTAATCATAAAATGACAAAAAATCAATTTAATTAGATATAATAAAAATATATTACCATATCTTGTATTTCATTTGATAGCTGCTCTTAAAAATTTCATTTATCTAAATACCTACTTTTTTCGGTTAATTACTTTTGGCATAACTACGTTCAAGTAATATTGTATTTTTTAAAGCTGGACGATTATATTTGCGATCCGATGCTCCAGTAGACATTAAGGGAGTGGATAAGTATTGTTTAAAGCAACGTAGTGTTTTTGTAGAACGAAAGGCATGTAATCAGCCTCTGTGAACTGGATACAAAAATGGTTGATCGTGTTGCATAAATCACTAGCGGCTCATTCAATCTAGCGGATGATACTGACCGTCGGATAATTTATGAATGCAATTTGTACGCAAACGATTTAATAGGAGCAATTAGCTAAAGCGTCCTTGCCTTGTCACGATAGCTAATTGCCTATGTCAAAGCTCTCTTTTACTAGCTCCTTATTATATATTTAAGATAATGTAGGTGGTTCTGAACCGAGAATAGCCAATTGTTTCATTCCTAACCTTCCAGCACAACTGATTCATAAAAACTAATTAATCAGTAACTTTATCTTATCAAGAGACACGGTAGTGTCTCGACGCCAAGTACATAAAAGTAGGTATAGACGTGTCTATACCGCCGTCGAGGCACTACTTGTATCTTATACAGCAAGATTGGCCGTCTTAATTTTTAAATCGATTTTTCTCCGTGAATGATACACTGGCATGATTCAAGTAATTTAAATAGTCTTTCATTCGAGATATTCAAAATTTTTGCATGCTTTGATAGTAAACAAAGCCAATGTAGCTTCTATTCGAACTTGATGAAAATTCTTATGATTACAATTTCTAAGGAATATTCGGTTAATTATGTCTATTTTAATATTAACGGATTGGCCAAAAAGTTAGAAAAGCACAAATTACCAGCGTCAATATCCCTAACGTGTTATCCATCAACTTCTCTTTCTAATGAACCATTGAAAAAAAGGAAGCCATATGCTGGTCACTAAAAGATTTATTATACTAAAATGTGTTACCAAGCTTATTCAGATTGGGGTAATTCGACATTACTATTCGAAAAACTAAAAAGGGTAGAAAATTACAAACATCAAATAAAATTTGTAAGATTAGTAATAAATTAAAAAGTTATTGAGGACAAAGATTCTTTAATTCGAGGTATTTTATATCAGTTAACAATTTATCCTAGAAATATCTATAGTTAATAGAGCAGAGAGAAGCGAATATTTCAGTTAATTAGAAACTTTAAATGAAATAACTCTATCTTACTAATAATAGCTAGACCTGAAAATTCTATACAGGGTAGAACAAACCGACCACTTTTTCTCAAAACTGGAGGTTCGGTGTGGCAATCTAAGTGCAGATTTTAAATTTCGTTCAAACCGGTTGAAGAGTTGTGAAAAGTTATTCCCCATTTAATATCCCCGTCTTTTAAACCCTTCCGAACAATTTTGACAACAAAGTGCAGATTGGAGAAAGTGAAGAAACAAGTAATGATGAGTAACCCGTTCAAAAGGAACAATTTTCAATTCCATAATAATTGTACATTCGCCATTTATTTCTTTAACTTGGTTATAACTTAAAATCAGGTTTAAATAAATCCTTTCGTTATAGTTCTGAACTGAATCAGAAGAAAAATGAAACTACTGTCATTAACCCTTTAAAGTCCATGGCCAAACCAGAAGCCCGAGCACTTTGAAACAATTTAAAATAGGGCTAGGACCTTAATTATGCAAGAATATGCCAAAAAAATTAATTTTGCTTTATTTGTTTAAGCAATGATTATTTAAACAAATACCGAAATTCAACTTTTTGCCATATTCTTTCATAATGAAGGTCCTACTCCTATTTTTTAAATTGTTTCAAAGTGCTCGGTTTTTTGGTTTGGCCATGGGCTTTGGAGGTTATGTTCATACGGTTGTCCGATTGTTTATAGCTATTTTTAGTTAATAAATTGCATAATCATGGAAGAAAGAAATATTTTCGTTTGTAATTTCTAACGTAGAACCATTTCCGCTGTCAGATTTTTAAAAAAATGACTTGCTTCATTTGTTTAAACAATAATTGTTTAAACAAATTTCGAAATTAAACTTTTTTCCATATTCTTGCATAATTAAGGTCTTAGTCCTATTTGAAGCTATTTCCAAAGTGCTCGGGCTTCTGGCTTGGCCATGGACATTAATAAGTTAATTGAATTGATAAAAAGATTAGGGCAGAGTCCTACGCCAAAGTTTAAATTGAGACAATGAAAGGGAAAGTATTAGAAACTATGATGTAAAAAATAAATAGCTAATTCACGAAACCATGCTCTTATTACTAATCCTGAAGAATTATTTAAAATCAATGCATTGATGCTACAGAAGATGAAACTTGCCGATTTAATGATTAAGCGTTTCCTTTAAGCCGGAGTTTTAAAAAATACTTCAGACGAATTCCTTGATAGATCTCTTTAGCACAACCACTTTTATGACATTTAAATATTCGTTAATTAAAAAAATCACTATTAAACTGTTTTTTCTATCAACACTGGTTTATCTGACATAATTGAAGTAGACTGAAGAAAGAGTTTAAAAGAGAGAAAGTGTAATCAGTGATTAGTATCGACTAGCGCGATGCATGTAACAGTCTTCTGCAAAAATGTCAAATAATTCATTGTGGCAGAAATCATAGGTTAATAATGTTTTTTTTTATTTTTGAATGTTTAAATATGATAAAAGTGATTGTAATAGGGAAGTCCATCAGGCGGAATCCACCTTAAGTCTTTCTCAAATTTCCTGCCTAAAGGAAACACGTAACCATTACGTCGCAAAATTTTATTTTCTATATCATTTATGCATTGATCTTCAATCATTCTTCAGCTTCAGTAATAAGAGCATGCTTTGCGCATAAGCTATTTAATTTTCAATTTGCATTTTTCATCACAGTTACCGATACTTTCCTTTTTATTCTGCCAATTCAATTTTGTCATCAATTCGATTAATGATAGTAGTTTTATTTTTCTGCTGATTTAGTTTAGGATTGTAATGGTAAGGATTTATTTAAATCTGATATTACTTCAATAAGCAAGTTATAGTAATAAATAGAAAATGTAATATCACATGGGATCGATAATTGTTTTTTCTTCTCGGGTCGCTCATCGTCACTTGCTTCTTCACTTTCCTCAATCTGCACTTTGCTATCAAATTTGATCGGAATGGGTCAAAAAAGGAAGACATCAAAATAGAATTAATTTTTTGAACAGGCCTCAACCGATTTAAACGAAATTTGAAGTCTGTACTCAAGTTTCCATTCCAAACTGTCAGTTTCAAGAGAGAAAAGGCGGTCGTTTCATTACAACATACAGTATATATTATTTTTTTCTTAATAACTCTATCCCTTTTGATAAAATTATTCAATTTGTCCTTTATTATAATCTCACAAATTTAGTATATTAATTAATATTAGTAACTAAAACCTATTCATGGCAAGGAGCTTAAATGTTGTTCTGAAAAATTCTATTTTATACATACCTGGCAATTGCAAGTTTCGGGCCACTTTCTAACAACTAAGAATTCACAAATATGACGTGCAAAAATAATTAGAAAAAAATGATTTTAGATTGTTGAAGTTGCGTTTACGTATTTCAGCTTTTTCGACAAGATTTATGATTTATGAAAAATAACGACTTAAACAAAATTCCAACTTTTTTATATAAAATTGAAGATATACAATTTCTGGATGGTATCAAGAGACACGGTAGTGTCTCAACGGCAAGTACATACCTCCGAGCGCTACCGTGTAACTTATACAGCAAGTTTGCCCGTCCCAATTTTAAAACCGATTAATCTCCGTGACTGATTCATTGTCATGATTTAAGTAAAGCTTTTCTTAAAATGGTTTTAAAAAAGCTGTCATTTGAGATATTAAACATCAAAATCAATTCATGCAATACAGCGATATCATACTCTGTTATCTATATATATGGCCAAAATTAATATTTTTCTAATTCATAATTTTCTCCAGAATTTTGTATGTCTCGGGTTAAAGTTTGTCGCTTGGCGTAGCTTAGTAGATCTCAGTAGGCGTAAACGTCAATACAGTCGTACAAGAAACATAAACAGCGCGTGTATGTGTGTACCGTGTATGTATGTCAGCGATATATGATTTACTTTAGTAAATTTAAAACTACAATGAAATGCTCTAACTTCTGCGCAAAAAGTAGTAGAATTCAAATATCTTGTGTAAGACTAGATCTTCCAAAAATATCACAAATTCACTAAATTTGCTTCAGTAGTATATATAATTTCAGGACCTTGCAGCTCCTTCTACCGTAAAGATTTTTTAAACAGTAATTAAATAGGGCATTGAAAGTTCATTCAACAATTGTACAGGGTCTTTTCCTAACAGTGGAGCATAGGAGATACGTGTTAGTTGACTATAGCACTCGGAATGATCGAATCTGAGAGCGCTGATTGGTCAATATTGCGTAGTACCAACATATAATAGGCCGTTACCAATAGTTGGATACAAAAAATGAGATTCATCCGCCATATTGGTGTGGAGAATGTTTACATGCTAATCCTAGCAGAAAGAGGTGTAAAATGGAGTAATGTGAAATGGTAAGGCTACTAAAGTAAATATTGAAAATAATGAATGGAAAGTACGAATAATCTTCACTTTCATTTAAAGCATTCAATTTTTACTTTAGTAACGACAACATTTGACATTTTTCCATTTGACACCTCTTTCTGCTACGATCAGCATGTAAACATTTCTCCACACCAAAATGGGGGAAGAATCTCATTTTTTGTATCCAACTATTTGTAACGGCCTATTATATGTTGGTACTACGCAATATTGACCAATCAGCGCTCTCACATTCGATCATTCCGAGTGCTATAGTCAAATAACACGAATCTCCTATGCTCCGCTATTAGGAAAAGACCCTGTATATATTTTCTTCTTACAGATAATAATATCTATCCTTTTTTTACGCTTGGTCATAAATAATTACGAGCCCTGTTTGTTGATAATACGTGTACTTAATCAAGTATTATACAATATATTAAAACATTTATAGCAATGATACTTAAAGTTTTCAAAGCGAGGGTTTGCAAATTTAATTAATTTTTCTTATACACAGAGTGATAATAAAAATATTTGTAAATGCATGTTAAGAGACTAGATTATTAAATTAATACTCGGTCACATAAATATTGCTCTTTAGAATGATAGAAAACTTGAAAATCTTCCTTATTTTCCGAAGCACACAATTACGACAAAAATATTTTCTTTTAAATACTACATTCTCACAAAATGTTATGAGATTCTACAAAAGAAGAAGTTTCGTCTGCAAAAAAACGGCAAGTACATAAATCGTCCAGCGTCAATAATATAACAAAATAAATATTCCAATTATAAAAAAATTAGAGAAATCCAAATGTTAGGCAAGTATTTATTTTTGCCATGCTAAAAGTTAAGATATCGAAAAAAACAATAATAGCACAAAAAGTTACTTGCCGGGCCCATAATGTTTATATCTAAGTCACTATCTTACAATACAAACATTGCTTCTCATAATTTCAAAATGTGGGTATTTAATGTCATTGCATACAACGGGGTCGGCAGGTAATTTTTTTGTGCTATTATTTTTTTTTTCGATATATTTCAATTTTGACCACGGTCAAAATTTATACTTGCCTAATATTTGGATTTCACTACATTTTTTAATTTGAATATTTTATTTTACTATATTATTTACGCTAGACAATTTATGTATTTGCCGCCTACTTTTACAAACGAAACTTATTTTTTGTATGATACTTTATTTTTATAACATATGGATAATGCATAAGATGTGTCATAACACTTCCTATTAACGCGTAATAGGGCGCATTACAATTTTGAATGTCCAAAAATTTGCACAATTACAGCATTTAATAAAAATAATTATTTGACCAAAATAGTGATTGTTGCTCAAAATATATCATACCGTACTACAATTTGTTTTAAACTTTCTCGCGTAGGATTCTGAATTATATAAAATCTAATTAATTAATAGTTTATAATATATTAAATAATTTAAATAATTGCGTTGCTGAGGCTCTAATCCCACAAAAAACAAGCTTCACCTGTAAAAAAAGGCGACAAGTACATAAAAAGTCTAACGTAAATAATTTAGTAATATAAAATATTCCTTGTTAAAAAAATTAGTGAAATCCAAATGTTAAGAAAGCATATATTTTTACCGTGGCAAAAATTAAAATTGTGAACAAAAAATAGTAATACAAACAAATTACTTACCGGGCTTGTGGAATGCAATGGCATGAAATAGCCACATTTTGAAATTGCGAAAAGTGTTTTTATTGTAAGGTAGCAACTGTCTTATGTATGAACATTACGGGCCCGGCAAGTAACTTATTTGCTTTACTATTTCTTTTTCCGAAATTCTATCTTTTGCCACAATAAAAATATATACTTGACTAACAATCAGATTACACTAATTTTTTTATTTGGAATATTTTATTTTACTATATAATTTACACTAGCCGATTTATGTACTTTTCACCTATTTTTACAGACGAAACTTGTTTTTTTGTGGGATCTCATAACGTTTTGTAAGAAAATAGAACTTAAAGTATTATGATTGTAATTGCTGCGGAATATAAGAAACATTTTCAAACTTCCTGTCAATCCAAAGAGCAATACGTATCTAATCAAACCATTAGTTTAACAATTTGGCCTCTTAATATGCATTTACAAATATATTTAGTATTATTCTGTGTATATGAAAAATTAATTAAATTTGCAAATCCTCATTTTGAAAACTTTAAGTGTTACTGTTATAAATGTTTTAATGTGTGCTATATAATAATTAATTAAATAAATGTATTATCAACAAACACAGAGAGAGAGTTCTTAATTATTTATGATCAAGCATAAAAGAAAGATGAGATATTATTTGTACTGAAATACTAATATAGATAACAGGATATGAGATCTCTGAATTGCATGAATCATTTTTGATGTTTATGTGGTTTAAATGAAAGCTTTTTCAAAACCATTTTAAGAAAAGCTTTACACAAATCGAATGGATCATTCACGGAGATAAATCGGTTTAAAAATTGGAACGGCCAAACTTGCTGTATAAAGCCCATGGCACACGACGCTGGTTTTAGTGCTGGACTGCTTCTTGGCTTCTGTGATGGCTAGTTAGCTGATTTTGAAATCTGAAAATGACGTCATCTACTGGCTGCACTGTCTGTTTTCATGATGAATTCTGAATAGAACGGGTGCTATTTTCTAAACTGGATTCTGTACTGATTGATTGCTATAACCAATCAAAACACGACTTTCAAAATTGAAGATATAATATATATGTGTGTGTGTTGTTTGTGATATGTGACTAATGATATTCAGTAGCTATAATTAAAATTAAGTATTATATTAGATTATTGCAGCTTTGAGTCAAGAAAAAAGAAAATGGATTCAGGAAGCAGTACTAGCTCTAATAGAATCTTATAAAGAAGAGCCGTGTTTATATGCTATTAAAAATCCAAATTATCATAATAAACATTTGAGGCATGAAGCTTTAAAGAAAATAAGTATTAATGTTTCTACTATCAGACCTAATACAAGTGAAATTGAGTGTTCTAATAAATTTCATAATCTTCGAAATCAGTTTAATATTGAAAATAGTAAAGTAAGAGAATCTTTAAAGTCTGGAACAGGTACTGAAAATGTAAGTATTACAATCTAACCTACAGAGTGTTTCTTTTATTATTTATGTTTATAAATATACATAATGTTTTAATTGAAGGTGTATAAGCCAAGCTTATGGTATTACAACTATTTGAAATATTTGGAAGACTATTTTATTCCTAGAAAAAGCAGAAATTCTATGGTATCGAGCACGAAGGCATATACAATAGTAAATGAAGTAAATTATAATCGGCAAATCTATATCATACGGTTTTAATATTACAATACATTATAATTACTTTACCCACATGTTTATATTTTATCTACGATTGTAGCTTCAACTTGTATCAAAAGGTCCACATCATCATTCAGTAAATGATGATACATGAGAAGAGTGGATAGAAGAGTATCTTGTCGATGATCCTACTTATGTATCTGCTGTAACTGATTTAGATTTTCATTTTGATAAGTCATCAGAAAGTTCATCAGAGTTAAGTAATAGGCCACTTTCATCAATGATAGAGCCTATAATAACTACAGCACATGCATCACATTCCTCAAATCCTGCATTATCCATATCAACTTCAGAAATAAACAACGAAACTAAAAGGAAACGTAAAGCAACTTCTAATAATGAAGATAATTATACTGATACAATAATGGCAATAACTGAATCACTAAAGGCACTAATTATTGTGAAATCCATGGATGTGCAAAAAAGTACCTCATCTTTATCTAATATAAATAATCCTGTGGATACGTGTATGGCTTTCATAGGGTCAATCTTAAATAGTTTTAACAATGAAAAGCTAAAGTATGAAATAATAAATAAACTAGTAGGAATTGCTATGAATGCAAAGACTAAAGATTTTTAAAATGAAATATATTAAATACTCTTTTTTTGCTTGTGTAAAAATGAACGTTTCTTTTTTATAAGTATTATATTTTATGAATAATAGTTTTGAATGACCAAAAGTATATAATTTCATCTTAATTATTATCATAATAAAATAAGTATTCTGTTTTGTTATGTTTACTAATTTTATTGAGCTGAATTACAGTGTATTATTATATTTTATTCAATTTTGTATAATAAAGAATAGTTTTGTAGATATTGTTTTATAAATAATAAAGAGCATAATATTTATCAGTACAGTGATCATTTAACGGGTTCCCCTGTTTATTGCGTCGTATTACCAAGGAACAGCTCCGCATGAATTAAAATACGTACAGAACATATCTCTTATGTTTCTTGATTCAGTAGAAGTTTGATTTGCGCCTTGTCGACTAATAGAGGTTCCAGAATTTATTATTTCAATATTTTCTCTTCTAAACTCTGAGGGAATATATGTTACTATGTTGTTTCTTATCAGATAATTATGTAAAAGTATGCAAGCGTATGATATTAATTCTACTTTATTGACAGAAAGATTTATTGGATTAAGGAGAACTCTAAATCTGTTAGTTAAGTATGCCGAATGCATTTTCTAGCACTCTTCTTGCTCTACTCAATCTGTAATTAAATATCTTCTTTTCTTGTGTCAAACCTCGTTCTGGGTAAGGTTTCATTAGGTTTGGATGTAGAGCAAATGCGTCATCTGCTATTATCACATATGGCATTTTATAATCAGAACCAGGCAGAGCACTCGGCTCAGGTAAATTCAATTTATTTTCTTTAAGACTTTTTCCTAAGGGGCTCTCACGAAAAACAGAAGAGTCGTGACAACGGCCATTTTGCCAACATCTACAAATATGAATTTGTACTCTGCATCTACAAGAGCTAGTAAAACTAAACTGTCCGTTCCTTTATAATTACGGAATTTTGATCCTTCAGATCGTGGCGGACGAAAAGCAATATGTTTTCCATCGCATGCTCCGATACAATTAGGAAATTGCCACAAATTCATGAATTTATTGGCTATGTTTAGCCAGTCTTCTGATTTCTTTGGGAATTGAATAACTTGCTGTTCTTCTAGCTTTGTTACAAATGTTACAATAGCCTCTAATGTTTCCGGTATAATTTGAGACAAAGTATTGTGCGCAATTCACGTAGAAAATGCAAGATCATTAAATGAATTACCAGTTGCTAAGAACCTAAGAGTAGCGCTTAGTCTCACCTCACATGATATAGCCTGCCTCATGACTGTGTCCTTTTTTTGTATTTTTTGAGCAATTAGCATTAATAAATCATTCATACACTCCTCTGCCATTCTTGTATAATTTTTAAATGATGCAGGATCTTCAGGTCTAAAATAAAATACACATGTATGAAATACTAATAAGGAACATATTATATAAACTTGAAGAAATTATTTTTTAAAAATGAGAATAATGCTATAGAGGGTGCTCCAAAATTTTGTTAGCAGAGGATATTTCCTTTACCATTGCATTCAAAAAGGAATACTTCCACGAAACTGTTACATATATGTAGTTGTCAGAAATCTATAAAATGGGTCATTTTTTAAAAATTGTATTAATTAACTTTTTTAGGGTCCTTTCACGTCGAGTTCACATGTACCTTCTTTTAAAAACATCATTTTACTTAACAGAAATAATACGGACTGATGTATTTATTATTGAACAAACTTAGAAGATACGTTTTGTTGTAGCTAATTAAAAGAAGTATTCTATTCATGTAGTGGAACGTTCTTTTTTTCTGATTTGATTGAAGTTGTATAGTATATAAGAAAAAGCCTATTTGCTCAACTTTCGAAAATGAACTTGATTTTCAATTGACCTTCAAATTATTAATTACAATAGGGAAAAGAATAGACCATTCTATACAGATGAAAGGGTGGCGAAAACTTCATGGGATGTATGTTTTTTTTTAAATATATAGAATAAATGGAGAAGCATTCCGTATTTCATACATATTTTGGGAAATCCTTTATATCTCAATTTACCTCAACTCATCAAACAGCATAGTAAGTGCACTGTTATAGCACATATCTCGTCTTAACAACCATTATCGACTCCAAAGGCGTCTTTCATGCCTCTTCGCACTTTCTTTTTTCTGTTTAATTACAGAAAGAAGTGCAACAACACTTAATCTTCGACGTATTATTATGTTAGCTACGACATCATCTTCCATTGTTTTAATTTTATTTACAAAATTTAAACCGCTTAAAGGATTTGGAGTTTTGAAAATCGCAATTGGACAAAATGCGAAGAAGCTAATAGTCTGTATAACCAGCGCAAAAACAAGCATCGTATGAATCCAACCCAGCAATGCTGCCACTTAATTTCCTATCATGAAATCCCGTACGCAATATCCAGCATGTAATCAAGCACCGAAACCAGCATCGTGTACCATGGGCTTAAGAGAGTAGTATCTCGACGGCGGTATAGGCATGTCGTTATCTACTTTTATATGTAGAGAGAGTCCGCGAGAGTTGAGCCACTTTACCCCAAAATTAATATATTTCCTTAACAAAATAATATAGAGAGATGAAACGGGTGGCTAAAAATAGCTTGGCTTATTGACAAAATAACAGGTAATCTGTAGGTTTATATTCATTAATCAAGAAAAGTGTGGCATTTATTCTTATAAAAATTGTAAAATGGCTTAAATCTCCTCGAGAGGTGGCAGACTTAAACCAGTGAGGCGGGAAACTTCACTATTAACCAATATAACTCGGAAATATAAACATTAAAAATTAAATTTAACCTACGAATGAATTATTAAAAGCTAAGTTTGAAGAAAAATTACTTTTTATTTCTTTTTTATAATTTTGCATTGAATACACAAATAAAGTTTTGTTAATTTTTGTTTAGTTAAGCCCATGCAAATATCTTGTACATATCTTTTACAGAGAGTGTAAAGGTGCATGTCCAAATTTTCATTTTCTTTATATATAAAACAGTACCAACACTCATTTTCTATTTCTGCCTTTACTAGTTGACTGTTTAAGCTTGAGGCATTTTAAATATCAGCACTCTTTTCATTTCACTGTCATCATCACTAAGCTTCTACTTTTGTTTGCGTCTTTTTGTGGTTGGTTTCGTATCTAATTTACTATTTCTTTTGTTTTTCTCATTGCTTTTTATTTTCTCGTAATGCGTTTACTTTTTACGAGCCACTTTTCTCAATAACATACCATTTTTTACGTCTTTAATAGCAATTGCCTGCAAAAGGCTTTCTTTTTTATTACTTTCGTTTTTTTTTTTATATTGAAAAAGCATTTTACACATGAAAAGTAATCAAATGATTTCCTATTAGAATTTCTAATGTGGGTACGCACCTACGAGAACGCAAACAGAGTGGTTCATCTCTCCCTTCAATACATGGGTTATGTCTCCCACCCTATACCACTTAGGATTATTTTATTATAAAAAAAAATACAAATTATTTTATTCGAAACTGATTTTATTTTATCAAACTGATAGTATTGAGAGTTAAAATATAAAGTTTCAAATAAATAATTTACAAATTGAAGAAATAGGGAGCAAAATGAGGAATTTACAATATTTTACTTGAAACACGTCCAAACAACTTTTCTTTAATAGTAACTATGTAGTTCTGCATAGCACTTTTTTGTCACGCGCTAGAGTAGGCGGTGCCTAAGTATATGTTTACAAAAAAAAAATCGCTCCAATAGCCTAAATATTACAAAAGATATTTCAAATGGTTTAAGTGTGCCTCCCATCTGGTGAAGTCTCCCATACTCCCCCTACTTGCCGACGAGATACTACCGTATCTCTTGATTTTCATATGTTATATCACTGTTTAAAAGCTATACGTAGTTAAATTATATTTTGTGGCATTAAAACATTCGTAATTTGTGATAAATGCTTTTCCTGTTTAGTTTTATTATTTAATAAATTTATACCACATATTTTGTATAAATGTTTCTTATTAAAAGTGTTAATACACAACACATTAAGTAATACTTGATATGCAGCGTATGCACACAATATTATTTACTCTACATTGCCCATGATATTTTAAATTTGTTCGTTTTATCTTCACTTCTTATACACTTTTCGCAAATGCATAAAGTACAAGCAGTGTAGCGACTTGTCGCTAAAACATTCATTTTCGCCATTATAATGAATAACCTCACATTGATTATATCGATTTTATTTGACCCATGGTTTTGTTGTTGATTACAGTTTATTAGCAGTACTGTGAAAATTACGTCATTTTCCTTACGATTAACTTCAGGACGAAGACACTCGTCGAAGATTGAAGAAAGAGAAAAGTTAAAAGATAATTTTATGACAGAATGAAGAAACAGGGAAATGAGATTGGTGGATTGCGTGTTCTATTTCTTATGACTCGACAGGTCTTATCAGATAGCTGATTGAAACACACTTTAATAAAACTATAGCTGAAGGATTTCAATCTATAATTTACAATAATAAATCAGATCGAATTATTTTTTGTGGTTAGGGTGGCCAAACTTGCTGTATGAGAGGTAGTGTCTTAACGGCATATACAGAATCTTTCTCTAATAGCGGCATATAGGAGATTCCTGTTAGTTAACTAGCACTCTGAATGATGGGATTTGTGAGCGCTGATTGTTGAATATCGTGTAGTACCAACATAAAATAGTCCTTTACCAATAGTTGGATACGAAAAATGAGATCCATCCACCATTTGGGTGGAGAAGTGTTTACATGCTAATCGTAGCAGAAAGAGGTGTAAAATGGAGTAATGTCAAATGGTGTAAGGTTACTAAAGTTGTAACGTGTCAAATTCTCTCAAAATCTGACACGTTAAGAACTTTGAATTTAGCGCTTAATGCGTGAGTTTTCGGGCCGTATGAGCTTGCGCACCAATCGCAGCTCTCCCGCAAGTACGCATTAAGGCCCTCAGTTGCCTGCGATATTCTAGAATGAGTAAAAGCTGGTTAAAACGCTTTACCTGTACCAGCGCCGAAGAAGTAAGTCGATCAGGAGAGAATGCAGGGAAAACGATCGCCTGGGAGATCGTAACTGGAATTCGGTCTAGTATAAAATTTTGGCAAGTCAATAACCTGCGTCGACGGAGAAATAAGAACCGAGGGTGCATCCTGGCCAGGAAAAGTACGTAGTTGCTTGCTTATAGAAAAGGGAATTATAAGGTATGCGAATTAACCTAATATCGCGATGCGGTCTCTGGCCAAATGTGTGCCACTGCATGGAGGAAGCTCGTAGAAATGAAGAAATGCGGCAACTAGAAAGAAAGAATTGAGGAACTGGTTAGCAGCAGAGTTCGGCACGCGGGCGACTGAGAGAATAGAATCGGTAAGCCGGGAAGAAAGTGCGTAGAGGTTAGAAAGCCATTCGGGTGGCCCACAGCGGGCCTGGCCCCAGAAAATTATAAAAGTAAAATCCCGAATGTATTAAAGGGACGATAACAGAATGTAGAATCTCATACGTGTTGAGAATAGAATTTATTTGAGTAGTTGCGTCGATTGAGATGGTCTAATGTATATTTCCCGCGTAAGCTGTCGGGAGAGGCCACGGCGAGAGAAGCCGATATAAATAGTATTGTACCAAGAGAAGTAACAAGAATATAGAATGTTTGTTTTAATTTTGAACAGAAAACTTGGGTACATTATTTATTTTATTAAAAAGAATTCTCCCCAAAACCCGTGTTACATGGTAAAAATTGAAAATAATGAATAAAAAGTACCAATATACTTACATTACATTTATTATTTTCCATTTATACTTTAGTAACCTTACCATTTGACATTTCTTCATTTTACACCTCTTTCTGCTACGATTAGCATCCAAACACTTCTCCACACCAAAAGGTTGGATAGATCTCATTTTTCGTAACCAACTATTGGTAAAGGACTATTTTATGTTGGTACTACACGATATTCAACAATCAGCGCTCTTAGATTCCATCATTCAGAGTGCTATAGTCAACTAACACGAATCTCGTATGCCGCCGTTAGAAAAAGAACCTGTTTCTGTCTATATGTGTACTTGCTGTCGAGACACTATCGTGTTTCTTAATGCGCTTTATACATTGTCATAGGTAATACATTAATTTTCCTTATTCTTCCAACTATATACGATGTTATCGTTATCTGAATTACCTTACTTGTTTTATTATATATAACATGCCAAGTTATCCATAAAACTATATATATCTATTTTTTTACCTACGTGTTTGTCCTTTAAATATTTAATATTCGAAATTAAATATAAGATAGTACACATTTTTAATTATCGCTGTTTGCAACCATGTATTAAATTTTTAAGTTGTCCAATTACGTCCGAATGAGAAATATCAGGTTAACCATAGGGAACTAAAATTTATGGCTGTTTTAGGCAAATGTAAGAGTTGATGGACATTAGCACTCATATATAATTAATTATAAAGAGATAAAAAACGGCTTACATATTTGTTTAAAAAACGTAATACATCATTAATATGTTGCGAGCTCACGCTAGTTTTATTTAAAAGATAAATACTCATGACTAATAATTTAAGGTGATTATAATACTCAGCGTTTCTGTTATATTATTAAGAATTGGCAATAAATAATATAATAACCACCATCTCGTTTCCGAAGTTTTCCGATATGTATAGTCACTAATCAATCTAGGTAAACGTTTAATATTTTTGGGGGTTTAATTTCAGATAAAAAAATTTATTTATGTCACCTATTCTATGTGTAATAATTCATGACTCTTTCCGAAATTTGTTTTCAAACTCTATAAATTCATTAGTTTTTTGGCAAATCCTAAGTACACGCAATACATAACGTCTACAGTTGTTGTTCAAATATAATCGTAAATAAATACAGATAATGATATTGTACCATAGACTTCCATGCAACATTTTTTAGTTATAAATATGAACCTTATGGGATGGGCTTCTGGATCAGCAAAGTAATTAATCATTCGGTGATGTTTTATATATTTGAATACTGTACTGATGGCGATAATTTTTGTAATATTAGGACAGCACATGAAGCTCGGCATTCCAATGATTTGGGGAAAACAATTTTGTCATTTAATCGATTATTTTTCTTGTCTCGTTAACAAAACTAGTATTGGAAAAAATATGCAATGGCAGTTTGCAATTGTGCAATCTATAACGTTTCCAGCTCCCAATTCACATACACTCTTCACCCTTAACTATTATGATTCAAAGGGCATCAAGCTATGAAACTGGGCTTTATAAGCGATTGTTCACCAGCTGAAAAAATTCACAAAATTTAATACGAATCGAATAAAAAACCTCGTCTTTTAACCAATCCCGAATTAAATAATTGGGTGAGAGATTCAGAGCTTTAAAAAAAAGAATACAAAAACTATAGAGGGTATATCAGCGATTATTCATATAATTTGAGCCAAGAATTTTTGAAGGTACGCCCAGCGGAAAAGTCCTGTAGAATTTTTTCCGCAAACGCATCGTTAGCGAAATAATTCAATTTTAAATCAATGAGTTAGGATTCGAATTTAATGGAATAACTGCTTCGCTTTCACTTTCATCAACAATTCTTTTTCAATAAACAAGAGAAGCATGTACTTCTCACCGTTTATTGCCGCCACATGCATACATGTGAAACTACCTATACCGATATAAATATTACCTCTTGACATCTTACTTTCCTGATACTGGCACTGCAGAAAATAAATTTTCTGCATATTTTTAATGGGATCCTCAAAAGCGCTTACTAAGCTTAAACATCTGAACAAGAATACGGCGTTATTTATAGATTAATTTTGAAGTCTTTTTGTCTTTTCAGTGATGCATCATATGAGCTGTTCAACCTCTAATAAGGTTATCGAAAAAATATATTAAAAAAGCAATATTAAGAAACTTTTTTTTCACTTTTTGAAAATCTTACTGTTCCATTACATAGACCAGATTGCTGCGTTACTGAAAGAACAAAATGATTTAAAAATCGGCTCTCAAAGAATGTTCTAATGTTGTCCGGATATGTTGACCAGAATGGTGCTTGAGGGATCCTCTTAAGAATAAATCGTTGTTTTAGTCTATGAAAGTAGTAGCCAAGAGATGAAGAATAACACTGGTCTACTAAACGTAACAGATTTTACTAACCAAAGATCGTAAGAAAGTTTTTCCGACAGATTTTGATTTGCCGAACACGAATCTGTCGCTAAAATTGTTTTAGCACATGAGAATTCTAAGATATCTTAACCTAAATATGGCTAAAAATGCTATATTTAGCCATATTTGGGTTTATGTATCATACTAAGTCAATTATTATGTCTAATAACCGATGTACCATTGTTGAGTACTAAACCTACCAATTCCATTATGAAAATCTGGCAAAACGAATTATTTTCTTTGTGATACAGGATATTTTTTTTAATTTTGAAGTGCCTAATTGTCTATAAGATTTAATATTTTACATAATACATTTTTAGTTAAAAATTTATCAACTGTTAGAGAATCATACGATAAAGCAGAAGGGTTAAGTTTGTTATGTGAATAGAAGATCATGCAAAGGTCACATTAATTTTCTTTAATATTATATCTACTATGGTCTGTATATTATAGAAGCTTATACATTAACAGTTTATCAAAAAACCATACTGAAATATTAATTTAGAAAATATAAGAATAAAATAATGAATGTAGTGTGAGAATACGCTTAGAATTCAACAGTGCACACACCACGCAGCATTTTATAAAACATATAACTCTCAAGTACAGCATGAAGGGCAAGTTCAGAAATCTCAAAGTAGGGCTGGCAGCAATTACAAGTAACATAATTTTAAAGACTTGGTAAAGTGTGAAACTCACGTTATTTGTTATTATTGCCAGCCCTACTTTGAGATTTCTGAACTTGCCCTTTATGCTGTACTTGAGAGTTAATGTTTTATAAAATGCTGCATGGGGGGTATATGCACTGTTGAATTTTAAGCGTATTCTTACATTTCCCAAATTCATATTTTAATATGGTTTTTTGATTAATTGTTAATGTATAAGTTCTCATAATATACAGAACATAGTAGATATAATATTAGAGACAATTTTAATGTGACCTTTGTATGACCTTCTATTCACATAACAAATTTAACCCTTCTGCTTTATCGTATGATTCTCTAACAGTTGATCAATTATTAACTAAAAATATATTATGTAAAATATTAAATCTTATAGATAATTAGGCACTTCAAAACTTAAAAAAATATCCTGTATCATAAAGAAAATATTTCGTTTTACCAAATTGTCATAATGGAATTGGTAGGTTTAGTACTCAACAATGGTATATCGGCTATTAGGCACAATGTTTGACTTAGTATGATACATAAACCCAAATATGGCAAAAATAGCCTTTTTTGGGGTATTTAAGCTAAGATATCTTGGAAAACTGATGTGCTAAAAAAATTTTAGCGGATTCGTATTCAGCAAACCAAAATGCTTCGGAAAAACTTGCTACGATCTTTGATTAATAAATAGTGTTGACCAGTGTAATTTTTTCTTAGTACCGTAGATTATTGATAGTTTTTGCCTAAAACATTTTCCACAGTACCTGCCTAAATGGATTTGCCAGTAAAACTGACAAATTACTAGATCAGATTCTGGTTTATAGTGACTCAAAGGTGGCATGGTCCTAAATGAAATATTTACCACTTCACACCAAAGAAATTACAATAAAATGAAGAGGAAAGCATATGAATTTACTTACTTATCTGGAATGTTTTCGTATGTACCTAGTAGCGTACAAAGTTGTTCGACGCTTCAACCACTTGGCTAATCTATGACTTATTTCATCGGTTATTATTCAAGCAAGTTAAAGAACAATTTAAAATATATTATATTTTAAGATAAATAAACAAAATCTATGTGAAACAAGTCGCTAGTTAGCCAAGTGGATGAAACTTCGGACAGCTCATTGCAAGATTGTTATAAAATGTAAGTTCTAATCACGTCGCCGGAAAAGAATTAAATACACCACAATTAATTTGTAAATGTTATGGTATATAAATTTAAAAGAAAATTTATTGATTAATATGTTTTGCATTTTTTTAATTGTCTTCCCGTAGAATGAGAAGTAGTATCCTTGATAGTACACGATGTTCAGGGGCCATCTTCGACATGTCTACTGGACGCGTGGATATATCCTCCAATCGTTTTAAGCATGTCCTAAGAATATTTGTGCTATCGTGGATGGGTCCTGATCTGGGAAATAGTATCAAAGAATGACAGGGAAAATAGTATAGGAACTAATATAGGAAGTGGTATGGGAGTATATTATTGAAACGTCGTGCATAACATATCGTCATTCCTGGAGCCTTTAATACACTGGCAAATAGGCTCGGAAAGATTATTTATGATAGTATATTATTACCACGCGAGTAACTACGTTCTAAATTCAATATCCTTTAATTTGAGACATTGGTCAACACAATCTCAAGCTTCCAACTCAATATATAGCTTCAAATGTGAAGCCGTATCTTAAAAATGTTAACAATAATTGAGAAATTTATATTGCGAAAAATTGTTCATATAAACATTTTTCAATTTCATTTTCGAGTTTAGTACATCAAGTTAGGAAAGAAAAATCTAGTAGCATTTTGAATGTACAAATTTTTTACATTTTTAAACCAATATAATTAAACTTAATTATCATTATTTACCAAATACAAATAATACTT
Organism: Prorops nasuta; assembly: GCF_024137725.1. Classification (NCBI taxonomy): domain Eukaryota; kingdom Metazoa; phylum Arthropoda; class Insecta; order Hymenoptera; family Bethylidae; genus Prorops; species Prorops nasuta. The sequence goes on from NW_027116806.1 coordinate 3,896,063, forward strand.
GGAAGAAGACTTAAACGTCGAATTCTTTAACCAGTTAACTAAATTTGACGAGTATACTCGTCATAAGAAAAAAACAAAACAATTGTGTTAAGACGAATATATTAATCATGGGCTATTTTTTACAACAAAGTAAATATATATACTTTTTGTTTATGACTCAGTTAACTGGTTAATCATGGACTATTTCTTACGACAAAATAAATATATAAAAATTTTTTTTTTTTTTTTTTATGACACAGTTAAGTGGTTAAAACAATAAACGTGTACAAAATGTTATTGAAAGGTATCTCCTTCAATAACCATTAGTACGCAATCAATGGTACACGTACGATGTTAGGTAATTTCTGTAATGTGATTTGAACATTCATTTATCGAGAAAAAAAATTACGTCACATTACCGGAACAACGTTTCTTCAATAATCAATAATTCCTGAAAGGGGGAGTGGGAGAATTACGATCGCGGAATATTCACGCGAACGCAGCCATCTTGTATGATAGGGAGATGATAACTCTGTCGCACTCACACTAGTCACAAAGCGACTCGATACTCAACCCTGACAAATATCATATAGGAAAATCTGTATTAATTATTCAAGATAAATATATGCTTTTATAATTTCATTGATTTGTGCATATAATTTTTTTATGAACTTATGTGGTTGTGTCTTTACCTAATCATTGTACCATTGATTACATAAACGCTGGTTTTCTACAAGCTAAATAATGATTTAGAGTATTTTTATTTTCAGACATAAATGTACAATCTAAAAAGTAAAAGAAAACTGCATTTTTAATATTTTTAATAATAACAATCGTTTCCAATGGGTTAATTTCTGACGTTCGCAGTTACCTAATAAAACATTGATTACAGATGCCACAAAATTAGAAACGTGTAAGACTAAAACTAAACATAAACTGGAAGATTTAAAGAAGGCCGTGGTAAATGTAAGGGGAAAAAGCTGACACTAGGAAGAGAAGCAACTTTTCATTCTGTGCAAAAAATGACTATTAAATAGTTTAAGGGGGGAAATATATGTAAAACACTTGTTTTACCGGATATTTTTTTCAGAAATTATTCGTCAAATTAATAGGTAATTTTGCATGATTATTGTTGACCATAAAAACTAAACAACTATATTTTTTTCTTTTAATATTGATTAATAATAGAGTAATGGTATCTTAAACTAGATGCTAACAAAATTCGCCGCGCAATGTGGAAGTCGATAGATTCAGCTGATGAAAATGTAACAAAAAAAATACATTAATTTATGCAAGTACGCTTTATATGAACCTAAAAAAAAGGAAAAAATCAAATAATTAAAAAAAAATGAAGCTTTCTTTCTAAAAAAAGTCAATTTTTCTTTATAAATTATTAGTAATAATTTTTTAATAGTATTAACAAATTTATATTCAAGAGGTTCATGCAACAATGTATTATTGAAGGGGGTAGTCTAATGTGAACACCTCTAAAAACGATAATTTTCAATAATATTTTTTCCAAAATTGTAGCATATAATAAACCAAATTCTTTTCTTGGATAGGTAAGATTTAGGAGAATAACAAACAATTATTTTAATAATGAATTATGTTTAGCAATTTATTTATTTACATTCTCTTGAACCAATAGCAATACAAACTTGTTCCTCCGGCGCAGGTGATTCCACCCCTCCCAAATATCTGAAACAAGAAATTGATTAATATTCTTAATTTGTGTGTAGTAGTATCGCTATCGTCGGAACCTTAGTTTTTAAATTTCCTTGAAAAATAATAAAATGGCGACGATTTTTGCAGAAGTGAAGGAAAAAAAGCGTAGTTTTTTTTTAATTAATCACTACAAAATTATATGTTAGATTCAAAATTTTAATTCGATTGAGATTCCGACGATAGTGACGACTGTGCTGAATAATGTATCAACATTTCAAATCGATATTTTTAACCGTTTTTTTCGAAATCACGTGCGTCAATTTAAAAACTGTCATTTCGAGAAAAATAGTTTAAATTTTTATCTAATGAAAACTCATAGAAAACGTACCTTCACGGCTAATCAGTAATACTGCGTATAAACATCATTCTTTCAGCACCTTCAATATACATATATATATATATATATATTTGTATACTTAGGTATAATTATAAAACAGCTGCTCTAAATACTTATCCGTATACCTGCTAAGAAACTCTAGCACTCGCTGAAGGACGTGCAGCTACAGCGCCTGTTTCGAAACATTATAGGCTTAAAAAAAAGAAATCAACTTAATTCACTATAGGATTTCGATTCTCTGATCATAAACTATTGAAAAATGAAACAACAAAAAATATCGATTTTATTAACCCGTCACATTAGACTAACCCCTTCAGAAACAATCCCACAAAGTTTCAACAAAATCGATTCAATAATTTTTGAGTTATCATGCACAGCGCAAAGAAAAAGTATTTTAAATAAAATGCGATCCAAAATTAAGCTTTAAATACGTGCGCGTTCTGGACTCTCACTTCTAACTCAAGAATAATATAAGAAATAAATTTAAAATCGTTTTAAGATTTATACAATCGCATTCTAGACACTTTTCCTATCATATTAACCCTTTAGCAGCTGGTGGGACACATACGTCCCATCTAATTTGAAAAACTATAACTTTTAAAAAAATTATCATATTGACATCGTTATGGTCACATTTTAAAGATGAAGGATACACCAAAAATTAAAAAATTTTGCAAACGTCAAACTTGCATCTATTTAATTTCGCACGCTATAAGAAAAGTGTCAAGATTACGAAAATATGTCACGATCTCAAGAATGAACTTTGAAATAAAAATTGAAAAATACAAAATTAGCAGCGAAAAAATTAGACTACATCCAACAACAGCAAAACATCGAAAACTCCTAGAAGGTGTAATGAACCTGAAATTGAATTGACACTATGTGTTCACATATGACTTTTCATCCAATTTTGACAGAAATGAAGGACGAAACACGAAATTACAATGTTTTTGGTCGATTAGAGTAGTTTTTTCATTTGGGAGTAGCTTTCGAAGGTAGAAAAATTCTAGACTAATTCTTTTTCTCACTTTGGGTACTTATGAATTCATACGCACCATATACCTACTTAACCAAACGCTCCAAAAAAGTCAGCCGTTAAAGGGTTAATGAAAAAAAAATGGTAAAAATAAAATTTTACATGTATATCCCCCCTTAAAAAGAGGCCATTACGTAACTAAAAAAAGGAAGAAATGTAAAATTCACGGTGAAGCAAAAAAATTTAAGAGTATGTAGAGAAATGTAGTAAGCGTTGTTTTATGAATTTATAATAGAAATGGCGCGGAAAATAGCGTTCATTTTCATATAGAACGTAATAAATTTTCACATATTTTTGGTATGGCTACTATAAAATGACAAGGAAAGACTGATATTAGAGTCACATGGGGATAACGGGTGCAATATGGGTAAGTTACGCACCTACTGTTTCTTAATATGAGGTGGGAGGGAGGATGGATACGTTAATCAAGAGCATATCGGTGGAGCTTCACTGAAAAGTTAGTTTAGATGAAGTAGAGTAAAATTTAGCACGGCAGTTTTATCTTTTACAAGAAAATCGAATTTATACATTCCTAAAATAGTTTTTTTTCTATTACGGCAAATAGTGCCACACTTATATAAACAGAGGTTCTAATCAAGCTAAACTAATTTTTCATGTCATGAATTTATTTGAGAATAATGTACCACATCAGAGTTTTAAGGTTATACTTAGTGTTGGTGTAACTATAAATTTTTATTTGCAATTTGTCTTGCGGATGTAAATGTGGACTGGCAAGTGTGATTACGCGCACTTACCGGTATTGATCGTTCATGATGAATCAACAAAAATCGATACATACGAATTTTATTTTTAATTGTAGATTGGTAATGTTTATTTAATTTCAGCTTTCAGTAATAATTTCGCCGCGAAATTATGTCAGAAAAACATCCGAGCTCACACTTATTAATAAAACAGCAGCTTTTTAAAGCTAAAAATCTGACAGCTTTGGTAAAAGCCAAAGAGATGCTGCAAGGGCAATTAAGCGTTGCCGAATCTTCTCTGCAGAAAAAAATTGAAATTGAATAATGCTGCTTCTTCAATTGCTCAATGGAAGACAACTTACAATGATGAGTAAGAAAAAAAACTTGTGGATCATTGCAAGCAAATGGATGACTGCCGATTCATTGGACTCACTGTAACCGACCTAAGGCGTCTGGTTTTTAAGGTCGCTGCAGCCAATAAAATAGAAAATTATTTTGATAAGGTATGGAAAATAGCATGTCGAAAATGAATATACAAAATTTTGAACTCACTTCCGGAACTATAGTCATTCGACAAACGACAGCGATTTGTTTAGCTCGAGTATGGATTCAACAAGATTCAAGTAAACCGTTTTTACACAAGAATCTGGATTAATTATATGGGACATACAAATTTCTTCCAAATCGCATTTATAATTTGGACGAAACAGGGGGATGAACACTGTCTCAAAGAAAACTCTTTAGGTTGTGACAAGAAAAGGTAAAAAATGGTAGGCAAAATTATGTGCACAGAACGAGATTTCAGTCACAGCTATCGGTTGTATGAGTGCTGTTGGCTATTGCGTCCCTTCAGCATTTATTTACTCTCGGAAAAGGCTCCACGATACTTTATTAGATGGTGCACTCGCACCAAGCATTTGCATGGTGTCTGATAGTGGTTTCGTAAAGACAAGTCTTTTCATCTCCTGGTTAAAATATATTTTAAATTCTATATTTATCCTGTGTCATACGATCAAGTGTTGCTAATTTTTGAAAACTATTCGTCTCACATAAGTTTAGAGATAGTAAATAATGCTCGCGAAAACAATATTAACGTTGCCACCACGCATGGAAGTCAAAAATTGCAGACCTTTGAGAGATGCTATTCCAGCCCTTTAAAGTCTAAATATTCAGCTAAATATGACAGATTCATGTGAGAACACCCTGGAAGAACAATCACCCAACATAATGTGGCTAGTTTATTTAACGAAGCTCTTACAAAAATTGGACTACTTTGGTAAATGCTCAGTCTGCTTTAAAGCCACAGGCATATCAAGAGACACGGTAGTGTCTCGACGGCAAGCATATATACATACTGTCAAGCGTTACCGTGTAACATTTACATCAAGTTTGGCTGTCCTAAACGTAAAACTAAAATTCGATGATATTTCATAATGCGTATATAAATTACATCATTTAACTCTAGACTCATTTGAATGTGTTTTAAAAAAGCTTTGCAATGAGACCATAAACGTAAGAAACAGACCATGCATTCCCGAGATCTAATTCTTTGTTCTTCCGTTAAATAACAAGAAAATAAGAAAAAAAAGTTTTCTTTAATACTTCTTCAATATTGCGCGAATGTCTTCGCCTTGAAGTTGGTTACCATATATAATGTTAATGGTTGTGTTCAAGGTTACTAAGGGTTGATGAAGAACTGCAACAAAATGCCTGAAAAGGCCAACCGTGTTATATATTTTAATTATATAGCACTTAGAAAACGCTGGGTAGGACGAACACAACTAATGACAAAGGCTGCATGGATGCATATCGACGGGAGCTGTGAAATAAAATCGGTATAACAGAAATAGTTAATCCAGCGATTACTATGCATTATAATTACATAACATAGAAATTAAAAAACATTATGAGATCCCATAAAAAACAAGCTTCGACTGCAAAAAATGCGCGCAAAGTACATAAATCATCTAGCTTAAATAATATAGTAAAGTAAAATATTCCAATTAAACAAAGTAACGATGTCCAATTATTATAGGAAAGTATATACAGGGTGTAACAATAGTGTGTGCGTGTGGACATAAGGCATAAACTTCAGGGGTTATTTGAGAAAACATTTGAATAAGAAAACCCTTATAAAATTTGTTACTATTGTCAACATTATCCGACTTATGTAATAATATGTTTACCCCAATAGCGTACATGAATAGCTCGGTGAATATTAAGAATATAAAAAACATGCAGTATATAAGAGTTTTTTGTAGGTATGTTGATAAGGATGAAAAAAGTCTAATTGCTTTTTATCGTATTGTTGTTATTTTTCAAGTTAGGGAAGAAAATGTTTACATCTATATTCGTTAGAACGACATCCTCTATAAATTGTTTTGTAAATCATTAAATATAAAAAATTGTGAATAATAATTTTTGAAAGATATGATAATAGGCCATAAAAAAGTGTTACAAATTTTGTTCATATTATCAGTGTTTATAGAATTATGTGAGAAGAAGCGTTAGCTAAAATAGCCTAAATATAGCTTTATGTAACTCGATAAATATGAACATTAAAAAAACAATCATTTCAGTTTCTTTGTGCCATATTACCATATCTTTGAAAAATTATTCTTCATAATTATCTTATATTTTTTATATTTAACGAATGACAGAGAACAAATTGTAGAGAATGTCGTTCTTAACGAATTTAGACGTAAATATTTTCTTCTCTAACTTGAAAAATAACAAGAATACGATAAAAAGCAATTAGAATTTTTTCATCCTGATTAACCTATCTACAAAAAATTCTTATAGATTTTTTTTATATTCTTAATATTTACCGATTAGCATAGCTATGTAAGTACGCTATTAGGATAAACATATTGTTACGTAAGTCGGAAAATATTGACAATAGTTAACAATTTGATAAGGGTTTTATTGTTCAAAAATTACTTCTCTTATAATCCTTAAATTTATGCCCTGTGTGTCCATGTTACACCCTGTATTTTTATGGTGGCAAGAGAAAATTTCGAAAAAAAAAATAGTAACACAAACAGTTATTTGCCGGGCCCGTAATGTACATAAGTAAGAGAGAGAGTCGCTATCTAATCATACAAGCATTCTTTCTCGCAAGTTCAAAATGTGGCTATTTAACGTTATTGCATACAACGGACCCCCGGCAAATAACTATTTTGCGTTACTATTTTCTTTTCAACATTCTCTTTTGCCGCCACAAAAACATACTCGCCTAACATTTAAGATTTTACTAATTGTTTTAATTGAAATATTTTATTTTACTATATATTATTTACGCTAGACGATTTATGTACTTGCCGCCTTCTTTTACAGACGAAGCTTGTTTTTTATGGGATCTCATAATGTTTTTTTATTTTTTATGTTATGTAATTACAATGCACAGTAATCTCTGGATTATAACTATATCGATTATACCGATTGTATTTGTAACAGTTCCCGTCGATCTGCATCCATGCAGGCTTTGTCATTTAATATTATATAATAACCAACTTCAGGACAAATATCCTTATAGTAATTACAAATCTGTAAGAACTTCATTTTTTAACATAGTCCGTTCACGTAAAATGACCGATATAATAGGTAAGGTTTATTTACCTCGGTAATTAGAAAAAAAAATCAATTTTTATAAGACTTTCTGTGAGAGTAAGTGCAAACAGATCTGTATAGAATGTCCAACACAAACATATGGTTATGAAGATACACGCATTCTTATATCTCTGGTTTGGAATGCCAAGGTTACTGTCGTGCTGTATCTACTGCACTAGCCAGGTACGTTTCATATGTGTTATAAACAAGCATGTCGATTTGGGAAAGAAGAAAATGAATAAACACATTTTTATCGCTCACCATTATACTACATCGTCCTGTCCTCTAGATCACTAGGCAGTAACGTCAATTACTTAATTCTCAGAAAACATTTTTAAAAATAATATAAAATTTCTCCATCGAATGGCGCCTCTGTTCCATCCTTGTCTCGGTTTGCCATTGCGTTTAGCTGTGCGATTCGAAACAGACGTGTTGCTCAAAGCGATCAAAGTAGGAACAATGGATTACTTATCGGAAGAATTAGACGATTTCAGAAACAATGAATCATATAGGTTTTAAGGAAATCTCATCAAATGGAAGAAAAATATGGAATAGATTGTAGTCGTACGAGGCATAGAGAATCAGAACGAAATTTTGTTCGTGTATACGTAATTCCAACAGAGAGAGCGACGAGCGTATATCACTAAAAAATTCATACGAACTTCACTTTCTAGCATATACGTATCCCTGATACAGAGAAAAAAATAAATATAGTTTATGTTCTGCACATGCTTCTCCCAGATATTCGACGTACACAGTGTGTGAATGTGCATAACAGCTAATCTGTTATAGAGTGTTAACCCATTAATGTCCATGGCTAAACCAAAAGCCCGAGTACTTTGGAAACAATTAAAAATAGGACTAGGACTTTAATTATGTAAGAATATGGAAAAAAGTTCAATTTCGAAATTTGTTTAAACAATCATTGTTTAAACAAATGGAGCAAAGTTCACTTTTCTGAAAATTTGACAACGGAAATGAATTGTACGTCGAAAAGTACGAAAGAAAATGTTTCTTTCTTCCATGATTACACGCTATTGTTAACTAACAATAGCGTATAAACAATCGGAAAACCGCATGCACATGGGCACCGAAGCCCATGGACAAACCAGAGACCCCAGCACTTCCGAAACCATCAAAAATAGAACTGGGACTTTTATTATGTAAGAATATGGAAAATAGTTGAATATTGCTTCATTTTTTTAAACAATAATTGTTTAAAAAAATGAAGCGATATTCAACTTTTTGCCATATTCTTGCATGATGCATAATTAGGATTCTAGTCCTTTTTTAATTTTTTTCCAAAGTGCTTGGATTTCTGCTTTGGCAATGGGCTTCGGTGCCCATGTGCATGCAGTTTTCCGATTGTTTATATGCTATTGTTATTTAACAAATTGAATAATAATGGAAGGAAGGAACATTTTCTTTCGTACTTTTCGACATACAATCCATTTCCGTTGTCAAATTGTCAGAAAAGTGAACTTTGCTCCATTTGTTTAAACAATGATTGTTTAAACAAATTTCGAAATTCAACTTTTCTCCATATTCTTACATAATTAAAGTCCTAGTGCTATTTTTAATGGTTTTCAAAGTGCTGGGGTTTCTAGTTTGGCCATGGGCTTCGGTGCCCATGTGGATGCGGTTTTCCGATTGCTTATACGCTATTGTTAGTTAACAATTTTCATAATCATGGAAGAAAGAATCATTTTCTATTATAATTTTCGACGTAGAATCTATTTCCCCTGTCAAATTTTCAAAAAAGTGAATTTTCCTCCATTTGTTTAAACAATGATTATTTAAACAAATTACGAAATTCAACTTTTTGCCATATTCTTACCTAATTAATGTCCCAGTCCTATTTTAAATTGTTTCTAATGTTCGGGCTTTTGGTTCGGCCATTTGCATTTAAGGGTTAATGCTTAATCTATTGTCGCTATCAAATAATGTTTCCAGTAAAACTTATTAGATCTTGAAGCGTCTATAATGCGATTTCACTGATTTGACCTTCAAATGTCATTTGAAGGTTATATGGAAGTCATCTTGTGTTTTTTTAAATGGAACACCCAATTGTTTATTGCACATTCATGTAGCTAACCCTCAGATCTTTTAAAAGTGCCTTTTGTATTTTTTTCGGCCCATACATTAGTTGGCGAGATATTTCGATTTAAAATTATATGTAGGTGGGGGCTTGATGGAAGTATTACGCGTGACCTACACGTATACAGCATATTCGCTCATCTGCGTACAATTTCAAGTCGAAATACGTCATAAATGGCTGGACGGAATGAAAAAATGAAAAAAGGATTTGGAAAGCTCTTGAGATTAACTACACAAATATTTCATAATATATAGAATGTTTCATTTAAAAAATTGACAATGACCTTCATATAATCTGTAAATGATATTTGATGGTCAAACCCATGATACCGTATTATACCATTCTGAAGGTTAATAAGTTATATTTGAAATATATTTTATAGTAACGGCAGTTTAGATATTATCTTTCTGTAATATATAGGCTAGCTCACCTACATTTTGTATATGGAATTGTGTATAGGCGATGGTTGTCGTTATTGCTAAATCAATTTAAAGATACCAAAAAAGTTACAATCCATTTCTTTATTTATTTTGTTTCTATATTTGATCATTATACAATCATCTATTAACATTTATTAGTTTTCTTATTACTACATTAAATTTTCGTTTCTGCGGTAGGGCTGAAAAAATCCGCAACCGATTTTAACTTTATACTCACCTATTCGATGTTTTATTAATTTGACTAAACTTGCATTACGTGTATTGTATTTATTTGTCTTATAATACAACATATATTGTAAGACTATTAGGGATTTTATATAGGAACACGAATACTCCCAGTCAGAATATTTATTTCTACGTTCTTACAAGTTCGGTTCCTTTTCTAGATTACATTTTTTTGTGTAAGGCGTTTGCTCGTCTGTCTTGACGCTAATCCCGACTTACTTTCGTTGGACGTAAGTTACCACCGTACAATTATTAGGGCCAATTGGGGCATTTATTTTGTATTTTCGATCGTTCCCTCGGATAACGCCCCTTTGAACTTACTTGTCGAATATCTATATAATATTAAAATATTTTCAATTTTTGTATGCATATTTAGATGGAAGTCACAATCAACGTTATAACTTATCTGAGTTATAGGTCAAACTAGATAACGCTAAATTTGAGTTTAGCGATATACTCCCTAAAATATTTAGTGTAAAGTTTAGTCAGCTTTAGAACCATGATTTTCTTAGTTCCTATACAGAACCAATTGCAGATATTGACTAGTATAAGATTACTCTATGTGGTTTACTGTATTAAGCCTGAATGAAACCGTGCAAATCTCGATCAAATTTCTACACGTTTACTCACCAGGAGACTTAGTAATTTCGCGTCAAGTAGTAAAGCTAAGCTACACGTGAGCGAGATACCGAGTAGGTAAAACTTCTCTTGAGATTGACAAAGCATATGGGGGAAAGTCTTGTACCTTGAGTCAATTTTGTTTAAACATTGCGATTGCTGTAAATTACATAAAATTGTTTATTAACATTCCTCTATATGTATATTCACTTTATACAATGATTACTTATCTGTCAAATTTCATCGCCTAATTCATTATGTTTTAATTGGAAGACTCTTTTCATTAAAGGGGAGAGCCTCGTGTGATAAGTTTTTAAAATCGATTTTTTTTTTCATATATGGATAGTACATGGCCTAAAGATATTACCTTTAAAATATTACATTAAAATTCGTACTGAGTACATAATTATAGAGATTTTTGCAGTTATGCGTCATGCAATAATATTGTTTGCGGAGCGTACTGTCCCGCTAGAAACAATAGCTTTCATTATTTCTGTGTACGGTCAAACCTTGTTTTCATACATTGTCTGCGACTATATTTCATACAAATTTAGTAAAAATATTTGTCATAGTCAACAGTTATCGATCCTGTTATCATCCGTCTGCTGAGAGTCTCTTTCCTACTGGATACTTTAAACGCATTTTTCTCAAAACCGCTTTTTCCGAATTGGCGTGACGCATAACTCGAAAAGTTCTCAACCGATTTAAAAAATTTTTTGTTTGTTTTAAAGGTAATAAAATACCCCTATAGATGAACCTCAAATTAAAAATATTGTACGAAATAGTATTTAGTAATCTGTTTTAAAGATGAACAAAAAAATTGTCAAAATTAGACTTTATTTTTCACAGTTGATACTTATGTTTAAATTATCATTTTTTTCAATGAAACGAGATTCATCCAGAGGGGAATTTTATTAGGATTGTTATAAAAAAAGAACAACGAATTTTTGGCTTTTTAGGGAAGCTACACGTCACGCCGCTTGAGGATGTTCTTGCGGACGCTAAATAACTTTTTTTGCAACTCGACTAAAGTAAAAAAAAGATATGATAATACTTTTGAGAATACATACAATCAACAGCAAAGATAGCGATTCGATTATATATTCCCTTACCCTTGAAAAAAAATCCCAAAATCTGCTAATTTTTCGTGGTGTTACACGAGGCTCCCCCCTTAAGAATAACTAACAAATGTCGCAAGGTAAAAAGGTATCTCTACACTACATCTATCTAATGAATTTTTGTTCTTCGTAACTTATATTAAATAATATGTACCATCGTCTTGTTGCAATAATTAAACAATTTGTAAACTTTATATTCTTTGACGAACTTCGTTCATTTTGAATGATTGATATGCGATTAACATTTTTTAAGAAAATTGGTCCCTTTCTGTTTTAATTGACATTACAAACTTTTCTTTTTAATGTCAATAATATAAATACTACAACTGTCGCCAGCGATCAAATTCGATTTTTGTAATTAGTTAAATCTGACTTTCGACAAAATAAATTACATTATAGAAATATTAGAAGATGCGTGCGCGCATAAACACGTACATTTTTTTAATATCTAGTAATTTTTATAATTCGTATAATAATTATAATAATAGAAAATAAGTTTAATATTAGAATTAGAAAAGTTTTTGTTTGTATGTCATTAAAAACGTTCTGAGAAAATCAATCAGTAGTGAATACTGTAAAGACTCTCGAACACTATTCAATGCGTTGTTTATGTTTACATCCGATCGTCCGAAAGAACAGTCCGTTGGAGTTCCGAGAATTTTTGTGAAATTAAAGATGTGTATCTGGAGGGGATAGCGTTGCGTTGCCATTCCAGTCTGGCTAGAGAAGCCATCGAGTAGGGAATAAAGAAGAATATATTAAATAACGAGTTTAATAATCATTGCCCTGAAACAGTTACCCTACAAATATAAAAATAGAAATATTATTGCAGCAGTATCTTTACGTTGATCAATTATTCAATATCTAAACATGTATAACTAATTAATTAGACTAATTTGGTAATTCTGGTGTTAAAAAAAGCATAAGATTAACATATAATTAAAGGATTCCTGCGTCGAATTAACCAAGAGTTTGCAAACGTTGATAAACATTTGCTCGATCCATAAGGATCATATGCATAATTACCATTACACGTTATATAGGTCTGCATATGCAAACGAGATGAAACTAAGTATACTTTACTTAGTTTTCGTCGCTGAATTCGAATCTCCTTTTCGTTTCTTCCTGTTACATCACATTTTTGAGATCCAACCTAGTTTAGATTTTAAGGTAAAAAGAAAAATTTTAATTCTCGCGTTTAACATTTTAGAGCCATTAGGATACAGATTATTGTGATAAATGCTTTCTACTCAATCCTTTTTTATGACGATTTTAAACATGATCACAGAAATTCGCAATAATTTCTCATCCTTCAGATATTTACAGTTCGATTTGGAACTTTGGTTTTTCAGATAGTTGTATATCTTATTATTATATAATTGGCGAAGTGATATACTATATATTTCATTTATTACATGATCATTAGATCAAATCAACCATAAATCTTTTGTGCAGTTTTATTATGTTTGTTCATCGCTGCACATACATATGGACATAAAAGGCATACCATTTTAATTTGGACAGTACATTATTTGCAAAATTAAGCTATTATTCTATAGAAAAACAAATGTCGACCGAAAGCTGATTGATTTTGAAAAGGATGTAAGATAGTATCCTTGATTTGACCTGAAACGTCATTTGAGCGCTACACGATGCCCATGTTGAATTTTTTTAAAAAGAGGATGTCCTATTTATTTGCAACATAATCTTGTATAAGTGCTTTCCAAAACACTTTTAAAAGTGTATCAATTCATCCAATAATTTATAAGATATTCTAATTTTTTCAAATGCTTTTATAGATGTGGGTTTTCCTGAAATATTGTGCATAACTCTAGCATATATATACATGGCTGGTCGCTCATATAGTACACTTAAGGAAGTTTGTATATTAAGCCAAAATAGGGAGAATTAAGTGAGAGAGACTAAGAAAATGTTTCTTCAATGTATTCGAATCACCTTGATTTTTCCGATATCTATTTCCCGACTATAATTCGATAATATTCAACTTGAAAGTTTGCAGAATATAGACGGGCTCTTATGGGACACGATCAAACATAATCGATTGACATAGAGTGCGACGTTGTAAAAATACAAAGAGAAGAATAGAGAACTATTCACAACTGATTGTTTAGAATCACTTCAAAAGTTATAGCCAAAATTTCAATTTGTGTAACCAAATGAATTTTCAAGTAATCCAGTAAAACGTAAACCAAACGTCTGGCTGCGTAAGGAGGTGCGCGTGATGGGAGCCGGCGCATGGTGAGAGAGGGAAGGCGTCCACTTACTAGCCCCGTTCCTCGCTCCACCGGATGATACTGTTGAACCTCTTTAAAGGCATGGTCACTTTAGGGTGGTCATTACAAATAGTGTTATTTCATTTTGTCATCGAGAGGCCCTTTAAATTTGCTCTAAATAAATACAAAGTAATCTATGTTTGAAATCTGAGAGGTGAGAAAAAACCATAAAGCTCCCAGATTTCAAACATAGATTATTTTGTATTTATTTAGAGCAAATTTAAAGGGCCTCTCGATGACAAAATGAAATAACACTATTTGTAATGACCACCCTAAAGTGACCATGCCTTTAAAGAGGTTCAACAGTATCATCTGGTGGAGCGAGGAACGGGGCTAGGAACGGGGGACGCCTTCCCTCTCTCACCATGCACCGGCTCCCATCATGCGCACCTCAGCCATGAGTTCGTTCATTTTTTCCCATTTAAATAACATAAAGTTTTGCCGGACTGTAGAAATTAATTTTGGATTTTATGTATTTGTTACCTTATACATTTTCAAATCTTGTTGAACTGTCAAGTATAGATGCCAATATTTGCAGATCATTTAAGCGATTTTTCTTTCATTTACACAAAGACTAGCATATGATTGAAATAGACCCTAAAACCAATTTTTCATTGATATCAATAATAACAAGCCAAAATGTGTGCATGTGAAATAAAATTCGCTAAAAATATCTACAAATATCAGATCCTATATTTGGCGGTTTAATACGGCTTAAAAACGAGTTGTAAGGTATAACAATTACGGAAAATTTTTCATTCATTTCCACGAACCATCAAAATCACATGTTTAAAGGGTTAGACCACTCTAAAGATGGTGAAAATACAAATATTTTGTGATTTTTTTCAGCTAGACCATATAATACATTAATTTTTCAAAATAGTACTTTCATTATACAACTAAGAATGTACAAAAAGTAATTTTTTCAAAGCCATAAATCTTAATGTGCCGAGTGTACAACATTTCCCGATTGACACATTTTTTTGCAGTAGCTCACACAGCCAAAATGGAAACTCCTAAAATACTTTACCTGCAATAAAACACCAGAAACATTTCGATTCCAAATATAGCCAGCTACAGCAGTACGTAGAATTTTTTCGATATATTGATTTTTGACAAAATGACACATTTAAAATATAAATGTAGATATTTTAAAGAAAAATTTAGCAGGTAATTGATGGAAACAACAAGACTAGATAACAAAAAATAATCCTATGTACTTTTCTATACATAGAATGTAGTATTGAACGTATAGTTTAAATTTTAAAGTGATTGGTAAAGGTTTGTTCGAGAAATTTTTCATACCGACACCGAAAATGTGGTTTCGAGATAAACGTTTTGAAAGCTATTGTTACTCCAAAAGACATGAAATATTCTAAACATTTCTAACCTGCGGTACCAGTACCCGTACTTAACCTTCTAAATTAATATTCTCCTCTTCATTTCTTTTCTTATGTTCTTGAAAACTGATTCGTGCCTGTTTTACATTTTCAAGCAGCGTTTTTTCAGAACTTTTGATACCCTGTTCATCTGCAGCTTCCATGCACATATTGCAGCTGTTCGGGCCTACTTGTAAGCATATAGTGACTAATGCGTGTAAACTTGATATGAAGCCATCATTCTAAACATATACAGTGATGTTTATTGTTGCAATATCCAAAATCATTTTTTCACTGGATGATGATGTTTACGCTAATGCCCATACGATTGAATTAAAACTTTCGTTACTGTTTTGCGTAAAGCCACCAACACAACGAGTATGAAAATTATCGCTACTTAATTATCAATATACTGGTTTTATTGCTTCGTAAACTTCATTAGAAAGGTTTGACTTAGGTTCATAATTATTTAAGCTGTTTGTAGCTTTTACCGCGCGTTTACTCTTCTTATAGTTAGCTAGTTTAAAGAAACGTGCATGCAAATAGCACTTCGGTCGAGTTGTGACAGGGCGTAGTAAAGGCCAAAATTAAGATATTTAGAGATTTTGAAGCTTCAAATCGAATACTTTTTGTTAACAACTTCTAATTGGATACATGTATTTTAAATGATATAAGACTACCTATACCAACAAATCCAAATAATATTTATAGGACTTTTTCATTATCTTAATTAGTTATTTAAAATATTATAATGTTTAAAGACCAATCTGTAATTATTAATTTAATTATTAATAACATATCTGAGAGCAGCATGACTGAAATATTATGGATGAAAACGATCCATGTGTTTCGAACTATATAGTTTTCGTGTAATTAACCTAGCCAGATATACTTTGTGAAAACTGAATAGTTACTATAGATAAGTTTAAGAAGACAAAACTATTAAATAAAACATGATGTTTTTCTTTAGAGGAACTAGATAGTTACTTTTGAAATAATATGAAAAAGTTGTACTCTCTCTCTCTCTCTCTCTCTCAAAATTAGCGAAGTCCTAGAAAGTTATGTATAATCAAAGATTTATTAGTTGTCGATTACTAGCAAGCTTCTAACTTTACTAAGGGAATGCCCTGACAAATTTTTACTTGGACAGAAAAGCAAGCTGAGCTAGCTGACGCTTCACTCTCAAAGGCGCGCGCACATGGGCGTTTCACGACGTGCTACCCAATATATGCTGTTTCTTTGTTAATTTTTCCAATTTTGGTCTCTGAAATTTTAAAAGTATACTCTTAATATACTGTACATTTGAAATATATAGACAAAAGAATATGATTTTTTTTTCGAAGCCCTAATATGAGAATACACCCTTAAAAGTGCAAACCATGTTGTGTGTGCTCGTAAACGACTAGATAAAATGATACATTCACAAGTATTTTGGAAAGCTCTTGGGGTATCATTCTACAAGATTATCCAAAAATATATAGAAGATTATATTTTACAGAAAGGTAAAATAAGTAACTTTCGTGTAATGTTTGAATGACGTTTCAATGTCAAACAACAACGACGGTACCGTACTATATCTCATCCCTTAAAATCAGAAAACTTTCATCTGACTTTT
This sequence comes from Prorops nasuta, assembly GCF_024137725.1. Taxonomy (NCBI): domain Eukaryota; kingdom Metazoa; phylum Arthropoda; class Insecta; order Hymenoptera; family Bethylidae; genus Prorops; species Prorops nasuta. The sequence continues at coordinate 3,913,237 of NW_027116806.1, forward strand.
CTTTGCTAAAGGATCATTAGTTTTCAAGAATAATAAGGTGAAACTGTCTGAGAATAGCAATGTTCTAACTTGTGAACACCAAATACCTGATAAATATGTAACGATTGCCAATTTCTGTGATTTTATTTAAAATCGATGCAATAAAACAATTTAATAGGTAACATCTACCACAATAACCTTTGTCCCTATGGCTCCAAAATGTTAAATATGAAAACTAAATTTTTCCCTTTTCACCTTAAAGTTCAAACTAGAGTAGATCCCAAATATGTGACTTGATAGTGAGAAACGAAATGGAGATTCCGATTGAGCAATGAAAATTACATAAAGCACTTTCAATTTCATTTCGTTTGCATGAAAAACCCAACAATTTTTAGACCCATGTTTACGTTCTTGTTATAATTATTATTGTTAATTGTCACGGTTATTATTATTGAAGAAAGTATTTTCTAGTGACGATCGAGCACTGTTGGGTAATGAAAAATCGATATTTCTTTAAAATTTTTTCTCATGTATTGAGATTTGTTGAACGTCCGGAAATGCTTTAGATTTTCTATTGGTATAGTACGTATACATAACTTGGGAATAATCAGAGTAAAGGGGACAATTACGCAATTCCTTGGTGAACAATTAAACGGGGAGAGTGCAGGGCTTCCCCAAATAGGAGAGGGCTGCGAGAGTTGGAGGAGAAAAGGGGGTTTGCTCGATGGCAGCTGAGATTGGAAATGGCGCCAAATATCGGTAACTCAAGACCACGTGCCTAGCATAATCCACCCACTATTCATCACGAAATATACGTAAAGACACGTGCACTATAGTATACCCAACGATAAAAAACACCACTTGCACTATTATAACGATAAAATTATACCATATCAAAACATAAACTTATCTCGCGTTGATCGTTTTCTCTACAATTAATATATATATATATATATATATATATAAGTTTTTCTCTTTTATCCTGTAAAATATATGAGAAAAATTGCCCTTTCCATAGGTAAATAGAATTTAGCCGTATGGCCTGCCCCCGTAAACCTGAGCTGTTGTTTCAATTTACTCTTATACGTAATGAGATAATACGGACGTGCCAATGCGAGTGAGTGAATTAACATTGAGCATTGCATCCCCCTACTACATTCCTCGAATTGCTACTTTATTGGTTCGCTTTGTTGCATTATTAAATTGCTCTCAGCTGCTATTTCTCAATGTTGTTAAAACGCGTAATGATTAAAAATACACTATTTACTGAAATTTACCATTTTTTTCTCCAACATTCTTTCTTTGCTTTTCATAAAGTTATTGAAACGTTAGGTTGCAGGAAGGGAGAAGCCATTTTACAGAGCCTAGCTGTTTCTCGTACGAAACTATATAGCGTAGGTGGAAAAGAGAGGAAGGGGGAGGGGGAGAATGGGTAATGCTCAATGATAAGTCGTGGTGTTTAATCAATTGGTGCACCGATAAGGAGGAACGAAGCTCTTATCAGGCATTGGAGCATTCGTTGGCTAAGCCCCTGCTTACGAGGGCGGCACTTATAACAGTGATAAACAATGGCTGAATTCTAACTAATTTTAAGCATTCGCTCATCATCTTCACTTTTGTATCTTTGCTTCCTTGAACCTATTGACAAAAATTCTATTATTCGTACGAGGCTGGAAAACATTGGAAAATTTTCAATCGCTTCCATGCAGTTGTTATGATGCGCATTAGCAAAATGATAATTTATCGAGTATTATATTGGTCGCTTATCAATTAAAGTTCCCAGTAATTGCTCAGTTTTCTTTCCTTCTTTATCGTCCCGAAAATCAAAAAACTATAGAACTAAATTATTATTCTTATTATTTTGACTATTGCTCCTATATATAGCAGAAATATTAATTGCTATGCATCATTTAAAATTCAACGTTATTGCAGCAAGGCGTTTCCCGTGATTGACCATGGTGGCTACTGTACCCTCGTTGCCACAGCCACACTAATCCCATGGATTAATTACCGACGGGACATTAAACCGAAGATGAGCTTCGTTCCACAACTTCTAGTAGAATAACATAACAACCGTAGGCGTTTATCGAAAATTATATTGCGGCACCACTTTTTTCAACTACACAGCTGTAAAGCTTTAATTAGATTAATAAAACGTGTACATTTTCAATAATTACACGCATGCTTTTGCCCTGCATTCATCGATCGCATTATTTGAGAAATATAGGCCTATGCCTATATATATATATATATATATATATACTGCTGGTTCCATAATTGATCGTACGTATATTATAGATGAGCCAAATATTCATGAATCTCTTGAAGTAAATATTTTAACAATTTTATTATATTTTTTAACGAACATATATCTATTACAATCCAATTTTATACTTATTTGCAATAAATATGTATCCGTTGAAGAAAATAAAACAATTACTGAAATATTTACTTCGGGAGATTTATTCACTTTTCCATCATCTATATTCGCTCTGTGCATTTAAACACTAATGTAATAAAGTGAGAGTGTGTAATGATGCATGTGAATATTACCAGCGTTACGTATCGGTATAAATTTTGTCATTCTTGTTGGAAATTTTTCTTATCCGTATACAGTTATGCATTCTCACTTTATTATTATATTAGTGTTAAATACACAGAGTGAATACGATCAATTTTAGAAGGAGCTATACTTTCTAATTACATTGATATTAATAATCAAGTTTATTTGTTCTTGTAGTGTCTAAATATATTTAACATTACTAAATGGGGAACGTGAGTATACACGTTTGTTCATAATTCAATAATAATTTTTTTCATTATTATATTGAGATGATTTTTGAAAGTTGTTATAAGTTATACATTGAGAATGAAAGTAAATAATAATTATCATTTAAACTCTTAAAATTGGCTGACAAATTAAAAATAAACCGTATTTATACGTATAGGGGAAAGACAAGCAAAATGGGATAGGCAGCTAAAAAAGGGATGCCAGTTTTTTTTTCTACGCACACACACAATTAGCTTTGTCAACTCAATATTTATGAAATTATAGTATACACGTGTATATACGACCTTCCCAGCAAGACATAAATCAACAGTTGTAAGACAATTGGTGTCCTTAGCAAAAGTGTGTTTAAAGTACACGCAGCTTTAATATCACTGTAGAATAATTTCAACTTATATATATAAGTACAGTAGTAAACTAATTTATTATTGAAAAATATTATTACCAACTAAAAGTGGATATTTACTAAATACTTTTTTTTCATGTGTTAAAAGAGTTATATCTAGTAAAAGAAATATGATTCAGTTATACTACACCGTTTTGCCCTATGCGGCGGGCATAACGGGACAAGAGTTGCATTCTTTTACTTTTCCTGTGCAATATAAGATAAAGGTTTATTTTTTGATAAGTTTAAATGTTATTAATAAATAGTTAATAACGTAACAATCTTTTTCTCTTATTGTCAAAATCACAAAGTCTTAGGTGTTTTTTTTAATTTCATTTTAAACATTATTAAGTACACTTTTTTGCCAGCCTCTTCCCTAGATGTTTAATCAATAAACCGTCATTTAAAAAAGATTAGAATACTGGGAAATTAGCGTCTTCTCAAATGCCTGTATAGCTTTTGTCCATTTATCTAAATGATTCTTTAGAAAATATTTGATTTCTCTAAATTCTGGAAAAGGAGTCTTCTATCCTCAAACCTTGAGCTTATCAAATCTTATCTCAGTTTAATAATTAAAACCGATTTTATTATTAAAAAATATAACAAAGTCGAGTTTAGGCAAACGTGAAAAGCGTTTATTAATAAGTAACTTTATATTATTAGTGTATATACTCTATATAATTATATTATCTTTTTTTTCTTTAACTCTCTGTCCACATAATTGTTATGGAATAAAAACAATTTCTTCAACTTACTTTCAATATATAAGTAATTCTCATAATTAAAGTCAAATTAACCGTATCCAATTTTAAATCATGTAGCAAGAACCATTTTTTCTTGTGAAAGAGATAATGAAATAAAAGAAATCATTGCATGTCTTCCATTATTAAATTAGGAAACCGGTGCATTTATAAATGTTTACACGTTAAAATAACTCTTCTGAATTAAAATCGAGACTAAAATATTGTTTTGTTTAAAAAAAACTATGTTCATCGTTCATTTTAAAACAATATGATATCTACTTATTAAAGGATTACTCTTAATAATCAATGCAGACGGTTCAATGACATATACTCTGTCAAATAATAAATTTAAACAGAGTGTGTCCCGTCTAAAACAGAGCAGCTAAATAAATCCTACAGAGAAATGAAAAAAATGAAGAACATTTCGAACAAAAAATTGTTTGAATTTACAAAGAACATGAGACGATTTTATTGGTGTAACCACATAAGGTTATTTGAAGTTCAAACGAAGAATACCTTAAAGCTTTTAAATTGAAAACCCTTATTTTTTATTGCCTATTCTTTTGGCTTGTCTAAAAAAGCTTTCCACGTGCACACAACCTTCTTTCACATTTTTTCATTTTATCCAGTCCTCTACGAAGTAATTCGGTTTTAAATAATATATAACAGTGGATTTGGTTAAGGCGTGCTTGCCATCCCGTCCGCTTTTTCCCGGACGCTGTCCTCTTTAAGCGAACTCCAAGAAAATTTAATCGGTTTATTTATAATATCATTAAATTTATTGTAATAAATTACATCTCTTTATTAAACAGTTTTTTAGTAATATTAACCTTTACTTCAATATATCTAAGGTGTCCGGAGCTATGAATGGCCGCTATATAGCTTAATGTAATGTGTGTGACTGCCATACGTCTACGCAACGTATACTTTTAAGTCGAAATATTTCGTAAACGAATAAACAAAATGAAAAAATGAAAAAAAAAGGTTTATGAAAATACTATATAAAATATGCCATAAAAAGTAGAGCGATCTATATAAAATACTCAAGGTGACTTCGCGTGACCCTCCAATTTAGTATTAAGGCCCAAAAATATGTCTCTCTTGCTATTGAAAAAGGTCTTTCAATTTTCATATTCAGTTTGATGTTATTCAGCTGTTCTGTTTCAGACAGAAGCCCCTTTATATATATATATACATTGAAATTGCTATAATTTAGTTAATAAAAATAATTATTTCCTCCAAATCTCAATTGAAAAAAGTATTGAAAAATCTTCAAAATTGTGAATATCTTAGTATTTTATATAATTATTTGCACACAAGATTGTGAAAGAAAAAAAGAATTGAAATATTGACTGTCTAATTTTGCTAATTTCAAAGAAGAACAATTGTAAAATTCAAATAAATATTTAGCATTTATATAAGTCTTGAAATAATTAACTAATTCAGTCTAAGCAGATGTCTGTACCATTTTTTTGAATGAGGAAATTATTAATCTCTCAATGTAGGTCGATATTTACCGACAATAAGATTTTTCTACATTTTTAGACGATGGTGCAAATAATCATAGGTATAGATAAATTTATATAGATGCTGAGAGAGAGAGAGAGAGAGAGAGAGAGAGAAATAATGTATCGTGTCTTTGCGCAGACAAAAAGAAAAAATTAAAAACAAGATTTTCTGGTTTTCTATAAAATTTGAATTTTGTGACTCATGTGAATTTTAATTTAGACGATTATAATTATAAGAAGACCAAAATTTAGATAATAAAATTTCATTGGATGCAATTTCACCATAATCAAAGGTTTTATTTTTTATTGTGACTTTCAGTGCTTTTGAATATTTTGTCATCACTTATTGAGATACACGACTCATAATTTCCTTTCTTTCGAATTTAAAGCACATCTGACTGTTACAGTACGAATCCAGCGCAAGACTACTATACCTTCATCTTGCTTAACCTTTTACGACAAGATATTGCATAAATGCAATATCTATTTCTTTCGGCTTTTTTGTACATATCTTCACGTCGGAACAAGATTTATTTTTATTTATATTTCCGTGTTTTTGCACAGCTCTAACTTACTATTTAATCTACAAATGATATTAAAATTTTTTAATTTGCGATTGGCGTTAGTTACACATTAAAAAAATCATGCGTTTTTTTTAAGAAAATTCGTGCATCAGAAGATTAATAAAAGAAAGTTGAAGGCAGAAAAGAGTAGGTACAATTGCTTCGTCCACACTTGCTGTTTATTACGATAGAAACGATGCACTATATTATTTTAGTTTTTCATTTTTAAATTAAAAATGCAATACTTTGGATGATTTGTATTTTAATCCTTGTCTCTAATTGAAAGAAAAACATTGAATTGTTCGAGTTATATCGTTTTTCTACTAAATTTACTTAATTATCTAAATTGCAACAACGTACAGAGTAGATGGAAAGAGAAAGAGCTTTGCAGTATCTGGCAGCTTTAATGTTGATCCTTACTACTTAAAGTTTTTCACAGCTAAGCAGTATCTCTAGCTTGTAAAATATTTCTAATTAAACAAGCTGCCATCGAGTTGTTTCCCACTTTCCCAAGATTACTCAATTGTTCGATTCAATGAATCGACTGAGACTTTGGAATAAAGCGGATGATGATTGATTGCAGGTTTCTTCGTTCGTTTAGGGGGGATAGTACGTATATGTACAACGCTGCCCGGTCGACGATCGAGCTGCGTTTTACGTGGCACGGAGAATCTTACGATGCTTGCAAGTGGGTATAGGGCAGCCAGCAAGGGGGGGGGGGGGGCGCGAGTAGATTCTGCCCGGAAGTGTATATATGTATATATATATATCATCGGCTTGTATGAACCAACGATTCTATAGGAATTCTCGGAAAAGTCCGGTGTCATGGAAAAGATGGACGACACATATAGAGATGGCTAGCTCGTATGGATCGTGGAAACTGGATACTTGCCTGTATGATGGCAACTATAAAAAACCGAGTGACGACCGCGAAACGTCAAGCACGTGGGACGGACCGAGCGGTGTAGAGAGGGTAAAATGGAAAGGGGGAAAAGAGAGAACGACTAGTCGTGGGCGAGAAAATTAAATGTCGCGCAGTTGGCCGGATTAAAATTCACTTGCAAAGCTATGATTCGACTATCTCTCTCTCTCTCTCTTTGCACATTATTGCAGCGTTCTTCGTTTATCCAATGTAAACTTGCAAAATTTGTGTTGATGATGAGCAACAGGTGTATTATATCAATGGAGTTTGAGATCCTAATGCTGGCGACAGAATTTAGGTTACAATTTTAATGACGTTGCTAGCAGTTATCTCTTGCTAAATGAGAGAAACGTAGGATGCATATCACCAGAGAGAGAGAGAGAGAGAGAGAGAGAGGGAGAGAAATTGAATTAATTGTTATGGAAATAAGACATTGCAGATAAGACGGTTTGGAAATAACCTTTCGGATTAACGTCTACTCGATATCCCGAGTAAACTTGAATATTTACAGCGGCTGGCTAAATAACTTTATAGACAATTCTATAAATTTATGTAGTAAGAATAATTGTAAGAAAAAATTGTTAGTTTGTCTTTATTATATCTGATCCTTGAAGAAATTGTTATCCAGAGTTAAAAATTCTTTTATAAAACGCTTTTCGTTGGGAGAGCAATCTACTAGGATTGTTTTGTTGAAATTTCACCAAAATGCTCGTCAAAATATTAAACAATACTTAATCCTTAACAATATCTTCCTCAAGAACAAGACTTGAAAATAACATAGAAAGTATTTTCTAGCAATTATTCCTACTAACCTAATTAATAAGTTTGGCCATAGTTAAAGGGCGAATCGACATATAGACAACAGAAACTCGATAATTGATCGGGAAAAGAACGAGAGAAAAAAATATCTGTCGCATTATCCAAATAATGGCATTGATTATAAAATTAATATAGTGAGAAAGAGAGAGACATGAATACGAGAGCAGATAAGGGAGACGATACAAGCTCGTGGGTATAATAACCGTGAAAACGTATACTTTGAAACAAAAAAAGAGAAAGCAAAAAAAAACAAATGGAATATTGAACGAGAGAGATTGGTCGAAAGCGAGTGGGGAATGCAGGAGCGATTCAATAGGAGAGAAAAAATTACCTGGACAGTGGCTGGGAAGGATGTAATTTTGGTTTTGCGTATAACGGGAGAGGTGCGAAGGCTTGATTGCTGTTTGGTGGGGGATGGGGAGGGGGGGGGGGGGGGGTGGAGGATGAGATGGGAGAGTGTGGGCGGTTTATAGATGGTCGCACGGACGGGAAGACAGGCTCGGGTCGTCGCGCGAACTCGGACTATCGGAGGGCTACAGGTGGTAGGTAGGGAGGTGCGCGCCGTTTATAGTGAGCGAGTGGTGGGAACTCTGGCCAGGGTATAATATAGGCTGCAGTAGCCCTGTCCGCTCACTCCACGAGCACATATTGTTCTGCCTAAAACTCTCTCTCTCTCTCTCTCTCTCACACACACACACACGCACACACACACACACACCGTTCTTCGTTTGCTCATTTCGCTAATTGGCTGTATAATCGTTATCTCCCCCTCCCCCACCCCTCCCTTGATTCCTGGAACAACACCTACGCCCCATCCTTGCCGAATCTCCTTAAACATCCCCTTGAAAAAATTACCCTTCGCCGGCTAACCTTCTCTCGCGACGCGACAAAATCCCAGTGCAATACTCGATACCCTTATCAAAGACTTCCTCCTTCCCTATTCGCACGAGCTTAAACGAAGGAAGCAACTTTCACACGCGAGGAATATATTAATTCTCTCACCGTACCTTCTCAGGTAGGAGCACTCTCTTTCATGAAATTCAATCATTTTTCTATACTTCGATCCCTTCGTCGTTGACCTTTATTTCCATTGAAATCCATGTTTAAAAAGGAATTATCGTTCCTAATTGTGATCGCTTCGATTATGCACGCGAGCTCCGATTGAAATTATGCCAATTTTCATTCGTAATATTGATGTTCGCGCGAATCGATTGATAACGCAAACAAATGAAACGAGCCTGTCCTGCAGTGAGTTTGATTGAGTTACGGAAAGAAATTATGGACACTTGTGGAACGATGCTCTGCCGGGCCGTTGATAATTCTTGTAGTTTTATTCAAATTGAAAGTAGTGTACTAGGATGGCTGCGATATTGTCATTTATTTCACTTAAAACCGTCAGGTTTCCTGGCTACATGCTCTTACGAGCCCGAGTTTCCGATCCACGAGAAATATCATTTTGATTCTCCGCGAGTGTTCTTGATTCCCTTAAACTCATACAAATTCCACGTATATTTTTTCTCATTTTTATCCATTGTGAAAATGTGTGATTTGGATAAATTGTCAACGTGAAAGGGTTCGAGTTTCTTTATCGGTTATCCTTACGTTTCGATATTTCGATCGCAATAGACACCGTCAGTTTTCCTATTTGGTCCGACAACCGCAAGACCTCCATATACGACGAAAGCTATATTTTAATTATCGACTATATATAGTGCTGTTATTTTCAACCCCCCCCCCCCCCCTCCATAGAAAGAAACAATCGTCTAATTATATAAAATCACTTAGACATTTTTTATCATAGATTTATCAAAATTTCACATTTAGTTTTTTGGTTAAGAAACTTTGCGAAACGAAGAAAAGATCAAAGAAAATAGAAACTAGCGACTTCCGGTTGATACGATTTTCCTTAAATTTCGATCGCGTGAACGCAACAACGGACGGTTACTCGGTGTTTTTTCAGAAATAAGATTTCAGCGGAGATTATACGAGCGAAATTATCTGCGAAACGCTCTTTTTATGATAAACCATTGAGAATGGAGCTTCCGTAATGTCAACACAGCGATTAGCCAGGCTCGAGAGGTACCAAAACGTGACGTTGTTGTGAAAATGAAATGAAAAAAGAATAATTATAAACCGGTAAAATAATTCAAGCACGATTTGAGATACCAAAGAGTTTTTAATTTCAAGTAAATTTACAATAGAATTTCCATGCGCGTCGCAAGCCTTTTCTAACAAGGCGTAATATTTAGCTGGGGCTCTGGAACCAGCCAGGAAATAAATAACGAGAGGTTTGGAAGGAGCGTTAAAAGTTTATTATCGAATAAGATTTATCGCGACAAGCTCTTGGTCGATCAAAGGCTTTAATAAAATGCGCGCCGCGCAAATCTTTCATAAGAGAACTAATCTCCTGTTCATTTTAATTTTAATAAAAGGTCGATGTGGAAGCGAAATCCGATTTTACTTTGCACAAATGGATCGAAGGAGGAGCAGCTTCTTCGCGTATCTCGAGCGTTATATATGCTAGGAGGAAAATGAGCTGGCTCTAAAATTCCTTCTAATTCTCTTTTCAGATACCGAGAGCTTTGAGGGAATGACGGGAAGGAGTTTTGCGAAGAGGACGATCCTGTGTCTTCTGGGATTGCTCTTGTCCTGCAGCTTTCTTGTCATTGCCGAGCCAGAACCAGTGCCTGCAGGAATGATTTACGGCGACAGTTATGTCGATGATCCCGAAACTCTTGTAAGTGTGTGTTCTTTTCTCTCTCTCTCTCTCTCTCTCTGTATGTACATGTTTTATGTGCTTGTGTGTGTGTCTGTGCGTACAAACACACACACACACACACACATATTCTTTACAAAATTCTATAACTCACGCGATAATGAGAGGTAAACATAATATTTTCACTGAATTTCAAAGGACTTTCTAAAGAACGAAGATATCGTAATTTCAATTGTAGTGAAAATTTTCCGTCAATGCTGTTTTTCATTCGGGTGAGTATATTTCATCGAAATAAAATGTCTTTTGAAGAGCCTTGGAGCAAAACCGATTATAAATTCATTCTCGTAAAAACTAGCATCACTTTAGCGATAAACAAGCGCATTATAATTGCTCACTTTTGCCAAGCACACTCTTCATTTATGCGATTTATCTTAACAAATTATATCCAATATATCCACTGCTGACACAATTCTTCGTAAAAGTAGATTTATTCGGATTTGTTCTTCAAAGGTACACATATTAGTGTTGTTATTACGTTTCCCTGTATAATATTTATTCTATTCTATTATCAACGGTATAGCACTAAAATATGTTAAATTTTAACCGACGTAAATTTAAGTCTGTCAATCAAGAGTTTATTGTTTACATATAAAATCTTATTACTAGTTGCTATACATGACTCCTTTACATTACAATTTATTTAAATTCACTATTAATATATACATTCCAAATTGTGTATAGCTATAGGATATTACCCAAGAAGAGATTGCTGCTTCCTTCTATTTATTTGTATGATCAAAACTTAAAATTTGAAAAGCTTTTAAAATAATCAAAATGACTGATCTCTGCTTTAAATTTCATTAAATCCTTAATAGACTTAGTTGGTATAAATGTGTGTATTGGAATATCATCGGTATAAAAAAAAAACTAAGTAGGGGAGAGTAGGGCAAAATGATCACTCTAGGTAAAATGATCCCTGAGGATTTTATGGAAACTATTGATACCATTCGTTTAAAAATTAATCAATATTAAAATATACTTTTAACTACATAATATAATATAATAATGTCTATTTTTAATACGTAAAAATTGTTAGGGGCATTCATATGTTTTTCATCGTTTTTTTGTGTTAGATAAACGATTATTGAATCATATAGGAAAGAAATGTGGGTATACTTTTCAAATCTCTTAATCAGGTAAATCTGCAGAATAATAAGTATGAACTTTTATTTCCTCTGAAAATTAATTTAAAATCGGCTTTAGTAAAATTTTAGAATTCGATGAAAGATGCGCAGTGCATTTGGGGCAAAACGATCCCGTGTAGTGGATTCATTGGCAAGAAGTAACCGGTGCTCAAAAATTAGTAACGATAATGATAACGAATGTATTTTAAATACAGCAAACGGTTCAAAAACGAAACTTATGGAGAAGATTGGATCTAATTTACTTTTTTCACGCTTTTCGCGTTTTAAGCAATTATACTTGTAGGTTTTCTTTTCATAAAATACAGAATGTTTAACACTAAGAAATGCTCCTCTACTTTTTTATTGAAATTATTAGAGTTATTGTCTATCGTATCTATAAATATAAGTTCATTATTTAAATTATTCCCCATGGGATCATTTTACCCCACTGGTGAGGGTAAAATAATCCTTTTGTAAGGTTTACTTTAAATTGATGATTACTACAACACATCTTTAAGAATTTAAGTTTGACGACCACGCAGAAATGTAAAATAATGTGTGATCTCAGTTACATAAAATGTTTGCTATGTTAAAATCGATAGTAACGTCACTGGGATGGATTTTTCCTTAGGGGGATCATTTTGCCCCACTTTCCCCTAATTTTACCAAAGTTAGGTTGAAGGTGCTTTAAAAATAAAATAAACTCTTCAACTGTGTAGCATATAACGACTTCCATTCAGTGACTATATATAGTTATGGCTCATACCATACAACTTTTATGCATCACTTTAGGAACGTAAAAATAGTTTAGAATGTTTTTTGTTAATTGAAATAGTTGTAATAACAGAGAACACGACTTTTTTTCAGATGCTACGGAATCTTCTGAAACAAACGATCGACCGAAAGCAGGAAGTGTACGAACAAGAGCGCGAGCTTGCCGAGGAACAAATAGAGATTCAAGCGATGCTGGAGGCCAAGGCCAAAGAGTTCTCATCGGAGGCTGCCGAAATGCTTCCGGTACCAAGTGCGGTCGTCAATCATGGACCTTTGCATTCGGGCAAACGAACCAGCTGTAAGTGATTGAACTCTCCAACACTTTCTATATATATCGTTATTTTTTCAAAACCTCCAGCTTCCACTTTCTATGCATTATTTACTTAATCGCATAACCAAAGAAAGAGAAATAAACAGCAGCTTGATAGAAATTTGCTGCAATCGCCAAATAGCAGATGTGCAGCGTAGGACCATTATTCAAAGCCGAATAGCAGTATGGCATACAATGATAAGTCGACTAGGAGTTTTCCCTCGAAAAACCTTTAATAGAACAATCCAAATGCTTCGCTGTACATATACATTCGAGTCCTAATCAAATATCAACTAAATTTAGCAAGCTTCCTTCAAGTCTCATTAAATTCCTGTTAAATGGTTTTTAAAGATTAATAGAAGCTATTAGGGCCATATTATCAGACGTGTTTCGTTCGTTCATTCAAAACTACATATTTTGTATAGAATGGATGGCTTTAAGAATAAAAGTTGCATACCCCATTTTTTGTCCAATTCATAGTTGCGAAAACTTCTTTAATTCAAGACCTTTTATTGGTCAAATAACACGGTTATTTTTTTCTATTAGTCATACATTGCTAGGGTAATTCGTTCACTGGTAGAAAACTTGGAAATGACGTTAATAACTTTTTAATTGAACGTATAGCTATGCAAAAAGGAAGCAGACTACGATGAAAGTTTTTATATGACTGAAATTATTAATACTAGCTTTTTAAAAAATACGGGATTTGGTAACCAATTTTCATTCTATCTCGCGTTCTCATTGTTTCTTTTTTTTTTTCCTATACACCATTTTCATGTAGAGAAATATAATATTTTCGATTCTATTCCGAAATATTTCGTGCTATTAACTCATCTTCCTTAATTGACGCTTAGCTTCTTTTCCCATTTCTACGTCCAATTAAAGCTTATGGATAAATGAGAGAGATGGAGAGAGAGAGAGAGAGAGAGAGAGAGAGAGAGAGAAATCATATTTCTAAAATCATTCACTTTTCATAAATCAAGGAGAGAAATACATGTATAGAAATTTCAAAATTGGATGATTTTCAATTTTATTGTTTAAACAGAAAACTCGATTCAAGATGTTCGAAACATTAATATTCATAATGGTTTGTATCTTTATCTAAGAAACCTTTATTTTTTATTACAAAATGGCCGACTTATTCGTAAATATTTATGACGACGCAACACTCGCTTCTCAAAACTGCGTACATTCCTGATATTCCAATTATTATCTGAAATTAAAAAAAGACATATAAAATTATTATTTAAATCTAGAGTTTCTATTTATACTTTCGAAATTTGAAAACTCTTTGAATTTGGAAAAGTTATACGTTTTAAATTAAAAAATGTTAATTCTAACCCTGTTTTTCTCTTAATTTTTATTGCATAAAAGTAATGTTTTGTTTATGAATATTTAAAAACAATTAAGTTTACACAGAAGATAGTAATATTATATAGCACTACTGGAAACCTCACCAAACTCAGTTGAATAATGTTTAAAGGGTACTCCAAGCCAAATTTTAAAAAGTACGTTTTGAATAAGGGGGAGAGGCTTTAAACTTTAAATCTCTCGCCTAGTTGTGCGTGTGCCGCGGAGTATTAGTGCTATACTTGTGCGCAGCGCTACACGTTTAAGGGGATCCATTGCGCGTCGAGAGAGTACTTCCAAATTATCTTCTACAATTTTAAAAATTTGAATATATTCATAGGGATCAAATTGCCTCGTATTGATCTGCTTAATTAACGTGTAAGGGCTTATTTTTTGGATTAAAAAAAAAATTTTTAATCGAATATTAATAACAATATTTTATTTCCCATCAATAATTTCGAAAAAGGGAGCCTTTACGACGCTGCGCCAAACTTCAACAAAGACCAAGAAGAAGCAAATATTCCCATAAACGTAGAAGATTTTGTGGAAATACTGTTGTAGCGCAACAAGGAAAAATGTGCAAATTTGCCATTGTTGCGCTACAATAGTATTTCCAAAAAATCTTCTACATTTGTGGGAATATTTGCTTCTTCTTGGTCTTAAATTACTCGTTGAGAAGTTTGGCGCAGCGTCGTAAAGGCTCCCTTTTTCGAAATTATTGATGGAAAATAAAATATTATTATTAATATCCGATTTAAAAAATTTTTTTTTTTTAATCCTTAAAATATGACTTTACGTTAATTAAGCAGATCAATACGAGCCAATTTGGTCCTTATGAATATATTCAAATTTTTAAAATTATAGAAGATAATTTGGAAGTACAGTCTCGACGCGCAATGGATCCCCTTAAAAGTTGAGCCAATATATTTAACGTACTTACACAGCGACCGTCAGATATGGTGAATGAGGATAAAAGTGTCTAATAGCGTAATGAGAGACGTATGTAAAAAATCAGCAACTCATTGGTTATTAATAGAGAGATGGTGGGGGGAGGATGAATGAGCAATGACTCGCTCTGTCTCTGCTCGTCACTCTTAGGACCATATGACATGTGAAACTGCGTACTGACTCGGCGGCCACTATATATGTATACGAATGCACACACAAACCATTTTGCTCATCTGTTTAAGTATTGACAATAATCGTGTATGTGTGCATTCGTGCATACATCCGCCGCTCCGTGTGTCATAGCCCTTCTATTATCCTTCCTCATAAGCTCAATTCATTTGTTCCCAAAGAAATTGTTGATTCGAAGTGAGAGAGAAATAGTAAATCCCCCCCCCCCCCCTCTCTCTCTCTCTCTCTCTCTCTCTCTCTCTGTCTCTGTCTCTGTCTAAAATCAAATAATTATACATGCCTATTGTTCTCCATCGTGATTTTGGATGCTTTTTGCCCTGCTTTACTTTATCCGGTGGTCCCTGTAAGTATAATTGTAACGTTTCCTCTGACGACGAGACATAAAAGATCTCACGTTATTTTGACAATACACAACTTAGTAAACTATCACATTTGGTTCAACTCCTTGAAGCATGCGTTTTTCTATATTAATGGATCGATCACCGCAATACTTATTGTCATACTTGGAGTTTTTGACTCGCTGAATATTAATCTGTTGTCCAAAATTTAAAACTGACGGATCCAACATACAACGCACAAAAATGTTTAATTCCATCAGATGCAGTGAAAATTTGCCAGTGAGGAGTTTTTTGTTCACTGGTTGCGAATTTAGTGTCTAAATACACGAAGCTTCATATGACAGATAAAACAGCGATACTTGAAACAATAAATGATGCAACCAGAGATAATTACTGCACAAGGGTAAATATAATACGTTCATTCAATATTTCCTCTCTTATCAAAAGCTTTGGACATTGATTCACCATTGGTATAAAAAAAGCGAGAAGGACCAAGCCACCAGAATAAATTTATGTAGCCGAAAATCTGAAAAATTTACTGAAAGACAGTATCACGGAAATATGTTAGAATTTCGTCATCCGGCAAATTGGATATGTAATTTGAATAATCAGTTTTAAACCTCGTATTCATACCTCGTAATCAGCGGCTCCAATAAAACACCCCCGCATACCAAGCCTCGATCTATGTGCTTGATTTTTATAATTAGTCTGATACGTTGGAACCATCATTTCGAAGTTTTACATTTCAACCGCAGACTCATAATCAGCAACCCTAAAGATCCGAAAATCCTAGGTTTAAACAAAAAATCAATCACGATTCATTCATAATGAGCTTTTCTGAGGAAACGTTTTTTTTTGCTTTTTATTTAAATTATAACAATTTTAACAATTATGTAAAATAATTTTCAAACATTCATACGTGTTCCTACATTATATAGAAAGTTAAAGAATGCGAAAAACCAGGAAAAATTCCTTCTAGTCTGGAACACTTTATGAAATTATAGAAATAAGCAGGTGGCAAATAAACTTAGCGCGATACTTGAAGAGGTTAAAGTACTTCGACTTCGGATTTTTCATTTTATAGTCAGACCACCTTTATATATATTTATATAACAAATATTATAATTTAAGTAATACATATTATTCATTTATTTAACGTGTAAATATGGCAACAGAAGCTAAGATGTGCAAAAAAGTTATTAGCATTGGATGTAATTTTAGTTTTATAATTTCAGATTTTTTATTTAATTTTTCGTTTCTTGACTTAAGGGGGTTGTCGTGATACATCGTCTTCTTAAGAATTTTTTGAAAAAATTAATATTGGTTTATTTTATTAATATATCTACAACATGTTAAAATTTCAGAAGGTTAGGCTTCATAGTTGTTGAGAAAATAATTCATAAAATTACGCGTTTAAACATTGCATCTTATGAACATACCGTTGAGAAAGTTAAATTTTCATTAATAACAGCAAAAGTTTTCTTAGCATTTTTTTGTCTCAAAAACTGATATTATGTTGAGAAAGTTGATTAAAATAGCATGTTTAAAAATAAAAATGTATGCCTTCATAGTTTGCGATATATGTCCCTCGAAAGTGTGTGTTTTCGTAATTTTATCATCGTGCGGATACTCTGGGAAAATTTAATCGTTCCGAATCAATTTCTTGGAGTGTACGTATGCACAGACAAGGCGTAGCTGTATGTGTGTGTACAATCTCTACTAAAAATTTTGATCCGAAATAAGAAATAAAAGTATGAGCATAAATTTACTGTTGATGCTATACATTTGATTTAGCAGTATCACGACAACCCCCTTAAACATATTTACGTCTGAATAGATTTCAACTTTTGAGAGGAGACTTTATTTTCGTTAAAGTAAACCTTTAGCAAAAATTTTAATAGTGGAAAACACGAATAACACCGAGAAGTATATGAAAGAGGAGTTTCACTGGTACATTCATAACTATTTCGATTATTGATATTAAGAGCTGAACATTGATCTAAAAATCTGACTGAATTTAAGTATTTAAAACAATGAGAATTATCGTAAATTACGAGATTTTTAATCATCTCTAAACGTTCGTTAGATAACTTACGAGAAGTGTGCCAAGTAAATGACGTTCGCTTTTATACTTTTTACTTTCAATTGACAACACTAATGCAATTTATGATAAGTTAATTAAAATACTTATAATCTTATTAAAACTGTAGCATTTTTTTACAATGAAATATTTGAAATTGACGATACAGCAGTTGTTTGATGTCACCTCTTCGAATCTATGTTTTGCAAAGGCTAGGTTACTATATAAATATCAGAAATTAAATTTTCTGATAAGTTTGCTTTAAATATATTTGTACGTTTTACACAAATCTCAATTTAACACAAAATGTTATACAATACAAAATTCAGCATTTTTTTTAATAAATGTTTTTTCCTTTAAAATGGCAGTCCGTATTTTCTATTATTCAATTTTTTTTTTATTAATTTTAGGTTGCTGCAAACGAACAAATATATTAAAATAAAAGTATCTCGAATTTTAATTTTCAATATTTATAGCAATTTTGGTAATACACACCAAATTTCTAAAAAGGTGACTTTAGCATATAACATTGTCGCCATTTTCAAAAATTTCGTTATAAAGAAATACTATAATTTTAACTTGATTATAAATAGGTCATCTACATATTAAAAGTTTCTTTAGTGTCTACACTTGAAAATACAAATTTTTTAAAAGAACAGTCATCTACTCGTTCCTCTCACTTTAATTCCGTCTATAAACTCAATGGTTTTCACGTCTAGCCCATCTTTCATCCTGTCCATAAATTAAAAAAATATATGCTAATTTTTCAAAGCATCTATATTTCATATATAATTTATAAAATAATTAATAAACATTTTACATAGTTTTTGTTAAATAAATGAAGCAACTTATTAGCAAGATAATTGTCTAATCGTTTTAGTCAGAACGCAAAAAAAAAATACTTATAACCGAGAGGTTAAAAACAGCTATCTATTATTTGATACTAAATTGGTAGATTTCGAGTACAAATTTGTAACTCTTATTAAGTAATATTTATATGTAAGTAATTGCGTCACATAAAAGAATATAATTTCCGTATCACCAATTATGGACATGTGTTAACAAATTTTTAGATTGCAAAAAAATCAATAGTGTCAGCTAAGTATATAGGTACTGATTTAATATCAATCGTAATAAACAGCGGCATTCGTTAAGAAAAAATTACAGTTATAATGAAGAATGGAAATGATTAAAGTAGAAAAACTGCTTGGATTAATAGTAAACGCTGTAGTGAATTAACATAAATCCTATAATAGCCACCGTTAGCGAAGACGTGCAAAATTTTAATATACATTACTTCTCATAATCAGCCACGTTTAATCACAGACTCTAAGTTAGTTAAGCATCCAAGAAATTGTCTTATTTCGCTTCATTTAATATTACCAAAGCTAATTATGCATCTAACTCATTTGCATAACTATATGACAATGACGACGAATCTCATTAACAAATAAATTTGTAAAGCTCCTCTTGTTCCAAAAATAATCGTAATACCCTCACATATGCAGTATTCGAATGTAATCATTCATAAATTCACACCTCTTAATCAAAATAATTTACTTAAGGGGTAACATCACTCTAGAGGCCTAAAGAAACCAACTTTAACACTTCTATTTGAAAATATTAAATAAAGAATAGGATTCCTCTTTGAAGGGTTGTTTAAGTATATGTATGTTGAAATACGGAAAAAAATGTTTTATTAACATTTTTATGCAAAATCACGCCGATGTAATTAATTTTGCGAATTGCTTTATTTTAAAACGTCTCCACAAGAGGACCAACTTCTTGCAAAGTACGAGAAGTGGAACAAAAACCAAAAAATTGTCTTACAATCTATATATATATAACACTGGCTAAAGTACTACGTAGGATTTTTTTACTTAAATTTGGTAAAAATGGCGCCACTTTAAAAACAAAAATTTAATTTTCTTAAAAAAATGCCTGAAAATTGTTTATAAAATTGAAATTTTACGTCCAATCAAAAAACGACTGCACATAGTACCTTAAAGAATATAATTATAAAGTTAATGTGACACACACCAAATTTCAAGTCAATGCATCCGTTGATGCCCGAGTAATTTGTCCAACAGTTGAAATAATGTGATTTCGAGAAAAACGAGTTTAAAGTTTTACAAAGAAAAGAATCCATGAAATCTCATTCTTATTTACTTCTAATCTGAGATATGTGCACCACACATTTGGCCATCGAAACGTATCGATGTTCGTCTCTTCCATCTCCTTTTTGAAACGTTTTTAACGATAATCGAGTATTTTTACCACCATCATTAAACACGATCGTTCCAAAAACTTAATGTTCCATTGTTATCCGTCTCCTTGCAAAAATTATAACAGCTACGTCCAATTATGAACCCGAGGCTCTGCATTAGTTTCATGATGCTTGAAAAGCTATCACTGTAAATGTTTGCAACAATAAATACTACAGCATCGAGCACATGTTCGCCACCGGGAATCTCCTTATTTTGATGCTATAGGGTATTCACACAATAACATTGATGTTTCTGGATCCTGTTCTGCATGTATATCCACCTAATAAGTAACGAGAGAGCAGATCTTCGCTGCTTAATTCTTCGTAAAAACTCTAATAACCTATTGCTCGATAAGTAACCAATAAGTAATCGTCCCACTTACTATTTCGACAGATAAGAAAAATATCCATGCGCTGTAGTGCTCAATGAACGTTCGAAGTGCTTCGGTGAAATTAATATTTCAATTTGCTGATTTTTTTTTTAGGAATGAGAACAAAAAAATAAATATTGTCTTCAGACTCCCCTAAATTACACTTTAAGATAAAAAATGCAGTTTTTTGAAAATTTTAGAGTGATGTTATCCCTTAAAAGAACAAAAATTAATCTGCAAAAATTTCTGCAAAAAACATGCAGCAGACAATGATAATTATGCAACGAATTTCTCGGTAATATATTTATAAGACAATAGAACTTGAAGGGTGTAGTTATCTGATGCCTTGTTTCGGAAGGTAACTTCATGAATTCTTTTCTTCAACAAAATAAAATATAATCAGTTCGCGCCTTTTTTTTATATGTATATATTTTATCAAGAGACACGGTAGTGTCCCGACGGCAAGTACATAAAAAGTAGATAATGACATGTCTGTACCGCCGAGCACTACCGTGTAACTTATACAGCAAGTTCGGCCGTCTCAATTTTTAAACCAATTTATTTCAATGAATGATCAATTGTGATGATTTAAATAAAGCATTCCTTAAAATGGTTTTGAACAAGCTTTCATTTGAGCCCACGAACATCAATATCGGTTCACGCAATCCAGAGATCTCATACTCGATTACCTATATCCCACAAAAAACAAGCTTCGCTTGTAAAAAAAGGACAGCAAGTACATAAGTCGTATCTAGCATGATTAATATATAATAATATAAAATATTTTAATTAAAAAAAATAGTGAAATCCAAATGTTAGGCAAGTATAAATTTTTACCATGGCGAAAATTGAAATTTGAAAAAAGGAAAATAGTAACACAAAAATTATACTTGCCGGTGGCCCGTTGTATGCAGTCGTATTAAATAGCCACATTTATAACTTACGAGAAGCAACGCTTATATAGCAAGATAACGACTTACACATGAATATTACGGGCCCGGCAATTAATTTTTGTATTACTATTTACTTTTTTCCAAATTTTAATTTTCGCCATGGTAAAAATTTATACTTGCCTAACATTTGGATTTCACTATTTTTTTTAATTAAAATATTTTATATTATTATATATTAATCATACTAGATACGACTTATGTACTTGCTGTCCTTTTTTTACAAGCGAAGCTTGTTTTTTGTGGGATTAGTACTATCTTAAATTGTAGAGAGCCAATTTTTATTTTGCCAAATAGCAATATATTATGTGACACATTGTGTGGATGTGCCAGAGAGCATGTTAATGGCTACATGATCATGATGATTACGTCGTTTGTAGTAATTTGAAACAGAAAATCCATCATGATTCTTATTCTGTAGACCCGTCGCTTTGGTCCGAACCAAAATTATGCAAATTTATTGCAATATAACGAAATGATGGACTATAAACAAAATCAGAAATTGTGATTTCTTTTTTCGTTTAAAATAAGACCAAAACATAAGAAATTCTTGTTATAAGTAAATAATTTTGGTTGCTGCGAAAGCGATTGATGTGTAGAATAACATATAAAAATTTCAGCCCGATCGATTGAATGGAATTTTGTTTAGTAAAAATGACTAATCGAAGAAATATTTTTTTGAGAAAAATTTATTTAAAAAGTTGAGGTCATAGATTTATAATAGAAACGGTTTGCTTAAACTCTCTCTAATCGCTAATATCGCAATGTCTAATGCATACATTATATATAGACATTCGGTTTCTTCGTAGATATAACCTTTAGCTACCTTTTCTGATCTGCGAATTGGTGTAGTCATCTTTACAATATTAGACGTGGCGACGCTAAACTCACAAGCGCGCATACATAACGGTTTCACGACGCGCTATTCAATATGCGCTATAGTTTTGTAAATATTTCGAATTTTGGTCTGAAAATTTTAAGAAAGTACTCTCAATAAATTGTACATTCGAAATATTTAAGAAAAAAAAAACCGATTCTTTAAAGCTGACTCATGACATTACACCCTTAAAGGGCTATCGTGGTGTGATACCTGAAAAAAATACCTAACTTTAATAAGGTTATTATTTATATAGTGTTGCATTAATCGGTATAATTATTCTGTTCGATCAAATATAAACTGTTAGAAAATAGAGAGCTATTATTTGTTTCATAAAAATATATACCGAATGAGAGGAGAGAGAGAGAGAGAGAGAGAGATTTGTTTACAAGTATTTACTCTGAGTAAGTGGAAATCTGCAATAAATATTGAATTTTTCAAGGACACGTCAATATTTGCTTCGAGAAAGACATTAATTTATCGGATAAAAAATATTCTAAATGGAGAAATGTACAAGTTATGAAGGTCACACCTTGATTTTTTTTAATTGGAACACTATAATTTTTATTACGTATTCCTGTAACTTATCACAAGAAAGTTCTAAACCGTTTTAATAATTAATAATTCCATTCGCGGTGGTTCATCAGATATTTCAATTTCAAGTTGAATGTAAGTGTCAGTTTGGCTAAAGTAGTGTGCGTAACCGTTACGTACACACAAACTTAATAGCCTATCTACTTTCAATTTCGATTTGCAATATCTATCGAACGGTTGGTGCAAATGATAAATTAATATAATATTTTGGAAAACTCTCGAAATGAGTAATAAGAATGTGCATTAAAAAACAGGGTTACATTTAGAAAAGTGGAGGTGACCTTCATAACTTGTATGTTTCTCCGAATAGAATGTTTTTATATGGCTATTTAATGTCCTCCTCGAAGCAAAAATTGACGTGCCATTGGAAAATTCAATATTTATTCTTATTTTCCATTTATTCAGTGTAGGTATATACTTATGAAAAATGCAGCCTGCATGCATCTACTTAATAATAGATGAAAAACATGTATATGCATTTATTATTGGTGTAAGATATTTTCAACGATTTACAGGTGGTTATAAACCAAACATTCAAAAACAGAATTTTAATTTGTTAAACTGCTGTTATCTTGCCGCGCAACTGAAATCAATAGAAACATTTATTTTTGATCTATTTCTTCACGATATAAAGCAAAAAAGAGCCCATCAGTTTCTAAAATTATTTACGCGAAACGCTGCCACTTTATTGTTTTGTAAAATAAAAAATTACGTTTCTATTTGTGGTTGGATAGCAACATTCTCACAAATTATTATTTTTTAGAACTTTTCGTTTCAGACAACTTAGACTACTTAGAGTGCTGAAAACATCTAATTGTATACGTATATCTTTAATATAGAAACCAATTAACTCAGTACATAAAATATTTTTCACATAAAAATAATAATTACGAGTAGTTAATTCTTTTTTCATAAAAATGTGATAGCTTTTTAAATCTCAAAGATAATATTAAAAAATGCTGATGCTGATGCTGATGCTGATGCTGATGCTACTCTCTTTAAATCTGAATTTATACATATAACGATTCAACCGGCAGGACACAACTAAAATCGTATTCATCGATATAATAATGCATACTCATATTGTATTGTATTACACTGATATACAATTTAAAATAACAATTTTTAACGCGTCGCGTTACTATTTATAAATCCAACAGAATACAACACCGCTTCGCCTGTAAACTCATCTTCAATTTAAGGGAATAATTTATTTTTATAACTATCGTGTCTTATTTATATGTACAATAACATTCAATGTCACTGTTTATAATAATGTAAGAATTTTGTAGTAATTACACAGGACGTGTTCCATTACTTAAAATCAACCAAATATGGACGTTTACTTCATTTTATCTTTGGAACGATAAGATATGCTAGGTTTTTCTATAAGACCTAGTAAATTTCTCTAATTACGACCTACGAAGATGTTGATGCAGAAAAACGAGGAAATTTGTGTATAAAATCTTTAAAATAGGGGGAAAATTAAACTACCTTGATGGTAAATTATTTGATGCATTTTTAAAATGATTGATTTTTATTAAAACTCTTATTATATTTCAAATAAAATTTTAATTTTATTTAAAGAGAATAAGAGACTTGTTTTAATAACCATATTTAACATGCTTCTTTAGTTATGTTATAATAGTTCATACAGAACGTATTTGTCCTAATTAGCAACTTGATTATTAATCGTGCCAGTGTTATAGGCACTGTTCTTAGTATAACTGCATGAAAATATTAAAACCAAATATTCAAAAAACCATAAACTGCTGAGCAAAGAATAATAGTCACTTCAGAGAATGTGATTTTATTTAAAAAAGATATACATATGTTGCATTACGAAAAAAATATTTCCTAACTGGACACTAATATAGACAAGCAAGTGTTCAATATCCTATTAAGATTATAGCATAGAAATTTTTATTACTCATCTCTCACTAGATTAAAGCTTGAATATAATAGACAGAAAACTGTCCTGTACTTGCTTTATTCCTTTTCGAAAAAGTTGACTTTTTTAATGACTTTAATATTGCGTGTGGAATATTACAGTAGAATGGATAGCCTACCAAAAAAGCAACCAAGACTTCCATAACCTTGTTATTATATAGACGATAGAAGCTGCTCTATCTTATTGTATCTAATGAAGGAAAATATATATATATATATATATATAAATATATTAAACGTTGTACGTGACAAAATTTATAAATACAATATGAGATGACAGAATAATAATAATTTTGTTATATTTGATTTCCGCTGTTTCTCTTTTTATCTTAAGAGAAAAAAAGGACTGCGGATGTTAAATCCGCCAGTGATTACTAATAGGGACAATTGCCTTATTCGAATAGTCTTTGAAATTACTTTGAAGGAGGTCTAATAGACAAAATGGATATCTCTTAAAGTTACGATAATAAAAAGAAATTTACTGCATGATATGGATAGTTTTAATTGTTACGCCGTATATACGCAGAGTACCTTATTTTAATGTTCCAAACGAAGTATGATTTTTATTTTTGATTGTAAAAAAAGGAAATATTTGAAATAAAAGTTATGTTTCAGCCGAAAGAGGACAGGAGATCTTATCGTTGGGGTTCAACACGCCTTGGGAGGTTTGCTGAAGGAAACACGAAGTCTCATCCATAATTTTTTAAATCTCATACTCACCCTTTCTCCTATTTTTTAATTGTTTATTCTTGTAGCTGACCTATAGAGTTTCAAAACCCCTCTCCTTTTACTTTTTTTCATTCCATCCAGTCGTTTAGGAGACATTTCGATTTGAAATTGCAGATGGGAGTGGGTTTGGCTGAAATAGCGTGCATGATCGTTATGCGTAGTATACACATGCATAGTCAATCACCTATGTATACATTCAAATCGAAATATCTTGTAAACGACTGAACGAAATGAAAAATAAAATGTGAGTTCTGGAGAGCTCTCGAGGCCAGTTAAAAGAATGTGCGATAAAAATGAAGGGTGCAGTTTAAAAATTTCAAGTTGCGATCTTCGTTATTTCCTTCGGTAGGATCCCTAGGGTCAAGCTGATGATACCATCTTACGTCCCCGTCCAAGTGACACAATTTTCATTCGAGACGATATTTTCTAGAATAAAAAACAAAAATCATGTCATAAGTTGAAAATTAAAAGGAGACACCCTATATAGGAGAGTCTAACCTGTTAAACCTCGAAGATAATATTTGAAAATCCAGCAGAGATTCATATAAGGCTCGAGAGAAGAGGACGTTAATAAAGAAGGATCATAAAAATGGACAATTAAAGGCATAGGCGGAGGCTTTGGTAAAATGCTACATTTTATTATATAGAGAGAGTTACGCACGAGCCAGCGTTGAATGTATTATAGTTTTGCTGAAAAAATTTCTAACAAATATTAATAATTATAAGGAAAGAATGGCTATATTTATATAGCTAATCGAGATTAGATAAAAGCCTGGAGGGAAACGGTAGTACAGGAATAAATCTGTTAGTGGCAAAATGAAGTATAAAATAAGAGACGATTCGGAGCAATTGAATATTATGCGTGGAACAATTGATCGGATCAATTGCTAGCGGATCTTTGGGTGTAGAACGTAGACCGACGGGTCCATGACGTCACGATCTCTAAGACGATCTTTAGGTCCGATCGTTGGACAAACAAGCGAGCAGCGGATCGATCGATAGATCGATTGGCTTCCCTCGTTTAGCACTGGCGCCAGATCCTAATCTAATTATTTTGCACGTGACCCCCATTCTCCCACTGGCCTCATTTCATTTCTCTTTGACAATCTGGAGCACTGAATTTTCCATCGCAATACACGTACAGTTAATCCATCTAAATATATATATATATACGTATTTAACAAGTATAACTGTACAGAGATAATGCGCGTGAGAAAAGAATGCGCGGCACGTTTGATAAAGCGGCGTCATGGAAATGTTGGTTTTGTCCAGCGCGATTATATTAGCATGCCATGTCTGCGGTGTTAATTTACAATGTTCCTCTCCAACGGTGATATATATACTGATGAATTTACTTTCGCTTTCAGATATGGCGCTTTGTAAAGCAAAATCATGGAAATATTGTCTAATCTTCGCGTTGAAGTAGTTAGGGCCACACATTTTTTAATTACTTGCCGCCTAACACTGTATATCGTATTACTTGATAATGATTTTGTCCAGCAGCGCGTTTGTAATAGGATGACTCGCGTTATATAACCCTTTCCTGCCTGATTTTTTTCTGGCAGCGTTAAAAAAAATTTAATGGTTTTATCTCATATATAATTTAAATATGAACATATGTATATATTTTGTTAGAAATTTTCCAAAGTCATGTTTGCTCCTACTAGCTAACAACAATAGTAACTTCGTCCACTTTGTTTTGGCTCGGATAATATGCGTTTTAAATGTTTTGTCAATTTTGTTATTCAGTGTCCTTCTCAGAAGACATTGTGAGTAGGAAAGGGATATAATATTGATGAATTTACTTTCACTTTCCGACATGAAACTTTGCAAAGCGACGTCATGAAAATAATGGTTTTGCCCACCAGCGTGGATTATGTAACAGAATGTCTATGGTACTAATTTACAACGTTCATTTCGAGCGATGATATATATACTGATGAATTTACTATCGCTTTCTGACATGGCGCTTTGTAAAGTAAAGTAATGGAAATGGTCCAATCTTCGCGTAAAAGTATATATCCCTCAAAACACAACCTTCGCTTGTAAAAGAAGGCGGCAAGTACATAAATCGTTTAGTGTATAAATAATACATTAAAATAAAATACTTGCCTAATATTTGGATTTCATCAATTTTTTTAATTCAAATATTTTATTTTACTATATTATTTACGATAGACGATGTATATACTTACCGCCATTTTTTACAAGCGAAGCTTATTTTTTGTGGGATCTTATAACGTTTTGTAAAATTGTAGGAGTTAAAACTAAACAACTGTTTTAATCAATTCAATCTATCAATACATTTTCCAATGTCCTCGTCGTTCCATAATGTAAAGCTTCAATTCAAAATATTAATTTATTAATCTATTATAAATAAAACACAAAATATTATAATGATGAATTCTTATCATAATTAAAATTTTAGAGGATTTTCTCATAATATTCACTGACTGTTTGAATTATATTTTCAAAATTTTATGGCCAAAATCACCTGATAACACTACACATTCAAGGATTTGTTTCTAAATTTACCTGTTTCTCCCCCTTTCTCTTAGGAATTACTATCAACATCTACTTTGTGTTATGGCTCTTTCTATGGCAAACTAATATCATTTCTAACTTCCTTAGATTGATATAAACTTGGAAATATACCAATTAATGCAATGGAAACCTCTGTTCTTTCTATGCTACTTTTAAGTATCCTCATTTTATCCAACGTATGCCAGTCACTTAAAAAATTTTAAAGTAATAAGTTCTTATCAGAATTACACTTGTAGAGATTTTTAAAATAGTTTCACTGGCTTTTTGAATTATATTTCCAACATTTTATGCCAAAAATCACCTAAGAGCCCTTTAGTTTTCATGAGTTTGCTTCTAAATTTACCCCTTTTTCATCCTTTTTGTGAGGTGTTACTCTCAACATCAACTTTGCATTATGGCTCTTTCTATTCCAAACGAGGATAATTTCTAGCTTCCTTTGATTGATATAAACCAGGAAATATATCTATTAATGGAATAAAAACCTCTGTTTTTAGGTATACTGCTTTCATTTTCATAAATTTATCCAGCGAATGCCTTTTACTTACAAAACTTTAAAGCTCTTACCGTAATTGCACTTTTAGAGGCCTTTTTTATAATATTCATTAGCTGTTTGAATTTTTTGGAATTTTTATTTTTTTAGGAGATGGTAATAACTTTTTATAACTAAGATTAAAAAAAGTTAGGTCAGTATTTGTTTTTAACGTCCTTTTATATTATAATTGAACATTCAAAAGCAATTAATATATATTTATCTCCTTTTCTCTAATTGTAGCAATAAGGTTTCATGTGTCAATGAGAAATTTCACAAATGTGTTGTATACCCTTTTATAAAATTAGTATCAATAACAATTTTAAGGAAAGAAATAACACATACTCTTCAAGAATGGTTTGAATATATTAAAAGACTGCATATAATTTTCAATTATCTTAACTGTTTCTATTATTTAATATACCCTCCATCAATAGCCATGTACTTGAATGTTCAACGTAGACTTTCCATTACCAATCTTGTTCATATCAATCTCAATTAATCCAGTCAAAGAGCTCGATCCTCAAAAATGCCAAAATTAATATTTTAACCCTTAACGGGAATCCGTATACCGACATTACAGGGCGAAAACTATTTCGCATGCAGCGTCGTTATTTGTTGACGGATTGTAAAGTTATTTCAGGTTTTTGGAAATGCCAGAAGCTTATCTACTAAGTTACGTTAGGAAAATTAACAAAAAATGAAAAAAAATTTTTGTTTAAATAAATACATTAACATTATTGAGAAACAACAATTAAATCGCAAAATCCCCCAACGTACTTTACTAGATAATGTTCTTACGTTTCCAAAAAGTCGACAAAAATGCAAATCTGTCAAGAAATGACGATGCTGCATGCGAAATAAATAATGGAAGAATTTCGTGTTGGCGACTTCCCGAACACGAAATTCTTCCATTATTTATTTCGCATGCAGCATCGTCATTTCTTGACAGATTTGCATTTTTGTCGACTTTTTGGAAACGTAAGAACATTATCTAGTAAAGTACGTTGGGGGATTTTGCGATTTAATTGTTGTTTCTCAATAATGTTAATGTATTTATTTAAACAAAAATTTTTTTTCATTTTTTGTTAATTTTCCTAACGTAACTTAGTAGATAAGCTTCTGGCATTTCCAAAAACCTGAAATAACTTTACAATCCGTCAACAAATAACGACGCTGCATGCGAAATAGTTTTCGCCCTGTAATGTCGGCATTCGTTCGTTAAGGGTTAATTTAATCTGTAAAAGAAATCCCACAAAGTACACTTAATCCTCTATATTGTAAAATGTAATATTATACTTATCTAATCTCGACTCCTCCTCTCACTATTAATTGAATTTAAAAAATTTTTACATTCATAATATGGTTGAACAACATTATCACAATAAATATAACCTTATTATAAACACTGCAGCCTGCTGCAGCCGTAAGCAGTTTGACAGCTCAAAATTAGATTGGTAGTGGTGACAAATTTTGAGAACCGAATATTAGGTTGGTAGCGGTAATAAATTTTGACAGTCGAATGTTAGGTTGGTAGTAGTGAGAAACTAAGATCACTTAAACGACCAGCTTCAGCCCGACATAT